>NC_091691.1:39980000-41230000 GCF_041296265.1 Equus caballus
AAAAATTACATCATGGGGGCCAGCCCCGTGGCCGAGTGGTTAAGTTCGCACACTCTGCTGCAGGCGGCCCAGTGTTTCGTCAGCTCAAATCCTGGGCACGGACGTGGCATTGCTCATCAAACCACGCTGAGGCAGCATCCCACATGCCACAACTAGAAGGACCCACAGCGAAGAATATACAACTATGTACTGGGGGGCTTTGGGGAGAAAAAGGAAAAAAAAAAAATGACGTCATGTACCAATAACCAAAAACAAAACAAAAAATTTCTTATCAAATAGTGATGCCAGCAGAACAATGTGAATGTAGTTACTGCCACTGAACTGCACATTTAGAAAAGGTTAAGATAGTAAATTTTATGTTAAGTGTTACTTTACCACAATTAAATTTTGAAAATATTTCTCATCAAATTATAAGAATTCTAACTGAACACATTGCTCCAGTTGTGCCTCATCAAGCCTTCTGCCTCTCTGGATTCAGATGCAACCGTGTCGTGGAACTATTTTGTGTGTGCATGTTTACGCCCTGACTTAGTCCTGAAAGGATTCGGGTGGCTCCATCATATCATGTAATAAATAGCCAAACACGTGTCCCACGCGGTTGATGAACATGGGAATTCGAATAATTCAAAGGGATCCAAATGACATCACACTACCCTTCATTTGACTTGTTAATGGGCTAAGCATTTAAGCCAAACTCTTAAAGGCTTACTTTCTTCAAAGTGGCTGGGTTCTACATCCTTATAAAGGGAACCAGCTCTTTAGTGACAGTCATAAGTTCTTCTAGACGGCCAATTTTCATTCAAAGGAAGTAATGTGGGAAAGCACGTCATTGGAGACGTATGTCCTTAGTGTTATTGGTCGCTTTCTGACTTCATACATGAGTGGGTACCGTCACGAATGTGTTTCTGGTTTCCCCTGACAAATTCCATGGATGAACTATTTTTTCTCGTAAGGAAATTCGTCCCTGTTATGTTGACTTTAACAGTACCGTGAAATAAAATAGAGGAGAGATGGAAGCAAGAACATTGTTTCATCCTTGAACTACAACATATGCACCCCAGTATGGGAGGATGTGTGTCATACAGGTGATGCATGTGGAAATGTGAACTGCACTGCCGAAATGCTTGTACTGAATGCAGCTTCCACTAAATATAAAAAATTACTGCCGAAAAAGCAAGACAGGTCTCCTCCTGTGACACGCTGCTGATAAGATAAGAACAGCTTTATCCCAATGACTGTTTTGACAATGTTTAAATCCTCAGAGTATTACCAAACAATCTATTTGTGAAGTCTCAAAATTTGTCAATCATAACTAGACTCAAAATGCCATAAGAAATAGTAAACAGAGCCAATGTGTCATATTTTGGTTGAAATTTTTGTTTTCAGAATAAGATTCTACAGAAAGAACGGGTAACTAGGTAACTACAGGTAAGTAGGAGTGCCTGGACATCATTCCATCTAGTGTGTCTGCTGAAAGGATCATTTGCTCCTGATGTTGGTAGAATTCTCAGAGATGTGTTTGTTTGTTTGCTTTGTTTTTCAGGGATATTTTTAAAGTGACAAATGAATTTTTGGTGTAGAGTAATCAAATGCTCTGAATATGATGAAACAAAAATATATATGGTGAGCTTTCTATCAGACCTTAACTGAAAAACTTAACAGAGACAATTTGGGGGCTAAATCTTCCCCTTTGCGAGGTACACAGACAAGACTTTCCCCCATTTTTACTACAGTAATGCTCTAACGGCCTTCCCCGATGACGGCTGTGAAAGGGCCTTGGACGCCTCCTTCTGAGATGAGATGTCTGTATCTTGTTACCTACTCAAGGAGTTTCTTTTTCTTCCATCTGGTCAAATGGTTCTCACAAGCTAACACATAATATGAAGTCACTCAATGAGGATTTTAGCTCCTCTTTCAGCTGCTGTCTCTGTGCTGATGTGGGCTCTGTTGGGAAGATAGTGCTTGGCTGCGCTATGCCAAGAATCACATCATCTCAGCTTCTCACACAGTTGAACCAGACTGTGGTGGGACCCTTCATAAGACTGCTCATAACTGGTTGTGCAATAGCACAGACAGTCGTCCCTTTCTCCCGGGTTGACGTGAGGATCACTTGTAATCAACAGAGCCCAGGCCTGGAGGAGCGCTGGCTCTTGTTAGCATTGCTGGAGGCAGCACAGCACAGTCCTTCTTCAGAGAGGAATGCTGTAAATTGCACTGAGAAGCCAGTGAGTGAAGGACTCCTGAGCTGGAGAGTGAGTGACAGTGGGTACAGATGTCAAAGCCCAGGACCCACGATGGGAGATAGAGGGAGGAGTACAAGAACAGACCCGTGCCCAAATCTGACACCCTCAAGTGTGTTGTGGGGGACTGGAATTGGCCACCCCAAGAAATGTCTCTTTGGCATGAGGATTATTTGGGGCTGGGTACTTTTAAAAACTGCAGACAGGAAAGAAACTGAAAAGTAGAATTTACTTACCCTTTGTAAGAGACATTTACATTATAAAGGAAATCTCCATCTGTAAAGGTGTCTCCCTCTCTGTACAGGAAGAAGGGGGGATGACCTTATCTCTAGAAACTCTCATCAATGTGGAAGGCAAGGACTTAAATCTGCATAGTAACCTGACTCTTGTTTACTGCACTTGTCTGGTAACCTCCCATAACTGACTCCCCACCCCCAACATCCTCCTTTGTCTTTAGCTGAAGATGATATTTAAGGTGGTGGCTTCAGCCATTTTGGTGAGTTGCCCAGGTTGCCTGAGCCTTTCCCATGTATACATGTTATAAAGCTGTGTTTAATTTTCTCCTGTTACTCGGTCTCGTGTCAATTTGATTTGTTCTCTGGCCAGAAGGACCCACAGCAGGTAGAGGAAATGTCTGCCTCCCCTACAATGCCTTCAATAGAATAGTGGAGCACAAATGCGTCTTCCCCTTCCCCAGCACCCAGGAAGGAATTTCCTATCTCAGATCCTGGTACTTAGTGAGAAGAAAAGACTCTCCCTACCCCACCCCCATGTTTTATAACCACAAACTGGACCCCACACATTTTCAGTCTGAATTCATACTATTGGGTTGCATCAACAAACCTCAAACCAGGAACTTAAATTCAAGTGACCCAAATTCCAGGAACCTAGAAGTAGGAAGCAACCCGGACAACAGGCAGATACAAACATAAACCTCCAGAGGAGCCCCTTCAACTCAGTCTGCAAAGAACTTCCAGAGACAGAAGTCTGAAATACGTGAGCTCTTAGTTTAAAATAATATCTATCATCTGTCTATCTATCACCTATCATTTATCTATCATCTATCATCTCTCTCTATCATCTATCTATCATCTATCATCTTTCTATCAATCTATCATCTACCATCTATGTATCTATCTATGTATGTATCTATCTATCTATCTAAAAACAGAGACATTGAGGAAGTTATCAAAATCAGTACAATCAAATCTGCAAGGATTTTAGATATTATAATTAATATAGAGTATTAAATGTGTTTAAAATGATAAAATATAAAAGAAGGGTTTAAAATGTGTAAGGAGTACCTCAATCTTTCTACATCAGTCTATCTGTATAGAATTAAAAAACACATGAGTCTATGCTGCTATTTTGGATTCCAGTCCAACACCCCAGGCTCATTCTGTTTTCTCCCCCTTCCTCATCTGTAACTCCTTTCTCTGACAGTGAGAAACCTGCCCCTCATAATCCACATTATATTTACTCATTTTCTCAATCCTAGTGTACTCCTAAAATAGCTTCACAATCTCTAACCCATACTCCTGTGAAAAATGAATTTACTATCCTGAGTACAAGATCTAGGTACAATTCTTTCGTAAAGCTAAACTCACAGTGTACAGCCAAGATACTGTGTTCAAAGGGGTGAAAACCTCCACCCCTTTCAGTGTGGGTGTGTCATTCATTTGTATTACTGTTAGCTTCAATGGCCTGTTTATATACCATTTGAGTTCCCCCACAGCCTGCTAGATTTTAATTCTTCTTTTTGAGGGTATGTGAAAAATCACCATAAACACATTTCGTTTAAAACCACAAACAAGACAAGATTGTCTGTCATCACCATTTTATTCAATGTCATACTAGAAGTCTTGGCTGATATAATAAGGTCAGAAAAAGAAATAAAGTTTACAAGGATTGTAAAAGAAGAAAAAAATGCCCATTATTTTCAAATGATATTATTGTCTACATAGAGAACTCAAAAGAATCTATAGATGCATTTTTACAATTAATGAGTTTCACAGGATTATTGGCAAAAAATCAATATAAAAACCAACTGCACGTCTGTACTTTAGTGACAAATTTAAAATATAATAAAATACCATTTAAAAACTATTAAAATATAAGCTATATAGAAATAAATCTAACAAAAGATGTGAAAGAACTTTATGAAAGCAGTATAAGACATTCTGAGAGATGCTAAATCAGACCAAAATAAATGGAGCTATATTCCATGTCCATACACTGGTATACTTAATGACAGAGGCATATGGTTCTCTCCAATATAATCTACAGATTCAGTGCGCTCCAATCAAAATGCCAACAGTCTTTTTAGGTGGTGGATAGGTAGGCCCTTTGATGGAACTTGATGAGATGATTCTAAAATAGAGAGTAAAGAAAATTACAAAACACTTCAAGAGAGAATGAGTGTAGGATTTGGCCTGTTAGCTATCAGCACTTAATATAAATCTGTAACAATTAAGACTGAGTGGTATTTGCACAGGAAGGATCATCAAATGGAACAAAATATCAAGCTGAGGAACATACCCACATGTATATGAAAACTTGAGTCATGGCAGAGCTGACTTTGCAAATCGATAGGAAAAGAATGGATTTTTTAATAAAGGGAGCAATGACAAGTGATTATCCATATGGAAACAGTGAAAATTGAATCTTATTTTTCATCAGACAAAAACAACTCTGGGTAGTAAAAACTTAAATGTGGGGGCCAACCTGGAGGCACAGCAGTTAGGTTTGCATGCTCCGCTTCAGGGGCCTGGGGTTCGCCAGTTCAGATCCTGGTGTGGACCTACGCATTGCTTGTCAAGCTATGCTGTGGCAGGCATCCCACATATAAAGTAGAGGAAGATGGGCATGGATGTTAGCTCAGGGCCAATCTTCTTCAGCAAAAAAGAGGAGGATTGGCGGCAGATGTTAGCTCAGAGCTAATCTTCCTCAAAACAAAATAAAACTTAAATTTGAAAGGTAAACCCATGAAGTCATAGATGGCAGAAAGGAGATCCCTTTTATCATCTCAGGGGAAGGAACGAGTTCTTAAAAATAGATGAAATATCACAAATTTAAAAGGGAAATAGATACTTTTATCTACATTAAAATTAAGAACTTCTGTTATCAACAGACACCAAAAGAAAGTAAAAAGATAAGCCAAAACAGGGAGATAGAAGTTGAAGCACATGTGACCAACAAAGGATTAGCGTGATGGTTATATAAGGAACTCCTCTGTAGAGGAGGAAGACATTTCCTCTGCCTGCTCTGTATCCTTCTGGCTGGATATGGAATTAAATTCGCATGAGACAGAATAACAGGAGAAAATTAAACAAAGCTTTATAACATGTATACATGGGAGAGACTCAGGAAAACTGAGCAACGCGCCAAATGGCAGAAGCTCTCACCTTAAATACCATCCTCAGTGAAAGACAAAGGAGGATGTTGGGGGTGGGGGGAGTCAGTTATGGGAGGTTACCAGACAAGTGCAGTAAGCAAAAGTCAGGTTATTATGCAGATTTAAATCCTTGCCTTCCACATTGATGAGAGTTTCTAGAGGTAAGGTCATCCCCCCTTCTTCCTGTACAGAGAGGGAGACACCTTTACAGATGGAGATTTCCTTTATAATGTAAATGTCTCTTACAAAGGGTAAGTAAATTCTACTTTTCAGTTTCTTTCCTGTCTGCAGTTTTTAAAAGTACCCAGCCCCAAATAATCCTCATGCCAAAGAGACATATCTTGGGGTGGCCAATTCCAGTCCCCCACATCTACAACCCTCCCTGCCTCAAAAGACAAGTAACCATCTAGAGAAATGGACCCCAAACATGAATAGGCCATTCACAGCAGAGGAGCCCATCCACTGCGTCAGCCATCAGGGAAACGAGGATGAAAGCAACGAGGTTCACAGTCACCTAACTGCCAACATTTAAAAATTCAATAATGTCCCAGTGTTGGGCAGGATGTGGAGCGACCAGAACCCCACACACTGCTTTAGGAGTGTGCCATGGCACTACCAATGCAGAAAAGATTGGCGTTATCTGTTAAGTTGAAAATGTGCACAGCCATTGGCCAGGCCAGTCCAAGGTACATAGTCTAGACACACCTCTGTGAGTGTACTTCAAGGGATGTGTACAAGGAAACATACAGCCCCAAATCAGCAGCAATCTAACTTACAGACGATAATCGAATGTAAACATCAGTGGTGGTCTAAGCATACAATGGGCTATCACAGAACAGGGAAAATGAATGAGCTACAGGCACATGCACACACACAGATTTGGGCTTATTTACATAAAGTGCAAAAGCATTAAAAACTATATCACAGATTTTTAAAGAATGATAGGCATATGAAAAACTCTAAAGAAAGGTAAAAGAATGATCGACACAAAATTCATGCAAGTCGTTACCTCTGAAAGAGGAGGATAGGGGAAGGGATTAAGGGCATTTCCAAATCAAAGATAAGATTCTATTTCTTTAACTGGGTATTAGATGCACAGATGTTTGTTGTATTATTCTGTGTACCTTTCACTCATTACAGATTATATCTATTTGAGATTTAATAATACATTAAAATATTTTTAAAAATGAAATCGGAGAATATTACACACAGTATAACCCCCTTTAAGTCAACACATGCGCACAGGCAAAGCTAGGTATGTCTGTGAGTATGTGGCTGCGTAGCAGAAGGTCTGGAAGGCTGTCCACACGCTGAAAACAGCGTCTCCTGCGGAGAGAGACTGCCGTCGTGGACAGGGGTCAAGGCAAACGTGCATCTAGTTTTGTTTTTGAATTTTCTCCCATGAGGATTTATTTTTGTATTACTAGTACAATTAAAGTAGATTTTACACATTTAAAGAGAAGAAACTTGAAGAGAATTTGAAAGCAAGCAAGAAGGGAAAGGGAGAGGGAGGGAGGGAGGAAAACAAACAGCAGAAGATAAAACACACAGGTCTCTGAGCCCTCGGAAGACAGGGCTGGCGGAGAGAGGGAGAAGAGAGAAGAGCAGGTGAAGCCGCCCCCCCACCCCCACCCCCCCCACCCCCCCACCCCCACCCCCCCACCCCCCCACCCCCCCCCCCCCACCCCCCCCACCCCCCCCCCCCCCCCCCCGGCCCCCTCGAGGCCCGGACACCTGCAGAGCTGCCTTCCACTCAGAGCTCTGCTGCGGGGCCTCCGCAAGGGAGGGAGCTCCAGTCGCCCTCGCGAGGGGCCCTTCTCTGCTGCTGGTGGGTGTGCCGGGTTGGGTTGGAGTGACTCAGCTGGACCCAGGACAGGAAAACCCTGCGCCCCGTTTCTCGGTGGAGCCAGCTTTTTTGCTTTCAAAGGGTTTCCTGGAAAAGTATGCTTATAAACGGCTATGACTAGGAAAAAAAGTGGAAACTTCAACTCCTATTATTAATTATTCATAATGTAATTTTTTTCCAGAGCAGTGTGTCCTTAAAAACATGAATACTCTTTTTCTAAGAAGTAAGCTTAAAATTTTATCTGACATTTTCCTATAACAAAACTTCACTTCTTGCTGAACGTGGTTCTGTCTCTTCTTGATTCCTCCGTTTGACTGGTGAATGTTTTCCCCAAAGACAGTAACCAAATTCACAAATAAAACGGTTTTTAAAGCTACTTAAAAATGCAGTAAAGTCGGCCAGTCATTCATCGTTCTCTCCAAGTACAGTTTTGGTTTCCAGGCAGGAGAAACATTAATAAAGTCAGAAAGCTAATCTGTAACCCAAACACTTTAATAAATAAAGAGAACAGCTTTAAAAGAGCAGAGGAAACACAGTGACCTTTTTCAAGTGCCTTTGTAAGTACGGTGTTATTTATGGCACGCAGACTTGTAACCAGGATAGTGGGTCTCTACCCTTGAGATCAGCTCTCCCGGGAGCCCGGTTCCGTTTGGCCGACTCTAAGACAGTGCCTGGAAGGCCGGCTAAGAGCCATCTTTGTCTCAGTTTGGAATGGTCAGTCACATCTGTTAGGAGATTACGACAGCTAATACATTACTGCCTAGGTTCTGGTTTTAACTTTTCATGAGTCATGAATTATATGTGCTTTATAAGTGAAGTATATATAGTAGGCATTTTAAGAATGAAAGGGAGAGAGAGAAGAGTTTAGCCTACAAAAAGGTAAGGGAAAAGAAGGATGGAAATTGAGAAGGAAAGAAGGGATTCTGATTAAATTTAAAACTGAAGCCTAGACTTTAAAATAGTAAATGATTTTTGCTCATGGATGTGTCACTATTAGACACACACAGAAACTTTTTGTTTCCCTGGATGTGTCACTATTAGACACACACAGAAACTTTTTGTTTCCCATTGCTCTCCAACTTGGGTTTCATCTTAAAGTCAAAACAGAATAATTAAAGTGTTGTGAAAATCTGCCTCATCACTATTCACCATTGCACCTTTTGTGTGCTCTCTCCTTGACTCATTCACTCATTCGCTAAATATTTAGTGATCACCTGACATGTGCCAGGCACTGTTCAAGGCACCAGGTGCGTAGTGGAGAAGGGCCTGCTCTCACCGAGCAGCCCGGTATCCACAACGTCTCTCTCCTCATTTCTCCTCTTTTTGATCCTCATGTCCATTCTTCCAAGACCTTGTCAAATGCCATTGCTCACCTTCCCTGACCTATGTTCTGACCTCCACCCCCTCTACCAGCCCGCCCACCTGTGGTCTCGCTCACTTCTGAAACCCTATAGCTTAGCTCTGATCCCACGTCACAACCCACATGATGCCAAGCCCAGATGATTCACAGCAGGGTCCCAAGCTGCTGTTGCCTGGGAAATATTTTAGGGGCATTAACACAGGAAGTTTCGTGGCATGGCACAGATGAGGCACATGTGCTGAGTTCTAACCCCAAGTTAGAAGCAGTCTTCCTCTAGGGACTTACAGATGTCCCCATGGCCACAGCAGTCAGAGAACACAGCAGTTAGGATGGCCCAGTGCTCATCCCGCAGATGGAACAGACGAGTGGTGGACCACACGTGCCCGGGGTGGAAAGACAGCTGAAGCATTCATTATGCTGCCATTTCTGGGTTAAAAAGCAAAAGTTGAAACCAGCTGTGGTCACCCCTGAGTGCCCTGAAGAAGATGCAGATATTCTGGCATCTGGACATCACAGAAGAGGATGCAAGCAGACCGTTAGCACCCTGGAGAAGGCCTTCCATGGTTTCAGTGACAGTGGCCTGGAGGTGGACATATCCTTCTGACTCACTGTGTAGAAGGGTGTGTGGTTCTTATTGCAGAATATAGGTTTATCCATTCTAAACAACTCCTTTTCCCAGTCACACGAAGTCCCAAGTTTAAGGAACATTTCTGGGTGTTAGACGCCTGACCTGGGTGGACCATTTGTGCGAGTCGAAGTTCCGACACCTGGGGTGAGTGATGTCAGGTGAGCAGTCTCCCTCTCATAATTTCATCTCCCATGAACCAGGTTTCCACCTCTGAGAATGCACGGTCGCCTTCAAGGGAAACTTCCACATGTGGCTTTGTATTACAGTCACTTGTGTATTTAGTTTATTTCCCTGCAAACACGCCACACCCCATGTGGGCAGGACCATCCCAACTTGGTCTCTCGTGTAGTGCTCAGTACACTAATAACGGCAGAGATGATAACAATGGTGTTGACCACGGTTAACACATGGAGTGCTCACTACTTGTCAGGTGTTGTCCTAAGTGTCTTACATTTATTAACTCTTTTAATCATCATGACAAGCTGTTGAGGTGGGTACTGTGATTATCCCCATTTTACAGATAAGGAAACTGAGGCAGGGAGAGGTTAAATATAGTGTCAGGCTCCTGGTAAGTTTTTGCTAAATATTTGATAGATGGAATTAAATTTTACCTTTTTGAAATAGGCACAGTTATATGAGTCTTAATCTGATTTTGCTATACATAACGAATATATTTTGATTTTTTACTTCTCTCAGAAATTGAGATGTTCTCCACAATGTTTGTCTGAAGGCTGGCACATGCTGTTTCAAAACAACATGAAATAGAACTCTCGTGCTGCATACTTTACTATTTCTAACGTTTTACTATTTAATGGTTTTGGTTTATCATAATTAACAACAGAATTTCCCTTTTGCCTTTCCTTATTCTAAGCACGTTCCATCTTGTGTTAGATGGTAATTGTACTTCAACAAAAACCATTAATCTTTTCTCTACTCTTTGTTTTCTTTTTCCTAGGGGCTGAGATTGCTAAGTCACTGCTGTTAAAATTGTCTGTTTCTGTCGCTCTCCGGTGTAACCCCTGAGACACAGCCACACGGCCCCTGGGAAGCCACGGGCTGGTTTAATTGCTCCAATGATGAATTTGTCCTTTGTGAGACAAACACGCAATGTGCTACTAGTTGATACATGCTGCTAAGACGACGTGAAGCCAGGTGGGGTGTTTGGTGTGTACGTGTGTGTGTGTGTGTCTGCCATTGTGTTTTCTTTGATGTATAAAATTCTTACAGGATGAAGCAAATTGCCAAATATCTTCAGCAGATTTTTTCATAAAGTTTTGTGATTTCTTTGAGCTACAGTTACATAGACCTGAAAAAAAAAGTTTTTCCCCCACTGTCCCTCGCATAAAATATAGAAATAGCATATCAGCAGCCTTTTTATGCAACTTGGTTATGATTCAACAGTTCAAAATGTCCTTATTTCAAACTGGCCTGAGGGAAGTCTGGCTAAAATCAAGAGTTTGGGGAGACAAGTGGCATGACACTAAACAAATTCTGAAGCTCACTGTTTATCTTTTTTCCATTTTGGATCCCATATGTGTACTTTTTTCTGGACTGTCTAGAATCAAGTTGATGATTTTCTTGCCTTCAACACTATTCTGTAAGCACAGTGCTCGCTGGCAACGCCACCCGGAGAGCAAGGGGCGCGCGGAGCCAGCCCACTGGTGCTTATTAGCCCAGTGTTCCCCAATGTGGCCGGAGGTGACACTCGAACTTTATACCAGAAAACTTCCCACAATCCCAGGTGTCGAGAAAAATAAAACAGCCTCCATTTTTAGAAATTAAAATATAAAGAAAATTTCTTAATAAAAAGAAATTTTAAAGCAATCTTCTCTATCCTACTTTTGTTTCCAGCATCCATAGAGGGAGATGGAATGGTGGGGATGGGGGATGTTTTATTGGTTCCTAACCAACAAAGATCACCCTTCAGTAGACATCTTATGTGGCCCACATATATGGCAAACAGGTTTTCTAAACCAGAAGATGCAACGTATAGGGGTGGGATGGAACTTTTAAAATGGAAATGATCTGGAAAAATCTAAGTAATATGGTCCTTTCGTTTGGGTTCCCTTGGAGGTAGACCCTGAGTCAAGCATTTGGGTACCAACGGTTTATCTTGGAGGTGGATCCAGGCAAACACTGCTGGAGGAGTGGGGAAGTGAGGTCAGGCCAGGAAGGGCCACAGAGCCCTCTGCCCCTGGGAGGCAGCAGACAACACGCTTCAGAGTCACCTCAGCCGAGGCGAGACGGTGGGGGTACCCACCCACCAGCTGCCCAGCATCATGGGTCGAGGGCTGCTGCCAGGAGTTTATTTTTCTGGAACTTCTGGATTGTCCTAGAGAGAGCTAAGAGCCAAGTGTGTCCCTGCAGTCAGAAAAAGTCCCTATGGCGTCGTGGCAGATGTTTGCAGTGAGCAGCTTTGTCGAGTTGAGTGAGGGGCAAGGCACCCCCATGTGCAGCTTGTCGCTGGGCAGGAATGCGGCCATGGACCAGGTGACAAGACCGTGCCTCGTGAGGCCTTGCCTTCCCCTCGCTGGCCTCTGAGTGTTTTGGTTTTACTACATAGCCAGCTCTCACACCTGGCACTGAGAAGTTCAACCCCAGTTGTTGACCAGATGAATGAGCGAAGAATTGACTTATATATAAACTGAGTTACTTGACTTCGTCTCCGAGGTCCTTGCCTTTTTTCCCACGTGCTCAGGGAGAATACTGTGACTCATGGCAGACCTGCCCACCCCCTGCCATGACCAGCCTGTCAGAGCTCTCCCGGCCCCGCACCTGCAGTGCCTTCTGGTCCTGGAACAGTGTGGACGCACAGGCGGGTGGCAGAGCCCTCCATCCTTGGGATCCCAGGAAACCTGGCCCAACCATGGGATCCACTTATCCTTGGGCCAAGACAGGTTTGCATTTCTCACACCAGAGTTCAGGGCTTGTGCTCCGACGTTCACCAGGACAGACCTGCTTTTTGATGATGACATTCAGGTCCCAAAGGAACGTTTCCTGGGGGCCTGCTGTGTGCTGAGCAGTGTTCCAGGAGCTCGCACCGTGGTTACAGCACATGGTTGGTGAGGGCGCCATGGGGGCGCCATGAGGGCGCTGTGGGGGTGCCATGAGGGTGCCGTGGGGGTGCTGTGAGGATGTGGTGAGGGCGCCGTGGGATTCCTGACACTTGGGGAGCAGTGGCCTCAGGGTCCTGTTGCTGGCTGGCTGGCTGGAGGGGTTATGAAGGTACAGGACTCCACAGGGTCTCAAGACGGGCAGTCCTGAGACATACTTTGTTTAGCACAGACTTCTTTTTTAAGTTGAATGACATCAGGCACGACATGGAGCTCCCGTTTGCTCCAGTTCTCCATTTCCACAGTGGGTGGGAGCCCAGCATTGCATTATGGAGGCTTCGGCCGGTCTTGAGACAACTTGGGTTTGCACGCTCTGAACTCCTGATGGTGTGTGTCCATGGCAGTCCAAGGGGGGAGGGTGTTGTTTGGACCAGCTCGCTCTCTCACCACCAACACCCTCTGTCTCTGCTGAGAGCAAAGATGGGGAAACCAGGAGGTTGGGGGCTGAAGGGCAAGGTGGGGCAGGAAACTCTCTGTCTCATCATGGGAGCTCGAGGACCGCCGGTGCACGTTGCGGCCTGGTGTCGTATTTCTCCAAGATCTCATAACTTCCGGCTTTCCTCCTCCGGTCTCCCCACACTTACCTTACCCCTAGATGTGCCTCTCAACCTACCACTCCTGAAACTCTCTCTTTTTCTCTGTCCTAAGTTTTAAAACCCAAATGTCCTTTATTCTACTCCAGATTAGCACCTGGACCCGGCTCCCACCCTGACCTCTATCTCCGGAGCCGCAGGGTCCCTGTCACAAGCAGGAGCCCCTGCGGGCTTCCTTTCTTTAACATGGCCGGTGGAGGAGGGGGCAGTCAGTTCTGGCCCTGCCTGCTTAGGGACGGGAATGCAGGGGTCAGCAAGGGGACACCTGAGGGACTGCCCGCCCTAGGGAGCAGGATGGGTGCACAGGTGCCCTTCCTATCTGGAGAATGAGACACACAGCTTGTGCCTTCACATCAGACTCATCACGTCTCCCAACTGGCGTGTAACTGGTTGAAGCTGAGAAGTTGGAAGCAGCTGGTGGTGGCGGCATAACCAGAAGAGCAATTGTGTATTTTGTTTTTTATCTGTTTTTAGTGGCATCGGATGTGAAGAAAGGTAAATGATTAATAGAGGGGTGAAGAGCTATTGGATAAAAACATTTTGTAGACGTCGTCTGGAAGCAGCGGCAGGCGCTCAGCCTGTGGCGCGGAGCCCCCCGCGGGGGTGTGGGCGCGCCCCGCGGCGAGCAGCGGGCTGTGCAGCCAGCGCGAGCTCATCCGCAAACCTGCTAACGCGGCCTTTCCTTTGCAGGGGCACACACAAACCCCAGGATGGCGTCAGTAGAGGAGGGAGGAGATTGAAACCCAGTCCCCCGGCCCTGTAGGACCACCCTGCATAATTGGGGAACGTGATCCAAGTGGCACACTGGTGCTGAACAAATTACCCAGAAATTGACTGCCTTTAGTGCAAACTAATTTAATCGCCTCAGAATTTAGCCTTCTTGGCAAAGCTGCCCTTCCCCAGAGGAGAAAAAGTGAATTAAACAGCAGTTTCCGCCAGGGCCCCCAGCCTGCCCACTCCAGCAGCAGCCCGCAGGCTGGTCCTCAGAAATGAGAGGGTTCATTTACATATTTGGCAAAGACAGTGGCGTTTGCGTTGACTCCCTCAGGCAGCCTCGCCGCAGTCCCAACATGGAGAGGGTGACTGCGGAGAAAAATGACAGCCGCCCCCTCGGCCGAGCTGGAGGCCGGCAGGACCCCCAGGCCCGGTGCGCGGGCCCCCAGGCGAGGTGGGCCCGGCTGCTTGCAGCGCTCCAGGCCGCGTTTCCTTTACACACATGAGACGTCCAGAATTAACATTGCGCTTTTTCATATTTTCCCAGAAATTGACACAAAACCAGGAAGGGGCTGAAGGCTGAGAACAAATTGTGGCAATTGACCACAGAAACCTCAGTGATCCCAAAAGGTGTAGAAACTGAGTTAAGGCCGCTGAAAAGCAATCAAGCGCCGATAAACTAGAGCTAAACGCGTGCTGTTTCAGAGGACGTCTGGCTGTCTTCCTCATTTGCTTTCAAAGGAAAAAGTATGAACCAATATTAGTTCCTTGAAGATATATAGCTGCTTTTAGTTTTTTTTGATTGTGGTAATAAAAACATAAAATTTACCGTCTTAACTGTATAGTTCAATACTGTCAAGTATATTCACACTGTCGTGAAACAGATTCCCAGAACATTTTTGTCTTAAAAAACTGAAACTCGGTGCTCAGTAAACAAGAACTCCTGCTTTTGCTCATTTGCCCTGCTGCTGGCACCCCCTATTCTGCTTTCTATCCCTATGAATTTGACCACTCTGGGGACCTCATATAGGTGGCACCATGCAGTGTTTGTCTTTTTGTGACTGACTTATTTCACTTAGCATAGTGTTTTCTATGTTCATTCACGTTGTATCGTGTGACAGAGTCGCCTTCCTTTTCAAGGGTGAATAATATTCCATTGTAATTATAGACCACATTTGTTCAGCCATTCATCTGTCGATGGACATTTGGGCTGCTTCACCTCCCAACTGTTGTGAACAGTGCTGCTGTAAACATGGGTGTGCAGACATCTCTTCAACACCCTGCTTTCAAGTCTTTGGATATCTACCCAGCTGTGGCATTGCTGGATCATATAGGATTTCTACTTTTAATTTTTTTTTTTTTTTTTTTGAGCAAGATTAGCCCTGAGCTAACTGCTGCCAATCCTCCTCTTTCGCTTGAGGAAGACTGGCCCTGAGCTAACATCTGTGCCCATCTCCCTCTACTTTGTACGTGGGACACCTACCACAGCATGGCAGGCCAAGCGGTGCCATGTCTGCACCCAGAATCCGAACCGGTAAACCCCTGGGCCGCCCAAGCAGAGTGCGTGAACTTAACCACTTGGCCACGGGGCCAGCCCCATAATCACATTTTCAAAATGCCTGCACAGCAGCAGCTAGATTAGTGCTTGATTGAATAATTAGGACTGTAGTTCAGCCTAACCAAGCGGATGAATCCACGAGGCATCACCCATCTCTAGATAGGTCAATCACTTTGGTTTTTGAAGGTGAACATTACATTTGGAATGAAAATTTTTTTCTTTCATTTGCTACAAGCAGTCTGTAGCCAACAGATCCACACATTTCATAAAGGTCAGCGATGAGCCCCAAATTATAATTTTACATCTTCTCCTCAGCAGCAGCAATAGTAGGAGACATACAAAGAAAGAGAGTGGAGACACCATCGGCTTTGGAGGAAGGCAGAGCTTTATTCAGACCCACCTCTGTTGCTTTTAGGAGTTTGTCGTTGAACAAGTTACTTAAAATTCCTGACCCTCACTTTCCTCAGCTGTAGAATGAGGGCAGTCTCTACCTTGTGTGATGGCGCGAGGAGCGAATGAGCTGTGGGAACCCTGGAACATCATGTGGCTGTGGTGGGCACTTGATAACGGCGAGCTCTTCTTGTTACCTCTGTGTTTTGTGAGCATACCCTCTTCAGAGGGAGACTTTGGGACTTCTGAATCCCCAGTCCGGATCAGAAGTTCTCAGCCCTGGCTGAACGTGAGAATTGCCGCAGAGCTTTAAAAAATGCCTTTGCCAGGCGCCCATCCCAGACTAACAGAATCAGAATCTTTCCTGGTAAGGACCCAAACACTTTGTGAAAGCTTCCCAGGTGATTATCATCCATGGTCAAGATTAAGACCCACTGCTCTGGGTTCTTACAACCTGTCCTCTCCCACCCTTCTCATGTCCACGGCCTGGACCTCCAGCCTGGCTGGCCCCGGCTCCAAAGGTACTCTATTCACTGTTGTGATGATCTTTCCTCTCTGGATATTGATTTCTAGAATTCCCTGAAACAAGGGAAACCAAATCCAACTTCAAAACCTGTATAGGGGTGACCTTTTGCAATTAAAACTCATTTTAGAAGTACCTATACTGCTGAAAATCTGATGCAGCTAAAATTTATTTTTCCAGTGATAATTTTTACATTTTAAAGGCAGGACTTCTTTTAATGTGATTTTAAAACAGAATGTTTCATTTTTAGTGAGTTTTTATTTTTGTATATGCCCATGAAAGATGAGATAATTTTAAGAATTTATATATGTTTTTAATGGTGGTCTAGCAATTTACATACACGTGCACCCATGGAGAGCAGCAGGAGCAGAGAAGCAGGAGCAGAGAAGCAGGAGATTTGTTGGAAGACGTTTAGTTAGAAATAGCTAGCGATCTATATATTTTTACCAAATCATAAATGGTGCTCCGCCGTATTGCATCTTCTTCTTATTTGACTCATCCAAGTCTATTTATGAGCACATGATATATTTTTCTCATTTGGTTTTAGAAAGAGAAGAAAGAAAAGTGACAAGGACAATCATATCAGAATTGTGCTTGGAAGCTGTATAGTGGAAGATATGACAAGAAGTGGCATAAGCAGGTATATTCGTTTCCCAGGACGGCCATAACAAATTACCATAAACTTGGTGGCTTACAACAATAGAGATTTGTTCTCTCCCAGTTCTGGAAACCGGAAGTCTGAAGTCAGGGTGTGGGCAGGGCCGCGCTCCCTCTGAAGGCTCTTGGGGAGAATGGCTCCTGGCCTCTGCCGGCTTCTGGCGGCTCCAGGGTTCCTCGGCTGGGGGCTGCATTGCTCCCGTCTCTGTCTTTATTCTCACATGGCCTTCTCTTCTTCTCCCTGTGTCTTCTCCTCTTCTGTCTCTTATAAGGACACTTGTCATTGGATTTAGGGTCCACCTGGATAACCCAGGAGGACCTCATCTTGAGATTTTCAACTTTATTACATCTGCAAATACCCTTTTTCCAAATAAGGTCGCATTCACAGGTTCCAGGGGTCAAGAAGTTGACCTGTCTTTTTGGGGGCCACATTTAACCCCACAAGTAAAAGACTTATATGTCTCGGGTAACAAGAAGTCCTGGGTAGGCCGCCTCTTTCGTTCTGTCCTCCCTGCCAGAGTGCCAAGACCTTCACCTCCGGGCTTTGTAACGTCGCTGCGGCATGAGGTTCGCTGCACCTCTAGGCAACGCATCCGTGTTCCAGGCGGGAAGAAGGGGCAGGAGCCAAAGCTCAAAGGAAGCAAACAGGGCCTATCCCTTTCATAAAACCCTGGAGTCTCGCCCAGTGACGCCACCTTGCATCTCGTTCACCAGGACTGGATCATATGTCCCCCCTTGCTAAAAGCAGTCTGCGAAAGTGAAAATTTTATCTTCCCAACTCCTGTAATAGAGGAAGGCACAACCAGTTGGGTTTGACTCTCCTCTATTAATGTTGGATGGCTGCATAATATTTTCTGAATGTTGATGAGACCTCTTTTGTGTCTCTAGATTAAGGGGTACGAATAGGTTTGACAGATTTGCAAAGGAAATATAAGACATTCAATTAAATTTGAATTTCAAATAAATATTGAATAAATTTTTAGTATGCGTATGTCCCAAATAGTGCATAGGACATATTTGTGTTAAACAGTTATTCATTGTTAATCTGAAATTCAAATTTAACTGAACAGCTTGTATTTTATCTGTCAGCCCTAGGTAGGAGCCTCTGCTGTGGGCCAGAGCACTCACCCACGGGTGAGCTCTTCAAAGGTGAGATTATTGATTATTCCTATCATTGTAAAAGATAAATTTTAAAGTTAAGATTGATCACGCCATGTGTGAGAGCCTTGTTTCGATAGGAAGAGAGAAGAACTGATCACTTTAACACAGAAGTATTTAGAATCCACAGTTCTTTCTTTTAAACATTAGTCTTTCCCTTTAAGGCACACCATGTTGCCTATCTGAGAAGTTTATTCTATGAGGAAGATCATCTGTTCACCCGTGACTGCTCAAATATTCTCAGGCTTGGTAGAAGGCACAGGGTTATGGGTTTCTAGGCTGTGAACCTAGTGTGTGAATGCTAACAGCTCTAAGAATAGACCATCATAATTAATCTGTTCTAATGTTGCAACATCTTTAAAATCTACTTGGAATTAAGGTCCAAACTTCAGGATACATAAATGTACAGGATCACAGGCATTGTGATTGTTGTCATTCTTGGTCTTGGGACTCATTTTATCTAAAATACGTTATTGGCATTTTTGGTGCTATACTACTAATGACTTTAACTCTGGCAGAGAAAACCTCTGGAAACAAGTGTGAACTAATTTCATCTGCCATGGGGCTCATTTAACAAATGAGCTGCCCCTCACCTCCTACCCCCATGGGCTGTCACAGAGAGAAGTGAGAAGAACAAAGAACGAGGTGACAAGAGTATTGTCACTCTAATTTGTGTGCTGTATCAGGAGAAGGAAGCAATAACTCCTTCTCATTGATTTTAGAAAGTCTGTAATTTGGCTGTAAAGCCAAAGATGATCCTGAAATTGGCTAGAAACCAAAAAAATGTACCTGGAAAAAAGCACTGCCCTGAGAGTAAACGTGGGAAACTGTCAATGTCAAGTCACTGCACCATTACAGGCCAGCAAGTGGGTACAAAATTGGATCAGGACATTAGAGACTTAATGTGTAGATGTCAAATGTTCTAGAGGAGAGGATCATTTTCATTAAAAATTCGTAGTCCACAAAATTGACACTGATTGGGATAGGTTTCTATATCTGCTTCAAAATCCATATAAATTCCAGAGACAATTTTGAGAGTACACATTTCTACTTTCCAAATAATTTCTGTATTCTTATTAAATTTTATATCATTTTTGCCCATATCATGTACCTATTTAATGGCATTTACTTTTATCCTCGAGATAGGACCCCCAAATCTTTCTCTCGATGAGTTTGTGTATATTTACATCCGGTGACAATAAGAACTCTATATGTGCCTGGAAAAACTTCCACTTAATAATGGCAGAGTGGAGTGATCCATCTGTCATTGATGCTGGCACGGCACCTACATTTGCCCACTGAAGGGTCATTTGCCTTCTTTCCCATTGCAGTGACTACCAAAAACCACCCCAGCTACATAAATTTGTATACTCAAAACAGTGAATTTGCATGTGAAGTTACAAGTTTTATCCCCATGAAGTACTGACATTTACAAAGATAACACGAAATTCCTATTAGGTCATTTCAACGAGGACATCAATGACAAACTGTTGCGTGTCGTCAGTTCAAAGAGTGTTTAACATTGTTCACTGCCCAAGAACTTGAAATCCTACAACTCTACATGAAAGAAGCCCAATAGACTTTTTTCCAAATTAGACAACAATCCTAATAATTTACGTGACATTACCAATAACAAGTTGTAAAGCTGGACCATCCATACAAACCAAACAATTAATCAAGCAATCAACAAAAAAAAGCAAAACAAAACAAAACAAAACTTTAATCAACTATACCAGAGGGAATGCCTGAATTATCTTTCAATTTTCTCTATAGAAAATATTATAAAGTTATTGTCATAAAAAGAGGAATTAAAGAGGATATAGCCAAAAATGTAGAGAAAAAGTATTGTAGACATGAGTAGGCAGTTAATAAATACATTATGCCATTTTTCTGAATTTGGTGATTTTATGCTAGTTTTTGACTATTTAAAAAATAATTTATTGTGATTTCTGATTCTAAGTAAATATTCACTTTTATACCTAATTTTGTATTCTTTTGTTTTTATAAAGAAGGTCCTTCAGATTCTATATATAAGCTTCAGGCCCCATAAACATGGATCTAGCCCTGTTGATCCTCACTAGGTACCAGTAACAGACACTAGGAATACAAAAATTCCCTCCTCTTCTGGAACTACATTCTAACAGCGTCAGATGTTAGATAACTAAGTAAAATAAAACACACAGTTAAGTCAGATGATGATAAATATCCAGGAGAAAAGTAAAGTAGGGAATGGGAATGAAAGGGTGCCAAGGGTGGGCTTCACACTTGTAGATACCACGAAGGAAGACTTCACTGAGAAGGCACCTACCACAAACAGAGGAGGGGTGAGGTAAGGGGCTATTGGGCAAAGTGGGTGTCAGGCAGTGGGAGGGGCTAGGACAGACTCTGAGGAGGGAGGCAAGCCTGCTTTGTCCCAATTTAGAGTATCTGGAGTGGAAAGAGGGGGAGAGAGAGAGGAGAAATGTTAGAGAACCCAAGGAGCAGGGACTCATAGCTAGTGTAAGACCTTTGGCCATTATGGGGATGTTAACTATTAGAGAGTGGGAAGGGAAATCATTGGAAGGCTTCAGGCAATAGATTGACATGATCTGTCTTAACATTGTAACAGAACCACTCTAATTGCTGTTTTGAAAATAGACCAAAGGCGACAAGTGCAGCAGCTGGAGGACCAGTTGGAAGCCATTGCAATGAGCTGGGGAGAGGTGATGGTGATGGGAACCAGGTGGCTGTGAAGCTGGTAAGAAATGGCCGGACGCTGGAGAGATTTTGAAGGCAGAGCTGATGGGGTTTACTTACATAGGAGAGATGGGTTTGAGAGAAAGAAAGGAACCAAGGATAATTCCAAAGGTGTTTGTAAGCATAGGTTGGAATAGGAAGCTGAAGTTGCCATTTATTACAATGGGTAAGACTGTGACAAAAGTAGGTAGCTCAGTTCTTACGTTAAATATGACATGCCAAAATTTATGGGATACAACAAAAGCGGTTCTAAGAGGGAAATTTATAGCAATTCAGGCCTACCTCAACAAATAAAAATCCCAAATAAACAATCTAACAGTACATCAAAAGGAAGTGGAAAAAGAACAAATAAAGCCCCAAATCAGCAGAAGGAAGGAAACAGTAAAAATCAGAGCAGAAATAAATGAAATAGAGACTAAAAAAACCATAGAAAAAGTCAATGAAACCAAGAGCTTGTTCTTGAAAGAGATAAAAAAATTGACAAAACTTTAGCCAGACTCACCAAGAAAAAAAAGAGAAAGGCTCAAATAAATAAAATCAGAAATGAAAGAGGATAAATTACAATGGACACCTCAGAAATACAAAAGATTGTAAGAGAATACTATGAAAAGCTATACACCAACAAATTGGATAATCTAGAAGAAATGGATTTATTCTTAGAATCATACAACCTTCCAAAACTGAATGAAGAAGAAATAAAGAATTTGAATAGACCAATCACCATAAGGGGATCGAAACAGTAATGAAAAATCTCCCAAAAAATAAAATCCAGGACCAGACAGCTTCCGTGGTGAATTCTACCAAACATTCAAAGAAGATCTAATCCCTATCCTTCTCAAACTCTTCCAAAAAATTGATGAGGAAGGGAAGCTTCCTAACTCATTTTATGAAGCCAACATTATCCTGATACCAAAACCAGACAGGGACAACACAAAAAAAGAAAATTACAGGCCAATATCACTGAATAATATTGATGCAAAAATCCTCAACAAAATACTAGCAAATCGAATACAACAATACATTAAAAAGATCATACACTGTGATCAAGTGGGATTCATTCCAGGGGTACAGAGATGGTTCAACATCCACAAATCAATCAATGTGATACACCACATTAACAAAATGAAAAACAAAAATCGCATGATCATCTCAATAGATGCAGAGAAAGCATTTGACAAGATATAGCATCCATTTATGATAAAAGCTCTAAATAAAATGGGTATAGAAGGAAAATATTCAACATAATAAAGGCCATATATGACAAATCCATAGCTAATATCATTCTCTTTTTTTTTAAGGAAGATTAGCCCAGAGCTAATATCTACCTCCAATCCTTCTCTCTTTTTGCTGAGGAAGACTGGCCCTGTGTTAACAGCTGTGTTCACCTTCCTCTATTTTTTTATATGTGGGGTACCTGCCACAGAGTGGCTTGACAAGCAGTGTTTAGGTCCCTTCCTGGCATCCGAAGCAGTGAATCCTGGGCCACCAAAGCAGAATGTGCAAACTTTGCTGTACCACCGGGCCAGCCCCCTAATATCATTCTCAATGGAGAAAAACTGAAAGCTATCCCTCTAAGAACAGGAACCAGACAAGGATGCCCACTGTCACCACTCTTATTTAACATAGTATTGGAAGTCCTAGCCAGAGCAATCATGCAAGAAAAAGAAATAAAAGGTATCCAAATTGGAAAGGAAGAAGTGAAACTGTCACTATTTGAAGATGACATGATTTTATATATAGAAAACCCTAAAGAATCCACTAAATAACTTTTAGAAATGTTAAATGAATACAGTCAAGTTGCAGGATATAAAATCAACATACAAAAATCAGTTGCGTTTCCATACACTAACAACCAAGTAGAAGAAAGAGAAATTAAGAATACAATCCCATTTACAACTGCAACAAAAAGAATAAAATACCTAAGAATAAACTTAACCAAAGAGGTGAAAGATTTGTACACTGAAAACTATAAAACATTGTTGAAAGAAACTGAAGAAGACACAAAGAAATGGAAAGATATTCCGTGCTCTTGGATTGGAAGAAGTAACATAGTTAACATGTCCATACTTCCTAAAGCAAGCTACAGATTCAATGCAATCCCTATCAAAGTTGCAACATGTTTCGCAGAAATAGAACAAAGAATCCTAAAATTTATATGGAACAACAAAAGACCCCAAATAGCCAAAGGGATCCCGAGGAAAAAGAACAAAGCTGGAGGTATCACACTCCCTGATTTCAAAATATGCTATAAAGCTATAGTAACCAAAACAGCATGGTACTGGCACAAAAACAGACACACAGATCAATGGAACAGAATTGAGAGCCCAGAAAGAAACCCACAATCTATGAAGACCCAATTTCCAACAAGGGAGCCAAGAACATGCAATGGAGAAAGGAAAGTCTCTTCAATAAATGGTGTTGGGAAAACTGGACAGCCACATGCAAAAGAGTGAAAGTAGACCATTATCTTACACTATGCACAAAAATCAACTCAAAATGGATTAAAGACTTGCATGTAAGACTAGAAACCATGAAAATTCTAGCAGAAAACATAGGCAGTACGCTCTTCAACATCAGTCTTAGCAGCATTTTTTCAAGTATCGTGTCTGACTGGGCAGGGGAAACAATAGGAAAAATGAACAAATAGGACTACATCAAACTAAAAATCTTCTGCACAGCAAAGGAAACCATCAACAAAACGAAAAGATCACCTAACAATTGGGAGAAGATACTTGTAAGCCGTATACCTGATAAGGCGTTAATATCCAAAATATACAAAGAATTCATACATCTCAACAACAAAAAAACCAACAACCCAGTTAAAAAATGGGCAAAATATCTGAACAGAGATTTCTCCAAAGAAGATATATGTAAGGCCAAAAGGCATATGAAAAGATGTTCAACATCATTAACTATCAGGGAAATGCAAATCAAAACTACAATGAGGTATCACCTCACTCCCATCAGAAGGGCCATAGTTAACAAAAGGGGAAACAGCAAGCGTTGGAGAGGATGTGGAGAGAAAGGAACCCTCGTACACTGCTGGTGGGAGTGCAAACTTGTGCAGCCACTATGGAAAGCAGTATGGAGATTGCTCAAAAAATTAAGAATAGGTCTACCATATGATCCAGCTATTCCACTGCTGGGTATTTATCCAAAGAACATGAAAACATGAATGCATAAAGATACACGCATCCCTATGTTCGTCGCAGCATTATTCACAATAGCCAAGACTTGGAAGCAACCAGAGTACCCATCAAGGGACGAATGGATAAAGAAGATGTGGTATTTATACACAATGGATACTACTCAGCCATAAGAAATGGTGAAATCCAACCATTTGTGACAACATGGATGGTCCCTGAGGGCATTATGTTGAGTGAAATTAGTCAGAGGGAGAAAGTCAAATACCGTATGATCTCACTCGTAAGTAGACAATAAAAACAACGACAAGAAACACATAGAAATGGAGATTGGATTGGTGGTTACCAAAGGGGAAGGGGGGAGGGAGGAGGCCAAAAGGTGTCATTAGGCTCATGCATGTGGATGGATTGTAATTAGTCTTTGGGTGGTGATCGTGGTACAATCTATGCAGGAATTGAAATATAATGATGTACACCTGAAATTTATATAATGTTATAAACCAATCTTACCACAATAAAAAATAAATAACTGGAAAAAAAAAAAAAGAAAGAAGCAGCAGGGGCAAGGACACTCTGAGCCTCCTTTGCTCCCTGAAAGCAGGAGAGAGATCTCCATGTGGAAGGTGGCCTCCGTGTACCAGGAGGGCAGAGGCGTCCTCATCACCAGAGACAGGGAGCTCAGGGCTGAGAAGCCTGTCTGAACAAACCTTGTTCCTTTACCAATTTACTCCCCCAAGCCCAAACTTCTTTGTCTGCCAATTCTTCACAAATTTATTATTTCTTTGTCTAAAAGGTCTGTGGTCACTTCTTTGAGTCTTATATTTCTATGAGCTCCTGTATGTACAAAAGTAAATTTGATTTTCTCCTGTTAATCTGTCTTACATCAATTTATTATCAGGCCAGCCAAAGAACTAGAAAGGAAAAAGGGAAAAGTTTTCCTTCTCTGCAGAATCTCTCACACATTGCTGATTTCATCATTTAAAAAGATTTCCAAATACCTATAGTGTATGGAATTCCATGGAAGCCAAAAGTTGAAATTGGCTTTTTTAATCGAATTTTTGCCTATTTCCTGCCTAAAACATTTCTTGTGATGGCAATGTTATGATTTCCTTTGACAATCAATGTTATGATTTTCCTTGCTTTTTTAAAGGCTCTGTTGGAGTTTTACTTTCATGACTTTCTTCTTTGCACAACTCGTGAGTGCTGACATTTAAAAAATATTTTTTGATTAAAAAAAATTGAAAAAGTTACATTGAATCCTGAACAGGGTTATGCCCTGGTTTTGTAGCACTTTGGCCTTTTTCTGAGTGCTCAACTGATCACTGACCACCTTCTGAAGAAACCCCAGGTGAGAAACTGATAGACGAGGAGAGATTTTCTAAAGGATTTGCTTAACATTTGTTCTTTTAGGTTTCTCAGACTGTCTTTTTGAAACAAGCCAGATCACGTGAAAACTGTACATACTTCTCTATGTCATTAGACTGCACTGCCTCCAGAAATACCTTCAGTAAGGTTGATTCCAGCAAGGGGCATTTTCAAAAAAATCAATTGCTCAAAGAATCTTTTTTGTCTGTTTTTTCAAAATACTGAATTTGAGAATATCATCCATTAAAATTTTCAATATATTCTTATGAATTCCTTTTAGGTTTTGATCCTCAAGCTGTTATTGTTTTTCTGGTAGAGCAGTCCGACTCCTTCAAAGGGAGGAAGCCATCAGCCCTATTTCTATCTTTTTCTTGGATTCCAAGAAGCTAAGAGGAAAATTAGTGCTCAGTTGTATTTTAACAATTGAACTTGACTCTTGGATGCAGTAGAAAGAACCCATGCTCTGGCATCAGATGCACCTGGTTTTGAATTCCAATTTACTGCTTATTGTATGACATGTTATTCAACTTTTCTAAGCCTCTGTTTTCTTGCCTGTGAAATAGGCATAAAGTTTCTTCCCCAGGGAATATTAATTAGTTAAAATACATAAAGCATTTCCAGCATTAGGTGCTGGACTAATTGTTAACTTCTATTTCCATATAGATAATATCTATCTTTTCTTTTTACGTGAAGGTTCATTTTACTATTTGTTTCATGAACTTGATAAATACTTTCTTTAAAGGCATGCTTTTTTTTTCTGGTGAGGAAGATTGGCCCTGACCTAACCTCTGTTGCCAATCTTCCTCTATTTGTTTTCCGCCCCAAAGCCCCAGTACATAAGTTCTATGTCCTAGTTGCAGGTCATTCTAGTTCACCTGTGTGTGGATGCGGCTGCAGCATGGCTTGATGAGCAATGTGTCGGTCCACACCAGCATCGGAACAGGCCAGCGCTGGGTGCCGATGAGCATGAACGGAACCACTATGCCACCTGTCCCGCCCCTTGATAAATATTTTTGTATTGAATTATTTAAAGCTAACTCAAAACTTAATTGTAACTAAATAATAATAACAGCTAATGTTTGCTGAGGAATTGCTCTGTTCCAGACGCCATGCTAAGTGCCTTACAGGTGTTCACTGGTTCACTTTTGGCAACAACCCTACAGGTCAGTCCTGTTACTCTCTCACTTTACAGACGACGGCACCTAGACGCAGAGGGCGAAGGAGCCGGCCCAGGGCGGTGGGAGGTGGCAGGCCTTGAGCCTCAGCAGTCTGGATTTAGAGGCCGGGCCCCTCACACACGGCTGTTACTGCCTTCCAATAGACCGTGGGCTGCGAATCCACACATTGCAGAGTTTAAACCACATCGGAAGCCTTGCTTTTTTAAAGGCTCTGTTGGAGTTTATACGTATACCCTAGTTCCTAAACGCTGGAAACCATGTTGGTAATTTCATGACTTTAATTTTCCAAACGGAAAAGGGTGCATCGCACGCTGGCCTTCCCTGCACGAGAAGCTCCTGTTGCTGTAACGAGAATTTGGATCGGTCTCAGGAATAAATGGGGGACACAGGAAGTCTTCCGTAAGAGCGGGTCCCTTGTCCCTCGCTGCTCTCCGCCTCACGTGCTGCCTCCGGGCTGTGGTTCAGAAGCCCGTCTCCAGTGTGACCCGCACCTGCCGCCCTTCCTGTTGCCAGCCTTCGGCTCTTCTGCTCTGTGTCGAGTCTTGCCCTTTCCTGCCTTTGCTCTGATGGAGCCACCACACACCCAGAGGCAAAAGTAGGGAAAGGACATTACTATGGCATTTTTATTTGGTTGGAATGAAATCTGTGAACAGGACCCCAGGAATAAATGCTTATACCAAAGCAAGACCCTGTCACAATTCAGAATTAAGAGACCAAGGAGCGTGAGAGAAACATGCCAAAGGGAAAAGCAGACACAAATGGCACTGGGCTACCCCTAAGCTAGAATACGCTTTGTCAGGGCCCCGGGGTGGTCGCCTCTCCTTGTATCCTTACACTTACAGCAAATAGGAGACTTTTCTTTTCTTTCAAGCCACATAACGTTAAAATAAAGTGAATTCTTGGAATCCCCTTCATTTTATCCTCCTCTCTCCTCAGAACATTCACCATTCAACCCACGTGTAATGGAAGACCCCTTCATTCTGACATTCACATGGCTTTCCTTCTGACACGGTTAGGCTGGAAGAACAATAGAAGGATGTTCACTGGTCACCAAAGGTATAAATTTTTAACCCAAAGCAACTTTAACTCTCTTGTTGGTCCATTAATTAGGTAGTTAAGGTTGGTCTCAATTTATCTGGAAACCCTCTGGTGTTATGAAGTTTCCAGGCCCTGGCCTCTGAAACTAGCCAGCTAGTGAATTCTGTATTTTAATCCTGTACTATGCCAATTTCCAAATATATTGGACTAATTCGCTACCGTCGCCTCTTGTATTTCTCCTTGACTATGTACTTGTCGATCTCCCTTCTCTAGATTCTAAGCAAATTGAGGCCAAGAAACTGCTGACTCCATATTTGAATCTATTACAGGACTTTCCAGAAGCTCAGCAAATGTTAAACTGGAATACGCTAAATAAGTATTTTCAATGCCTAAAACATTTCTTGTGATGGCAATGTTATGATTTCCTTTGACCACTTTCAAGTTTATAAATCATATCATTGTCACCAAAGCTTAGTGAGGTTTTCTCTGTTTTGGAGAGGAATATATGTAAATGAGGATATGAATGACCATTTTCAGTTTCATGAAGAGAAGGCACGTTGCAACCATCAATTTGCACTGAAAATATTATAATTAGAACAGAGATAATCCCTGGAAATCTTTGAAGAAAGGCTGATGAAACGGTTTTAGAGAAAGCTTCCATTTTCTAACCAGCCTACAAAAAGATTTAATCTGTTTTTTTAGGCAGTTCTTACAGAAGAGATTTCATAAAGCCTTAGCAAAACCCACTCATCTTGCTAGTCCTTTACCTGAAGAATGTGAAAGTGAAAATTTATTTCATTTTATAAGTGTTTACTCAGGTTAGTTTCCTTTTGACTACAAATCTTGTGGTTATTCTTTTCAACAGCATCCAAGGGCCAAACCCCCCCTCCCCCTCCGTTAGAAATGGTACTACATTATCCTACTATTTTATGTAAAACTGATCTTAAAAATAACCGCTAGATGGCAATAAGGCATAAAATGTAGGTCTGGCAAGAGGACACCCATTAATAGTTCAAAGGGGCAAGAAGAGAAGCTGGCTCCTCACAGATGCTCAACGCCTCCCTCTCCCTTGGCATCCCCGAAGGATCCTAGAAGCTGTGGCTCACCATGGTGGTGGTGGCTTCATGGGGCTGGGGTACAGGGACATGAGGAGAAAGGCGCAGCAGAGAAGCCTCAGAGAGTGAAATGAACGTGAGCTTTGGAATTTGACAGCCCTGAGTTTGTCTTTGCTCTGTCACTCGTTGGATATGGGATCTCGGATGAAGTGCTTGACTTTGGGGGCCTCGGTTTCTCCACCCTTGAAACGGTAACATTAATACCTCATTCATAGGGCGTGATGAGGATCAACTGAGATGATGTATGAACAGCACCTTGTATGGGAAAGGTGCTTAAGAAATGGCTGCTAGTACAGGGCCAAGATTTGTTATCTGAAACCCTTGGGGCCAGATTTGTTTCAGAATTCAGAATTTTCAACTGATAAAATAAAGCATAAATTATATATTTGTGCTCAGTTGGGAATGGGCAGCATTCTAGGATCAAACACGTTTATGTTTCTATAGGAAAATATGTTCACAGTACACGGAATAAATAACATATCCTATTATCAGTGCAGACCACATTTTGTCACCAATGAGTTAGAAAAATGCTTGATTTTTGGAGATTTGGGGGTTTTGGAATTGCAGATAAGGGATTGTCTGAACTCTCCATTTATACACCATTTTGGCATGATCCTATACGAACTCAGAGCCTAGCAGCACACAGGCCCCGAGTGAAGGCTGGCGAGAACGTTCAGCCGGTCCCTTTTCTTGCCATGGCATCCCCATCAGCCTGGGTAAACCATTATGCTAACTACTCTCTTTATAAGATTTTATTTTCAGAACTTGCACCTGACAAGATCACTGCATAAAAAGCAGGGACAAAATACATAATTTTCTATACCCAAGCATAAGAATTCTTGATGAAGAGAAAAGCTTATATCAGAGCAGGCATTAAGAGCTCAAAATTAGAATAATAGCATTTATCAACTGAAGTTATCTTTTAAATTTTTCTTTCTGGCAAGCTTTATTTCAAAAGCATTGATAGAGGCACAAAGACGTGTTCTAGGAAAGATATCACCAAAAAGATATTGAAATTTTGCTTTTGAGAGATTATTCTAAGTATGCCACATTCAAATTTTTCTTAATGTGTTTTTAGCAAAGTGTTTTCAATCATTTCATTTGTGCTTACGAAACCTCTCCTCTTACACTGTTGGTCTCCAAGGGCAGAAACCAGCCTTTCTCCTGTTTTTCTCCTTTTGTAATCTCTAGGAGGCTTATAACTTGTAGGGTGCTGTATTTGAAGGAGATGTTAGATGAATGCTGGCTTTCTCAGCTTTAAATAACAAAGGTTCTTCCACTGTAGCTCAGATGTTCTCAGGGAATAAGTTAGACACAAGTGAGAGTTATGTTAACTCTTTCAGAAAATAAATACATCACAGATAGCCGAGGAAAAGACATTTATCTTAATGGTTTGAAGGAGCTAGAGGCAGGGTTCACACAGTGGACAAATCTGCCTAAACGTAATCTGGAGGAGGATTTCTTCTATATTTTGTGTACCTAAGATCTAAAATGGAAACTGATCGAAATAGCGATAGCATGCCTTAGAAACAGTTTCAGTTCCATTTTATCAAAATTAGTAGCCTGAGGGGAACCATGCCCACAGTGCCATGTATAAAGCTGCCTCTGGTGTTTCTGAACAAGAAAAATCTGGTCACCAGAGTCACTGAGGAGAGTAGAACTCCATCGACGGATGTTGACCACAGGAGAGGGAACAAGAAACAGACCGTGGGCTTCCTGGGTGAAGAACCTCTGATGCTCCCCAGGAGCCCACAGGATAAAGCCAGCTCTCGACCAGGGCGGGTGCGGCCCCCGCCATCGGCTCTCAGGCTCCGCTTTCTCAGTCTCGTCTCCCTATTTGCGGGCCACATTGAGGTATTTGCTCAGTGTCCTTGGATTTTCTTAAATTGTGTCTCTGAGACTTTCCTTTGCCCTGAATGTCCTTTCTCCCACCTCATGCCTCTCTTCACTTCTCTGCTAGAATGGTCTACTCATTCTTCAGGACCTGGTTCAGATAAACACTACCCTGAGGAGACTTTCTGGGCTGCCACAGCACATCCTATTTAAAAGCATTTGAATTATTCTGTATTTTTTATCTGCTCATTTGTGAACCCTGATGGGTTTGCAAGAAGGAGTACTTTGTACTTGTCTTTTCATTCAAGTACTGAACACAGTACTTGGAAATTCATGGACATTTAATCCATGCTTACTATTTATTTTACTTATTTATTATTTTTTTGGTGAGGAAGATTGTCACCGGGCTAACATCTTTGCCAATCTTCCTCTATTATATGTGGGATGCTGCCACAGCGTGGTTTGACGAGCAATGCTAGGTCTGTGTCTGGGATCGGAGCCTGTGAACCCTGGGCCACAGAAGTAGAGCACGTGAACTTAACCACTATACCACCAGGCAGGTCCCAGTGCTTGCTATTTTTGATAAAAAGTTGAGTTGAGTACGGGCCAACTCACTGGCATAAAGTCTGTGGTGAATGTTTAAAGAGAAGGACGAGACTCTCCCTTTGTTGCCCTGTTTTTCTCCTCTTGAACGTAATTTACAAATGAGGAAAGGTGACCGGCTCAAGGTTATGCAGCTAATAAGTAGTAGAGGCTTGGCCCTATGTCAAGTGCCCAACTGCCAGTCCAGCGTGTTTCCACAGCTCTGCCGCCTACAAATGAAAAGGCACAAAGACCGCTTCGCTCTAGCACGTCAGCATCCCCACGTGGTACTGCTTAATGGTTTTCCAAGTGACTCTGTGGATAAACGTAAAATATGGTATGCTCTTCTTTCTTCTTTCTCTTAACTGGGTAAGTTACTACCCCAGAAGGAACTTATTTAGGCATATGGAAGAATTATTAAAGGAAGTTTAGTTTGCTAAATCTCAGTGGGGATGGACTGTTTCAGAGGTTTTGCTTTGTAAGCTTCATGCAATCCTAATGGCCACTTTTCAAGAAATTGGCTGACAGAGGATGGATGAATCAATGACTCCCTTGTATCTGCAGAAGTGCAAGAGCTTCCCTTGACTTTGAGAACACGTTTATGTCAGGGGTTCACATGTAAATTCTTCTGTGTTTTTCCCATTAATTTCAGAGGAAACTGTACAAATAAATATATTTGTTTAAAAAATTTTGATTGTGCAAATATAATACAAAAATGTCACATTTCTCATCCATTTGAATGACTTGATTAATTTTCCAGCATGAGTTTGGCTACAGTGAAGATTATATATCATACGTCTAACTTGGTAGAAGTCCAACTTTGTGGTTTGTCACTATTTTGCTATATTCAATTCTCTAGGTATTTTGTGAGGATTTTTTCTATATGACTTTTTCAAAAAGTCAGCCAATAAGCACACAGTTAACATAAACAAAGGTTTCATTGTCTTTCTGTGATGGAAAAATTTTGTTCACCATATGGTTTGTCATTCTCAAAACTATTATCCTGAAAATCCATGATATTTTCCTATGGCTATGCTACAGTCTTTTATCTTTTAGTTAACTACTATTAGCAGTTTCTTTTTCGAATGCTTTATTCACAATATTTTTGTTTTCATAAACTTAATATTTTTTTATTATGGAAAATTCTAAATATGTCCAAAAATAGAGGCAATGAGCCATCATATACTCATCATCCAGCTTCGATAATTATCAACCCATGTCCAATATTTTTTCCGGTGTACTCCCACCCAATGCCTGCCCCCTCTGAATTATTTTGAAGCAAATTCCAGATATCATATCATATTATCTGTGAATATTTTTCTTTGTATCTTTTAAAAAACAAGGACTTCCTTTTTATAAACATAACCATAATATCAATAACCACCACCTCCTCCCCCCCCCGCCAAAGAGTAGTTCCACAATATTATTAAAGATCCAGTGAGTATTCACATTTTCCTAATTGTACTACATATGGATTTATAGTTTGTTTCTTTGAATCAGGATGCAGATAAGGCTCATATGCGAAGTTGATGAGTCAGTCACTGAAGTCTCTTTTTATTTACAGGCTTCCCACCCTTCCCGCTCACCCCTTGTCTCCTAAACAGGGTTGTTTGTCCTGCGCAGTTTCCCACAGCCTGTTTCTGCCGATTACATCCCTGTGGTGTCATTACGTGTTTGTTCCTCCATCACCTGTACTTCGTGTAAGATGGTAGTTAAATCTAGACGCTTGATTAGATTCTAGTTCTTTTCTTTCCTTTCTTTCTTTTCCACCAAAGAGTTCTTCATAGATAGTACTGTTTACTTTCATCAGGAGGTAGATATGGTCTGGCTGACTCTACACGTTGATGCTCATTGCCTGGATCCTTGGAAAGACAGGATAAATGCTTGATTCCTTTCTTTTGATTACTAGTATGATGAGTTGGTTCAGTAATGTCCTCAAATGTAACCAAACACTAAACATAGTTGCTATGTTTCAATCCTCTGCTTTCCTATTCTTATTGATGCTTAATTGTCCTATACTTAGCCAATGGGTGCTTATTTAATTAGATCCTGAGTCTTTTTGATATGATCCTAGTTATAGTTGATAGGTTCCTTGATATCTGGTTTGCAAAGATGTCCCAAGCCCTGATTCCTTTTGGTAATACATGGTATTTAGAGACCCAAGTTTGGGTTCTGTGAGTCCTTATTGCTACTGGATTGGTCCTTGTTTCTAGGCCTTTCAGTAAACAGAACTAGGAAATATGCATTGTTTTTTAAAGATAAAATACACCATGGGTTCATATTGATATATCCACTTTAAATTCAGTAATTTAATCAATCCCATATCTTTATCTACTTTCTCCCACACCAACAATCTCAGTATTCAAAGATAGAAATATAATCACTCATTTACCTTGTCTCAGTTTACACACACAGTCAGCTCAGAATAACAATATTAACACTCCCAACAACATTCTGATTACTAGAAAAAGTCTGAAAATTACGCTATGATTGTTAGCTCTTCTTTTCCTTGAGGTATAGCCACTAGAGTTTGCTCAAAGCAGTCGCTAGGGCTAGCTGTCTGTGTGCCTGTGCCACCAACTAGAAACTTAAGTTTATTGTTTACTGCTATATATGGTTTTAGGCTTTACAGTTTTTGCTTTGATTGAGCTAAATTTTGTTTAATTGAAAATAAAATATCTACATGATTCCAAGGTGTATTTAAAGAAATCTAGCATCAATTTCTGTCCGCTGCACACTATTTCCTCCTTCCTCCTGTAAGTAAACCATTCCAACTGGTTTTGCTTTATTTGTATTCTTTCATTGATTTTTAAATGTAAGCAAACACTATTTATATATTTATATTTTTATGTCCAATGTAAATATGTGTCCTTCATGTTTTATTTTCTCTCTCTTTGGTGTATCTTTTGTTGTTTAGAAAGGTGTTCACTTTTAAAATGATTGTCTCTTAACTTTAGTCTTTATTTTTACTGTGGGTAAATTCTGGACAAAACCACTTTCCCTTGATTCTCCTGGCAGATGTATTGGTAGTTACTAGTTACTACTTATTGTAGGATGAGCGTACACTTTTCTGAAATAATGTAGCCACCCTGCTAAGCCTGTCCACTTAGCCACCTGCAAGCGGCACGTCTTGTCCTTCTGACGGGACAAGGGTTTGTTCACAGCAAAAATGAAACCAATGGTAACATCTGGCACTTGTATCTCCATTATTGAGGATTAAGCAAGAGTTACCAGACTTGAAGGAAACTGGATTTAAAAAGAAGCTCCTAACTGTCTTCTCTCTAGTCATTGACATATTTTTCTCCTATTGCCTGAAATATGTGCCATTTCCAGGACCCTGAAGGGCGCTATTTTCTTAGCCGGGGTTAATCTGCTAACTGGTAATGTTGGTTGCACGTAGGCCACTTGGTGAGGTTTTCAGCAGACCAGAGTTATGTCTTAGGACCACAACAGCTATCCGAGAGTGAGATTGACAGGAGTTCCCCGGGCGCGGCATCCGTTTGGTGCATGATATACAACCATTTTGTTCTATTTGAAGTCTCTTCCTCTCCCATATTTTCGACTCGTGATCAAACGCTGTCCGACATTGTAGAGGAGGGGCAAGTCCTCCTGATGCTTCCGACAGCAACTGTCATATTCTACCGTTGCCACGCCTGAGCCTCGTGAGGTAACTGGGGTAAATAAAGAAGGCTTTGTCACCCCATGTGTCAGGTATGGAAATTGAGTCCCAAAGGAAGTCAGCAGCATTAGGAGCTCTCCGATCCCCTGCTCGCTGCTTTGTCTTCCCAGAGCCCAGGCGTGTCCAGGACGGTGCAGCGGCGTGGGGCTTAAGTGTGCGGGTTGGAGAGGTCTTGTAATTTCATACACAGTAAATTTAATCTGCTTTCTATTCAAGTGTCAGCACAGAAGACGCTCCTTCATATTGAAAAGACTGCAGAGCCCCATCTAGGCAAAGTACCGGTCTGAGCACAGTAGCTCTCGGCAGAGCCTATACGGCCCCTAGGAGCTGTTTTAGAAATCTGAGGGAGGTCATTTTCAGTCATCACAGTTGGGCTCAACTGGCATTTGTGGGATGGCCTGGGTGGCATCTGGCCACACGTGAGAAAGTCGCATGTACCTTTGACTTTTGAATATAGCCCTGGACATTCAGGTGTAGGTGAAAAACCTGTATTTAATTATCTGAACTTAGAACTAAATGTCATGTTACACGTAATCCACAGTATTTTTGTACCATTTTAATACACACTAAAAATGTCAGGAATGCAACTACCATGAGAGTCAAGGGAAAATTGTTTTCTGCAGAATTTACCAAGAGTTATTTACTATTTCAGAAAATGACATCAACCAACATCACTCACGTGTTTCGGTCTGCGGGTCATCAATACGATGCTCAGAGTCAGAAACTGATTTTTGTAGCTGTTGTCTTTGGAGTGATCTTACATAGAGGTAAAATATTTATCCCTTACCTGTATCTTCCAGTGTAATTATTCCTGTGCTTTTACTTATTAACATATGTAATTATTTAGGATAAATTACTTTTTAATTTCTTGTTTATGTGACTGTCAGAGTAGTATATTGATTGTTCTAAACTTATGTGTATATATTGGTTATGTTAACTGTAAATTTTACTTCGTATTAAAAGGAGAATTACAAAATATTTGTTTTTAAAAAGGTACATTAGGTCTTATAGGGTTGAGGCCCACTGTCCTAGAGCATTTGTACATAAATATTGCATTTCATCAAATCCAAGATGCTATCAACTGTAAGATAAATAAGTAAAATATAAAAGGAGGTCATTGAAGCTATGAATTGTTTTCAATTGCAAGATACATCCTGATTCTAGAGATATTAAAACATGAAAAGATGTGGGGCTTAAAATTGAAGAAGTATTGGAATAATATAAATTATAATGATAGCAACTACTATTTGTTAAGCATCTATTAGTTTCTATGATCTTTACAGGTATTATCTCATTCAACTCTCGCGACAAAAATGCAACGTGAGCACGTGAAGAAACATAGAGATACAATATTTTCCCAAGGTCATGGATTGAATAAGTAGTAGAATTAGGATTTGAATCTAGACCTAACTTTAAACCCTGTACTCGTCTCTCTAGGTCAAGCTGCTGCCTCTCCTTTCCTTCCACGTTGCTCTCAAGAGTAAAGGAGTCCATGATTCCTCTCAGCCCCAGAGAAAACCAAGACAGGGAGCAGCCTCTTTCTCAAAATCCAGGTCCCCTTCCTGGAGCAGAGAGAAGCAGGATAGCTTGGAAGGTCTTCACTTCTCCCGTGTGGGGTCAACGCAGATGGAGAGGTTACAGCACTGTGCCAGGAGGACAGGCACACCTGACCAAACTCGACTTCCATTTCAGGGGCTTTCAAATTCTTTTGATTGTGCTCCAAAAACGGAAAAAATTTCTTTTTAATTTTAAAAACTTGAGGTGAAATTCACATTACACAAATTTAACCATTTTAAAGTGTATAATTCAATGGTATTTAGTATATTCACAATGCTGTGCAACCACCCCCTCTCTCTAGTTCTAAAATACTTTCATCACCAAGGATATGCTATCTGTACTAATTAAGTCATAACCTCCCATTCCCCATGACCTCCAGCCCCCAACAATCATTCATCTGCTTCTCATCTCTAGGGATTTACCTATTTGGATGTTCCATATAAATGGAATCAGACAACATGTGATGTTTTACCTCTGGCTTCTCTCACTTAGCATAATGTTTTGAGGTTCATCCATGTTGTAGTAGTTTCAATACTTCATTCCTTTTTGTGGCTTAATAATATTCCATTGAATGGATATACCACATTTTGGTCTATACCAAACATTGATGACTTTCAGTTTGTTTCCACCTTTTGGCCATTGTGAATAGTAGTGCTGAGAACATTTGTGTACAAGTATTTGTTTGAATACCTATTTTCAATTATTCTGAGTATATATCTGAGAGTGAAATTGTTGGGTCATATGATAATTCTGTGTTTAACTTTTTGAGGGACTGTCAAATTGTTTTTCATAGCAATTGCACCATTTTACATTCCCACCAACTATGCATAAGGGTTCCAATTCCTTCACATCCTTACCAACACTTGTAGTTTTCTATTGTTTTTGTAAAAAAATAGCCATCCTAGTGGGTGTGAAAAAATACATTTAAAAAATTGTTTGCATTTTACATTACAACTTACTACACACACACATGCAAACAGAAAATAACTGAAACATTGTTTCACAAAATAATATTGTACTCTGATATTTTCTATTCTATCCTAGTATAATCTATCCTATCTCATTTTTCTTAAAAAATGCTGATTGCACCTCACTAAATTGATTTCATTCTCCACTAATGGGTTGTGGTACACTCTTTGAAAATCTTTGCTCTGACTGGATGCATAGATTTTTCTAGGATCTTTTTTATGTTTACATGAAAAATAGGAATGATTTCCTTTCGTGCATACTGGAAGAGATCTTACTATACAGCAAATAAAATTCATAATCATAATTTACATTATTAGCAAAGTATGTCAGATAACTCAGTGTTATGGAGGACTGCTGGTCCAAAGGTTGGAAAGCTGGGGTTAATTCAGGTTCTGAAACTTTCTTTGTGACCTTGAACAAAAAATTCTCCCAGATATATTTTTTGCTACCAGTAAACGAAGGTAGCAGTGGACAGCGCACCCGGCTGGAGGCCTGGGATGACTGGATGATCGCGTAATGGATGTGGTTATAGTTTGAAAACAGCGAAATGCTTTCAACAGTGAATCGTTACTTAAGTGTTTCCACAGGAGCCTGCTTGTAGAGCACTCGTCAACAACAGTCAATAAACAGGAACAGCAGGACCGCCACACTCACGGCCACTTGCTGTGTGCCAGACAGGGTTGGAAGCCCTCGGCCTGCACCCCTCCCTTAGTCCTCGTCATAGCCCTGTGAGGTGGTACTGTAAATACCAGCCCTTTGTACAAATGAGAAAGTCGAGGCACAAGGTAACTTGGTAACAAGTAAGTTGACCAAAATTCTCTCTCTAGAAAGTGGCAGAATTAGGTTTGAACCAGAAAGTCTGGTTCTTATGCTTGAATGCTTAACCATTAACGCTATACTCCCTATTTAATTAAGGCAGAAATCAGAATTTTATATGTGTGTGTGAGCATTTGTAAAGTTTTCTGTAGCATTGAGTATCTTTGCAATTTAAATGCTTATTTCAGAATAATCAGTGAAGAAAAAAATGTACAATTTTTTTGCATATTTTTGTAGAAATAAGAATGTTAATCAGCAAGTCGCCACGTAAAAGGATCAGATATTAGCTTTGACGCCTATAGACTAACAGAAGGTTTTCTGAATGTGTGTGCACGTGTGTGTGCGCGCATTCGCTCACGCAAGCTTCAAGGAGAGGTGACCGGCTCCCCAGCTGCTTGCTCAGGAGCAGAAAGGAAGCTCAGGGAGAGATGAGACCAGTGGCTTAGCTGTCAGAGTGCCACGGCCTCCGAGTCCTCCCCACTGTACCCGTTAGACGTCCCCCGTCCCTGGGAAGGCCACTCCCGGCCTGGCATCAGGAGAGCCCGTCCAGCCTGCGCGGCGCAGATGAGACTAAACCGCGCCTTTGGCTCCAGACACCAGCTGCCGCTTCCATCAGCTGGGCACACTGGCAATTGTCAGCTGGAGTGACTGAGGAAATGGGAGACTCTTGCTTTGATTTATCGGTCACATCAGTTTGCTTCAAGAGTCCGGCTGAGTGAATGTGAGTGACTGAGGGCTCCGTCCACCTGAGAGGTGAGCCGCTGGTCCCCGTCTGTCGGGCCAGAGGCGAGTGGGCACAGGGAGGTGCCGTGTGTGCGGAAAGGTGCTTTCTCTCCCCTGTCCTCCCCGGAGGCAGCCTTCACTGCTGGAGGCCTTTCTTCCGAGCGCCGCTCTGCGATGCTGTCCACGATCTGCGTCTCCAATGAATTGTGCTGTCAGACTGAGCAGGAGCCAGGCCCCTCTGAGGCCATGGGTGGCCTGGGCGAATCCGAAATGGGCCGTCTCCTGGCAGCCCGCTCCCCCCACGGCCAGAGGAAGCCCTGAGCCCGGGCCCCACTCCGCCCGGCCGCCATCAGATTACACTGGATTTGCCATCCCAGGGAGTATCTTCCGTGTCTGCAGAACTGAAATAAGATTTTGTTGGCTTACAAATTGCTATCTCGGTAATGTGTTTCTGAAATAAGGGGAAAGGATGGTTTTTAAAGGTTGATCTCTTTCATTATTAACGCAGAATGACTTCCTGCTGAGAAATTCAGATTTTATGAGATTTCTCTGCTAACGCAGCCCCTCTCTGCCATCAGTGCTCACCTACGGCATCCACTTCAGGGCTTGGCCCTTCGTGACCGGCTGCTAGTGGGTGCTCTTCTCTGAGTAGAAGAGGAATCCCCTGCAGTCATTGCCTCCATGCTGTGACACTCTCTGCAGGTTTCAGAATACCTGGGTCTGAATAGAATGCCTTCTCAGGTTGGAAAATTCGATCATGGCGGGGGCAGACGAGCTCCCAGTCGCACGTCACCAATACCAGGGATTCCTAAAGTCAGAGGACCTCTCTCACTCTGCTTTCAACTAAAAGCTCACGCATGAAACAGCAAAGGCTCACAGAGAGGAAGATCGGGACCGGTGCCACGAGGCGGCGCGTACTGTGAATCCCTTGTGAAAGTCCATCATTTCGCAGGTCTTTTAGACACCACTGGTCTGGGCTTTGTGGCTAATACTCATAGACTGTGCTGTGTAAATTCTCAGATTGTTCAAAGATGAATGAAAAGTTCAAATGGGCTGGCTTACGTGAATAGTTCATTCTAAATCATCTCTTTCCTTCAGTATGTCTTCCTATTTTTTTCTCTCAAGCATATCTACTTCAGGAAAGATGGAGAGAAAAAAGCCTGGTGGGAAAAGTGTATCAAGTGATAATGACATGTCCTGATGGAAAAAATTCTGGGGCAGGCAGATTTGGGGTTTTACTGTCAAGCTAACATTAGATTACCTATCCTAACAAGATTTAAGCATCTTGTTTTTCTAAATGCTCTTTCATTTGTGTTAAAACAGGGGGAAAATATGACATCTAACCCTTTTTTCCTGAGAAAACAATCACCCTCCTCCATCCTTTGCCAACAACAATCACTTTCCCGTTTATTGTAGGAGCGGCAGCGTCCGCAGTTCGAGAGAACGGCTGCCCTGGCCGGGTGTGTGCTTCATTCTGCCTTTGGCCCTGCCGGGGTTGGGGGGCGGGGTGGGGGGGGGGGTAGTATTTACGTGTGTGCTGCGTGTATGTGTGTGTTAATTTAAGGCCAGGACATTATGAGAGATGTAAGAAATCATCACAACTGTTTATAGGGAATGAGTTCTTCATTTTTCTTACCCAGAACTTTCATACTTTTGTGTTTTCCATTTTGCATTAAAGTATCAAGACCTAACGATTTTAAACATCTGTTCAGATTTGTTCATTAGAAAGATTAGATCTCTTTAGTACTTGTCACTGAAGTCTTCTCAAGTTCGTCGTTTGCCTATAACCCTCTGAAGAGTAGATTTACTTACTTAAGTTGTGATTTTCCAAAGGCTGTTTCAGTTTATCTGTTAGAAACAAATAGAAATAAGATAGGGAGAGGATTGCAGGACTAGGGGGAGAAGAGAGAGAAGCCTGCCCTTTCAACATACAGAATTCTGAAAGAAAAGGCTGACACAGAAAAACCACCAAAACGGCCTTCTGCGGGGCCGCGCGGGCCCTCACACCATCGTGGGGCCGCAGCACACTCCAGGGCGGGTGCTCATTTCTGTGGCTAAAATCTCCGCCTCCTATTCCAGAAGGAGAAACACAAATGAGGTCCAATGCCCTTCTGGTTGAAAACCTAATGGAAGAAAAAAATATTCACTTTTGTGCATAGAAATAAATACACACAAACAAATGAATATGAGTAAAACGGGAAATCGGACTAAGGTCAGTGGGTTGTGTGGGTGTCGATTTCCTGGTTGTGAGATTGTGCCTTGTGTTATAAGATGTGACCACTGGGGAAGCTGGTTAACAAACACATGGGACCTCACAGTATTAAGCACATAATTGCATGTGAATCTATAATTACCTCAAAATTAAAATTTTAATTATTTGTTTAAAATTTAGAAAAGTAAGAGAAAAAACTATATATTACTTTAAAAATAAAAAGATATTTAACATTTGCCTTTTGAAAATAATTTAATTAAAAGAATTTAAAAGACAAAGTGGCTTTTTTTCTAATTCTTTTATAAATCAATGACATTATCATAGCACCTAAAAAATGAGAGAAAACAGGCACAGTATACTTCAATTTGTACGTTCAGAGGCTATTTTAGGTGGATTAAACCATCAACCTAAATTATAATGAGAAATATGAAGATAAGTTTTTACCTATGTTTTTCTTTTTTTTTGCAGGGAAAGATTCACCCTGAGCCAACATCTGTTGCCAACTTCCTCTCTCTTTTTTTCCCTTCCCAAAGCCCCAGTACATGATTGTTTATCCTAGCTGTAAGTCGTTCTAGTTCTTCTATGTGAGCCACCGCCACAGCATGGCAACTGGCAGACCATGGTGTGGTTCTGTGACTGAGAAGCACATCTGGGCCACTGAAGTGGTGAGTGCCAAACTTTAACCATGAGACCATAAGGGCTGGCTCAAATTTTTTACCTATTTTTGTGTGACTTATGTCGAAGATGCATCTTACCCTGGCTGGCAACACCTAGGTAGAACTGAAACTTTTGTAACTTTGCTTGGAAAAAAATGGTAGAATTAGATAAATCCATTAGCCTTAATAGCTATAAAAAAGACTTTGCCAGTCCAAAGAACAGAGATTTTCAGTAAAAACAGATATTTTACTACCTAACAGCTTGTCAAAGGCTTCGAGATTTATTCAATCCTTACTACAACACAACGAAACTCTACAGACAACCTGAAGTTGAGGTTAGGTTTGGATGTGTTGTTTTGTAAGGTTTGGAAACCTTTGAAAGAAAGGTTTCTTCCTTACTAAAATGGCTTGGAGCAGGAGATTGGGTCTCATTTCCATCCAATTCAGACTGGACTCTAAGAAGCAGTTCCAGGCCACGGCAGCTGTCTTCAGTAAGAAAGAACATGGTACTTGACAGTGTTGAGTGGAAAAAACACAAGAGGGAAAGTGACGGGGTTGGAGAGGTAAGAAAGGGCCCGTTTTCTTTGAGTACAATGATAAGCCTTGAAGGGCTTTAAGCAGCGGGTGATGAAGTGATCTGGATAATGGTTACGATGGACTGAAGGGGGCAGGGGACTAAGCGGGGAGGTCAGTGTGAAAGCGAGTGCAGAGATACCATTAGAGAGGGTGGCGGGGTTGAACTGATACCAGTGGAGATGAGAGAAAGAGGTGGACAAATTTGGGACAACTTTTGGTGGTCAAATCTATTAGATTTGGCGATAGATTGATAGATGGAGATGTTGAAAAGTGTCCCTGGATTTCTGATGTGAATAACCAGTTAGAAGACAAGAGGTGAGCCAAATTCTGGTGGGAAAAACATGCTGAGTTTGACATGCCCATATGACATCCTAGTGGAGATGTCAGGTACGTGGTTGGAAGACAAGTGAGAAGAGAAGCCTGGTTCAAAGAGGAAACTAGAGAGAGAAGGAGTCACTGTGTAGGTGGCAGAATAAGAAAACTAGGAAGGAATTGAACTCAGGGTGCCCTTTTAGCCAAATGGAGTTCAGTGGTGGTTTAGCACAGGCGATTTTGGGGGTCTGGTGGAAGGGAAGTCAGACTGGAGTGGGTTTGTAGAGTAAATTTGAGATAAGTTAGTGAGGAAAGTGTCTATTGCCTATGACGCAAAGCAACAGACAAACAGCAAATAGAAAAATAAATAGCTGGAGGAAGATGTATGTAGTTTCAGGTAGAGCCTTTTCTTTGCTTTTCTTTTTTAAAGATAAGAGATACTAGAGCAGTAGTTCTTAACCTTCTCTGTAAATTAGAACCACATGGGGAGAATATGAAAATCCTGATGCCCAGGCCTACCTCAATTACAATTAAATCAGAGCCTGTGCAGATGGGGCCCAGGTATCTGTATTTTTTAAAACTACGCAGGCAAATCCAGTGTGCAGGCAAGTTGGAGAACCAGTGTACTGAATGTGCTTTTAAATCACTCAAGGATCCTGTTAAAAGGCAGATTCTGATTCAGAGATCTGGAGTGGGGCCCAGGGTTCTGCCTCTCTAGTAAGCTCCCTGCTGCTGCTGCTGCTGCTGACGTGTGGACCTGCGTACGTTTGAATGGAATGGTCCAGAAGAGAAAGAGGCTAAAGGTGAAGGAGAGGGCCTCACTCGAGAGACTGAGAGGGATGGAATGCCAGACACTTCTGCGGGGCTTGGCCGTGGGTAGGAGGAGGGGCGTAGTAACTGGACAGGAGCAGGACGTGGTTGGGTTTCTATGTTTGGTGGTGGGGAAGATAAAGGAGTTACAGCCCAGTGGGTTTGACTGTCCTGGTTTCCCTTCACACATTTCTTCTTTTTGTGCACTCTGCCACCTCAGACCAATCTCCTTCCCAGGGACATCTCCCCTTTTGGTGAAGGTTGAGGTTGTGGTACCTGAGGGCTGGCAGGAACCCTGGTACATACCCCAGGGCATTTAGCCCTTGTATGCCCCATGTTACAGATGAGGCCCAGAGGATCATTTCTTCATGGGAACACAGAGTGAGACTGCTTATAAAGTTGGTGATTCTGAGTCTCTGGACAACTTTCATGGAGATTTCTCTCTCCCTCCTTTGCAAGGGTAGGACTAGCTCAAGTTGCTGCGGTGGGGCTGAGCCCATAGATGGGAATTATGTCAGCTTCGCCACTGCAGCTGGGGAATTAAAAGAAGATTAGGCAAGAGAGTTAGACAGGCCCAAGTGGCTGGTTGTCAGGAGGAGCACTCCCGGTCATCAAGACTTGTGGAGGTGCTCAAGTCACAGTATGTCGAGGGTGAATGGCTGTCTACTTTCCTCAGGCCAAACCTGAGTGAGAGTACACGGCTGGGTGGTGCAGGAAAAGTAACTGAGACGGGCAAGATGAAGGAGAGCCTGCAGAGAACATTAGGAATGATCAATCACTTCTCTTGGCTAAAAACTTGAGGACAACTTTTTTTCCTATTTCTGGTACTGCTTGAGAAAAATAACTAGGCAGTTGGTCGGTGTCTGGGCTACTATAATAACAATATTATTGATCATCTGTTTATCACGTGTCAGCCATTTTATGTGACTTATCTCAATTTATCCCTACAACAACCCTAAGACATAGGAACCATTATTATTTCCATTTTACAGATGAGTAAACTGAGGCTTACAGAGGTTAAGGAACCTGACTCAAGTCATATTCTTTTAAGTGTTAGCACCAGTATTTAAACTCAAGCAATCTAACTTAGACCTCATGCCCTTACCTACTGTGGCGTATTGCTCTCTCTCTCTGTCAGCTAATGAGTTGGCTACTGCTAGGTGACAATTCTTCATGGGTGTCTGAAATTTCTGCATGTCTTTCTAGCAAAAGCACTTTGTTCCAGACTATGTTTTCAAGGATGTTTATATAGACAACAGTCTTGTAAGACAGAGATAATGTCTCTATTCAGAGCACAGGGCAGGCTTGCCTAGTGCCTAACATAAGAGTTCCTTATGCCCAAGGTTCCACTGCTGTATCACAACCTGCTGCATCTACGGGTATCGTCTAGATTCCTGCACTGTCTTGTGGGAACCAGGGCTTGGAGAACCAAAAGCAAAGGCTGATGCTCCAGCTAATGTATTGCTGTGAAAAATAAGCTGTCTTTTGTCTCTGTCCCAGGAATCTCATGTCTTCTACCAGCACCCATGAATGGTGGCAGGCTAACTTAGCTCAAAAGTAGGGTAAAATATAGGCCTCTTCACAGTTCTTGGCAGGTACGACTACCTCCATTATATGGACAGGTAAACGTAGGTTCAGAGAAGCCAGAAACAGCCTGTAAAGGGCAGAGGTGGGATTTAAACTCACGTCTGCCTCAACCCAAAGCGTGCGCTCATACCTACTGTTTCATGATAGTAGAAAGAAGCCAGGTTAGAAAGGGGAAGGGAAACAGCTGATGGACTCTATGGAGATGATCTCATGGCTTCCAGAAGGAAGCAGAGAAAGATTTAATGCAGATCAGTGAACCCCCTGGGCTTACTGCCCAAAGCATTTGTCTAACTAGCTGTTTTCTTTTGGATTTTGTAATGGATACTGGGCTGCTCCACCCAGATCTCACCTTCAGAACTGAGATACTCATTTCCTCCTGCTGGAAGTATTAGCAGCTACAGACCCTCTTCTGAGTCTCTCCATGAATTGTCAGGATGAAGATTGCTGCTCTACCTAAAGCTTCTGTGGACCTATGGAACGGGCTGGTGGAGGTGGGGGCAGGGGAGGGAGCATAGAATGTTCTGGTGCTTCTGCTTCAAGGTAGAACAACTCTGATCTTAGCTCTGGAGGACTAAAATTTTCTGCCTTAATTTTACACTAACTTCATGTTCAACTCCTTCCTCTGCCCAAACCTTTGAGGTTCTTCTTCTTAATAAATGTTCAGCACACAATCTCAGCATGCGATTGTAGAAAATCTTTCCTGAGGAACAGACCTAAAGTAGATCTTTTGTAAATCATGATATGAAACAAAAGGTAAGAAAATGTGCTTCCAAACATATTGTGTGCTTTAAGTTACAATTTTTGGTATCTATAGGTTTAGGTAAGTCATTTAAAATATCACGTATAAGCTCATCAAAATAATATAGTTAATCCAAATTTTGATAATTACATTAAAGGATAAGAAATTGTATTTATTAAGCATTACAGTTGTGACAATTTTGTTGTATGTTCACTGAATTGCTTTTTCCGACACATTGTTCTACTAATAAGTAAAAAGCAATAGGAAAATCCTTAACTTATCATAGAATGCCCCGATGGAAATTTTATTATAATTGAATTTTTGTTTTCCCTTGAGATAGAAATGCTGTGAATGTTCCATAGATTATGTAAATGGAACAGTGGGAACCATTTGCAAGTCACAGCATTTAATGAGCCCAGAAAAAATATATTGACCTCTTTTCCTATAGAGAGAGGCAAAAAGATGATAAGCCTTGTTGGAATGGAAAAGTTGGGGTTTTGAGCAACCTCTCAAGAACGGATTTGGAGGAGAAAGCGATAATGAATGCGCTGAAACAACCTCCTCACTTCTGAGTTGAGAACAATGACCTGGTGAGAGCAAGAACAGAACGAAGGCCCACATTATGTCATTAATCTTACAGAATCCAACCTTTTGTCAAATGATGTCATCAGCTTTATTCCTGTCTGCTCAAGGTTGTACCAACCACATCTGGATCATGACTTTCCTGAGTTTTGAGGCACTCGCATGGTTGTTGATAGTTTCTGATTCCAAAACTAAGTGATGGAATCAGGTCCCTCACCAAATAAGTTTTGTCTCATTTGATAAGCAAATCAGGTTTTTATCCTGGGGGATGAGGGAGAGATTTAATTTTCAAACTGTGCTGAAGGCAAGACTATTTATTTTCTTTCTTTTTTTTTTTTTTTCTGATGAGGAAATTTGGCCCTGAGCTAACACCTGTTGCCAATCTTCATGTTTTTGCTTGAGGAAGATTGTTGCTGAGTTCACATCTGTGCCCATCTTCCTCTATTTTATGTGGGACGCCGCCTCAGTCTGCCTTGAGAAGCAGTGCTAGGTCCACGCCTGGGATCCAAACCTTCGAACCCCAGGCCACCAAAGCGGAGTGCACAAACTTAACCACTACGCCACCTGGCTGGCCCCTGGGGAGACTATTTCTTAACCGAATAAAAGTAGAATCTGCACTAAATTAAAACATTTTAAAGCTTTACTTTTTTAAAGTTTTACATGAAAAATGCACATTTCTCATGAATAAATGCATTGTGTTTACAATTTCATCCTTGTGATACAACCAGTTGAACCAGTTATTTTTAATCAAGAGAATGTTATGCAAAGTCCGATACTCAACTCAGTTGTGTAAACACACAAGGCAACCAAAACGCTCCAGAGTGGGCTGAAAATTTAACTTGGTTACAGCAAATCTCCCACACAAGGCAACAACCTTTAAATTGAGAAAGAAGTCCCAGAGATAATAAATATTGTTATTACAAACATAAAGGAGTGCTTGGTTTAAATGCTTGTACAGCTTATTAAAAGCTGTGTACAATCAACAGAGTTGTATTGCACGCTAACCAACTAATAGATTGCTTCATGTCTCTGGCATCTTACCCTCCAAAAATCAGGCCAAAAGTGAGATCACAAATTGAGCGAGGTTCTACAGAGGAGCAGCAGAAGTTCCATCCACAGAAATACTTAAAGTGACACCAAAAAGAAATTTTGTAAATACATTGTTAGGAAATCACCTTCTCTAACGGAGTAAAAAGCTTCAATATTTTTGAAATTAGAGGTATACAGGGCTTTTTATTATTCTCTAAAATCATCATCATTCCTCAATAATTTCCTAGCAGAGGGAACAGAGGCAAAAATTTAACCAACTGAAAATTAGGTGGTAAAAATGTGAGACGGGGTTATCTTGAGGTCAGCCTGCTAACTCAGATGTAAAGTCTAGTGTATGTTTCTGTGTGTGTGTTTGTGTGTGTTAATGATCAAGGGCTCTTAATGAGACCTAAGATTCCAAAGATCTCCTAAGCAGGGAAATGTACATGAAATGCCTAATACAATGGCTAGAAGATGAAGAGGTGTCAGTCTATGACTATGCAAAGATGGAGGTATTGCCTGCCTGTCTCGGTGCCTAGGATGATTTATTATAATCAGGCTTGGATTGCAGCTGTAGCACATTCCATGCAGAGTTTTTTCAAACCCGATTGCTCTTGGAGTCAATATCTCTGACAGACAGATACTTCAGAAGTTTGTTGGAGAAGGACTTTTTTTGACTGCTCTGGGCTGTGCTCAGGAATCACTTGGGAGTCTTAAAAGCTGGGCAGACTCTCCCTAAATCAAAAAGATTAAAAACAATATAGGGCAATAAGGAGGAGAAAGATGTGTGGGCTTCCTTCGCGTGGGTGAACTAAGTCAGTTATGACTCATGCTGGATTTGCTCGTCCTTGACTGAGGGCACAGTGTTTCTTCAAAGTTGAATTTACAGTGAAAGATGGTATAAATGTACGCAAAATGTTATAAGGGAGAGTGTTCTTTAAAGAGATTGATTTTTCATCTCAAACTCATTACTAGATGTATGCCTACACAAAAATACGCAGAACTTTCTGCCCCAATCAGTTGCAAATATTAAAAAGGAAATGAAAACAGATCACTTCTGTCTTAGCAAGGTCCTTTTCCTTATTATTTTTATTGCTTGGATTATGGATTTCAATAAGCACAAAAAGCATTCCCAAATCTAGATGTCAATCAGAAAAGATGTTTATCGAGAGTCCACAAAAATCATGTAATTCTAGAACTCAGTTTATTCTACTCTTAATTTTACAAATGAATAAACTATGAACCAGAGAGATGGATTTGATATGAGTAGGAAAGGGGTCTAAAACTGTTAAGTGGCACAGATGAAATTAAATCCTGGCTCGCCCGGCACTCAGGTCAGAGCGTTTCCTTTATCACCATGCTGTTACTGAAATCTCAGTCTCTGGTCCCGATGCCAATCCAAATAACGAGAACAGAGTCTTGGGGGAAAAAGGAAGGTTTACTTTGCCAGGCAGAGGGAGCAAAGCAAAGGACTAGTGCCCCATAAGTTGCTCGCTCCCCGTTAAGAAACAGGTGGGGGTTTTTATTTGGGGTTTTAGGTAGGGGAGGGGGCCGTGGCCTTCTTGGTCCGCATTTTCCCATCGGCCTGTGTCTGGGGTTGCTTCCAACAGAGGAGACTAAAGGATTTCTCAGATGAGCATCCTTGGCTGTTTATCTCCGTGGTGGAAGATAGACTCTGACGTCAGGAAGCCGAGGAGTTGGGCCTGGGAAGCTTCGGTTTCTTGATATTCTCTGGACATTAGTTTCTCTGTGAAAGAACTTCAAGGTCCTGGGATTAGCCATAACTTTAGTGGGAGCCCAGCGTGAGGTCATCTGGACTTTAACAATTTGTAACTTCTATTTGGTTATAAAGCTCAGGGAGTCAGAGGTTAAAGAAACAAACACTTACATGAGTGTAACTAAAGACCCAGGGAACTGGGAATGTGTGCCTTTAGTTTTAACCCATATATGCTGGGTTCACTGTAGGGGAACCGATATCAGGGCTGATATTAACTAAGAGCCAGTGACAATGCTCCCATTCAGAATACCTATAGCTCACTAAACTTCTTCATTTCGTGAAGACAATTTTGTCATGTGACATGGCTGCTATATGGATTGGATAGTTCATCGAATTGGAGTGTCAAAATTTGATCCTCTTTAGACGCAGAAAAGCCATCCAAAGGTGAGTGACCTAACAGTACTTTTCCTTGATCGCTCAAGTCTAAATGCTCCCCTAACACCATCTATCAGGTCCCCACGGTGACGCTGAGGGCAATGCCAGCCTTTACAGACTGATTTACCCACATTTGGTATCTCTGGTAGAAGTAAAGAAACCTGAGGTTTCACAATACATTGAGAAAGGACATGAAAGTAGCCTTTCCATTAAACCACAGGAAGAGTGAAGTGTTGATATTACAGGGCATCGCTGTGGCCCTATGTGGCCAGAGTGGAAAACAGCAACTGTACTTCAGTGGCTTCTTCTGCCCACACAGCTGCAACAGTGGAACTTGTGCTAACCTGCTTCATAGAGAGGCATCTGTCCAGATCTTCTCATGTGATTCAGTCTTAGCTTATTTGGGATCTCTCTTGTTTCTGAACGGCAGCATTGAAGGAAAGGCCCATTGGAAGTGGAAGAACCAGGTTCCTTCCCGTAACTGAGGATATTCCTCTCCAAAGTTCACTATTATTGTGTGTTGTAAAGACATCAAAATCTGGTGGACTCCAACACTTGTTAAAATCTGATTCATGACTGCCAAACTGACTTGTTTCAGCCACAGGGAAGAAGCCCACAGCCTTTCTCCTCCATGTCACCCTATATTATTGTTCTTCATCTTCTTGCTTTAGGGTGATTCTGTCCAGTTCTGAGACTCCCAAATGATCCCTGAGCACAGCCCAGAACAGCCAGAAGGAATATTTCTCTAACAAGCTTCTGAAATATCTGTCTGTCTTGAGTATTGACTCCAAGAGCAATCAGGTATCAAAGAACTCTGCTTGGAATTTCCTATAGCTGCAATCCCAGCCTGAATGTAGCAAATCCACCCAAGGCCCCCAGAGAGACAGGCGGTACCTCCATCTGTGTATAGTCTGTACACGCCACCGACTGACACGTATTGAGGACTTTCCATATTCTAGCCATTGTAATTAGGCATTTCAGGTACATTTCCTTGCTTGGTTCCTGTAACAATATGGTGAATTAGGCGATATTATTATCTCTGTTTCCTCGAGTGTTTGGGTAACTCACCCAAGACCACTAGAGCCTTTGCACCCGACGGCAGGGGCTGCAGTCTTAACTACTCGGCACATTGTCGTTTGTACTGAGGGTCACAATCTCCTGAAAGGTCACTGATTATGACTATTTTAACTCTTTTACCTTAGAAGAAGGCTTTGAATCCTCTGCTGACATGCTTGTTTCATGCAGTTCCCAGAAAATGTCACGAAAACACCCAAGGTGAAAGTCAAGCTGAGCAAAACCAAGAGCCTGAGCTGTGTCTGAAAAGAGGAAAGGAAGTAGAAGAGAGGATGCCAGTAAGATACCAGATCATTGTTCCAAGGCATGTCTGGCCTTTTGCATTAGAAATAATTTTTTTCAAATTTTGCTATATAGTTGGTTTGTGACTTTTTGTTTTGTAACGGCAAAGTTTAAAAGAAATGTATTCAAGACTAAGAAAGGGAAACCTTCCATGTCCTGTTTAGTCTCTAGCATGCTTGTTTGCAAAACCCAAGCTTCAGTCTGCACATACCTAATTTATGCAGCCACCTGAGTGTCTTAGAAAACATCTCAAAATCGAGCTGTCCCAGCTGCTTCTTTATAGTTCCGCAGCAATCCTCTGTGGATCACCACTTGCCTGGTACCGTGATGTAAGGCCCGGTATGAAGAGCCAGAAACCTTAAAAATCATGAAACCTTGATTTTCTTTCCCTTGAAGGGTTTCTAAGAGATGAAAAGTGGGAAAGGAAATTAATATTTACTATTATCTCATTTCAGTCCTTCAACAATCTTAAGGGTATTATTATCTCTAGTCCCAAAGGAAAGAAAGGCTCAGAGAAACTGACTCACTCGCCCTAGTCACCCACGATTCGGGGTGCAGGCTGGGCTTGGTGCTGACTCGCATCCAGCACGGGCTCTCCTACACCTACAAGATGCAGGAGAAAAATATGTTCTTCAAAGTGTTTGTTGGACACCTTAAAATATCTTATGAATTATTACTTAAGCTGTTTTGGCATAATAATTCCACTGATTCCATTGAAAACGAAAACTTTAAAATCCTTACTGTATGATCGAATCATTGGTAATCTATCCTTTTTCCTTAGTCCCTGAAAAAAGTAAAATGACTATGTGGGAGAGTGTTAGTGACTTATACACTTGCTGGAAACTTAGCATCTTTTTTTTTTTTTTGCTTTTAAACAGACTTTATTTTTTAGAGCAGTTTTAGGTTCACAGAAAGTTGAGCAGAAGGTACAGAGATTTCTCATCTACCCCCTCCCTCCACACGTGCACAGCCTCCCCCATTCTGCACCAGAGTGGTGCATTTGTTACAATCGATGAAGCTGCACTGACACATCATTATCAACTGAAGTGCAGAATTTACATTAGTGTTCACTCTTAGGGTTGTACCTTCTATGGGTTTTGACAAATGTATAATGACTTGTATCCATCATTATAGTATCGTACAGAACAGTTTCACTGTCCTAAAAACCCACTATGCTCCACCTGTTCCTCCCTCCCCACCCCTGTTACCTCTGGCAACCACCGATCTTTCTACTGTCTCCGTGGCTTTGCCTTTGCTGCACCATTTTGCATTCCCACAGCAGTGAACGAGAGCTCCTGTTGCTCTGTATCCTCATCAACATTTGGTGGCGTCAGTGCTCCGGATTGCAGCCGTTGTAATAGGCACGTAGTGGTGTCTTATCTTTGTCTTAATCTGCATTTCCCTGTTGACAAGTGATGTGGAGCATCCCTTTCTACCCTTATTGCCATCTACGTATTTTCTTTGGGGAGGTTTCTGTTCAGATCTTGCCCATTTTCCACTTGAGTTGTTCATTTTCTTATTGTTGAGTTTTATGAGTACTTTGGATAATTCTTTATCTGACCTGTCTTCTGCAAATATTTTCTCTCAGTCTGTGGCTTGTGTTCTCATGCTCTTGACAGTGTCTTTCACAGAGCAGACGTTTTAAATGTTAGTGAAGTTCGACATCATTTCTTTCATGGATTATGCCTTTGGTCTCACATCTAAAAAGTTTAGGATCTTTTTAAATAACAAACTATGTATTTGTGATGGCCAAAATATATTCATGCAACAGTCCATAAGAGAATTAGATTCAGCAACTATAATTTGAAAGAGATTTTAAGCCCTCAAAATAAATTGGGTTTAATTTGGATAAGATTTATTAAATATGAATTGATTCTAAGTCAATATTTATAAGCCCTCTTTTGTGAATTTCAGAAAACTGGCAGCAATGCCTCCTGATTCATCAGCTTTTCTGAGTCAGAAGACAAAAGTGCCTTGAATTACCCAGCAAATCATTGTACAGAGATGCAAAGTCAAATGTCATATTTCACTAAGCCCAGCCGGCAGCAGCAGGAATGCCAGACAACAACCTTGCCTGAATGTTGGGCAGGTTGGAACTTTTCTTGACGTGGTCATTTAAACGTGCAATAGGTTTGTAGTCCTCACGTCTGTCACCTGGACAGGTCCTGGCTCCCTCCTTAATGGGTCTGCTGCAAAGGCTACAGAGAACGAATCATGCTCAGGGACACGGAAGGGTTTCAACCACACGATCCTCTGAAGCAGAGAAGCCGTGCCTGTCCCCAGCTCCCCAGGGATCTAGCTAGGAAGTTTTACTTCATTTTCTCTCCACCACCCACTGAGACTATTCTAGAGAATACCTCCCAAGTTAAGGACAGAGTCTCTAAGAAACTATACAAAATAGGGTCAAGAAACTGAACCCTTAGGGGTATGATATATTAACGTGATGAGAATTTCTGCAATGAGTCGATTTGACATTCCTTGTATGACATGAGCTGGACTTTTTAAAAAAAATTCTGGATTCCAGGCCCTCCCCCGCTTTCCTCGCCTCGGCCTTGGAAAATGCCCTAAATTCTTTCCTATCAACTCAGTCTAACTGTACAGGTCATGGGTGAATTATATTTTTAAGGCAAATTTCAGCTTACTTGGTCAAACTGCTTCAGAAGAAAAAATGATGATTTGAAAGAGTTCTGGATGGGCCCCACTGAGGAAACCAGCGCAGCTGCGAGCAGATCACTACTTGTCCTGAAGGAGGAGTCTGCCCTCGCCTGAGAGAGGGGCAGTGTTCCTCCTCTGGAATGACAAGTTTCCCGTGGGGTTAAATTATTGATTAAAAGTTGGGAAGGCTCAGACCATCCGAGTGTCTCTTAAGATTCTTTTGACGGCAAATCTGACTTAAAATGGCTCAAATGACAAGGAAAAATATTCACTCCATTGGAAGTCCAAGACGGGAACCTTCAAGGTCGGCGTCCTCCAGGGCTGTGTGTCCAGCCGCCCCTCCTCCAGCCTGGCCCTAGGCCAGCTTCACTCGGGGCAGGATGGTACAGCAGTCGAGGGCTCGTATCCGTGCACATCTCAACATCCTGGGGCGGGGTTTTCTGGAACCACTAGTGCAAACTAGGTCAAACACAGTGGGGTGCCACGTGCTGACTGGCTTCAGCCTGAATTCCTCGAACCAATCTTTGTGAAAAGGAGCCTGGAATGATTTTTGATCGAGTTAACATAATCAAGGTCCCCACCTCTGAGGAGGGGGCTGGGGTCAGTCTCCCCTCAGGCCACATCCCACACCGTGCGTGAGGGTGGCCGGAATGTTGGAGAGGCCGTCTCAATGCCACGTATACCTCCGAAATCTTAGTCAAAATTTCACACATCCCAGAAAATACCTACGAACATTGTGTATATTTTTTTGAACGTGAAAGGCGTTTCAGAGAACCCAGCTCCAGGAACAGTAGGGCCATCACTCTCAGCAATTTTAGGTCTGAGCCTAATTAGGAACACGCATGCTCTGCCTCTCTCGCGCCACCTGTGACTCCTGCACTGTGACAGCCGTCTCTCCCGCCCCGTGGGTCACTCCTTGTGTGCCTGCAGGTCCTCTGGGCCCCACACTCCCTCCCGCTGCACCGCAGCCGGGGTGACCTGCTCCGCAAGGCCCTGGCCAGCTTGGAGGGTGGAACCTGCCAGCTCCTTGCCTCGGGCCTGCTGTCTACGCCTCCTGCTTCCTGCCTTGGCGTTTCTCTGTGGATGCCTATGGGACCTGCTGGGCAGTGTAGGGGAGTTAACGTCCATAGGGCCAACTTTGAGCAGTGGGGGACAGGAACCGAGGGTCATTACTTCCTCGTTTGTCCTCTGGGCAGATATCTCATGTGGCTCCTCAAAAATTCTGATCAGGGGCTGGCCTGGCAGCATAGTGTTTAAGTTTGCACACTCTGCTTTGGTGGCCCAGGGTTCGCTGGTTGGAATCCCGGGCATGGACCTACATACCACTCATTACACCATGCTGTGGCAGTGTCCCGCAAAAAATACAGGAAGATTGGCACAGATGTTAGCTCAGGGCCAATCTTCCTCAAGAAAAAAAAAAAGGAGGAAAGGAAAAAAGAAAAAATTCTGCTGGGTGAGGCCCTATAGGCATCTTGTATGGGCTTTCCTCCTTCCCATTTTCAACTCCTGTCCCTCACTTCTACTCCCTGGGATCACTTCCCAAATCAATGCCTGCCTCACAGCTTGGAGTCAGGCTGTGCTTTTGGTGATGCCCCAGCAAAATGGCACTACTTCCTAAGTGGCATTTATGCAGATTATGTACATGGTAAACATAATGGTCACCTTGTAAATACACACAGGAGCCTTAAGCTCCTGCAGACTATAGCAAATTCAAGTCTTGGCTTCTATGCAAAAATCAGATTTTGCATTCTTTGCAGTGTCCTATGTGACACCCCTCTCTCTCCACATCCCACCATCTTGCTCCCCAGACAGCAGCTGTCTCGTCACTGTCATCGTTCTTGCCCCTGTGTTACCCGTTTCTGTGCATTCCTGGAGAATTGCAGTAGCTCAAGAGAAGGTTGAAGTGGGGGCAGAGATGAAGCTACATGAAGGGACAGCCAAAGAGGAGGAGCTGGGGAGAGAAGCGCCTGCCAGGAACGAGCATGTGGGAAGAGATGCCGGCCGGAAAGTTTGCAGTAATGACCTGTTCCAGACTCAGCCCTGGTGAAGACCCGCCTTTGTCCCTGCCCTGCTCCCCCAAGACGGGTGGCGACAGCAGGTGAGGCGAGGCCATGAGAACTTGATTAAATCACGTGTCTAAAGTGCTTATTGACAGGCACTCTGTAAACACTTCTTAGGGTCACTTGGCTATTTTCTTCCTTAAGTCCTTCTTGTCCCCCAAAGAATTTAAAGTACCTTTTCCTTTCTAACCTCCCGGCAGCATTACAGAACAGGCCGATGTTACTGCATATGAAGCTGAGCAAACACCTACGATGGTGAGAACGTCACTTGGCGCTTTAGGGGCAGCAAACTAATTTCTCTCCCTTTCTTCCTCCAAGAAAAGTTGAGAGAGAGAGAGAACAAGGAGCAGAAACAGCATGACCTGCACCTGAGAGTTGTCAGGCGAAGTGCTGTGGAGGCGGCGTTCAATGTCATTCTCTCCATGATATTCTTGTGATTTTCCCAGAGCTTCAGTTCCTGCCTTCAGGGGGGTAGTAACCACAATGGGCATAAGAACACTATACGCTACCCAGCATTTTCTCCCCGAGCAGCCAGCGTGCAGCACAGACCGCAGTGAGCACACTTTGAGCGAACATCCTCATCTCTGCTCAGGGTTCTTTGAGCTGGAGGCCGGCCAAAAGGACTTCAGATGATCTTACCTTTATTTATTTTTTTCAGATGTGAAGACTATATAAATACATTCCCTGTCCTCCCCCAGCTTTACCGAATTATAGTTGACAAATAAAATTATATATATTTAAGGTGTACCACGTGATGATTTGATACATGTATACTCTGTGAAATGATCACCACAATCAAGCTAATTAACACACCCATCACCTCACATAGTTACCACTTTCTGTGTGTGCGGTGAGAACACACATGTACTCTCAGCAACTTTCAAGTACCCAGTACAGTACCATTAACTACAGTCACCATGCTGTGCATTAGGTCCTGGAACCGACTCATCTCAGCACGAAAGGTTGTTCCTTTTGACCAGCATCCTCCCGTAGCCCCCACTCCCCAGCCCAGGGCAACCACCATTCTATTCTGTTTCTATGAGTTACACTTTTTTTTTTTTAGATTCCATGTATAAATGACACCTTACAGTATTTGTCTTTGTCTGGCTTATTTCTCTTAGCATAGTGCCCTCCACATTCATCCATGTTGTCACAAATGGCAGGTTTTTCTTTCTTTTTTTTTCTGCTGAGGAAGATTCGCCCTGAGCTAACATCTGTTGCCAATCTTCCTCTTTTTGCATGTGAGCTGCCATTACAGCATGGCCACTGACAGAGGAGTGGTGTAGGTCTGCCCCTGGGAACTGAACCTGGGCCGCTGAAGTGGAGAGTGCCAAACTTAACCATTAGGCCACCAGAGCTGGCTCTTTCCTTCTTTTTTATGGCTGAATGCTATTCTATTATATATATACATATCTACCACATTTCCTTTATCCATTCATCTATTGACAGGCACTTAGGTTGTTTCCATGTCTTGGCTATTGTGAACAACACTGTGATGAAGACGGGAGTTCGGCTCTCTCTTCAAGTTACTGATTTCATTTCCTTCAGTTACGTACCCAGAAGTGGGATCTCTGGTTCATAGGGTAGTTCTATACCGTTTTCCATGACGGCTGTACCAGTTTACAGTTCCACCGACAGTATACAAGGGTTCCCTTTTCTCCACATCCTCATCAACATTATTATCTCTTGTTTTTTTGATGACAGCCACCTAAAGAGGATGAGGTGATATCTCATTGTGGTTTTTATTTGCACTTCCTTGATGATTAGTGATGTTGAGCACCTTTTCATGTCCCTCTTGGCCATTTATATATTTTCTTTGGAAAACTTTTTTTAAGGTCCTTTGCTCATTTTTAAATTGAATTATTTGTTTTCAATAATGGTGTAGGGAAAAATGAATACCCACATGCAAAAGAATGAAACTGGAGTCCTATCTTTGACCATTTACAAAAATTAACTTTTTTAAAAAAAAAAATTAACTTGAAATAGATTAAAGTCTTAAATATAAGACCTGAAACCATAAAACTCCTAGAAGAAAACATAGGGGAAAATCTCCTTACATTGATCTCGGCAATGATTTTTTTGGATATGACATCAGAAGCACAGGCAATAAAAACAAAAATAAACAAATGGGACAACATCAGATTAAAAGCTTCTGTACAGCAAAGGAAAGCATCAACAAAATGAAAAGGCAACCTATGGAATGGAAGAAAATATTTGCAAACCATATATCTGATAAGAGGTTAATATCCAAAATATGTAATGAACTCATACTACTCAACATCAAAAACAAATAATTTATATAAACATATTCTTAATACAAATAGAAAAGATATTCACTAGCTTATCTTCCAATTAGCCTGCATGCTCTTTTGGTTCAACTAATTGTTATGTTTAGTGATATTATTTACAATATTCATCAGAATAAATGATACATATATTTCTTACAATGTAAGTAAGTAAAATTTTTCCTGACCGCCTTTGAAATCTGGCAAACACTATTAGCAAAGTTTGAGCTGTTGCAATTACAGGTCCAAGAAAGATGGATTCTATTTCACCTGTATGGCAAAAATCTGGGTAGGATTTCACTTTTTTATCACTCATTCGTGGTTATGCCGTGGGGGCCTTGGAAGCTACTCACTTGTTTTCAAAACCTCTCTCAGGTTTAAAATTCTTCTGAGTGAGAAAAGCAAGCATTCTAGGCATATGGGAAAGCTCCTTATCTTGAGTGGTCATGAATGGAATTAAAACAGTGCCTAAAATCTGCTTTGTTAGAGAAACAGTCATGAGCCACACAGTATCAAACTTCAGCGTTGTTGGTCAGACCTTCGTGTTTCTCACGCTTGAGGCTTAGTAGGAAATGTGAGTTAGTAAATACATGAAGAGAAGAAATGATTCAGTGTTGCTATTTCTGTCATTCAAAACAGAAAACTACTAACATTTGGTATTTCATTAGATACTTTTCTTTTTTTTCCTGTTTGATAAATTAACTAGTAGGAATGAAACAGTAAGCAGGAGCTTAGCACAGCACACCATCTAGCCGTGATGGGGAGGAGCCTGGAGCAGAGAAGGTGGTACCCATTTCAGGAGTAACTCTAATAGACACGGGTGGATAGTCTTGTCCTGTTAGTGGCAGCTTGTAAAAGGGGTTACTAGTTGCTTGGTCCTCTTGGATTATGTTCTTTTCCTGGGCACCATCACCAGTACTGAGTTGGAATTGTAACTTAGGGAATAGCATATGAGTATAGACAATTGAGCTATAAGACTGCATGGGAATCAATTCTAGGGACCAATGTTTTATAAACAAAAAAGAAAAATGTTTGTTTTGATATGACAAAGCAAAGTAGTATGTAATAGACTCTTTACAATTAAATGTCAAATAGCAACAAAAGATGGAACGAGTGGGAAAAACAAAATGAAACATCATTATATACTGTGTATTAACTTTTTAATCCTAACATCTTGCAACTTTCCTTCGGCCTCTCCCAGCTGCACTGCTGACATATGTATACGTACAACTCTTAAGTCTCTTCTCATCTCCTCTCTCCAGTAATTGATTTGTGAAGAAAAGCTAAATCCACTTATAATTCTGAAATTCCAGGATAATGCCTCTTGTCTACTCATGTAAATCATGTACTTACATAATCTATTAACATCTCCATAATGAAAAATATCTCCAATCTACTTCTTTTTGACACTCTATAATGTTGACCTTCTCTTTCTGAAATAGGTGTGGTTGTCATTCTCTGCAGGCATCCTCGCCTCCCTTCTCCCTGGATCACCAGGTTTTCCACATTTATGCTCTCTTCCCTGGGCCAGTGTCTGCTCGCCAGTCTCCCGGCAGCCTGGTTTCCACACCGTGGTAGTAACATCGCAAGTTACTAAACCTCTCTGGGCCTTACTTCCTTCAGCTGTAAAATGGAGGTAACAATAACAGCGAGTTCATGAGTCATCAGGATTAACAGATCTATAATAGTTAACGCTTCCTGAACATCTGCTGTGTCAGGCACAGCCCTAAATGCCTCACCTAGGTCATGTAGTTCCCGCCTCGTAACTGTGGCATTTACCTCTGAGACAAAGGCCGTTACTCTCCTCCTGAACACGTGGGAAACCGCCGTTTAGAAAGGCGAGCTAACCTCTCCTGCTGCGGGCAGCCAGCACACCCTGCAGCTGGGACAGGACTCCAGACGCCGGCGCTCAGGCCTCCCTCGTACACTCCCTCGCTATGTTCCTGACATGAAACTGGATTCATTAGATTTGTAGCAGAGTATGTGGCACACAGCACTCGCTCGTTAAGTGTTTATTATTTATTATTGTCTTCTTTCACACCTTTATTATATTTTTTAGAATTCAATTCTGGGCAGCAAGAGTGAGGACCACCCAGGGGCACGGGCAGTTCCAGGCCACACTCTGGACATTGTGGCACCCTGCGTATTTGCCTAAGGGGGGCTTCTCCCAGGGCCCCAGCTGCGGGGTTATCCGCCTCTCCCACTGGCCTGTCAGTTGGTTGAGAACAGAAGGGCATCTCTCTGCTTTGCACCCTGACTGCCTAACACAGTGTAGGAGTGCAGGAGGCGCCTGAGGAGTGAGGGCTGCCTGAGTGTCTGGGAAAATGAAAAAGCTCTCTCCCTTTGATCCTTTTCTGCCACAAGCAGCGTCACCCTGGCTCTCTGAAGTGAGCCTGCCTGAGCGTTTCCTGCCGCCGTCTCCCGCCGGCCAGTAGTGATACTGCAGGTAATAAAGACAACAGAGATCTGTGATAATTTTTTTTCTAACCAAGTACAAACTCCTCAACATTTAGCTAATAAAGCTCTGTAAGGTTTTTTTTCTTTTTTAAAGATTGGCACCTGAGCTAACATCTGTTGCCAGTCTTTTTTTTTTTTTTTTCTCTCTTCTTCCCAAGCCCCCGGGTACACAGTTGTATATTCTAGTTGCAGGTCCTTCTGGTTGTGCCATGTGGGATGCCGCCTCAGCATGGCCTGATGAGCGGTGCCATATCCGCGCCCAGGATGCGAACCAGTGAAACCCTGGGCCACCAAAGTGGAACGCGGGGACTTAACCACTTGGCCTCAGGGCCAGCCCGCTCTGTAAGGATTTTTTGGTTAAAAAGATCAGACTGATATTTTAATGAATTTTTTCATAATGTTGGTGAAAACAACATAGATCTCTTCAAACGCTTTAACTCCAGGCAGACGGGTGCATCCCTGGCAGGCGCCACCCTCCTCTCTGCAGGGTCGGGCGGCCTCTTCGGGGAGGGCAGTCACTCGCTGACGGGATCCGCAGTTTCCGGTGACGACCCTCCAGTGTTCTGATAGCCTCAGTCTACACTGTGTCAGAAAGCGCTGGGGGAACTGTGTTTCTTGCAGACAGAGGTGAGTACTGTCGCAGTTTCCCAGCTTCCTTCAGTTTTGCGGGAGCAGTTCTGAGTGGGCATAACTTCATAGGTTTATTGTTAGCTCAGCTGTTCGTCACTCTGATGCGAGACACCACAGAGCTAGTGGGAGTTGGGATCATCAAGAATGACTCAGAAGGAATCTGGAAACTGTCAAGTAACACAACCTGGTTTCAGTTAGAGTACTTTTGCCTCCTTTCAATCTGCAGGCACGAATCATGTCCCCTCCACCCTCTGCATCACCTCCATGACCCCCAGACTCGAATCGCCATCCGCCACCCACCATCCAGGGGGATGACTGCAAAGTCAGCTGCCCAGATCCCAGTGGAAGTGCAGGAAAGAAAACCTTAGCACTTCTATTTATGGTTACTTTAATACTTTTTAAGTTCAATTTTTGTCTATACTTAAAAATATATGTAATATATTCAGAGAGTAATATATATATTTATAGCTTATAAATAAATATACATGTATTGGAGATGGTCCAAACATTTTTACCAGAGGGGTGCATACCCCACACCCCCGGCAAAAAGAATAAGTTTAAGCCATAAATATGTATGAGTAGTTAGTGGTTAGCCAGAGAAAGCCAGATGTTTTTGATTGGCTAGATGTGATGTGATGGTTTTTCCCCACAGGCTGGGCAGAGTGCGGACCCTTGCAAGCGGAAGCCCTGTGAGATAAGGTGAGGGGATCACGTGACAGAAGGGAGATGGGGGTCCGAGCGGTGGGGGGATCTTGGGCACTTTGAGAAGCCAGGAGACTTTATCAAAGCAAGACAAATGACAACCCACTCAATTTTTGTCCTTCTGAAAGGTAATTCTGCTGCAATTTAATTTCTCTGAAAAGAAGAAGAAAGGTGTCCTTGAAAATTTTACAGATTGTCTATGGAAAGAATAAATCTATTTTCAGTACTATTCTTTTACAAAAATTCTGAAATGGTACAAATTCTCAAACTTAATCTTTCTGGAAAATCTCCCTTATTGTCCTTACACAGCAGAACATGCCTGCCAGCGGAACAAATGAACTTGAAAAACCAAATCCTTTTGTAATAATAATTTTGAAGCTTTGTATCTCTATTTGATATGAGGAGAGGGGTGGTGACCCCTTCTGAGCAAGCCTAGGGGGATGAAAACTCAGGCTGTTTTCAAGTTCACTTCTGCAGAACCTACATGAAGACTCATTTCTCTAATCATACCTTGTCTGTGGGGAAGGAGGCTGGGGTGACCTCATGTGGCAATATGGAATAGGATGGAGCAGACTAGAATAGGATGTCATTGGGTGGATTGGTTTTCCAACGTCCTTAGAAATAGCCAGTTGGAAAACTAGTTAATTGGCATGTCAGTTATTTTCCCCAGAGACACCGACTCTTAGCCACTTGTGCATTCCCTTTCTTTACACAGTCACTTAATTTGCCTGAAATCTTATTACCAAAGGCAAAATTATTGAATAAAAATCCTTCCTTGATCTTTATTTTTCAATTTAAATAAGAAAGCCTGAAGAAAATCTTTTTAGTAAAAGATTTCTGTCCAAAGTGGAAGTATCCTAGGTACATGAAACTGGCTTTTTATTTTGAAACATTTTTTACAAGGGCCTGTGTGTCCCAAGGCCAGATGTGTTGGACCTTGTTTCCAGCGTCAAGCAGGAAGGAAATGTGCTGTTTAACCCGAGTGAGGGTGAGGTCATGCAGCCTCACAGGCTTTGAATTGGGATCAGGGCAAAATAATTCGAATTATAAACCATGGAAACACGTAGCTCAACCTCAGGGAGAAGAAGCCCCAAGGAAAGAAGAGGGAGACAGGCATAGGATAGACTGATGGAGCGTTTCCCTCCACAGTGTTGGACGATCACAGCCGATCAGCAGGAGGCGGCAGGCGCCGGATCAGAATCAGAGCGGTTCACTCTGGGAAGCCGGTGTTACAGTTCAGGACTAGAAGAAATGAGTCTTGGTATAATACCGTGCAAAGAAAACTTTAGAAAGACTGCCAGCGTGTCCAGACCATTAAATTTACATTTCATGAATGGACGAAGAGGAAGCTTATTATAGAGAAGGCCAGGGCCACGAATTTACCGCACGGGCTCGCTCAGCTTCTGCTCCTCAGCACACTTTGGTTTGGAAGGATGATGGCCAGTTGATGTCACTTCGAGGAATACGAAATTTACTGCTGAGGTTCTGATAAATGCCTTTGAACCCACTGGGAAAACCGCTCTTTTATTTGTTTATTTTCTTATACTTAGGAAACAATATAATTCAAAAACCAAAGCCCAGTGCACGTGGCTTGGTGTGAGGTGATCAGGAGACAGAGCTGTTTAAACTTTCAGGCTGGTCTGCCTTCAAGGGTGTCGGGAGTGTTTCGCGGTATTTGCGCCATCCGTGGAGGACTGGCGGGGCATCGTTCAGTCGGGAGACAGTCCACACAGCCGCTGCCTGTATCGTAGGTTGTACTTTACGTTCCTCCCTTTCCTGAGGCTTCAGTCTTTCCTCTACACCTCCTGAACATCATCCAGCATGTTCTGGGGAACCCGCCGCCTCCTTTGGGCGTGCAGTTACAATCACGGACTGGCTGCCGGCGGGGGGCTGGGCAGCTCCCAGCAGAAGCCGCTCTGTGCTTTCTGAGCTCCACATGCGACGCCTCAGTAAGGGCGTCCTGTCCGTGGAGGACGGCTCCAGAGGCAGTAGGCACTCTTACTCTCCCTGTCCCACAGCGAATGGCAATTTTATAGCCACAAACTATGTTTAAAACTTCTAAGCTTCTTTCCACGTCAATGGTTAGAAGACCCATTATTTGGCCACTTCTAGAAATAGATGTTTCGTTGTCCCTCACAACTACCAATAGGCCAGCCTTCACTGGGGCAGCACTACGATGGGAGGGCCCTCTCTGAATTATTGCGGAGTAGACTATAGCAGCTGAAACAGAAGAAAGCACAAGTTGGAACCACATCCCAGGAACCATGTCAATATTTCTTCCACGTTCAACCGTAAGAGAAAGACAGTTTGCCTGCTGACAAGCTAACAAGCTGACAAGCTGTGCGTCTTTACTTAACCTCTCTGTTCAAACCTCTGTGCCATCCTTGATTCTTCTTTCTTCCCCATTGAACAAGGACTTATTGAGAGTCTATCATGTAGCTAGAATGTGCCAGCCGCAGGAAAGCTCACACGCCCTAATGCCAACAGAATGGGAGCATGTACAGCTCATCCATTGCTCTCTGATGCTCCAGATCCGCAGGTGAGGTGAGCGTGTCCGTATGCCACAGGACACAGCTGCAGCTGTCTGACTGTGGTGTGCAAAACCCAAGAGCCGGGGCTCCTACCCACGCTTCCTGCTTCATCCCCACCTCCCCTCAAGTCCACGTTCAGCGCTCGTCTGTTCACCCCGCTAGGTCTCCGTCAGCCCCGTTCTCTCTTGGGCCGGTCTTCAGTCTTGTCTCTTATCATTGCTTTTGGGAACATTTCACTATGTGCCATCTAGTCTCCTCCCTCCCTTTCCTTCCATCTGCCCTGCACACTGCCACTCAGGCCACCTCCCGTCAGTTCCCTCGTTTCTCCCTCCTGTGGTCCAGTTGATGATTCCAGGAGTAGCTAGGACCACTTTTGTTTCATCACTCTGCCTAGTCAATCTTTAATCACATTCCATTTTTTGCCTTTCCCATGCCTTTCTCATTCTGTTCCTTATTCTGGAAATTCCAGCCTCGGCCCATCTGAAAAGGCTTCCAATGACTGGCCCACCCTGAGCTACTGTGTGGCCTCTGGTCTCCCAGCGTCCTTGGACAGCCTCTATTGCAGCACTCAATGAGGACGCCCTCACTGAGGCGTCACATGTCAAGCTGAGAAAACACACAGCCGCTTCTGCTGGGAGCTGCTGGGCCCCCCGCCGGTGGCCAGGCCGTGTTTGTAGCCACACGCCCAAAGGAGGAGGTGGGTTCCCCAGAACATTAAATTGTAAGTGTTGCTCACGTTTCTCTCTCGACCACTACACTGTGAGGTCCTCAAAAGGATGAACCATTACTCCCAGCCCCTGGCAGAGACCCCAGTGTGGAGCAGAAGTCAGTGCACGTGGGCTGGCTGAGTGAGGAAGTCACCCCGTGTGCTGACTGAGGAGTCGAAGCGGAGAGTTTGCTGTTTCGGTATCAATGCGTGCTTTAAAAGAGACCATTTCTTTCAGTGGCTAGTCCTGTCATAGTAACTGAGTCAAAGTGTGGTATATAGTATGGAAAACCAATGGCGTATTTCCTGCAAAGGTAGCATTATCCATCCTAGCACCTAGACTGTAAATAGCACTTGGCTTACGTTCAAATATAGGTTTATCTTTAATTAATAAAAGTCTGTTAGAAACAAAGAAGATGGACGACAGTATGGGGACTTATGCTTGAGATCTTCACCTTTCCCCGAATAGAAGGGGAGCAATGAACAGAACAGGGGGGACTTGTTGGCCAGATAGTCAAGCTGTTTGTGGATATCACCACCAAGGGCTCCAGGCAGTGGGAATAACCAGATCTTGGGGGGAAAACAAAGAAGCAGCCCCGATTTGCAGTATGTGCCAATTTCCACAGTGTCAACACTCCTGCCATGGTCATTTTCAAGCTGCCAATGTGAAGTGCTGACTACAGAACTGGGAACTGACGCGAGACAACCCCAGCGCCAGGCCAGTGTTGTCTGGGTCGGGAGGAGCTCCGAGGAGGAGTAGAAATGCCCCAGCAGTCTTGTTTCTCTGTGTTGTTGTCCTCGTAGTTTGTTTGCTCTGCTTAAGAGGATGGAGTTCAGTACTGGCTCTGCCACAGAGGCTCAGTGATGGGCAAGCTGCTTAAACCCTCTAAACCTCAGTGTCCTCATCTGCACATGGGCCTGGTGATGCCAGTACCACCTTACAGCGTTGCTGGAGAAATCCTGTGACGGGCACAGGGCTTTCTGTAGCCCTGGCACTTAGTGGGCACTCAGCAAACATTACGAGTTGATGTTGATGCTGCTGCTAATAATACTATTCCTTTGTCCTGAGCTGTGGGTGAGGAGGGGCGTTTCCTGGGGATTCAGTCGTTGGTGTCATTTACCAACTTCCTGGTTTGTCCCTTCTGGCTTCTGCAGACCCCAGTTCCTGTTTATCAGACTGAGGCTTTGATCTCTGCCTCACTCTTCATCTTCAGCTTCTGTGGGTCTCTGGGTGCTGGTGTTTCCTTAGTTCTCATTTTCGCTTGGTCTGCCCCGTCACTGCCCAACTCCCTTCATCTGGAGGAGTACTCTAAGCACTGGGTCAAAAATATACAGATGATCTTTTTTTTTAAAAAAACTAATTCTTCGTGATTATTATCATTTCCCATTTTTAACATCTAATCTGTGATGCAATAAAGAGATTAAGTAAAAAATTGTCCCCAAACCTGTATTTGAGACCAACTGTCACGTAATAAAGTACAGATCCTCATTATGAATTTCTTTTGAACTTATAATAATAAAGTTAAGAATAGACCACTATTTTCTTAGTGCCCAGCAGTTTATATATGTTATCTCATTTAATCTTTAAAATAACTCTGTGAGAGGAAGAGGCAGAGCAAAATGGCAGGGTGAGCTGACCCGGGATTCTCTCCCCTCCAAAATACAGCAAAGGATTGGAAAAACTGAATTTCAGAGAATAAATCTAATGCCAACACGTTAGAGACCTACAATACCAAGAAGGCGGAGATCATAAACCTTATTTACGGCCTCGGAGGCGCCGGAACGGTGGGAGAGAACATCGCTCCCTCCCCTAGAGTCTGCGATCGCTGCGGCGCGGGTCGGGAAGGAGCGGGGGAGGGGCCGTGCAACCGGGGATCATCCAGGACTCCTGCCGCTGATTCAGTGGAGACCCGCTGACGGGGGGAAAGCTTCCGTCTGCGGGGACCCTATAAATCAAGGGCCTTGGGAGACCAGAGAACAGAACTGATCTGAACCCAGACCAGCGCGTGTGAGTAACAGCCCTCCCCCGCAGCAAAGCCAGTGGGCACAGCCATCTTACCCCAAGGCGGAGAGCTAACACACCGCTCTCGACCCCCATCTAGTGGCGACAGGCTGTAACTGCAACTGAATTCTACCACCATGAGAAAAAACCGCTCCTCTACCATCCAGCAATTTATAAAAGCCCCAGACCAGAAGGAAAACAATAAAAACACAAAATTAAGTCCTGAGGACTTGGAATTAGGTAAACTAAGTGATAATGAATTCAGAGCAGCTATAATCAAAAAACTCAATGAGGTAGAGAGAAAGCTAGAGAAACAAGCCGAGTTCTGGAGTTGCTTCACAAAAGAGATTGAAATCATAAAGAAGAATCAAACAGAATTACTTGAGATGAAAAACACAATGGACCAGATAAAACAGAATACGGATTCCCTGAATGCCGTGTAGACAACATAGAGGAGCAAATCAGCATAATCAAGGACAGACAGGCTGAATGGCGCCGGACAGAGGAAGAAAGAGAACTAAGAATTAAAAAAAATGAGAAAAATCTCCAAGAGATAATGGATTCAATGAGGAGTAAGAACATAAGGATCATAGGAATTCCCGAGAACGTGGAAAAGGAAAATGGAGCAGAAAGTGTGCTCAACGAAATTATTGAAGAGAACTTCCCAAATCTAGGGATTGACGGAGAAATGTGGGTAGAGGAAGCTTTCAGATCTCCTAGATTTGGCAATGTAAAAAGACCTACTGCAAGGCACATAGTAGTAAAATTGGCAAGAAGGAAAGATAAGGAAAGAATACTCAGGGAAGTAAGAAAAAAGAAGAGAATAACCTATAAAGGATCCCCTATCAGACTGTCAGCGGATTTCTCTACAGAAACCTTACAAGCTAGGAGAGAATGGAGTGACATATTCAAAGCTTTAAAAGATAAAAATCTTCAGCCAAGAATACTCTATCCAGCAAGAATTTCCTTCAGATGTGAGGGAGAAATTAAATCTTTTCCAGACAAACAAAAGTTAAGGGAATGTGTAACTAAAAGCCCTCCACTACAAGAAATCCTCAAGAAGGCTCTCATACCTGAAAAAAGAAAAAAGGGAGAAAGGAGACACAAGGCACCGACTAGGGAGACCGATGGATAGAACCAGAACAGGATAGCAAATATTCAACTATAGCATTAGGGTAAAGGTAAGGAAACTACCAAAGCAAGGAAGATCTTATCACTCTAACTACAAATTCATAACACGAGTTGGAATAAGAAATGAAAATAATTATTTAGGAGGGGAAGAGCAAAGGGTCTAAATCAGTATTGGTCGAGTAAGTAAGAGACCACCAGAGACTAGACTATATTATACACGAGATTCTAAATACAAACTTCAAGGTAGACACTAAAATAAAATACAGAACAGAGTCACAAATCATAAATAAGGAAAAATCTAAGAAACCCAGCATAAGAAATTGCAGTATTAAATGGGTAATCTAAAGCACACAGGAAAAGAAATGCAGGAAAACAAGATAATGAGCGACAGATTGACAGCATTAAGTCCACATGCATCAATAATCACTCTCACTGTAAACGGATTGAAGACACAGAGTGGCAAAATGGATTAAAGAACATGATCCAACAATTTGTTGCCTCCAGGAAACACACCTCAGCCCCAAGGACAAACACAGACTCAGGGTGAAGGGGTGGAGGACAATACTTCAAGCAAATAGCAAGGAAAAAAAGGCAGGTGTTGCAATTCTCATATCAGACCAAGTGGATTTCAAAGTAAGACAGGTAAAGAGAGACACAGAGGGACAATATATAATGATCAAAGGGACACTTCATCAAGAAGAAATAACGCTTATAAATATCTATGCACCCAACACAGGAGCACCAAGATTCATAAAGCAACTATTAACAGACCTAAAGGAAGATGTTAAAAACAACACAGTAATAGTAGGGGACCTCAACACCCCACTCACATCAATGGACAGATCATCCAGACAGAAAATCAACAAGGAAATAGTGGAGCTAAATGAAAAGCTAAAACAACTGGACTTAATAGACATATACAGATCGCTTCACCCTGAAAGAGCTGAATACACATTCTTCTCAAGTGCACATGGAACATTCTCAAGGATAGACCATATGTTGGGAAACAAGGAAAGCCTCTACAAATTTAAAAAAATTGAAATAATAACAAGCATCTTCTCCGATCATAGTGCTATAAGGCTAGAAATTAATTACAAAAAAAAGCTGAGAAAGACACAAAGATGTGGAGACTAAACAACACACTACTGAACAAGCAATGGATCATTGAAGAAATTAAAGAAGAAATCAAAAAATACCTGGAAACAAATGAAAATGATAGCATGCCATACCAACTCATATGGGATACAGCAAAAGCTGTATTAAGAAGAAAATTCATCGCAATACAGGCACATCTTAACAAACAAGAAAAATCCCAAATAAGCAATCTTAAATTACACCTAACTGAACTAGAGAAAAAAGAACAAATGAAGCCCAAAGTCAGCAGAAGGAGAGAAATAATAAAAATCAGAGCAGAAATAAATGGTATTGAAACAAAAAAGGCAGTAGAAAGGATCAATGAAACAAAGAGCTGGTTCTTTGAGAAGATAAATAAAGTTGACAAACCACTAGCCAGACTTACAAAGAAAAAAAGGGAGAAAGCTCAAATAAACAAAATCAGAAATGAAACAGGAGAAATAACAACAGACTCTGCAGAAATACAACGGATTATAAGAGAATACTACGAAAAACTATATGCCAACAGAATGGATAACCTAGAGGAAATGGATAAATTCTTGGACTCCTACAATCTCCCAAAGCTCAGTCAAGAAGAGGCAGACAATTTGAACAGACCAATCACAAGGAAAGAGATTGAAACAGCAATCAAAAGCATCCCAAAGAATAAAACCCCAGGACCAGATGGCTTTCCTGGGGTATTCTACCAAACTTTCAGAGAGGATTTAATACCTATCCTTTTAAAGCTATTCCAAAAAATTAGGGAAGATGGAACACTTCCTAACACATTCTATGAGGCCAAGATCATGCTGATACCAAAACCTGACAAGGACACCACGAAAAAAGAGAACTACAGGCCAATATCACTGATGAACATAGATGCAAAATTTTGGCAACCAGAATTCAGCAATTCATCAAAAGGATCATACATCATGATCAGGTGGGATTCATACCAGGGACACAGGGATGGTTCAACATCCACAAATCAATCAATGTGATACACCACATCAACAAACTGAGGAATAAAAACCACATGATCATCTCAATAGATGCAGAGAAGACATTTGACAAGATCCAACAGCCATTTATGATAAAAACTCTGAACAAAATGGGCATAGAAGGGAACTATCTCAACATAATAAAGGCCATATATGACAAACCCATAGCCAACATCATACTCAATGGGCAAAAACTGAACCCCATCCCCCTGAAAACAGGAATGAGACAAGGATGCCCTCTATCACCACTCTTATTTAACATAGTACTTGAGGTCCTGGCCAGAGCAATCAGGCAAGAAAAAGGAATAAAAGGAATCCAAATAGGGAGGGAAGAAGTGAAACTCTCTGTTTGCAGTCGACATGATCTTATTTATAGAAAACCCCCAAGAATCCATTGGAAAATTCTTGGAAGTAATCAACAACTACAGCAAAGTTGCAGGGTACAAAATCAAGTTGCATAAATCAGTAGCATTTCTATACTCCAATAACGAACTAACAGAAAAAGAACTCAAGAACACAATACCATTCACAATCGCAACAAAAAGAATAAAATACCTTGGGGTAAATTTAACTAAGGAGGTGAAGGACCTATATAAGGAAAATTACAAGGCTTTTCTGAGAGAATTGGATGACGACATAAGGAGATGGAAAGACATTCCATGTACATGGATTGGAAGAATAAACATAGTTAAAATGTCCGTTCTACCTAAAGCAATCTACAGATTCAATGCCATCCCAATCAGAATCCCAATGACATTCTTTACAGAATTAGAACAAAGATCCTAAAATTCATATGGGGCAACAAAAGACCCCGAATTTCTAAAGCAATCCTGAGAAAAAGGAACAAAGCCGGAGGCATCACAATCCCTGACTTCAAAACATACTACAAAGCTACAGTAATCAAAACAGCATGGTACTGGTACAAAAACAGGTGCACAGATCAATGGAACAGAATTGAAAGGCCAGAAATAAAACCACACATCTATGGACAGCTTATCTTTGACAAAGGAGCTGAGGGCATACAATGGAGAAAAGAAAGTGTCTTCAACAAATGGTGCTGGGAAAACTGGAAAGCCACATGTAAAAGAATGAAAATTGACCATTCTTTTTCACCATTCACCAAAATAAATTCAAAATGGATCAAAGACCTAAAGGTGAGACCTGAAACCATAAGGCTTCTGGAAGAAAACGTAGGCAGTACACTCTTTGACATAAGCATTAAAAGGATCTTTTCAGACACCATGCCTTCTCAGAGAAGGGAAACAATAGAAAGAATAAACAAATGGGACTTCATCAGACCAAAGAGCTTCTTCAAGGCAAATGAAAACAGGATTGAAACAAAAAAGACAACCCACTAACTGGGAAAAAGTATTTGCAAGTCATATATCTGACAAAGGCTTAATATCCATAATATGTAAAAAACTCTCACAACTCAACAACAAAATAATCAAAAAACCCAATCAAAAAATGGGCTGGAGAAAAACTAACCAGCCTAAAGAGAGGAGAGCCAAGATGGCGCCGTGAGTAGTCCTCTTTGTCTCTCGCCCTTCGAGTCTACAATTATTTGTACACTTATCGCTTGACAAAGGATATCCAGACAGCATCTCAGGACGTCTGAGACACCCACGCGACTATACATCGGAAGGCGGATGGACTTTCCTCCGGGAGGATGTGGAAATAGGTGAAAACTCTCCGACCCCGACGGGCAGCCTAGTACCCGCAAGCGGCTTTCTTCCAACGGACGCCCCCAGAGGATCCACACACATCTAGGGCAGGAGCGAGAACACAACAGAGGAGCAACGGTGGAAACAGGTGACCAGAACCCTACCTAAACCCCCCGCAATTACTCCTAAACACAGAGGGAAACTTTGGAGTTGCACACCTGAGCCCGCGGGGAGAGTCTCTCCCCGCCATTGGCGGGGAGACCCAGCCTGGTGCTCGGGGCGCCCGGAGGGTCCCAGAGAGAGACACGGAGGGCATGGAGGTCTCCCAGCTGCCGTTGCCCGCCCCGTGGGACTAGGGATTGCCGGAGATCTCGGAGAGGACCGGAGCTGGGGGAACTTTCAAAGGCCGGTTCGGCGACCCGGAGGGGAAGCGCCGGAGCTCCGCCCGGGCAGCAGACAAAACTCTCTGTCTGCCGTTAGCAGAGGGGCCACGCTGAGCATTCACGGCTCCGGGAGAGGCCTGGAGAGAATCCCAGAGGGTGGGGCGACCCCCAGCTGCCGTTGCCCACACCGTGAGGCTAGGGATTGCCGGAGATCTCGGAGAGGACTGGGGCTGGAGAGAGTTCCAGAGACCCAGCTTAGTAGCCTAGGGGGAAACCCTACAGGCTCACAGCAGCCTTAGGGAAAGCCTCTGCACAGCACCAGTAGAAGGCACCCAGCCGCCAGCCACAAGGCTGGAAGACCCCAGGGCAAAAGCAGCATAGCTAGGTGTACTAACCACAGACTGTAGAAGATGCCAATTGCTCTCCTGCGACCCATAGAGGACAAGTGAGATTTGGTGGGTGCCGACAGCAACGGAGCGACAAATATAAGTGATCCCACCCCTGGCCGCTGGAAAAGCCCATAACACCATTGCAGACCCCAAGGAGAGAGCGCATCTAGGTGGGCAACAACAGTAGGCACCTGCAGCCTGAAGCCCCCCTGTGACGGCCCCCACAGCAGAGGAGGGAATCCAAAGGGCCACTGTGGCTACGAAAAGGGGCCCAGGCCCAGTTAGCAACTACGGACAGGGTTCCTGGTTGGTGAAGTATAAACAGCTGCTCCCCCCACCGCAGCAGCTGAAACAAGTGAAAGGAGCAACTAAACTCTATCTCCATGCGGAGGCACAAATCAACATCATCAAGCAATATGAAAAAATACATTAAATCTCCAGAACAGAAAGAAAGTAACAAATACACAGAAAACAATCCCAAAGAAAATGAGATATATAACCTAAATGATGATGACTTCAAAACAGCCATCATTAGGATTCTCAATGAGTTAAGAGAGAATTCTGACCGACAACTCAACGAGTTCAGGAGCTATGTCACAAAAGAGTTTGATACGATAAAGAAGAACCAAACAGAAATATTGGAAATGAAGAACACAATAGAGGAGATTAAGAAAAATCTAGATGCTCTGAACAGTAGGGCCGATAATATGGAGGAAAGAATTAGCAATTTGGAAGATGGCAATATAGAATTGTTGCAGGCAGAGGAGGAGAGAGAAGCAAGACTTAAAAGAAATGAAGAAACTCTCCGAGAATTATCAGACACAATTAGGAGATGCAACGTAAGGATTATAGGTATACCAGAGGGAGAAGAGAAGGAGAAAGGGGCAGAAAACCTATTCAAAGAAATAATGGCTGAGAACTTCCCAAATCTGGTGAGGGAGATGGATCTTCAGGTGACAGAAGCCAATAGATCTCCAAACTTTATCAATGCAAGAAGACCAACTCCACGGCATATAGTAGTGAAGCTAGCAAAAGTCAACGACAAGGAGAAAATATTAAGGACAGCCAGGCAAAAGAAACTAACCTACAAAGGAACCCCCATCAGGCTATCAGCAGATTTCTCAGCAGAAACTTTACAGGCTAGAAGAGAGTGGAATGATATATTCAAAAATCTGAAGGACAAAAATCTACAGCCGAGAATTCTCTACCCAGCGAAAATATCCTTCAAATACGATGGAGAAATAAAAACTTTCCCAGATAAACAAAAATTAAGGGAGTTCATTGCCACAAAACCTCCTCTTCAGGAAATCCTCAGGAAAACCCTCATTCCTGAAAAATCCAAAAAAGGAAAGGGGCTACAAAACCAAGAGCAGAGGAGATAAGTAGAAGGACAACAACAGAGAGTAGCAGCTCTACATCAGAACAGATTAAACCATGGGACGAGAAACAAAGGAAACTGAAGAAAACCGGAAAACAAGACACAAAATGGTAGTGGTAGGCCCCCACGTCTCAATAATCACTCTAAATGTAAATGGATTGAACTCCCCAATCAAAAGACACAGAGTGGCAGGATGGATCAAAGAACAAGATCCAACAATATGCTGCCTCCAGGAAACACACCTCAGCCCCAAAGACAAACACAGACTCAGAGTGAAGGGATGGAGAACAATACTCCAAGCTAATAATGAACAAAAGAAAGCAGGTGTCGCTATACTAATATCAGACAAGGTAGATTTCAAAACAAAACAGATAAAGAAAGATAAAGAGGGACAGTATATAATGATAAAAGGGACTCTCCACCAAGAAGACATAGCACTTATAAATATATACGCACCCAACACAGGAGCACCAAAATTTGTAAAGCAACTCTTAATAGAACTAAAAGAAGACATCAACAACAATACAATAATAGTAGGGGACCTCAACACACCATTAACACCAATGGACAGAACATCCAGACAGAAAATCAACAAGGAAATAATAGAATTAAATGAAAAATTAGACCAGATGGACTTAATAGATATATATAGAACACTTCATCCAAAAACAGCAGGTTACACATTCTTCTCAAGTGCACATGGAACATTCTCAAGGATTGACCATATTTTGGGAACCAAAGCAAACATCAATAAATACAAGAGAGTTGAAATAATATCAAGCATCTTTTCTGATCATAACGCTATTAAACTAGAAATCAACTACAAGAAAAAAGCAGAGAAAGGTGCAAAAATGTGGAGACTAAACAACACGCTTCTCAACAAACAATGGATCATTGAAGAAATTAAAGAAGAAATCAAATATTATCTGGAGACAAATGAAAATGAGAACACGACATACCAAATCATTTGGGATGCAGCAAAAGCAGTCCTAAGAGGGAAATTCATCGCAATACAGGCTCACCTCACTAAACAAGAAAAAGCTCACGTAAGCAACCTCAAACGACACTTAACAGAACTAGAAAAAGAAGAACAAACAAAGCCCAGAGTCAGTAGAAGGAGGGAAATAATAAAAATAAGAGCAGAAATAAAAGATATTGAAACAAAAAAGACAATAGAAAGGATCAATGAAACAAAGAGTTGGTTCTTCGAAAGAATTAACAAAATTGACAAACCCCTAGCCAGACTCACCAAGAAAAGAAGAGAGAAATCGCAAATTAATAAAATCAGGAATGACAGAGGAGAAATCACAACAGATACCAATGAAATACAAGAGATCATAAGAGAATACTATGAAAAACTATATGCCAACAAATTGAACAACCTGGAAGAAATGGACAAATTCCTAGACTCCTACAATCTCCCCAAACTGAATCAGGAAGAAATGGAGAATCTGAATAGACCAATCACAAGTAAGGAAATAGAAACGGTAATCAAAAGCCTCCCCAAAAACAAGAGTCCAGGACCAGACGGCTTCTCTGGAGAATTCTACCAAACATTCAAAGAAGACTTAATACCTATTCTCCTCAAACTGTTCCAGAAAATTGAGAAAGATGGAGAACTCCCTAACACATTCTATGAAGCCAACATCACTCTGATCCCCAAACCTGACAAGGACAACACAAAGAAGGAGAACTACAGGCCGATATCACTGATGAACATAGATGCAAAAATCCTCAACAAAATCTTGGCAAACCGATTACAGCAATACATCAAAAAGATTATACACCATGATCAAGTGGGATTTATACCAGGGACACAGGGATGGTTCAACATCCGCAAGTCAATCAACGTGATACACTACATCAACAAAATGAAAAACAAAAACCACATGATCATCTCAATAGATGCAGAGAAAGCATTCGACAAGATCCAACACCCATTTATGATAAAAACCCTCAGTAAAATGGGTATAGAAGGAAAGTACCTCAACATAATAAAGGCCATATATGATAGACCCACAGCCAACATCATACTCAATGGACAAAAGCTGAAAACCATCCCTCTGAGGACAGGAACAAGACAAGGGTGCCCACTTTCACCACTCCTATTCAACATAGTACTGGAGGTGCTGGCCAGAGCAATTCGGCAGGAAAAAGAAATAAAAGGAATCCAAATAGGTAACGAAGAAGTAAAACTCTCGTTGTTTGCAGACGACATGATCTTATACATAGAAAACCCCAAAGAATCCACAGAAAAACTATTAGAAATAATCAACAACTACAGCAAAGTAGCAGGGTATAAAATTAACGTGCATAAATCAGTAGCATTTCTATACACTAACAATAAACTAACAGAAAAAGAACTCAAGAACTCTATCCCATTCACAATCGCAACGAAAAGAATAAAATACCTGGGGATAAACTTAACCAAGGAAGTGAAGGATCTATACAATGAAAACTACAAGACTTTCTTGAAAGAAATAGGCGATGACATAAAGAGATGGAAAAACATTCCTTGTACATGGATTGGAAGAATAAACATAGTTAAAATGTCCATACTACCTAAAGCAATATACAGATTCAATGCTATCCCAATCAGAATCCCAAGAACATTCTTCACAGAAATTGAACAAACAATCCTAAAATTCATATGGGGGAACAAAAGACCGCAAATTGCTAAAGCAATCCTGAGCAAGAAAAACAAAGCCGGCAGAATCACAATCCCCGATTTCAAAACATACTACAAAGCTACAGTGATCAAAACAGCATGGTACTGGTACAAAAACAGGTCCACAGATCAATGGAACAGAATTGAAAGCCCAGAGATAAAACCACACATCTATGGACAGCTAATCTTCGACAAAGGAGCAGAGGGCCTACAATGGAGAAAAGAAAGTCTCTTCAACAAATGGTGCTGGGAAAACTGGACAGCCACATGCAAAAGATTGAAAATTGACCATTCTTTTTCACCACACACCAAAATAAACTCAAAATGGATCAAAGACCTAAAGATTAGGCCTGAGACAATAAGTCTTTTGGAAGAGAATATAGGCAGTACACTCTTTGACATCAGTTTCAAAAGAATCTTTTCGGACACTGTAACTCCTCAGTTGAGGGAAACAATAGAAAGAATAAACAAATGGGACTTCATCAGACTAAAGAGCTTCTTCAAGGCAAGGGAAAACAGAATTGAAACAAAAAAACAGCTCACTAATTGGGAAAAAATATTTACAAGCCACTTATCCGACAAAGGGTTAATCTCCATAATATACAAAGAACTCACACTGCTTAACAACAAAAAAACAAACAACCCAATCAAAAAATGGGCAGAGGACATGAACAGACATTTCTCAAAAGAAGATATGAATATGGCCAATAGACACATGAAAAGATGTTCATCATCGCTAATCATCAGGGAAATGCAAATCAAAACTACACTAAGATACCACCTTACACCCGTTAGATTGGCAAAAACATCCAAAACCAAGAACGACAAATGTTGGAGAGGTTGTGGAGAAAGAGGAACCCTCATACACTGTTGGTGGGAATGCAAACTGGTACAGCCACTATGGAAAACAGTATGGAGATTTCTCAAAAAGTTAAAAATAGAAATACCCTATGACCCAGCCATACCATTACTGGGTATCTATCCTAAGAACCTGATAACAGATATCTCAAGAGTCCGTTGCACCCCTATGTTCATCGCAGCATTATTTACAATAGCCAAGACGTGGAACCAGCCTACATGCCCAGAAACTGATGACTGGATAAAGAAGATGTGGTATATATACACAATGGAATACTACTCAGCCATAAAAAAAGACGAAATTGGCCCATTCACAACAACGTGGATGGACCTCGAGGGCATTATGTTAAGCGAAATAAGTCAGTCAGAGAAAGACGATCTCTATATGACTCCACTCATAGGTGGAAATTAGTATATTGAGAAGGAGATCTGATCGGTGGTTACCAGGGAAAAGGGGGGGTGGGGGGAGGGTACGAAGGGGGAAGTGGTGTACCCACAACATGACTAACAAAAATGTACAACTGAAATCTCACAAGCTTGTAATCTATCATAACATTAATAAAAAAAATATATAAATAAAAAAAACAACAAAAAAAAACAAACAAACAAACAAAAAATGGGCTGGAGACATGAACAGACATTTCTCCAAAGGAGATATTCGGATGGCCAATAGGCACATGAAAAGATGCTCATCATCAGGGAAATGCAAATCAAAACTACACTAAGATATCACCTTACACCCGTTAGAATGACAAAAATCACTAAAACTAATAGTAACAAATGTTGGAGAGGTTGTGGAGAAAAAGGAACCCTCATACACTGCTGGTGGGAATGCAAACTGGTGCAGCCACTATGGAAAACAGTATGGAGATTCCTCAAAAAATTAAAAATAGAAATATCATATGATCCAGCCATCCCACTACTGGGTATTTATCCATAGAGCTTGAAGTCAGCAATCCCAAAAGTCCTATGCACCCCAGAGTTCATTGCAACATTATTTACAATAGCCAAGACGTGAAAGCAACCTAAGTGCTCATCAACAGACGATTGGATAAAGAAGATGTGGTACATATATACAATGGAATACTACTCAGCTGCAAAACAGAACAAAATCATTCCATTTGCAATAACATGGATGGACCTTGAGGGAATTATGTTAAGTGAAATAAGCCAGCTAGAGAAGGACAATCTGTGTATGACTCCACTCATATGAGGAATTTAAAAATGTGGACTAAGAACAGTTTAGTGGATACCAGGGGAAAGGTGGGGTAGGGGGTGGGCACAAAGGGTGAAGTGGTGCACCTACAACACGAATGACAAACATTAATGTACAACTGAAATTTCACAAGATTGTAACCTATCAACTCAATAAAAAAACAAAACAAAACAAAACCAAAAACAAAAAACAAAAAACAAATAAAATAACTCTGTGAGGTGGGCATAATTGCTCCTAATTTACAGAATGAGGACACTGAGGCACAGAGAGCTTAAGTAATTTGCACTAGGTCACACAGCTTGTGGGAAGTTCAAAATTTTAAAATGAGATCAGAACCAAGATGAATTTGCCTCCACAGCCCAAGCTTACATTTTTGCTTTACTCAACTTCTATTTATAACTACGTTTAGGTTTTTTTTGAAATATGTTTAGCATTACATTGATTCAGTTAACTATAATTTTTTTTTTTTGGCACCTGAGCTAACAACGGTTGCCAGTGTTCTTTTTTTTTTTTCTGCTGCTTTTTCTCCCCAAATCCCCCCAGTACACAGTTGTATATTTTAGTTGTGGGTCCTTCTAGTTGTGGCATGTGGGATGCCACCTCAACGTGGCCTGATGAGCGGTGCCGTGTCCACGCCCAGGATCCAAACCAGAGAAATCCCAGGCCGCGGAAGTGAAGCGTACGAACTTAACCACTCGGCCACAGCGCCAGCCCCCAATTAACTATAATTTGATGTAACACTAAAATCTTCTATTGTTATTATTTCCGCTTAGTTTCAGTTTGTTCCCTAGTGTTTTATTAGGCAGAATCATTGAGTAGTTTACTAATAGTACAATGAGAGGCTTAAGTGGTGAGCGAACGGTGAGTGGACATATAAAGCGATTTCAAGCATGCTCTCATCAGCAGACACCAAAGGTCCACATCTCATCCATGTCTTGGGTTGAAGGTACGATGAGCGTGTTAGTCACACTGGAGGTGCAGGTGACCCTGACGTGTTCCTGTGTCATGTAAAATATGGTTCATTAATTTGGGTCTGAAAGAGACCATCACAACTGAGAAATTTCCTAATGGAAAACACAGCAAATAAGGTGTGGGAAAACCGTTTCTGTTCTTAGAGAGGAACAGATTGCAGCCGTTAGCAGAGTTCTTGTGCCTTTGTGGCAGACACGGGGAAAGGGTGAGGCAGTGGGCAACTGGAGGTCCACGTGGATTCTCCAGAAGGACAGGAGCTCTGTCTTCTCACAGAAACGGAACAGACGATGACCTCGGCTGAACTTTGGTCGAGAGCAGAGGAATTTTCTGAATAACTGGTTTTTTCTTGTATGTAAATTAAGCCATAGAGTCAGCCGGAGGTATTGACGACAATTTCATCCATCTTTGGTGATGGGGGATCTGTGTCTGTCCTAGGCCTCTGCACTTACGCCGCCCCTACTGCCTTCCCCTTGACTCTGCAGTCAAGTGCCTACTGTGCTAATTCCTTTCTCCCCCCTGCCATGTTCCAGAAGACTCCGAGCCTTCTGTGTGCCAGGCACTGCGTTAAGTGTCCCGCTGCGTCTTCTCACCTAATCCTCCCGGTACCCTATGAGGCAGGCGTCCTACTCTCCTTTCACAGTGGAGAGCTGACATGCCAAGAGATTAAGGAGCTTGCTTAGGCCAAAGAGCTGGCACCTGGCAGACCGAGGCTCTGATCTCGGGGATGCGCACCAGGCACTCCCTGTGCAGAAGCGCTCACTGGCTGCCACCAATTTCCCAGCCTGACGACAAGCCAAGGGAGGCACTTCCCTTTTTTATACCCTGCATAGAGTCCACATTCAATTTCCTAATTTAAAAAACCCAACTATTTAGGGCTACATCACAAATTTTATCTCCTTTTATTACGCTTTTCTAGTATTGAATGTTTTTCTTTTCTCTTCTTTCTTTCTTTCCTTCTTTTTTTTTTTAAATTAAAAAGCCACTTTATTTCCTAGGTTTGCCGTTTTACTCAGTCTTTGGTGACGGGAGAGCTGTGTCTGTCCTAGGACTCTGCACTCACTCAGCCCCAAATGCTTACTCCCTATAAGAATTTGATAAGAAATCAGAGGGAATAAACGTGAAACTGAGAAAATATCAATCGTCCATTAGTCACTTTCTGAGTAAATGATTACTCCTGACAATGCGGCCATTTGGAACTGACCTCTCGGTGGATGTGAAGTGTGTAAGTCCGTCCATAAAAGCAGTTTTGGCCCTGAACACGCAGAGGAGAGGGGATGGTGCAGGAGCACAGCAATGTTCCTGGAACGATCAGAGTTCGTTACTGTGGAGTCAGTGTTGTTTTGTACAAAGGGAATAGTCATGAGCGAGAAAAACGGTGACTGTTGTGCAGCACGTGAAAGGCATTCAGAATAGAAGGGGACGGTCTGCTGCATTTTCCACATGTTATCTTGGCTGTTTACGTAACTTCATGGCTGCGCTGTGAGAAGCTATGCTTGATGTCGTTCTTTAACATTTAATAGAACTCTGATTTTTAAAGCTGAAGGGTTCAAATGGATCTGATTGAAATAGAATACTATAGACTAATGCCTTCATTGCAAAGGTGTTTTTGTGCTGTAGGTATATATATAGATAGCTTTATAAATGGACAATGTTATGAAAGCATAACTGGATGCTTACTGTGACCCTTTTTGTTTAATCCCATACTGTTAAATTCGCAGGGCTCTCTTCTTCTGCCCCAGTTTAAAGGAGATACAGTGAGGGGGTCGAGGCTCCCAGATGAGCTGCTGGGACGTTCTCTAGTTCTCTTTGTTTACATTTTCTAAATGCCAGCAATGTACCCAGTTCCGGGTTCTAAATACTGCTCACAACTGGATGCACATGGTGTGTGCGAGTAACAAGACAGCCCCCAGAGACCTCTGCAAGTCCGGTTCCTCATGGCCAGTGAAGTGGAGGCCGTGGGAGCCAAGGGCAGAGGGAAGGGATGGAGAAGGACAATGCACTGCACGCGGGAAATGTACTTGGGTGATTTACTCCCCGGGGAACTCTGTCCGGTAGGCATCCTACAAACAGAAATCCAGTCCCTGCCGCCTACAAGGTAATCCCGGTGGCTCACGCTTGTGTTTTGCTCGCTTCCTTTCTAGTGTTCCTGTGCCAAATGGTTTACATAATTGGACCGTGTGTTCCTTCTTTCATTTAACAAACAGGTGCCAGGAACCTGGTGTTGTGTCCCTTTTACAATCTCCCTGTGTAAGGCTCAAGTAGTCCATGTTTTCCCACGTGTCTGTGTGTGCACGCGTGTGTGTGCATCGTGTGCATGCAAATATAGGGGTGTGCTGATATAGCTTTGGAGCAACTAAAGAGAGTTCTCCCAGCCATTTGAACCCCTATCTCCAGGAAAGTGAATTTCCTCTGCGAGTAGGGAACCAAAACAAACCTGAACTTCCAGAGCTGCAGATGCCTGGAGTGGGAAGCAGCAGTTTCGTTAAATCCAACCAATTACGCGGTGCTTCTGTTTCCTAAGGGATGTGTGTTCTGGAAGAGAAAGCATCAGCATCCTACCCATCAAAGTGGAGAACACACTGTTTTATCTCTTTCCCTAGAAGTTCCAGGAATTTCCATTATATCCTGTGGGAGTTGAAACATCCTTCAAAGATAACGCACTGCTCTATCTTATCTACCACACATTCTTTATGCATACGCTTATCAAGGGAGATCTGTATTTAAGGTGATACTGCTTGGGAATCAACAGTTTGGCATCAGTTGACATACTCTCTCACTTGAAATATTTACAGCCAGAAAAACTACAATGTTTCATAATATCTGCTTGGACTTCTGATGTGTAAAGTTTCAAGTGTGTGATATCTACACGGCTAGCTGCAGAAGCTAATGGCCCATGCACCTGATTTGATATATTTCAAGGCGAGGAATGGAACTCCTCTGATCACATGTGCATCTGAGTTATGTTCTTCTTCACTGACAAGACAGATCTTAGGTTTTTGCTAAAAGTGTGGGTTTGGGGAATGCTGCTGTGGAGATTGCAAATGTTAGTGAACCAAGTTGACAAACAATAGACAGAAAAAGGGTGAATCCCACATACCATGGCCTTATATGGCTGGGAAGTCAGAAGAAGAAACTAGGGTTAGTATAAATAAAAAGCAGAGAGAATCTGAAGTTAATCAGAGCAGACACTGTCTGTGCAGTTTGTGGATGTGCATCTGGCTGGGGGTGGGTTAGGGTGCAGTACCCAGGGAGACAGGCAGATGGTCGAAAGCGTCTGCGTATGGATGGTTCTCCTCTGTCCTGTGTCTGCTGGTGTTACCTTTAGCTAAACAATATCTCACTAGGAGACCACTAGTTTCAAAACAAGCAATTCCTTAAAAAGAAAAAAAGGTATCCATGCTCAAAGTTCAAAAATCTATATTATGAATTATTGAAAAATTTAAATATCATACATTCATTTTCCTCTCAAACTCTGGAAAAATTTCTCACCATGCCTTTTCTATTGTTCAGAATGATAAATCCAGGGGTTTTACCTTAGTACATTATCATTTTGATATATAACAGGCTAAGAAACACTAACTTAGAAAACCTATCTTTCCAAAAAATAATCATGTTCATCCATATGGCAGCTTATGGGCAACATGTGGCCCACAACATTCTGTGACATTTGTTTTTGGACCCTCAGTGTTCTCTTTTTAAATATTAAATACAAACGCTGTTAGGCTGGTCATTTTCTCCATTCCTGCAAGAGTTCCCCCACTCTAAGCAGATTCACACATATATCTAACTATCTGGCCCCAACACGTATAAATGCTCAATAAATGCATAAAACTAGCTAACATTTATTGCTATGTTGCAGGCACAGCCCTATGGGGTAAGCAGTATTTTACCTCCCATCCTAATGAACGAAGAGACTAAGGAAATTGCCCCTGATCGCCCATGTGGTAAATGGCAGAGTCTGGTTACAAACTCAGGGGGCTGGCTCCTCCTTCACAATGTAGTAACCAGCCAGTGGCAACCATCTTTTCATATTCAAACTGGGGTCCCAGTACAGCCCAAGCTTTACCTACTTCGGAGTTCAGATACAGAAACCCTCACATGTGCTTGTAGGGGCACCAGAGTCTGAGATCTGAGGGACCGACAGAAAAGATCCTCCTCTGGTAGTAAGCCGAATTCTGTAGCCGTGCCAGCTACAGGATTTTCCAGGCTCAGTACAAAATGAAACTGTGGGCCCTTGTTCAAAAAGCAGAGGCAAAGTGCTGTTAAGTGTAGGATATAAATGCTTTTCTCCTTCCTCAACCTTCTTGACCTATGATGGCAGATTGTGTTTGCTCTTTAACGTGCTCCCTCATGGAGCAGAGACATTCCCAGGGCCAGCACAGATTACTAGGTGCCTGATGGCCATGCAAGGCTCCTCAGCAACTGGCTGCTGGGTTCCCCTCCCGCCAGCCACTGGGCCCATGCATTGTGGCCTTCCAGGCTGGGGAAGTCCATCTGCCCTTCCCACAGGCCCATCACAAAACCTGAAGCGAATGGACGATTTAATGAGTGCATGCATGGATGAACTATTTCACAAATCACTTTCTCAGTATGAGGAGCTCTGAGAGCACTGGGGAGCCCCTGGGGCACACTGTGACCCACAGAAGGGAGAGGTGCTCGTTCAGCCTGGGCTTCTCCAGCCTGTGAGTTCTCTAAAGACCACAGGACGCTGGGACATCTTGATGGTTTCTGCAACAGATGGGAAGGTGCCCAGGATCAGATGGTATGAGCACCCGCAGCAGTCACAGGTGTGGAGGCACAGTAGCGGGATGGAGTCAGAAGGCGGGCAGGGGAGGCGTGTTTACCTGAGCTGCAGGTCTGAGTGAAGACGGGAGGAGGCAAGAGTCCAGAGAGCTCTTCTTTATATTTATACATAGAAGTAATACTTCAATTCTCTCTGCCTCTGTTCCTCATTTACAACATGCAAACTGGAGTAAACAATCTCATATGGTTACTGTGAGATTTAAATAAGTAAACATATATAAGAATGCTTACAACAGTTCCTGCAACACAGAAAATGATATGCAAGGGCTAGGCATTATTTTTTCTCTTTTACTATTTATTATTTTCAACCAAGACTAACACTTGGATACTTAATCAATATTTAATAATCAGGAGCTAATTGAAGGAGTTAAGATGCCTGAGGCTTTGTAAGGCAAAAAATGTTGACAAAATATTTATCCTGTGCAAGGCAGAGTGACAAGTGCTGCGGGATATCCAAAATAACATGATGTGGTCCTTGCTCTCAAGGGACGTGTCTACTTGGAGAGGTGACATGGAAGCAAAGATGACTAGAAGAAGACAGGGTCAAATGTGTTGTATGGACAATGAGTGCTACCAGAGCTCAGATGGAAAAACCCAAGGAGGGTCTCATTAGGAAGGTCCATGTCTGCAGGATGGAGGTCTCTAACGTGGGAGGATAATTTTTAAAAAAGATAAAATCATGAGTCTCTTAAAAATTTTTATGAACACATGCCCAAGATTTTATTTCACTTACTAATTAATGAGGGAATCATTCAAATGTAAAAAAATGTAGGTTCAAGAGCGGATGAGAGGAAGACATATAGGCAATTAGGAATGCTGAAATAAATCTGCTGATAGAGATGCAACGCTGGCCTCTTCCCCAGGTGAGAAAGCAATTGCATCGCCACCTGAACAAAATTCATTTGCCTCATCTTTCTGGACAAAAATCAGTGGAATTGCTATCGGTTTTCTACAATTTATAGAGTTATAAATTAGCTCAAAGACGAAAGGCACAGACCCTATAGAATCCGATAACTTACTCCGGGGGTGTGCCTAGCATTCCACTGGAAAGTTTCCCAGGTGATCGTTAATTTTTTGCGGCAACTTGAGTGGGCCATCAGGTGCCGAGACATTTGGTCAGACATGATTTTGGATGTGCCTATGAGAGTGTTTCTCAATGAGATTAACATTTGAACTGGGAGACTGAGTAAAGCAGACTGCCTTCCCTGATGTGGGTGGGCCTCATCCAGTCACAGAAGACCTGACAGAACAAAAGGCTGAGGAAACTCCTCCCGCCTTACTGCTCGAGGCAGGCATCAGCGTCTTCCTGCCTTCAGACTCACACTAAACCATCAGATCTCCTGGGTCCCGGGCCTGCAGACCTGGACCGGGACGGCACCATCAGCTCTCCTGGTCCCGGGCCTGCAGACCTGGACCGGGACGGCACCGTCGGCTCTCCTGGGTCCTCAGCTTGCCTGCAGACTGCAGATCCTAGGACTTCTCAGCATCCATAATTGGGTGATCTCATTCCTTATTATATTTGTATAATTTCTGTTTCTTGAATAATTTGTATAATATATACTATATACAATAATAGAGATTATAGAAATTGTGAAGAGTATATAATTTTTAGATTATATATGTATATATCCTATGAGTTCTGTTCCTCTGGAGAACCCTGACTAATAAGCCAGTCTTCTTTTATGCCCATTAAAGTCTTGGGCAATTTTCCCTGACCCCTCTCAGTGTGAATGCACAGGGAGACGTGGGGCAGAAGCATCTGCAGGCTGCTTTCACTGTGGACACCGAGGGCAGAGGGAGATTCAGGGTGGAGTTGGCCGGCACTGCCTGGACTTCTATTTTTATTTTTTTTAATTTATTTTTTTGAGGAAGATTAGCCCTGAGCTAACTACTGTCAATCCTCCTCTTTTTGCTGAGGAAGACTGGCCCTGAGCTAACATCCATGCCCATCTTCCTCTACTTTATACGTGGGACACCTACCACAGCATGGCGTGCCAAGCGGTGGCACGTCTGCACCTGGGATCCCAACCGGCGAACCCTGGGCAGCCAAAGTGGAACGCACAAACTTAACCATTCAGCCACAGGGCCAGCCCCATGGACTTCTGTTTTAGACAGTGGGCACTTACCCGCAGGCCAAAGGCAGCTCAGGACCTCCCGCCTTAGGGCTTTAGCATAAGAAAGCCAGCGCCTTCTGCTAACCTTTCCAAACAGCCTCTGACTGGACACATTCAGCTTTATCACTTATTCGCACCTTGCTCTCGGTCAGACAAGAGCTGTGAGTTCTTTTATCAGAGTCATTTCCTACTGAATAAAAGCTGAAGGCAAGACAATGAAGAAGTGGGATGTGGTGGGAGGGAAGAGTGGCTCCGTGGTATTTATCTACGAGGTTATAGGATATTCTCTCCCTTCGGTTCTTGTGGACGTCACAACCACCCTACAAGGTTAGGAGTATTAGCCCCCATTTCTCCGAGGAGGAAACTGAGATATGAAGTTATCTTCCCAGGGTGAAGCTTGAAGAGGCAGGGATGGGACTCGAGCTTTTGTACTCAGACAAGGAGCCAGGAAAGGAGGGCTGTGTTGGGCCCAGGCCAAGGCCGGGACGGGATGCTGCGTGGCTCATGTCTAAGCGTGGCTTTGTCTCTGCGGTGGCAGGCGGGCCAGTGAATCAGTCGGAAGGCCCAGGAGCCCTTCCCAACGTTGCTGCTTCCAGCTGTGGGCAAGTTGCTACACACGGCTGACCTTCTGCTGCCCTGTGCGTGCAGACAGGCGTGGGCAAGAGGACTTTTCAGGTCTTTTCCAGCAGTAGGGCTGTGTGACTCTAAGAAATTCAGAAGGTAACTGAGAACAGTAATGTGCAAGTGAAACCAGCTTGCTACAAGCGCTAGGGAAAAATTTTCTTTTAAATGTGAACAAAAAGTAAGTTCCATCCAAAAAGGAACTCAACTCCTGTGTAGGTGAGTTTGCCAATATCCCCAGCTGGTTTACTGCAGGACCCTGGCATCAGCGCCCCGGCTCTGGCCAAGAAGCGTCAAAGATTGTGATGCTTTCAGGTTGTAATTCTTGGTCAAGCTTTTTAAGGGCGTCTTTGACCTTGGTCCTCTGTGTGACTGAGAGGCAAAGAGGTTGTGTCCTGGCTCTCTGGATGCCACACCCTGGGGGTTATTTGCCATCTGGCTGTCTCCTCTGGTTACTGCCAGCCTGTGGGCAGCCCGGGGCCATCAGCCTGTCTTCCGCTGTCACTGCAGGTTTGCCCAGACTTTTCACCTTCACTGTTGATTATAAAATCTCAGCTGGAGGCTGATAATTGCAGACCTGCAGCTGAGCATAAAATGAAAGGGAAGTCCACCAGGAGATGAGGTAAGCTCGCTCGAGAAGCCCGGGACTGGACTCGGGCTGGGTTTTTACCGCTTTTCCAGGAGTGAACGCTCCAGCCAGGCGGGGCCAACGTCACTGAGCGTGTATGCTCCAGCCCTCCCCTCCCCAAGCACCACTGGGTTTCCATTTCCTGACTCCAGTGCTCAGACCATCAGGGCGGGACAGGCAGTAAACGTGCCAATTGATCAACCCGAAGCTTCAAAGAAATCCTGAATTTGTAAACCTTTTTGTAAGCCATGACCTACTCAGGGCGCTGTATCTAAGAACCCCAGGCCTTTACCAAAGGTTATCGGTCATGTCAAGTGAGCACAATGTCCCACAGAAAACTGGAGAGTCATCTGTCACTCATCTGTCGTATGTAAGGAGCACCTACTCTGTGCCATCACTATTCCAACAGCAGGGAATGCAATAGCAAAAGTCCCTGGCCTCCTGGAACTTACATTCTACTGGGCAGAGACAGACAATAAGCAAATAAGTATGTGCTGTGAGGAAATATGCAGAAAAATAAGGCAGGGAAAAGGGATAAAGGGCTATGGAGGGATGTTACGTTATTTAAGGTGTCGCAGAAAGCCTCTCTGATTAGATGCCATTTAAGCAGAGATCTGAATGAAGTGGATGAGCAAGGTGCCCATGTCTGGGAAGAGGTTCCATCAGCAAGTGCAGAGATCCTGAAGCTCACGTGCCTGCGAGCGGGTGGGAGAACACAGAGGCCACTGTGGAGGAAGCGATCAAGGGGAAAGTAGGAGAAGGTGAAGTGAGAAGAGGGTCGGGGAGGGAAGCACAGATCAAAGTGAAGCTTCTGGGCCATGGTGAGGGCATTAGCTTTCACCCCTGAATGACAGGGAAAGCCATTGCACGGTTTGGGGCAAATGAGTGCCATCCTCTGACATATTTTGTGTTTGTGTTGGGGGAAGGTCACATTGTCATTGAGCTAACATCTGTGCCCATCTTCCTCTATTTTGTATGTGGGACCCTGCCACAGCAAGGCTTGATGAGTGGTGTTAGGTCCGCTCCCAGGATCCAAACCCACGTACCATGGGCTGCCGAAGCGGAGTGCACCAACTTAACTGCTACACCACTCGGCCGGCCCCCTCTGACTTATATTTTCAAAGGATCATTCTGACTGCTGTGTAAAGAATAGAATTAAGAGAGAGAAGAAGGGATAGAAGATAGAGACAATTAGTAGGCTATTGCAATAGTCTAGATCAGAGCATCTGAAACGTTAATGTGCAAAGGGACTACCTAGGGATCAAAGAAAATGCAGTTCTGATTCATTTCATCTGAGGCAAGACTGAGATCTTGCATTTCTAACAGGCACCCGGATGGGCTGGTGCTGCTGGTCCTCCCACTCTGATAGCCAGGGTCTAAGTGATACGGGATAGTGGCTTGCAAGAGATAGTGGTGAAACTGATGCGCTCTCTCAGATTCTGAATATACTTTGAGGGAGGAGCCAACAGGACTGTTGATGAATTGGAGGTGAGATGTGAGAGGCGTCAGTGATGGTTTTGGGTAAACATTGGAAATACAGTGGTACCAGTTGTGGAAATGAGAGAACTCAAGAAGAATTGGTTTGGAGTAAAAAAAAAAAAAAATCAGGAGTTTAATTTTGGACATCTTAAATTACAGATGCCTGTTAGAAATCCCAGTGAAGGTAATGAGTAAGCATTTGGGAATATAATTCTAGAATTCAGAGGTGAGGTCTGGGCTTGAGCTAAAAATTTGAGAATCACTAGCTTGTGGTTTATATTTAATCCCTGGGGCTGGACTAAGTCACAGAGGGAGTGTGTGTACATAGAGGAAAACGCTGAGGACGGAGCCCTGGGCTGCTCCAGTGTTTGGAGGTTGGGACGATGGGGGAGCTCCAGCAGGTGTCTGAGAAGTAGTGTCCGGTAAGCGAGGACAGGAGATGAGAGAGCATTCTGGAAGTCACATGAACAAAGCGTTTCAAGAGAGAGGTTCATCAGCTCCAACCAATGCTGCTGGGAGATCGATGAATGAGGACTGAGAATGGACACTGGACTTGACAACGTGGAGGCCGCCAGGGGCCTTGATGGGAGCAGTGTCGGTGGAGAGGTGGGGCGGGGCTAGGGGAAACCCTGATTAGAGTTGGTTCAGTGCAGAATGGAAAGGGCAGAAGTTTAGGCAGAATATAGACAATTGTTTTGCTGTAAAATGAAACCGAGAATTTGGGCAGTAGCTGGAGAGAGATTTTTTAAATAAGATCAGTAAAGTGTTATAACATAGTATTATTCTAATGGGGAGAATGCAGTATAGAGAGAAAAAGTGGTGATTCATAAGGTGGGGGCCATTTTGGAAATGAATCCATGGAGTGGATGGACTCATCTGGAGTAGAGGAGAGGGCGTGGCCACAGATAAGCACGTGGGCCATTCTGTCACAGGATCCGGAGAGCACAGTCCAGACAAAGCTGAGTGGTGGATTTGGTCACAGAAACACGTAGGAGTTCTGTTCTAATTCTTTCTGTTTTTTCAAATAAGAAGCAAGATCATCAGCTGAGAGTGAGGCACAGCCATGAAATGGGACCGCAGTTACGTAAAATAAGGTCCCTATCTCCACAGGATCATTGTTAAAAATCTGCAAACATACTGCCTGCTGTAGTAGAATGCGCTGCAGGCTGCAGTGGAGGTAAGCGCAAGATGCCGTGGAGGCTGCTGAAGCGGGATGGGCATGTCGACAAGGCCCCCAGGAACAGGGACATGGGAGCCGAGACTGTGTGAGAGTTGGCCTTGCTGGGGTTGAGTGTGGGCATGACGTTGCTGGAAGAGAGCTGTGCTGAGGCTGAGACAGCTCAGCACTTCTGGAACCTAATCCATCCGCTGAAATCACTTTTCCTAGTTAAAGTGAGACTACCAAGATTGTCCCCATGGGGGTGCATTCCTATGCTGCAAAAGGTACCAGCAGAGGGGACAGTGGGGGCTGAAGCCCAGCACGTGGGACACTAGCCTGGCTCTGTGTCCTTGGGGCTCATATGCCCCAAATGAGGCACATGTTTCTATTCGCTCACTCAGAAGGGAGACTCGGCTTATTCTAATGGTTATGAATTTGCATTAGAGGCTGGGCAGACCCAGTTACATGTCATTAGCCTTTCGTTATACTTCAGAATGTTTCCTCTAAGAGTTGTAAAGAATTTTACTGAGTACTCTGTAAAAGAAACAACTCACTAGGCTGGGTAAACTGAGGTAGCAAAGGTCTTAAGGGAGCCTGCCCAATCTTGGGCTGGGGCTCCACCTCCACCTGGCACAGAGCTAGAGGGGGGGAGCTAGGCCCTGGGAGCAAGGGGGAGGGCAGCCTGGCTCCCTTGGGACTAGAGGCCGTGCCAGCCTCTCTTGGTTCCTGCCCAGTCCGTAGGCTGGAAAGGTGTGAGCCGGGGAGGGGATACAAGCCTGCAGTACGAGGTATTTCCTACTCAAAGCAGCGATGCAAGATTACTGTTCTCCGCTGGACCCCTGAAAACTGTGCAGCGTCCTTCAGACCTGCTAACAGACGCAGGAAAGGGAAGCGGAGCAGCTGCCACGTGGGGTGACTTCAGAGCACCAGCGTGCGCTGGAAACTGCGTGAGATCAGGGGCCAGGGAGGCGGCCCACGGCAGAGGCTCGGTGAAGGCCTACTGAGTGTGAATAGTGGCTGCAGCGGGTAACAAACGGTCCCTAAAGAGAAAGCCTGCCCCGCATAGGACGCAGCGGAGGGGAGCAGCGTGAGGGAAGAAGCAAGGGGACAGGAACTATTGCTCAGGTGGGAGGTTCAAGGTTGCAGAAATTCTGATGGGTTGTGTTTGTTGTCATTATCATCGCCTGCACATTCTCCCTCGGGGTGGTATTGCTTGGAAGGCAATTATTACACTGATAGCCAGCAAATAATTAAGTCGTGTAGAGCTTGGAAAGTCTGTTCTCTGACTAATTGAACTTTATGTATCTAGTGTTCACAGAATGTTATTCTAAGAGTGCACTGTGAACATTCCCACCTCGTGTGCCGTGGGCACCATTAGACTGGCACTCGTACCCACTAGGCAATGTTTTCTGATGTGTGCTGATGAACGCCCAAGACAGATGAACCTGCGCCATATGTGAGCAGCCGCAGAACAAACCCCATGGGGCTTCCATTCTGAACATCTTGGCATTCACAGTTAAAATGATAACGTAGCACAACACGTAAAACTCGACAGGCACTTTGAGAACTCCGTCTTTTTATCAGCATCTGATGTGCTAGAAAAATAGGACTATGATATGTACTGTGTGGCGGTTGAAAGTAACTAGGTTTCACAACTCCAGCTGCGAACTACCCTCCCGCTGAAATCATGGGACAATCCTGAAAACTTCAAATGTCAGTTTGCCAAGGTCACTTAAGAAGGGTTTTCTGAAGATTTACATTTCTTTAGAGAGCTGATAGTGACCAGATAACGTATAAGAGTAATGATAATCCTTTAAAGAAAAGGCAGTCAAGCAAAATGCCCTGTACACTCTCACACGTCACACACGTCCTGTAGGATAGACTCCCACCACACCTGCATGAGCAGGAGCACGTGCACCCTCCAGCATGCGGAGAGCACAAGCTGCTTTCCTGTCTCTGCTGCTAAACCTGCTGACTACGCATGTCAGCTTAGCAGCTTGTTTCTCCATGCAAACACTGCCTCGGAGAAGGCACTGAAAAGGAAGGCTCTGGAAGCCTGTGCAAACACCTTCCCCTATCTGCAGCCCCGGCCAGCGCTCCCTCAAGACAAACAGTTCATTAGCTCTTTTTCAACACATCAGATTTTCTGTTCTAGGTTATAAAAAAACCTAATTAGATGGTTACTATTATACTGGTTGAGGTTACTAAGGAATTTTGAATAACTGAGTAATAGTGTAATTTATAAAGTATAATGAGGAGCCGCCAGAAGCTGCTTGTAATATTTTCTAGTTAAAGGTTGGAAATTAAAGAACCTTGCTTGGAATAGGCTAAGACCCTTGAGGGCACAGCACAACAGTCACCTGGCAGACACTGCCTGGGACGTCACAGAGAGGGCCAGGCAAAGAGGCTGGTTTCGCAACCCTCGCCCCCACTTCCTCTGCGTTATTTAGTTCTCCGAAATCTCCAAAGTGGCTATAAATTCCCTGAGAGCAAGATTTATTTTTAAAATATCAAAACAGTAGTTAGAAAATACATTTTGGATGTATGCATGGTAATATGATAATTTGAGTTGGCAGAATCTTGTCTTCCCACTAAAAAATCATTTCTGAAATACAAGCTAACATAAAAATGTACAACGCTTTGTAAACATGGTATACGAAGATGTGGGTGACTGGATGTCTTGGCTGCCTGCAAAGCACCAAAACGTCCCTCTGAGCCACCCAGTGCCTCATCAGTCGTGTATGATATGGAACCAGAGTCATCTGGGACATCTTGTTTTATTTATTTACTTATTTATTTTTAAGGATTGGCACCTGAGCCAACAACTGTTGCCAATCTTTTTCTTTTGTTTTCTTCTGCTTTTTCTCCCCATACCCCCCCAGTACATAGTTGTATATTTTAGTTGTGGGTCCTTCTAGTTGTGGCATGCGGGACGCCACCTCAGCATGGCCTGACGAGCGGTGCCACGTCCGCGCCCAGGATCTGAATGGACAAAACCCCAGGCCGCCGTAGTGGAGCGTGCAAACTTAACCACTCAGCCATGGGGCCAGCCCCTGACATCTTGTTTTAAAGCTCTAGCAGGAAGAGTGACAGTCACCCAAACCCAATATCCCAAAAGTGGCCAAGGGAACGGAGGATGGAAAGGAATCACCAGACAGAATAAAAGAAAGAGAACAAACATTTATTGAGCATTTACTGTGTACCAGAGGCTTTATATACCTTGTCGCATTTATCTCTGATAATAACTCTATATGTGAGGTTTCATTATTCTCAATTTAGAGGTTTGGAAACTTCAGCTAGGAAAAGTTGAATGCATTTCCCATAGTTACTCCCATAGCTAGGTAAGCACCTAGGTCTGAGGATTTACCTCTTATTAATTACTCACAAGGGCAGCCCATTCAGCCATCCCACGTCACAAGAGAAGAGAAATCTCTGCATATGCGGGTGAGTGAGTGCCTCCTCCATGCCGGGCATTGTGTTGGGCGTCAGATTTGAAATGATGGGTAAGGCTGAGTTCCTGAAGACACCAAGTGGTTGTGACAACCCTTCACCTCAGCTTCGAACCTCTAAATAAGTCTCAGCCTTCTTGCTACAACCAGAGCCACATCCAACAGCATCCAAAATCACAGAGAGACAGCTGCCGTGGAGCGAGTCTCAATTTGTGCCAAGCTTCTTCAGATAACCCAAAAGAAACTAGAACTCGAAAGAACAAATATATCCAAAGATTGAACCACAGGACCATTTGGAATTTGCTACAATATGGCAAAAATAGTGTGCTGACTTCCCTCATGCCTGAATATGCAGCATATGACCATTGTCAAATTGGTCAAACCATCAGGACCTAACTTCCTGCCCAGTGTAGAAACTTGGGGAAGCCAGAGCCCAGAAATGACACCATAAGGAGCTTTTTGTCTACATCCTACAGAGAAGAAAAAACAGCTTCTGAACTTACTATAGATATGGCTCAGTGTCTGTTTTGGACAGCAGATTTGGTTGGTAATGGATATACTCAACACATTTCTCAATGATTTCTGGAGTTTTCTGCTGGCTACCTTTCAAGCTCTGATTTCAAAGGGGAAAATAATTTCACCTTTTCAATTTTGTTTATTCAACCAGGCCAGGCAAAGGGATTAGCAGGCTCCTTGACATTTACGTTTTAACTGCTCATTATGCCAACAATTCCCCCATTGTTTTCCAGAACTACTGCAACTGCTTAGTTTCTAATCAATGTTTTCCCTCCAGGACCGTTTTCTCTTCCTATTTGCTGAGAAATGATCTTAGTTTCTCTCAAGAAGGTTCTGTTACCTCAAAGTCACCAAGGGTAAACCAAGGTTGTTCTTTAAAAATATTTTGATGGTCTTGCAATGGTTTCCTCTGATCGAAAGACTGAGGAGATGTGGTTGGGAAAGTGAAGCAAATGTCAGACTGAAACATTAACCAGACAGCTGTGCCTGTGAGAAGAGGCAGGCCTGCTGGGACGGGCCACCATGTGGAAGCGTGTTCCTTCTGTTAGCTGAGGAATGTCGTTGCCAGAAGTCTCCTTAGCCTGGCTGCTTAACTGAGATGTCACGAACTCCCCCAAAAATGGTCACTAAGAGACCAGCAACAAGCAGTGTCATATTTTTCTGTAGAAAATGAAAAACACCAGCAAGGAAAAGGCCACTTGAATACACAGCATTCCTGTGGGGCTTGCAGCCCCTCCCTCCTGGGCCCCGCCTGGCACAGGCGCCTCCTGGCAGGCCTCCTGTGCAGCAGCTGCTCGGCCACCTGACAGCTGAGGGCTTAACCAGGCACTGCTTGTTTCCGCTACATCCAGAGGTGACAAGGACAGCAATTCCCAAGGGCTCAGAGCCAATGCAGAAACAACAAAGAGAGAACGAGAGATTGAGAGCCAGAATTCCTGAGACCTCCTCCCTGGAAATCCAGAGCTCTGTCGACCCCTCCTGAACCACCTGCACTGCGGCTCACTTGAATTACTTGTTGGGCTCATAGATTCTTGTCCCACTGCCACCCCACCTGTCAGATTTTAAGCAACTTGTAGTTACGGTGCCATTCATTCCACGACTACGTATTAACTTTTTTCCTTATGCCTATGCTAGGCTAATGACAAAGGAATGAGAAATAGTCCTTGTCCTGAAGAATATTCTAGTGGGTGAAGTCAACACTGTAAGCGAGTAAATAATACAATATAATGGCAATTGGGGCAAGTAGGAAGTGCTTAGAATCAGAGGGGACACAGGAATAATTGTGCCTTAACCTTCACAGGAGTTTGGGCAAGGATGGTGCGAGGCTGCGGCCGCTGGGGGTAGAACCACACTGTGCTGTGTAGCAGGTAGGCCAGCCACGCCTTAACGAGAATGCTGGGAGAGCCCAAGTTTTCGTCCTAGCCACTGTGTGACCCTGCATGGCCCTGGACACCTCAGCCTCTGCTCTCTTCTGAAATGGAAGCGCTGGTCACTAGAGACTCTAATCCCTTCCAGCTGAAAATGCTACATTTTCATGAAACGCTTTTGTCTGTCTGGTATGTGCAAAAATGTTGGCATCTGCCTGGGTGTGGTCTGCAAGGGTCCCAGTGTCACTGAGAGGCCCTGTCCTTTCCTTTTTCCTTAGCTTTTTCTTAAATTACTGAGATGTGCTGTAGGACACGAAGGGCACTAAGTACTTAACTCACATGAAACACGTTTAGCCCTCCAGTGATCCTACGGGAAAGGCACTCTGCCTATAATCCTCGATTTCAAATGAAGACACAGAGGCCTGGAAAGGTCTCTTGCCCGAAGTCACCAGGTGCTGAGTGGCAGAGCTGGGATGGGGATGGAGCCAGTCCGGTCATGGAGCCTCTGTTCTTGACCATGATGTTATATGGCTTTCCCAAGCTCACCATAACCAACCACGGGTGCATGCCAGCTCTCTGCACAATGAGAACCTTCACTCTGAAACAGCAATAAGGAGAAAGTAGGAACAAGGTTGGTTAACAGGGTACCTAAAAACACTTTATAGGAGCTGGAGTCAGAAATGAAAGAAAAGACAGAATCGAGACAAGAAGCATGCTGAAGTGCATGAAGTTTTCCTCCTAAGAGAGAGAACTGGGGGAGCAGCCCTAGAACTGAAACGTGGCTTTAGGTCTCAATTGGAAACAGCCAACTTGGGAGCCATGGGGCATGAGATTCAGGAACAGTCTGAAAATCTGCACCCGGCTCTCTCTAGTGTGTTCACAGGCCGAACAAAAGCATTCATCATCACTAACGACACTGAACAAGTTTGCTGCTACAAGGAGTGACTGTGCATTGTGAAGGGACATGAACGACCTGGATAAAATATGCCACAATTTGATTTAAATTTAACAAACATCTGTTGAGAATCTAATCTATTTTGGGTGCTGTGACGTGATTCCATACATGCCAGTTTATCCCCGAGTTAAATGTGAAATGAGACATCAGTAGGAGTCGAAGTTAGCCTGACTCATTCTCTATTATATTGTGAATTATAATTGCTCCTGTTTATCCAGCATCTATTTTGCAGGAACTTTAGAAATATTATGTCACCTAATCCCCAAGATAACCCAATGAGGCCTGAATAATCATTCTCATTCTCTAGATGAGGAAACAAATATTAAACAAGCTAACCTCTTTCCCAAACCCTTAAACCCAGTGAAGTGGAAAAGAGAAGGACTTTAAAACAAACAAACAAACAAGAACAGAATTAAATATCTGCTGAGATGAGAGTGTTTTAAAACACAAAAATTGGTAAAAAGATATGGAATGTTGTCAAATTGTCATTTCCCTACAAGACAGGAAAAGGGGGTTCCACGTGGCCCAGAAATAGATCCACACAAATACAGGCAACTGATCTGTGACAAAGGAGCACAGGCAATGCAATGGAGAAAGGACAGTTTTTTTAACAAATGGTGCTGGAACAACTGGACATCCACCTGCAAAATAATGAATCTAGACACAGATCTTACACCTTTTACAAAAATTAACTCAAAATGGATCATGGACCTAAATGTAAAACACAGAACTGTGAAACTTGTACAGGATAACATGGGATAAAATTTAGGCAATTTTGAGTTTGGAGATAATTTTTAAGATACAATTCCGAAAGCCCAATTCATGAAAGAAAGAATTGATGAGCTGGACTTCAATGAAATTAAAAATTGCCCTGTAAGGGGCTGGCCCCGTGGCCGAGTGGTTAAGTTCGCGCGCTCCGCTGCAGGCGGCCCAGTGTTTCATTGGTTCGAATCCTGGGCGCGGACATGACACTGCTCATCAAACCACGCTGAGGCGGCGTCCCACATGCCACAACTAGAAGGACCCACAACGAAGAATATACAACTATGTACCAGGGGGGCTTTGGGGAGAAAAAGGAAAAAATAAAATCTTTAAAAAAAAAAAAAATTGCCCTGTGAAAGACACTATTAAGAGAATAAGAAGACAAACTGTATGTACCCAAAGTATACACAACTTCTTAAAACTTAACAAAAAGAAGGCAAACAACTAAATTAAAAAATAGGCAAAGACCTAAACAAACACCTCACCAGAAAAGATATAGAGATGGCAAGTAAGCATATAAAAAGATGTTCAAAATCACGTGTCATTAGGGAATTGCAAATTAAAACAATGAGATGCCACTACACATCTATTAGAATGGTGACTGTCCAAAACTGACAGTATCAAATGCCGATGAGGATGTGGAGCAACAGGAACTCTCATTCATTGCTGGTGGGAATGAAGAAGGAAAAATGGTACAGCCACTTTGGAAAACAGTTTGGCGGTTTCTTACAAAGCTAGGCATCGTCTTTCCAAGTGATCCAGCAATTGTGCTCATAGGTATTTATGCAACTGAGTTGAAAAATTGTCATACAAAAACCTGCACACAAATGTTTATAGCAGCTTTATTAATAATTATCAAAAATTGAGAGAAACCCAGATGTCCTTCCATAGGTGACAGGATAGACAAACTGTGGTATGTTCAGACAATGGAATATTATTCAGTGATATAAAGAAATGAGATCCTGAGCTATGAAAAGACATGGAGAAAGCTTAAACTGATATTGCTAAGTGAAGCTAGTCTGAAAAGGCTGTATGATTTGAACTATATAACATTCTGGAAAAGGCAAAACTATAGAGACAGTAAAAAAGATCAGTGATTGCCAGAGGTTCAAGGCGAGGGAGGAGAAGGTGGGACGTGTGGCATTTTTAGGGCAGTGAAACTACTCTGCAGGACACTGTAACGGTGGGTGCATGCCATTATACATTTGTCAAACCTATAGGATGTACAACACAAGGAATGAGCCCCAATGTCACCTATGGACTTTGGTTAATAACAACGTGTCAACATCGGTTCATCAATTGCAGCAAGTGTCCTGCACTAGTGGGAGATGTCAGTAATAGAGGAAACTGTGTGTGGGCAGAGAGGGAGTATATGGAATCTTTGTGCTTTCTGTGTAATTTTTTCTGTAAACTTAAATATGCTCTAAAAAATAAAGTCTATTAAATTTTTTTTTTAAAAATCCAGTGAAACGAGACCTACCCACTCCCACTCTACGGAAATGTAAGAATTCAACCAGGTTCTGGTAGGCATTCGCAGATAGAGCTAAAAAGACACCTCACAGTAAGTGGGATTGTTATCTTATTATTAGATTAGACTGTACTTTCCTCCAAATACCATGTCTCCTATTTGGGACATAACAGGCTGATTTTAGTGAGTCTTTTGGTCAAAAGGACCAGCACGCGTACAGTTCACACGAGTGGAAAGACAGTGGGACCTGGGTCTTCCTATTTGCTGTAAGACGTGTGCCCAAGGACACAACCCTGTCCCAGCTTGAGTGCCAGGGAAGCTTCTTGAGAATAAACAGGGGCGGGGGGAGAAGAGCAGAGGCTGTGAGGATGGGTCGAGGGCAGGGGGCCACTCTGTGAGCAGCTGTGTGTTTTCCTGGGGTAGCGGACACAGTTTTTGGATGGAGAGCTCTGAGAGGCATGTCCCTTTGACCATGACGGCTGGAGTGGTGAGGGCAGGAGGTGGAGACCTCCTCCTCGTGATGGGTCTTTGAGCGCCTTCCTGAGAGACCCAAGTGAAGTACAAATTAACAAGAACTTTGATCTTCCTTTTATCACATTGCAGTTTTCTTCTGAAATGGTCTCAGTACTTCAGTACAGAACAACAGTGTTACCTGCTCAATCTGATGGGCAGTACTGGGCGGACCAAAGGGACTAGATCTAAGCAGAGGAGCTTAACCTCTGCTGCCCGTCAGAACAGCCTGAGAAGCTTTAAAAAATACTGAAGCCTGAGTTTCACCCCCAGAATTTAACTGATCTGGGATTAGGCGTGGGCATCAGGATTTTTAAAAACTCCCCAGATGGATCAAATGTCCAGCCAAGTTTGAGAACCAGGCGGCAGGAAGCACAAGAGGCTGGTTCTACTCCACCCCTTCTCAGGTCCCGGGGGGAGGGCGGTCTGTCCACTGGGTGACCCTGACTCAGCTGAGTTCCAGGACAGAGCCAGTGACTACAGGAAGATCATCCACCGGGGGCTGCGGCAGGAGAACGGGACCCCTCATGCGAAGATGGGCACTCCAGAAGCAACACACCCAAGGAAACTAGTAAGACCACATTTTCTACGGACTTTTAAAAAGGGCTGACGGAAGCTTTCCCTTTGCCTTTGGTAAATGGCACAACCTCCAGCTCTGTGTGGTTTGAAAGTCCATCCTTCCTTTCAAAGCCCCAAGGGAAGCAGAGCAGGTCAGTTGTAGCCTTCTCTGACCATGGTGATGCAGCCACATGAGAGGACATGACAAGCAACCTGGAAGCTCACAAAAGTTCTTTTCGGATATCTGACAAGCTCTTCTGTTCTGTAGGCTGTATTCAGTGTAGAAGTCGCAGGCATCACCACACAGTGATTTGCTGTGTGTTATCAATAAGACTCGTAATCAGGACTGCTTAGGAGAGAAATACAGTCCTGGGAGCCGACAGTGAGCCCGAAGGAGCCGAAAAACTCCTCCCGGCTTCAGATTTTTCTCAGCGACGGAGAACTCAGGCCGTGATGTTAGCCGCACTCTGTGCGGTAAGGCTCACCAAAAAGAGAACAAGGCTGAGAAGGAGGGTCTGTCAGTCCGCGTTTCATTTTGTCAGAGTCCAAACATAGCGCTAAGTTCCTCCCGGAGCATGGCGACACTCTGGTGTCCTCTACCTCCTAAGGAGCAGAGAAACACTGAGGCCCCCCCGACTTCCCAGTAAAGAAGGCCCGGGCTGTGCATCCGCCAGCGTTGGAGTGGGGCTTGTCAGCATGGCCTCAGGAGGCGAAAGCAGGCGTCCTGTCTGGGGGGACTGAGGCAGAGTGTTCACCTTCAGGCAGCACACCATCAAGAACATCGCGATGCCCTTTGGAAATGGTCCCGATCCTTCAGTGAAGAAGAACAGTGTCACTTCACAGTCTGACAGGAGTAGAGGCCCTTAATCTTGGCTGCCCATCATCATGACCCGAGAAGATTTAAAAACTACACACGCCTGGGTTTCACCCCTAGGACCTTCGTTATCCGCCTTGTGTAACTGTCAAGTTCCAGGCTGAAGCCATGCGTGTGACTGAGCAGTTGGAAAGTCACACTGACTGTCAGACTTTTCAGGGCGAAAACTTTGTGGCAATTTGGCAGTCTGAGAGACAGGTGAAAGAACCCATCTCTGACCCAAGATCCTTCCGTCAGTGCCCTCTGCTATCACAGCCCTTGCTGACCGTTATTTATGAACATGGTGGACAAGAGCAGCATTTCAAAGAGTGATTTTCTTCTACTGAACAAAAAATAAATGGAAACTACATAAAGGAAGATGGAATGTAGTTAAACCTGGTTTGAAGAAAACATTTGTTGAGCGCTTGCTGTGCAATAAAGCCCGGGGAAGAAACACTGGATAAGACGCTGCCTCTGCCTGAAGGGGCACGTCACTTATGAGAGCGGCAGACACTGAACACACAACACCCACCTAACGCTTAACGGCATTCTAGGCTGAAATGTGAAGACGTAGGTGCACAGAGCCTAGGCCTGAGTTTGTGGAACCTTCCAGAAGGAGAAGATGCCTGAGCAAGGTCATGGATGAGAAGCCAACCAGCTGGAGAGCAAAGGCAGTCTACTCCGGGCAATGGGACAGTGTGAACAAAGATAGACACGAGGTCGAGAAAGACTTGGTAGATGGTTTCAGAAGTCCCAAGGGATTCTCCAGATCTGCTGTGCACGTCACCATTGGATCATCATGTGTGTGGAAAATAATGCCCAGAGAACATTAGGACCAAGGTGGGTACCGAAGTGCTCTGTCCCCTTACCTCCCCCCACCGGCTCCCTAGTTCCTCCATAGACAGCAGCCCCGGGGCACGCCCTTCCGCTTTCCCTCTCCTCTCCATTGTCCACCATATGAGGCAAGCACAACCCATGGTCAGCTCTCGGAATACAAAGCACACCCTCATCAGCACTTCAGGTTAAGCATGTTGTCACCAAGCCCATCTTGAGTGGGGTGTTTACAGTTTTCTCTCTATCTTTCCTGTGGAGTAGAAGGGGCAAAATTTGGGCCAGATAGTCCTGGATTTGAGTTTCTCCTCCACCGCTTGCTGGCTGGGGCGACCTGGAGTGACCTGGAGCACATGTCCTCACCGGGTACCCTGACTATTCCCAGACCAAATGAGTACGCCCTATGGGACGGGCACTCAGTAACTCTGAGCTTGCCTTCCATTCCCTTCTCTTTGCTTCTCTCCAAGCCAGAGCTCGTTCTAAGAAGTCCAGGCATCACACAAATATTTAGTTTCTTTGTATTTCACCTTAAAATTCCCACTGAGGTACATGCCAGGCAGTGCAGCCTTAGTGACGTTCCTCACAAGACTCCCTCCGAATTGGTACATTCTCTCCACATGGTGTTGCCCCTCACTTTCTTTAAGCCCTTCCGATGGAAATGCGCCCTCCCGTGTATTCTTCTTGTACCGCACGTGCTCTTCCGACTCCAGCCTGCAGCAAATCACCCATTTCATCCCCTTCTTGCTCTCAGAACCCGCTCCGTTCCCCACGCTTGCCCTTCCCCCGCTCACGTCATTAACTGGCCTGAACACTATTTTCTTATACACCCTCTCCCCCTGTCCTCCCAGAGATGAATGCCACAATTGTCATTCCCTTAGGACCCTGGGGTCCCCAAGCTCCCACCTCAGACCTGGGAGGGAAGAGGTTCAAGCAGAGGCATGCGTTGCGGGAAGAAGACAAAAGAACGGCTTCACCAGTGGTGTCCCCATCTTTGGTTTAGGTACAAAATCTGCTCCTCTCCCCAGGAGAAAGACAAGGAAATAGACAAAATCAAAATAGACAAACTAGATTTCACAGCAATTGATTTTTGTTGAACTCAGTTTATCCTTGGTCTTGCTATATCATTTATTCTTAAAAGATTTTGCCATTTTATGTCAAAAGATTTAGTGACTTCTGGATAATGATTTGAGTCTAGGTAATTTCTTTTACAGTAAAGATGACAGCACATTCAATGTAGAGGGTCAAAATCATCTTAACACCCTTTCACTTGGCAGCTACGGGGCCGTCATGGTGATCTGTATGCTTTCCATGTAGGTAAAAAATGATAAGAAAACATTAGGAGCACAGCTTGTAGCAATGTCTTTTAAGTGCTTATCCTCAAAAATTTTTCATAAGGAATATTTTGTTAGATTTCCAAAGGAAATGAGGAAACAGAGTTCTTACTATTCAAAACTAAAGGCGTTGTACTACGGTTTACTTCTTAATATTCTTCAGGACACTTTATATCTATCTTTTTATCAGGGAATATGCAAATTCCCCAGGAAGAAAAGTGCATAGCACAAAAAGAGCCCTTACGGTGTCTGTTTTAATCAGATTTCATGATTTCCCAGGAGGCAGTGATCTAGTGTCGGGCTTCCTGGCCTTCTGTGCATTTCTCCTCTGCACACCTCAAACTGCTTCTCCACGTTCCTGAGCCTCCGGCAGAACCAACTTGTTGAAGTAACCCCTTCTCCTTTCCTGTCCTTTCCTTCAGCCCCATTCTGTTCTCACTTTCTCGTGCTCCCCAACCTCACTGGTGCGTGAGCTTCCATCAGAAGCACTTTTCTCTCAGTAAACAGTTCTGAAGCATGACTCAGACTCCGACCATGACTTCATTCTTCAGACTCTTGATACAGCCATTGTCTTAGTTTTGGTTCCTCCAGACACCAGCGCTCAAACCACCATTCAAGTACAGGTGGTTCATTTGGAAGGTGATTCTAGGAAACGCCAGCTGCAGAGTGGAGAAATATGATAGGAAAATAAAATAAATAAATAAACATTTATTATCAAGCAAATTACCATTATAAGTCCACAGTCGTAGATATGACAACTGTTTAATGTGAATACCCAAAAAGGAGAAATTACCTCTGAGGGGTGGGGGAGCTGGGGTATTTATACACCAACTCCCGCCAGCCAAGCAGCCGTTTATTGTTAATTCTCAGCACTTCTAGCCTTTTGTGTGGAGGTGCCAAAACAGGTTCTTTTAGCTATAGAAGATCCTCAGGCAGAGAAATCCAGGTGCTTGTAGCTGGAAATCCAGCAAGTGTGCACTGAAACTATAAGGACGGGGACCCATGGGCAGGCCGCTGCTATAGCCATGGTCGTGCTTACTTGTGTGAGTGGATTCCTCTAAATGCTTTGCTTATGCCCAGCTGGTGATGACAAACATATTTCAAGTGTCAACTCCAGTCCACTACTAATAGCTTTGTTGAGAAATATTCTGAGGTTAAAGACCAGCCGGAGGGAGAAGCAGTGGTTGATGAAAGATCACTGCCAGAAAGAGTGGGATAAAGATTAGTGACATCTTGCCTGATGTTTGCTATCCTGAATCCTGGAATTACTCCTGAAACTGGTGGGCAAAACCAAGTCCCCTGAGGGCCCACAGGAAAATGAAAATGCCAAGGAGGAAGTGAATGGGTGCCCAGGCCTCTAGAAAGAACTGCCCTCAAGTCAGAGTCCCAGCTGTCCTCAGAGAGGGCGGGGCAAGCGCGCCCCATAGCTTCATCTCATGCCAGGATTACCTTCCCTGCGCTCCCTGACATCATGTGGCTTTACAGACCTCATCTGGGCCAAAGCAGGGAATCTCGCCTGCGGGAGAAAGCAAATGAACTAGCCTAAGTAATGGCAAATTTTAGATGAAGACTGAATATTTTGTGTGATTTTTAAAAGTTTAAACCTACATTTTTCCTAGGTTGAATATTAGTTAATGCATTCATTTAAGAAGTACTTTGTGAAGTAACTGTTGTAAGCCAGCCGTTACATAGTCCAGGCCCCCAAAACTCCCGCAATCTAGGGGAAAGGGCAACCGAGATGTCCCAAGAGAGTGCCGCAGCTAAGAGCACAGCCTCTCTGGGCTTTACTCTGAGCCTGACACTTACTAGCTGGGGGACCTAGAGACATCTATTTAATCTCTTTGTGCCTCAGTGAGCTCGTTGGTACCTGCCTCGTGGAAATTCTGCGTGATAATACCTAGAAATCCCGATGATGTCTCATGGACAGTCAGCACTCCCTGCGCGCTTGCTCTGCTTCTCCTGCGAGAGCGTGGATTAGGAGCACCTCTTTTCCCATCTGGAGAACCAGGAAGCCCGGAAAGAGGACGAGGACTTGAACTGGGCAGTGAGGACGGAGGAGGATTTCACCAGTGGAGGCGGGAGGAGGGCTCCTCCGGGCAAAGAGAAAGCCAGGCGCAAAGTGGTGGAGGCGGGAGGAGGGCGCCCGGGGACGGCTCGCGGACTGCCACACACAGGAAGTGCACGTCACGCTTTCTTCTCCTGCCAAGCAATGGACACGATCGAAACTGTATTTTAAAAATACAACTCTGGTAAAAGAACCTATGAGTATACATGAATTGCTATAAAATTCCATCACCATTTTCTCTCTGGGTTTACCAAATAAGCATTGAATCTAAAATAAAAACATACCAAGTCAAATTTCGGGAGCAGTCTATCCCAGTCTGAATCCATGCAGCAGTGATGCTGGCGTCGAGTCCGCGATACGGCAGATGCGCCGGGCGCTCTGGACCCAGCTCCTCTGCGCGGCCGTCGCAGCATGGAGCTCCAATGGCCAGATGGACAAGATGCCGCGCGTCAGGCCTCCCAGCGCCTGGTGTCTGTGAACACATGCGGAAAAATCAGCAGCTTCCTTGAAGGCAGCTCTGGAAATCCAGCTAAACCACCTCTTTGAGTCTGATTAACAAATTATTATTTGCAGCAGCTTTGGCTACATTGAGTCCAGGAAAACAGAGGTTTTGTTAAATTTTATCTTTGACTGTGTTTACATAAAGGGGACATTTGAAGGCCAAGATAAGGAAAAGGGAACAGGGGTTATAAAATATATCAGTCCCAGAAGAAGATTTCTCTGCTGTCCTTACCCTGAATAGGCAATTAATGGCAGAATCGCATAGTGTTGGAGCTGAAAGGATCCTCTGACACAGTCTAATTCAGTCGCTACTTTGTCACACAAGAGAACCAGGGTCCCTGGAGAAGGTGACTCAGGCCTGAACCCTCAGTGAGTTATAGGCAAACCCAGGACTCGAGTCCTAGTCAGTAAATACGGGGGAGAAGTTACTCTTTTAACTGATTAAACAACATCTAGAGGTAACACCTTGACTTCCTGAGCACTCCCGCAGCGGACTGGCCGGCACTGGCCAGCAGAAATACGGCCTGAGCCACATACGCGAGTTCATGTCTTCTAGCACCCACACTGAAGGAAGTACAAAGAACAGATGAAATTAATTTTAATACCAAATTCTACATTTCATTTAACTCAATATATCTAAGATATTATTTAAATGTGTAATCAATCTAAAAATTATTAATGTGATATTTTACATGCTTTTTTGTACTAACTCTTTGAAGTTTGGGGGATATTTTACACTTCTGGTGCATTCCAGTTTGGGTGAGCCTTGTCTCAAGTGCCCAGTGGCCACCTGTGGTGGTCGCCGCCGTGCTGGACAGCTCAGGTGTAGACCATGGAGCTTCAGTGTTCCCTTGTGAGGGGCTTATGGGTATTCATTCATTCATTCAGTGAATGTACAGAGGTCTCCTACTGTGTGCTTAACTCTGGATATGAAACAAACGCACATATTCCTTGCTTTCAGGGACCTTGGAGTCTAGTGAAGGAGACCAACGATAAGTAGACAAACATATACATGCAAAGTATGTACCAATGTTTTTGCACGTGCAGGCGCATGTGTAAAGTTAGTTAATTCGTTTCAAATTGAGGGAGTTGCTAAAAAGGAAATGAGAAGCGTGCTGTTAGACCTCAGTAAACGAGCAAGGTGCTCCTGTAGATCATGAAGTCAGGGCTCGCTGCTCTGAGGCTACAGCAGCTGAGCCCAAACCTGAGGGAGAAGAAGCCAGTTGTTTGAAGAGCCAGCCGGGGGAGAGCATTTTGGCCTGAGAAAGGACATTCGGGAAAGAACCAGGAAAAAGCCAATGTGGCTGGAGTGAAGAAGGGGGAAACCCTGGCGTTTTCTCCCAAGCCTGTTGGACATGTTAGAGACAATGATCATATTTCAGGCACTGTCCATTTTTCTCCTGAAAATAGAAAATAGTTATGACTTGATGAAGTGTGAGCCCTGCTCAGGAGGAGCCAAACAATGGCACGATGGTGTGGGCAATCCCAAAGAAGAGTGGAGAGCCTGGCCCATCGGAGGCCAAAGCTATCCTTAAAAAGGATGAAGGATCTGAACACAACCAAGGTGGGCATCAGTCATGCGGGCTATGTGGGGCCTGGCCCCCTTTCTCTGAGAGAACTGCCGCCATTAGCACTAGAAAACACGAGGGAGTAATGCCTTAACGCTGCCTGGGAAAGCACTCCTCTAGATCTTTGCTCCTATCAGTCTAGAATCATCTGATCTCAGGACCAGAAGAGGCCATCAGCAAACTTCTAGGGCAGTCACATACTATCAGGAACAAACACAATGAGATCACTTCAGAGAAACGAGCTGTCTTAACCTCTAAAGAAAAAGATCTCACATTTTCCTTGAATAATGGCTTCTAGTAGTTTAAGCCTTTTCCGGGAAACTTCCCCTGACGTCTGATCACATCCTCCCATCTGAGTCGAGCAGCGCTACTGAGTCCTCTGAAGGCAGAGCAGATGCTTTAAAGGGATGCAGGAACGGATGGACAAACAAGCCCGCAGCGTCAGCCTCCTCTACTTTCTCTCTACGGAACACAGTGGAAATGCATATTAAAGTGACTGTCACTGTCTCCAAGAAAGTGTTTACGTCTCCTCCTTTTTTTTTTTTTTTTTGTACTCCTTTTTATGACTCTCTGTGGAAATATCCAAATGTTCTCCCTAACATCTTCAGCTGTGGAGAGCAGAACAAGTTGCTGGAAATTCCCATCAACAGAGACAATTCATCAGAAGATGGACTGACTTTCCCACTAAATAGCACAAAAGCTCATGCCTCCAAAATATTGTCCCCTGTGACCCCCAGGCACTGAAATCTCACTTGGGAGGAAAGAGCCATTAGGCTATTATCAGCCATAGAAGTTAAGTTTGATTCAGGGAATCAGGTTACCCAGAAGGACCCCAGAAGGTAGGGGTAGTGAGCTAAAGGACAGGTAAGCTTTGATAGAGGTAGACGGGGCAAAGACAAGGGGATGCAAAGGGAAGCGTCAAGGCTTCCAGTAGATCCAAGGAGGCAAGCCTGAGAAGAATATCAGAGTGGGGCATTTGGGAATGATGAAAGCTGTGAAGACCTAAGGCAAGTTGCCAAAAAGGGAGACAACTCAGGCATCTTTTACAGAGTTAAGACAAATTTCATCCACATCACAATTTTCCCTAAGGCCAGCCAGAAAGAAGCACCAACCTCTCATCATGTCCGAGATTCAGCCTTGCTTGCATCAACGCATTGTCATCCATCAAGTGTTTATGAGTGTCCGCTGTATGCAAGGCACAGTCAAGTGCTGGGGCTAGGACTGTGTCTTGAGCACCTACACTTTTGAATATATCTAGTTAATGTGGACCATCTTTCAATATGGCTTATCTTTCGATTTCCCATTCGCTCAGCTAATTCTTACTTTTTATGTTCTATGATCCTGCTCTGATGTCTTAGTATTTTTTGAGGATTGAGGTGAAAACCAAACCAAAGCTTGGGCTTATTGAGTGTCCATTATCAGCTTCTTCTTCCAATCTAAATGAAGGGAATCGGCCCGTTGCTCCTTCACCTGCTGCTTGTCAGACTGGTGATCAGAAAAGAGGCGAGACTAACATGAGCTGAGCAGCTACTTCTGTGCCCAGCACTTCGCTTCTATTATTTCCCTTGAACCTTATAACAATTCTATTAATTTTATTTTATAGATAAACTCAAGTTCAGAGAGCTTAAGTAACTTGCCTAAACACGGAGCTGATAAGAGGCAGAGTCACAACTGGACCCAAATCTGCCTAATCTGTGGAGTCCAGCTTCCCCACAGATGCGCAGGAGTTTTCTAAAATATGTTTCTAAAAACATGGTGGTTAAGAACACAAACCGTGGATCCAGACAGCATGGGTTCCAGTCCCCACCCTGCCACTTACTAGCTATATAATCTTGGACAAGTAACTTCATCTTTCTGTGAGCAAGCATTACCCATGAAATAGGGCTACAGGGGGCCGGCCCGGTAGTGCAGGAGTTAAGTTCGCACTTTGCTGTTCGGAGACCCAGGGTTCGCCAGTTCGGATCCTGGGTGCAGACCTAGCACCACTCATCAGGCCATGCTGTGGCAGGCGTCCCACATGTAAAGTAGAGGAAGATGGGCACAGATGTTAGCTCAGGGCCAGTCTTCCTCAGTAAAGAGAGAAGGATTGGCAACAGATGTTTGCTCAGAGCTAATCTTCCTCAAAAAAAAAAAAAAAATAGGGCTACAGATGGTATCTTCCTCCCAGAGGATGGGGATGACGTGAAGGAGCTAATATTGTAAAGCACTTAGACTGTTGCCTGGCACACAGGAGGTCATCAATAAAAATCAGCTGCTATAATTTCTAGTAGCATATTAACAAAAAACAGTGGTTACTTTGGAAATATTCCATGGTTTTATTTTCAAAAGCATTTCTATAGCAGCTATCTACTATAGGTAATAGAGAATTTTTTGCCTTCTGCCTTAAAGTCATCATCTCTTTTTCTGGTGAGGAAGATTCACCCTGAGCTCACATCCGTGCCAGTCTTCCTCCACTCTGTGTGAGGGACACCTCCACAGCATGGCTGATGAGTGGGGTAGGTCTGCACCCAGGATCTGAACCCGCAAACCTGGACCACCAAAGCAGAACGCAGGGAACTTTAACCACTCGGCCATGGGGCCTGCCCCCATCATAACTTTTTTTCAATGCCACAGTTCTTATTAATCAAAATTTGCTTCACCACTTAATTTCCAATAATATAATAGTTAAGAAAAATATGCTGTAGTTACTTAGTGGTATATTAGTAATTTAAAATGATGACAAAAGGACTATGTGTCCAAATGGAAACACCTTCAAAATAGTAAGTGAGAAAAGGAGGGGTGTAAAATTATACAAATACTATGATGACATGCACATGAGAAAAAGAGACTGGAAGGAAAAGACCAAATTATAACAGTTTTTATATTAGTAACCTGAAATTATGGGTGAGTTCCTCCTTTATTTTCTAACAATTTTGTTGTATGATTTACGTTATAATAGAATAATGCATATCCCAATGCTTTCCGTAATACACATTAAAACAAAGCACCCATACATAATTTTTAAAATCATTTTGATTTCACATGTATGTGAGAGGGTGAGTTTTGTATGAAATACAACGCTAAGTGTGTTTAGGAACATCACATAAAATGAATAAAAACCTTTCAGGAAGAATAAGAATCTAAGTCCTTCCATAAAAAAATAAATTTTCTCTACCAGCTAAAATCGGCTCTTTGCTGAAAAAACACTGTTAGAGCCAGGAGGAAACCTGAGGCTGCTCACTTTTCCATGCGGAGGCATTTCTGACAGATGGAGCCTTCCTCTCCTTGCGTCTTTCAAGCCCGCAGGAATTCTGCCCAGGGAATCGGGGCCAGAGCTGCCGCTCCGACTCCTCAGCCGGCGCCCGCGCCCCCGGGGGCATCTCTGCGCAGGACCGGCCTCGCGCGGCAGCAGCGCCCCAGCTGGCACCGAGGTCTCTGCAGGCTCTCACTTCTGCTAGTCTTGTCTCGTCCTCCCCTGCCCTCCTCTCCTCTCTTCTGTTTCCCTCCTCCTCCCCTCTCCTTCTCCTCTCCTTTCCTCCTCCTGCCCCCTCCTCTTTTCCTCTCCTTCCCTCCCCTCCCCTCCCCCCTTCTCTTCCCCTCCCTTCGTCTCCCCTCTCTTCCCTGCTCTCCTCTTCTCTCCTCTCTTCCCTCTCCTTTCCTGACGTCTGTAGGCCAATTCATAGACCTTACTGGAAACTGGCAAAAAAATGTCTCTGGCCATAGCAATGGCCAACCAGTCTCAGAGGGACTTCAGGCAACTCTCAGCGGCCTGGTTCTGGTAAGTGGCAGTCGGTGGGGTTGCTATTGTGGTCATTATTTTGTAACCATCACTTGTCATCTCCCTGAGCCTCAGTGTCTTCATCTGTAAAATGAGGTTTAATAATGTCTACCAGAGATTATTGTGAAGCTTGAAGTTGTAGGTGGTAGATAAACGTTAGTTCCATTCAGCAATAATTCCAGTGCTCTCAAGGCCAGGAATCACCTTCACTACGTGGGAGGTACTCAGAGCTCTTAGGAGAAATTTGCTTTTGGAAAATCACCTTAGTAAACTTACACAGTTTTTACCTGACAGCACCTATTCCCACTTTTTCTGAACCCATCACAGCCCCCTCCCCATACATACTCACATGTACGGCAGTCTATGGCAGTTTGCATAGGACTGGGCCCTCTGTTTCTCTCTAAAGACGGGCATGTGATCTAAGCAGCTTATTCTATGCCACTGGGCAAGACATGGGTCCAGGGATGGCTTTGGTGCATCTGCTGGGACCAGCAGTTCTTTGCTATAAGGATGACAAAAGCCTGGGGCTGCCAGGGACCACCAACAGGCAAGGTCTCCTGAGAGTGAAGTTAACACAGAAGAAAGCAAAGCCAAGATCCGGAGAGAAAACGACGTCGCTGGGTAATGGGTGGTTGTCTGGATCCAAGCTTGCCTAGGACTATACCTGCCCTTGACTTTTTAATTACACGAATCCAGGAATTCCTTTCTTTCTTTTCTCTTTTTCTTTAATTTAAGAGAGTTTGAATCTTCACTAAGAATCATCGCCTTTTTGTAATTACAACCTTTAAAAAGGTTGCCTTTCACCCTTTGGCAAGCCCGTGAGCAGAGAAGCGCAGGCGCAAGGCGGCTGCTCGGGGGTCTTCCCGCCGAGCCTGGCCCCCGCCCGCCGCCCAGCACGCCCTGCACCTCCTGTGCTCTGTTCTGGGAGGCCGGGGCTTGGCGTTCCACGTGAAGATATAACCACTGTGTTTTTTTATTATAAAACTATTTTAAGTTACATTGTCTTAATTTCTTCTCCACCCTCCCACATTTTTGAGGAAAATCGATGCCATTTATTCTGTGGATTGCTTCGTGCCCCAGAGGTACACTAAATTTGAGAAGCACGCACTCAAAGAGCTCAGTCCAGAGATGTCAGCCGTCAGAGAATTCTGTCCTGCCGCAGCTGTCTAGCAGTCCATTTAAATGTGCAAAGTCACTCTAAAGGGGGTGAATTTAAAGGGACATCGTTTAGTTATGGCACCTGCAGTGACATCGGTAAAGACGGGCAGGTCCTGTCGCATTCCTGTTGTTGACAGTGATGGCAGAGGGAGATGGCCGAGTCCTCGCTCCGTGAGAAAACCCTGGGGGACGCCCTCAGAAGTACAAAATTCCTGGAGACGATATTTCATTTCGTCTCTCTGCTTTAACCTCTTCGGGGCTCGAAATAAAGAACGAAAAATATATAAATGAGGACAAGAAATGATTAATCCTAAAAGTTGGAGTCTGCCTTTTCCTAGCAGTCCTCTCATTTCTGCGACAGTTGCCTGTGTGGCCTCCATCCATTTCCTTTTGTTTCTCATCTTCTCCTCTAATCTTGTCCCTGCTCTGAGGGAGTGCATGCCATGGCTAGGCAAACACACAGAAAAGGAGTTGAAGGTGAGGAAGGCTAGGTCCTTCTAGAAGGATCCATAAAGTTAGCCTCCTTTTGCCTTGTAAAAACTCTGGCTGGATTTGCAAACCCTTCCAAGGTCGTGGAGTTTTCTATTGGCAGTAATGATATTTGACTGTCATGCGGGAAACACACACCAGCAGCAAATGCCAACCACTGGATGGAATTCTAGAGACTGCGGTATTTAAATTAACAAATACGGAGACGAGGGAGGGTGGAGTCAGGAGGAGTCCTCTAAGGTCAATAATTACATGATAAGCCCGCAGAAAGGCTTACTTACATCTAGGAATTATTCAAGAGAGAGGCCAAAAGATAGAAAGATTTGAAAAACTATATTAACTTGAAATCCTTCTCTTAAAATGGAATAAACTGTCCTTGACATTTGGAAAGTGCTGCTTAGGCAAAGCTAAAAGACTGAGGGTTCCAAATGGAAGGCCGAGATAAGATGCGGAGGCTCCTCCAGCTTTCGGGCTGCTCTTAGAAACTTGTAGCAAAAACTCAGTTTCTTGGAAGATGCTTGGTAAAGAAAATATTTTTCTTGGCATGATATGCTCCATTTTTCTTAGCGAAAAATGAGAAAAAAAGAAAAGTCTAAGGAGGGACAGTTTGCGTAAATGGGTCAGAGGCTGAAATAAAAAATAATAAACCGTCCAAACTCATTCTTTTTAGTCTCAACAAAGTAGGAGGGAGCAAACAAAGAAAAATAATTTCAGAAATTATTTATTTTAAAGCAAAAGCTCTATGAATTCTAAGCAAAAGGATTATGGGAGTAACGGTCATTAGTGATAGAGTGCACACAATACCGAGCACTGTGAGGATGTCGAAGTCCTTGTCACCAAAATCCTGAACAGAAGCACAGAGACCTTTACTGGAGAGACGTGGTACCAAATCCAGACCAGCAGGCTGGCTCTGAGAGGCACGCCAGGCCAAAGGCCTCCATCTCTGGTTTCCAGGAGAGCCTTCACCGCAGGTTCTCTGCGGGGGGCGGGGGGGCGGGGGTGGGGACACTCCTGCACGTGTCACGTGTCTGCCTCCTGCACACAAATACAAACATCCCGGAATTCCTGGGTAGAAACGAAGAAAATGCAAAATGTGCACAAAATCATAGCTGCCTGTCTTCCCTTCCAGTTTTCCATTTACACGGAAGCGGGAGTCTGTTTGTCAGGTTTTGGCCACAGCATTTTTCTAGAATAAAATTATAAACCTAGCTATAGAAGTTAATAACAGAAACTCGGGCAGAACTTCCACTGCAGTGTCTGGAGGCAGCAGTTCCAGGAAAGCTCACAGACGGTTTCAGGATGCAGTCTTGCTTTGTAACATCTTTTTATGACTTGAAACTGAAGGTTCATCAGTCCTTATTAAATTGAAAAATGAGCGGATACCAAGTAGCAGGATTATAGATATCACAGGGTGTTAACTGTTCTCAAATCTCTCCAGTTTAAACTTGAGTCCCAACGTGCTTCTTACTTTAATTTGGGGAGTCTCCAAATTCCAGTGATTCTCTGTGCTCCACTTAAACTCCCACACCCTTCTAAAGAGCCGGGAACAGCCACGTGTGACCACAGCATCCATCTTGGCTGTAGCCTGCTTCAAAAACATGCTTTTTCATGTTCCTAAACACATAGCTATCAAATAAAACATCATACAACAGTGAACCTAATGTCTGTCTTTCCAGACAGACATATAAAACTTTAATTATCTAGAGGCTCAGTAACAAAAACTGCAAATAACTGAACATGTTTCTGTGTGCAGAGTAAAAAGCCAAAAGGGCAAGAAAACACAGGAATTTGAGATTTTAGTCAAAAGACCATTTCTAGTTCACATTTCAGGCATGGCAAACATTCAGGCCATCTTCAAGTTTTCTAGTTAGATAGAGATTTTAATCCTTGCTCACCTCTATTTATCCACAGGATCAGACGCCGAGCTGGCCTTTTTCAGAAATGCTCTCTCAAACAATTCTGTGAACTAGACACCATCATCATGGGGGTCAAACTCCCATTCGATTCCCAGGTCAGTGCTGAGAACTGGGAACCCTGCTTCTCAGGTAACAAGCCCTGTGAGCCACCAAAATGAAGATATGGATGACAGCAAGGTTTCTCATTTTAAAAAAGCTTTCTTTTTTATTTCTTTAAAGATTTTAAAGAGCTAACATCTGTTGCCAATCTTCTTTTCTTCTTCTGCTGCTGCTGCTGCTTCTTGTCCCCAAAGCCCCCCAGTACATAGTTGTATATTCTAGTTGTAGGTCCTACTGATTGTGCCGTGTGGGACGCCACCTCAGCATGGCCTGACGAGCAGTGCTAGGTCGGTGCCCAGGATCTGAGCCTGCAAAACCCTGGGCCTCTGAAATGCAGTGAGCAAACTTAACCACTTGGCCGCAGGGCTGGCCCCTAAGAAAAGCTTTTTTTGACAAATGTAAAAATATCACTACCTTCTATATATCAAGAAAATTTCTATAAGAAAATTTCTTGAGCTGCATTTTCTGAAATTTCTATGAAAATAATATAAAATTATAACATTGAATTTACAGCCAATGTGAAAAAAGAAAAAAATATATTCAATGTAAAGCAAATTCAATATTAAGATTTTATATTTGAAAAAAATGTAAAACATACCTATTATGACTGTGCCCTGAAACTCAGTACCACAAAAATCCAAGCAGCCTTCAACCAACCAGCCAACCAACCAAACAAAGAAGACGAAATAAAAGGGAAAGGAAAGAAAGGGAAAAGAAATTCCCACTAAAGTAGAATGGCTTTACAAATCCCCTTTTGCCAGAATATTCAAGTATCCATTTCTTTGGGAATCCACCAGTTGTAAGTCCCTCTAATTCTGTAGACCTCCTTGTGAATAGATCAACTACTGACATGAAAATCTAAAAGCAGTCTGCCCAGTCTAAGAGCTTCTGCCCTGAATCATTGATTGAAGGGTTGGAAATCTACTGACAAGAGACATAATGTCAGCAGATATTTCAATAGACCTCAGCACAGCCCTTCCAGAAACTTCCAGATGCCAGGAGATATGCATATGGCATATGGCAGAGAGAGCTAAAGACATCAAGAGTTTCTAGTGGCATAGTTACCATGAATACAGCTGGACAAAAATAGATGGAAAGGTGGCAGAGTAAGTCATCTGAAATCTCCTTAGAGCTGCTCTGTGACCAGGGGTTTTCATAGCACTTATTCTGAACTCTGTCTGCCCCACTTCAACAGTTTGAAATCAAACGTCCCTCAGCTTCGTACATTCATCAGATTGCCATGATGGAATGAGTCCTTTTGGAGGTTCTAGGCTGCATCCCATAGCTTTCTAAGCTAGGCTTCCCGGGTTTCATCCCTTGAGTGCCATTTTATTAATGATCATGTAAGGGAAATCCTTTCTTTAAAACACTTGATACATATATTTAGTTAGTAATGAGAATGGACCTTGAGAGGAGTTGCTCATCCCTGGTGGCTTGGGAAGGGTGCACAAAGTGTTAGTTGTCATTCGACAGGCTTTGGAAGTTCTGTCCTCACCAGCATGTTGAGTGGGTGCTGTGGGGAGCCATGGGACATATGATTTATCTGACCTGCTGTGGAATGTAAAATGAAGGTTCAGGGGGTCTCAGGGCGAGAGCAAGCTTTTAACTATGGTAATTCAAGAAAGCCAACTTTTGAAATGACTTCTTTGGTCTTAAAGTCAAGTTCAATTTACTGTGTTGCTGTTCCTTTTGATAAAATGCTTGAAAAACCTGTCCTGAAGCAGACTGAGCTGGGCACTAAGCTGTCTTTAATCTTTGGAAATAATTCCTGATAAATACAATACTGAGAACAGTGCTCCTATATGAATCTTTTTTTTCCAAAATCCTTCAATAGGTTGAACCTACTTAATCTTTGCACTAGAACAAACAAGCCAACCAAAAAAGATTTGACAACTGTCATGATTAATATCTTTTTAGCAGGATGACCCCCTATAACCAAAATCACTCTAATTATATGAAACCATGATGAAAATTTGGCTCCTTCTCTCTTTAGTGCCACTCAGTTCCCACTTAAACTGCTTCCGTTTTCTTTTATTGGGGCAGTTTTCATACAGCACATTGTTGAAGAAAGTCTCGTACCGGAGCCGACCAGGCTCTGTAAAAAGAGTATCCTTCCCGGTAGCAATCTGAACACTGTCAATCAAAATATTCATTCCATGTGACCCAAATCCCAGCTTCGTTTTGTTCAACCTCAGCTTTTTACCTACAGAAATGTCTTCGTCTTCCATTTGAGTGTCTTCTATGCTCTAGATATTTTATTTTCATCATCTCTGTAATCTTCCCACGAAGACAATGAGTTATCATTAACGCTAATTTGCAGTCTACGAAAATGAAGAAAGGTTATCATGCCAGTTCTTGTAATCCTGTTTCCTGGCATATTGTCTGTTTTAAGTAGAAAAATATGGTTTTGGGGGGACATACCATTATTTTTCTGACTCAATCTGAATTCAGAATTATTTATATTTTAAGATAAAAATTGATGACTTAATTACGCAAATTTATACCAAAATTGAAAAACAAAAAGAGTGTGTGGTCTGCAAGGTGAGATAGGACCAAGCCGTCATGAGTCCCACTTAGTCTGGCGTGGTTTGGCAAAGCTTCTATGGCGAGTATAAACTTCACTCTAGTTCAAGGACTTCCAGAGAACTGAATCACTGACGTGACAGTGTTGAAAGTGCTACAGGAAATGCTGCAGGGGAAAGTCCATATTCAATCCCATTAAGTCAAAGGCGAATCAAAGATGGGCTCCAGTTTGCTATTGATGAAAATGTTGCCATCTCTGCTACCAAAAAAACGTTGTTGAAAAATTTCTCCTCCAAGTTAACAAAAGAGAGAACCGTTTGAAGTGATGGTGTTCCTAGAAGTTATTTGGAGCACTGTCTGCTCACCATCGCAACGACTGGTATAAAGTCGGAAAGGGCTTTTTCAGCCACTGAAAATATTTGCTCAGTATTCCACTCACAACATAGCCATGGTGCTGTCATTCACTTTACTGGTTAAGATCAAACTTTAAAAGACTCCATAATATTATTGCGTTAAAATTTTTTCAAGATTAATTACGTGTTTCTGATTTTAATGTATTGTTTAGATTATTTTTCTGATTAAGCCTTTTATCTGTTAATACTCTATATTGGAATGATAAGATATGTCTAATATTTGCATTTTTATAAGGACATTTTTATTTCTTATTTTTGAAGTTTATAAATTATTGTTTTAATTATATTAAAGTTCTAGCTTTGTTTTTTAAAAATGAACTTTAAAGCCTTAAAAAACCCATAAGAGACTTTTAATTTTCATTAATTTTCATTTCTCTTATGATAAGTGAAGTTGAAAATCTTTTGATGTGTTTAAATGCCATTTGCATTTTTTTCATGAAAATTACTTATAACTTTTGCCTGTTTTTCTATTGTGGTGTTAGTTTTTTTCTTACTGATTTTTCAGTTCTTTGAGATACATATTGCAAACATATTCCTCAACTTTCACAATTTGCATCTCATCTTTGTTTATGAAATCCTTTTGCCATGTAGAAGTTTAAAAATATGATGTGTATTTGTTAGGGCAAGTAACACTAGATGCTGTAACATACAATCTGAATGTTCCATTAGCTTAACACAATGAAAGTTTATTGCTTACTGTCATTATAACCAACCGCGTTTGCTAGGAGTGGAGGGAGGCACTGGTGGCGACTCTGAACCTTGTATTCGTTCAAAAACCAGGCTCTTTGCGTCTTGTGACACTGCCGTCTTCAACATGAGACCTCCAAGTTTATGGCGGAAGTGGAAGGAGAAGAGGATCATGATCGCGTATGAGAGATTTTCATGGGCCAGTCCTGGAAGATGTGTGCATCAATTCAGTCCACATTCCATTGGCCCCAGCTAGCAAAATCTCTTTGCCTAAATTGCCAAGGAGCTGGGAAATGTAGTCTTATATATCTAGGAGGAAAAAGAAACCATTTGAAAACATAGTACTGTTTTTGCTGAACTGAGTATTTTCAGATTTATCAATCTCTTAGATTTCATGTCATACTTGGAAAGGCCGTTTCTATTTCAAGATTCTAAGGAATTTTTCCATGTTTTCTTTTAGTGCTTTTATTTTCTCTGGCTACCTTCTCACTGATTTTCAGTCATTTGGGACAAGTCGAAATTATTGGATCTGTAGGTTTCAAGTTCTCATTAAATCTGGAAACTTCTGACCATTGTTTTCTCAAATTCTTTTCTATTTTCCCCATGATCTCCCTTTTTGGCACTCTAGGTATACATTGTTAGACTATTTAATGTTATCCCACAGATCACTGAGTCTCTCCTACTTCCTTTTTTTTCTTCAGAATTTTCCTCACTCTGGCTTTCTTTTTGGATAGATTCTGTTACTATTCCTTCAAATTCACTGATCCTTTCTTTTGTAGTATCTAATCTGCTGTTAATTCTAGCCAGTTGTTGTGTCATTCTAGATATTGAAGTGTTTGTCTCTAGAAGTTCCATGTGGTTTTATTTTATATCTCTCATTTCTCTCCTCAATATGAGTATATTTGTTTTAAATACTTGTACATCGTTATGAAAGCTGCTTACTGTTCTTGTATATTATTTCTATCATCTCTGTAATTTCTGGGTCTATTTCTATGTTCTGATTTTTCTTCTGTTAACGTGTCACATTGTCCTGCTTCTTGGCATGTCTAGTAAGTTTGGGTTGGGTGTTGCACAATTTGATTGTTGTTTGTTAAGTGTCTGAATTTTGTTATCTTCCATTAAAGAGGGTTGGACTTTGTTTTGGCATGCGGTTAAGTTCCTTGAACAGCAATTTGATCCTTCAAGGACTGTTTTGAAGCTTTGCTGGCAGGAGCATACAGATCTTTGACTCCAGGAATAGTTCAGCCTTAATAACACTACCAAGAAGTGACCCATCTGGAGTCTTTACTAAATGTCCTGAGGATCACTGAGTCCTCTTCACTCTGGCTGTTCACATCAAGAACTTCTCCCCACCATGTGTGAGATCTTGGCATTGTTCAGTTTACAGAATCTTTTGTTGCCAAGCTTGGTAGGGTATCACTCCATGGAGGCACAGCCTGGTACTCAGCAAAGACCCTGGAGCACAGCCATGAAGATTTCTATAACTATTTCTGTGTAGCTCCATCTTTTCTGGGCCTCTGTCCTTCAACCTCCAGCTGCCTCTGGCACTCCTAACTCTCATTTCCATCTCCTCACCTAAGTGGGGCAGTGGGCCCCATTTGGAATTCCCCTACCTACACCAGTGTTTGGGAAATTGCTTCTGGGCAGAAATATAGGGCAATTGTAGGGCTTACATTGTTTGTTTGCCTACTCCAAGGGATCACGGTCCTGAGCTGGCTGTTCTCCACTGTCTGAAAACAATTGTTTCAAACATTTTATGCAGTTTTTTAGTTGTTTATGGAGAGAATAAGTTTGATCCTTATTATTGTCTTGTCTGGCTGTGGAAGTTTAAGATAATTTTATAATGTTTGGATTTTGATTTGTAATTATAATTAGATCTTCCACACTTTGAAGGTTGAATCTAAAAAATAAGCAAACCAACCAAATAGGTATTATTTATCATATTGAAAAGTTATATAAAGTGTATTCAGCATAGAATTAGAATGTGGTTGTATCTGTAAGCCATACAGAATGGAACGTAGACGTAATGCTGTGAGGCTCAAACTTTGTGGGTCAGAGGAGACTCTCCCGAGCTCCTCGCGGTGACTGCATTTGCATTTCTTTTTAGCACTGTGCATTTCTCCTGGTCACATCCAGCCATAACTCGTGTTTACATAAGTATATCCAGGGCCGTCCTCTTTCTGGGATTCTTCCTTTATCTTGCTAGAACACTGTTGGAGGACAATTCTTCATGACATTTCTACAAGTCTTGTGATAGCCTTTGTCCAAGACTCTCTTTTCAAGGACATTTGAATAGCAAGATTAGGATGTTCCTCTGGGGCAGAGGGCAGATGTTTTTCCCCCGATCAGGATAATAAAGATGATGTCTTCCTCCAAGGGAAAGGTTACCAGCGGCCCCTTAGATTACTGGAAGTCTCCTAAGATCTGGGTCCCATGACTGTGATGCAAACCCACTGTATGCACAGCACCCACCTGGGCTCGCCACAGCATCCCCACGGACTAGAGGGACAAAGGGACCACTGCAAACATGAAGCTCATGCTGCCTGCTGTGCCATCAATAATAAAGTCATTTGTCTCTGACCTGGGAGTATCGTGTCTTCGGTCGGCATCTATGAAGCTGGCAGGCTAAATTGTCAGCTTGCAAGCAGAGTAAAATCCCAGACCATTCTTGGTTCTTGACAAGCACCTTTAAGTAATTTAAATGTTTTTCATGTAGGTAACATGTCTGAATATATTTTGTTTCGTCTTCACATTTGATTGTTATTTTGCCCAGGTGAAGGATTCTAGAATCGAAATATTTTTTCCTCAGAACTTTGAGTGAATTGTTTCATTTATGTCCGACATACAATGTTTCTAATTCGATGATTGATGCTAGTTTGTTCCCATTCCTTAGTAAGAGACCTGACTGTCTCTCTGGAGTTCTCCATCCACAAGGCTTTTAGTCATTGTTTTCTTTTAGTTGTTTGATTTGCTGATTCCAATCTGAAGATTCCTGTCTTTTTTTAAAATCTCTATTAACTTTTCTCTGTTTCTTGGTTATTTCTTCCCCTCCATTGTCTCTGTCTTCCTAACAGGAACTCTTATTGAATAGATTTTAGATTCTCTGCATCTATCCTTCATGGATTTAACTTTCATTTTTAATTTTTAATCTCTTCCCTTTTTTAGCCAATATTATGGATATTTCCTTAGCTTTGCCTTCCAGGTTAATAATTTACTTTTCAATTTTGTCCAGTTTTTAAATTCAGTATATCCACTGATGTATGTATGCATGTACGTATTTTAGAGAACCATTTTTTTCCAAGCATACTTTATTCAAACCTTTCCTTAATCAGAATCCAATTGCTTCTCATCAACTTTAGCCATGATGTCCAGATCTAAACCAGCATCATCCCTGAACTAGACTATTAAAACAACCTCCTAACTTGTATACCTGGCCCTCCCTCTCTCCAGAGTCTGTTCTCCACACAGGAGCCAAAGAGATTTCTTTAAAATGTAATCATATTGTTTCATTCCTCTGCTTAAAATACTCCAGTGGCTTTCCATCTCATTCAGAATAAAATGGAAAGTCTTTACCAAGGTCTGCAAAGTCTTCTTTGATCTGTTCTTCTGCTATTTCTTCTATCACCTCCTCTGTGTGTCGCCCCCTCCCTCACTCAGTTCCAGCCACTCCGTCCTCCAGGGCGTCTCCGCCTCTTCTTCCCTATGCTTGGACACTCTTCCCCAGATATTTGTGTGACTTGCTTCCTCAGCTCCTTCAGAACTCAGCAAAGTCTTTCCTGACACCTCTACTATAGGCTGAATGTTTGTGTTCCCCCAAAATTAGTTGAAACCTAATCCCCAGTAAGATGGTATTTGGAGGTGGGGCCTTTGGGAGGTGGTAGGTCATGAGGGTGGAGCCCTCAGGAATGGGATTAGTGCCCTTATAAAACAGGCTCCAGAGAACTGTCTCGAGCTTCTACCACGTGAGCTTACAGACAGAAAGTCATCTGGGAACCAAGAAGCAGACCTCACCAGACACCAAACCCGCCAGCGCCTTGATCTTGGACTTCCCAGCCTCCAGCACTGTGAGAAAGAAATATTTGTTGTTTATCAGTTACCCAGTCTATGGCGTTTTGTTATAGCAGCCAAACGGACTAAGATACCCTCTATTTAAGATCCCAGCCCTACTGTTCACTCCCTTACTCCATTCTCCACTTTATTTTTCTCCATGTTATTTTATTCACGTATGACATATGGTATCTGGTTGACCTCTTGATCCCTGTGTGCCATTGTGTAAGTTCCAGGGAAGACAGGCATTTTGTCTTCAGTGGTTACTCTATGTCACCAGCACATAGAATAGTGCCTGGCAAATGGTACATATTTGTCAAGTTGGTGAATAAATAAATAAGTGAATAACCTCTTCTCAAACTTTTACCCTAATATCCTCTGGATTAGAACTTCTCTGAGAGCCTGTTGACCATTCTTCAGGTTCTACTCTGTTGATTAAGCCACTTCTATTTTCTCTGAGCTCAGTTATTAAGATCATTCACCTTAGTGTATCCCTTATTCTCAGTTTTCCTCGGCGATCTGATTCTTCATTTCTCAAGCTACAGTTTCCTCTTCTTCCTGCTTTGTTTGTTTTACCCATTTACTTCTATCTTCCATGTGTTCCTTGATATTTCTGGGCCACTGATGGTACATTCATGGCTGCATAGTTTTCAAAATATCTTTTCAGTAATTTCAGAGGGACCTTGGGTGGCCAGGGACACAGATATAAGTGCACCATCTGCCATCTTGAACGGGAGGCCTCCGCCGTCATGCTCAAATCTCATCGGTTTATTCCTAATGCCTCGGATTCGTCCACCTGGCTCTGCCCTGGAGACTGTGCATAATGATGTTGTGGAGGGCTTGTGGGGTAGAATCTGTTTCCCTTCATAAGTATTCTTGTCTCCTTTTCTGAGCTTTTAGGAGGAAACAGAAGCAAAAAACCAACAAAAAAGGGGCTGGCCCCGTGGCCGAGTGGTTAAGTTTGCGCGCTCCGCTGCAGGCGGCCCAGTGTTTCGTTAGTTCGAATCCTGGGCGCGGACATGGCACTGCTCATCAAACCACGCTGAGGCAGCGTCCCACATGCCACAACTAGAAGGACCCACAACGAAGAATACACAACTATGTACCGGGGGGCTTTGGGGAGAAAAAGGAAAAAATAAAAATCTTTAAAAAAAAAAAACCAACAAAAAAGGATAACTTCTGTTAATTGAATATCTGTCTTTCTGTCTTGAGGCACGTATTTACAAACTCTGCCAGATCAGCATTCTGTGAGCGCAGTCTTCTGCTTTTAAACATCATTGAAACATTCATTTTTATTGCTTCAGTATGTTTTCTGCTTTTGTCTTATCTTTCCATCCTAATTATGAAAAAATCACTAAGTGACATTTAAAAAGAACCATGACCAGTTTATGGGAGGAGAGTATGGAATCATTTTTCTTTTTTTTTCTTTTTGAGGAAGATCAGCCCTGAGCTAACATCTGCTGCCAATCTTCCTCTTTTTGCTGAGGAAGACTGGCCCAGAGCTAACATTCGTGCCCATCTTCCTCTACTTTATATGTGGGACGCCTACCACAGCATGGCTTGTTAAGCGGTGCCATGTCCACTCCCAGGATCCAAACCGGCGAACCCCTGGGCCGCCAAAGAGGAACGTGTGCACTTACCCGCTGCACCACTGGGCTGGCCCCGAGTATGACATCATTTTATGTTCATTTATTTTCTATTTTCTGGTGTTTACCTTATTTTTATATTCTTTGAAACTTGGATTAACTGTGTCCTCTGAACGCTGAGATTTCTACCAGATGAGCTATTTAATTAACCCACAATTCTTTATAGAGCATTTGGAATGAATAAATCATCCCAGAAATTAAACTGGCAAGTTGAAAGAGATTTTTAGTATCAAGAGTTTTTGGCCTAAAATTAATTTCAGTTGATAAATAACATTCCGAAGTAGCTAAACCTGCAATTGGTTATCTGAGCTCTTTATAATCTCCCAAAGTAGCTGGAGCAAATATGAGCCAAAAAGGAAGGCAGAAACTGGAGAAAAGCCTCAAGCTTGACAAATAATACTAGGAATAACCCTGTACTCTTTTAAGTGATTCAAAGGCAAAGTTAAGTGAACCCATTCTATGAACACATATTGATGGCTATTTCTTTAGTACAAAAAAGAATGGATTTTAAGGAATATATTTTATTTCATATATGTATATACATATGAAATACATACACGTTTTGGATCTCGCTAGATCTAAATGAGATGATGCATTCTGAATTAGAATGAACCACTTTGGATTACTATCAAATATATGAAGACACCAAAACTGTTTCAGAGCTTTAAGCAATGGCATGGTACAGAATTCCATGAAAGAGCTATCATACTCATGGAATCATTTCCATTTCTCTTTCTTTCATCTTTGTGAATTCTTTTCCTGCAAGAACATAATATTCCCTAGTGAGGACATTACCATTTTTCTCTTTTCTTATCTAAAGGTTGTTAAAAATCAACTGAGTTAATTATTTAGTTAAGAGAAAACACCCTAATTGGAAAGCATCCTCCTTCTGTGGCCAATTTTAGAATTTATAATGTCATAGCTGCGGCTTGAGAGAAATTTACCAAAAGAACTTCAAGGTGCTAATTATAAGGCTATATAATTTACATAGATTTACATACACATTTCAATTTTTTGAAAATTGATGTAGTACAAATTGATGAGGGTAATTGCTGGGATATTTTAAGATGTTTCCCTTGTGATAATCCAAGCGCATCATTTATTTTAAAAACGTTGATTATCTTGTTCTAATGAAAAGTATCTCAAACAGACATAAATATTATTATTTAGCATCATGAGACTGCCTGCAGTAATTCTCTGGTGGCAAGAATTGTAGTCCAGTGGTTCTGCGTGTGCACGGGCACGGAACCAGCTGAGGGAATCTTTAGAGAACACAGAGGCTGGGCCGGCCCGAGCCCAGGGTGTGGTTCGGCTGGAGCGGGCTTCGCTGTGCGCTCCTTCAAGGCCTCCTGGGCCACCCCACGGAGCACTGGGCAGAGCCAGCAATAGGGCGCTGATGTGACTTGTGTCACGTATCACTGTAAAACCACTGCCCAACTGCGAAACAGTAACTGAGCCATTATAAACAAATTTCAGAGAGGACAATGTTGCAAGCATTTTTAACATTAATGAGCCCCTTGGAAAATCTTTATTATAACCAGCGTGAAATCCAAATTGCTAATTCTTTCTTCCTTTCTACCTTCCAGCCACCCTTTGGTAGCATTCAAAACGATATAGTCTTCCTAACTATCCTAAGTGATTAGGAAGAAATGTCCATAATTTGTGTGTGTGTGGGGGGGGGGGGGGGAGATTGGCCCTGCGCTAACATCTGTGCCCATCTTCCTCCATTCTGTGTGGGATGCTGCCACAGCGTGGCTTGACAAGTGCTGCTACGTCTGCACCCGGGATCCAAACCTGTGAATCCCCGGCCACCAAAGCAGGGCACACAAACTTAACCACTACGCCACAGGGCCAGCCCCATCCATAATTTTTAATATTGCTTTTATGTCTGATATGTCTTTCTGTAAAGATCTAAGTAAATTCTCTACCTTCTCGCATACACTAAATAGATGCCAAGGGATTTCTATAAGCAAAGGATAGGGCGTATACTCTTTAGTATCAAGCTGGTGAAACCCTGGAATACTAAGGGCTTCCTAACTCTGTGTCTTTCATCCTTTTCTCATTGAATTGACTCTTTCTGATTAGAGCAGTCTGAGGTCTGTAGTAATGCGTGGTGTCAGTCATGACCACGTAGTCAGTTTTAACATTTCTAATCATTAAGTAATAAACTGTATCAAATACAAGGTTATACCTGGCTCGGTCCCAGGACAGCTGGGAGTTCCAAGTGCCACCAGGGAACATGTCCAGTTGCCTGTAACTCTGGAAAGCAAGTGTTGGTTATATAAATATAGTTGTATCTAGATCTAAGACAGAAAAATGCACGAAGCAGTTTATTACACTTGAGCTTATATTAAATATTCATATTCAGGTGGCCCTAGCACAGTTCCTTTACTGACTTGATGTACAAGTACTTTCCAAAGCCACTGGCAGGAGTCCTCTGATGATTATAAAGAACTGATCTTAAAATGAAAGACCCACACATAAAAATAAATCACAAAATCACATTTAAGTACCTCTTGACAAGATTAAATATCTAACCCTTTCAGGTAAATAAGGAGAAACCATATATTCTTCTGATAAAGAAAGCCAAAATCACAGAATAAGCATGCACAGTGAATGTGTTATTTGTACTTTTAAAGGTTTAAAAATGGCTGAGGTCAAAACAAGTTTGTGCCAGTCATTAAGAAATTATTCTAGAACAGTAACCTTTTGGGAGAGTTCAGATGTTCTTCTAATATTCCTATTTTTCCCTTAAAATTATGCCTAAAAAAATTTCCTCCGCAAATGATATCAGGGAAGAAGCACAGTGAAATTGTTCCAGCCTCCACTGGTAAGCAGGCCATCTCGTTGACCATGTCTACTGAATGCCAGGCGGCTAACTGTGCCCAGAGGAGTTTATTTTGCCAACATCAGAGTGCTTTTCTACATGCTCATTTTGGTACCAAATTTTGCATCTGCAAATGGACAAATTAGGAATATAAATTGGAAATTTATACTGTGTAAAATTAACCCTAAAGGTAGAAACTAAATCTTTCATGTGGATGTGCTCCACATCTTACTTTCATAGATATGAAAGTATTGAATCAAGACAAAATGTGTACATAACACATAGCTCAGTGTGTCATCATGTCACACATGTGACACCAATGTATCACTGGCCTTTGAAGAGTGCATCTGTTGCAATTAAATCAACTTTTCATTTTAGTAACACTTCCTGCAGTATGTTCCATGGAATTTTAAAACGTCCTATGTGGGAAACAAAAGGTAAGGGAGAAAAGGAGGGTCTGGTCATGAAAATTTGGGAAATAGTGTCTTAGAGTTTTAGAACATAGTGATTTTAGTGAGTAAATATTCTTTGTGGATCTCCAAGAGGGCAACAGAATATATAACATTTCCCAAATGTACCTTGCGTAGTACAATGTCAGTCGCAGGAAACGTAGGACCTACAAACATGCTGATATAAGGAATCAAAGCTACACATTGTTAAGATAATTTCTATTTCCATATCCATATTAGCAAATTCAGAAATTAATGTTCAGGCAGGCCCTGGCTAATTTCCCATTATATCAGCCAAAAGATTTTTCTGTCCCATTAACCACTCTCAAATAGACACTTACAAATTCAGGTATTACCTGCGCTGCTTCCCGCTCCTGTTGAAGACGAGGTTCTTCTCCCCCTGAGCAATCCAGGCCCCCTGAGCTGATAGGCTTCCTGTGCTCCCAGGTGGTGGACACAGAGGGGCTCCCTCACGTTAGGCTTTCTGGACATAAATGGATAACTTCTTCCAACGTGGATCCTGATGCAGTTTTTTATTTTATTTTATTTTAATTTTTATTGAGTTGATAGGTTACAATCTTGTGAAATTTCAGTTGTACATTATTGTCTGTGAGTCGTGTTGTAGGTGCACCCCTTCACCCTTTGTGCCCACCCCCCACCCCACCTTTCCCCTGGTAGCCACTAATCTGTCCTCTTTGTCTACATTTTTAAATTCCTCATATGAATGGAGTCATACAGAGATCATCCTTCTCTATCTGGCTTATTTCACTTAACATAATTCCCTCAAGGTCCATCCATGCTGTTGCAAATGGGACGATTTTGTTCTTTTTTACAGCTGAGTAGTATTCCATTGTATACATATATACCACATCTTTATCCAATCATCTGTTAATGGGTACTTAGGTTGCTTCCACGTCTTGGCTATTGTAAATAATGTTGCAATGAACATTGGAGTGCATGGGACTTTTGGAATTGCTAACTTCAAACTCTTTGGATAGATACCCAGTAGTGGGATAGCTGGATCGTATGGTAGTTCCATTTTTAATTTTTTGAGGAATCTCCATACTGTTTTCCACAGTGGCTGCACCAGTTTGCATTTCCACCAGCAGTGGATGAGGGTTCCTTTTTCTCCACAACCTCTCCAACATTTGTTACTATTAGTTTTAGTTATTTTTGTCATTCTAATGGGTGTAAGGTGATATCTTAGTGTAGTTTTGATTTGCATTTCCCTGAGGATCAGCGATGGTGAGCATCTTTTCTTTTGCCTATTGGCCATCCATATACCTTCTTTGGAGAAATGTCTGTTACGTCTCCTGCCCATTTTTTGATCAAGTTGTTTGATTTTTTGCTGTCAAGTTGTGTGAGTTCTTTATATATAATGGATATTAAGCCTTTGTTGGATGTATGACTTGCAAATATTTTTTCCCAGTTAGTGGATTGTTTTTTGTTTCGATCCTGTTTTATTTTGCCTAGGAGAAGCTCTTTAATCTGATGAAGTCCCATTTGTTTATTCTTTCTATTGTTTCCCTTTTCTGAGAAGGCATGGTGTCTGAAAAGATCCTTTTAATACTGATGTCAAAGAGTGTACTGCCTACGTTTTCTTCTAGAAGCCTTATGGTGTCAGGTCTCACCTTTAGGTCTTTGATCCATTTTGAGTTTATTTTGGTGAATGGTGAGAAAGAATGGTCAATTTTCATTCTTTTACATGTGGCTGTCCAGTTTTCCCAGCACCATTTGTTGAAGAGACTTTCTTTTCTCCTTTGTATGTCCTCAGCTTCTTTGTCGAAGATTAGCTGTCCATAGATGTGTGGTTTTATTTCTGGGCTTTCAATTCTGTTCCACTGATCTGTGCACCTGTTTTTGTACCAGTACCATGCTGTTTTGATTACTGTAGCTTTGTAGTATGTTTTGAAGTCAGGGATTGTGATGCCTCCAGCTTTGGTCTTTTTTCCCAGGATTGCCTTGGCAATGTGGGGCCTTTTGTTGCCCCATATGAATTTTAGGATTCTTTGTTCTAATTCTATAAAGAATGTCATTTGCATTCTGATTGGGGTGGCATTGAATCTGTAGATTGCTTTAGGTAGAATGGACATTTTAACTATGTTTATTCTTCCAATCCATGTACATGGAATGTCTTTCCGTCTCTTTATGTCATCATTCATTTCTTTCAGAAAAGCCTTGTAATTTTCGTTGTATAGGTCTTTCAGTTCCTTAGTTAAATTTACCCTGAGGTATTTTATTCTTTTTGTTGTGATTGTGAATGGTATTGTGTTCTTGAGTTCTTTTTCTGTTAGTTCATTATTAGACTACAGAAATGCTACTGATTTGTGTAAGTTGATTTTATACCCTACAACTTTGCTGTAGTTGTTGATTACTTCTAAAAGTTTTCCAATGGATTCTTTGGGGTTTTCTATATATAAGATCATATCATCTGCAAACAGCAAGAGTTTCACTTCTTCTCTCCCTATTCGGATTCCTTTTATTCCTTTTTCTTGCCTAATTGCTCTGGCCAAAACCTCCAGTACTATGTTAAATAAGAGTGGTGATGGAGGGCATCCTTGTCTCGTTCCTGTTTTCAGGGGGATGGTGCTAAGTTTTTGCCCATTGAGTATGATGTTGGCTATGGGTTTGTCATATATGGCCTTTATTATGTTGAGGTAGTTCCCTTCTATGCCCATTTTGTTCAGAGTTTTTATCATAAATGGCTGTTGGATCTTGTCAAATGCCTTCTCTGCATCTATTGAGATGATCATGTGGTTTTTATTCCTCAGTTTGTTGATGTGGTGTATCACGTTGATTGATTTGCGGATGTTGAACCATCCCTGTGTCCCTGGTATGAATCCCACTTGATCATGATGTATTATCCTTTTGATGAATTGCTGAATTCAGGTTGCCAAAATTTTGTTGAGAATTTTTGCATCTATGTTCATCAGCAATATTGGCCCGTAGTTCTCTTTTTTCATGCAGTCCTTGTCAGGCTTTGGTATCAGCATGATGTTGGCCTGGTAGAATGTGTTACAAAATGTTCCATCCTCCCTAATTTTTTGGAATAGCTTGAAAAGGATAGGTATTAAATCCTCTCTGAAAGGTTGGTAAAATTCCCCAGGAAAGCCATCTGGTCCTGGGGTTTTATTCTTTGGGATGCTTTTGATTGCTGTTTCAATCTCTTTCCTTGTGATTGGTCTGTTCAAATTGTCTGCTTCTTCTTGACTAAGCTTTGGGAGATTGTAGGAGTCCAAGAATTTATCCATTTCCTTTAGGTTATCCATTTTGTTGGTATACAGTTTTTCGTAGTATTCTCTTATAATCCGTTGTATTTCTGTGGAGTCTGTTGTTATTACTCCTCTTTTATTTCTGATTTTGGGTATTTGAGCTTTCTCTCTTTTTTTTCTTTGTAAGTCTGACTAGGGGTTTGTCAATTTTGTTTATCTTCTCAAAAAACCAGCTCTTTGTTTCATTGATCCTTTCTACTGCCTTTTTTGTTTCAATAACATTTATTTCTGCTCTGATTTTTATTATTTCTCTCCTGCTGACTTTGGGCTTTGTTGTTCTTCTTTCTCTAATTCAGTTAGGTGTAATTTAAGATTGCTTATTTGGGATTTTTCTTGTTTGTTAAGATGTGTCTGTATTGTGATGAATTTTCCTCTTAATACAGCTTTTGCTGTATCCCATATGAGTTCGTATGGCATGTTATCATTTTCATTTGTCTCCAGGTATTTTTTGATTTCTTCTTTAATTTCTTCAATGATCCATTGCTTATTCAATAGCATATTATTTAGTCTCCACATCCTTGTAACTTTCTCAGCTTTTTTCTTGTAATTAATTTCTAGCTTTATAGCATTATGATTGGAGAAGATGCTTGTTATTATTTCAATATTTTTAAATTTGTAGAGGCTTGCCTTGTTTCCCAACATATGGTCTATCCTTGAGAATGTTCCATGTGCACTTGAGAAGAATGTGTATTCTGCTGTTTTTGGATGAAGTGTTCTATATGTGTTTATTAAGTCCAATCGTTTTAGCTTTTCATTTAGCTCCACTGTTTCCTTTTTTATTTTCTGCCTGGATGATCTGTCCATTGATGTGAGTGGCATGTTGAGGTCTCCCACTATTATTGTGTTATTTTCTATATCTTCTTTTAGGTTTGTTAATAGTTGCCTTATGAACTTTGGTGCTCCTGTGTTGGGTGCATAGATATTTATAAGTGTTCTTTCTTCCTGATGAAGTGTCCCATTGATCATTATATATTGGCCCTCTATGTCTCTCTTTATCTGCCTTATTTTGAAATCTGTTTTGTCTGATATAAGTATTGTGACATCTGCTTTCTTTTGTTTGCTATTAGCTTGGAGTATTGTCTTCTACCCCTTCACTCTGAGCCTGTATTTGTCCTTGGGGCTGAGGTGTGTTTCCTGGAGGCAACAAATTGTTGGATCTTGTTCTTTAATCCATTTTTACACTCTGTGTCTTTTTATTGGAGAGTTCAATCCGTTTACATTGAGAGTGATTATTGATGCATGAGGGCTTAATGCTGTCATTCTGTCACTTGTTATCTGATTTTCCTGTGTTTCCTTTGTTTCTTGTCCTGTGTATTTTAGCCTACCCATTGACTTCTGCAATTTATTATCCTGGGTTTCTTAGATTTTTCCCTATTTATGTTTTGTGTCTCTATTCTGTTTTTTAGTTTAGTGGCTACCCTGAAATTTGTATCAGAATCTCGTGTATAACATAGTACGTTTTCTGGTGGTCTCCTACTTCCTTAGCCTAAACTGATTCAGTCCCTTTCCTCCTCCCCTCCTAAATTATTATTTTCATCTCTTATTCCAACTCGTGTTGTGAATTTGTGGTTAGAGTGAAAAGATTGTCTTTGCTTTGGTGATTTCCTTCCCTTTATCCTAATGCTATAGTTGAATATTTGCTATCCTATTCTGATTCTACCTATTTGTGTCTCCCTGCTCTGTGTTTTGTGACCCCTTTCTGCCTGTTTTTCTTTTTTCAGGTATGAGAGCCTTCTTGAGGATTTCTTGTAGTGGAGGTCTTTTGGCTACGAAGTCCCTTAGCTTTTGTTTGTCTGGAAAAGATTTAATTTCTCCCTCCTATCTGAAGGATATTTTTGCTGGATAGAGTATTCTTGGCTGAAGATTTTTATCCTTTAAAGTTTTGAATATGTCACTCCATTCTCTCCTAGCTTGTAAAGTTCCTGTGGAGAAGTCTGCTGAAAGTCTGATAGGGGTTCCTTTGTAGGTTATTTTCTTCTGCCTTGCTGCCCTGAGTATTCTTTCTTTGTCTTTCATTTTTGCCATTTTTACTACTATGTGCCTTGCAGTAGGTCTTTTTACATTGACAAATGTAGGTGATCTGAAAGCTTCCTCCACACCCATTTCTCCCTTAGTCCCTAGATTTGGGAAATTCTCTTCTATTATTTCTTTGAGCACACTTTCTGCTCCATTTTCCTTTTCCATGTCCTCAGGAATTCCAATAATACTTAAGTTGCACTTTCTCATTGAGTCAGCTATTTCTCGGAGATTTTCTTCAGCTTTCTTAATTCTTAGCTCTCTTTCTTCCTCTTTCTGGAGCAATTCAGCCTGTCTATCTTCGATTATGCTAATTTTCTCCTCTATGGTGTCTACACATGCATTCAGGGAATCCGTATTCTGTTTTATCTGATCCATTGTATTTTTCATCTCTAGTATTTCTGATTGATTCTTCTTTATAGTTTCGATCTCTTTTGTGAAGTAACTCCAGAACTCATTGACTTGTTTTTCTATATTTCCCTTTACCTCATTGAGTTTTTTGATTGATAGCTACCCTGGATTCATTGTCACTTAGTTTACCTATTTCCAAGTCCTCAGGACATAATTCTGTGTTTTTATTGTTTTTCTTTTGGTCTGGAGCTTTTATAAATTGCTGGATGGTAGAGGAGCGGTTTTTGCTCATGATGCTATTATTCGGTTGCAGTTACAGCCTTTTGCCACTAGATTGGGGTCAAGAGCCATGCGTTCTGAGCCCTCCACCCTCAGCTGCAATGCAGCGGGCAGTGCAGGTTGGGGCAGGAGGGGCACTTTCTTTCATGCGCAGACCTGGATTCTGATCAGCTCTCCCTCTCTGGTTTCCTGGGGCCCTGGCTTGATGGGGTCCTCCCATGTGAAAGCTTTCCCCTGTTAGAGGGTTTCCGCCACACAGGTGGTGGGAGTCCTGGACGATCCCCCGACTCACGGCCCCTCCCCCACTCCTTCCCTCACCTGCAGCAGTAATCCCAGTCTCTAATGGAGGGAGCGAAGTTCTCTCTTACCCCGTTCCAGCTCCTCCAAGGGCGGCTCCAGCCTCTCCACCCTCCATCGTTTGGCTGCTGTAGGGCTCTGACGATCTCCGTGTTATTAGGATTTTTTGGTTGGAATTCAGTTGTTCCTTTGGTTGCAGTTGGAAGGAGAGAGAGTCCCGGGTGAGCTCCCTCTGCCATGTCGCTGACGTCCCTGATGCAGTTTATTAAGTCAACTTTATTGAGATATAATTTACATAAAATAAAAGCACCCACTTCAACAGGTTTTGACAAATCACAGCTTCGTGTAATCACCACCACAATTAGATATAGAAAATTTCTATCACCCTTGTTCCCCTTTGTCATCAGTCACCTCAACCCCTGGCCCATTGTAACAACTGATCTGTTTTCTCTCCTTGTAATTTTGCCTTTTCCAGAACATCCTATAAACAGAATAATATAGAATGTACTCTTTTTGTGTCTGGATGCTTTTGCTTAGCATATTTACAAAAAATGTGAGGCTCACCAATGTTGTTGCATATCTCAGCAGTTCATTTATTTTTAGTGCTGAGAAGTATTCCACTGCATGGCTATTCCACAATCTGTTCACCCACTCACCTGTTAATGGACAGCGGATGGTTCCAGGTTAGGGCTCTTATGAATAATATTGCTGTGAACATTAGTGTTCAAACTCTGAGTTGCCATATATTCTTAGTTCTTTGGAGTGAGTTTGTGGGAGCAGAATTGCAGAGTTGCATGGTTGTGAGTGGGTTTAATTTTAAGTATTGCCAACTTTCCAAAATGGCTGTATCACTTCACATTCTTATTAGCAATGTATGCAAGTTTCAGCTGCTCCACCGGAGCAACTATTAATAAGCAATTTTGTTAATACTTACTATTTTCATTTTAGTTTTCATTTCCTGATGACTAATTTAGCATTTTTCATTGCTTTAAGTAACATTATTCTTATTTCATATTAACCAAAGTTTACCTTTAAATGTTCAGTGCTAAAGAAATTTCATTGGGGGTAAATCTCATGAACTCAAATGTGTTTTAGTTAAAAAAAAAAAAAGTCTCCCCTAAATATATAGAACTATTGGGAAGCCCTGTTGCCATCTTTTCTCAGAGATTTTGGCCCTGTCACCACACAGAATTTCTGACCTCCTGCTACGAAGCACGGGGCCCCTCCCCAGTCAGGAGACCGGGAACATTGTTTTGACGAGAAACAACATTTTATTTTGCCAAAGCCTGGCTGTCTCCAGTAGGCAAGTGTGGGAGATTGACAGGTGCCTGCCCAATATCCAGTCTCCTCCTCTTGCTTTATAAGAGAATTTTCCTTTTATTCAGACTGGGACTGTAACCAGTGGAAAGATTGTGCTTCCCAGACTTCTGTATAGCAAGGTCAGCCTTGTAATAAGGGCTGGCCAGCCAGATGTGAGGTGGAATGTTGGCGGGATGTCCAGGGAGAGTGCTTAGAGGAGGCATTTCTCTGTTTGCCTTCCTCCCTTCTGCCTCCTCACTGCTTGGACCGGAGATGTGATGGCCAAAGCTTCAGAAGCCTTGTGATGCTCTTGAGGATAGAAGTAATAAGCAAAAGCTGCACACAGAAGCAGAAGGAAGCAACCTGGATCTCTAAGGAATTTGTGGAACTGCCCTCCTGGCCCTGTTTGCCTAACTCAACTTTTGTGATACGACAACAGTTTTATGAGAGGATGATGCTTATACAACTATTTTTGGGGGTTTTCTCTTTTATTCAGCCTGAACTAATGCCAAGTGCTGCTGCCAGCTACAATGCCCCTATTTCTCCCCAAGAATTACAGCCAAGGGGAGGAGATGAAAGTCAGCCAGAGCAGCTGGAAGTAGCAAGTAGCAATAGCCACTCAGAGTAGAGAAAGAAGATCCTAATCTATTGGCTGATCTTGCTTATTCTGGCAGAGAGCTCTTTTTCAGACAGGACACTATGTTCATGAGCCATCTGAAAAGTAATTAAATCACAGACTTATTACATAAAAATCCTTCTAGTCAATTGGCATGGTATAAAAAAACAGAGTATTGAACCAACATTCAAGGAATTGGGGTTCTAGTACTGTTTCCATGTCTAACTAACTTTGGGGAAATTGTTTATATTTTCTGAGCATTAAGGGAATAACTCTACTTCTAGCAGAAGTTACACATGCTAGTCTTCAACGTGAGCCTCCCTTTCTCTCCAATGATAGTTTACTGTGACTCCAGGTGAAGGCAACTAGAAAGATAGAGGTAAGGTAAAGTCATAGGAAGAAGCCAAAACAAGTTAAAACTATTATTTTTATATAATATTCTATGATTATTGTATATAATTTTGAATAATATTATATGTCAAGGTGACTTGAGGCTGGTCAGAGAAAACACAAATAAGCTTATTTTGGAATTGACTCTGTTCCAGCAGAACAGTGATAACGAAGTAGCCATGATACCAAGCTTTCTCTCTTCTTTTCCACGTTCAACATTTTCACTTTGTCTTATACAGGCATAGTATGGTATCTGAGTTCAGTTGTAAAAATGGGCACAATTCTTCACCCCTCTTTATATGTACCCCCAGGCTACCCTACTGTTACCTCTTTTGGCCCAACTGACAGCCATCTGGCCCCAGAAGCCAGCTGCCTATCTTGAAGCTGATCACAATGAGTGAGCCTAGTCAAGACCAGAAGAACCGCCTGGATGAGCCCAAGTGCTGACTCACAGAGTCATGAGCTAAGTAAATGGTTGTGGTTCTAAGCCACTAATTTCTGGAGCTGTTTGCTATTCAGTGAAAGCTGATACTTACTGCTGCAAATATTTGAACCCAAATTTCCTTGTCTTTTTTCCTCCCTCAAATATTAAAAAAAAAAAAAAGGAGGCTTTTCAATATGACATTTCTTCCCAGTAAACTATCATGTCTTCTCAACAATAGGGAAGAAGTACCCTTCTGTGTTCACCTTACAGCCATCAGATTAATGGTATTTTTATTTTATTGTGCTGAAGCAAACACCTGAACATCACTGTCGTTCTCCTTTCTTCATAAATGAGTTTTCTTACTTTTTCATGCCCTGGCAGGCTTTGCTGTGAGCACACAAATCCACAGCGAGCTGCCAGTGCTTGAGGCACCCGGGCTGGGGGGCCTCCAAATACGTCCTCGCCCACCATCGCGCCCTGTCAAAGCTGGCTATCTCCAGCAGTCCATTTTCACAGCTGTGGCCTTCTGAAGTGGGCTCCCCTCAATGCAGGAAAATAGCAGATTGCTTTTATGTTCAAGCATCAAAGTTTATTTTTGAAATATGTTTGCCTTCTCATGAACTTCTTGAGGTTTTTGTGGGTAGGTGCAGATATAAGCTAATTAAATAATTTATTTTCAGGTGCCCCACCTCATCATGCCAAGATCTGAAGGCAGCTGCAGAGGTCTCGTTCTCCAAGTGGACGGACTAGGAACCCTCCATAGGACGCAGATTTGATGGTGCTGTGAAGCCCTCTCTCAAGCATCTGCTCGTGCTCGTCACGAGGCCCGGATTCCCTCCAGCAGCTTCTTCTTTCTTCTGACCTTGAAGGTTTTGTGACGTTTAAGAGTTCCTCAGCAGAGCTCAGTCTTCCTCCCATCCTCACGTGGTGCATCGTGGGAGCTGGCTGATCCGAGTTAGGAGAAAGACCCTCTGCCACTCCCACGGTGGGACAGGTCCTGGGAGGGGCAGGCGGTGCCTGTTCACGTCTTGCATCCTGTATTTGGGGTGCTCTCATTTTAAACGTTAGAACTAGTCTTTGGAAGCGTCTGCCAATTCCTAGCCACCTCCTCCAGGTCCCTCTCACACTCAGCAGATGGCAGTTTTCTTTTGTTCTTTGAGAGGCTAGTGTTCCCTCCTTATTACTTTGGCAGCAGCTTTATTTCACTGTTGAGGGGGTGTTCAAATCACGGAATTTCATAAGAATTCTTGGAGGTCCTCTCTTCTGTCTTCCCTCCTGCTTGATTTCATAAACCAGGAAGGGAGGATCCAAGAGAAGAAGTGACTTCCCTGGGCTCTGAGCCTCCCCACCGAGGGCCTTATTCCTCTCCTCAAATACCACCCCTCCACCCCCCCATACTTAAGAACCCTGGGATTGGAGGAGTTTAGTTTAAGATTTAGAGGGGAAGAAAAGAAAGAGAGAAGGGAGAAAGAAGGAGAGAGAGGGAGGGAAGAAGTGAAAAAAAGGAAAGAAGAAGGAAGACACACATTTCAATGGGGAAAAAGCGTTAGAGCAAAGATGTTTGCCAGATCTTCAGACCCTCAGATGTGCCGGAGGCCGCTGCTCTGGGTGATCACGACCCCTCTCGCGGCGGGATTTGTACTCTAGCAGCAGAACTGTCAGGTTACGACAAATAGGGGTAATAAGCTCCATTTTCTTCCCCTTATTTTAGGAATAGAAATCTTGAGCGTCAGGGTGGAAAATTACAGAAGGGCATCAGTGATTCTCCCCACTAATACCTACAAGCCACCACAAGCTTCTCCGTCCTTTGTTTAAGGATCACATTGCTTTCTTTTAAGGCAGTAAGACCTTAGGGTCCCTTGTTGGGTCCTGTGGCAGCCTGGAAACCTCTGCGGCAGGGAAGGAAGGAAATCTAAAAGGAGGAGACTCCACAGGATGTAAAGAAGTCGTCTTAGTTTAGGTCTCCTGAAAGCAGAGCCTGAGGTGAGGATCGGCTGGGGGTTGTTTATCTGGAAGTGGTCCCAGCAAAGAGCAGTGAGGGAGCTGGAGAACACAGAGGAGGAGGAAGAAGAAGTTAGAAAATGATTGTTCTCGAAAATGTTCTTTGGGTTGGCTGTGTTGAAATAAGCCGATGGGAGCCTCGCCCCGCGAGCTGCGCCCTGGACCGGGACGGTGCGTGCTGTACCGGCGCCTGGACCGCTCCCGCTCCTCCCACCAGCCTCCTCTCACAGGTCTCCGCTGCGTCACCCCACGAGCCTCTTATCAAATTGAATTTTTCCTTAAGAGACAAAATAAGTCTCTTTTAAAAGGTGAAGTTGTTACACATTCAGGCTTGATCAGCTTCAAATCCTCTCTCTGCTGCCCACCGGCCATGAGGACGGGTAACGCACTCTCTGTTCCCGTTTCTCAGCAACCGTAAAACGGGGGTGACCCTGGCAGAGAACCCGCCTTGCACGGGGCTGGGAGCTTCAGCGAATGCGCGTGTGTGTGCGCAGCGCAGTCGTTCCAGCGCTTATGAAAAAGCTGCCCACATAGTAGCAGCCGTTTGTTACTGGGACTCCCTGACTTTTCAGGCACTTAGTCACGTGTCCCCAGTTCCCTAGAGTTCCCACTTGTGTCAACGCTTAGCGTGTTGTGCTGTGATTGTGCTGCTCCCTCTCTCCCTGCGGGACTGTGCCCCTCAGAGAAGGCTGCCCTTTCTCTTTCTTTTCATCTTTGGAAGCTAGCACAGTACCTAGCACATGGTAGATTCTCTGAAGTATGGTTTGAATGAATGAGTCAATGATTTCATAATACTTCTGGAATAAAGCCCAAACTTCTTAATGTGGCATTCAGAATACGAGTGCAGTATCACCTTTTAATCCCCTCTGCCACCTCCTGCCGCCCCGTCTTATATTCCAGCCATAAACGTGCTCTGTGCTGTTTGCTGCCGTAACTTGCTCATGCCGTTCCCACTCGTATAAAATATGCTTCTGCTCTTGCTCTGCTTGGTGAATTTCTTTCCCTGCTGAAGCCTTCCTTGAACGTCACCACTCCTGCAGGTCTTCTAGATGACCCCAACTCCCCGGTCTGAATATCCTGCTTTTTTTGCTGTGTTCTCCCAGTTCTTTGTTCTTTCGTGCGCTGCTTGTGGAAAGACCTCATGGTGGGTCACAGGTATGTCTCCCTCCCTCCTCCTCTGGTTTGTCAGCTCCCCCTGGAGTGAGGGCGTCTAGACTGCCAGATATTCCATAAATATTTGCTGAATGTTAATGCCTATGACTTTGCTGCTGTGGGTGATGTTTAGATTTCTGTCTGCCACATCTCCTCAGGGTTCAGTAGGTTATTTCTCCTGTCCAAGCTAATCAAAGATATTCAATAATGCTGACTAGCTGGTCTGTGCCTGGTGGAGTCGCAGATCATTAAACTTTATCCCCGGTGTTCAGTGAGCTGTTCACTAAGCCAGATGTTTTCAGGGCACTCCTTTTGCTGTTCTTCTCTGTACTGTCTCCTCAAAGTTGAGCCAATGGATCTGAAATATGCTTGTGGGGCTGGAAACCGACATGTGTAACATCCTATTTGAAGTTTTTCTTGAGTTAGCCCCACTTATTTTTATTGACTTATTTTGGAGTGGAAAAATTATAACTTTATTTTCACTAACCTCAAACTAGAATTTATAATTTTATTCAAATTTGAATGCAGATGGAAAAGTACTGTCGCATCAGCAGTACCTCTGATGTTATCAAAATAAATTACAGATGTTTTCGTACCACAGTGCACATGTGCAGATACCACTTATCTGATCTCTGCCTCAAAATTACGGGACACAGTGATGAATTGGCCCAATTTATTTTTATATGTTGGAGTTTTCCCCCATTCTTTTCATAGAAGAGGGGATTTTGACATTTGTGAAGAAATTAGGTTCTTGTAGGTAATTCCTTTTTGTTTTCTGGGTGGATCCCAACACTGCCTTGTAAGAATAAACAGTTTCATAGTCTCAGATTGATATTCATCTGAGGTTTTGTCTGTGTGTGTATATGGGCACAGACGTTTAGAGCCTGGCTTGGGGACAGGTAAAGAAGAGTACTAACGAAATACTGCCTAATGAAGGGCACTGGGACACCAGATGTGGCCGTGCACTCTGCTAGCTGCCTGCTCCACTCAGTCATCACGGGTCAGAGACCAGACACCAGACAGGCCCCAACAGCAGGCTCTGTTCCTGAGCCTGTGTCTCCTGACTTTCCTGTGTCCCCCTCCCTCAAAGCCTAGACACTGCATCAAAGTGTTTTCAGGGTTATTATCTTCTTCACTGGGTTTAGTTGACGTGAAACCAAAGAGAAACAGGTAATCCTCTTCTACATTCTCTGGGGTCTAATTATTCTCCTACATGGCTTAGAGCTAATCACCAAAGCTATGTGCACTCACACGTGCACACACACACATTCACAGATGAAATTGCTTCAAGAAGATAGTAACGAAAGCGTACACTTTTGTGCCTGGTATTTCAAACATTTACTTTGCATTGATATATATGTTAAATCAAGTTGACAAGTCTTAGCTTCAAGTATAAAAATTAGCAACATGTTTTAATTTAAAACTAATATTCACAACATGAAATAGATGGATGCAATATGTATTTGTTTTTATGACAACTTTGACTGTGCATGACAGGCCCAGGGTACAGTCATGCTCCATAAAGTTCCTAAGTGCCGCAGTTGCAGATGATCTTCCAGAGGTGTCGCTATCACGTAAAATGACAAACAGAGATGTTACCTTCTGGATGGTCGCACAGTAACAATAGGTTATATTTCTAAGAGTGTTGGCTGTCTGGAGAAAGAGCTACTATGCAGCGTCATTTCAATCCGACCTTACCACCACTAGGAGGTATTATTGTTCCCATCCTATAGCTGAGGAAATGGAGGTTCAGAGAACTTTTAAGTAACTTGCCCAAGATTACAAACTGGTAAACAAATTTGAACTCAGATGTGTCGGGTTTCACAACTCATGTACGCACAAATATGTCACCATACTATCTCCTCTAATAATAATTGTCCTTTCTTATTTAGCACCTACTTTCTAATCTCCAGACTCTCTGAGCAAAGCTGGACGGCTGTAGAAAGACAGATGCCTCCAAGGATACTTTGTTGGGTGTGGACCAAGTGAGTTACATGTACTTTATCCTTGATACCATTTCTTAAAGAAAAAAATCTAAAGAGATGAAGTTAAATGAGTAAATCCAAAATATATTTATTACCAAAACTTGTACCAAACCCTTCTTTCCTCCTGCCTGACCATAATCTCTGACTGTCTCCTGTGTCTCGGTCACTTAATCTCTGCTCTGTTTTGTATTCCGCCCCCAGGTAAATCTTCATAAAGCATGATGCTCTTCCCTTCAAAAACCTATGGTTTAAAATTCCAAGTTCAGATCTCTCATCCCCCTGGATAACTAGAGTATGTTGTTTATACTACTCATCTGATACTTAACTTATACCATCTTGGGATTTAACAATATGTACACAATTTACATTTCTTTACAGAATGTAAGCACTTGAAGGATTGAGCCATTAAGTATGCGACCAAAGTAAACACTTCATAAATAATTATCAAATTTGGAATTTTCCACTAGGAAGCAGAAAAGGCATTATTTTTGTTCTGTGGATTATTTTGCTCTTTAACTGGGCTCAGCCCAGCCATGCTGTGCGTTCCTGAACACCTCAAAAACTCATCATCGTCTCCTCTTGGTTATTCACCCGGGTCTCCCTCCCTCCCGATTTCGGCCTCCATTCCTTGGGCTCTTCTTCCACAACCGCTTGGCTCTGCCCACCAGCTGCTGAGTCCTACCTTTGGTCTTGCTGGATGTGATGGCACATCTGGTCTCATATTGTTCTCCAACTCTGGTTCTTGGCATCCTGTCTTGGACCCAGTCATTATCAACTGTCTTATAATTTATGCAGATAATTCTAGCTATTCTGTCCATCATCATCTGGAACTAACACCCTCTGAACAAGCCCACCCAACTCCCTGCCAGAGAACAAAGACCAAAGGCATTGTCCGAAATACTTAACATACTTAGAATTCATTATCCACTGAGTATTGGGTGGGTTAACAGAAAGGAGACAACTGAGTTTCTTAGACAACGAAGTGTGGGTTGATTAGAATGCATTAGAAAGCCATCCCTCCTTGAGCTAAAAGGGGATGCAAGGAAAACAGGCCATAAAGAGTAATAGAAAGATCCTTAACTTTGGAGTACAGACACAAAGGTTCCACTTCTAGTACTGTCACATGCAGATAACAATATCTAATATGTGTACCTTGAGGGCTGTGGAAAGGGTCCAGCGAAATGAGAAGTGTGAAAGTTCTTTTCCAACCATAAATATTACAAGATATAACTAAAAGACCGAGGCCCTTCTCTGTGTTTTTCCCACGTGGAAAACGAGGACGTTGGATCAGAGTATCGTAGATCCTTGCAGCACCAAGGAGACAAGCTTCCATCTCTCCAAGTCTGAGAGCTCTTCCAAACCTGTTTCTTCACACAGGGACAGTCTTGAGATCATTCCTTCTCGTCTTCTGAGGCTTCACAGATGCAATAGCAGGGCACAAAGAGGTTACCTGGCCTGCTCAAAGTCACACAGCCAGAAGTGAGGGATCTGCAATAGCTCATCCCTCCTTGCTCCTGGGTCAGACCTTGCCTGTACCCCTGTCCAGGGCTGCTCTGTCCCTCCCGCCCTCCAGGGCCTCCACGGGGGCGCTGGCATGCTCACGTTGTCCCCACCGTCTTCAAGTGCAGGGGAGCCATCCCATCGTTGCTTTATCCTCTGACACCAGCCATTCTTCCAGGCAATCCTGTGGCACGAGGGCCAGGCTGAGGCCTGGTGCCCACTGAACCTGCTGTAGTGGAAGCCTCTGCAGCTCCAGCGTGCCCGTCTGCCTTGCCCAGACGCCCGGAGGAGATGGTCTCCAGTAGCTCCTGGAAGGGCCCAGCCCACAGCCCAGCAGTGCAACGGAGATAAGCCCTCCCTGGGCAGTCTGCAGCTGAGGAAAAGCCCACCAACAAAATGTTCGCCCTTCTTGTTCCCAGTGGACACAGAGGCTGCAGCGTGCATGTCTGCATGTCTGCATCCCATGCAGCAGAGTGAGCACCGTGTTTCCTTGAGCAGCTCTGGTCAGTACAGTCGTACACACTTTACACTGCCTCTCCTCCCTTCCCTCCCTCACTTCCTTTTTGCTCTCACTGGCGTCCCTGAGATTGCACTCCCAAAGAGAACGCTGGCAGGAGAGCTGCGCCCTGGGTTCCGATTGTTACAGAATCTAGGCTAAAAGAGATTCCTAATGTAGAGACTTTTCACCACACTGCAGCTCACTTCTGGCAGAGGCATAGCAATGTTTCTGAGCATTTTTATATTAAAAAAATTTTATTGCCAAGCTGCGTTATCTCATCCATATTTTCCTTAGAAAAACAACTTGGTGGCAAAACATGAAGTCACATCGAAGAATTTAACCAATAATCACTTGGTTTAAAAAAGCTGTGATATTTTGCACTAATGTGATAGCATTTAAACCACATTATCCACTCTGCATACGTTTGGTGTGATCTTTGGAGAGGCAGTTTAATTAACTAGAGGGCACTGGAGGAATGTGCTAGGCAGTGTCTACGAGATTCCTGCTCCGGTATTTTACATTTCAGAACATGCAACCTTTTAGTTATTCACATTTTGTTTCTTAGCATCTTTGAAGGAGACACTATGCTTTTAAAAATAGAAAAGGGAGAAGAATGATGTGGCAACATCAAGGGCATCCCGGGCTGTAGGAGCATGAGAATGAGGCGAGCTGCCTCAGGGCCATGCGGCACCTCAGTGTGCACTGAGGAGCAGACTTCCCAGCTCGCTGCGAACTGAGGTCCAGGGAGGCACCAAACACCTGGGTGTGAAATGATTAAGTAGTGAAACCTCAGGCTGCCCAGCCCAGGGTCTATTTCTGGTAGTGAGGCTCAGAAAGTGTTAGGACCAAGGAGATTTTTTTAAATTTTTTTAGGATTAGTGAGTATGTTTTACCTTTTTACAATAAGTATTTATCACATTTAAATTTTTTGTATTGGTCTTCAGGAGCATGTACATTATCATCATTTGTTCTTATAAGACCTCTCTCTCTCTTTTAAGTTAATCAATTTATTTTTTTGAGATATAATTGATGTATAATATGTATCAGGTTTTTTTGGTTTTTGTTGAGGAAGATTCGCCCTGAGCTAAAATCCAGTGCCAAATCCTCTTTTTCTTTTTTCTTTTTTTTGCTTGAGGAAAACAAGCCCTGAGGTAACATCCATGCTAGTCTGCCTCTACTTTGTATGTGGGATGCCTCCACAGCATGGCTGATGAGTGGAGCAGATCCATGCCTGGGATCCAAACCAGCAAACCCGGACTGCCCAAGGGGAGCGCTCAGAACTTCAACCACTGGGCCATAGGGCCAGGCCTGTTGGTTTTGTTTTCTAAACATTGTATTAGTTTTAGGTGTACAGCATAATGATTTGATGTAGTCCGTATTATTTAACTTTGATATTATTTGATAGGTTGTGCCTAGGGACCTGGACCTAGAAAGCTCGCTCATAAAATGCCACTTTTGTCTTTCCCTCGTCACAAGACCACTCTGAGTTCACTGGGGCATGCAGTGTGTTCTAAATAAGTATTTGATACTAAACAAATGAATGAGCAAATATGCTTATGAAGGATACGCCAGAGAGAAACTATTTTAATTTTAGATGACCTGTTCTTCAATTCATCTGGGCTAATATTCCAATAATTTACTTTAAACTTAAATAACCAGAAAGCTTGGTTTAGAGGACAATAAAATCCTTACTTTAAAAACATTTGAAGCTGTGTTTGCAGGGCCATGGGCAGGCTGTCGGCTTGCAGGCGCTGTGTAGCATCTGCAGACTGGCGCGGGAGGGGTTAAACTTCTCCGTCCCTGCGATGGAGCTTTCAGCTTGAAGGGGACGAAGGAGCTTGGGGATCGCTGTCTCCTTCTAAGCAAAGAGGAATGTGATTCTTAGGACAGCCAGAATCCCGGCCCCCAGGCCAAGCCCGGCAGAAGGCCACCTGCTTGCCGAAAAGCTCCAGCAAAAAGGAGGGAACAGAATCCTTTGGTGTTTTCCTGGCTTCCTGTGCTTCTGATCCTTCCTGACTCTGCTTCCTTCCCTCTTCACTTTTTAGAATTCAGAGATAATAATGCTATTCTGAGATAGTGTGCTTGCAGGCATCTATGTTAAACTACATTTATTTCCTTATGGCTGCAGACCCTTCGGGCAAGAGACGGGAAAATACAGGTGATGGAAGCACGGACTCAGGACTTAGACTGGGTTGAAATTGCAAGGCTGCTGCTCTCTGACTGACTGCCTTCAGGCTGGTTATTTAACATCGCCATGCCTCGGTTTCCTCATCTGCTCCTTGGCTTTTGTAAGCTTTGGGCAAGATCCTCTCTAGGTCTCATGGCTATAAAGATGCTAATAATATCGACTCCACCCGGTTGTTGAGAACATTCTATGAAATGCTGTGTGCAAAGTGCTTGCTGGCTGGCTAACAGTAAGAGCTCAATAAATGGTAGCTATTTTTTATTATTTTTTTATGCCTAAGAACATGGGAAATAGCTGCTCAGGCTCCACGAAATCTATATATGTTTTAAAACAGGACTCGGAGCCTTTGAACAAAAAGTCTCACCCCTTCTTCCTCCTCTCACTGTGTCCAGGGGCCTGTGCGCTCCCTAACATGCGCCTCACACATGAGTAAAGCCCGGATGACCGTGCTGCGCCTCGGAGCTGCCTGGACCCCTGGGATTTTGCCAGATATGCTAAATGGTAAATGCTTTGAAATATAGTAATGCTGTGCCATTCCCAGTGTGTCTCTGTTCATTTCTCTGCAGACAGTGTCTAAGTAATCAAGCATAGCATATGCTTCACTAGCACTTGCAGTTACATCAGGGAGCACCCAGATCATTTAACATCTCATTTACTTTATAGTCTAATAAGAAGCTCTTGAAATGCCCAGCTCCGCTTCAGATATCAGAAAAGAGAACAGTGGATGTGATCTCACTGTATATTTTACTGAGCTTCTCTTGGGAAAAGTCTTTGCTTGGGGAATCATCAGAATTTCCCCTCTCCAAGTTACTTTCACCGAGTTGCAATTATGTTACATTTCTTGACAAATTCTGGGTTTTTTGGTAAAATTGTAGTTAAGGAGATTCTCGTGTTACTCAGTGATGCCTGCGTGAAGTTCCAGATTTACATTTTTCTTTCAGGATTGAGGCCAGTGGAGACTCAGTCCCCGCTGGCTAGGACACGATTTCGCAATTTTCTGTGTCCTCTTTGTTTTCACTGCTGGAAGCTCAGAGCCAAATTTGATTCAATCACATTATGGAGCCATTATCCTAACCTTTGGCCTTGATTATCTTTTACTCTTTTATTAACTTTTTTATATATGTCATTGTTTTGATCTTCCTCATTTATTCCAAAAGGCAGAGTGTACGTATTAAAATAAATTACCCAAAGGACTTCCTTCGAATGGGTTGGGGTCCTCAGTCCCCCACGGCATTGTGCGCTGGGATGGAATTAGACGCTGGGGTTCTTGCCCTGTCATCAGTGAGCCTTTCTTAGGACCGAAACTCACCATGTACAGGGCTCAACTCTCTACCGCGTCAAGTCTCATTTTGCAAGCTGGAACCACTTAGGAATCAACTTTCTCATTTTGGGCAAGTCCCCAGGAAATAAAACATTAACATTAAAATGTTTTATTTTAAATTGCTATGTTACAAACAGCCCATAACAAGTAGAGCAAAAAAAAGGTCCAAAGTAATAAGCTAGTTATTGTGCCATCTCTTCCTTGATTCCTAATTATCTCATCAAATTGCTAGATCCTTAGAAACCTTCACTATAGCTGCCCGCACATGAAGCATCATTCAGGGAAGTAAACATTTTAAGTTTTTACAGAAAAGAGAAAATGTCGATTAGAACAATGCATCCCTAGTTCAAGGCCAATGTGAACCAGAATTTTGAAACTCCTATCACCTCAAGCGTACTAAACAAATAAAGAGTCCTAACTTGGAATTGTGGATGCCTCTAGGGGGCACAGGTTTCAGTCGCTATTCTGAAGCTGAATTAGCCCTCACCTTGATAGTCTCTCTCCTCCCTCTTTGGGTATGTGTTCCCTGGGGCCTGGAGGCCCATTGATGGTCACCAAACACGTGGGCTTTCTGTTTGTGTGTTCCTCTCCACTTGGGCAGGAGAAACACAGCTGCATTGAGCAATTTTGTGTGAAAGATTTCCTAACGACACCCACAGCTCTTCATCTGCTCTTCAGCAGGGAGCTGGAGCCTGGAAGCAGCAGGCTGCCAGCCCGTTAAGGACTGAGCGCTCCTATTCGGATCCTTATCTCTTTGGCGGCACAGACATGCTTATTAGCCATCATTATTGTCTTCAGGGACATTTTACTCTATCCGTTTCCTAGGTGGCTTTGAGGAGCCTTCTGTATTAATCAGGGGCAGGCTAACTATTATAACAAACATCTCCCAAATCTCAGGGTGGAATACAAATGCTTATTTCAATGGAATACAAATGCTTATTTCTCACTCAAGTCACAGGTCAATGTGGAATGGGATCTGGGGGATAGGAGGGGCCTGGGGGTGTTTCCCAGACCCTTCCGTCTTCCACCCAGTTCTAGGTCCTTGGTGTCCTCTCCATTTGGTTAGAGACTGGGGACCCAGACAGAGCATGGATTATTATGTGGGAAGCTTTTCTGGCTCAGGCCTGTAGGTGGCACCCTTCATTCTGCCCAAGTTCTTGGCCACGCGGACACATCCATGTGCAGGCAGGGCTGAGGTAGGTAGTCAGGCTGAGCGCCCCGAAGGGAAGGGAGCTGTGGCTTGGAGAGCAAACAACAGTCTCCTCTTCACATTCTGTTGCCCCAAATTTTCTATCTTTTCTTATATTAGCAATTTTTGGCAAATAGGCTATTTGTAAGGAATTCACCCCAGTAAGGAGCCATGTGTTCAGTGTGGCTTTTTTATTCTATCTCCCAAAGTCTCTCCTTTCACCATCAATACCTACCATCACTTGTGATTCACTTAGGGTTTTGTTTGCTTGTTTCTCTCAACTCAGTCCATAACCAAGTTCAAAGTGTCTCCATCAGAGGAGCGGCTCCCATGCCTCTAGGGGTCAGGGAGATAAAAGGACAGACTGTAATGGGATGAACATAAGAGAAAGTGAATTGTTGAGGCTGCTAAAAGCAGAGTGTGCACGTGGGCGGAAAGGAGGCGGCTGCCGTGCGGCCCCTGCCCATTGCCGCCAAGAATGAAGGTGGCCGGGGCGGCAAGAGCTTCTGCTTATGTAAGACGCAGAAACTCAGATTTTTAAGTAAAATGTCCTCGTTTGTAAATGTTGGCCACTAACTAAACTGTCTTTAAACCTCTGAGCAGGCCGTTCAAAACACATCTGAGGGCTAGACACAGCTGGTAGGCTGTCATTTGCAATTTCTATTTTAACTTTTCTGCCCTGGAGCAAAGACAAGCTCTCAGAAGAAATCAGAGCAGGAAGCCCAGCCTCTACACACAGGCCTGGTCCTGAGGGTTCAGGGGCTCTCACCTCTGCGAGGGTAGCTAACACTCAGAATTCTGCATGTCGAGCACCCCGTTATTTCTTCACAAATGTTACAAATACAGGATGTATGTGAAAAAGTCAAAGTTCTTTTTCACGGATAAAAACGAAAGGGATGGTGAATCAGACTGATGCTACTTAGTCAGAAACTGATATTTGTGTGTGTGTATGTGTGTGTCTGTGTGTGTGTGTGTCTCTGTGTGTCTGTGTGTGTTCACATGGTCAATGGAGCTTGTCTATACTTAAAGTGGTATATACTTTAAGCTAAATTAGCAAGAATGCCTGGTGGAAATACATAATTTTATAGTGTTTTGTTTTTAGAATCTTGTCAAGGGGTGAAGAATGGAAGGGAAGGGGATGGAAAAAGTAAGGAGCACAAGAAACAATACAATGGAAAATATTACCTTAGGAAACCGCTTAGTGGAACACAAAAAGACGGACAGGAATAGAAATGAAAACGGGAGCGGTGGGCCCACCGGGAGATTTTCGAGCAATGGTTGGGATGGGCTTGCAGTGGAGGGAGTTCCTACTTCTCTAAGCAACAAAAGCAAATCCCAACATCCTTCTTTAGGGATAAAATGAGCCAGGAATGCCTCACAGGAGGTGGGAGCAGATGACTTTAATGATCCTTGGCACACTGAGACTCTGGGACCACCGGGATAGAATTTGCAAAGAGCGAAAAGGTTAAGATGTGGCATAAAGTAAGTCCCAAATTAAAAGAACATGGAAAAACATTCAAATAAATACAGAGACCCTTAAGAGGAAGGATGTGAATTAACACAGGGATAGCAGATAAGAATTCATAGGAACTTGAGGTTAAGGACACCAAATATTATAAAGTTATAGAAGAAACAGAAAAAAAGTGAGTGGGTGTGTGTCTGGAAGGAGGAGATTGCTTCTAGAAGCCCATGCTATACATAACCAGACTTCACTGGAGGTCTGACCTTTGTGCACTTGCCAGCCATATCTTTTCTTGCTCAGTAGCCACGTCTGTTATCCTTGTATATTGTCCCTAGCTCGGGTTTCCAGCCTAAGATCCACAATGTACATTCATAGCAGATGCAGTCTTACTTAGTGAGTTTGGTGGAAGTATTTTGTTTTTATTCACTCACCAACACTTCTTTCAAGCATCACTTCTCACAAACAGAAATTTTGCACGTGTCTGATGTACCGTGGGGAGGTTTCATTCTGTAAACGTCTTCCCTACAATAAAGCTTCAATTTGAGGCGGCTTTCCTTTTCTGAGACACTGGTCTGCTTTTAACACTAGAACAATAAAACTTTGTATTTTGTAACTAGCCACTTTACAGAGTAAATCTTTGCAATAGTGTTTTCAATTTCTTGAAGTTTTTCTTATCTATACTTAATTTTTAAAAGTATATCATGAAACTTAGCATAGGCCTGGCCCATGGTGACATGAAGCATCAGTAATTGAAATGTAAGTCATCAGCTGTGATTTGTTTCATACATCTCATTTTAACCAACTAGGTTTTCTTTTCTGCAAATAGAGAGCTAAATATTTTAAATCCCTATATATTTGTGGAGACTTTGGAAATTGCTTAAGTTTCATTGGCTAATGATACAAATTTCTGGTAAATATATAAGAACTTTATAATGGCAGGATATTCATTCTAAAAGCTTCTGTGAATAAAAGGAATTTCCATGATGAATTTGAGGCTCAATCCCACTGATATTTTTTTTTCTTTCTTTCCAGAAGTTCTATTACCTTTATTTTTTCAAGGCACTGAAGGGAGTAAAAACAAATCAAAGATAAACTAAAACTTAGGGTAAATCTACATTCCTTTAGTTACATGCCAAATTTGATTAAGGCAAGTGAACTCTTCTGAAAGGAATAGACAAGTAAAAAATGCCAAAGAAAGGGAGAATTCACTTACTTTCACCCGGCTAATTCTGTCCACACAGTAACAGTGCTCGTAGTGCCGTGGGCGGATCTCCACCTATGGTTCTGATTGTTCTACTTGGACTCTCCTGAAATACCCAAGGTCCCCACACAAATTTGGGTTCCTTTTTAGTTGCCATTTGGGATTAAGAAGCCAAAGGAGAAAATGAGGAAGTGCATAATCCCCCAAACCAAGCCACCACCGTCAACCCCACTAAAGAACAACAGATCCGAACCAAAGAGGGGAACAGAGGCGTCTAAGGGACAAAGAGGAGCTACAAAAGGCCCGGGGAAAGCCACCACGCTGCCCGGCTCCCTGGGCTCTGTGCAGCCTATGGCTGCTTGAGTTCATCTCTGTTCCAGCTCAGGTTTCCAGCCCACACAGGAAACACCAACGCAGCTAGAATGACAAAGGAATCCTGGCCACTGATGCTAGAGTGAAACAAGTTCAGTGTGTTGCCTTTGCAGCAGTAAAAAACATACAGCCGCGGAATTCCCACTTTATAGGAAATTCCTCCTCTATAAGAATTCTCCCTAAAAATGAACACTAGAAAAGAAAATATAGAAGTACTTGCCAAGAATGGGAAGGCCTGAGATTGTATCATTTTCCTTCACTAAGGTATTAGATTCAAGAATGTCTGAACTGCGTTCGGTGCTGGTTTCTAGCTTGTGTTTAACCTCTGGGTGCGTTAAGCAAAGAATGGCTGCTAATCATGGTTAACCCAATAAAATCTGGCAGCTTAAAAATGTTGACACTATTTTGAAGATATGAACTCCAAAAACATAAAGACTGGGTATAAATTTAAGCAATTATCTCAACAATCATTTTTATTAGTATTGTTTAAATTAATATTCAATAACATTATGCAATAGTAACGGCCTTGTAAGATGCTTATATTAGCTTAGTTCAACGAAATTTTGATACCTCCATAGTGTCGATTTTATGTAAATTCTTGAGATTGTTTGAAAAGTTTTGGAACACTTACCAATTTAGAATTTGGGGCTAAATAGTATTCTTGGTGTTATACACATTTTCAAAGCTCCTGCCAATGAACCTTGAGAGTCAACTTTGTGGCTCTAACAGGATAGCCTGGCTACTCATCCACTCTTAACCAAGGTGCAAGTTTTTAGTCTAGGAAGGTTCTGCTCTCCTGCAGAGCACACTGCTGTGAGGGGAAGAGGTTCCACTGCCTGACAGGCTAACCCCTTCCAGGGTTGCAGATGGCACTGCCAGATCACCCTCAGTCTGCTGAAGAGGAAAATATATGGCTAAGACACATGCAACCCTGATGCAAAGGGCGTCAAAGAAAGTTTGCCTTTTTCATTCATTAATTTGCTCATCCATTCCTTTATGCTTCACTCATGAGATGTTTACGAATGTCCGCTGTACGTCCCTCCTCTGCTCAGAGCTGTTAAAAAACAAAATATTCAGTTGAGTAAATTTGAAAATCTAAACAATTCGCTAATTGAGCATCATCCCATCTAGCAATTAGAAGGGCGCTCTGAGGAGTTATGCAACATGGAGAGTTTTCATAGGCAGAGGAGGCGGGGAGTAAGGAAGTTATTACGGAAGAAGAGAAAGGATTGTTTCAGGCCTGGACATCTTTCGGGGGAGGGCCTGCAGGGGTTTTCTTCTGCAGATTCCCTGGCTAGAGCTAATCAGGGAATTTCAGACTCACTGTTAGAAAGGCAACATTCCTGGGATAGTTTGAAGCTGTCATTAAGTTTTGGTTTGCTGTTGTGGGGGCAAATGACTCCACTTGGGGCCTATTATTTCTTTTTTTAAGGGAGTTGCAGACACAATTCTGAAAAGTAAGGAAGAGAAAAAGAAAGGAAGAGGAGAAGAAGGAGCAGAATAGGAATAAGGATAAAATGGCAGCAGATGAATAATTACTGGGCATTATTATATGTCATGTGCTGAGTGCGTTATCTGCTACCTGCGAGGTGCATTATCGTATTGAATCCTCTCAACTCCTTGAAGTAAATATGTTCCTGATTCCCACTTTTCGGATGAGAAAAGTGAGGTCCACGCAGGGTAAGTCAGTCCCGCAGCTCAAATGGCTGGTAAGTGACTGACCTTGTTTTAGAAGCCAAGAATCTCTGATTCAAGAGGCAGCATCTTATTATGGTAAAAAGCAGTCTCTGGAAACAAGTGCCAGGGTTCAAATTCTGGCTCTGCCCCTTCCTGGCTCTGTAGCCTTGGGCAAGATCAACTGCCTCTGACTCAGTGCCCCTTGGAGTCGTTATGAGGTAGACCTGTTAGTGTGTGTCAAGCACTCAGATGGACACCTGGCGCACAGTATGCACTATGAAGTGTTTTTGCTTTTGGAGCCCATGCTCATAACTATCCCTTTCCTGTCCTCATGGAGCTTAGAGTCCAGCAGAGACTCGAGACCCACAGATAGACCATTCTAGTGCAGTGTGTTAAGGGCTCAGACAGAAGCATGCAATGGGCAGTGCCAATGAACATGCTGGTCTGGACTCCAGATTTGGAGGTTCAGGGACTCTTCCTAGAGCAAGTGGATGTAAATGGAAAGACCCGAAAATGGAGGAGGAGCGAACCAGCCGAGAATCTGAGGAGCTGGGATATGTGGTCAGGCAAGGCTAATTGTTTCCGAGAAACATAAGTTTAAAAAAGTTAATTCAGGGAATTATTGCAAGTCTTTACTAATGTTTTCCTGACTATTAAAGCAGGAAATAGCACACTTGACAATTATACTGTAAATAACATTTACAAACATATGCTAATTATTGAATCTGGAATTAGCATTTCAAACACCAAGAGTTTTTTTTCCCTTTTTTTCCTCCCCAAAGCCCCCCAGTACATAGTTGTATATTTTCAGTTGTGGGTCCTTTTAGCTGTGGTATGTGGGATGCCGCCTCAGCAAGGCTTGATGAGCGGTGCCATGTCCATGCCCAGGATCCGAACCGGTGAAACCCTGGGCCACTGAAGCATGCAAACCCAACCACTCGGCCATGGGGCCAACCCCAAACACCAATAATTTTTAAAGTATTTTTGATAACTATTGATTGATATTAAACATTGTCAATATCAACACTGTATATTAAGAATACATAGAAATGTCAACTTTCTCATTCTTCTCCTGTTGCCTACTAGTCCTTTTTTGTCCTTCTTGCCTCTGTCCCCTCAGGTCCCCCCGGCAGTCCCCAGTGACAGTATTCATATGAGGTTTAGGTGCCTGCTATAAACCTCTTTGTCATTTCAGCATGTCTAACACCCCAGCGAGGCCCCACTGGGGAGAAAAGACAGCGTAAGCGACGGGAAGCAAGAGGAAAGAAGGTCTATTCAGGACAACACGGGACTGTCTGGTTCTTCTCTGGCACGTTCTGGTGTTTGTAAGGCTTGCTCAGCACTCCTGCTCTGCACAAGGGACGCTGCTCTTGCGCTCGTCATTTTCTTACTTTCTACAAAAGCATCTCAATATTCAAAATGTAGTATTTTCATTCAAAACAAAATTAAGCATATAATATGATTTCAGTCGAGGGTATTATGGGCTCCAACCTGATCCTAGATCTAAAAACCCAAGCATAGGAAACCCTTGCTTCTTCACCTTTCAGCAAGCGAGAGCATGGCATTTAATCCCTGAATCTGGGGTTACACCGTCCACACGAAAGCAAAGCAAGGCAGACAGCGCTTTTGTCAGCCCCGGTTGTCAGTCCCTGACAGCTGTAAGAAGAAAGACGTGCCACCCTCCCCGCAGCAGCAGAAAGGCTAACCCTCAACATTTCCAATATGAAATTTCAACCCCACAGAATGAATTTTTAAATTAAATTTAACTTGTTTTGCTAAAAAAAGAGCTCTGCTTTTTACAAATCCCTCAAGGACAGAGTACCTCTTGTGAATGCTGCCTCACTTTTTGTAAGATGTCTCACCATCTCACGAGGGCTCCTGCTTCGCTGTTTGTGGCTGAGGCAGCGAGGCGGGAAGCGCACACTGTCATATCTGGGGGATGCTTCTGCTGTCTGTGAGGTCTTTTAAGTGTGGCGACAGTCATAACAGTCTTTATCTCTACTTTCTGTGATTGCAAAGAAAGAAAGCCTTGTTTGCAAAGTCTAGACAGGGCCCTGTTTCTTTTTCTTGAACTTTCCATGCTTTTGCTCATTAGAAAACAAACTCATTTGAATCTCCTTTCTTTTAGTGGAACCTAATAGTACACTTGCAAAATCACAGTATAATTTTGTGAGCTATATTCAAAAACTGATTACACCCTACTTGACCAATTTTTTTTTTCCGTAAGAGAACCTAGAAATGTCTCACAATATAAATATGAAAATGCTCCAGGCCAAAATATATAATTGTTTTAGCCATATTTTCACTTGTAAGGCACAGTGCACTGAAATTGTATTCTTGATATTTCCACCCTATTAATCTCTATAAATACAAACAGTGAGAATAGAACCAGGATAACTAAGGAGGGTAGATGAGTGGATGATCCTTCTCTCCTTTGAATATCTTTAGGATTGCTGCCCATATACTTCATAGTGGCAACTTACAGCCAATCCATGGGAGCATTGGGAGCCATGGGTGGCCCGAGACACAAAGCACAGTTGGAGGATGTGTATTTGGGGTGCAAATAATCAGTATTATTAAGATATCCATTATTGTCCTTTGCAGTTGACACTGCTGCCCTTACAGAGTACGCTGATCCTACATGAAATGGCCCCAGACTCTAATTTTCCTATCACGACGCCTACTTTATAGCTGTGCTGTTTCCTCTTGGGCTATCGCAATGTCCACAGTCACTGCTTCCTAATATTTTCAGTTTACCTTTTAAGAGTCCTTTCTGAGGTGGCGGTTCTTAATCTATTGTAGATTTCTAAGAGAAGCGCTGGTGTGCTGAAGATTTGTGACTTCTATTTTGATGCTCAAGAGCCTCTTTTTGCTTTGTGCCTGATTCTCAGTGGTGATCTGGATAGTTGAGGGTTTCGGGTAAATGAGGGTTTTCTATAGGAGGCTACAGGGCTTGAAATGGAAACCATTCCTGAGAGTAGGCCATTCTGAACATGAAAGTATGTTTCCTATTAAAATAATCTGGCTGTCCATATCTTAGGCATACCAAAGCTAAAATTAATTCTCATTCTTCTTTGACATGAATTTGACCAAAATCAAATGTTCTTACTATGAAAACATATCCCATATATAACTTTCTTTTTACTTGATGCCAAGTGATTATTAAATTATTTCTGAAATCTTTTACAGATCTCATGTTACAAGAATATGGCTATGGAAATACATGGCTCTTTATTTTTCAACACATATGAATCTGATTTTAGCTAAAAACAAAGCACATATTTCAAGCAAATGAACAAAACATTGAAGCATATGAACAAAAGAACGCTTAAATTATCGTGATTATTCAATCAGTTGTTGATTATGGCAAAACATTTCCAGTATAAAACATGTGTTGAACACGTGCTTGGCAATCTTCCAAAATAATTTCATAGGAAAATCAAGAGGGAAAGAACTCAAAGTGCTTTTCACATTTTTAATACTAAGTTTCTGTTAAGGCTACAACATGGAAATAATATAGAAATATCAAGTAATAGTTAGCTATTCCATTGTCATTCGATCTTTTACATTGAATGCAAATTTTTAAACTTTTGGCAGAAACAGCCAAATCAAAATCTGTTGTGCAATATTCTTGGGCTGACTGAAGTATGGCGGTGTCTCTGAGACGTTGTACGTAGTCCACACTGAAGGTGATTCTTTCATTAAATCTCTGTTCCTCACTGCCTATCGAAACAAAATGAAGAGCCAAATCAATTAGCCAGATAATTCTTTTCCAAAATAAAAGGAATTTTACTTTTTTTCTGATTTCAATTATAATATATACTCATGGAGAAAATGGAAGCAATATAAGTAGTCTTATATAGATTTTAATTTTTGTGAAATCCATGTCACAAAATATTCAGCTGATTTTAACCTTGAGGAAGTTCAAAACAGTATGAAGAAAGTAAACATTACTCCTGATTGTGCCACTCAGAGTGAGTCATCCTAAACATTTAGGAGAAAATCTTTTTCTAAGCATCTCTCTATACACATGTGTAGAAGTACACAATTTCAAACAAATAGGTTATTTCACAATGTGCTTTCAAATCAAGGAGCCATATAGAGCTTTCCCTGTCTATGAATAGGGACATACGTCAGCTGTCAAAGAGTTACATAAGATTCCAGTATATGGCTCTACCATAGCTTCTTCAACCAGTTCTGCATTAATTGATTTTTAGATTGCTTCCAGGACTTATTTTAAAAAAAGACATACTGTGGTGAACATCTTTGTACCTTTGCGGATCTGACTACTCCTCTTATGGGAAATTCTTTTATGTGTTGGAAACTCTTAGGCATACTCAAGCAAGGATTTTTATCTTCTCGTGGAAAGTGGAATCGACAGACATTGACCATTGCCTGTGAGCTTAAGCAACTACTGCAAGGATCTGTGTGGCCCTTTCCAGACTAGAAAAAATATTTTTACTACAAAAAACAGAGTATCTAATGTTTCAGATTTCCCTCTCAAAAGCCCTTTTTTGTTTCATGAATATGGTTTTCCTTTCTTGTATGGTATTATATTGATCTTGGAGAGAAGAAAAATGGTGCATTTCATCTGACATAGTTCAGCTGAATAGTGACAGCTTTGACTGTCTCCTTAGAAAGGACAGTGCTATAATTTAAGGAATTATGTTTGAAGTAGTAATATTATTGTCAGATAGACCTTTACTTCTCAGGAAGAAAGAGTTTTTTTCCTGGGTCTTCTTGTTAATAAAAATAAATCAAATATTTGGATTGCTTGCTTTAAAAATAAAGAGTCAACAAAAATGTGAAGAGAAAGTTTGTAAGATCATTGAGTGGTTTTAAAGACTAGAATGAAGGCTTTATGCTAAAGGATAAGTAGACACAATTATGCTGATTTGTTTTAAGAAACGTCAAAGGAAAAAGAAAGCGATTACTCTGAGATTGATGTGGAGGAGCCAAGAATCACTTCGAGCTTCTTGAAAACTGGCACAAAATCAAGAGGAAAAAGGGTCTTTGTTTATAGCGGAATTCGAAATTCAGAAGTAAAAGTCAGTGGGTCTCTACAGCACCCTGAAGAATTGCTCAGTGAGTGAGTGAGTGAGAGGCAGGAGGCGAAGGAGAAGACAGGAAGGGAGGAAGGTAATAAGTATCAGACAGTTTCAGAGAAAGAGGAAGCCACGAGTAATTCCTTCCAGCAACTAGACTTTGTCATGGGAGACACTGATGAATATTATATAAGGATTTTTCAAGATTTTTTCTCTTCCTTCAGGTCAGCTGAGCTTTGTCTAATGCTCCGTGGAGACGCCTGGCCTTTGATTTTGTGTAGCTCTCGTCTTACGTTAGAGATCTCTGCAGGAGAGTACTCTTACTGACCTCTACTTTTGAGCTCATTACTGAACGGCAAGAAGGGACCTCTAAAAGTCACCCAGAACTTCCATTTCCAGGAATGGCTGAAAACAGTAAAAATTGGTCTAGTAATTTTCTCCAGGAGGAAATAAAAGGGTATTCTAGTGGGGATGAGACATATGGAGGCTTCTAGGGTGCTGGCAAAGTTCTCTTTCTTGACCTGAGGTTTCCCAGGTAATAATTATATCACTTGACCTGGGTGGTGGTTCCTTGTGTTTGCATTGGTCTGTGTGTAAGTTAAATGTCACAAGAGAAAATTTTTTTTAATTATTTAATTCAGCCCTCAACCTTCAGGCAGGTAGATTTGGCCCACTCAAGATACATTTTCTTTCTCCATGAATAGAAATATTGTCTTCCTTTAGGATCCAAACAACACTTTCTCAAATCCCACTTACTGGGGGCTTTAGTAACCTACATATCAAATTGAAAGCTACAGGACATAATCTGAAAATGTTGAAAAGGTTTCTGTGACAGTTTTTGTCTAGAGCATTAAAGTTTATGAGGTAGCCAATTAGAATCCTTCATAAGAGGAATAGTCTCCATTATCTATTACAACAATTTTATTTTAGCAAAGAATTCCTATTCTCATACAACTACTTTAAATCCTGCATTAGGAAGTTCTACTTTCTGAAAATGTCCCACAAATCAAAAAGTAATGAGGTGGTTTTTAACCCAGTCATGTGTCACTTAATGACAAGGATACATTATGAGAAATATGTCGTTCGGCGATTTTGTTGGTGTGCGAACACCAGAGCACACTTACACAAACCTAGATGGTAGAGCCCACTACACACCTAGGCCAGATGGTGCTGATCTTATGGGACCACTGTCGTATGCACACTTCATCGCTGCCCAAAACGTCATTATGCAGCACATGACTGCAATTGCCACCAAAAGATAGATTCTCTGCATTTTAGCCAGAAGATATTTGGAGTAGAAACTCTTAACTTCATGATGAAAAATCGTTATCATCAGAATAATTTCATCAACCATAGCTAAACTTTCTTGAACACTTCCTATGTACAGACATCATGTTAAGTATTTACAAACATTATCTCATTGAATACTCACACAAATCCTGTGAGACATGTAGGGTAATTGGTCAGTTCCATTTTTTAGACTAGAAAACTGAGAATCATAAAATTTAAGTATCTTGCCCAATATAAGACATCCACTGAGTAGTAGAGCTGAGATTCAAAATTAGGTTTGTCTGACCCCAAAGTCGTAACTCATAAACACTGTCCAATATACTATGAACATAGTAAACAAATTGATATAGAATCATCAGAGATTGTATTAGATCCTTAATAAAGATTTTTGAGGGGTTTTCAAAAAGATAAAATTACAAGTAAAACTGGACTCTGATAGGCCAATTCTCTTCTCTCTATTTCTTATATGCCTGCATTCTCTGAGTCCATATTTTTTCTTGAAGTATTGGTTACTCCTACTGTTTTCCTTTCTATAATCATAATATTGATTAGACAGCCTTTCCTAGAATGTAAATTAGTGTTTCATCTCCCAGTGAAATTGGAAATACCCACTCTGAAGAAATGAAGAATTTCTTTTTTTTTTTTTTTGAGGAAAATTGTGGCTGAGCTAACGTCTGTTGCCAATCTTCCTCCATTTCATGTGGGATGTTGCCACAGCACGGCTTGGCAAGCAGTGCTAGGTCCGTGCCTGGGATCTGGACCTGCAAACCACAGGCTGCCAAAGCGCAGTGCAAGAACTTAACCACTGTGCCACCGGCCAACCCCAGGAATTTCCTTTTTTTAAGGTAGAGTAAATTTTTGTGAAGGTAGAGGAAATTATAGTAAAGTTGTCTGATCATGCTATCTTCCTAGTTGATATGGGGATATCATGTGAAATTTGATTTCAGTGAGACTGAGTTACTCAATTTCTATCTAGTCTCAATTTCAGTGATACATCAACCAGCATTTAGTTAACGATAATTTATGTAGAGAATATGTGGTAGTGATATTTGGCCTATAAAAATTAACCAATAGTTAGAGGAGGTAAAGTCAACATTGGTTGAACTAAGTGTTGAGGTTATTTACAAAGTTGCTTTATGCTGTTGTTGACAGAATTCATTTAAATTGCTCAAAGTGATTAATTAAATGGAGAAGGGGTCTACCACCCTTGTATTCCTTAGGGCTTTAAGTGTGGCACTAATCTTGCTTTTTCTACCAAATGTGATATTATTTTGGCTAGGGTATATGTGAGTGTGAGGGTGGTGGATGGAGAGTGGGATCGTTCCAGAGGCTTCCACTTAGCTTTGCCCACTATGATAGCTCTTTACCCCACACACTAAGGAACCAGTGTGAGGTTCCTATCATCTATCAAATATATCTATTCTAGTTAAACCATTGCGGACCAGGGAAATTGCCTTGGTTAGGTCTGTGGACATGACCTAGTATGAGCTTGGCCTTTGCCAGGACTCCTTTTGTCTTATACTCCTGGCTGTCCTATACTCCACTTCAACAGAGAGATTGTGATGTCTTCATATCTCAGTGTCAACTCAGACCCTATGTCCAATAATCCTTGAAATGTTTTGCATTCTGCTTTCTCCATATATAGTTCCTTGAGTACATGGCCATAGGTCTCTCTGTGGAAGAGTAATAAGGAGATTTATTATTATGTATACTTGTTATTGCAGGGTCCTTTCTCCCGGGGATCTAAGCTTTCTTCAGTCAATGGACTATGGATCTGAAACTGGTTCAGGTCTGGAAACTGGGCAAGGGATTATGACTGTGTGTTTGGGTGTCTGCCATCAGTCTCTTGATCATACATGTTTGATTTCTTTTGATGTATAGATTAAGACATACTCTTGTTGTTTTATCTTTCATACTCTGAGGGGGGGTCATCCTCTATAGCCGTCTACATGTCACAATCTTGCCATTTATGGTAATGGCGTCCACTGTCTTCTGACATGGAAGCACTGCCCACCCCCCCCCCCCCCCCCCCGCCCGCCTCTATATTTCAAGATCCTATCATTCACATTGCCCTCAGGGAGCACAGTTCTGTAGCAGGACCCTCTATCATCACCTTGGCCTACAGGGGACAGCCACTCTGAGCCTTTTTGTGATGCTCATTCCTTCTTGCTTGGTGTACGGCATGTCCTCTGGGTCCTCCCTTGGAGCGCAGCCATATGGTGGGTTTCAGTCCTTAACGGTGTATCTGCTCTAGAACGCCCACTTCTCCAAGCCTTTTGGTCACTTTTTCCATAGGCTGCTGTGACAGTTTTGGCATTTCTAATTCACTTAATGTGGGGCATTTCTTTCTCCAAGCTTTTAAGTGCCACCCTAGCAGCACGTTAGCACCCTCCCCAGATAAATGCTCCCTGATCTAACTTTCTGTTCCACTCATCAGGCACCCTGAGGACACAGAACCATTCATATTCTCTTGGCTCCAAATGGTCTGTGTTGGCTAGATCCTGCAGCTTCTTTGGGGTATAATTATTTTCCTCTCTTAAGTGATACAACACTTCCCTGTCAGGCTGTACTTTAATTAACCCTGGCTAGGATTAGACATGGAGGGCCGCACGTTCTCTCTTGCATCGTCTTCAGATAAAGGAGATAGCATTCGCCTTTAACAGAGGAGACGGGCTGAGAATTCAATCTGCTCTGGAGCTCCGAAAGTGTTCTAATTAGTGCCTAGACCTCATCCTCAGTTTTTAATGTCCTCCTGCTGCAGGAGATGAGAGCCTTTTTATGTGCTGCCAAAGAGGCGTGATGGCTTTCACATTTAGCTTTAATTGAGGATTAATCACTGTGATGGGCAGAATAATGTTCCCCCAAAGATGTCCGTGTCCTAAATCCTGAAACCTGTGAGAAAGAGACTTTAGAGATATTGAGATACTGAGGATTTGAAGTGAGGGATGAGCCTAGATCCCCTGGGAGGCCTGAGGGATGCTAAGGGTCTTTATGAGTGGGAGGCAGGAGGGCCAGAGGCAGAGAAGGAGACTGATGATGGGAGCACAGTGGTGATTGTTGCCTGGAGACCATGAGCCAAGGAATGCCTGCAGCCTCTAGAAATTGGAAAAGGCAGGGAATGGATTGTCCCCTAGATCCTGAGAAAGAATGCAGCCCTGATGACACCTTGATTTTAGCCCAGTGAGACCCATTTCAGATTTCCGACCTCCTGAGCTATCCTATAGTAGACGCGTGTTATTTTAAGCACCAGGTTTGTGGCAATGTGTTACAGCAGCAATAGGAAACCAGTAGTCACTGTCTTTCTTCACACTTAGCTGTGATTGCCCCAACAATAGCCTTCCCATTCCATAGTCCTTAGAATGAATACTTCCCCCAGCCTCTCAGATGCTTAGGACCTTGTACCTGCTACTGCACCCCTTCCACCAATATCCTATGCGAGCTCACCCCACTGAAAGACTCAGCAGTTAACCGTGCTACCCCATGCCAGGAACTACTACCAACAGCCATGGGGTCCTCACTGCCTGCTGGTCAGCACGTGATCCAACCCTCAAATCCCATTTTGGTGCCTGCTTTCTCGGACCACTTCTGGCACCAACTGTTGCAGGCCAGGTTCCTGAGGAAACATACACTGAGACGGAGATTTGTATGCCTAAAATGCACTGAGGAGAGACTCTGGGATTGACAAATGTTGGGGTGAAGGGAGCAGGAATGCACAGAGGGAGAGGCTGAATTGTGATACAGCGAAAACAAAGGCCTCAATGGATCCCATGCGGACTCTCTAGCCGGAATGGCTTTTCAGAGTTATCCTAAATACAGGCAAGAGTGCCAGAACGTGTCTCTCTACCTCAACAAGTCGTTGGATTGGGGCAGCCTGGGAAGGGGACATAGCCTCGGGTGAATGGCTGTCTTCAGCCCAAGGGTAATAACCACGGAGGGACTCAGCTCAGAGCTGTTAGCCATCAATACTCCCAGCAGCTGGGCAACGAGCGCTCAGTCCTGCCTTGGAAGTGGGCGGGATCAGGGTGGGGGCCACAGTGTCCGCTCCGGTACGTGTGTGTGTGTGTACAGATATGGATAAAGATATTAAATATGCCTTGGGCAAGTGAGGTCAGTCTAGACACATTTACAGTAATTTCTCAAGCAGAAATGTCATGAACCCCTACCTACAAACATAGTCTAGTTTTAAAAGTTTGTTATCCTAATATTTCCTAGAATCATTAGGCATGTTTATACTATATCCTAGATGAGATTATTTTGCTGGAATGGTAACTGCCTTCCTGCCAATGTAGAAACTCATTACTTCCCTTTCCCATGGCTTCTCAGGAGTTCATGAATGTGGAGTGTGTGTGTGAGCACCTGCGCAAGTGCGGCATGTGAGGGTGTATGGCCTATGAGTGTGCAGGTGAGTGTGTGATGTGTGTGTATGCAACAGAACCGTCACCCGCTGATCTGAAGTCCCGCTGCTCCAGCTGCCCTTCTCGGCATCTGTCTGGTACATTCCCAGCTTCTCCCACCTCCTCTCTCCCCGCTGTCTGGTGTGGTTCCTGCAGGTGCCAATTTCTGTGCTCACAGGCTGCTTCCCTGACACAGTGCATCACTTCCTGCCATTCGAGGATCCCTGGCTTTTCCTCCTGGGGGGCCCGTGCAGCCGCCCTCATCTGCTCTGGACGCCTGATGCCCCTCTCACCGCCTGCTGCCTTCCTTGGGGCCTGCAGTGCTTCTCTCTCTAGTCGGTACCGAAACATTGCTCCGTGCTCACTCTTGCTCCTTGAGACGTAAAACCTACGGGATAAAGCCTTGTGCTCCTCATAGGCTGGTCTTTCTTTTATTTCAAATCCCTCTTCTTTTCAGCCATCAAGGCCTTCTGAGGAGAAGGCAGAAGTCTTGAGTCAGTGAATTTTCATACGCACACACACACACAGAAACCTATTTCACGCGGATCCACTGGGCTCCCTCCAGCACCAGTGCCTTGTGGCTGAGTCTGACCTACCTGCCAGGTCCCTTCTTTATTGATTGCTCTCTCAGGATGCCTCTTATCTTGCCTTGATGTTGTTATCATCAACCCCTCAAGACCCTCAGGCATGTCTGTGGGTGTCTGATCCTCAATTCTAAAGAGGGTTCAATTTTTCCCCCCTATGGAGTTTTTATTCTTCAAGAAATTTGAGCGTTATAGCTATACCACCATTTCAGTATTGAACATGCAATCAAGGCTGAGGATTCCTGTGAGCCTTCCTGCTCAGAGCACAGGGCCTCTGGAAGAAACTGCTTCCCAACACTACATCCCCGACTTTTGCGGTTCCCATCCATGCGGCCCTGCTGCATGTAGGGAAGTGGCTGCTCCCGTGGAGCTCATAGCCATATGTCATACCCAAGTTTGAAAATCCTGCTATTTAAATCTACTATAAAATAAGTGTAGTACCATCAGTCAGTAAGTCTCACAGTGGAACAGTTTGCTGGATTTTTAGTGAATAGCAATTCCTGTTGCTGGTTTCTGTAGAGGCTATGTTGTATTAAAACGACAGCAACAACACAAAACAACCTCTGTCTGTAACACTACAGTGACCTGCAGCGTGGGGAGGAGCTCACGCTATAGGCAACCCTGGGAATCAGCCACACCAAAAGACCTGCAAATTCCTCTCTCTCATTTCCCACTTGCTGTCACATGTGCTCAGTAATGGCGAGCAGATTACCTATATCTCAGCTAAAATGCACAAGTCAAATAAGCATCTGGTGTGAATTCACTGTACACATGGAAAACAGATCAGAAAGAAATACAATTTTTTAAAAGGCTGTTAACTCTGGATAGTGAGAATATGACTAATTTTATTTTTTGAATATACTTTTTAGTAATTTCCAAATTTTCTATAATAAGCACGCATTTTTTTTTCTGATTATAAAAGCAATACACGACCATTGCAGAGAAATTATAGACTACAAGTCAGCGTATGGAAGAAAGTAAAGATGACATCACCACCCGTCACCATCACCGAGAGGCAACACCTGGTAATATGTTGGTACGTTTCGTTTCCATTTTTTCTGTGCACCCAGATGTGAACGTACATGTGGTAAACTAGAGTTGATACTGGGTGTTCGGTCATGAATCCCGCTTTTTTTTTCACATAACATTGTATGGTGAGCTTTTCTGCTTATCCTTAATTTTTAAAACACCATTTTTATGAGGGCAGGATATTACAATGCATTTCCCTACTGCTGGACATTAAGATTATCTCCAGTTTTTGACATTATAAATAATGATGTGATGAATACGGTTATGTGTAAAGATTTAGCCACATATCGGATTCTTTCCCTGGGATAGATTACAAGAAGTGGGATTGGGTTACTTTCATAATCAGAAAAAAACACGTTACATTAAAAAGTATCAATTCATGATGGGGTCAAAAATGACTGCAAAGTATTGGGTATTATTAAGGAATTTTGGGAAATAAGCCATCTTTCCCTGTAGCAAATGTGACAGGCCAGGCGCAAGGCTGCCTGGGTTTAATGGAGGAAGCCAACGCCTGGTGCAGGGGGCTGTCTAAGCCACCTTCCTTACCCTAGGAGCAGGAAGCGGTAGGCTGAGAACATCGTTATTGGTAGCACAGAAGAGAAATACAGTCAGTGGTTGTTTCTCACGTGGGGAGACTCCCAGAGGAAGGCGGCTTTTGTCGTCTGCGGTGGGCGGCATTCCGCTTTCCCTGGAGGGACAGTATGGGACAGCAGATAAAGCAACCTTGAAAAGAGGAGCCATTTTGCAGGTGTGACCTCAAAACAAAGCGGCAGTCAAGAGGCTGAATGTAGCTGAACTGTTCCCATCGCTGGGCTGAGCCTGGCGGGAACGACCCCAGGCACCCCACACCAAGGGGAGTTATGGTCCCGCCTCAGTACACAGGATAAACTGCAGGGAGAAGAAACTTCTCTCAGACTATGATCCATGCTGTGCTTCGCGTCATTCAGACCAGTATGCAGAGAAGATTACTGGGTCAGACTGAGAGAGAACATTGTGGTAGAAAATGATGAGCCAAGACATACAGAAGGCCCAACCTTCTCTCTGGAAGGATCTTGGTATTCATCTCAAATTACTTTCATTGTCTGCATATGGTACGTTTCACATTTGAGAAAACAGTTCAAACCATGCATGCAAATAAAAGCTGAGAAAGAAATAGTGATGTTTCCTTGTTTGGAATTAAAAATTCCAAACAGTTCTAAGAAATGATTTAGAAAGATTTGAGATTAACTTTAAACTTTCTTTGTGCAGCAAGCATAAAAGTATTTTCACTAATGAAGGAGGAAAATAAGAATTTTTTCAAACCATTGAAATAAAACACTCAGTAACTAATCTCTATGGACTGCTATACCTATAAATGTATGTGTGTTTGGGTATTTTTCCTTTAATAAGAGGTTGAAAAAAGTTATATAAAATACATGCTTCCTAGTTTAGGCAAACTTCTCTCCCTGCCGAAAAAGCAACACTAAACTTTGGCATTAGTCCATGTTATCAATTATAATAATAGACAAATCTTATAAAAAATGACTTTTCTTTGAGGATAGTGACAGACATGCCAAATCATTTCGGTTTCTCTTTGCACAGCTAAATTAAGAAACTCTAGATTAAAGACTTGAATGTAAGACCTGAAACCATGAAACTTCTAGAAGAAAACATAGGCCGTACGCTCTTTAACATTGGTCTTAGCAGCCTATTTTCAAGTACCATGTCTGACCGGGCAAGGGAAACAAAAGAAAAAATGAACAAATGGGACTAGATCAAACTAAAAAGCTTCTGCACAGCAAAGGAAACCATCAACAAAACGAAAAGACAACCTAACAATTGGGAGAAGATATTTGCAAACCATATATCAGATAAGGGGTTAATATCCAAAATATACAAAGAACTCATACAGCTCAACAACAAGAAAACCAACAACCAAATTAAAAAATGGGCAAAGGATCTGAACAGAGATTTCTCCAACGATGATATACGGATGGCCAACAGGCATATGAAAAGATGCTCAACATCATTAGCTATCAGGGAAATGCAAATCAAAACTACAATGAGGTATCACCTCACTCCTGTCAGAATGGCTATAATTAACAAGACAGGAAACAACAAATGTTGGAGAGGATGTGGAGAGAAGGGAACCCTCGTACACTGCTGGTGGGAGTGCAAACTGGTGTAGCCACTATGGAAAGCAGTATGGAGTATCCTCAGAAAATTAAGAATAGATCTACCATGATCTATCTACAATGATCCAGCTATTCCACTGCTGGATATTTATCCAAAGAACTTGAAAACGCAAAGGCATAAAGATACATGCACCTCTATGTTCATCGCAGCATTATACACAATAGCCAAGACTTGGAAGCAACCTACGTGCCCATCAAGGGACGAATGGATAAAGAAGATGTGGTATTTATACACAATGGAATGCTACTCAGCCATAAGAAATGATCAAATCCGGCCATTTGTGACAACATGGATGGACCTTGAGGGTATTATGCTGAGTGAAATTCGTCAGAGGGAGAAAGTCAAATACTGTATGATCTCACTCATAAGTAGAAGATAAAAACAACGACAAACAAACACATAGCATTGGAGATTGGACTGGTGGTTACTGGAGGGGGGGCAGGGCAAAAGCAGTGATTAGGCTCACATGTGAGGGGATGCACTATAATTAGTCTTTGGGTGGTGAACATGATGTAATCTACACAGGATTCAAAATATATTACGATGTACATCTGAAAGCTATTTAATGTTATAATCCAATGTTACTGCAATTAAAAAGATTAAAAATTTAAAAAATAAAAAAAGAAACTCAGTCATCAATCATGTTGAATTTGTTGAAATGCTTTTTATGTCAGGTTGGCACAGCACTAGCTTGTTATAGTTACTGTCAGACTCCTCATTTTATTTTTTTAAAGATTTTATTTTACTTCCTTTTTTCTCCCCAAAGCCCCCAGTACATAGTTGTATATTCTTCGTTGTGGGTCCTTCTAGTTGTGGTATGTGGGACGCTGCCTCAGCGTGGTTTTGATGAGCAGTGCCATGTCCGTGCCCAGGATTCGAACCAACGAAACACTGGGCCGCCTGCAGCGGAGCGCGCAAACTTAACCACCCGGCCACGGGGCCAGCCCCAGACTCCTCATTTTTTTTAACCAGATATTCTCAGAAGAAAGCAGATAGCATTTGATGTGAAAGGAATGAGTTTATCAGGCTGCTTGTGATAAATGAACCACATTTAAAGATATAAAAATTGGTAGAGGGTGAAGCTTAAAATATCTCCAGAAAGAGGACAATGAGTTACAAATAATAAGCACCAAAAAAGAAGAAAATTATTCACTTAATATCCTATGGAGGAATATTATTTAGCCTTAGAAAGGAAGGAAACTCTAACACATGCTGCAACATGGATGAAACTTAAGGACAGTATGCCAAGTGAAATAAACCAGTCATGAAAAGACAGTATTGTATGATTCTGCTTATATGCGGTACCTGTAGTAGTCAGACTCACAGAGACAGAAAGCAGGTGGTGGTGCCAGGGCCTGGGCTGGAGGGGGATGGGGGGCTGTTGTTTAACGGGTACAGAGCTTCAGTGCTGCAAGACGACCCAGTTCTGGAGAGTGGCTGTAAACACTGTGAATGGATTTAACGCTACAAGACTGGACATTTAGAAATGGTTAAGATGGTAAGTTTTGTGTTATGTGAATTTTACCAAAATTAAAAATTAAAATCCTATTGATGCTAATTGCTAATGTTGTATTTTTTACAGGAAATCATAAACTGTCCATTCACGTATATTGGATTTTCAAAACAACTCTGTGAGTTAGGAATTTCTTATCTGTGTTCTTCAGCTGAGAAAACTAAAGAGAAGAAGAGTTCACTGACTTGTTTAAAGTCACAGAACCAGTTAGTGTCAGAACTGGGCTGGACCCCATGGCACCTGCTTCTAAATGCATAGCTCTGGTTGCACGAATATGTAGATATTCTACTTATATATGTATACGTTTTGCATATCTATCGTTACCACAGTGAATCATTCACTTCAACTCAAATAGTTATTGATCTCATAATAAACTTTAGAATTATAGTTCTGTTTCTATATGTTTTAAACTCGTTTTTCCACCCAAAATGCTTGTAGATCATTATCTTTATATTCTTAACAAAATGCATTAAGCAAGTAGTCAAAATTCTATTGCCTTCACTTATCAGTTGAGGAAGCAGAAAGGTTCAATGGCATGCCTAAACTAAAATGAGCTAAAAGATGGCAGGGAGCCAGGAAGAGTTGAGGTCTCCTGGTCCCATCCTAGGTTCTGTGCATGCTGCCCTTGGAAATCTGTGCGGTTAAGGCTGTGAAAATCATGTAAAGCCAACGTTCTTCCCTCATGGGAGTCCAAATAGCCTCTGACAGACTGTCATTTGGATTTCTGTTCGAGGGAATCCCCTGTAGTCCCGAACACTCACCTATTGGTGAGCACTTCCCTCCTGCCTTCATTACCACAGCAGTCTGTGTGGCAACCGTGTTCCTTCCATGTCCGCCCATCATGGGGCTGAGATGACCACAGTTCATTGCTTGTAGATGGGCTGAGTCTAGAACTTCACTCCTGGTGGCCACGTCCTGCCACTCCATGCCAGATACCTTCTCAAGCATGTACTGTGTGCCAGACGCTATGCTAAGTGCTTTATACGCATCTCTGTATCTAATCCTTTACAATACTATCGTTTCATCTCTATTACACAGGTTGAAATTCACCTGCCCAATTTGTAAAGTTGGGACGTGACAGAACTAGGATCCAAATCCAGGCAGTTTGACTTCCGAGTCCTGATACTCAACCATCCTGCCACTTGCCTTAAGTTTCTACCCAGAAGCCACGTGATCGTCACATTTTGTCAATCTCTAAATAATAAGAATGCTGCTTTCTCTCCTGGTGCACACCTCTCTCCCTCCCTTTCAAGTTAGTTCTCTCCTTCTGCATCCATCATTACTGGATACTGATTAACCTAAGAAGAGGAACCCAGTGACAGTTCTCATGTTCTAGGAAACCTCATGGCCTGGGTAGAATATTTCCCTTGTGTGAACTGGTATTTGATCTCAGGCTCCTCAAGTAATCAAGTGCTCACTCTTTCGGCTTCCGTGCTTTTAGGACAGTCATCCTTCTACATCCCACACTTTCTGCGTCATCGTCAAGGATATCTGACAACGTCTGTAATCTGGTAAGGTGAGAGAGTCTCCCAGGCGTCAAAATACATATTGTGGCACAGCTTTCTAAGTCCCTTAATGCATTCTCAAACACAACAGTATAGAAAAAGTTGAACAGGAATGAACATAACACATCGTCTGACTTCACTCCATTTTTTTTTTTTTAAAGATTTTTATTTTTCCTTTTTCTCTCCAAAACTCCCCGGTACATAGTTGTGTATTTTCAGTTGTGGGTCCTTCTAGTTGTGGCATGTGGGACGCCACCTCAGTGTGGCCTGATGAGTGGTGCCATGTCCATGCCCAGGATCCAAACCAGTGAAACCCTGGGCCGCCAAAGCAGAGTGCATGAACTTAACAACTTGGCCACGGGGCCAGCCCCTGACTTCACCCCATGCTTGATGGGCACTGAGCACCAGGAAACTTCGAGAGTTGCTAAACTTCTGAAAAGTTGCCAGGATGCAGTTCTTCTAATAGCTGCCAAATGCTTTTATGAGATCTAGGAACGCACTTTAAAGATTCTTCTGCTATTTTCTTCACCTTTCCTGTGCATTAAAACTGTGTCTTGTCATGTGCCTTGAATCTACACACATACAGCTTTTCATTAGCTGGCTCAAGAGTTTCTAATTAGGATTTGCCTTTTCAATGTGAAGGTTATTGTTTGATGAGCACTACAAGTGACCATGAAAATCTGGTACATGAAGATTTGAATTTCTACCAGGGCAGCTGTTTCTACATCCACAGCTTTGGTGTATATATATATATATATATATATATATATATATATATATATACATCGCTCTGGGGAGTCACTAATTGAATACATTTTAATGTATATATATATCTACCAAATAGCTCTGTTTACACAAAAATCAGACTTAACAACAGAAGGATCAGAACTAGATAATTTGCTAATTTGCTAATTCTTCTGAATTTAGTTAGTGTGGTTTGCTGAGGTTACCCTATCTTGGCAGCAAAAGTTGTGTAAAAAATGATCATGGTTAAACAGTCCAGACTGGATTTTGGGAAACCAAGTTGCAAGAAGAGAGACTTTTAAAATTAGAAGGTCCAGATACATACAGAAAATATCTCCTAGAGAGCGTCAAAGGTGGAGACCGAGAGCAGAGCTGTTTGGAGTTTGGGAGACACAGCACCGTTTGCTCTGAGACTTATTCAAAGAGTCCACTGCCTTTTAAACTCAAGTTCTCAGAGCCCAGTGCTGAGCCCTGCCTTGACCAGCTCCTTTGAAGTTAAACGTCTTTCCTTGCACTGTGACCAAGTCCTCTAGGTCACGACCTTCCGGATTCAAGCCCTTTCCCTAAGAGGGAGGGGGTTTCAGTAGTGTTCCACCCGGGCTTGCGGATGGAGACAGGGGTAGATCTTGAGGTAGGTCCTTTAACTCCCGACCACGCCAGGTTGTACAGACTGGCCGTCTCACACCACCACTGCCACGCGGGCGGCCGCTGTTCCAGCCATGGTGGTCTCAGGGCTAAATGCAGACAGGAATCTTTCCTGCTGGACCACACGCTGCTTTGTGGCTTCTCAGGACAGGAGACGGTGGGTGCTCACTCGGATGCCCACAGACACCGGGCAGCAGGTGGCCTCAGGCACGTCCCGGGGCTTGCTAAGTACTGATGTTGACTCTGCTCCTCTGCACCCAACTGTCCCTCCTCAGAATCTTCCTTCGATGGAGTAGTTCGGCTCGCTCGCTCTCAAACTATTGTTTATACATACATGCCATGCTCTGCTCCTTAGACTACTTGTTTTTAACTCTTGAAACACATTTCCACTCTCTAAAAACAGACACGAAATAAAAACACACTCGCAGCTCTTACCAAAGCTTATCAGAGTTGGAGAGAACGCAGGATGCTGACCCTGCCCGCTGTGAGGCCGCCCCACCCCGCGTGCAGGGTGGGCTTGGAGAGCCGGCCCCGCCTCTACTGCGCAGACTCGGAGCCCTCCGCGGCAGCCCCGTCTGCTGCGCCTGCGCGCGGTGGGCGCCGCCCCGCCACGTGGCCTTAGGGAACTGCGCCCAGAGCTTCGCGCTCTGTCGGCTCCAGGAGCGGGCAGGGGCCGGTGAGCGTGGGGCGGCGAACCCACCGGGCTGGGGATCCTCCCAGAGCCCGAGAAAGCCAGCCCTGATGGCAGAGGGCGGTCGTGCCGACGGCGACCCTGGACTCCGGGGACCAGTCCCCAGGGCGCGGGCAGGCCGGTCAGGGGCCCGGAGCTGGGGCCAGAGGGAAGCCCAGGCTGGCGGCGTTGCGGCCCCTCCACCCCGACCGCCGTCTGGGCCAGACGACCACCGTGCTTCCCTCCCATTTGTCCCCTCCTCCCCTGGGTAAACCGATACCCACGGGTCTCCATAGGAATGACGGGAATCATGTCCAGGGATCCAGGCTGGGCCAGGGCTGAGATCTGAGCGGAGACCAGGCTCAGGGCGACGGGGGGCCTATAGGGGAGGTTCAGGGTCAGGGACCGAAAGAGGGGAGCAGGGCATGGGGGAGAGAGCGTCCCAGAGTCCCAGTACGGGTGAGTGTTCGCTAGCCAGGGCAGGGAAAGGGGAGCCTGCTGTCTTTTGTCTCAGTTTTCAGAACCCTTCTTGTGGCCTTTTAGGACGATGCTTCTCAAATCTTGGTCTCAAGACTAGTTTACGTAACTGAAATTACTGAGGACACCAAAGATCTTCTGTTCATATGGGTTTTATATGTTAATATTTACTGTCAGAAATTAAAACGGGGAAAATTTTAAATTTCAAATTATTCAAAACTCACGCTAATGAACCCTTAACATATTGATGAAGAATAAATGTTTAAAAACAAAAAAAGCGTGGCATTGTCTACATTTTTGCAAATCTCTTCAATGTATTCTGTCTCTTTCAACGTTCTCTCTTGTGATATTGCATGTCACATGGTTTCTGGAAAGCTTCGCTGTACGCTCCAGAGAGAAAGATCTTCGTATTATTATGAAAATAGTTTTGGCTTTGCAGACTGCCTGAAAGGGTCTTGGAAACCCTCAGGTCCCCACTTGGAGAACCTCTGGATTAGGAAATTGGAAGGTGCCGTCTGACGCCCACGGTGAGACAGATCGAGATGCCGGCGTTTGGCTGCTCCCTGTAGCACTGGCTCAGAGAGGCGGGTGCCCTGACAAAGCATCCTTTTGATAATATTGTAGTAGGAAAACTAATTGCATTGAGAATTATGTTTCCTTGAGAGTCATGCTCCCTAAATTTTCATCTAGTGCAAGAATTTAGGATAATGTGGGACGCTTTGGTTTCACAACACTCTGATAAGGAAGGTGTCATTTATCCCACACAAATAATTTTGCTACCATTCTACTTCTAAGCACCCTTCTGCTTATATCTGACCATCCAGATAATCTAGAATTTTGCTACCTGTTCTTTTTATTTGGGGCATTATAGATTCTATGAAATGAAATTCTCCTGGTTTCCCTCAACCTGCTTAACTGCTCTTTTTCGGTCTCCTCTGCTGGCTTCTCCTTTACCGTGGTGTGCAGGGGGGAGTGAGAAAGACGGAATTCCACGCATGCTGGTTTGAATGGACTGAGCAAATTCTCAAAGTGCAACAGGCGTCCTTCCTGCTTTCTGGTTTGGCGAGGAGTCTCCTGTAAGGCTTCTCAGTGCAGGAGAACGTGCAGTGTCCTGAGCCCTCTTGCGTTATGCTCTCTCCCTAGATGATTTCACCCAGTCCCATGGCATTCAGTTTTTTTATCTTCAAAACACATGATCTGCCACCAGTGCTTTTAATCTGAGTTCTCAGCTCAAAATTTAGCTGTGTAGGTGGTGTCTCCACTTTTATGTCTTGAGGACAACTCAAATTTAACGAAGCTGAAGCTGAACTTCCAATCTTTCCCCTTAATGTACACACTCAGGCCTGTTCCTTCTTCAGTTTTCCCACCTTAGAAATTGGCATCATGGTTTTCGAAGTTGCTTAGACTATAAATATGAAAGTCACTTTTGAGATCTACTCATTTGCACTCCTTATTTCTCGGTTGTCACCCAGTTAGTTCCGTTCATTTTAATTCCCAATTCTCTGATACATTAGCTTTTTCACTGCTACTACCCTAGTCCAAGTAAGCCATCATTTTTTGCCTGGACTACGAAACAGCACCCTTCTTATCTGTTCTCCTTACATCCACGTGTACCATTGTTCCTCTCTAGTCTGTCTCCAAAGAACTTTTAAAATCAGAACTAGGAATACATCACTCCCCTGCATACAGTTTTTCCACGTCTTCTCAGTGTCCTTAGGACAAAATTCAAAGTTCTCAACGAGGACTCTAAGATACCACAGGATCTTCCCCTCTTGCTTCTCCAGACTTTTCTCACACCCCTCTTTCCGTTACTGTTTATGCTCCACCTGTAGTGGATTTCGTTCATTCAGTGGTCAACGTTTATGCCTGAGCACACACTTTGTGCATACTGTTCAGGCGCTGAGGATACAGAGGAGAACAGGTCTGGGGTCCTATTCTCATGGAAATTATATTCTAGAATAGGGAATTAGGCTACAAGCAACCATACCAATAAATTTCAAAGATAATTTCACATGGCAAAAGTGCTACAAAAAAATGAAACATAATGTGATAGAAAGAAAGTGATGACAAGCTATTTTGAACTAGGTGGTCAGGGAAGACCTCTCTGTGAGGTTGAGCTCAGAATGACAAGAAGGAACCAGGTCAGCATGTTAATATATGGGAACAGAACATTCCAGGTAGTGATGACAACAGAGATACAAGCTCTGAGGCAGAAAGAAGTTTGTTTATGAGACACACCAGTGCGTCTGGTCCATGGTGAAGTAGCGTATTATTTTTCTATTACTGCTGTAACAAATTACCACCAATTTAGTGGCTTAAAGAACAGATGGACTATCTTACAGTTCTGGAAATCTTAACTCTGAAATGGGCTTCACTGGCCTACAATCAAGCTGTCAGCTGCATAAATGCTGTCCTTTCCCAGCTTCTGGAGGCTGCCCACGCCCCTTGGTTCATGGCACTCATGTTCCATCTTCAAAGCAATGTGGGTTGAGTCTTTCTCACATTGCGCCATGTTGATGACCTTGCTTCCATCATCACACCTCACTCTCTGACTTTGGCTCTTCTAGTTCCCCATTCTACTTCTAAGCACCCTTCTGCTTACATCTGACCATCCAGATAATCTAGAATAATCTTCCCACTTTAACCTTAATTTCATCTGCAACCTCAATTACCCCAGCCATGTAAGGTACGTATTCACAGGTCCCAGGGATTGGGATGTGGCTGTCTTGGGGAGAGTCATCATTCTTCCTACCACAGGTAGAATAGGGTGGAAGGAGATGAGGTCAAAGAGGCAGGCATGGACCACATTATGGACCACGTGGACCACATCGTAGCCTAGGTTAAGGAGTTGGATTTTATTCCAAGTGAAAAGGAAAGCCTTGGAGGATTTCAAGCAAAGCAGTGAAGTTTTCTGAATTGCATTTTTTTTTTTTTTTGGCAGAGAAAAATTCGCCGCAAGCTAACAGCCGTTGCCAACCTTACTATTTTCGGGGGTCGGGCGGCGGGTGGGGGTGGCTTGACATTTTTTTTTGTTGAGGTTATGATAGTTTACAACATTGTGAAATTTCACTTGTACGTTATTATTTGTCAGTCATTTTATAGGTACACCCCTTCACTTTTTGTGCCTACCCCCCACCTCTCTTCCCCCTGGTAACCACTAATTGGTTGCCTTTGTCCGTGTGTTTGTTTATCTTCCACATATGAGTGGAATCATACAGAGTTTGTCTGTCTCTATCTAGCTTATTTCACTTAACGTAATATCCTCAAGGTCCATCCATGTTGCTGTGAATGGGACGATTTTGTCATTTTTTATGGCTGGGTAGTATTCCATTGTGTGTGTGTGTATATATATATATCTTCTTTATCCAGTCATCAGTCGATGGGCACTTAGGTTGCTTTCATGTCTTGGTTACTGTGAATAATGCTGCAGTGAACATAGGGGTGCATAAGTCTCTTTGAATTGCTGATTTCAAGTTGTGTGGGTAGGTACCCAGTAGCAGGATGGCTGGGTCATATTGGTATTTCTATTTTTAATTTTTTGAGAACTCTCCACAGTGTTTTCCATAGTGGCTGCACCAGTTTGCATTCCCAGCAGCAGTGTATGAGCATTCCTTTTTCTCCACACCCTCTCCAACATTTGTTGTTTTTTGTCTTGGTGATTATAGCCATTCTAACAGGTGTAAGGTGATATCTTAGTGTGGTTTTGATTGGTGTTTCCCTGATGATCAGTGATGATGAGCATCTTTTCAGGTGCCTGTTGGCCATCCATATATCTTCTTTGGAGAAATGTCTGTTCATATCCCCTGCTCATTTTTTGATTGGGTTGTTTGATTCTTTTGTTGTTGAGTTGTGTGAGGTCTTTATATATTATGGAGATTAACCCTTTGTTGGATATATGATTTGCAAAGATTTTTTTTCCCAGTTGGGGGGTTGTCTTTTCATTTCAATCTTGTTTTCTCTTGCCTTGTGGAAGCTCTTTAGTCTGATGAAGTCCCACTTGTTTATTCTTTCTAGTGTTTCCCTTGTCCGAGAAGATATGGTGTCCGAAAAGATCCTTTTAAGACTGACGTCAAAGAGCGTACTGCCTATATTTTCTTCTAGAAGTCTTATGGTTTCAGGTCTTACCTCTAAGTCTTTGATCCATTTTGAGTTTACTTTTGTGAATGGTGTAAGAGAATAGTCTACTTTCATTCTTTTACATGTAGCTGTCCAGTTTTGCCAGCTCCATTTGTTGAAGAGACTTTCTTTTCTCCATTGTAGGCCCTCAGCTCCTTTGTCGAAGATTAGCTGTCCATAGATGTGTGGTTTTATTTCTGGGCTTTCAATTCTGTTCCATTGATCTGTGCACCTGTTTTTTTACCAGTACCATGCTGTTTTGATTACTGTAGCTTTGTACTATGTTTTGAAGTCAGGGATTGTGATGTCTCCAGCTTTGTTCTTCTTTCTCAGGATTGCTTTAGCAATTGAGGGTCTTTGGTTGCCCCATATGAATTTTAGGATTCTTTGTTCTATTTCTGTGAAGAATGTCATTGGGATTCTGATTGGGATGTCATTGAATCTGTAAATTGCTTTAGGTAGTATGGACATTTTAACTGTGTTTAGTCTTCCAAACCATGTGCATGGAATATCTTTCCATTTCTTTATGTCATCGTCTATTTCTTTCAGGAAAGTCTTGTACTTTTCATTGTATAGGTCTTTCACTTCTTTGGTTAAATTTATTCCAAGATATTTTATCCTTTTTGTCATGATTGTCAATGGGATTGTGTTCTTGAGTTCTCTTTCTGTTAGTTTGTAGTTAGAGTATAAAAAGGCAACCAATTTTGGGGCTGGTCCCGTGGCCGAGTGGTTAAGTTCGCGCGCTCCGCTGCAGGCGGCCCAGTGTTTCGTTGGTTCGAATCCTGGGCGCGGACATGGCACTGCTCATGAAACCATGCTGAGGCAGCGTCCCACATGCCACAACTAGAAGGACCCACAACGAAGAATATACAACTATGTACTGGGGGGCTTTGGGGAGAAAAAAGAAAAAAAAAAAAGGCAACCAATTTATGTAAGTTGATTTTGTACCCTGCAACTTTGCTGTAATTGTTGATTATGTCTAGTAGCTTTCCAATGGATTTTTTAGGATTTTCTATATATAAAATCATGTCATCTGCAAACAGTGGAGTTTCACTTCTTCATTGCCTATTTGGATTCTTTTTATTTCTGTTTCTTGTTTAATTGGTCTGCCCCAAACCTCCAGTGCTATATTGAATAGGAGTGGTGAGAGTGGGCACACTTATCTTTTTCCTGTTCTCAGAGGGATGACTTTCAGTTTTTCCCCATTGACTATGATATTGGCGGTGGGTTTGTCATATATGGGCTTTATTATGTTGAGGTACTTTCCTTCTACCCATTTCATTGAGAGTTTTTATTATAAATGGATGTTGGATCTTGTTGAATGCATTCTCTGTGTCTATTGAGATGATCATGTGGTTTTTGTTACTCATTTTGTTAATGTGGTGTATTTCATTGATAGATTTGCGGATGTCAAACCATCCCTGTGTCCCTGGTATAAATCCCACTTCATCATGGTGTATAATTTTTTTAATGTATTGCTGTATTCAGTTTGCCAATATTTTGTTGAGGATTTTTGCATTTATGTTCATCAGTGATATTGGCCTGTAGTTTTCATTCTTTGTGTTGTCCTTGTCTGGCTTGGGTATCAGGGTGACGTTGGCCTTATAGAATGTGTTAGGAAGTGCTCCATCTTCGTCAATTTTCTGGAATAGTTTGGGAAAGACAGGTATTAAATCTTTTTTGAATGTTTGATAGAATTCTTTAGAGAAGCCATCTGGTCCTGAACTTTTATTTTGGGGGAGGCGTTTGATTACTGTGTCAATGTCTCTACTTGTGATTAATCTATTCTCTATTTCTTCTTGATTCAGTTTGGGAGGTTGTAAGAGTCTAAGAATTTGTCCATTTCTTCTAGGTTGTGCAATTTGTTGGCATATAGTTTTTCACAGTATTCTCTTATAATCTTTTGTATTTCTGTGGTATCCATTGTAATTTCTCCTCTTTCATTTCTACTTTTATTTATTTAAGTCTTCTGTTTTTTTCTTAGTGAGCCTGGCTAAAAGGTTGTCAATTTTGTTTATTTTCTCGAAGAACCAGCTCTTTGTTTCATTGATCCTTTCTACTGTCTTTTTAATTTCAATTTCGTTTATTTCTGCTCTAATTTTTATTATTTCCCTCCTACTGACTTTGAGCTTTGTTTGTTCTTCTTTTTCTAATTCTGTTAGGTGTAGTTTGAGATTGCTTATTTGAGATTTTTCTTGTTTGTTGAGGTGAGCCTGTATTGCAATGAATTTCCCTCTTAGGGCCACTTTTGCTGCATCCCATATGTGTCGGTCTGTTATGTTTTCATTTTCATTTGTCTCCAGGTATTTTGTATTTCTCCTTTAATTTCTTCAGTGATCCATTGTTCATTCAGTAGCTTGTTGTTTAATCTCCACATCTTTTCCCCTTTCTCAGCTTTTTTCTTGTAACTGATTTCTAGTTGTGTAGCATTATGGTCAGAAAAGATGCATGATGTTATTTCAATCCTCCTAAATTTATTGAAGCTTGCTTTGTTTCCCAACATGTAGTCTATCCTTGAGAATATTCCATATGGACTTAAGAAGAATGTGTAACCTGTTGTTTTTGGATGGACTGTTCTATATATATCTACTAAGTCCATCTGGTCTAGTTTTTCATTTAATTCTACAATTTCAATGTTGACTTTCTGTCTGGATGATCTATCCATTGGTGTAAGTGGGGTGTTGAGGTCCCCTACTATTATTGTATTGTTGTTGATATCTCCTTTTAGTTTTGTCAATAGTTGCTTTATGTACTTTTGTGCTCCTGTGTTGGGTGCATATATATTTACAAGTGTTATGTCTTCTTGGTGGACTGTCCCTTTTATCATCATATACTACCCCTCTTGTCTCTCTTTACCTGTTTTGTCTTGAAGTCTACTTTGTCTGATATAAGTATGGCAACACCTGCTTTCTTTTGTTTGCTATTAGCTTGGAGTATCTCCCGTCCCTTCTTCCATCCCTTCACTCTGAGAATGGGTTTGTCTTTGGGGCTGAGGTGTGTTTCCTGGAGGCAGCATATTGTTGGGTCTTGTTTTTAATCCATCTCATCACTCTGTGTCCTTTATTGGAGAATTCAACCCATTTACATTTAGAGTGATTATTGAAGTGTGGGGGCCTAATGCTGCCATTTTATTTCTTGTTTCCCGGTTCTCCTGCATTTCCTTTGTTTCTCATCCCATGTATTTTGTACTACCAATACACTTAGGTAGTTTTCTATGCTGGCTTTCTTAGTTTTCTTCTTATTTGTAATTTGTGCCTCTGTTGTAATTATTTTTTAGTGGTTACCATGTGATTTGTATAAAACGTCTCATAGATGAGACAGTCTGTATTCTGATGGCCTCTTATTTCCTTAGACTACGCCGGTTTCATCCCTCTCCTCTTCCCCTTCTAAGTTGTTATTGTCACATCTTTTCTCTTCTTGTGTTGTGAGTTTGTACTCACAACGAGTGTTAAAATGACTCTATTATATTTATTCTTGGTGTTTCCCTTCCCTTTATCTTTGATGTTAAACTTAAGCATTTGCTTACCTGTTCTGATCAAGAGCTGCAATTTTTTGATTTTTTCTTTCTGCTTATCTTCTTGCTCAGGGTTTTGTAACCCCTTTTCTTTTCTTTTTTTTTTTTTTCCAGGTATGAAGGCCTTCTTGATCATATCTTGTAGGGGGATCTTGTGGTGATGAACTCCCTTGACTTTTGTTTACCTAGGAAAGTTTTTATTTCTCCATCACATCTGAAGGATATTTTCACTGGATATAGTATTCTTGGCTGAAAGTTTTTGTCTTTCAGAATTTTAATATATCATTCCACTCTCTCGCATAGCCTGTAAAGTTTCTGCTGAAAAATCTGCTTACAGCCTGATAGGGGTTCCTTTGTAGGTTATTTTCTTCTGCCTTGCTGCCCTTAATGTTTTTTGTTTGTCATTGACTTTTGCCAGCTTTACTACTATATGCCTTGGAGTTAGTCTTTTCACGTTGATAAGCTTTGGAGATCTATTGGCTTCTGTCACATGGATTTCCATCTCTCTCCCCAGGTTTGGAAAGTTCTCAGCTATTATTTCTTTGAACAAGCTCTCTGCTTCTTTCTCCCTCCCTTCTCCCTCTGGAATACCTATTATCGTTTTGTTACGTTTCCTAATTGAGTCGGATATTTCTCAGAGTTTCTTCCTTTCTTTTTAGTCTTAGTTCTCTCTCCTCCTCTATCTGAAGCATTTCTATATTCCTATCCTCCAGACTGCTAATTCTGTCCTCCATGTTCTCAGCCCTACCATTCAGGGAGTCCAGATTTTTCTTAATCTCCTCCATTGTGTTTTTCATCTCCAACATTTCTGATTGGTTCTTCTTTATAGTTTCAAGCTCTTTTGTGATGTAGCTCCTGAACTCCTTGAGTTGTGTATCTGTATTCTCTTTTAACTTGTTGGATTTTTTAATGATAGCTATCTTGAATTATTTGTCATTTAGGTCATAGATTTCTGTGTCTTCAGGATTGTTTTCTGGGTACTTGTCATTTTCCTTCTGTTCTGGAGATTTAATATATTTTTTCATACTGCTTGGTGTGTGTATTTGTGCCTCCACATAGACATAGAGTTTGGTTACTGCTTCCACTTGCTGCTATTGGGGGTAGGGGAGAAGAGCTGTGTAATCTGCACCCACCAGGATCCCCATCAGCTGTTCCTGACCAAGCCTGGGCCACTCCTTGTGATCACAGTGTCCCTGAAGGTTCTCCTATCAACTGTGGGAACAATCACAAGGGGTCTTCATGTTGCTTCCCCCTGCTCCCACAGACCCACCTAGACACACTCCCCCTTTAGGGACTGCAGTGGTGTTATGGGCTTTCAAGGCAGCCAGGAGTTTATTTGCCCAGACTTGCAGCTCTGCCACCATCTGGTCCCACTGGATCTCAGTTGCTCCCTCAGGGCTGCAGCAGAGCTGTGGGTATTTAAGGCAGCTGGCAGTTTGCTCACCCAGCTGCCCCGCATCTGCTTCTAGGTCACACCAGCCCTTGTGCTTGGTGGGCAGAGTGTCTCCCCTATGGCTGACCTGAGACTATCCCTGGGGCCACTGAGGGACTGTGGATTTTCCCACTGGATCGAGGAGTGATCATACTGGGACTCCAGATTGTCACCACCCACTCCCACAGTCCCTCTGGATCTCACTTGCCCCTCAGGGCCACAGCAGAGCTATGTGTGTTTAAGGCAGCCAGTGGTTTGCTCACCCAGCTGTACTGTGTCTGCTTCTAGGTCACACCAGCCTTTGTGCTTGGTGGGCGGGGCCTCCCTACTGAGTCTGAGCCTACGTCACTCCCTGGGGCCACAGTGGGACTGTGGACTTTCCCACTGGCCCAAAGAGCAATTACAGGGGGCTTAGGGCTGTAGTCATGGTTTCCACAGTTGCACCAATGTGCACGCCCACTCTCAGGGCTGCGGTAGTGCTGTGAGCGCTTCAGCTGGGAGAGAGTCGCTTGAGGGCACTGGGCTGTCTAGGGCCCAGAGAGTTCTCACCTATCTCCACCTCCTCTCTGGGGGTAGTCCATCCACCTTCCAAGGTATAGCAGTGTGGGTCTCTCAGGCATCCTGAGCTGCTCTGTGAGTATCCTCCATTGATCAGTGAATGTCCATTTAGTTGTAATTCGAAGCAGGAGAGACAAAGAAAACTGCTCACTCTGCCATGTTGCTGATGTCCCAACTTTCCTCTTTTTTCCCCTCCCCACAGCCCCAGTGCATGGTCGTATATCCTGGGTGTAAGTCCTTCTGGTTCTTCTATGTGAGCTGCCACCACAACATTGCAACTGACAGATGGGTGGTGTAGTTCCGCACCTGGGAGATGAACCCAGGCCACCAAAGCAGTAAGAGAGATGAATTGTAACACTAGGCCATCAGGGCTACCTCTGAATTGCACTTAAAAAGGAACATTCTGTTTGCCACATGGAATTTGATTTAAAGAGGGAAAGAGTGGCAGCACGGAGACTAGTTAGGGAATATGTGAATTTGTCTGCACTTGGTTAGTTGGATTAGGGTGACAGCAATAAAGGGGGAGAGAAGTGGATGATTATAGGATGCATTTTGGAGATAGAAACTTACAAAAATGTTTATATGGAGGTAAAGGGAAGAAAAGAATGAGGGCTGAGTCCCTCATTTACTAACATGGAGAGAGTGAGACGATCAGCAGATTTGAGGGGAGGGGAATTACTGCTATCTCTATGTTAATGTTGTGTTCAAGCGGAGACCAAGAAGGCAGTTATATGTAAGAGTCTGAATCTCAGTGGAACTAGAGGTACATATTTGAGAGTCACAACACAAGTGGGATTAAGGCCATGGGACCTGGTGACATCTCTTAAAGATACAGATACAGAAAAATAAAGGGCCTAGGATCAAACCCTAGGGCTCCATTGTTAAGAAGTCAAGCAAAAGAAGAGAAGGCAGCAAAGAAGACTGAGAAGGTGAGCCAAGACGTGTTTCAAGCTTTTTCAAGAGGGAGAGGGATTTATTAGCAGTTTGAATGCAGTGAGAGATTGAATGAGAAGACAGAGAAGTGCCTGTGGGATTTACAATATGGTGGTTGCTGCTGACCTTAAGAACAGTTTGAGTGGAGTGGTGGAGATGCAAACCTGGCTGAAGAGTGTTAAAAGAGAGAAACAGGTGGGAAAGTTGAGGTGGCTGTTATAGACTATTCTTCCGTGTTCTGGGATGTGCTGTACTCCATCCCAATTTGAGGCCATTGCACACTCTAATTCCTCTGCGTGGCATCTCTTTCCTCTTTACTCTGCCCTCCCACCACACCATTGGTCCTTGTTAACTCATCCACATGCTTTGAATCTCAGCTCTTACGTTGCTTCCTTAGAAAGAGCTTTCCTGATTATCCCAGTCTACCTATATGGAAGAGGTTTTCCTGTCACAATTTTATTTCATAGTATACTTCAGATTTTATAATTATATAGTTATGGGACCCCTCACACACACACATACACACACACACCAGACAGTAAGCTTCATTAAGATGGGATGGTTTCACTTTGAGTCATTACTGTATCCTCAGTATGTAGCCCAATGTCTAGCACATACTAGTTGCTCAACATTCAACTCATTCATTGGATCAGTGAATAAATTAATGCTATCTTTTAATGTCTTGGATGAATGATATGGTCTTGTAGTGTTTTATTTTTTCCATAGTTCATTGTTTACATGCGATGTTTGGCAGCCATTCATGAAATAATACAAAACTCTATCAGGAACACTTTCATTAAGAGCTAATAAACATTTTTGCCTGAAAAACCATTCAGCATCTTTTGCAACAACTTCTTGGTGAAGAAATTCCTAAGTCAATTCAGTTTTGACACTGAGGAGCTACACGCTCTTCCCACGGCCAGCATCCCGAAGGCTAACAGAAAGCTGTGTTAAAGGTCTGCAATACATTCTTTGTGTTTCTCGTGTATTAGCTGGGTCACACTGGAGACTACTCAAACTCTCTGGGCCTCCATGTCTGTATCTGGATGATGGAGGTCATTGCCCTTATTTTGCCCACCAAACCCGGTTGTTATAGTCAAATGAAAAAAATATGTGAGAATGGTTTGAAAATTCTAAAACACTAAGAAAATCTAAAGTATTATTACCGTTATGATTCCTTTTCTATACAACTCCTGTTACCAAAATGGAAGGATGAAAATATCTTCATTTGCTTTTCTCCCCTTTAAACCCGGTATTCTCTTAATGGTGCTCACAGTAAGAGGAGATGGCATTAAACCTTTTATCACCTGTTCAGGAGCCAAGCTTGCTAATGTTTTTATTTGGATTCTATTTGTACTATAATATGTTATCTGTTCCTTTTGTTCGTTTACCTCTCTTGGGAAGAAAACAAGTCATTTGCGGTCTTGGAATCTGTAAGCATGAAATGTGCCCTTCTTGTCTATTCATAAACAGAAAATCTAAAAACATGAAACTTGAGGTGTTTCTTCAAGATGCTGTGGGATTTGAGGTGAAGAATTTGAGAAAGACCAATATTTCACCTAACAAAAATCTGTAAATATGAAAATGGCTTTGACTGTGCTACAAGAAATCCTTCTAATTTATCTGCATAATATTTACAGTGAATATAGAGTGATTTTCACGAACCCTACCGAAGAACGCGTTTCGTTACTTTACAGCTGTCCGTTTGTAAACGTGTATCTACTACGTTAACCCCACACTTAGTGCAGTGATGAGAGCGCAGAGTGTGGAGGTACAAGGACCTTGGTGTGAGTGTCAGCTTTGCTGCCTGCAAACGTGTGGCTATGGGCAAGTTATTACTCTCTCTAAATCTCAATTTCCTCGCCTTTGAATGGGAATTTTCTCATAGGATGGTGTGAGGAATAAGTGAAATAAGATGGGAAAAATAATTTAGTTCATGGTAAGTGGTGAATAAAGATTCATGTTATCATCATACCTATATTATATGTTTAATTATAACATACTTATAATATAGTTAGTATTAATATAATTATATTAGTCATATATAATTATATCAATTAATATAATACATATTGTATTTTAGTGTTAATTAATAGTATAATTAATAGTCACATATTATTATATATTTTTAGTATCTTCCCATTATGGGTTGAATCGTGTTCTCTCTTCCCAGTTCTTAACACTCAGTTGCTCAGGATGTGACATTATTTGGAGATACGGTCTTTACAGAGGCAATCAAGTTAAAAGGAGGTCATTAGGGCTCCAATCCACCATGACTGGTGTCTCTATAAAAAGGAGAAATTTGAAGAATGACATGCACACAGGGAGAAAGCCGTGTGAAGATGAAGGTAGAGATCAGGGTGGTGATTCTGGAAGCCAAGGAATGACAAGATTTCTAGCAAACCACCAGAAACTAGGAGAGGGCATGAACAGATTCTCCCTCACAGCCTTCAGAAGGAACTAGCCCTGCCAGGAGCCTTGGTCTGGGACTTCTGGCCTCCAGAACTGTGAGACAGTAGGTTTCTGTTGTTTAAGCGGCTCAGTGTGTGGCACTGTGTAGGACAGCCCTAGCAAACTACCGCACTTCCCCACTGGACAATGAGGGAGAGGAGTCAGGGAGATTTTAGGGGGCAACACCTAAGCAGAGGCACCGAGAGCGATGTCCTGTACTGTCTCTCGGTGTCCGCTACTGAAATCCTGCTTCTCGTTCCGTTTGCACCACAAAGACTTGCCCAGTTTTGGTCAGAAGCTGTGGCTTCCCCTTTTGTGTTCACACCAGAGAGAGGCAAGCATAATTCCCCAGTTCCTCCTTCCCTCTACAATTCATTCCGCCAGTGAAGCTGGATTATACTTAAGAATCACCTGGTAGCCCAGTTATTTTTCACCCCGGCCCGTACCCATTCCATTCTAAGGGTATTGAGAGCAAGGCATGTCTCACTCATTTGGGGTGTGTCAGTCAATCCCCATCAGTGAGTGCAGAGTACGATGCTTGCCTGGAACACATAGTGGACACTCAGCAAATATTTGAGAGATTGAACTGATTTTCCCATCAGCCTTTCCTCATCTTAACTGCACTGTGAAGGAACCTTTCAGAAAGGGAAGAACTAGAGTTGGTTGGACAACCAAAGGTAAGTACCTAAAATATGGCTTTTGCTGAGGTTTGTGGAAAGGGAACTTGTGGCCGAAAAGCAGCCAGGGCATACTGGGGAGTTCAGGGCACAGAGCCGAGCAAACTGATTTTGTCTAGTTGAGGTAGGGGGTGAGCTTGGCTGTCCAGGCTTGAGAGCAGTTCAGGACTGGAAGTCTGGAGGTCGGGCAGGTGGGAAATCTTGGCTGTCACAGCGAGAAGGAAGGTAAGGTTCCGATGCCCAAACAGGGTAGGGCTGGAGGTTGGTCAGGTGGGGGGGGAGGGTAAGAGGGAAACCAAAGGGTTGTTTCTGCCCAGCTCCTGATCAGGAGGGAGGAGCCGGGACAGTAACAGGGGTGAGACTGGGGCCTGGGTACAAGTAGGTTTGATGGCAACATTTTCCAAACCAAAAATCAGAACATGCGATAAATACAAATGAGTGTATCTGGACAATAATACCAACTATTTGAAATGGGAATGATTCAAGAAAATGTACCATATGTGGTCACTATTGTTACAGAAATGATAGCTGGAGTTGGCCTAAAGTGATAGTCTTTTCTTTCTCTTAGTTTCTGTCATCTTTTCCTCTTGCTTATCCTGAATACTGAATTGCAATACATTTTTATTACGTTTTTTGTCTTTAGAGCAGGTGAATTGATCTTCTTGAAATGCTGATTAAATTATTGGTTGTCAATAGCCCTTGATGGATTTTTTTTTTTACTACTGCTTAAAATTTCCCCCCTTGCTCTAAGATCTCCTTACAAGACAGTTTAAATTCCCTTTTATTATTTCCCAAGATGAAGAGAATTTCTGCTTTGCATGGGGATTCCTCAACGGCTTAAGGAATTTTTCTCACTTCTTCCGTTATTCTTATAACGTCTAAACGAACAGGACTCGCAAAGACGTTGTCTTCATTGAATCCTTCCACCTAGCAGAAGAATACCCATGTTACCAGTCCCTTGAGTTTCCCTGTCCGTTTTTATTTTCAGGGAGTGCTGGCTGTCAGGGGTAGGGCACACAGTTGAGAGGAGGTGGAATGTGGGTCAGCCACAAAGAAGTATACTTACTTTACTATATATCTTATAAGGTACTGTCCCTGTCATTGTGCCGTTTTCTCAAACCTATTGTAAAATGGGCTACCCATAAGTGTGAATTATATAGCAGTATACCATTGTCTCTGACATAATCTGCCTTCAAATGTATAGACAACAGTAGTGTTACATTTTACAAAATTTTTGCTGCGGCGCACTCGCTGGCTTTCACACGTGTCTCCCACGGGCACACGCAGGAAGGGGGCTTCTGCTTCCACTCACGCACTTCCCACATTCTGTGTGCGAGCAGCGCTCTTCCAGGAGCCAGCTTATGTGCTGTCCTGAGGACAGGTCAGCTTCGGGCAAATAAAATGGTACACAGTTACCTTAGTGAAAGAAAAAAGCCAATAAACCTCCAACTTTCTTTTAGCTAATGAGTTTTTACCACTATAATGTGTAATATTTCTCCCTTTTCCCCCTATTTTTTTTAGTAAACAAACAGGGACCCATCTGTGAGCCATTGGAAGGAGCTGTGTATTTAGCTCAATGTGCTTATTATTCTTAATTCCCCTCGGCCATGCTCTGAAGCCTGCCTTCTTTTACGTGAATTTTAAAAACATGTTCAAAGATATTTTAAAAACTGCCATATGCTTATATCGATTGACATGTTTAAAACGTGGCATCTGGCTGTAGAGAACAAGGGAGCTGGCGTCGTGAGCCGTAGCACAGCTGAAGTGGTGGAGGAGTTCCATAGAGACGCGTCAGAGCTTAGTAGTCGAATAGCTGAAGCTTGGGTTCAAATCTCAGCTCTGCCAATTACTGGCTGTGCGACCTTGGGCAAATTATTTAATCTCTCTGTGCCTCAGTTTCTTCTTTAATGAAACTGTGGTAATAGGAGCTACCTTATTGGTTTATGAAGTTAAATTAGTTAATATTTATAAAGTAATGAGAACAGTGCCTAGTTCACAGGAGGTATAAAATAAATGTTAAGTAAAATTCTTCCTATAAGTAGCAATAAAAATATTTTTGGTGGAATTTCAGCTGTGCATTTCTTTGGATAAGTATTAATTAACTACATTATCATGTGGATCCTTATTATGAAAAACTCTGGATCTTATTTTTGGACCTGGTCAATCAGAGTGGTGAAAATAACTAAACCCATTTGGGCAGAAAAGCCCCGCATATTCGCCAGGTCAGGTCTCAGACAGGGCCTGAGTGCTGCAGACCCTCGTTGCCTGAGGTTTCTGAGAGTTCCTGGGAGAACTCTGAATGAGCGGCAGCGGGACGAGAACGTTTCATTTCTGCTTTTGTGACTCAAAGCGAATCGAGGCATCAAGCTGTACTTCCCCGGACGTTACGTGCTGTTGTTGGCACGTGTGTACACGGGGTGGGGAGGTGGATACAAGAAAAACTATTTCTGAAGAATAGCAGAGACGTACCATGTGCGCTTTTCTCAGCTCTGCTGTTTTCAGTTAGCAGTACATGCTGGAGCTCTCTCCATGGTAGCATGTAGAGGTGTTCCTCCTTCCTTCTTGTAGCCACATGGCCCTCCGTTGTGGTCTCAATTGGTCTGCTACTGATGGACACTTGGGCTGTTCCTGTCTGTTGCTATTACAAATAGTGATGTAAATAATAGTCTTCTGCATTTATCTTTTCATTCCTTTGCCAGTGTATCTTTGGTTAGATTGTTAGACGTCAAGTTGCTGGGTTAGAAGATAAATGCATATGTAGTTTTGCTAGAAATTGCCAAACTCTCCTCCATAAGGGTGGTACCATTTTGAATTCTCACCAGCAATATCTGAATGCTTGTTCCCCCAAGGTCTTGTCAACACGTTTCAGGGTTTTTTATTGTTGTCAGCCTATTAGGTGAGAAATATCTGACCACAGTTTAATTTGCATTTCTCTTATTATGAGTGAGGTCGAGCCTCTTTTTATATTGTTAAAAACTATTTGCATTTCTTTCTGTGATTTATCTGTTAATATCTTTAGCTCATTTTTCAATAAGGTGTTGTCTTATTTCTTCTCTGTGTTTAGAAACTCTTTTTATATTTAGAATATTGTCTTTTTTTCTGTGATAGAAATGGCAAATATTTTTCTTTCCATTTGTCATTTGCCCTTTCACTTCACCCATGGTACCTTTCCTGTGTAAAAGTTTTTATTTTTAAGGTTTTTTGTAATCAGATTTATCAATTTTCTTCTCTTATTCTTTCTGAATTTTGAATTCTAATTAGGAAAGTTTTTAACACTACCAAGTTATAAAGAAATTCACCCCTGTTTTTTTCAAGTACTTGTGTGGTTTAATTCTTTACATTTAATCTCTCATCCTTTTGGAATTTATCCTAAACTGTAAGCCAGGCTCTGTGCTTTGGGCTGGCTTTTGGGGAGTGGCAAGGGTGGATTGAGGTGGGGATTTGGGGGCAATGAAATACAAAGTTGTGTAAGATAACATCTCTGCATCAAAGTGCTATTACCAGAAGCAGAATCAAAACAACTCTTAAGAAGCCTTGAATAAATGGATACTGTGAGTCTGTATGGTAAGATAATGAAGAATTCACTTCTCTCCAAATGGATTTATTGATTTCCTTGAGGACACGAAGATATTCTTAAAACAGAATGAGCTAAATTCTGACAAATACATTTGTAGAATAAGATGATGCAAAAGAGTTTTATTTCATGGGATAGTCAAGAAAAGAATCTCCAGTTAAATGACACTAGAGCTGAGTTTTAAAGGATGAGTAAGAATTCAACAGAGTGAAGGTAAAGAAGGAGGGTATTCTTAGCAAAGGGAGCATTTGCATGGCATGGAAACACTTGCCACGTTCTTGAAAAAGTGGAAGAGTTCCCTTGAGTGGGTCACCCACCATCTATGTGTTGTGAGGAAGAAGAGATGGTAGAGAGGGCTCAGTGATCCTGCTAGACCAAAGGTCAGGAAATGTTTTCTTAAAGGGCCAGATTGTAGTACTTTAGGCTTGCAGACCATATGATCTCTGTCACAATTACTCAGTTCTCCTGTTGTAGCATAAAAGCAGCCATAGACAATATGTAAACAAATGAGTGCAGCTGTGTTCCAATAGAATTTTATTAACAAAACCAGGTGGCAGTTTGGATTTAGACCATGTGCCATGGTTTTCCTTTCCCTGGATTAAAAATTTGGGATCAGACGGGGCTGGCCCCGTGGCCGAGTGGTTAAGTTCGCGTGCTCTGCTGCAGGTGGCCCAGTGTTTCGGTGGTTTGGATCCTGGGCATAGACATGGCACTGCTCATCGAACCACCCTGGGGCGGTGTGCCACATGCCACGGCTAGAAGGACCCACAACGAAGAATATACAACTATGTACTGGGGGCTTTGGGGAGAAAAAGGAAAAAAATACAATCTTTAAAAACAAAATTGGGATAACAGAGCAAAAGTGGGGATCTGGGGTGTTGGAAACACAGCAAGGCCTAGGAAGTATAGGAAAGAAAGTCAAAGCAACATCATTGTCTCCTTATTTTAGCATCCTCAAAGAGCTAAGACATAGTGTGGCTGCTATCACTATGTAATTTTACAGAAATGGTATGTAAATTTTAGACTGGAATCCTCTTGACCTTCTGTGGTGAAAAACATGAGTTGTGGGAAGCAGAAAAGAACGATGATCTCATTTTGCCTTGCCCAACTGGGAGCAGTAAAAGCTGTCTTCCAGAAACTTGGGCAATCTTAATCCAGTTACAAGCAAGTACCACCCTGTGCCAGAAGTCTCTCAAAGTGAGGAATTTTGATGTTGGAAATCAGCCTCAGTGTGGTAATTAGCCTGGGGTATCATTTTGATGTTAAACTTACAGAAAGCTTAAAGGCTATTCAACCATTATATAAAAGTGTGATGAATTAGATCTGAGAGTAAAAGGGAAAACCTCTTGCTGAATTGAATGGAATGTCTAAATTGGGTCTGAAGGTGGATTAGATGGGCTCTAAATATTCCTCAGACTGACAGATTCCACAAATATAGGCAGCCTAATAACAGAGCCTATCAGAATGTTTGTTTTTGACCAGCTGTCAAATAATGGAGAAGTTCAATTGTGTAAACACATCTTGATTTTGGTAACAGTACAAATAACGATTCATTGTCTATTTCAAATAATCTATCAGTCTGAGTACAAATCTTATTAAGTCACAGGGTGATGACTATTCAAAAATTCTTATAATCTTAAAGATGAAAAAAATTTGACTGTACACTTCTGAAGGAAAAATCTAAGAATTATTAAAGTGAAAATGGCAACTTTCAACAAGGAGCCAGTGATATTTCCATAATTATTGGTTTACATAAGTGTTTAAGTCAGTCATTATATAATTACTTTCTGATTTTTAGAATTCACTAGAGAGACTGAAGATAGTTATTGAGCAGGATAGTTATTGAGAATGTTAGCTGGAAGCAAATTACCTTTCAACAGAGTTTCATGTTAATATGTAGTGAAATTCTCCAGTGTATCTCCACACATTATGATATGTGCTTTTTCTTTTTTAAAGATTTTATTTTTTCCTTTTTCTCCCCAAAGCCCCCCAGTACATAGTTGTATATTCTTCGTTGTGGGTCCTTCTAGTTGTGGCATGTGGGACGCTGCCTCAGCGTGGTCTGATGAGCAGTGCCATGTCCGCGCCCAGGATTCGAACCACGGAAACACTGGGCCGCCTGCAGCGGAGCGTGCAAACTTAACCACTCGGCCACGGGGCCAGCCCCAGGATATGTGCTTTTTGAAATACAGAGATAAGTAACTTAGTCATTCACATCATTTCTTTTTCCTTGTTTGTTTAATGTGTCAGGAAAGAAGCAGGCATGAAACATGTTTTCCCTTTTTCCCATTTATTGCTTACTTTGCCTCCTGGGCTCTAGTGTCTTTTTCTCTCTTCACTATACTCAACAAATAAGGGTTTTCCGTGAGATAAGATAGATTTAGGCTCCTCAGTGATCAGTGGTCTGTGACCTAGATAAAGGCCTTGACAGTGATCTCTTGCTTCAACGATCTGTTATTTTTGAAAGTCTGGATTTCACTTCCTGGGTTTCCACCTAAAGATTTGTGGTAATGGGAGGTAGGGCTGGTGGAGCTCAGATCCAAGCAAAGGGACAGAAAGCGATTATGAGTTAAACATGGACTACGTCCTTGGCACTATGTTAAACTCTTTTCATGTATGATTTCATTTAAGGAGGTCACAGTCTTGAAGAAATCAGAGGAATCATATTAAGATGTGTCTGATAAAGCCATAAAGATTGTTTTCTCCTCTTGTAAAATGTTGACTCTGTATCTTGTTTCATTCCAAAAAATTACTAAGGAGTTTATAAATATAATAAATGATCATTTCATACCTCTGCGCAGGGCTTCAGCTACATTCTCCTCCTCTCCCGATGCCCCCACCATAAGCTAACAACCTAACAAAATGTGCATACTTAAGAATTTCTTTATATTACTTCAAAAGATAGCATGTGAAAGGAGATGAGATGAGGCAGGACACATAAGCAGTGTCCAAGCCATGTGGGAGGGGAGATGCATGCGCTATGCCAGTGAACTTTAGGACCAATGGAAGGGTCTTTCTCAGGAGAGTGGCATGTTCTGATTTGTCTTTTAGATGTGTGTTATTCTGGGAGCAATGCGGGGCATGGATTTTGGGAGCCAGGGCTGGTGGCCAGGTAAAGTGGTGTGAAGACTCCTGCAATGTCCACATAAGGAATGGTGAGAACTGCACTGGTCGAAAGGATGGAGCCAGAGGGATAGATCTGAGAATGATTCAGCCATTATTGTGTGTGAGGTACAGGAAGAGGGAAGAGCCAAAATATCCCTTAGGTTTCTGGCTTGGATGACTAAGCGGATGATAGTGCCCTTAACTGAAACAAAGAACATTCCTGATTTACGGAACAAAGCAGCATTTTCAGCTTTCAAAGTTGGACATGAAGATTAATCTTATACAGAGCAGCACTGTCCAATATAAACATAATGCAAGTCCCAAATCTGATCCACATATGTAATTTTCAGTTTTCTGGAAACCACATTAAGTAAAAAGAAACAAGTGAAATTAATTTTAATAACATTTTATTTAACCCAATATATTCAAGGTATAATGATTTAAACTTGTAACCAATAAAAATTATTAACGAGCATTTTACATTTTATTTTCATACGAAGTCTTCAAAATCTGGTGTGTGTTTTGTGCTTACAGAACATCCCAGGCTACCCTCGTCACAAGTCACATTCTCAGCAGCCACAGGTAGCTGGTGGCTACCACAGTGGCCAAGGCACCTGTAGAGCATCCTGATATACTTAGATCAAAACGTTCTTTTTGATAAAAGAATTATATAGCTCCTGGAAATTGACTAATCAAATAGTCAAGAGAAATACGCAAGGACGGCTCAGAAAGGAGCCGTTCAGCTTAACAAGAGAATAGCGTATGAGGAGATGTGACTTCTACTTTGGGTTTTAATACTGAAAGTTGTGTGATCTTTGGTAAGGGAATTTTTCTGCACCGGGGTGATCCAAGGTCAGGACTCTTTGTGCACTTTACTTTTACTGTCCGTAAGTCAGTGAACCGACTACTTCGCGCAGCGGCCGCGGTTCTAATAGCAGCAGTGGTAGTGACGACGGCAAACCTGCTGCTGCGTGCCAGGCACCATTTTAAAGGCTTGACACGTATTAGCTAATCTAATTATCACAACAGGCCTGTGCAGTAGATTCTATCATCATATTCATTTCACAGATGGGAAACTGAAGTACAGAGAGGTCATCTAAACAGATAATAAAGCAGATCGCTTGCAGATTTGGGTTTAAAATACAGGTGATCTGGTTCTCAGGACCATGCCTTTAACCACTGCTTTCTTAAAAAGTAGAAAAAAATAAAGCAAAATTAAGGCTGTTAATATCTTTCAAACATCGCAAACTTAAATCTTTTTCAAACTCATAAAAATAATTTCAAAGCCAATTAGCCAAAATAGTGAATACATTTTGAGTCGGCTTCATCAGCACAGATAATGCAGTGTGTCCATACTTGTCCTTGAAAGCCACTTTTAATTGTGAGGAAAACAGAAAGGTAATCACTGCCCTGTCTTTCCTTGTAGCAGCCCCTAAGATAGGCTCCTTTCGACACTATCGAAAACAACAAAGGGCCAATAAGCAGAAAGCTGAAATTGGATATTTCTCACTAAAAAGAGATAACTATCTTCTCTAAGAGTAAAACCAAAACTAACAATGAAATGAAAACTGGAGGGAATCCCCCAGTGCCCTATGTGAGAGTGAGGCTCAAGCAGGCGTGGGCTGACAAATGTTTACAACTGTCTCTCTGGAAACAAATGTCTGTGTTCTCTATATAAGCTTATTATAAATTTTATATATAGGATGTGTACTACACAATTTACAAATAATAATAAATATATCTTTTACTCTCAACTCCGTACAGCAACCTGATTCTCATAAAATACTTTTGGTGGTTTTTTTGCTGAACCCTTGCCTCTGTTGGTTACCTCTGGTGGCAATTGATGAATGAGTGGAGTTCAGACATGAGTGTTGTTGATATTTGTGTGTATGTTAACCAGGGAGACAACAGTGAAACAATCAAGACATGTGTCAGAATGTCTCTCTCTCGCAGCGACATGAGTCACTTCTTTGCTGAATCAGAACATAGTTTTTGAATAATGGAAGAATATTTCCTCATTTATTTGTGTCATTTGCAGTGCAAATGCTACAGACACAACAATACTTTCTCCTTCACTTTTTAAAGTCTAGACAGCCAACAAAACAACCCAGCCCTCATTTGTCGTAGTTTGCTGATCTCCTTGGTGTAAATACTCCCATCAAGGCCAGTTTTAGGCTCCTGACACCATGTCACTGGACGCAGAGTTGGGAAGAGATCCACAACAGTACATTGTTATATTGTATTTTCACTCTACAGGAACAACACATGTAAATAGCCTCAAAGGCATAAAAAATAGTACAATGCAGTAAAATAATTAGAAAGTGTTTCTTACCTTCGTCTTAGATGATTTATTTAATTGTAAGTTTATATAATTTAATTTTAGTAACAGCTGTGTCTAACAACTACCTTACAAAAATTTCTAAAAATTTAATAACTGGCTCTTATGAGCCAGTACAAATCACTCCAGCACGTGACTGGCGAGAGCGGTGACTTACGTGTCATATGTTGACTTAGAAGAAGTGCACAGAGGAAATCACACCCCCCAGCCTAGATACACAGGAGATTCAAAGCCACCATGAGAATGTACGACTTGGAAAGATGATAGGGAACAGGAGCTGCAGAAGCACAAATAAGTATAGCTCATTTAGCATACTTATTAAAAAAAAAGTCTGTGCCACTCTTCACCAGAATCTTGACTTTAATAACCAGTCAGGATCCATGCAGAGGGGGATATTTAACTTAGATTTTTATGGAAACATCAAAAGCATTTGTCGAGAATGACTAAACCCACACTCTGTAATAAGATCTCTATGATTTAGAACTTGTAAAGGTAACTATAGAGGCAGCGGTGTGTTTTTATACAGGTGTCTGGTTCTTCTTGGCTGAGGAATTGATGACAGTGCGCTATCTATTGTGATTGAATGGCCTCACTGGCCCCAGCCACCTCTTCGGCTACATGCCCCAAACTGCTGCTATAAATCAGAATCTCCTCTGTGCTGAGATGTCTGCTTCTGGCTTCAAAGTCTTGGGTACAAAGTCAAGGCACTTCTTAAACATTTACCAAAATCCTCTCTGAGCTGTGAGCCTTGTCTTGTCTGTCTTATGGGTGGACCCACAGGTCTACAAGTCATTGAGCCTTTCCTGAGGGCGCTCTGTGTGAACATCTCTGTGCTGGGGATCTCACTGGGGAGTGAGCATTCTTTGACATCGCATCTGGGTTTGCCCAGTGTCTGGTGTTAAAGTCTTTTGGAGGAAAAAATCCCTTCTTACCTGACGTCTGTTCTAAAGACAGAGCCTCCATCGTTGGGACCTTCCCTGGGCCACCTCCCTGGCACGTAAAATATAAATACCGAGTAGCATGTTAGTTGTGATGTCATGTGCGTTTTTACTGCAGTCAAACAAGTTTGCCACAGTGAATCAGACCTCAGAGTCATCCAACTCATTTTTAATTTTTTTGGAGCGTCACTGGGTGATAGCTTATGATGATTTTACTATTTTTTAAAAAACGGAAAGCCTTCAGTTTGTTCCCTGTCAACATTTGCATTTCTTGACTAGTGTATGATCTTAGTATATCTCTTCAGAAAGCATCTTCCTCACTTGGTGATTATTTAGATTGTCCTTTACTGGGCTTTCATCCAGCTCTATTATGTTTTTCTCAGTTGGCATCATATTTCTGCAGTAGAATATTAGCTCTTCTGGCCCTTGTCTTTATCTAGTCTCACTTTAGCCCCCATAAGCCCAATTTATAAGCATAAAATGTTTCTATTCATAAAACGTCAAGACCAGTCAGCCGCAAAATTATACGGCAGAAAACTCCTGGCTTCAGTGCCTCACCTTATAACACCCTAGATTAGAAACTTCTTCAGGCAGGAATTACATCTTACCCATCTTCACACACTGGGTTTACAACAACAGTCAGAAGTCAGATGTACAAAAAGAGTACCTTTATTCATCTATGCTTGGACTCAAGCTAGCTGTAGTCTGCCACTTCAAAGGCACTCAGAGTCTTCTGATTTCAAGAAGTCTTTTCCAGGAAATCACCAAATTCAGGATTTAAGCTCAGTCACTCAAAGCTCCAACTCCCCATCATTCTTGTTTTCTGTGGTGGGTTTTTATCTTCTGCTTGAAGAAGATAAATATCCTGGTATTTGTCTGGGCACAAGAGACATTATGTAACATTGTGAGGCTGGTGCTGCCCTCCAGACTTTGCTCACCTGCTCTAGTCTTTGGTGCGGGGTGGCTGTCCACGTCGTCCCCACTGCTGGTGGAGCCCCTTATTTACTCTGTCGGCACGGGCGGTGCTCTTCAGGAGCTCCGATTCTTCCCCCTGCTTGTTTGGACGCTACTCAGATCTCACTGGCCCTGAGGACCTCCTATGGCCTGGCTAGACCTACTACTCTTTGACTCCCCAGCTTGGGCTGTCAACTCTGAGCCTCTCCGCCACAAGGTCATTTCATCTCAGCTACAGGGATCCCTCTGAGAGCTTGCCAGTTGGTTCTCTCTGGGAACATGGGAAATTGTTGATCCCGTGCTTGCCTTCCATGAAGGTTTCTGGGAGACGTAGGTCATTTTAGGTTCTCTGCAGGACTGTGTCATCCCAGAGTTTCAGCTGGGAATGCACATAAGCTTCTCTGTCCTCCAGTACTCAAGTCCACCACCCATGCTTCCTTGCATCCCAGAGATTTAACCAGGAGGTGGCAGACTTGATAGCCCCTCTTTCCCTCAGAGAGACCCACTCGAGGATAATTCTCGTCTCCTTTGCTGTCTCTCCCAAGCTCTGAGAGTTTTCAAGTCCCCTCTGTGTAGAAGTAATGCTGCCCTTCTCTTTACTTTACTGTCTGCAGCCTTACTTGTCATAGTTTAAAAATCTCCACACTCAGTCTTCCAAATTTTGGTTTTGATATTAATGGGAAGTTTTTAGAACTGAGGAAACTCAACTGCCAAGCTCTAGTCATGGAAAGCCTAGTTTTCTTAACTAATATATCTGGAATGTCCTTCAAGAGCCAATCTCGAAAGTGAAAATCTGAACTTTAAAGCTTTGGCCGTTTCTCCATTCCAGCTATAACAACATCTGAGTTTTTACATCTGCAAATGTACAATGTGACTACAGGGCTGTTACCATCTGCGACTTCCTCTAAAAAGAGGAAGGACTTGAAAGTCACAGGAGAGGGATGCCAATGGGCCTCGAAACTACAGTATAGGATGCCATGTACATGCTACCCCTGGAGCTGTGTCTGCATGCAGCCCTGTCGGAATGGCTTTGAGGACAGGAGTGTAAGGCGAAATTAAACAATAGCTGTAATAATAAAACTTGTGTTGGAGGGAGAGGACAGTCCTGATCTCTGCTCTGTCACCTGCTGGCCACGAGACCTTACCTCACTTCTGTCTGTTCACGATCCCTTCCTCTGGAGAATCCACACGAAAGCAGCTGTAATATCTGGCTGAATAGGAAGAATATCACAATGAGAAACACAAAAAAGAAAGCATATGAATAAATTTCATAATGTTGTTTCACTACAATTGTATTCTCAGAACCCAGAATGGTGTCTGGCATATGTGCTTTCAAGAAATGTATAACACATTTCTTGTTATCAACATCACAAACTTATGTTTAAAAAGTGAATCAAGGAGCAAATAGATACATGAATGAACAGAACACCTCACCAACCCCTGATACTGTAGTTTATAGTTAGGGAGCTAGTTGGGGTGCTTTTTCCATTTAGCACAGTCAAGCGACTCCCCCAGGGACAGCCTCAGCACTGAGCACGTTCTCGTCCCCAGGGGGACCCGGAGGAGCAAACTAGCCAAAAGGAGGGAAGTGGCTCATTTGTCCTGTGTCTGCAGAGAACAGATCCAAGTAAGAGTGGGGAAGCTGCAGGGGAAAAAATCATAAAAAAAGCAGACTCTAAATGACAGCAGTTCCCCGAAGGTAAATTGCTACTAATCAAATTACCTTTAGAATTATGTTTCATTTCGATCCAATCTGTGATTTGTAGATAACAGGAATTCATCCAATTTAGGAAATGTTCTCCTTTCCCACCATTAGTAGTGGAAATGAACTCAGAACAAAGGGATTCCAAATCCTTTGAAGCCTGTGGTTAAGGGATAATAATTCTTTCTCAAGTATCTCATCATCTTAGGCCTCTTTTCAGTCACTTTGAGACGATTTTTTAAGAACAGCCAAGCCTCAAGTGACCGATTATTCCTACATGTGCTGGCAACAGGGACAGACACAATCAAGTCATCAGGTCTAAACTGGTTCATTCTTTCTCCGGAGAAGGAACAAAACTGTTCCACGTCTTTAGGGAACAGCCATCATGATTCTTAGAACCAGCTTCCATCCCAGATCCTCAAAGCTGTCTGCAAACGTAAACTCGTTTGTCCAGGCACCACGCGCCGCTCCGAACGAGGAAAATGGGATAAAGCTGGGAAATAATTACACACATGGCAATCAGCACCATTCGCTGCGAGCTTACTCTGATGGTGTATATTTACTCCTCACCCTGGAGGTTCAGAGGTGTTGAGTTACTCGCCCAGGTTCACAGTATTAGTCTGGGAGATTAAGAGGCAGCCTGGTGTAGTTGCTAAGATCCTGGACCCTGGTGCCAGATTACCCATGTTAAATCCCACCTACACTCCTTTCTAGGTCTGTGGCCTAGGATGAGTTAACCTCTCTGGCCTCCCATTTCCCCTCTGCAATGTGGAAAGAATGATAATAATGCTACCCACCTCATGGGGTTGTTGTGAGAATTAAGTGAGTCAAGTGCTTAGAACAACATGTGACACCTGGTAAATGCCATGTGATTGCTGGCTATTGTTATTATTCTGCAGTTGCAAATAACAAGAACCCAACTCACACTAGCTGAAGCAGCAAAAGAAGCAGCGGTAGTCCTTGCTTCAGACACGCCTAGAGAGAGATTCAAATGATGCTTTCAGCAGGCTCCCCAGCATCTCAGCTTGCTTCGCTTTGGCTTCAAGATGCATCATGCAAGCTTCATGGTAGCAAGATGGCTGCTTGCAGCTTCAGGGCTCCACTACCCTTACTGAGAAAGACAAGTTTTTGTGATGAAGATATGGCAGAGGTCCCAGTGAAGTGGCCCGGCTTTGGTCAAATACTCATTCCTGCACCCAGACCCGAGTCATGTGACAAGCACTGAGGCAGGAGGCTGGGTGTGGCCAATCCAAACCACATGGCCTAAGGAGGGTTCCTGTGCAAAGGCACTCAGTGGAGGCCCCAGAGGAAGGGAGCAGGAGAAAGTATAAATAAATGTTATATACGTATATAGTCTCATGGCCAGCAGGTGACCTACAGAGATCAGGACTGTCCTCTCCCTCTAGCTCGTCTTATTACTACAGCTATTGTTTAATTTCGCCTTACACTCCCGTCCTCAAAGCCATTCCGACAGGGCTGCATGCACAGCCCCAGGGGCATAATTGACTCAGTGTCCTGTTCTCTAGTTCTGAGGCCCATGGGCATCCCTCTCCCATGACGTTCAAGTCCTCCTACTTTTTTTGAGAAAGCACCCTGTAGTTTCATTTTACACTTGCAGATGTAGAAACTGAGACCTGAGCAGAAGAGGGACTGAGAAGGAGTGGACTCCTTATTCATGAACTCATCGTTTAAGCCTACTTTGTATAGATGCTATGTGAGTGTGCTAACAGTGCCGTGCGTAAGCCTTCCTCCGCAGGGCCTGCCAATATTCCGGCCCGTTGACGCCAAGGCATTCAGGGTTACTGAAACTTTTTTGAGCTGGATAATTATCAGTAATAACTAGACACATCACTGATTAATGTTTCAACTGACAAGCATTGATTTCCTGCTATCTACCTACGCCCGCTCAGTTTCAAAGCGTAGCTCTGTTAACACAATCGTGATCCTTTTTGTAGAAATATTTATAGTCTTTGGAGTGTACTGAAATATCTTTCTTAGCTAACTAATAATGGTTGAGTTTATTGAATTCCCTTGGAACTTCAAATAGGTATTGTTAACAAAGTAGAAGGTAAAATAACGATTTCTTGAACACATAGCATAATAAAAGGAACACATGTTTGTCGAGCGTTCTGTACACAGCGTTTTACAATTATCCTTTTTAAATCCTGGCCAACAACTCTGTATGGTAGATAATATCATCTTACTTTATAGATGAAAAAAATCAGATGCCAGAGAGATGAAGTAAAGGCTCATAGTCCTACGGCACTAAATGGAAGAGACTGACTTTACTCCTGCGTCTGTCCTGCAAACCCTTCCTTCCTCCTACCACACCACTTTAGCCAGCCATTGCATAAACTTGCTTTAAAAGTATGCTTTCAATTATACATCGCCAGCCCCGGCTGACTCAGTTCAGGTCGTGTAAGTCTTATTGAATGGTGAGTCTGAGCATGTTGAAGGGCTGATTAGCTGATATGGATTTGAACCTCCTAGTCTCATCACAAAAGCACAGATCCATTTGATTTGTAAACTTCAGGAAACAAGACCCTCCTTATTCAGGGCACATCCAAAACTACAAGGCGGGCAAGCGTATTCTTTCTCTGGGTATCTGTTCTTCATCTCACTCTCTGAGAGACGCCTGCCCTTCTCAGCTCTTGGATATCTTTGCCACCCTTGACCCCAGTGTGCTTCTTGGTCAGTGCTTTCAGGCCAGCTCTGCCTCCCTGAGCCTTCACCAAATCTTGCTCTAGTGAACACTGATCATTTGTTGCATCTCAGCAACCACTCCTGCTACCTAAAAGCACCCAGATGTTAATTTAGGGACTTTCCCCCTTATGGTGCCTGATTTGGGGGCCAGCCTTACCATTACAGAAGGCAAGGGGTCCCTGAAAGCCATGTCGGCTAGATCATCTCTTTTAACACCCAGGGACTGCCCAGTGGAAAACAAGCATACGTGAATCTGATGCAATCTTCTGGCATTCTGTATCCTAGGAAGAATGAAGCAAGGATGGGAGAAAAGTTAAAATTGGTTAATTTTATAAGAAGCACCCTGGCGAGACTATTCTGGCAAGTTGTGTTCTCATTCCTCCTCTAAGCCTTGTTCCTCAGCTTTGACCTTCCAGCCTCTGATATGCCCACCATCTTTCTGAAACATTCTTCCTTGTTTCAGAATCAGAAATATTTCTGTGGTTTGCAACCGGAGACCCCTCACAATAAATCTTCCCTCCTCGCTGGTAGCCCTGCATGCCACATCTCTCCCCAACGTCTCACTGTTGTGTGTTCCCCTCATCACCTCAGCGGGAACCTACTGTGCTCATTGCCTCACGTTCCAGGTCAGGCGGTCTGGACTGCCCAGGCTGACTGTTAACGATCCAGGTAACTGATCTGTAATAATGAGCTGGTGACAGAGAGAGGGGATTCATGGCGTCCTTTTATCAGCTTCCCCTCAGAGGCACTTAGGTAATTCATTAAGCTAAACTTCTTCTCAACAGCTGTTTAAAATCCATCTCGGGGCTGCCCAGTGGCACAGTGGTTAAGTTCGAGCTTGAGAATTTGACTCCTGGGTGCGGACCTACATACCGCTCACTGGCTGTGGTGGCATCCCACAAACAAAAATAGAGGAAGATTGGCATGGGTGTTAGCTCAGGGACAGTCTTCCTCAAGCAAAAAAAGGAAGATTGGCAACAGATGTTAGCTCAGGGCTACTCTCCCTCAAGCAAAAAGAGGAAGATGGGCAACAGGTGTTAGCTCAGGGCCAATCTTCCTCACCAAAAAAATGTTTTAAAAGTTAAAATCCATCTTGGACTTTGTCTTAGGATTCTATTTGGGGCTTAGCATCTGGCCATTTATAATTGGCTTTCTCCTTTCCTGGACTCCAGTGTCCCCTCCTCTGCAGAGGACGCTGGGGAGCACAGGAGAAGGAGGTGAGCAGAGTTGAGTGAAGACTAGGTTGTGCAGAGCCCGGGGGACCATCTGAAAGCACAGGTAGATTCTGGTGCTTGCCTGTTTGACACCTACAGTGGATTTCCCACCTGAATTAAACTCCTCACCTACCGTTCAGACCCCCCACTGCCTCTGTCTCCAGCTTCACCTCCAGCATTCCCTTCTTTCCACCTTATTCTCCAGCAAAGCTGACGTGAAGCTGCCTCCCTGTACGTGCTGCGTTGTTTCTTTTCTCTAGGCCCTTTTCTGCAGTCTATTATCTCTCTCTGGAATGCCCTTCTTCTCATCCCCCAACCGCTGCCCACCCCCAGGCCCAAGCTGGCCAATCGTTATTCATCTTTTAAGCCCCACCTCTAGCATTCCCTCCTCTGGGACGTGCTCTTCCACGACCTCCTACGCCCACCCCCTACCTCTACCCCTCGCAGAGACTGTGCTTTTAAGCCCTTATTCATTTCTATGTTCCTGGAGCTTAGCGTTGTGGGTACTCATGGCCAGGTTCTGGGGATGGATGGCTGGATGGGTGGATGGAGGAGTAAACAAAGCCTTTGTCTAACTGCAAATCCCGGCACTACAGAAAGTATTCTGAAATGCTGGGCTTCACATCCGTGGCTGGTCTGTCCATTTCCCCACGCGTCTGGAGCCTGTTAGCAGTGATTCATTTCCAGTCAGTAATGATTCAATTTATTTGTAGAAGTCACTCAGCTAAGTCGTTCGAGTGACTCAATTACGTCCATCACATGAATAACATGTCTTGACCTGCCTGACAGGCCCTCGTGGTGACATGGTCTGCTTAACCTGATTACCGAATTGACCACAGCGCACAGAACAGTGACTGGAGACAAACAGGCCCTGGTATCTCTTTAAAAATGGATGCTGAGAAAGAAATAGGAAAATCAGAGTAATCTAAAAATTCTGTGTCATCATGAAAGTGCTCAGAAAATAAATGTATAAAATTTAATTAGTGCCAATAAGTTTTGAAAAATATTCAGGGTAGCAATTCAAGATCTATCAGCTGACCCAATGCTGAAGGATTTATACATTACCTTTTAAAGTACTTGTCTCATTAAAGTATTTCCTCTTTAAGATGCAGTTTTGCACTAATCCCCTCTAATTTTACCCAATCTTTCTAGAGGGTTTTGGGGGAAGTGGTAAATATATGTAAAGAGGAGTTTTGACAGAATTAACATATTCCTCTTGGTAGGTAAGAACCGTGCCTTCATTTCCTGCAAGACAGGGCCAGTGACCATGTAACTTCAAACCCTCTCACTGAGAGAAGAGCGTCAGCGGCTGCAAAGGCTCCTGCAGCTGCAGCTGTCCCCGTTCAGTATTAAACAATTACCCTGGCAGCGGCTCTGCCATATAAGCAGCCAAGGCCACAAGAGGCACTTTGGTCCATGTAGAGGTTTTGCACAAATGCTCTGTTTTCTTGCCTTTGCTGGTGGGGTTGAATACGTTGAACTATCTCCACACTTCCTGATACTTACTGCGGGTCACTTACACTCAGGGGCCAGAGTTTGTGAGACTTTCCCGGGTAAGTTTCATTTTGTGAATTGAGTCTGACTCATCTCTCAGTAAAGGTTATCAAATGCCTTTGGAATTCCTAAGGTCCGGTTGTTTGCTCTTGAAGGTTGAACTCAAATGATGCTTCTAGAGAGGCTGAGGTAGAGGACAGGTGTCAGGGGATAGTAAAAACGAGAGAAGGAAACCAACATCTTTTGAGTGTCTTCAATATGCCTAGCACTGTGATTGGTGTTTTAAGATGCTATCTCATTTTATCTTCCCATCAACTCTTTGAGGAAATTCCCCACTTTTCAAATTAGGAAACTGAAACGGAGAGAGATTAATGTAACACAGAGAGTAAGCAGCACGTTCCTAATTCAAATTCACACTCAGCTCTGCCTGACTGTCTGGCCTCTGGCTCCGCCTCCTCTGTCTGTGGGGTCCTCGTGCACCCATGCTTCACTCACGTCACTGCTTTCTGAGACCTTCTTTACGTGTGGCCGCTGACAACTGTACAAGGCGGAACGAAATACTAATCAACCTTCAACGTGTTCTAAGAGCAATTAATGAACTGCTCTTATATATAATATACATGATCATATATATTATTATATAAATAATAAATATATATATAAATTTTGAACTACCTTAGTATTGTGCACTTAGAATACATGTAACTCCTTCATTTATTACTGTTTTCTTCATCGGTATTATCTGCTAATGATATCTATCTTCCAATAGGCTAAACAGGTTTACAGGAGGCTGCGACAAAGAAACGTAATTCCTACCCATTTCATTACATTGTAAAGGTGGAATATATGTTTAATCTCAGCAAACCTTTTATGAAGGAGAAATATAATATTTATAGGGCCAGGGTTTGAATCCCAGCTTTGCCACACCCTAGCGTGGGTGGCCTTGGGCAAGTTGCTACAGCCAATTTCTCCCACTGTCAGATGAAGATGCTAACAGTAATGCTTACCTCAGAAGGCCACTGTGAGCATTTCATGAGTTGAGGTTCTGACGCCTGGAACAGGACCAGGCACGTGGTAAGTTGTCAACAAATGCAGACTGTCTCAGTTCTTTCACGGGTGAAGAAGCAGGTTTGCAGTGCAGTCACTTGTTTGGCCCCGTGTTCTGTTGGTGGCAGAGTTGGTGCTGACAGCCAGGCCTCCCGTTCTCAGTCCTGTGCTCGGCGCTGCAGTGACATCAGAGCAGTACAGAGCAGGAAACCAGAATTTTCCCTCCACCGTTGCTCCTACTCTAAATAAACTGAAAATGCTATTTCTGTGCCCTGAATATCCACTGTCCACCATAGGGGCAATTTATCAACCCAGTTTCCAGATGGAGGCTCTTTCCCAGGGTCCCCAGTTACTCTGCTGCCCAGCTAGCTGTCACCGTCTTGTGCTGTCACCCCCTGCCTGGTGGTTCCCAGCATGCCAAAAAAGTTAGCAGACTCTATCAGGTCCACAGTCCCATATCTATACTTCCAAAGTCCAAAAAGCTCTCAGAGCTCAAGGACTTTTCAGAACTCATTTGACTGCAAAACTTGTTCAGATCTGAACCTATTTGGTGACAAAACGCCTGAACTGCCACGAAGCCCTTTATTGTGAGCATTCCTCCCTCGTGTTGTGCATGTTTGTACCGTTCACTGAAGTCCACCAGCGTGTTTATTTACAGAACCCTGCCCAGGCCTCAGGGGGGTCCGCCTCAGTCAGGGGCTCGGCAGGAGAGCTGGGCACTCAGCGCAGGTGAACGAGGAGAGTTGACTAAAGGGACCGTCTGCAAGGTGTGGACGGGCTGAGGGGCCGGCAGGCGCGGTGCAGGAGGGCCAAAGAAGGGTTACTTGATGAACAGAAGCTGCCACTACCCCCAGGTCTGAAGGGCCTGGCAGAGGTCGAGATTCTGGAACCCAGAGAGAGCAGCAAGGGAGACGGCTGCAGTCAGGAGCGGTGGCTTTAGGTAGAAGGAACCAGCCAGCAGCAAACAGCAGAGAAGACGCCTGGGAAATAACACCCAACCTGCCCCCCTGCCCTCTGGCTCCTGCTGGCACCTCTCTTTGGTCACCTCTTACCTGAGCCCAGAGACAAGGGAGCTCACAGATGCAGATCAGAAGGTGAGCCACTGGGCACCAAGCAGGGCAGTGGGGGTGACAAGTGGATCTGGAGGGCAAGAGGCAAACACCCTCCCCGCACATCATATTCTATTATATCCAATATATGCACTCTACCATCTTTCTGAAACCTGAAAACTCAAGAATGCTTAAAGAGTTATATTTTGCTAAGTCAACAGCATTAACACACACGTGAAAAATATTAATACATATATGTGAAACATTTTTTGTAGTTTGCAGTGTCACATAGACTCATGAAACATTTATCATAATTCCTTGGCTCCCCGAAAGGTTGGAACTACTGCACTGACAAGTGCTGGCTCACTCATTGATTCATTTGTTCCTTCATTCAACAAATATTCCTTATTGATTGGCTACGTTGCAAAACTCTACAGGCTCTGGGATATGAAGACAAAACCATGACACCAGCCTTTCTAGTAGCTTAAAATTTAGGAGAAGACGCTAACTTGTTGGAAAATAGTAATACAATCCTGGGTTAGGAAATAGTTTTCTCTGAAAGTTATCTTGCTCCTGGGGGTTGTGCTTTGAGAAGGATTTTGTGGCCACATCTGGGCTCAGTGGAAATAACCCCTATGATCTATTCTGTGTGTGACGTGGGCACGGGAGCGGAGTGCGAGCACGGCGCACAGTTCTGGCTGACTGAGCTTTAACTACACAGCCCAATGAGATTGTTTCTATAACACAGGGAAGAGTAATGTCCACAGCAGGGCAGCAGGTGGTGTTACTCTGAATTAGGAACACCTGAGAAGTCTTTGTGGGGTAGGTACAGGGTTTCTAAGGATTTCCGGATGGAAAATGACAGCCAGGAGCAAAGGCAAAGTCCGAGTGGACAGGCTGGTCAGAGCAGCACAGGGTGGGGAGAGAGAAAGTATTCAGTGATCAAGATAGACGAATGAGAAGCTCTTCCAAGGAGTTTGCACATAATTTTCCAGCAAGTGGGTCACAGCGGAGGCCCTGGAGAAGGCGGAGCCCCACGTTCCAGGAAAATCCCGCTACCAGCACTTGGAAGTGGACGAGGGTTTAAGAGGAAGGTGCTTGAAAGTCATCTAAGTCAAGGGAGGAGCGCCATCACCCAGGCCGGAGAAGGTGATGCGGAACAGAGGCAGCAGCAGTGACACGGAAGGGAGACATTTTGAGAAGGAAACGACAGATTTGAGAATCGACTGGAGGCAGGAGTCACCGTGACTCCAGGGTGTCTAAACTGCGAACACACACACACACACACACAAGAGAAAGAGGAGAGCGGCCATGAGGGGCCACTCTGCAGTGCTGGACGTCTGGAGGCCAAAGTACTTTCAAGGACGTACCCTGCAGGTGTTTAAAATTGTGAGTCTGTAGTTGAGAAAAAGAGAAACGCCACGGAACGATTCCAGGCCCAGAAAAAGTTGCGCCACCTCGGTTCCTTATGGTAACCCCCAAATTCAAAACTGCGAAAATGACACACCTTTAAAAAGCTTGCTGCCAAAACTTATTTGGTGACAAACCTGACCTGAATAAATGTGAGGCTATTAATAGACTCTATTTGTCCCATTAGGGTCAGTTCTTTTTGCTGAGTGAATAATACGTGTGATTACAGGGTGCTGTCCCAACCTGCACCGCATGGAGAGTGCTCCATGTGAAATGGTACAGGCTCCAAATCGCCTTTAACACTAAACAATACTTATAAGTTCTGAAATCTATCTAGACCCAAGGTTTTAGATGAGGCATTGTCGACATGTATCATCAACACTTATACTATTTCTTTATTTCACATTTTAAGAAAGTATCTTAGTTTTAATGTATTTGGCATTAAACAGTAGGTAAACAGATGCCTCTTTGTATCTGAAATTTTTGGAGAATGAAACATTCTTTGTATGAATAAATAATATGTTTGAATTCCATACACTGATGTTTGATAAGTTCATTCATAAAATTGGGATAATAATATTGCCTAGCTCATAAGAGTTGTTTAAAGAGCTAATGTACAGGATCCAACACATACTGAGTATTTTAGTAAATGTTAGTCATTATTATCCTACCCCTTTAATCAACAAAAAGTTTTCTAAACAGCATTTTGGACGAAAATATTTTTGTTTTCCCAAACCCTGAAAGTGCAGTGACAGCAAATGTCCCCTTCTTGCCGGAGGTGAGGCAGCAGCAGAGAGAGCCCGCGTTTCTTGAGATCTGGCCTGTACCTGGTGCTTTTGCCCCCAGGAGCAGATACTAGTTTCCCCGTTTCACAGAGGCAGACAAGATTCCCAGATGTTAAGTTAGCAGTGAGGGGTGAACTAACTTTTCTTTCCACCGCACCTACCTCCCAAGGGAGTGTGAGAGACAGCAGGTGAACCAGCTCATCCGGGTGTGGGAGACAGTCATTGGGGGCCTCTGCCTAGCACACTTCCGCTTCCCTGTGTAATCGGTTAAAAGAATGTGCTCTTTCCATTTGTGCTACAGGAAAAGACGGCTTCGGACTCCAAATTTCTGGCCACGCCCCCTTTTATCTGCCTCCCTGACCCACCTCCGCCCACCTCTGGAAGTAACATGCATTCAGCCCATAATAATCGTCGAATTCTCAGACAAGCTGAAAGCGGTATCTGTTAATTTGATCAGGCCTGGGAGGAGGAAAGGGATGTGGGAGTGAGGTCAGAGTCTGGTTGTTGTGGCACTGAGAGCGGGGAGGGAAGTGATCCGCTTGCTGTAAGACGGAATTACCTGCTCGAAAGGAAATCAAGTTTATTGTAATTTGACTAAGTAAACAGCAACGTGATCCGGTCCTTCAATTTTTGATGCGGATGCTCAAGTGGGAGAGTGTCACACCGTCTTCCTCACTTCCCCGGGCCACACGTTTAGACCTGCCCCTCCCCTTCCCGGCCCGGGCTCCCAAGGCAGGGTTTCTCTCTCTCCCTTCTGGCTGCCAGGCAGGAAACGCTCCTGGCTACGGGATAAGCCTCCTGTTTGATGGGGGGTGGGGGTGGGGGTGGGGGTGGGAGGGATAGGGGCGAGAAAAGGAAAAGGAAAAGAAACAAAGCAAGACAAACTTCGCTAGAGCAGCCAGCCCGCGCGCCAGGATCCCGGCCGGTTTCCAGTTTCCTAGAAACAGCGATCCCACCGGACCCGGTCCTCCCCGCCCCCAGCGGGGCCCGTGGGCGTGTTTTTCAATCGATGCTCCTCCGGCTGCCCCGCAGGCGGGCGGGCGGGGCCGGCATCCCCGCGCCCCTGACAGCCGCGGGAGGGGGCCCCCAGGAGCAGGCCGCGCCGCGCCTCGCCGCCGCCGGCCGGTCCCGGGGCGCCGGTCCATGCCGGTCCCCGCCTTTGTTCTTGGGCCGGAGCGGAGACATGCGCCGCTGACGATGGAGGTGGAGGACTCGGGCGGCGTGGTGCTGACCGCCTACCACTCGCACGCGCGCCCCCAGCCGCCCAGCGCCGAGCCGCGCCGCGCGCCCCGGGCCGCCGGCCACCCGGGCAGCAGGTACCCGAGGCGCGCCGGAGGGAGCAGAGGGCTCCGGGGCTTGGGGGTTTCGTCTTGCAGCCGGGGTTTCCGCCAGAGCGGACGACCACCTTCACTTGCTTCTTGTTCGCGTCCGGGGGGACGGGAGGAGAGAGCCTGCTGTCCTTTGCGTTGTCCCGATTGGAAGCGGGAAGCGCGCGGAGGCTCAGCCCGCGGAGGCTGGAGTCCTTGGCTGGCGGCGGTCAGCGGCGGAGTCGTGCTCTTGATACTGCTCGGCGATCACAGGCACATGCCTCACTTCTGCCAAACTCACCTACTGAAGTTTTGGAGAATTTTTAAAAAACATTTAAAATGAAACACAAACAGTAAATGAAAAAAATTAGAATATATTATCCTAAATCCTCCAATACTATCGAGAGCTTCTTTAATAACTGCGTGCCGCCTGAGCTAAGGCACCGGTGGAGAGATTCTCCAAAAAGAGATCTCAGTAGACTTTTAAAAACAATTTTACTTCTGGATTTGAAAAACCTTTCAGTTGTATACATTGGTATCGTTTTATTATTGCTAATGTTGACTCTATGCTGTAAATGCAATTATAATTTATTTGCCTTGGGTCAAAAGAGGTCTATGACCATCTCACTATTTGCATTTTAGATTTAATAAATCAGGGATCAGTGTTCAGTTACTGTCAGTGTTCCTCTGTTTGATGCAAGATCAAGGCCAATGAGACTTCCATACCTAAACCAAAAATGTTAGGCTCTCAGAAAGTTTCCTTAGGTAGACAAAATGACGCTAATAAGTGAGATGTTTGATATCTGACATATTGAGGGGAGGTTTTATTTGTTTAAATGTGGCTGTTTATCTGCTAGGGCTCCATTGAGGAATGGTTTTTCTTTAAAGGGGAGAGTTTGAATGATGTGCTTTTTTACATGTTTATTTTTTCTCATACTTTTATCGTTAGTTTTGTGATAATGATTACTTGTTTCCTAATTTAATTGATTTGCGAGGCTTTCAGCAAATTGTGACGTTAGTTCCAGGAATATCCTTTTGGCTAGTACCCACGAGAAGAACAGACTGCATTGGCGTGACATCTATGTTGGGCTTGGCTAACAAAGAAAATATTGTTTCTTCCCAAAAGAGCAAGTTGAAGGGAATCTACTTCTTTTTGTATAAAAACAATGGGAAAATAACACTATAGGAGCTTTAGCAGCTGTGCACTGTTGTATTTCAAAGGCTACTTGAAGATACAAACTTGCATTTATCTTTAGGGTGTTTTCTGAGCATAATCATTGGCTGTAATTACTCAGATTATAAGTAACTAGATAGATAGAAGTAGTTTGATGAGAAGCAGGGGCCAGGTTTGTGCATTTTTAGCTGATCCTGGTTTAGCTGTCCTGTCTGAAACTCCCAGCAGCTGTCTAGCAGCGATAGCCAGATTGTGCCATTTGGGCTATCCGAAACTACATCCGTTTCCAAAGCAAACTGGAGGAGTTCCATTAACTCAGCATGTGGTCTTGTGGAATGATGATACAAGAGAGCCAAAGAGGTGCGTGTCAGAGCTAGTGTTTTACTGTAGGGTTGCCAATGAGATTGATGTCGCCCCAAGTTTGCATTTCAGTTTGCATTCTGCCCAGCACCCTCTCCATAGAGCCTTTGTGCTGCCCACCCTCTGATGCCGGAGATAGACGACCCCCACCCTCTACAGCTAACTCGGGAGAGAATAGCTTAATTCCTTGGTTCCCAGTAACGGCAATCAAAAAGGTTCCTGTATTTACCAGGAGCTGGAGGACACCATCAATCATGAGTCTGATAACAGAGATAATCAGGCCCGAGTTATTAACCTTTGACTCACTAACTCCTGATCAATACTTCCTTTCAAGCCAAGGAGCAAGATCGTATTGTTCTACTTAGGAGAAAAGCACTCTCTCTTTCAGGAATACCCTTTCCTTTAAATTGCTTGCATATGTGTAACATATTTGTGGAGCAGTGACCAGTATGGCACTAGGAATCATGGGCTATTGCATCTGACTTTTTAAGGAGCTTGCTTCTTTAGCTCTGGGTAGCATAGGTTCAATTCAAAGCAAATCATCTTATTTTCCAAGCCTCCACTCCGTCTGATTTTATGCGCTTTTGTTTGTTTTTTTTTTGGCCTGTTTCTCCCACTAAAATATAAACTCTCTCTCTTCACTCTTCTCTTCGCTGTTGTGTCCCAAGGGCCTAGGGCAGTGTCTGGCACATTGTAGTCGCTCAGTGAATATTTGTTGAATAAATTAATGGATTCCAACCAAGATTAGAAACTGGCCTGATAAAAGGGCAGGGTGGTTCACAGCTGAAGGCAGACTGTTTGCACCTACTGTGTGCCAGCAACCTAGTAGGCATCAGGGACACAAATGGAATGAGATGAGTGACACGGTGTCCCTGCCTTGAGAATAGGGCCCTTTCCTTTTCAGACCAATGGGATTTTTAGAAAAAGCTTGAAATAAGTGGCAGCGTTTCAAAATCAAGAGGCTTCAGATATGAATCTGGACTTCTAGCTTCCCATAAAAAAAAAATCAAAGGCTCCAACAGCTCAGGCTTTCACTGCTGCCTCCCAGGACTGGCTGAAGTGAATACTGGCTACTCTCTCACACGCCTCTCTTTCTGTTCCTCTTCACTGGAGCTGGCTGTCCATCGCAATTTCTTCTGGGGCCTCCCCATTTTATTTTGTTAAAGTAAGTAGCCAGTATAAAGTGTGCTAGCCAGTTACTCAGGCTTGGGGTCAGACTCCAGACTTCACATGTCACCTCCATTTACTACCATGTGGCCTTGGGCATCTTGCGTCAGCTGCTTACGATAGTGTACGACACCAAGGAAGCATTTAATAATTGTAAGCTGTATCATTACTGTTATTACTTTTCATCACAGTTGTTGATGTAAAAAGGAGAGTAAAATGTTTTTGGTATCTATCCCCAAAACTTATTCATGCAGGAAAGAGACTCAAGAGTATAAGTATTTGTTGGGAAGAGGGAACCTGATTCCTTATTTCACAGATATTCTGTTTGCATTCTATTGTGAAGGATACACGAGAATGAAGGATTATCAATTCTCAGTTCTGTTAAAACAAATGGCTGGAATTGTCTTTAGAATCGTGTGATTTTTAGAGAGACTAAGCTTCTAGATGCTTTTTGAGAATCCAGGGTGAAAATGTTGACATACACACAGAATAATTTGACCTGGAAAATGAAAGGTAGCTGAAGATAAAGCTGCTTATCTTGTTTTTCAAAGATTTTGTAAGTGATATACAAGTAATGTATACAACCTTTTTTGGTGAAGATGTGGTATGAAATAGCCATGAATGTTTCTGATGTTTATCTCATTATACCATAAACTTCCTGAGAGAGGACACAAATAGAAGAGGAAAAGAATCAACTTTTCCTCAGAAACAAATATAGAAGCTAACCAAGGTTATGCGAGGAATGCTGATTCTGCAGCAGTGGTCAGGCTTCTGTAAAGGGGATGCTGTTTCCTAATGTCGTAACTCTTCATTATAATGGGGATGATTTGATTAAAATGGAATTGATGATGATTGCAAAGTAAATATTTTATTTGGTGGAAAAGATGAAATTTAGCAACTTTTAGCGACTTTATTGGTAACTCCAGGATTGAAATTAATTAGTTAAAAAGGCACTTATTTCAACGTGCCAATTCTTGTTCAATTAAGCATTGATGTAGGTCTGTGTGAGTTATGGATGTATCCACAGATACCCCAAATTCCGGGGCGTAGTATCGTACTTTTAATAGAGGATTCAGAAGTAGTAATGGAAATAGGATTCTTACAAGAGAATAAGGTATTTATGGGTCCTTCTTTATGTTCTGGTTGAACCCACGTTGGCCTCTGGTTTCCTTTTACAGTAGGGTCCCTGCTGGGTGTAGGTGCCTTCATGTGTGGAGCTGTTGGAAAACATCTGGCACATTTCCTTTGATCGAGTCCTTTGGCTAAACATTTGGCCAGTTGCTGTGTCCATTTATAACTGGCTCACTTCTCCCTGATCATTAATCCTTAATGTATCCACAAAAATGCAAGGAACTCGGAATGGTGTAGAATCACGTTCATGTGAAGATAGCTTTCCCTTAACTTTTTATTTTGATGGAATTTTAGACTTATAGGAAACTTGCAAAAGTAGAACAGTGCGTTCCCGTGTAACCTTCCCCCAGCTTCCCTGATGGTAACATCTTGCATAACCATAGTTCCATTATCAAAACTGAAAAATTAGCACTAGTACAATTCTGTTAACTAAATTATAGACTTTATTCTGATTTCACTAGTTTTCCCACTAGAACTGGGATTTTTCTGTTGTAGAATTGAATCCGGGATCCCACACTGAAGTTAGTCGTGCTTCCCAAATCTCCTCCAATCTGTGGCAGGCTGTCCTTGTCTTCTACGACTGCGGCACTCTCACAGTACCGGTTGCTGGTTTTGTAGGAAGTCCCTCAACCTGATCTGACGTCTTCTCAAGATTAGATTGAAGTTATGCTTTTGGGTGAGGATTCCGCAGAATGATGTCAGCCCCTTCTCAGAGCATGACGTCAGGGGTACACGATGTAGGTATTTCTCATTAAATTGATGTTAGCTTTGATCACCTGATTAAGGTGTTGTCTGCCAAGTTTCCCTACTGTAAAGTTGCTACTTTCCCCTATGTTAGTTAATAGAATTATCATTAATTATAATAAATTTATATATTATTAATTAATATCTTGGGGAGATACTTTGCAACTATGCAAATATCCTGTTTCTCTTCAGACTTTCCCCTACTGGTTGTAGCATCCATCTTTGGATCTTGCTAGGAACATTTATTGCCGTGATGTTCTAGTGGTGATTTTCTGTTTTTCTCTTTCCTTCTACATTTGACTTCTTTTACATACTATAAAATCCACATTCAGTCTTCTCTCTGATTTTATCGTTTTTACCTCTTTCACTTTTAAAAAGTCAACCAAAATATAAATAGACATCAATAGTCATTTCACCTACTGTTCTTTTCACAGTTTTGCCACAAAGTACAGTAAAATGGTTTAATTTTATCTGATCTGAGTTCATGAAACCTATGAAGATAATAAATTCCCTAATTTTCAAAGTTGCATGATTTTTTGGAAGCAAAACTTCATTGTAGGCTTAAGAGAAAAATAATCAGAAAGTTGCTTAATTAAATGTTGCTGTGTTAAGAGAGGATAGTTGTTAAACCCCACTTTGCCTGGAGTGTGGCGCTGAGGCTGTCTTTCTGTCTTCTTAAAACTCCGTATCTAGTGGAAAACCTTTTTCCCTTATCGGTGTCCCTGAGATGTTACTTGAGCATTTGCAAATGTATCATAACTGGAGTAAATATTCTAATTTGCATAAAATAAAAATTTCTTCTCATTCCATCCTTAAACCAAACTATTGCATTTCTGAAGTAATTCCCATTCTCTGTTTTCTCAATCTATGGTCTCTAGATATCAGTTCCAGCAAAGAATAAAAGTAAAATGTTATGTAGCAAAGCAGAGGAAGGGAATAAAATGTTTCTCAGAAGAAAATTTGGGAAATAAAGTTTATCCCTTTAAACAGTAGAGCTTGTTCTGTTTTTTAAACCTCTTTGGATGAAAATATGAAGTCAAGCATACCCCTAAATAGTGCAGAAAAAATCTTTTTCTTAATGACTCTCATCGTTAAGACAGTCTGATTTATAGTGCTGTAAGGCACCTCCTGAGATGCGCAAGTTTGCTCACCTTAATAGTAAATAGCTTCTAGTGGTACATTGTTTTATTTCTTATATAATTTAAATATTACTTATCGTCGTCGTTATTTTCCCCCTTATTTTCAGGCAGCCTTGAAAGCCTTTAGCAGTCTGTTTTTCCTAATATTGTTATCTTTAACATGCTTTGTAATTCATTTTCAATTAGATAATCCAGCTTGTTAGAACTGTGTAAAGAAAATACTGTTCACAGGACTGAAATGTATAATCTAACAAAAGATTTTGATAGCATTTATTTCAGTTTCTTTGAGAGTGTTTTGGCTTGTTTGCTTTCAATTTCTTGCTGTGTTCTGGTTACTTGAGTTAGTCAGTTTTGTATAATATATCATTCTTGATCACATGAAGTTTCATGTGTCCATTTCTTTGTGATTACTAGAGAATGCACATCAGAACAAAGTAATAATGCTGTGTCCAAAAGCCTCCAGTTGCGTCCTTCTCTAAAGTGGGAACAAAAGAAGGCAGGAGATGTTCTACTACGCATTCATCTTCTTAAATATCTGGGGTTTAGGACACATTCTCTGAGTATCAAATGTGTTACGTCACTCTTCAGTAAATGAATGTTATAGATAAAACTATCCATTTGACAGGCATTAGTTGCAAAGTAATTCCAAGGTGGGAGAACACACACCACTGTCACTTACAGAACCAGCTGCTAGGTTTCATGTTACCCTTCAAAGGAATTAACCCTTTGCGTTCCACTTCTCATCCCAGAGATGAATAGAGGAGGGCGGGACGGAGAAACTGGAAACCAGTGACAGAGTAGTATGTAGTATTTTTTAAATTGTCAAACTTTTGATATTTATTGGTACTATTTTGGTAATTCTAAGTTGTGGTGCTGATTATCTTTTATGTATAAGAGATAAATCTTCCAATCTTTATCTCTTGTACATCTGTAATGTGTAGGGAAAAGAATTCCTTTTGAAGTTTCCTGTTCAGTATTCATTTATGAAAATCAATTTAGAAATCAGGGGCCAATGCATAAGCCTTTACACGACGGTCCATCAATGGCTTTATATTTTTAAAGATCTGTAAAGAAGGCTGCCAGGTGCTCAGAAAAAAATGTTAAACATACTAAAATGACATTATAACTAATAATATGATATTTGATCTCTTTCTTCCCTGCTTTTCCCTACCTTCATTACCACAGTGAAAAATTCACACAGTGGCCGAAGTTAACGTGTCGGTGGTGGGACTAAACCCATATTTAAATGGCAGGAGATGAAGAGCAAAACAAAAAAGAATTAACATGGTCAAAGAAATAAGGACTGAACTTCTTTTCTGAAGATTGCCTTGATGATAGCAGCCAGAAGTTTTCACCTGCCATAACAATGACAATCATTGGTAATTAATCACGCACCATCCTGTGATATCAATTCTTCAAAAAAAGTCCTAGTTTTATCGATGGCTTTCTGAGCTTTACATGAGCCTTACATTATCTCATTCAATCCTTACAGCAGTCCTAGGCCCTAGGAAGAAACTGAGGCACAGAGGAGTAGCCCCAGGTCACACAGGGAGGTAAGGATAGCGGCAGGACTCCCACCCAGTCCTTCCCAAACTGGTGCTTTTAAGCTGTTTCTAAAATCTTGAAACATTAATATCTTCTGGCTGTAGTGTTTTTCTGCCTCGGTTAGGTTATAGGTTTACTGAGAGCAGGAACAGTATCATTGCATTGCCCTGTGCAACGAGCAGTAGCAACTTGTAGATGCCGTGAAGACTCAATTTTGATTTAGTCTTTCCTTTTGCAGTCATTTCTATTCTGTTTTAATGGAATAAGCATGGAGTGGGTTAAATATGAATGGATATAAATAGTTTGAGAAATTTTGTTATCACTTGAAGAAAGTGCAATAATAGAATTTTTTTTTTTTTTATTTAAAAGCTATATTCTTGCTCTTCATGCAGCCTTACTTAGGTAACAATATTTTTTATTTTGTTTTTTTAGGTAACAATATTTTTTACTTTATTTTTTTAAGGTAACAATATTTTTAAATAGACAAAATGTGCTAGAGAAGTAATTCAGTTTGACCAAGAAAGTGAGATCCAAGCAATCAGTAACAAGACATCTTCCTGTGGCTTTTTGGGGGCAGAAAGGTGGGGAGGGCAATTTTTAATCCTTTAATCCTTGGGTTCATGTTCTTAGTAACTAGCTCTTAGAATTTTTCATTGTCGTTTTATTTTTATTTTGAGGAAGGTTAGCCCTGAGCTAACTGCTGCCAATCCTCCTCTTTTCACTGAGGAAGCCTGGCCCTGAGCTAACATCCATGCCCATCTTCCTCTACTTTATATGTGGGACACCTACCACAGCATGGCATTTGCCAAGCGGTGCCATGTCTGCACCCGGGATCCGAACTGGCAAACCCCGGGCCACCAAGAATCGGAACATGTGAACTTAACCCCTGCGCCACTGGGCCGGCCCCGATTTCCGTTTTATTAATTGTTTTCTTTAGTAAGATAGACTTCTATAGTGAAAAACATTTTTCACTTCATTCTTTGCAATATGACTTATAAGAATTCTTAATGCGAGTTGAGAAACAATGCTCCCTCTCTTCTCTCCCAATATTCAGTCAGGTTTTCACCTTATCCTGAATGGAAGCTAACCAAGGGACCAAGCTAGGTCCTAATCTATGCCTTTATGAAGGTCAGTTCTGTTCCAAGTCTTGCTCAGAAATTTAGGATAAGATAAGATGGGTGTGGCAGTCCCCACCCCGAGCCATCCCTAGTCTCTCATAAACCTAAGCACAGCCCTCATCCATCACTGACCTTGGAGCCATGGATAATGCTGACCTAAACTGGGCTTCAGGGATTTCCCTTTGGAAAACTAATTGTGGGCCCATCGTAGTCTGGACTTGAACCCTCCGGCGAGGTCAGAATTAGAATGGCCTCCAGGCTCTGGGTGCTTTGCATGGTGTTCATTTTGGTCAACTGTTGGTTCTCAGGACACTGGAGCTGCAGAGATTGGATAGTCGTTTTAGTTGTATGTAAACAGTGTGGCTGGGCTTCTATGCTACCTGCTGTGTCTTTAGAAGACTTCCCTAACTATTCTTACCCAGCCAGGTTGTTCACAGTGTGTGACTAACAGGAACTAAGCCTCATGAAGACCAGTCATGAGTGAGGATGGCAAGGATCAATCTGCGGGACAACTGGGAAGCAAAGTATGGAACAGTGTCTCGCCAAGGGCCTCGTAAGGAGTAACCACCTTGTTGAGCCAGGCTCTGAATCCATTCTGCTGACCCCCGGTCACTCACTCAGGCCCACAACATGGTCCAGTGTGTTCGGGGAAGAGTCAGGCCAACAGCAAGGAAATCCTGGAGGAGGGGAAAAACTCCCTGCCTGGGCAACGTAAGGTATAGAACTAGAGAAAAGGTGGTGACCATTATGAGAATGGCATTTCCTTAGCTTCCTTTCAAACACGCTTACAACTCCCCATGCATGTTATCTCACTAAGTGGAACTTGGAGAGTCTCGAAAACACATTTGCTGCGACTTTTCATTGGCATCTTAAAGAAAAACATTTGCTGACCTCAATAGAGCAAGCAATTAAATGGGAAAAGAGCTGACTGTAAGTTTCCGCAGATTCTGTTTTGAAAAACAGAGGATGCTGGCCTGTGCGAGTTTTACATACCACAACTTGCCTCCTCTCCCTCCTCGTTTGTGAAGCTCGCTGATCACCAGGTCGACTTGGCAGCTGTTTTGGTAAAGTCTGAATTGTGCTTAGTTGCACGAAGCTCCACTCTGGAGGCCGACCCCTACCTCTTTCAGTTGCTGGAAGCATGCAACTGGAAAAAAGCAGGCCGAACTCTGCCTGTTGAGAGCTGTGTCATCCTTTGTGGGGCAATGAGTCAACATCAGCTAAAACAACATTAGTCATTGCTTAGAAGAAGCCCGAGTGAAGCTGATTTCGATTATACCAAGCCTAAACAAACATGATACTCCTCTTATCCAGACTCCAACAGGGTTCCTATTGTGAGAGTTAAAACAGTTAGCACCAATTCTCTTTAGAGTTCATGGAAGTACCTTGCTATTCAGAGGACTTTTGTATGTGTCTCAAGAAGGAGCTCTCTTCACTTAACCAAATTTACCCTGCTGTAGTCTCTCTTCCGTCTGTTTTACTCCCCCTGCCCCGCCCTGCCCATACCCGCTTCAGATCTTTACTATTTTAAATTGGTTTCAGAGCTATTGGATTAAAATCCATAAAATCAAAATTGTAATCTTGTAACTCTTTGTTTATTCTGTTCCAGGATCCCCCAACTGTTCATTTCTCTGCAGTATAAAAGATGGTTTTAAGGAAGACCATGACTGGGGGTAGAGAAGTACTTTAGAAAGCTAATGTTGGTGTTCAAGTCAACAGGACAAGGGCCTAGCTGAGCGTGGCGGGAATGCTGATGAAAGGGAGCGACGGATTCTGTGGGGAAAACAAGCGGTGAAGTCGGTATGATTTGGTGATTAAATGCATCGTGGGGACCAGGCTGTATTTGCCTGGCTGATAGTTGGCCGTACGCGTTGGAAGCGTGGGAGGAAGATCCAGGCTGAAAGTTCTCAGCTGTTCCTTCCTGGGAGTCTTGAGCTTTTGGGACATAGTTAAAACTGGGGCCGATGAGATCTGGCGGGAGAGAATAGCGTGTCGGTGGAGACAGCAGTAGAATAAGCAGGGAGGCCCGAGGAGCAGGGCCAAAGAGGGCAGGGCAGGGCATCGGGGGCCTCTGATGGAGACCAAAGGACAGGAGCCTCTGGCAGCCAAGGCCTTAGATTCAGAATGAGCGGACAGCCATGTCAAAAGCAGCTAAATGACCAGTAAAGTCAAACGGAAAGCTGTCCACTGCATTTGTAGTGTGGATAGCAAGGAAGATCTTTGCTAGAGTGGGTATAATGAATCAGAGAGGTGGAAGCCGGTTTGCTGCAGGTTGGAGAGTGAGTGTGAGGTAAGAAAGCAGAGGCAGCAGGTAGAACTTACTATAAAAGCTTAGCTTATGGGAAGGTGAAGAGAGAGAAAAGGCAGACTGAGGGGGGAGCTTTTAAAACTTACCAAAACGAGCCGAAACTCTGGTAAAAGTCCGGAAAAGAAACCTAGCGATTCTAAAATGCAAGACTTAAACACATTTTGTCTGCTACTTAAAATCCTTTGTTAATAACATTGTTGCATATAGGATGAAACTTTATCCCTAGCCCCACAATAATGTGTGAGTACTGTTAGGACAGGAACATTCTATTTTCTTCATTGCTGAATCTTTAACTACCTTCCCTCCCCTCCCCCTCCAAAGGGCCTGGCCCTCAGCAGAGTCTTAGCAAATGGTCGCTGCGTGAACGCAGCACAGCTGAAATGTGGACATGTGACTTGTCCTTGTGTTGGGAGACCATCAGGAAAGTCTTCCAAACTCTGAGCACTGTATTAAAATTTCTTCCAAACTCTGAGCACTGTATTAAAGATTAAATTTTGCTTAAGGGTCATTTCATTCATTAAAACAAGAAAAATTTAAACCGATTCTCACAAGTGAAATTGAAGAAGCATCTGTTGAGCCTCTGTATGCCACATACTATTCAGGTTCTGGGCTACAAAGGTGGTTAATGGTCAGTGCTTCAGTGAGAAGAGATGGACTCATTAACAGGCAATCTTAGCTGCATCCAAACTGTAGCTCTTTGAGGGCAGAAAGGACCTCTCTCTCTATATCCCTCACTTTAGTCCACTGACCCAGAGTGGACCCTCATATTTGGATGATGGAAAGAATGACTGAGCAAAAAGGCATGAGGTGCTCTGGGAGAGTGGGTGGAACTGACACTCGGGGCTCTTGTTGGTGAGAGTGAGAGAGGACTTAAGGAAATCTTCTTGGAGGAGTTGTAACTAAGTTAAGACTTAAAGAATGTGCATGTGGGGCCAGCCTGATGGCATGGTGGTTAAGTCTGTGCACTCTACTTTGGCGGCCCAGGGTTTGTGGGTTTGGATCCTGGGTGTGGACCTACACACTGCTCATCAAGCCGTGCTGTGGTGGCATCCCACTTAGAAAACAGAGGAAGATTGGCACAGATGTTAGCTCAGGGCCAATCTTCCTCAAGCAAAAAAGCAAAAACAGAAACAAAAAACAAACATGAGTTAGGAGGAGGAATGAAAGTGGAAAGAGTGTTTTTTGGCCGAAGAACCAGGCTGAGGTAAAAGGACAGCAGCATGCAGACACAGTGGCTGGCATCGCCAGCGCTGGGTAACGCGAGGGAGGGTAGAGACCTCTTACTGTGCAGCTGGGTAGGATGGTTAGGGTCCACTGAACGCGGTTGCATGCCTAGTTTCTTCATTTGGATCATGAAGGGGTTCCATTAGTTGACCTCTGGGGTCTCTTCTGACTCTTAAGTTCTACTTTTCTCTATTATTAAGTTGGGCATGAAGCTAATTAGATAATCCTAGATTTTTAACCAAAACATGGTTTCAGACCTGTACTTATTTTATAATAACACCTTTCCCCTTCTCATTTAACTTTGCTTTTTTAATTGATTTCTTGAGTACTTATGTTGTTTAATTTTTAGTACCTTCAATTACTCTAAGTAGAGTTTGTTTTATTTCGACCAAGCTACCCAAGTCAAGATAATATAGCTGTAAGATATTTGTCTTTCAGCTTTTCTTTGAAAAATATAGCTTGTCCAACAAGCAGAAGTGATTTTTGTTTTTCAGATGATTTTAAATTGGTAGCCAAATTAATAGGAATGTTGGATACTGTTTAAGAATGCCATGACTAATTATTTTTTGTGCAGGTTTAAAAGAGAGCATTCATTAATAACTTACTTTTTTTTTTTTTTTAAAGATTTTATTTTTTCCTTTTTTTTCCCAAAGCCCCCTGGTACATAGTTGCATATTTGTAGTTGTGGGTCCGTCTAGTTGTGGCATGTGGGATGCTGCCTCAGCATGGCCTGGTGAGCGGTGCCATGTCCACGCCCAGGATCTGAACAGGCAAAACCCTGGGCTGCCAAAGCAGAGTGCGTGAACCCAACCACTTGGCCGTGGGGCCGGCCCCCATAACTTACTTTTTTGAAAGAAGAATTTTATTAATATCATATGTGCTAATTTAATGCCTCTATTTATATTGATACAAAATTAGAATAAATTTAATACAATTTAAACAAAGCAGAGCCTTCCAGGAAACATGTGAGAATGTTGTTGAATATTTTCTCTGTTTTTTGAGTCCAAGAAAACACATGCACACACACAATTTAAGGGGAAACACCTCTTTCACTTGTTTCCTCGTTTTCTGCTTTTGAGTTTCTTCTGAAAGACTAGGTCCTAAAACAGCTATCTGATGACATAACGCAGGAATGTGCCTGTGAAGGGCAGGGGCTTCGAGGCGTCCCAGGAATTGTCTCTACCAAGAAACCTCCCCTTTCTCCCTCTTCTCCTTTCTCTTTCACCTTACCCTCTCATCATACTATAGAGGGGAAATTATATAATGACCATGATCCTAAGGATCTCCAAGATTTCTGAAGACATATCCCCAAACAAATAAACAAAAATCCTTTAAGATATACTCCATATACATAAAATGCACAGTTAATTATTCAATTAGATGATTTTTTTACCCACGTAACTACCATCCAAAACAAGACATGGAACATTTCCTTTACCCCAGAAATTTCCTTCATGCCCCTTTTTCGTCACTTACCCCTCTCTGCCCATTTCTGACTTCTGTCACCACAGATTACTATTACCTATTCTTGGAAGTCATATAGACAGAATATTCCAGTATATATTATTTTGTGTCTGCCTTCCTTTACTCAAGAGTAATGGCTTTTGAGACTCGAACACGTCATTCATCAGAGCCTGAGCGTGATAAAAATGTATGTAGACCTTTTGATAGTTCTATTTTATTGTCATACCTCATTGCCACCCAGCTGTCCTACAGGTATTGTTTGTTGCGTATACGAGGGGCTAGGCAAGGGTGCAGGGTTAGGTTAAAACCCATCACAGTATCAGAACCTAGAGACTCAATTCTCCGTGGTGGACCCAGGCAAAAGTGGGATGTAAGCAGTTTTATTCTTGGTGGCTGTTCAGTTAGCTTTGGCTTCCTGGAGCCCTTCCATTTTCCTCTTGTCCCAAGGAACACAAGGCGTTTGCCTTCCCAAAGCATATATGCATTTTTAACCTCTAATGGTGAAATTCCAGGTCTCATTCAAGGAACAGAGGAGAGTACTTTTGGCAGGAAGTCACACACCTCAGTGCACATCATTTAGACCTGGGATTGGCAAAGTTTTCTGCAAAAGACCAATATTTTGGGCTTTGTTGGCCATATGGTCTCTGTTGCAACTCTGCTAGCCTTAGCACGAAAGCAGCAGTAGGTAAATCAGTGTCACTGTGTTATAATAAAACTCTATTTACAGAAACAAGCAGTGGGCTGGAAGTGGCCTATGGGCCACAGAACTCAGTCCTCTGGTGTGGACAGCTTCCTGTTCTGCTTATTTGTGAGGTATGTAGAGTAAGCGTATCATAGCAAAATACAGAGAATTTGTTTTCTAGAATACATAAAGCTGAAAGGAACCAGAGGTTGTACTAGGTACGGCTTATTTTTCAACAAGGACACTGAACCTCAGAGTAGTAACTTTTCAAGGCCGCAAAGAGTCAGTGGAGGAAGAGCCCAGATAATTCAGGACTCCCGAGTCTTTAAGTAGTGCTTTTCGCCCTGTTCAGTTTGGGGTGGAGATGAGTCATATTACCTCAAATATGCTATCGGATCAACATTGGGAAAACTACTTTAGTTCATGTATTTTAAAGGAATAAGAGAGAGAGAAAGAAACAGAAATAGGAATTCAGGTGGTAGCATCCTGCAAACTGAACCAAGGGTTGGCCAAAAAAGAATGAGAGTTATACATTTAGCAAACAGATTAATTAATGAAAAGTCCCCCAATATATTGAACACTTTTTCCAAATAATTGTTGTAACATTGTGTGTGAGAGAAATAAATAATTTTGACTGAGAAAATAGAGACCTCTAGATTGTCTGTCATTCAGTTCATTCATCCATTTATTCTTTTTTGAAAATTTTTCTTAGCAAGTATCCACTGTGTGTCTTCTTTTCAAGACATTGTGAAGGGTCACAGCTAAAGAAACGGAGCTCCTGTGGTTGAGGGGCTTGTCAGGGGGCCCAGGACAGCTGGGGGCCGTGTCTTGTCTCGCTTTGAGGCCTCTAGAGGGAACACAGGCTTTGCTTCATAGAGGATGTGGTGTTTTAGTTGGACTTATGGATGTCATGGGTGACGTGGATGTTGGTGTATGGATGGGGGTGGGGCAGAGCGGGTGTAAAGGGGCTAATAGTTCGGCGTGGGCGTGCGGAGGGATCGGATGCATGGAGGGAAGGAGTGGACATTCTATGCATGTATTTGCAGGATGGGCTTGGCTCAGTGAGTGAACTGTCAAAGCAGCCAATGAAAATAAATTAAGAAATGTACCTCACCTTGGAGGGGGTCTTCAACGTTTTGTAGATTTTTTTCAAAATTAATAAAATTAATTTGGAAAGAATCGGACTCAGGCATAAACTTAATTCTTTTAGAATTATTGAAGAGTTTATGCTGCCACAGTCAAATAACAGATACAGACTAGCTTACATGCTGGGAGTAGCTGGTTTGATAGTGATCAAAAACAGATGCTGGAATCTGGTGCAGCCAGAGTCCCAGTCTCCAGAATTCACATTTGGCAGAGACATACATAGCTCTGATCCCCAGTTAGCTTGGCTTGGGGTTGGATGACACAGCTGGGAGTTGCTGATGACAGTTTTCTTAATGTTGTGCACCAGAGGGATACAGGGCAGGCGCGGGGAGAAGACTTCAACTCAACACAAACGGAACCCTGACCCCCAAAGGCATTCTGATAATTCCGTGAGGGCAAAAACATGGCTAGGAACAGAGCAGATTTTGGAGGTCATCTCAAACTTGGTCAGCTGCAGTCGGGCCCAGGATTGTTGGGGATGGAATGCACCTCAGTTTGTTTTGGGAAAGTGGTGAAAGACATTCAGTTACAGATTTTCTGCCTTCCTGGAGTGACGCCACCCCTAGAATGGAATTCTTCACGTACCCAAGCACGACTAGACCTCAAATTCAGCAAGTATTCAATTAAGTGACCCATTTACTGCATTAATACCTATTTTAGGGAGCCATTTTATATCCAGGATATCTTTTTTTTTCCCCTAGTGTTAGGATGAACTTATTTAAAGCCAAATTACAAACTGTATTGTCAAAATTATTTGATGAACTATTGAAACATGGTAAATTTTCACAAACAGAACATGTATGGCAGATACTGTCTTTTAATGTGGAATTTACATTCATTACTCAAAGATATTCAAGTGAAAACAAAAAGTGATGTATTTTATGCTTTCTTATTACTCCTAGCTTGGGGCCCTGAGTTGTATTTTTACATACATAAATAAAAAGAATTCTTTTTTATCATGTAGTTCTTAGCTCTTTCAAGTCATAGAACTCTTTGAGAATCTAATAAAAGTTTTAGGCCCCTGTGAAAAGTACACATATATATACTGTACAAACTTGTGTGCATTTTCAGATGATTCATGGACCATAAGTTAAGAAGATGTTGGTCAAATTAGTATTTAAAATTTCCTCTCTTTTTTTTTAATGGTGAGGAAGATTGGCCCTGAGCTATCACCATGGCCAATCTTCCTCTTTTTGCTTGAAGAAGAGTGGCCCTGAGCTAACATCTGTGCCCATCTTCCTCTACTTTATACGTGGGATGCCTACCACAGCATGGCTTGCCAAGCGGTGCCATGTCCACACCCAGGATCTGAACCGGTGAACCCTGGGCCACTGAAGTGGAACATGCACACTTAACTGCTGAGCCACCAGGCTGGCCCCCTAGCCTCTTCTCAAGGAGGGCATGGGGGAAACAGAAGTCTTTCAGTATTTCACATGAGGGGTGGAAATTATATCTACTGTTGTTTAATGGGAAGACAGGGGAAATTAATCCTTTTTGATCCTCATATCCACAGTCCATGGCTGGTTTTCTGAATGGGATTCTGCTTGGTGTTTCTAGTGCTTTCCTTGGGTCCTATGCAGGTGTGTGATCTGCAGTGAGACCAACAGTCCCTAGTCTTGTGTGCCTAGACAGAGAGAAAAATGTTTGTTTATACAAATGAAGCATTTCTTTTTTTCTTTTTAAAGATTGGCACCTGAGCTAACAACTGTTGCCAATCTTTTTTTTTTCTGCTTTTTCTCCCCAAATCCCCACAGTACATAGTTCTATGTTTTAGTTGTGGGTCCTTCTAGTTGTGGCATGTGGGATGCCGCCTCAGCATGGCCTGATGAGCGGTGCCATGTCCACACCCAGGATCCGAACAGGCGAAACCCTGGGCCGCCACAGCGGAGTGCGTGAGCTCAACCACTCGGCAACGGGGCCGGCCCGAAGCATTTCTGAGATTAGGATTAAAGCTTCTAGCACATCTTTGACCAATAGAAGGCAAAAACGTTTGGGCTACTAGTCAGTCAGAGCAAGGAACTGATGTGAGGTGTTAGCACCTTATCCTTTCAGCAGGCCGGAGTGCACTGAGCCAGAGATTCAGGAAGGGTCAGCTGAAGTCATGAGTGGCAAATTAGTAGCATATCTTTATAGGAAAGTTAGAAATGCAAAAGGCAAACAAATACTACTCTCTTCTGCAACATCCCTAGTGGTGTGTCTGACACCTGTGTGGACTGGACAGAAATTTCCCCTCACCCAGGCGTGTGTGTTCTGCCTGATTCCATACTGCCTACTCATCAGTCAATTCACAGGACAGTCGAGGTCCCAAGGGTCTTTAGGAAACATCCAGCCTGATTTTTCCAACGAGGAAACTAAGACATAAGGCAACTCAAGTCTCCAATGTTCTAACATTTCTGTACCATTTTCTTATGGGAAGGACTCGTCCTCATATTTCCTCAGACTGTCGTCTTGTCATTCCTTCCCATACGGCATGTAGCATCACAATATAACATCCCTCCATCCACAGACCGTCCGGTGGCGTGCGTGTAACAGACCCAGGTTTCATGGGGATGTTTGGCATCCGTGGGTTTAGGACTGCACTCCTTCTCAGGCCTGGTTATGGAAGGCACACTGAGAGCAGTGTGATCAGTCTGCCCTTCAGAAGGCGCATTTCTGCTCTGGAAGACAGGGCCATTTGCACCAACAAGTTGTTCCCAAGTTAAAGTGTAGGTAGCTTTCAGGACGCACCGTCAGTGCACACTTACAGCTCAGTGAGGCCTCAGGAAGGAAAAAGTGGTATCTTCAAATGCCATTTTCTTTTTGTTGAGGAAGATTAGCCCTGAGCCAACATCTGCCGCCAATCCTCCTCTTTTTGCTGAGGAAGACTGGCCCTGAACTAACATCCGTGCCCATCTTCCTTTGCTTTATATGTGAGATGCCTGCCACAGCATGGCCCGACGAGCTGTGCATGGGTCCACACCTGAGATCCCCACTGGCGAGTCCCGGGCCGCTGAAGTGCAGTGGGAGCCGAACTGCTGCGCCACCAGCTGTCCCCTTCAAAATGTCATTTTTGATAACCTTCAGCTCAGTTCTCTCTTCTGGGTTCCTTCTCCTGCCTCCTGGACTTTTCCTTTGGAGAAGGGAACCTACACTCACTCTGCCCTTGGAGGTACACTGCCCTCACTTGTCCCTGGGTCTGTGCACAATAATAACGGCTAACGTTTATCGGGTGCTTCCTCGAAAGCCAGCTCGGCTGAGTGCTTGACGTGGATTACACCCAAGCGTTTACTCCTACAAGGAGGTACTGTTCTGCTTCTCATATTACAGATTTGGAGACTGAGACACAGAGAGAAAGTAATTTGCCCAAGTGAAAAATAGTGGCCTCACTCCAAGATCCATGCTGCTGCTGCTTTTTTTAAGATGTGGTAAAATGTGCATAACCTAACAGAGCCCTTCCTTCTTCACCGCCACGCTGCCCTCTTTGTACACATCCTACTTCCTGTGCCTGAAGAGCCTTCTCCCCAGCCTTCAGCTGGTTGAGTCCTATCTGCTTGGGGATTGGGCCGCTGGTTACATTGTCTGGAAAGCCTGCCCTGATACCCTTTCTCTTCTCTTCCAGTCTGGCTCCCCAGTTTATGTTCTCTGTGCTCCCTGTAAACCCTGGGCCTGTTGCAGCCCTCCGTTTATTCCCCGGGATGGTGACGCTGCTACTCTGTTGCCTCCCCCACCCCACACTGGACTGCAGCCTCCCCAGAGCCCACGGGCGGCTCATCTTCATGCCCTCAGTGCCCAGCACACGCCCTATAAATGTTCATGGGAGGAGGGAAGGCAGCAGTGGGTAAACTTTCTTTTCCAAAACTGGGAAACAAAATAATTGACTCTGGTTAAACCTTATCACACAAGACAGTTTCTTACAATAAGAAATAGAAACGGAAGCATTGAAGAAGCACAGAGAAATGCTAATCAGGGTCAGGTTCTGCCCTGTCAGTTGCTTCTATTTTCACTTTGTCAGATTTTATCTCTTCTAAAGAAAAAATCCCCGAGAGGTGAAAGAGAAAGGAAATACTTTTGTTTTTCAAACTGTAAAGCTAGAGTTTCCATGACCTCATTGTGAGGCAATCCCTCTTCTTGGAGATAGTGTGTCTCCTGTGAAAGTGCAGCTTCTAATTTAGGGCTCAGTAACTCAGGACAATTCAGAGGATATCGGAGAATGTAATTTTAAAGACTGGAAAATGATGGCGATGAGGAATGTACATGGAAGTTGAGGTCATTGGGGCTGGAGCATAGCAAGGCAAACGAGAAGAGATACGCAGCTGGTGGGCACACACACACTCTTCTTGGGTGGCTGGGGTGACTGGAGTATCTACTGGTTCTCTACTGGGGTGTTCCACCCCCAGATGGCACTGCCAGATCCAGTCAGGCCAGCAGCAGCAGCATAGATTACAAAACACTATAGTGCTCTCTCTCTATAATTGCGGGAACCCTAATATTGGTTAATTTTCCTTTCTGATTTTAGTTTGATCTTCTGTCCTTGAAATTCTCTAGGGTTATGAACTTAATTGGCAATTACTAAGATAAGAAACCAATTTTCCTATTATAAGAAATAGCCAAGTCCCTTTCGTTTTGAAGACATACCTACAAAACTTGAAAAAAATTCCAGGCATCTGGGAAATCCAGCTTCATAAAAAAGTGTTTAATTAGAAAGGAAGGAGAGCTCCATTTGTAGAACAGACCAATTTGATTATATTTTAACTATTAAATAGATTAATTCCAGGGTGGTCATTCTTTATTATATGCATTTAATTGACATTAATTATATTAAGAATTTAATTTTAGCTTCCTTCACAAATTGGCCAGTGCCCATTCACCCTTGGTAGACTAATAAGATTTCTACCCAGCCATGCTTTTTATTAATCCTCATTACTACTCTTGGAGGAAAATCATGAGTAGGGCCAGATGGAATTCCTTCCCCTACTGAGTTCAACAACCACAGCTTCTGGAACTGTTTCAAAAGAATATGAGCCTTGTTATGAATTATTGGGTCCTCAGACCCAAATTCAAACAACGGAGCAGACTAGACCTTCCTACCAATTCTGATTGCATCATTGGCATCACAAGGTAATAAAGGACTAGTGCTAAATTTTAAAATTTCCTGATGAGCTTTCTCTTGACCCTCTCTCTCTAACTCGGTCTCCCACAATCTTTTCTGTCTATATTTGAGGCCCTTTGTGTCTTTAGTTAACATAGTCCTCATGCAGTATAACAAAGGTTCCAGGCTCAACAAAACCAATTGCTAAATCCATTCCGGCCGCTGCACAAAGAGGACCATGTCTAAACAGAAAGGGCTGCTGTGCAATGGGCTCTGGAAGCTTCTCATCAGGTGTGAAGTCAATTCTTAGCCTGAGTGGCTGTGTGATGACAGCAGGCTTGGCCTCCTCTTGGCTAGAGCACAGACAGGTAACAGTGAGGTCGCTGGCTCCTCCCAGCACCTCATCGTCTCTGCTCTGTTTCAGGAGCGCAGAGGTTAGGCCCCTAAGGAATGTGGTCAGTAGCATCACACCAAGTTCTGGGTTTGTTGTTTTCCTCTTTATATGCTCGTAATGATTCTGTTTTCTTTTGTCTCTCACCTGCTGATCGATGATGATTTCTCTCTGTTGTTACTACAAACACTATGCGCAGGAGTGGACATAGGAGGTAAAAATAGAGCCCAGGCCTTTCCTGATGAATCAGTAGCTTTTGTGTCTTACAGAAATGTCGCTTAGTCAAGTGACCCTGAGTTGAGGCTATAATTTGGGCGGGGACAGAGAGATTGTAATATCTAGCTGCCCAGTTTGAAGTGGTGCCAGTGAGCTTGTTTTGTAGTTTGTTTTCTTTTAAGGAAAGAGTCCTTGAGAGAGGCTATTAAATATTTCTACTGACTTTCAGTACAATATTGCAATTCGAAAAGCTTAAAGTAAAAAAGTTTATTTGATATGAGAGCCTCTGCTTGTGTCTACTTAAAAATAAATTCCTTTAAAAATGTTTTTTAGACATTCCTATTTTACCTAACGCAAAGTGACAGTAAGAACAAGTATTGTTTTCAGTGAGACCAAACTGAGATCAACTGTATTTTTTCCTTCTTTGTCCTCTGTCTGTATTTGTGACTCATGGGGATAATGCAGTCTTATGATTTACTCTATGGCATACGATAAAGTTTCAGCTTATTCTACAAATGCAGACCACAGCTGGAAAAGCATAATGTATAAAACCTCATGTAGTATGTGGTTTGGCCTAAGACTGCTTTTTAAAAATTATTCTTAATAAAATAGATATTTTCTAAATTAAATGAAAGGCTAGTATTTGGGGAAATGGAATTGAATTAGTCGAGGCGTCTTACTTTTGTTGCTGTTTTTGAGTTCTCGTGGTCTTCCCAGAGGCCTGGCTACTGCATATTTCTGACTCTTGAGTAGAGTTTCATCTTGAAATGTTTTACCCCAAGCATACCGATTTTTGTCTTATGAAATACGGTCTCTGTCCATAAAAGACAGAGAGGATGCTGAAATTCTGACAGAAGCCTAATTGTAAAGCTGACACACAGAGCTACACTCCCTTTTCCTGGTTAAGATTTGGTCCACTTCTGGTCTACATTAGCGAACATGTGCTTGTCTTCAGTATCACATCAATAGCTTTAAAATATATGATACAATCCATTCTCTGCTTGCAATGATTTCATCTTTTTTCTTATCTCAAATAAGACCATTTTCATGAAGGAACAAGGTAACAGGTAATTAGGAAGAAATGACTGTTTAAAACGTCGTTATAGGATGGAATATATAATTTCTTTTTGGCCATGTGACTCTGAAGCTGTAATTACTTTCCTTATTTCTTTAATGAAATCCACTTCTTTCTATTAAACGTGATCTTCAGACTTTATTACGAGTTCTCCCAAAAAGGTGCCATACATCCAAGCAACTTTTATAGAGAACTCTAATGATGTGGAATTATCATAGTGAGATTAAACCTATCTTTGGATAACTGAGGCCATTTAGTGGTGCTAAAATATGGTAGGAGAAGGTATATTATAGGGAAATTAAGGCTGAATACCGTTCTGTATTGGGTATCGTAATCAAGATAAGTTTAAATACTAAGATCTGAAGAACCCATGCTGTCTAGGAAAGAGACAATATTGTCAAAACTTTGAAATCCCTAAGCAGGATACAGTGGACAGTTGTCTCTCTCATGCTAATTCACCACTGTCATGAGCGACTTTCCAGGACTAGCGATCAACTGTCCCCTCCAAGGTCTGTAATTATGTAGACTGAGCTAAGGGTGAAGTAATAAAATCCAATGCTTCAGGGCCGGTGTAAACTAACCTACAGAGAGGGCAAGAATCTCCTCCCTTCCTTCTGTAGGTCTGTTTCCCAGAGATGCTCGTCAGCAATAGGATGAATGAAGCCCAGGGGCTGGGAAGCCTAATGCGCCAGTTGAGGTTCCCAGGTAGACTCTCCTTCTGATTGGACAGATGAATTCGGTCCGAGGGCAGGGAGGGCAGGAGTTTGTGGAAGCGGACCGAAAGAAAGTAATTCTTCAGAGAATTATAAAGGGATACAGAGACAGCATAGGCCTACTAAGGCAATCGCTGAGTCAGAGGCATTTTGGGGAGCATGATCTGAGAGTGAAATTGATAGTGGCTTGTTACCAAAGAGTGACGATGGGATCTTTCAGGATAGAAATGTCATTGGGGTAGCTATTATAGACTAGAAAGTACTGGGAGAGGAGAAGCAGTGATCTGGCAAAAGGACTAGTAGGAAATGAAGTGTTTGAAGGTGGGAAGAGGCAGAAAAAAGAGAAATGGGAAAAGGCATACCTGGGCTCACGATGGTGAAAACAACTGATTTTAGGATGAGGAAATGAAAGAGTCAGAATTATCAAAACCAAATGCAGCATTTGCCAGCTTTTATGCAGATGTTGTTTCTAAGAAGATGAATAAAACATCCTTTAAAGTTCACGTGGTGATGTACCAAGTCCTGGAAAATGTTTGAGAAGACAAGGTCAGAAGAAGGCTCCCTTTTATAAGCATGTGTGATTATAAAATAGCGTTTACAGAGATAACTTTCTGTAGGTTTAGTTGCACAGAAATTTTATTATTATGTATTTTTTGAGGTGGAGGAGGAGGGTGTTTGTTTTATATTGATTGTTGTCTTTTGTAGGTTTTAGAGTTAATTATTAGTCCTAATAAATTTCATAGGTAGAAAAAAGTAAGTGAAAGATTCTTGTTAAGTAGAAAGCTTGAGGATGAGACCATATAACAAGAAAAATATGTACATAAAAATAGCAGAATACATGCTGGACAGCAAACAGCCATTGGTGGTTGTTGACATAGATCATGGCTTCTGGAGTTGCTCTAAAGAATGACCTGAAAAATAATATGATGAAGAGATCAGAGCAGAATTTAATGCAATTTGACTCGTGCATAGTTGTGCATAGGTAGGACAACTATGTACTTTATTTTAAAAAATGGGACACTTTTGAAAGTGAAAGGAAGTGCTATTAACAATCATGCCTGAACAGCAGGTAAAAACAGATTTTTCTGAACAAACCAGGGCATACGGTCATCCTGACCCCAAATCCAAAAACTATAAAATATATTCCATGTTTTCTAAAATGAACATCATCCTGGACAACATTGAGCGATTGCTTTGTATTAGCAATAAATGTCAAAAATATCGGTTAAATTAGTATGTGTCTCAACTGTTACAGTTCATATATTGATCACAAAAGAATTAGGGCATTTTTGTCATAAGTCACTGTGAATTTATTTCACTTTCAGCCTTACCAATATCGAACTAATCAACTCTGTTAACTTTGAAAGAAACAAATCGGTGGTGCAGGGCAGGATTTCTGGCCCAGACTGCCTGGGCTGGAATGCCCGCTCTCCTACCGACTGTGGGACTCTGGGCAGGTAAGTTAGCCTCCCAGCGACTTGATTTCCTCACTGGGAACCGTCATAGTGTATCTCATGCCTTACTGTGAGGCTTAAAGACATCAGGATGAGTAAGGACCTTAGAACAATGACTGCACATAGTGAGCTCTGTGTCGGAATTAACTGTTCTTCCTGTGCATCCTTCAGAAGCACCGTCAGTTTTTGCTCAGTCCTTTGAATCATCATTTCCTGCCCTCCTTGCCTTCCCCGCTCCCTGCTCCACCTCTGCCACCTTAAAGTGGTGAAAAACTAAGATGAGTAATGAAAATAATTCTCACAGAAAGACCTAGCATAATATATCCTTTCTGACTCTTTGCAGAGAGTATGGCCTGTTTAATAGTTATCACAAATGGGAAATAGCAGTACTTTTTGGAGACATGGAAACTGATTAGTAGAATAAGCTATTCTTTTCTTTTTTTTTTTTTTTGAGGAAGATCAGTCCTGAGCTAACTACTGCCAATCCTCCTCTTTTTGCTGAGGAAGACTGGCCCTGAGCTAACATCCACGCCATCTTCCTCTACTTTATACGTGGGATGCTACCACAGCATGGCTTTTTGCCAAGCGGTGCCATGTCCGCACCCGGGATCTGAAACGGCGAACCCTGGACTGCCAAGAAGCGGAATATGTGAACTTAACTGCTGTGCCACAGGGCCAGCCCCTAGAATAAGCTATTCTTGAACGTGGTGAGGTTTAGGAGACAGGAGAAGCCCTATTACGTATTTTGTAGAGATGTGTAGTGGAGAATAGGGGCAGAGCAGGACTGAAAGATAGGAAGGGAAACAGATGAAGTGAAATCTAAGGAGGTAAAATGTCTCTAGAGAGATGCAGAATTAAGCAATGACAAAGGTATATAGAATTTTCCAAAATTTTGTGATCTCTTTCTCTCTTTATGTCCTTCCCTCTATCATTCCAAAGTTAATGAGAACTGTGACACTAGAGACACAGGAACAGACATGATATCCAATGTTTTTGGCAACTTAAGTAAACTCTTTAACAACTGGTGTCAAGGATCTTTCCAGAGTCGAGTAGACTAGAGCGTTGGACGCAGAGCTGTTCACCTACATGAGCAGGACTGGATGTCAGGCTGTCACACTGGACCGCCCCAGTAGAGAACTAATGAGCTCTGCCCCTCAGATTACCTGTCAGGTCAAGAGGCTTTGAGGATGCTTCCCGGGACCCGGCCTCAGCAGGTCAATGAGCGAGCTGTAGATTTTTCACTTTGGGGACCATTTTCCAAGTGTCCTTGAGTCCTCTCTTTGTGCTGTGTTAGAGAGCTGTTTCCCAGGTTAATTACGGAAGGGGTTGAGCAAAAACTGAAGGTAGTGAACTCTTCTTTATACATGTCACTGCATGGAATTGTAGGTTTGCTAGAAATAGTATTTAGAAGATTCAAAGTAAGGACTTCCTGTGGCAAACATACTATAATTACATCAGATGAGAAATGGGGAGAAGCGGCTTAATATCCATAGAGCACAAATAAGATTGCTCTTTTCTTCATTGGTTTAGGGCTTAGATTCTCCTCTAGGGTCTGTTGCTGGCTTGCCTTTTAATATTGCACCAGAAAGCAGGCAGGGAAATGCAAATTACCCAATTTTCCTCCGAGTTGGTTGGTCTGGTTAAAGATTTGTAGGCAGCCAGACCGAAAATGAGATTTTATGGTATTTGTGAATTTTTTTTCACTCCGTATCTGTCCACCTAATATTTTAGATAAATGAGTGTTGTGGTTTTTAATCAGAGAAGATCAAAGGCAAAACAGGAAATAATGATTTATTTATTGTGTGTAAGAGTCAGGCAAAGAGATTTGTTCTAAAATAACAGGGAACTTGTGCTTTACTAAATGGGTTCTTATTAATGAGACTTTTTATCATCCTCATTTCACACAATAAAATACTAGTTAAAGTCAGTTCCGATTTGTTGCTTAGGAAGCATGGAACGGGCTTTTCCTTTCAAATGTGTACTCTTTTCTTCTCATCTTTGCTTCACCACTGGTGCCTGACATATAATTTGGAAGGAGGCAAATTCAGACATGCTGGCAGATGGGGATTTAGTTCTCAGTCTAATCCTTTTAGACATAGTTACTCAAGTATCAGGAAGTTTTATTAAAGTGTTGGTTGGCAAATTTGGAATAAATCAGATTTTTCAAAAAGAAAAGCTTAGAAATGAATAAGAAAATTCTAGTTTGCATTTAGAATATCCTAATAGTGATCAATAAAAGCCCTAGTTTGGGTGTAGTCTTTATTGTTTTATCCCTTTTCTGTACTGTATATAAAGTTGCAGTCAATGATGATCTTCAGGTCTGTGATTCTCTAATTTATTATTGAAATGTTACTAATGTTTATCCAGTTATCCTGCTTAAAGAATGGTTGGTTAATTAAACAATATATACTTAGAACTTGAGCTCTGCACCTAACAAGTTTAAGAGTTCTAAATAAGCCCGAGATGCTTATGGAACTCCAGTCTTAAATGAGTGAAGGGACTGAAATATACACGTCACTTATGACAGGAAATAAATATGGAAATGACTGGAGCAAGAGCAAAGTAAAAAGTAGCTAAAATCTGAGTACTTTTATAGATTCCTATCTGACTTTGAAAAAGAAAATTAAACATATAACAGAGAAACTCAGCTGTCACATCGGCTGCAGAGTTCCCCCGCTGAAAAATAACCTGACTTCACCTCTCCCCCGGGGTTGCTGCTTCCCACCCGCTTAGAGGCATGGCGTCCTGCAGTCAAAATTTTGGTCACAGGTGTTTGATTCTTTTCTCAAAAGTGGATTCTTTAAGATTGTAATCAGAAGCTTGTTTGGTTCAACAAGAAGGCCATTGCTAATTGTTGGCTCTTTTCTAGGAGACAGACATCAAAATATAATGAGGAATGTTAGAGATTTAAGAGGAACTTGTGATCAAAAGATTTGCAGTAGGAGTTTGCACAAAGAATTCACTATGCTGGGGCCAGCCCTGTGGCCGAGTGGTTAAGTTTGCACACTGTACTTTGGTGGCCCAGGGTTCGCCGGTTCAGATCCTGGGTGCAGACCTACATACTGCTCGTCAAGCCCTGCTGTGGTGGCATCCCACAGAGAGGAACTAGAATGACCTACAACTAGGATATACACTATGTACTGGGGCTTTGGGGAGAAAAGAAAAAAGGAGGAAGATTGGCAACAGAAGTTGGCTCAGGGTCAATCTTCCTCACCAAAAACTATTGAAAAAAAAAAAAGAATTCATTATGCTAAAAAAGGATGTGCATCTTCTCTGGAATGGAGTTATATCTTAACTATTCTAAACAAACAAATAGAACTTCCTCTTTTGGAGAACTCCAGTGAATAGATAAGTTGCCCCCCACCCTGGCCCCTTTTCAAGCATTGGGCAACTTTAAAAGTTTGATGACAGTAAATTTGCAAATATGATTGTTTTCATTTTCCAAGTAAAATATTTTTTATCGTTTTTTATGTAGTAGCCCCCCCATCATCCGCAGCTTCACTTTCTGTGCTTTCGGTTACCCGCAGGCAACCCAGGTTTGAAAATATTAAATGGAAAGTTCCAGAAATAACAAGTTTTAAATTGTGCGCCATTCTGAGTGGCATGATGAAATCTCTTGTCGTCCCACTCCATCCTCCTTGCGACACGACTCTTCCTTCTGCCCAGCGGATCCATGCTGTACACACCACCGGCCCGTTAGTCAGATCTGCCTCGGTTATCAGGTTAGTTGTCCAGGTATTGCAGTGCTTGTGTTCAGGTCACCCTTATTTTACTTAATAATGGCCCCAAAGCACCGTTAATCTCTTTCTGTGCCTAATTTATAAATTAAACTTTATCATAGGTATGTATGTATAGGAAAAAAGCATAGTATATAAACAGTGTTTGGTACTCTGCGGTTTCAAGCATCCACTGGGGGTCTGGGAGCGTATGCTGTACTGTGATTGAAAGCAACAGTGGGGTAACTCACAGGGAGACAGCCGTCAGGGCCGAAACCCTCTTATCCTAAAAATAAGACTCATCCCCACCCCACCAAGAAATTCTTAGGTCCAGGTAAGAAAAGAACTCAGAGTTACACGAGTACAAGGTAAAATTATATAGTATAATGAACATGCAGTCAAATATTGGAGTTAAATGCACAACTTCTATAAAATTGTTTTAGAAAAGAGTTTTTAAAACTAGTTAAAAAGCCTATTTCCTACTGACATTTCTATTGTTTTTACAACACATTCAAAACACTTTCTAAAGTCACTTTCAGTTCCCTAGCCCTGTGAAAGATTGCTATCTAGAAAAAGGGATTACTTTGAGAAACGATAATTAGAGTCAACGTCAAATTTATTATTATGCAAAGCTTATCTCAATTTACTTTAAGCTACTGCAATAGAACTTTCGCTTTAAAACCTCTCTCGCCATGCTATTTACATCCTAATCTATAATGCCCATGAGGAGATCTGTTACAGTCAGTCTGGGTGGGTGACTCAGTCTCTTCAAAAGGATGCAACACGAAGGTGAACCTCGTCCTTCCCTGGATGCATTTCACATGGCTGATTTTACCTGGGTGTAAGTCCGAATACAAACATGCAAGTACTATGTATCCATGTTAGGAGTCCTTAGAGTATAGGATAATGAGTTCATGAGATTATATTTATGTCTCTGTCTGCAACAGACTTTTTCCCCCCTAAACTAAATTGCAGACTTTAAAGTGCATGTAGACATACACAAAAGAGTGCATACACTGTATGATTTCATTCATATACGATTTTGATTCCTGTCAAAAATAGGCAAAACTAATCTATGGTATCAGAGGTCAGGATAGTGGTGCCCCTAGGGTTAGGAGTGGGGGCGGTTAGAGTGTGGAAGGGACATGGGGTCACAGCCAAGTTATATTATCTCATTAAGGCTTAGCTTCCACGTCTGTAGAAGGGTGTATGATAACGTCTGTAGAGTTCTCGGCACACTCTGTGATGTATAGTAAGAGTTTCATAGGCAATAAGTACTAGCAGTAACCAAGGTGTACCGGCGGTCCCGCAGGTTCCTCAAATTCAAGAGGTCCATTCTGACTTTGTCATCTTCCCTCACCATTATCTACGCATTTACTGGTAACATGGGAATCCTTTTCCTTCTTGCCCCCATCAGTCGCTTGACCAAGTCCATTGATTAGCTTTCCATTGTGTATTGGTTTCTTGCATCCTCATGGCAGGACTCAAGCCATCAGCCTTTCTCACTTGTCTTACTTCACACACCATCCAAGTGCTCACTCTGCCTCCAAAAATCTCCTTATAATGTGGACAGAGTGAATTTTCTAAAATGGAGTTCAATCTTGCTGCATGTACATCCTGCTTGAAATTCTACAATGGTTTCCCATTCCCTTAGGATAAACTCTAATTGCTTAGTATTTAGACTATCATATAAGGCCTTACCTGGCTTGATTTGCCTCTACTTCCCTCTCTGGTTTCACCTTTTGCTATTCTTCCTTTATAATCTGTACTGCAAAAGGGTTTAGTTTCATGCAATTTCTCTTCAACATGCTACACCATCCTCTTTCAATTCACACATGTTATCTCTTCTGTTAGAAAGAGTCCTCTTCTCTGTGCCCCTCCCTGCCTTCCCTGATGTTTTCGGCTGAACTGTGTCTCCCCAAAATTCGTATGTTGAAGTCCTAACACCCAGTACATCACCACAGGCCTGTGTTTGGAGATAAGGCCTTTACAGAGGTAATTGAGTTAAAATGAGGGTCATTAGGGTAGGCCCTAATCCAGTCTGACTGATCTTAGAAGAAGAAGAAGTTAGGACACAGATACACACAGAGGGAAGACCATGTGAGGACAGTGAGAAGACGGCCATCTTCAAGCCACGGAGAGAGGCCTCAGAATGAAACCAACCCTGCTGACACCTTGATCTTGGACTTCTGGCCTCCAGAACTGTGAGAAAATAAATTTCTGTGTTGAAGCGACCCAGCCTGTGGTCCATTGTTACGACAGCCGGAGCAAACGAAGATGTCCCCAGTGAATTCACTCCCGTTCAGTTGTGCAATTTCTTGTCTGTCACCACAGAGGTGTGCCCCTTCACCTCTTGTCTCCTCCCCTCCCCCCACCCGCCTTCCCCAGGTAACCACTGAACTGTTTTCTTTGTCCATGTGCTTGTTTATATTCCACATACGAGTGAAATCATCTGGTGTTTGTCTTTCTCAATCTGGCTTATTTCACTTAACATAATTCCCTCCAGGTCCTTCCGTGTTATTGCAAATGGGATGATTTTTTCTTTTTTTTATGGCTGAGCAGTATTCCATTGTGTATATATATATACCACATCTTGTTTATCCAGTCATCAGTTGATGGGCACTTGGATAGTTTCCATGTCTTGGCTATTGTGAATAGTGCTGCAATGAACATAGGGGTGCATATGTTACTTTGGATATGGTAGTTCTATTTTTAGCTTTTTGAGGAATCTCCGTACTGTTTTCCATAGTGGCTGCACCAGTTTGCATTCCCACCAGCAGGTATGAGGGTTCCCTTTTCTCCACACTCTCTCCAACATTTATTTTTAGTCTTAGTGATTATAGCCAATTTAACAGGGGTAAGGTGGTATCTTAGTGTGGTTTTGATTTGCATTTCCCTGATGATTAGTGATGTTGAACATCTTTTCATGTGTTTATTGGCCATCTGTATATCTTCTTTGGAAAAATGTCTGTTCATATCCTCTGCCCAGTTTAAAATTTTTTTATTTATTTATTTTTAGGAAGATTAGCCCTGAGCTAACATCTGCTGCCAATCCTCCTCTTTTTGCTGAGGAAAACTGGCCCTGAGCTAACATCCGTGCCCATCTTCCTCTACTTTATATGTGGGACGCCAACCACAGCATGGCTTGCCGAGTGGTGTATAGGTCCCCACCTGGGATCCAGACCCGCAAACCCCAGGCCGCCAAAGCAGAATGTGCAAACTTAAGTGCTGCGCCACCGGGCCAGCCCCTCCTCTGCCCATTTTTGATTGGGCTGTTTGTTTGTTTGTTGTTCAGTTGTGTGAGCTCCTTATATTTTATGGAGATTAATCCCTTATCAGATATATGATTTGCAAATATATTCTCCCAATTGGTGGGTTGTCTTTTTATTTTGATCCTAGTTTCTTTTGCCTTGCAGAAGCTCTTTAGTCTGATGAACTCCCACTTGTTTATTTTTTCTTTTGTTTCCCTGGCCTGAGAAGACATGGTATTTGAAAAGATCCTTTTAAGTTCGATGTCAAAGAGTGTACTACCTATATTATCTTCCAGGAGTTTTATGGTTTCAGGACTTACCTTCAAGTCTTTGATCCATTTTGAGTTTATTTTTGTGTGTGGTATGAGATAATGGTCTACTTTCATTCTTTTGCATGTGGCTGTCCAGTTTTCCCAACACCATTTATTGAAGAGAATTGCCTTTCTCCATTGTATGTTCTTGGCTCCTTTGTTGAAGATTAGCTGTCTGTATATGTGTGGTTTTATTTCTGGGCTTTCAGTTCTGTTCCATCGATCTGTGTGCCTGTTTTTGTACGAGTACCACGCTGTTTTGATCACTATGGCTTTGTAGTACATTTTGAAGCCAGGGATTGTGATGCTTCCAGCTTTGTTCTTTTTTCTCAGGATTGCTTTAGCAATTCGGGGTCTTTGGTTGCCTCATGAATTTTAGGATTCTTTGCTCTATTTCCATGAAGAATGTCGTTGGGATTCTGAGTGGGATGGCACTGAATCTGTAGATTGTTTTGGGTAGTATGGACATTTTAACTATGTTTATTCTTCCTATCCACATACATAGACTCTCTTCCCATCATTATCTATTTCTTTGAATAATGTTTTATAGTTTTCATTGTATAAGTCCTTTACCTCCTTAGTTAATTTATTCCTAAGTACTTTATTCTTTTTGTTGCGATTGTAAATGGAATTGTATTCTTGAGTTCTCTTTCTGTAAGTTCGTTATTAGAGTACAGAAATGTGACTGATTTTTGTAAGTTCATTTTGTACCCTGCAACTTTACTGCAGTTGTTAATTATTTCTAATAGTTTTCCGATGGATTCTTTAGGGTTTTCTATATGTAAGATCATGTCGTCTGCAAACAGTGAGAGTTTCACTTCTTCCCTCCCTATTTGGATTCCTTTGATCCCTTTCTCTTGCCTAATTGCTCTGGCAAAACTTCCAGTACCATGTTGAATAAAAGTGGTGATAGTGGGCATCCTTGTCTTGTTCCTGTTCTTAGAGGGATGGTGTTCAGTTTTTCCCCATTAAGTATATTGTTGGCTGTGGGTTTGTCATATATGGCCTTTATTATGTTGAGGTGATTTCCTTCTATCCCCATTTTGTTAGGAGTTTTTATCATGAATGGCTGTTGGATCTCATCAAATGCTTTCTCTGCATCTATTGAGATGATCGTGTGGTTTTTATTCCTCATTTTGTTGATGTGCTGTACCACATTGATTGATTTGTGGATATTGAACCATCCCTGTGTCCCTGGTATGAATCCCACTTGACTATGATGTATGATCTTTCTGATGTATTGCTGTATTTGGGTTGCCAATATTTTGTTGAGGATTTTTGCATCTATGTTCAACAGCGATATTGGCCTGTAGTTTTCCCTTTTTGTGTTGTGCTTGTCAGACTTTGGTATCAGAGTGATATTGGCCTCATAGAATGTGTTAGAAGTGTTCCATCTTCCCTAAGTTTTTGGAATAGCTCGCGAAGGACAGGTGTTAAATCCTCTCTGAAAGTTTGGTAGAATTCCCCAGGGAAGCCATCTGGTCCTGGGGTTTTATTCTTTGGGATGCTTTTGATTACTGTTTCAATCTCTTTACTTCTGATTGATCTATTCACATTCTCTGTTTCTTCTGGAGTCAGCTTTGGGAGGTTGTAAGAGTCTAAGAATTTATCCATGTCCTCTAGATTGTCCGTTTTGTTGGCATATAGTTTTTTGTAGTATTCTCTTATAATCTGTTGTATTTCTGTGGTGTCCATTGATATTTCTCCTCTTTCATCTCTAATTTTATTTATCTGAGCTTTCTCTCTTTTTTCTTTGTAAGTCTAGGTAGGGGGTTGTCAATTTTATTTATCTTCTCAAAGAACCAGCTCTTCGTTTCATTGATCTTTCCTACTGCCTTTTTTGTTTCAATAGCATTTATTTCTGCTCTGATTTTTATTATTTATGTCCTTCTGCTGACTTTGGGCTTTGTTTGTTCTTCTCTTTCTAATTCAATTAGGTTTAATTTGAGATTGCTTATTGGGGATTTTGCTTGTTTGTTAAGGTGAGCTTGTATTACGATGAATTTCCCTCTTAGTATGGCTTTTGTTGCATCCCTTATGAGTTGGTATGGAGTGTTTTCATTTTCATTTGTTTCCAGATATTTTTTGATTTCTCCTTTAATTTCTTCAATGATCCATTGCTTGTTCAATAGCATGTTGTTTAGTCTCCACATCTTTGTCCCTTTCTCAGCTGTTTTCTTGTAAGTAATTTCTAGCTTTATAGCATTGTGATTGGAAAAGATGCTTGTTATTATTTCAATCTTCTTAAATTTATAGAGGCTTGCTTTGTTTCCCAACATATGGTCTGTCCTTGGGAATGTTTCATGAGCACTTGAGAAGAATATGTAATCTACTATTTTTGGATGGAGTGTTCTATATATGTCTGTTAAGTCCAACTGGTCTAGCTTTTCATTTAATTCCACTGTTTCCTTGTTGATTTTCTGTCTGGATGATCTATCCATTGATTTGAGTGGAGTGTTGAGGTCCCCTACTATTGTTGTGTTGTTATTAATATCTTCTTTAGGTTTGTTAATATTTTCTGTGTACTTTGGTGCCTTTGTGTTGGGTTCATAGATATTTATAAGTGTGATTTCTTCTTGATGGAATGTCCCTTTGATCATTATATGCTTCCCCTCTTTGTCTGTCTTTACCTGTCTTATCTTGAAGCCTACTTTGTCTGATATAAGTCTTGCCACACCTGCTTTCTTTTGTTTGCCAGTAGCTTGGAGTATCGTCTTCCATCCCTTCACTCTGAGCCTGTGCTTGTCATTGGAGCTGAGATGTGTTTCCTGCAGGCAGCCAATTATTGGGTCTTGTTCTTTAATCCATCTTGCCACTCTGTGTCTTTTTATTGGAGAATTCAGTCCATTTGTGTTTTTGGTGATTATCGATATATGAGGGCTTAATGCTCCGTTTTATCACTCGTTTTCCGGTTCTCCTGCATTTCCTTAGTTTCTTGTCCTGTGTATTTTGGTCTACCAGTCAATTAATGTAGTTTTTTATTTTGTGTGTCTTTGTTTTCTCCTTATTTATTCTTTGTGTCTCTGTTCTGCTTCTTTGTTTAGTGTAGAAGATCGTCCCTTTTCTGATGGCCTCTTATTTCCTTAGACTAAACTGATCAGTCCCTTTTCTCTTCAGTCCCTTTTCTCTTCCCCTCCTAAGTTGTTTTTCTCACATCTATTCCACTTTGTTTTATGAGTTTGTGGTTAAAATGACAAGATTATCTTTGTTTTTGGTGTTTTCCTTCCCTTTGTCTTTAATCCTATACTTGAGTATTTGCTGTCCTGTCTTGATTCTGTCTACCTATTTATCTCCTTACTCTGTGCTTTGTAACCCCTTTCTCTTTTCTTTTTTTCAGGTATGAGGGCCTTCTTGAGGGTTTCCTGTAGGGAGGTGTCTCATGGCTATGAACTCCCTTAGCTTATGTTTGTGTGGGAAAGCTTTTATTTCTCCCTCATATCTGAAGGATATGTTTGCTGGATAGGGTATTCTTGGCTGAAAGTTTTTGTTCTTCAAATATTTGAATATGTCATTCCAGTCTCTCATAGCCTGTAAGGTTTCTGCAGAGAAATCTGCTGAAAGCCTGATAGGGGTTCCTTTGTGGGTTATTTTCTTCTGCCTTGCTGCCGTTGGTATTCTTTCTCTGTCATCCACTTTAGCCAGTTTCACTACTATATGCCTTGCAGTGGGTCTTTTTACATTGACAAATCTAGGAGATCTAGAAGCCTCTTGCACACAGATTTCCCTCGGTTTGGGAAGTTCTCTGCTATTCTTTCTTTGAGCATGCTTTCTGCTCCATTCTCCTTCTCTCCTCCTTCTTGAATACCTATAATTCTTATGTTGCATTTCCTCATTGAGTCAGCTATTTCTCAGAGACTTTCCTCATTTATCTTTAGTCTTAGTTCTCTCTCCTCCTCTATCTGGAGCATTTCAATATGTCTGTCTTCGATTATGCTGATACGCTCCTCTATGATGTCAGTACAGGCATTCAGGGAATCCATATTTTGTTTTATTTCTTCCATTGCGTCTTTCATCTCTAAAATTTCTGATTGATTCTTCTTTATAGTTTTAATCTCTTTTGTGAAGTAGCTCCTGAACTCATTTAATTGTTTCTCTACATTCTCTTTGAACTCATTGAGTTTTTTGATGATAGTTATTTTGAATTCTTTGTCATTTAGATTACATATTGTGTGTCCTCAGGGCTGATTTCTGGTTACTTTTCATTTTCTCTCTGATCTGGTGATCTAATATAATGTTTGATATTGCTAATGGGAATGCCTCTGTTTTTTCACATCCAGGTGTTATTTGGTTGCACTTACTGCCTATCGCCACTGGAAGACCCCATGTATTCTGAGCCCTCTGCCTTCAGCTGAGGTCCCAGGCACTGGAGCCATGCTGGGCGGTTGGCAGGAGGGGTGCTTTCTCCTGGGTGCTCTTGGGGTTTTCTTGCTCTGCTCTTGCTATCTGCTCTCCTGTTGGCTTTATAAGGTCACACCCCGCCAAAGCTTTTGCTCCAGTAGAGGGCTTCCCTCTAGATTGCAAGGGCCCTCAGGGATCCTTGATATTCCTGCCGACGAGTGTCCCCTTCCCTGTCTCTTCCCTCTCGGAGGCCACCTGCGGTCCCAGCTCAGTCTTTAGGGGAGGGAGTGAAGTTTTCTCTTACCCCATGCGATCTCCTCTGAGGGGGCCTAGAGCCTCTCCGCTCTCCATTGTATGCCTGCGTGGGTCTCTCTGACGTTTTTTGTGTTGTGTTAGTATGTCCTCTGTTGGATTATGAATGTCCCTTTCATTGTGTGCTGGAGGGGAGAAATGACCGGGAGAACTTACTCTGCCTTGATGCTGATGTCACTCCCTCACAGATGTTTTTTTTTTTTTTTAAAGATTTTATTTTTTACTTTTTCTCCCCAAAGACCCCCGGTACATAGTTGTGTATTCTTCGCTGTGGATTCTTCTAGTTGTGGCATGTGGGACGCTGCCTCAGCGTGGTCTGATGAGCAGTGCCATGTCCGCGCCCAGGATTCGAACTAACGAAGCACTGGGCCGCCTGCAGCGGAGCGCGCGAACTTAACCACTCGGCCACGGGGCCAGCCCCTCCCTCACAGATGTTGTAAGAAGCAACAAGAAAAAAACCTCAGACAATTCTTTTGACGTATTACATAAAACTTTTCTAAGTACAGGATCATCATCAAAAGTTTCTTTCAAAAAGTAGACACAACCATAATCCAAGTACACATGCTTTTTAACTCTGGAGTTCATTTTTCCTTTATACTTGGTGTGATTTCATTTTATTAACTGCATTTGTTTGGAATCTATGTTCAGAAATTCAGTTCAACATTTGCTGAACGTGGGCTTTGTGCCAGCGCTGTCCTAGGCTCTGGGCTGCAGAGGTCAGTGTCTTGCCCTCCAGTTCCTAATCTCACAGGGAGACACATATGCAGATAGGTCCTTTAGAACACAGGTGTTAACTGCCCCAGCAAGAAGAGTAGTGAAGGAAGCTGGTAAGTTTTCTTGGAGCTAGAAATGTTTGGATAGGGTTTTGAAAGCTGGAAAAGATTTGGAGTTTTTAAAAGAACGTGAAATAAAACTGGATGTTAACTTTTAAATGCAATGTGTTTGGAGGATTTTCTACGTATAATATCAAGTATGACTAATAAGTGCATGGACTGACCTACTGTACTTATGTATACTACAACATACCTGCATATTTAGACCCATTTTATGTTTATAAAGAATCTGCAAAAAAGTGTAGTTTATTAATATGGTCTATAACAACTTAATCCTTTTATATCCATATTAATAAAATCACAATCTAGGAAAGAAAAGTAAGATTTTTCCGTTTCCTGAGGGGTGGGAGTGCGTGCCGTCTCTGCTCAAGCGTTCCTGGTGACCGTTGCTGCACTGAGTTTTGGTAGCACCTGGTCAGGACACAGAAAGTTTTGTATTCCTCCTAGTAGGAATTTAGGAGTAGAAAGCCCTGATAGAGTATCATGCTTTTGCTGATTCAAAAACAAACAAGCAGGGGCTGGCCCCGTGGCCGAGTGGTTAAGTTCACGTGCTCCGCTGCAGGTGGCCCAGTGTTTCGTTGGTTCGAATCCTGGGCGCGGACATGGCACTGCTCATCAAACCACGCTGAGGCAGCGTCCCACATGCCACAACTAGAAGGACCCACAACGAAGAATATACAACTATGAACCGGGGGGCTTTGGGGAGAAAAAGGAAAAAATAAAATCTTTAAAAACAAACAAACAAACAAACCAGCAAACAAAAACACATTTAACAGGTGAAATGCAGAGTCAGCCTAAGTTTCAGGCAAACAGAAAGCTTAATAGTATCTACTTACCATGTGTGTTTGTGAAAGACTGGTCTCTTTTCGTTTCCCATTAAAACGGGGCTAACTTCCTCTGCTTTCCACGAACACGATGCAATACAGGAATTGAAATTCCAGTTTAACTTCCATACAAAGTTAGTAGCTTTGTAGAAAAGGAGCATTTATATTTTACAGGAGAACCATATTGTCTCCTCGTGCTCTATTTTTCCTGGTTCAGTTTATTATAACCATAGAGACAAGAAAAATGTCATTCCGGGAAGTAGAAGGCTTGTAAAAATGTAAATTCCTGCAATGTGAAGGCAGAGGTTGTCACTGGCACCCTGGGGAATTACTCTTTTTTTTTAAAGATTGGCTGCTGAGCTAACAACTGTTGCCAATCTTTTTTTTTTTGTTACTGCTTTTTCTCTCTAAAGGCCCCCTGGTACATAGTTGTGTATTTTTAGTTGTGGGTCCTTCTAGTTGTGGCATGTGGGATGCCGCCTCAGCATGGCTTAATGAATGGTGCCATGTCCATGCCCAGGATCCGAACCGGCGAAATCCTGGCCTGCCAAAGCGGAGCGCGCAAACTTAACCACTTGGCCACGGGGCTGGCCCCTTAAAACTTGTTTTTGAAACTTACTTGTGGGGCCGGCCCGGTGGCCCAGCGGTTAAGTTCACACGTTCCACTTCTCTTGGCCCGGGGTTCACCAGTTTGGATCCTGGATGCGGACATGGCACCGCTTGACAAAAGCCATGCTGTGGTAGGCGTCCCACGTATCAAGTAGAGGAACATGGGCATGGATGTTAGCTCAGGGCCAGTCTTCCTCAGCAAAAAGAGGAGGATTGGCAGTAGTTAGCTCAGGGCTAATCTTCCTCAAAAAAAAAAACAAGCTTACTTGTAATTAAGGCTATTAGCTAATACTAATTTTGCCCCAATTATGTAAGTTCCATTACTTTAGTAAAGTGCTCTCCCCCTTCATTTTCTCCTCCTGCTGTTGTCTGTTACTGCGAGATATCTTTTGGGCTTTTTACCTTTTCTGGCATAAGGACTTTTGAAAATAAAAATCTGTCAGCATTTTCTAGCTGAAGGAAACCAAAGATATAACACTGCTGACGCTGGTTTTCTTTTGTCCATGAATAAATTACTGCCACATGGAAAGTACGATAAAATCATCAGTCAGTATTCAAAATGTTGTTGTTAATGGAAGGACCATTACAAGAAGACAGAAAATACAGAAGCAGTAAGTTGAGCAACAGATAATATTTCCTTTGATCTCTTTGTCTCAGACATTAAACTTGAAGTTTATCTAGAAATGGTACTAGAATAATTCTTTTATTTCAGCAGAAACTGTCAAAGTTTTAAAAAGACAACCAAAATCCTCAAATTTCATCTTCCAATTGAGGCCTTAACGACCTTGTTTAATAGGGTCCCTTGCTGGCTCTCTCCCCCGCTCCCCCCGCCATTCTCATACTCCTTAACCCTACTCATCTTTTCTCATTTCCGTGACACTCATCTTCCTTAATACTGAATACCTTGCTTACTTATTATCTGTATTATCTCTTTATCACTAGAATTACACTTCACAAAGGAAAGGTCCTTGACTTTCTCTCTGATGAATCTCAAGTACCTAGAATCGTGTCTGACATACAGTAAAGTACTCAACAAATATTTGTTTGATGAATGAAAATTGTGACTAAGTTTTCTCTTTGCATCAAATCAGGTCATTTTTACTCCACGTTAAAAGGGACCGTATTGTACATATACCACCCTGGAAGACTCCATGGGAACTATTTTCATTAAGATTTCCATGTTTCCTCTTAGTATATTTTGTACAAATATAATTTTGAAGTGACACTAGTAGAATTCTGCTTACAATAACCTTTAATGGCATCCCATTGTTAGCGAGAGGACCAAAGTCTTTCACTCAGCTGCAAGGTCCAGCATCTCCTGGCCACATCCACCTCTCCAGCGCCATCTGTGTTCCTGCCCTTTTGTCAGGCTTCTCAAATGCCCACACCCCTCTTGCCCCAGTTGGCCGGCCTGCAGTATTCTTCTGGCCGCCAGCCTCACCGCCCTCTGCAGCGCGCTGAGTCCTCCTCACCTGTCCAGTCCCGGCTCAAGCAGCTCCTCCTTGGGAGGCTTCACTGGCAGCATCCGGCGCCATCTTCTACTTGGTACTATATGTTTGGTCTCCCTTTAGACAGTAATCTTGACACGGGCAGAGAATGTGTCTGTCTTTGCTCCCTATTGTGCTTCTTGTCTCTGACACCTTGTCTGCCTGGTACCAGGGAGGGTCTCAAAAACATTTGTTGAATGAAGGAATCGTTTCTTATGTGTCAGCACCAGCCTGAGTCCAAACAAAGCTTGCCATATGCTGGCAGGTGCTAGTCATGCATCCTTCTCCCTAGCCTCTCCCTCTGCCCTCTTCTATCCCTACCCCCACCACATAAAGCTTGCTGAAAAATTGCCTTAGTTATCACTTATGAAGCTATTATTACCATTTAATACAAATAAAGCAGAAAATATGGAAATCAAATAATCTGATGTTTCTGAAGAAAGACACAATAAATAAAAGACTCGTGTTTTGTGTTTACCATTTTGAGCCTTGGCCTCATGGGACAAACAAGGACACCTTCCTGATGGTGAGATGAAACCTCCCGATACGGCTGTTACCTACACAGATGAAGGCCCTCGTGGAACTTCGCCGTCCCGGAATTGCTGCTGCTACAGGAAGATCCCTCATTTGCATAAAGACATCCTGCCGATGTATCAAAATAGTTGAAATGGTGATTGGTTTTACCTTAATATTCAACAGGATCAATACATTACGTCATCTCTTTCAGCATTTTTCCTCTTAAAATACCCATTGTGTAGACATCTAAATTGGCATTTATGGACGTAATCCATTTTGGCTTTCCTGTTTGTGGGAAGTTCTATGAAATGAGGTGTTTCTTTCACTCGCAGGGTGTGTGCATCCTGCGCTCTGCGCGGACGGTGTTCAGGAGTTGACGGGGAGTCGCTTAGCTAAGGGTGACTAACTATTGGCCAGGATCTGAATTTCAGCATGTCTTTATACTTTTCTCTCCTTTCTGAGTACACAGAAACTTTCTGCATGTGAGAAGGGTAAAGGTAAAACGGAAGCAAAGTTGTTCTTAGTCGGAAAATATTTTGGATGAATGAAGAACTGTCCAGTCAAATTCCGGTTGGTTTGTATGTACGCGTTGTGAACAGGCCTACTGTGAATTTTTGTTTTTAATGAACAAAGTGATGCTTAATCGTTTCAGTAACTTTTTCATTAAGTGAAAAAAATTGAGTGAAGCTTGAAAAGACAGTTCATTCGTGATATGAGGGTAAGAAGAAGTGTAATTTGTAAGACAGCCGTCAGCCAGTAAAAACGTGTTTATATTGGCAAATTTGGGTATTCAGGTAGATCTCCAGAATATGTCTGAAGAAGAGTCTACTATGTGTACAATCACCCACTGCTTTGTCAACTGGAAAGGAAAGCAAGTAAAGCTAATACTGATTATAATTAGTCATAAAGTGAGTTTGACCCACTGCAATAGCAATGCTTACCACTGTGCTAAGGGAAAATCAAAAATAATGGCAAGACTTCAGCCATATACACAAATATAGTAAAGAAGCGGTAATCTTTGTCTTCAAACTGGTCCTGACCACCACAAGAATAGCTCAGGACAACAAACTGCATGTCGTAAGAGAGGCCTCGAGTGCTGTGAGAGTTCAGAGGGAGAGGTCTGCTCTGCCTGCCGTCGTCGAGGTGGGCCTCAGCCCAGGACTGACATCCTTGCAGCCGCCCGTCTTCAGCAGCTTAGAGGCTTCCCCTTCTGAGGCTGCAGTCTGCTCTCTGAACAGTTGGATATGAGCTATATGCTGGCCCAGGAGACAAGCAGAGACCCTTAGATTTCATTCTAAGCCTGCTTTCGAATTCAGGTCAATCATAACTCCTTATAAGCTCATTCTGCATCTATCTCATCAGTTTTTCTGTGTTATCAACAGGGCTATTTAGAGAATTCCCTTTAATAGGATCTTTATGCTTACCAATTCAAGTCTGCAAACAATTTTTTGACTCACTACATGTTATACTCTGACCTAGGTGCTAAAAAAGTGGTAACATTAGAAATTCTAGGTAGTTGCTGTGTACCAGCCGTTTTATTGCATCACTTTAGATAGTATAACAATGTGCTTAGCCAGGAAAGCTTGTGCTATTGAGTTGAAATCAAATGACCAGTCCTAATTTAAGTCTTCATCTCCAGCGGAGGACTTACGGTGACATAAGGAAAAACAGGACTCAATAGTAAATATTGCTATAGGTTTTAACAGGCTGACACAAGATGTCATCAGTTAGTACTGGATTTGATTTGCTAACATTTTGTTGAGGATTTCTGTGTTTATGTTCATGAACATTGTTGGTCTGTAGGTTTTTGTTCTTGTGATGTCTTTGTATGGTTTTTATATGAGGGTGATTCTAATTTCTTACAATGAAATGGGAGGAGTTCCCTCCACTTCACTCTTCTGTTCAGGTTTGGTGTTTTTTCATCCTTAAATGTTTGATAGCATATCAGTGAGGTCATCTGGGCCTGGAGTTTTCTTTGTGGCAAGGTTTTAAATTATGAATTCAGTTTCTTTAATAGATATGGGTAGATTCTGTTTCTTCTGCTGTCAGTTTTAGTAGTTTATATCTTTCAAGGAATTTGTCAATTTCACGTCAACTGTTCAATTTCTTGACATACGATTGTTTATCATATTCCATTATTATCCATTTGCTATCTGTAGGATTTTTAGGGACAATTTTCTTTTTCCTTCCTGATACTGGTAATTTTTGTCTTCTCTCCTCTTTTCTTGATCAAATAGTTACAAATTTATCAGTTTTATTCATCTTTTCCAAAACCCGTGTTTTAAAAAAGTCATATTCTCTATCTTTCACCTGCTTACTCTTTCTTTCATTAATTTTCATTCTTAATTATTTCTTTGCTTTGATTTATTTTGGGCTTAATCTGTTCTTCTTTTACTAGCTTTCTAAGATGGAAGCTCAGATCACTGATTATTGACCTCTCTTCTGTTGTAATAGAAGCATTTAATGCAATAAATTCCCTCTAAGGATTGCTTGAGCGGCCCCCCACAAATATTGATATGTTGTAGTTTTCTTATTATACAGTTAAAAATATTTTCTAATTTCCCTTAGGATTCCTTCTTTGATCTCTGGGTTCTTTAAAAGTGTGTTGTTTAATTTCCAATATTTGGGGATTTTCTAGATATCTTTCTTTTACTGATTTCTAAATGAGTTCCGTTGTGCTCAAAGAACATACTTTATATGAGTTAAATCCTTTAAAATTTATCGAGATTTGTTCTATGGCCAGGCATATGATTTATCTTGGTGATATTCTCTGTGAACTTAAAAAAAGTGTGTATTTTGCTGTTTTGGGTGGGAGTATTCTATAAAGATCCATTAAGGTAATTTGGTTGATGCTGTTGCGTAAGTTTTCTATATTTTCCCTGATTTTCTGTCTACTTATTCTGGCTGGTACTGAGAGAGGAGTGTTGACATTTCCATCTGTAACTGGGATTTGTTTACTTCTCCTTTCAGTTCTGAGAATTTTATTTCAACCATTTTGAAGCCTTGTTGTTAAATGCATACACATTTAGGGTTGTTAGGTTCTTTTTTATGAAATTAGCCTTTTATCATGAAGAAATATTACTCTTTGTCATTGATCATCTCTCTTGTTCTAAAGTTGTGGAAGCCATAGAGTTGTGCTATTCGACCTCCTTTCCCAAAAGTAGTATGCTTAACCCATACCCTCAGCTGCCACACATTTGGGGTCTGCCACATATTCCTGCTGTGGCTGTGCTCTCCCCAGGATGCTGCCGTCCGGTGACTGAGCACAATGTGCTGCTACAGCTGGGCCATTTCTGCCCAATGCCAGGTCTTCTAATGGAAGAAATCTGCTGGGGACTGCCGGTCAGCCTGGCTGGGACTTTCTCAGACCTGCACTGCAGTCAGAGGCTCTTCTGACCCAAATCTTCTTTCTCCTCTTCTCTTTTCACAGGTGTCAGATCTGCATTCATGTCTGAAGCCCTTGGCCTGCCCAATCCTGCTGCCTCTCACCTTGATCTTTCACAAGTGTTTCCCGCAGTAAATCTCCTGAACCTCTGATTCAGTCTTGACGTCTGCTTCCCTCGGGACCTAAACTGACACAGAAGTGTGCTCTGTCTAAATTAATATGGCCATCCAGGCATTCTTATGATCAGTGTTTGCGTGGCAAACTTAGTCCATCCTTTTTTACTCTGTGTCTTCATAATTAACTTGTGTTTCTTATAGTCAGCATATATGGTTGGGTTGAGTCTGCTGTCTTGCTGTATGTTTCCTATTTATCCCATCTGTTCTGTTCCTCTTTTCTTCCTCTTTCCTGGCCTCCTTCTGGATTACTTTAGTATGTTTTTAGTATTCCGTTTTGTCTCCACTCTTGTTTTATATCTCTTCATTCATTAGTTTTAGTGGTCACTCCAGAGTTTACAATATGCCACTTTATCTTATCACATCCCACCTTCAAATAATATTGTCACTTCATGTAAAATGTAACAATCGTCTGACTGTATGCTTCCAATTTCTCCTTTCTGCCTTTTGTGATACTGTTGTCATACATTTTATTACATATGTCAAAAACCTTATAATATATTATTTTTTGTTTTAAACAGTTTTATTTTAAACAAATAAAAAAATAAGGAAATACTTTCTTTTACAAGTGCCTACATATTTACAAATTCCCACACTTTGTATTCTTTTGTGCAGGTCCAAGTTTCCATCTGGTATTATTTTCTTTCTTCTTGGAAAACTTGCTCTACCATTTCTTGTAATGCAGATCTTCTGGCCATGAATTCTTTGTGCTTTTGTTTGTCTAAGATAGCATTTATTTATTTATTTATTTATTTATTGAGGAAGATTAGCCCTGAGCTAACTGCTGCCGTCAATCCTCCTCTTTTTGCTGAGGAAGACTGGCCTTGAGCTAACATCCATGCCCATCTTCCTCTACTTCATATGTGGGACGCCTACCACGGCATGGCTTGCCAAGCGGTGCCATGTACGCACCCAGGATCCGAACCTGTGAAGCGTGGGCCACTGAAGTAGAATGTGCGAACCTAACTGCTATGCGACCAGGCCAGCCCCTACAATAGCATTTATTTAGTCTTTGTTTTTGAAGGATATTTTCACTAAATATAGAATTCTAGGTTGACTGTTTCTTTTTTTCAGCACTTTAAAGATGTCTTTGTACTACTTTTTGCTTGTGTTGTTTCTAATGAGAAGTTTGCCATCATTCTTATTCTTGTTCTTCTGTACACAATTTGTCTGTTTTTCCACTCTGCTGCTTTTCATATTTTCTCTTCATCTCTGGTTTTCAGCCATTACATCATGATATGCCTAGCTGTGATTTTCTTTGTATTATCTTTGTTGGGGGTTCATCGAGTTTCTTGGACTTCTGGTTTGTAGTTTTCATCAAATTTGGAAAAATTTCTGCCATTATTTCTTTATATCATTTTTATCCACTGACCCCCATCCCAGGACTCTAATAACGCATATGTTAAACCACCTGATATTGTCTCTCAGGTTTTTTCAGGCTTTTTTTCCTCTGTGCGTTTCAGTTTGAATATTTTCTATATTGTCTTTGAGTTTACTGGTTTCTTCTGCAGTTAATCAGTGTCTTGATAATACTGTCTAGTATTTTTTTCATTTCTATAAAGTCTCATTGCTTTTTAATCTTCACTTTGTCTCCTCAAGTATTTTACATTCTTAAGCATATTGAGCATATTTATAATTGGCCTTGTGTGCTAATTCCTCAGCTCTGTCATTTCTGATTCTGTTTCTATGTCTCATTTTCCTGCTTCGTTGCATGTGTAGTAATTTTTATTGAATGCTAGACTTGTGATTTTTACGTTTGTTTCTGTTTCTTCGGTTCCATGCAAAGTTTTGTAGTCTTTCTCTTCAGAGGTCTATTCAGGCAGATCGAGAGTAGTCTTAGGACTGACGTCGCCATCCTACCAGTAAACTACAACAAACTGATGCTTGGAAGTATCGTACTACTAAAGAATCTTCTGGGGTCGTAACCTACACAGGTGCTCAGCAAAGGCTTTCTGTTCTGACTAATAAAAACTCAAGTGTCTCCTGCTCTTCGTGAGATCTGGGAATTGTTTAACTTGCAGATCCTCATTTGCTTTTTGCCCAGCATTATGAAATTGACCCTGCGCATGTGCAACTTAATAATCAGCAACATACTCCAGAAGAGCCCATATGGATGTCTTCAGCTCTTTGTCTGTATAGCTCCTTCCTGTCTGGTACTTTTCCTAGCAAATTCTGTCTGCCTTAGCCTCTGTGAACTCTGTTCTGTGTGCCGTGAACTCAGTGAGACCCCAGCATTCTTGGGTTTCCTCTCCCTGTACCGCCCATTGGCAATGTGCCTCCAGGCCGAGAGCTGGGATAGCTAGGACCCCCTCAGTGGTTCCCCTTCTCTCAGGGGTCACATCTCATGCTTCCTTTTGTCTAATATCTGTAAATAGTTTTTCACATATTTTATCCAGTTTTCCAGTTGTTCATGATGAGAAGGTTAATCCAGTCCCTGTTAATAATCCATCATGTCCAGAAACAGAAGTTTCAATTTTTATGATTATTCTGGATGTTTTCTCCTAGACAGTAAGGTAACCTTTGAGATTGTCTCTGGTGTTGAGAGAGAAGGAATTTGGGGGGATGGAGAGAAGAGGCTCCAAGCCCATTTGCTGTGCCCTATGTTGGTGCAGGCTGAGATTAGACATGGGACCATGGCCGGCCATCCATCTCCCAGAAAAGAAGGGAGTATGGTATCTAGAAGATGACGGATGGCTATGGCCCCTCTTCTTTCCAGATACTCTCTGCCCAGTCTTCTTTCACACTGACTTCAAACTATTGAAGAGAGCTGTTTTCTGGCTGGAAAAATCTGTATCTCTTATTTTACTTATGGATGGAATTTTCTTTCTCCTTTGAACGTCCATGTCAATTTAAGTATTTCTTTTAATTTTTTGTTATGCATCAATGAGGTTTACTGAGGACTTCCAAAAGCCAGGCCCTGTGTTAAGGGATTTGCATTCCTGCGGTCATACCTCTGAGGCAAGTACAGGTATGGTCTCTGTTTCACCTATGAGGAAAGCGACACTTAGAGAGATTAAGAAGTTTACCCAAGATCACACAGTGTGGAAGAGGCAAAGCCCGAATATGAGCCCCTGTCTTTCTCCCTTCATGCCCTGCACTCTTGCTATTAGCCTGTCCTTCTCCTCTGTTGTACACGACCCTTGTACTAGACTTACTCTCTACCCGTCTTACCAGTTCCTGAATTGACTGAGAACAGGAGCCCGTACTTACACATCTCGCGTCTTCAGAGCACCTAGCAGGGCCCGTGCCCACGGCAAGGTGAGAGAAAGAAAAGGAGGGAGAAATATTATCTCCTTTATTTCTCATTTTGGAAAAGAACAGCCCTAACTCTTAGAGTTAACTTATCAAAATACTTCCTTATTGATAAGATTAATCTTTCAATGTAACTTTGTTTTACTTATTTCCCACTAATCATAGTTACTAGAGTCAGCTGACAGGAAATCAGCTGTCCTTCTATAAAACAACAGATGGCATAAAGGAAAAATTCACTATTGTTCTGTTGTGCAGTGTACATACCTAGTAATGATAGACTCTGGGATAATGTGTGCTATGGTATTTGTTCCTTTTAATCATGCCCATAAGTTATCTTCCCTTACAAAATTGATTTTTATGTTCTCTGTAGCATCAGATAACTGTTTATTAAAATAAGATACATATATGTATCAAATAATGATAGAAATAGCACAAAGAGACCCTGTAATCAGTCACTTTAAGTTATCTTTTTTTTTTGCTAACCAAGTACTCAGTGATGTCTGAGATAAAGATATCTCAGTAACCAGGGCGATGAAGCTATTCTTCAGGAAATTGCTGGTGGGTGCATCAGCATCCCCAGTGGAGGATGGCAGAGCTTCTGGGCGGGCGCTTCCAAGAGTTCTCCTTACATCAGTTGGAGAAGCAGCTTGACTATTGGTTGGCAGTTTCCACAATTCATGCCCCTCCTCCAGGGTCAAATGTCCATGTTCCCGGAGGCATTTAAGCCACATCTGATAACCCTCGGAGCTGAGCTCACAAGCTCCTGTAGACTGCTATTTGTCAGGCCAGAGGCTACATGTAAAGTGAGAAAGCTTTGCTGCTGGAAGCTGTTAAAAATCTATTATAAAACTTCTTTAGACTCTGTAATTCCTCAGTTAAAAATGCCTCTAGCACTGGGAAGCTGTGTGAGAGGAGGAGGAGGGGTGTAGCAAACAGCATCCTCACCAGGTCTGAAACTTTGAGCTCAGAAAAACAGAGAATACATACCTGTTTGAGGCAGTACAATTTTTTTATTTGACTACCACTCTGTGTTCTTCAGGGATTCTTCTATGTTGGCCAAAAGCTATAGAACTTTCAGGTTCAATGATTATGAAATGCTTCCTCATATTTCAGAACTAAAATGACTTCGTTCAGAATGAGCAACTTTAAATCTTTATTTTCCATTTTAACATTTGTGAAAAGATCTGTAGTAGGATAGCTGTTATTCTATCCGTAAAGTGGGAGCCAAGAGAGAGGGCAGAGAGGAAAGAAGAAGAGACATGGAGAGTCCTATTTCTCAAGCAAAGCGAGAGACCCTTAGAAGTAAGAGGGAATTATGTCTCACATGATCTTTAAGATTCAGGGTCTTTCCTCTTGGTAATTTTGTAAAATGGACAAATATCCACTAAAGTCACTTTCTTTCTTTACACATAATAGATTAGTAAGCAGCCATCAAAGAAATGATTTTTGGTCTCTTGTGGCCTGAACTGGCCTGAACTGGCCTGAACTGGATTTAGGCAATTTGTGAAGGCTCAGAACTAAATCTCTTGTTTCAGATGCCTGAGACTCGCCTGTCTCCTGGCATGTTGTTATGTTATATTGAACATCAGTAGTTGGATCATAAGAACCACAAGGGACCACGCGTCTTTATCCTTCTTGTCAGAGTAATGCTCTTAAAAAATCGAAGAGTTGTTTCCAAATCCCAGTGCCACCAAACCTGGACTTGAAAGGGCAACGGAGGAAAGAGTTTCTATTTTTAACAGAAATAGGCCTGGGGAAAGATTTTAGGTACCGTCTGCACTAAGGTAAACATTTTTCAGCAAATTAATTCATATTAAATATTGTACCTAATATCCATGCTGTAAGAAGTTTGTACATTAACTATCTTAATAGCATATTTGAACAAGATTGTCACAAAACATATAGTCGTATTTATCTCAGATGTTTTTAAGAGCTCCAACTTGTCTAAATTCTGTTATATAGCATTATTCCTGGGATGTTTCTCTATAGGAAAAAGTTATGGTCCATTTATTAATTGAATAAGTATTTGTTACGGACTTACTCTGTGTAGAGCATTGTGCTCGATTTTGTCTGAAATTATGCATTATTCTCTTCATTTATTTAACAAATATTTATTGCATGTTAACATATGCTAAGAGCTGCTCTTGGTCCTGGGAATATTGTTAAATCACCCTTATCTGTGGGGTCTCCGGCCCTCCTGCAGTCTTGGTGCCAATGGGGAAGTCAGACGACACACAAGCAGACAGATGCATACCTCATATTGTTTCGGAGAGAAGAGATGAGATACGTTAGCTCTTTCCATCCAGCTACTAATGTCCGCAGCCACTGTGTAATGGCAGCTGGGGAACTGGAGAGCACAGTGTAATGACAGCAGGGTCTGACTTTTATATAGGGCAAAGTATGCGGTCTTTATAGTCATCTTATGCAATTCTCACAATAGACAGGAATATACGTGTTATTAGTCCCATTTATTCAGACAAAGAAACCGAGGCCCAGAGAGATTGGGTGAATTTCTTAACCAAGGCCCAGAGAGATTGGGTGAATTTCTTTGCTTAAAGCTAGTAAAATGGCAAAGCGTTTTTTAATCAAACCCTTGCCTTTTGACCATAAGTTGCATGTTTTTTCTCTGCATTATTACTTGATATATATTGGATTAATCATCCACAAATTCTTTTCTTTCCACATTTCAGGTTAAAAATTTTTCAGGAGTAGAAACTTTTACCAAATGAAGTCAGATACCGTTTTTGCTTTTGACTTTGAAAATGCTTTTAACAAAGCATCGTATCTGCTTAGTGGAGACAAGAAGGAGAGGGAAGACCTGTTTCTAAACATTGCCCTTGTGCACGACGTGGGTCCGTGAGTCTCAGCCTTCTTGCTGCTGATGACACTGCAGTCTGTCTTAGGAAGTGGGTGAAAGCTTGAGCTGGGACACAAACAGGAAGGCCTGGAGGCGGCATTTGTCCCACAGGCACCACCTCTTTAAATAGCAGCCTTGTAGTGGGAATGAGCTCTCCACTAAGACAGACACTCGTTCCCCTTTGCTTCTTGGCCCTGCAGCGCTGGAGGCAGTGGGTGCTGTCCTGTCCTGGAGAGGGGGCAGTCCCCAGCGGGTGTGGGCTGGTGGATGTGGGCTGGAGGATGGCCCCCCAGCCTCGGGGCCATGAGGACACGCAGGGATGTTTTGTGCTTCTCCCTTAAAAATATCGTCCGGCAGACTTTTCACCTGCTGAAAGGTGAGGTTCAGAGCCCTTCCTAAATCAATAACTTGGGGTACAGACTTCTTTCTGCAGGCTGCTTCTTTCTTTCATTTAAAAGAGGAAAGAAGAGAGCAAATAAGTTGCTGTAGCTTTTTTTAATCCACTTTTTAGTGGATGTGTAAGTGGGGCTTATAGTTTTATTAGTAGGTTTTAGGGACATATGTTAAGTGATAGTAAACTATCATTTTTTAACCTTTCAAAGCAGAGTTTTGTTATGACGTCAGTGTAAGTTTCTCAAGCTCAGACACAGAAGGGGTGCAGACAGGCCTGGTGCTGATGTGGGAGGACCTGTGACAGTGGGTCCTAATAGATGCGGCACGATGAGCAGCTTGGGGGCTTTGGATTCCGATTCTTGCTTTGGAGCAGGAGGCTTTACACTGTGTTATCCCATCTTTCCAGGCAGTTATCTAACTTTAGGCACCTCTGCTCAGGTCCACTTCCATTGCTCAGGCAAACTCTTCCACGCCTGAAAGGAAGCAATGTCTTTCTTCGGTGCAGCTGCCCAGCCTTTCCTCCTGTTTACAGTGCTGGGACAAAGGGTGCCAGATGGAGCAGCCGTGTTTGTTGCCCAGTCCTGGAGAAGAAAGGGAGTGGGAAGGGCGTTCTCACTGTGTGCCTGCCCTGCAGAAAAGTGTTCCTCTGGGCATTTCTGTGATTCTGCCTGGCCATTTCTTCTGATCTTTTCCCGGCCTCTGCCTCCTCCTCCCTTGCGTACCTTCTTTGAGATGCTGGCACCTGTGTCAGAGTGTCTTGAAGCCAACGATTAGTCTGATTAGTAACAAGCAGAGGGTCTACTTCGAGAAACACAAATGCGTGCTCTTCCAGCACAGTTTCCATGATATCAGTTAACCTGCTTTCGTGTTTAATTTCTGGAGCACTGTTATCATACAGCCGCTTTGTCGCGACTCCTTATTTGTCATTTACTTTCTTTTTATTGCTCTTCTTGTCGTTTGCATTGTCTTTCGGAGGGAAGGGGAAGTTTGAGGAAGGGTGGCTTTTTGTTTATTTGAATTTCATTTCCTTTAAATTACCTTAGAATCATTTGCTTCACAGTGTTCTTGGTTCTTTTTGGTTAAGTAGCATCATCTTTATATTTTGCAAGTGTGTTTATAGTTTCTTTATTGTTTTTAGATTGTTTTACCAGTGTATTTTGTAATATTTTGTAGTGCACTTTGGCCCCATTGAGACTTTTCTTTAGATTACAATGTGGTAAGTGTGGTAAGAAAGCCTGCTTAGGTGAAATGCTGCTTTTTTGTAGAGTGTGGGGGAGGGGTAAGGGATTTTTTTTTTTTTTTTTTAAACTTTTCCTCAGGTTTCAGAGGGTGGTAAGCAAAACCAAGGTCTGTGACAGGGTATAAATTTCTAGCATGATGTCTGTCTAGGATGTGGCAATAGCTTAATGTGGTCATTGGTTTGTGAAAATAATTTCTTTTGTGCTTTGATGGTTATTACTAAATAGGGAGATTTCTTTAAGCCTTGTAAGTGATAAGGAATTTGCATTATGTTTAGAAATTGTCTTTAAGTTTCACATTCCACAGTTTGGCTTTGATAGCCCCGCGGCTCTGCATGTGATCACTGCCGCTGGCCGCCCACTGTCTCTTCTATCCTGTTCAGAGTTTGTAAGGCCCTTGTTAAACTCTAAGTCAAGGGATTAATTGAACAGCAACTGTGCTAATCAAAGGCAAGTTTAACAAGGTAAAACGTGTGTTTAGATTTGAAATTATAAGCAAAGGACTTTATTTTTATGATCCTAAAGCTGAAAAAAAAAATCAGGTGGAAAACAGAACCACTACACTTCGCTTACCTAAGCAAGCCAAACCTTTACAGATAAAGAATTCTGCAGACAATGGGCATAATCTTAACAGGCTCTGTTAGCCAAGGTTCTGGCAGAAATATTGGGAAAAATAACGAAATTGCTTATGAGGTGAGCTAAAGGGAAATCAGTGCCCCTCTGCAATAAGCAGAATGACAACGCGAAGTCACAGATTTACTGGTAGGCTTCCTACTGACTCCAGTCGAGCTGAGTGCAGGAATGTGTTTCAAAGCCTGTTTAAAACTCCAGTGGTGTGTTTTGAATCAGTCTTGCTGACGTAAACGCAGACCCTGCCTGGAGGTTTCCCAAAAGCAGAGGAGAAAGCAGCTCCCCGGAGATGCGCAGTGTCGTCACAGTGAGGCGCGGCGTCCTGGGGCGTGGACGAGCCGCACAGCTCCCTCCGAAGGGCTGGTGCGACCTGGGGATAACCCCGCTCCCGGAGGGGAGGCTGCAGCAGGAACAATCGCCCCAAAGTGCTTATCTCAACAAAGGAAGGAGGGATGGAGAAAAAGGGAATTGTTTCTTAGTGATAGAAAAGCCTGTGGATTATTTAACGGGAGAAAACCCCGATTGAGAGGAGTGTTTGGACAACCTAAGTGCCGATCAGATGGCCATCCATTGCTAGGTGCCTTTAGTGATGAATAAATGATAGGTTCACAAAGCTCAGGTACCACACAAACTCGGGGTTTGGAAGTGAGCAGAGCAAACAGGGCTTGTCTCTGTTAGCTATGAAGATTAGTGTAAGTAATTCTCCATTTGTTAGACGGAGTTAATTAAATGAACATGAAGATTTAAATGTTTTTCCTTCTCTTATGCATATAGTGAAATCGGGGCCAGATATGTAAAAGATATTTCTGCTTAGCTGCGGATCACCCTGGTTTAGACTTTCCAGGAAACCGACCTGGTGCTTCGCAGAAATCACTATTAGCCACGTGAGAGGTCCATTATTTTGCCTTTGCCGGTCGTGCAGGCGGTAACCACACGCAGTCCTGCCTGCTGAAGGCAGGAGTTCACAGGGAAGCCTGAAGGGGGTGCCCAGGTGCCTTCGCCCTGGTGTGCGACAGCCCCAGGACCATATGCATATTCAGGACAGGGGGTTGTGGCAGTCTAATTAAAATGGGGGCCAACAGACGTTCACTCACTTCAGAAGAGTCGTTTTGTATCATAGCATATATATACTAATTGCCTTTCATTTCGTTCTTTGCCAACCTCAAATTATCTGTAGGTATGAATCTTCTAGTACATTTTCATTAAAATAGGATTTATCACTTGATCCCTCCCTGGCTGCTGCTGCTGTGTTCCTCCTCTTTCTTTTTCTAACGCATGAAACACCCCCAAAAATGGTTTCTTTTTGAATTAGGCGTGTGTGTGGCTATCCTTTACCAATAAGAGATTGCAGTCTCTTCAAAACTGCTTTCTAATCTATGAAATAGAGGAAATCACAAATCAATGTTAGATAAACCCATCTTAAATTTTTTCAAGATGTGGTGTGATTTTCATGGTATCAGAAGTGCCCGCCCGATCTTTCGAGATGCCTACCTAGACCCCTGTAGGTTTTGGAGGTAATGGTAGGAGTGGAACTAGAGAATGTGTCAGGCATTTTACAAATACTGTTTCGTTAATCTTCATAAAAACTCCATGCAGAAGTGGTTATCTGCAGTTTACCTCAGGAAACCGAGGCACAGTGAGCCTGAGCATCTTGCCTGGGTTTATGCAGCTGTTAAAAATCAGGGCAAAAATGTGAACCAAAGTCTGACTCTGAGGCCTGGGCGCATCCTCCTACACAATGCTGAGTGGACAGGATCTGTTCGCTGTCTGTGTTTTCAGTCTGGAGGCAGTAGGAGAACTCTTTTTCTTTTTGAGGAAGATTAGCCCTGAGCTAACACCTGCTGCCAATCCTCTTCTTTTTGCTGTGGAAGACTGGCCCTGAGCTAACATCCATGCCCATCTTCCTCTGCTTTATACATGGGACGCCTGCTACAGCATGGCGTGCCAAGCAGTGCCATGTCCGCTTTGCGGTTCTGGTGGAAGTCGCTGCAGGACTTTGAGCAATCCAGGGAGGCTGTTTCTCCTCGTTAACGGGGCTTCCGTGTTCTCTGTCCTCAGACCGTTTTTGCGTTCTTTTCTGGCTTACGCTGTGGAAGGAGAAGATTGAATCTATTCCTTTTCCCCAGTAGTATATAAATCTTGGTGCTTGTGCTTGTGTGTGTGTGTGTGTGTGTGTCTGTGTGTGTGTCGGAGGTACTGTTGTGAGAAAAGGGAATGGAATCACATTACCCCTTACAAACTGGAAAAGTTTGAGAAGGAATATATTGCAGAGAGTTATTATATGTTCTTAAACCCTAAGTGAATTCACTGAGTATTTTCAGTAATCTATTTACAGTTCTGTTTACTGAAGATTTGGCTTTTTTGGCTTTTTTGAACACTTTGGATTTGTAAACCAATTCATCTGTCAAAGTCCAGCTCAAATTCCACACTTCCCCCTTCTTCTTAAAGCATGTCTCCCCACTCCCGTCACACTGACCCCTTCTCCACATTCCTAAAGGCTCGGTTGTTGGCATCTTTCCTTTAATCTGTATATAGTCCCATACTCAGCAAGGTGAGTGTTCTGTTTAAGAGCATTCTCCCGTCTCTCTGGCTGCCTTGTGGGCCCCCGATGGATACTGATAGCTTCCTTCACCTGGGTGGCGTTCCTCTTCCCATAGCTGATGGAGAGCTGTCCTTTAGTGGTCCTTGATTCATTGCTTATGTTATCCTCCCGTTGGTTCTATTTTTGTGTTGTGAGTCTACACAGATTGTTCTTCCCAAGACGGTTCTTGAGATATTTGAGGACAGTCGTCACGCTTCCCTGGAGCCTTCTAAATCTCTCCAGTGCTTTCACATGTGGCGCGGCTTCTTGACAGTCCCTCTTCATCCATCTTGCTCCGAATTTAGTGCTGGTGTCAACATCCTTCCTTAACGTGATGCCCGGAGCTGAATTCCAGGTCTGCTCGTTTAGAATAACCATCTCCCCTTTCTTTCTATATGACGTAATTCTACTGCTATGCCTCTTAAGATCCAGTTAGTTTTCTTGGCGTCCATGTGACGCTGTTGGCTTGTACTGACCTTGCATTTGGCCAAAATCTCTTCATCTTTTTCACATGAACTGTACTCATGCCAGGAAGCAATCATCCTAAACATATCCAGCTGACGTTTCTGAACTTCATGCTCATTCCCATTAAGTTTCATCCTGTTAGGTTCAATCCATTAGTCTTCCCAATGGAGAAGTTCTTGATTTTTGGATTATTATCAAAAATAGTCTATTAAACTAGTAAGAAAAATGATCTTCTGAGAAAAAATATTTTTAAGCTTTTAAAAAATTCTAATAAATCTTCCCAAAGAATCTCTCTCCTCCTGTTACCTTGTTGAGAAAAGTTTAGAGCCTTTTCGTAGCCTGGTGGTTGAAGTCCTGAAATGTCTTCCTGGGGCATCTGAAGAGTCTTTACAGCTGTGCTTTCTCCTGCATCACGAGCCAAACTAGACTCCTTGTCCATCCCACCCTGTTCCCTGCACCTCCCTGGCTGTGTGGCTCTGTTCACCCCAGGCCTAGAAAGCGAGTCGTGCCCGTGCCATCTCTGCCAGTCAGAATCCTGCACATCTTTCTCCCTGAGGTCTTTGCTGAACTTTAATACGGAGTAATTTCTCCTTCCTTGCAGTTCCCAAAGCGTTGTCTAGAACTCTTAGCACTCATTGTATTCTCCTTTATGTGAGCAGTCTGGCGTGGTGGTTGAGAAGAGAGGCTCCGAGAATGGACAACTTGTGTGGAAAGCCAGGTGGTAACCCTTAGTCATGGTATAATCATGGCCACGTCTTGGCACGTCTTGTCACATCTGTAAAATGGAGGTAGTAGCACTTACCTTACAGGGTTATTGTGAGGATTGAACTAGTTAGTAAGTGTAAAGTGCTTAGAATGGTGCCTGGCACATAGTAACTGTTAATAATTGTTAGTATCTATAGGTACTCAATGTGAATTTTACTGAAAAAGCTCAGAATAACTTATGGATGATTTTTGGAATCCTGAAAACACAGCTATCAGACAAAGCATTTATGAATTTATGGAGGCGGAATATTGGAGAGGAACAACATTTTCCCAAGGAGGCTCTGTGAGGTGATCTCCAACTAGAGGCCAGACTCACAGACTTTTTCACTTGCAGTCAAATCTTAGTGAACATTTTTATAAGCACTGTGCATATTTACTGGTGTCAAGTAGTCCAGGTAATGTGGAGAAATGCGGCGTCCATGTTATGAACTGTGCTTAGCAGCATTGTAATTAAAATACTTAATCACTTAAGCCTAATTTTAACTTGTGTGCCCTTGGGCTCTTGCTGATTTGCATTTTGCTTGGTACAGAATAACAAAAGACATTCTAAAACATTTTTCCTCCTTTTATGAAGTATAATCTTTATTCCCTTGAAAAAAATCATGGTTAAGTGACATCAGAAACTCATGCATTTAACTGTTGGCATTTATCATGGGGATTAGCAATCTTTAGCCTGAGAACTCACTCTGACCTCAATATGTATTGAAAGTCTAACAAGAGTCTTGTGTTGGGCTAGGTAGTGTTGAGATGTTAAGAGGTCTAAGATGAAATTTCTATACTCAAGTTTACTTGGAGGTATAACACACAATGAATAAAATAATAATGTGAGGCATATTATATGGAAGTTCTGTCCTCAGTGAATTACTAAGTCAACGGTCTAGAAAAGTGGGTATTGTAAGAGCCTTAACAGGATAGTTCTTAATTGCTAGAAACCTTTGTCTATTTTCTTTCCAAACTATCACTTCAAGAACCTCTAGAGACTAAAGAATACAAGTCTTGAGGTCATCATCAATTAACTATAATATATTTGTACAAAGTGTTTCTTCTTTGAAAATTTGCTCTCCATTAAATAGTAAATATAGGTGTACCTGATGAGGAGGAGGATTCTAAGAGCTAACACATTATCTTAATTAGTTCTGATGATAACCTTACGTTATTATTCCATTTTTTGAAACAAGGAAATCAGGTTTCAGAGTGGACACATAGTTTATTACATCAGTAAGAGGTAAATCTGTGATTCAGTTCAACGTTATTCAGTTCAACATTGATTCAATTCAACTAATTCAACATTAGTCCAACTGAAAAGCCCCTTTTCTTCACCGTTGTAATATCTTGTCCCCATTTCCTCCTATTCAGCAGCCTAATTAAGGGATCCGTGAGTAGATCATTATGGACAAAGTTTGGTGTATATGATAGGAGTGGGGGATAGAGATGAGTTTGAAAGGTAAACTAAGGCAGTTTGTAAAGAAACTTTTATAGAACCTAATGAGTTTGGAACATCCTATCAACAAGTGGGGAAACCTCATCAACAAGAGAATGGCATTATATAATTTTTGTTTTAGCAACATAACTCTTGAAAGTGTTTGTAAAGGGTATTAAAGTAGAAGCAGATAAGATATTGGGAAACAAGTTAGGGGGTGCAATAGCCTAGATATATCATAAATTTGTACTCTGGAAATACAACAAAATCAAGAAAGGTGGATTTGAGAGATGTGTCTGAGGTGGAGTTATCCAGATGTATGGACCTGCCCAATATGGAGGGCAAAGAAAAGGGAGGAGTGAAAATGGCAGGGTGTGGAGTGATGCCATGCCTGAGGTTGGGAAAAAGGAGTGATTACAGTTAGGCAGGCGCTGAGTTTTGGACATGAGTTTCAGGTGAAGGAGAAGATACTGAAGGCAGTTTGACATCCTGAAGAGTCAGAGCTCAAGAGCAATCAGGCCAAAGATTAGTGAATCCTCAGCCTGTAAGTGAAGCCATGGCTTTGGATAAGGTCATGGGGAGAAGCTACAGGTGCCGCAAGTAGAGAGATACTGAAACAGGATGAAGGACAAAACCCAGGAACACTACCCGATATTGCAGGTATGACTGTCCTTAGCAGCGTTCCAATCTGATGTCTGCTCTAAAGACTCTATGATTGCACGTAGGTGTTTCCGAAGCCTCTGTCAACACGATTACAAGCTGTCCTTCAGGGTAGCTCTCTTAGACAGTAGCTAAGCCATTAGCTGTTGTTTTACTAGTATCGCTCTCAAGAGGATTGACTCCAAACTTGGGAAATAGTTTGCACTCTGTAAAGTGACTAAGGATTGGTATAGTCTGGAGTTATGTACGACTCACTCATAAATCGGTTATTAGATGTTCCAGTTTTTCTTTAGGAGTTTTTTTTCCATAAAATTTGCATGTCACATTTCTAGTTTTAAAATAAATTAGTGCAATGTTGGAATCCACATGAAATGATTGGCAATCCCTTAATGAGCTCCAGGTTTCTTGTGAAATGTCTTGGAAATTTTACTGGCAGCTTCCTAGGTCCTAAAAATGGATGAGTGCTTTGATTTTACTGTAGAGTGTTCTGTCAGCAATGAGCTGAAAACTTTCTCAAAATTGGCCCTATTGTCCGTTCATAGACAGCTGTTTAGCAGTGACTTCTGCATGAGAAGTAACAACAGTGCAAGTAGCCTGTGGAAAATTCTCGAGGCGCAGGGCAAAGAGTTCTGGCTGTGAGGTCCTGCTGCCTGGGTTCCAATCCTGGATCTTTGTCCTACCAGCTGTGGGTACTCAGACTGGTGACAAACTCTCTTTAAGCCTTTGTTTCCTTACGTGTAAGAAGAAATTATAAGACTGCCTATAATATTTTGCGCAGAATTGTTGAGGATGTTCAACAGGTATTTTGCCCGGTGTTGGGCACTGGGGTTGTTGTATGTCATTACTGAGTGTTAATGTACATTGACGAAAGTCAGTTTCTCTCTTTTATCTGGAAATGTTTTTATCCACCTTTCCTGAATGTAGTACAGTTCCTAGCTAGATGGTACTGTGAATAATAGGTCCTCTGAGGGATGCTGGGGGATGCTGGACTGTCACAGCAGTTCATTCTAATGGGTGCATCTTTCTAACAAACCTCTGGGAGAGATTCAACAATCCTGCGGCAAAAGTAAATCAAAGAGAATCCAAAATGTGACTGACGCGGAACCCGGGAGCCCCCAGCTTGTATAGAAGAGACCCGTATGAACTGGAATAGTTTGGAAAACTGCGGGGGAAATATGAGGCTGCAGCAAGACCTTGGCGCGGAGAGGCAAGCATAAGGGTCAGGCCCTTCCTGTGAGCAGCGGAGCTGGCAGCCGTGTTGATGGGTGTGAGCAGGGCTAGACTGCGCATTTCACCTCTCAGGTGGGACTAGGACCTGGATAGACGCAGGTGCTTCCAGGCAGGGCTGCTGCTCTGAATCAGAGCTCAGGTAAGATCAGGGTCCAGATGGCTGACCAGCGTTCACTTCTCCATCATTTGCAGAAGTCAGACCACAGGGCTGCTGCTTCTGGATAGAATTCGACTTTAACTGAATATTCACATATAATATTTAAGCAGTGGAGAATGAGAAAAATCAATCAGTCTTGTAATGCACGTGAACTGTAGAGCCACAGAATATAATTTTCTTTATTTCTGGCAACAAGATTTATATTATAACTCTAATCCCCCATTTCTGACAGATAGCAGAAAAATTTATGTAGTTACAGCCACAGCCAGTCTGCTTCATCCAATTTAGCACTAGGTTGCTTATGGTTAAGATTCAGGAATATTCAGGACCCTTCCCTCCCCGTTGTTGCTTTAAGGAGTGCCTCCATGGAGGTGGTCGGGGATCGGTGTTCTAGACTCAGCCTCCCCTCCCATGACTTCTCAGAGCCCCAAGTGACCCTGCTGACCCCAATGGAATTGGATGCAGGGCTCTTGAGATGCAAACATGGATCTGTGGGCACAGGTGTGGCTCCCACCTGGCTTCTTGTTATGAACTACCTACCCACGTGGCAGCCCCTGCCATCAGGACCCTTATCTCTAGCCAGGAGTGTCAGTTAGACTGCGACTCAGTCAGTCTGTGTTGTCTGTCTCTCTCAGTTAAAATCAGCACCCATTAGGCAGTGCAGGGAACCTCTGACCTCGTCTGCCCTAGCCCACCAAGCTCATCTCTGCCCGTTCTTCTTGCCCTTGTGACGTGGCACGTCTCTGCAGCTGCCTCCCTTAAGAATTAAGAGAAGCAGGAAGCAAGCATCCTCCTGGATCCTTCCAAACTTCTTGGGGAAACCTGTCGTGACCCCAACTCCCACCCTGACACATCAGGCCTTTATTCTAGGAGTGGGACACTGAGTGCATACCCTCTAATTGCTTATAGTGTTCTTTTTCCTCTCCAGATTTTTCCCTTCTTCCCAGTTTGGAGTCAAGGGGTAAAAAAACTTGTTCTGTCAGTTTATATCTCTTTTCAAAATTATTTTTGTCTCTCATTTGAACTAGAGCCAAGAATTTGCTGGGGGTTTTTTTCCGTCCTGACAGTCTCCCCTGGGGCAAGTGGTGAACTGGCCACCCCATATCTCCTGGAATAGGGGCTTAGGGAAGGGAGTGAAGATGGTGACGACGGCATGCATCTGTCAACGTTATATCATATCATCCTGGCAAAGGGCACCCAAATCTGACTCATCAGTCAAGATCCAGATTGGGTTCTCACCTCCTCGAGATTCCAGCCATTTGGGCTGCCCTCTACACCTGGGAAGGAGTGCTATGCTTAGAACTGTCCCCACTGTTACTGATGAGGAGCGTGGCATCTTCCTCAAGGGTGTGAGATGACGCTGTTTTTTAGGGTGAAAGACACTGATTTTTAACATGCTGAAAATCCAAATATGAGGATGTTGCTCTTTCCATTTTTTAATGCTTTCCTAAGAGCCGTGATTAGAGCTCCAGTGGGGAATCTCTCTGTATATGTACACAGTCACGTGCTGCATAGTGATGTTTCGGTCAGTGATGGACCGCATAGACAAGAAGATTAATACCATACAGGCTCGGTGTGTGGTAGGCTGTACCATCTAGGTTTGTGTAAGTGCACTCCATGATGTTCACACAACGATGAAATCGCCTAACGAAACATTTCTCACAACATGTCCCCATTGTTAAGCAACGTATGACTGGAGATAGATAGAGATATATATATTTATGTATATATGTGTGTGTGTACAGATATATATGTACATACCCACACATATATAATTAAAATCATATTTCTTTAAAAAACTTCTGGTTGGCTTTTTTAGGGGCTGGCTATTTAGTCATGGTGCTTACTGGTTCTGATTTTCCTTGGGTCTGCTTTCTTCCCCAAATCTTGGAAATCCACCAGTGATATTGCATCTAAATTCTAAAAAGGAGTTGGAGGGTTTTAGACGAAGTGCCTCTGAGACCAACGTGAGGGCTGATCTTCCTTGCCTGTCCCAGCCCCAACCTGCCAGTCCTGTTTCTCCAAAATATCCCTGGGGGCCACTCTATCTTAACTTCTTGACTGGTTTTTAATGGCTTCCCAACACTTCTTTATGCCTTTGCCTCAGTCATTCGGCTTGTTCCTCTTTTATCTTTAAAGCTGCCCCTCCTTACCAAGCCCCTTTGGGTTCGTTTCTTCCTAAAGATGGCCTACAGAAACAGTCTCTTTTTCATGTAGCCCCCTTAGACAAGTCCAGACTCTTTACGCTTGAAGAATATTTACTTTTAAACACAGGAGATAGTAAACTGCTGAACTGGTCACAAGTGCCTGTGTTGGATGGCTCCCTGTGCCCTCCAGTCCACTCTCCCTTCTTCTCGTTCTGTGCTCTGGGCCGCTCTGAGGGCTTCATCTACAAGCCTCCCATCCTTCTAGGTCCCAGTTGAGTCTGGCCAATGGGAGGCACAGGAGGGGATCCAAAGTAGGAAGGGAGTGAGCCTGGGGTCTTTATTGTCACTCCCCCTCCCTGGGAAGTGCCTGTGTTCCTCTACCCAAGAGACCAAGAACACAGCTCTTTTCATGACCCTGTCCTGCTGTTCCTGTTCCAGCCTCAAAGTCCTTTGGTTCTGATAACCTCTCCCTCCCTTTGGCCCTTTTGGCCTGGGTCTGGCGATGGCGCATCCTCCCATTGCTAGCCTTGAGGCCCTTAACTTTTTCACGTGGCATCTCTACTGCTGCTCATATCTTAGTGAAGTCTCCTCAGTTATCCTGTGCAACTTTGCTATCTGCTTCCCACCAAGGACCCCGACTGAATCCAGGCAGTCACATATCCTGACAGCACAGGGCCCGGGGCTGCCTTGCTACTCGAGCTGTCTAAACTGTGGACCAGGGACTGACCCGGTGGTTCAGCGGTTAAATGTACATGTTCCGCTTCTTGGTGGCCCGGAGTTCCGCTGGTTTGGATCCCGGGTGCGGACATGGCACCGCTTGGCATGCCATGCTGTGGCAGGCGTCCCACATATAAAGTGGAGGAAGATGGGCACGGATGTTAGCTCAGGGCCAGTCTTCCTCAGCAAAAAGAGGAGGGTTGGCAGATGTTAGCTCAGGGCTAGTCTTCCTCAAATAAATAAATTAATTAAATAAAATAAAAAAAATAAAAATAAACTGTGGGCCAGCAGTATTTGTAATCCTTCGCAGCTTTGCTAGAAACGCAGACTCAGGTTCTGCCCCGGACTTCCTGCATCAGAAGCTGTGTTGTAACAAGATTCCCAGCTGACTTCTATGCACCTTAAAGATTGAGAAGCCCTGCTCTGGAGGGCAGCTTTTTTTAGAGAGTGCGTGGCTGCAGCCCTGTTGGGTTTCAGCTTGCTACTCCGAATGTAATCCTTTTAGTTTCTGGGGAAAGCCCAACACTCCCCGTGCTTCTCCTGCCCTGCTCCAGCCTCCCCCCCTCCTTCCCCGGGGGCAAAGCTAGCATCCCTCTTACCCTCTCCATTCTAAGCTCCAGGTACTGCCATAGGTGTTAGGGGTACAAGGAAGAATGAGGCAACACATCCTTGCCCTCAGCTGCATTCAGTGAAGGAATGAGGACCCGTTCAGAGAGATGTCAAGACAGCAGGAGGTATATGCTGTAAAAGAGGCAGGAACAAAATGAGGGGGAAACAAGGGCCAAAGTTATCAAAATTAAAGTTATTTTTTTTTAAAGTTATTTTTTTTTGATGAATGTGAGGAAGTCCCTCTGTAAAATCCTGTGAAAAGCATTGTGTTCTCTAATTTTAGTCACATTTGAAAATCTTGAGTAAAGACATCTGATTGTAATTGCCTGTCCTCAGACTTCATCCTAATGTCCCATTGACAAATGGCAGTGTCTCTCCCAGGAACGGTCGTCTGTGGAGTCAGCCTGCAGTGAGGCGGCTGCTGAGAGGCAGAGGCCTGTGGGCTGCCCGAGCCCTGGAGAGATTAAGGAGCTGGTTCTTTCCAAAGGAAATTCATGGAGGGAAAAGCCAGCTGATTACCTCATAAGCTGTCTTTGGAATTAATTCCAGTGCTTGTTAAAGAATCTAAATCCACCTTTCATAAGGGTTTTCATAGGAGTTCCTAATTAGGCTCCATCTTTTGCCACCTATAAGCAACACTCTCATTCAAGTCTCCGCGTAATTTATGTAAATGAAATAACAGATTACAAATTACCCAAGCAAAATGGGGGGACACTTTTTCATACCATTATGAATTTTTTAAAAAGAAGTATTAGCTTGGGGCTATGAATATTGATTTAACCATTCATTCATTCATTCATTCAAGAGGACCAGACATGTAGCTGAAAACATCCTCTTTACCCACAGTTTTGCTCCCTCTTCCGGGCACCAGAACTGAGGGGTAGAGAAAAGGCGTCTTCATCATTGTGGCTTCTTGAGCTTCAACTCGCCCTTCTTTGGTCCAGCTGATACCTTAGATCAGCACATGTCGCTCCCTCCTCTCTACCTCCCCTGCTGGTAAGCAGCGGAACTTGGAGGGACTTCTGTCAATGCTTACAGGAGTCAATGCCCTGATTGTGACACTTATTCTTACGCCCCTGGTGTGTTGGTCCTTACTATATGGGAAATGACTGAACCAACCAGCAGATTCTGAGAATTCCAAAAAGCGGGCGGGGTTGAGAAGCTGGGAAAGGGGCATTACTGTGTCTGTGGTCTACAGGTGAGCTTCCATGTCGATGTGAGCGCTTGACTGAGATGGAAATCTGCAGGCTTTACTTGGTTTTCCAGCTACTGATACTGCCCAGTGGCAGGTTATGGAATCAACTTAGTCAGTCACTCTCAGCTTTTGAAAAAGTGGAATAGAAGAGAAAATACGTCAGAGTACCTCACACGCGATGAGACTTTCATGATATTTGTTGTATATATGATGTATGTGTGCATTGGACAGAGATATAAATTATATTTCTTTTAAAATTTTTTTATTGAGGTATAATTGCCTTATAACATTATGTTAGTTTCAGGTGTACAACATAATGATTTGATATTTGTATATATTGTGAAATGATCACCACAGTAAGTCTAGTTAACATGTCACCACACATAGTTACAAAAAGTTTTTGCCTTATGATGAGGACTTGTAAGATTTTTAGCAACTTTCAAATATATGATACAGTATTATTATAAATTATTAAAAATTGCATTTCTTGATATGGGCTAAAGTTAAAAAGTTTTTGAAAAACACTCCCCTAAGAGATATACAATGTTTGAAATAAGGAGAAGTTTTATTGGTGGGGGGCAGTATTGGGTATTGGTATTGGAAAAGGTCACTTAAACAAGACAGCATTTTGAGATCAAGTGACCAAGATCATGATTTCTAGAGTTGTTAATTTGTGCCAGCTAAACTGCATTATCTATTAGCCACTATTCGTCACAAGCTTAGGTAGTGTAAGTTCCTCATTTTTTTACCACTTCATTTTCTTTCCTCCTCCTGTCTTTAGCTTTTAGGAAACAAGTTTTTGAAAAATTATCCTGTCATATATACTTACAGAAAAATTTAAGAGAATTTTCCTAACTATGCCAGAAAGGGGGAAGGGTAGACCCAAGTCAGAAAAAATTGGCAATAATGAGGGTAAAGAACCCAAAGGAGGAAAGCAGCCTCGGGAGGTTGGAGCCCAGTGTCGCACTGTGGCATTCCCACCACATGCTCCCCAGAATGCCTTTCTGGGGTGACTGACCCCTTAGTTCTCTTCTCTTCGTTCTTCAAAACCGTTATTGCTATTGGTAGGTGAATCCCTGAAAAATGATGTAAGATTGTACCATTTAAAATTTGATTGAAAAGATCAAAACAAATTCTTCCCATAGCAAGGACTGCCATTCAAAGCTATTAGAACTTTGCTATGGGGAAAAAAATCCCTTAAATTGTCTTTTTAGAGCTCAATTTCTTGTCATAAAATTTTGTATTCTCCAAGCTTTTTCCTTTGTCCTAAAAATGCTGAAATGCTTGAATATGATCATTTATTCAGATTTGAATTTTGTATTGAAAATAGGAAAAAAATCACCTACAATGAAAATTAGCATCTTTTGAGTGAAAAAAATTCTTTAAGCTACATCAGTGTTATTTACTTTTCTTTGATACTGAGTGTATCATTTGCTGTCTCTTTTTAAGAATGAGGTTAGCAGGGAAAATAATCATGATGATACGCATTTCCTTCTAGCGATGCTGTCTGCAATTGGGGAAAACTATTGTCATGTAGATTAATGGTTCTCACCAGTGGGAGCTCTTAAAAAATACTGGCATCTGGGCCTTCAGCCCCTGAGATTCTGATTCAGCTGATCTGGAATGTGAACCAGGCTTTAAGATTTTAAAAAGTTGTGATATGTAGTCAAAAAGTGACGGTTCCTTGAATATTAATTTGGTGTCTTGGCTTCTCATGGGTGTTTTTTTTACTCCTCAAAAACACAGTTTTCAGCAAAGTTATGATTCTTTATTAAAAGTGTTAGGCACAACTCTCAAAGAATTCTGTATTTTAAATACACAGGCACAAGAGACTTTTAATGTAAAAGTTTAATTCATCTAACAATCTCCAACAGTCATCAATCACTGTTTAACTGTCATTTCCTCTTTAACTAACTTGAGTCATTCTGCTTCTCTTAACACATTCTGGTTCCTTTTGCCTTTTGTCTAGTCAGAAACTACAGCTCGGGTTTACTTTCTCCAGGCAGCTGCGTATCCGAGGTGCTTGCTGCTTTTCCTCCTACAGCTTTTGGCTACATACACTAATCTGGTGGTTCATCAAACACTTTCCCAGGGCCTGTTGTGTGCCAAACTTTGTATCAGGGTTGGGGTACAAAGATGACTAAGACACAGTATTTTCCCAGGTAGAGGAATTCCCGTGGCCGGTTCTCTCTTATACCAAGAGATGAGAGCAAAATTAGCACAACAGGGTTTGCAAGGAGAAGTAAGTGGCTCCGGACTCTGTCAGCAAGAGCTTCAGAGAGGTAATGACATTTGAATTGAGTCTTAAAGGATAACTATATTACTTGACCTGGCAGCAAAGGGGAAAAAGGACGTTCTTGTCAAAGAAAACAGCCTTGCAAAAAAGCCACAGTCCGTCGCTTGTTCAGGCAAAGGCGGGAAGGTCTGTTTGTTGGTGAGGAATTGCAGGGCGAGGCTGGGAGAACAGACTTGGACAGAGGCTGTCGGACCTTTTTTGACACGCCGACGGGTTTGCTCCTCGCCCTTTGCACCGTAGGGAACTCCATGAACACATCTACACTTGAAAAAGACTCCTCTCATAGCAGCATGGACGAAAGACTGAAGAGAGAAGATACAGGAAGCAAGGAAAGTGCATTAGGAGACTGAAATATGGTACGGGTACTGCTGGCGAGATTTGAAAATGACTTAAAATGGTCACTTACTGGAAAAGCATGAGCATTGTAGAAAATCTGGAAGATAGGAGAAATATTAAGAGGAAAATATAAATAATCTATAATCCTTTCACCAGGGATAACCACCATTTTTCCTGATATTTTATATGGTTAAGATAATTTTGGATTCTGATTTTTCATTTAACACTATGAAAAGCATTTCTTATTATAACGAAGAGACTCCATTAGCATGATTTTAATGGCTAAAAAAATCACTTTTGTATGGATGCACATTAAAAATATCAAACCATTTCATTACAACCTCCCAAAACTGAAGCAGGAAGAAATAGAGAATCTGAATAGACCAATCACAAGTAAAGAAATCGAAACAGTAATCAAAAACCTCCCCAAAAATAAAAGTCCAGAACCAGACGGCTTCTCTGGAGAATTCTACCAAACATTCAAAGAAGATTTAATACCTATCCTTCTCAAACTATTTCAGAAAATTGAGGAAGATGGAGCACTCCCTAACACATTCTATGAGGCTAAATCACCCTGCTCCCCAAACCAGACAAGGACAACACAAAGAAGGAAAACTACAGGCCAATATCACTGATGAACATAGATGCAAAAATTCTCAACAAAATTTTGGCAAACTGAATACAGCAATACATTAAAAAGATTATACACCATGATCAAGTCGGATTTATACCAGGGACACAGGGATGGTTCAACATCCGCAAGTCAATCAACGTGATACACTACATCAACAAAATGAGAAACAAAAACCACATGATCATCTTAAGAGATGCAGAGAAAGCATTCGACAAGATTCAACATCCATTTATGATAAAAACTCTCAAGAAAATGGGTATAGAAGGAAAGTACCTCAACATAATAAAGGCCATGTATGACAAACCCACAGCAAACATCTTACTCAATGGGCAAAAACTGAAAGCCATCCCTCTGAGAACAGGAACAAGACAAGGGTGCCCACCTTCACCACTCTTATTCAACATAGTACTGGAGGTTTGACCAGAGCAATTCGGCAGGAAAAAGAAATAAAAAGAATCCAAATGGGAAATGAAGAAGTGAAACTCTCACTGTTTGCAGACGACATGATCTTATATAGAGAAAACCCCAAAGAATCCATAGGAAAACTATTAGAAACAGTCAACAACTACAGCAAAGTTGCAGGGTATAAAATCAACATACATAAATCAGTAGCATTTCTATACACTAACAATGAACTAACAGAAAAAGAACTCAAGAACTCAATCCCATTCACAATCGCAACGAAAAGAATAAAATACCTTGGGGTAAATTTAACCAAAGAAGTGAAAGACCTATACAACGAAAACTACAAGACTTTCCTGAAAGAAATGGATGACGACATAAAGAGATGGAAAGACATTCCACGCACATGGATTGGAAGAATAAACATAGTTAAAACGTCCATACTACCTGAAGCAATCTACAGATTCAGTGCTATCCCAATCAGAATCCCAATGACATTCTTTACAGAAATTGAACAAAGAATCCTAAAATTTATATGGGGCAACAAAAGACCGCGAATTGCTAAAGCAATCCTGAGAAAAAAGAACAAAGCTGCAGGCATCACAATCCCTGACTTCAAAACATACTACAAAGCCATAGTGACCAAAACAGCATGGTACTGGTACAAAAACAGGTGCACGGATCAATGGAACAGAATTGAAAGCCCAGAAGTAAAACCACACATCTGTGGACAGCTAATCTTTGATGAAGGAGCTGAGGGCCTACAATGGAGAAAAGAAAGTCTCTTCAACAAATGGTGCTGGCAAAACTGGACAGCCACATGTAAAAGAGTGAAAATTGAGCATTCTTTTTAACCATTCACAAAAATAAACTCAAAATGGATCAAAGACCTAAAGATTAGACCTGAAACAATAAGTCTTCTAGAAGAAAATATAGGCAGTACACTCTTTGACATCAGTATCAAAGGGATCTTTTTGGACACCATAACTCCTCAGATGAGGGAAACAATAGAAAAAATAAACAAATGGGACTTCATCAGACTAAAGAGCTTCCTCAAGGCAAGAGAAAACAGGATTGAAACAATAAAACAACCCACTAGTTGGGAAAAAATATTTATAAGTTATTTATCTGAGAAAGGGATAATCCCCATAATATATAAAGAACTCACACAGCTCAACAACAAAAAATCAAATAACCCGATCAAAAAATGGGCAGGGGACATGAACATACATTTCTCCAAAGAAGATATACGGATGGCCAACAGACACATGAAAAGGTCATCATCACTAATCATCAGGGAAATGCAAATCAAAACTACACTAAGATATCACCTCACACCTGTTAGAATGGCAAAAATAACCAAAACAAAAAGTGACAAATGTTGGAGAGGTTGTGAAGAAAAAGGAACCCTCATACACTGTTGGTGGGAATGCAAACTGGTGTAGCCACTATGGAAAACAGTATGGAGATTTCTCAAAAAATTAAAAATAGTAATACCATATGACCCAGCCATCCTACTACTGGGTATCTATCCAAAGAACTTGAAGTCAGCAATTCCAAAAGTCCCATGTACCCCTATGTTCATCGCAGCATTATTTACAATAGCCAAGATGTGGAAGCAACCTAAGTGCCCAGCAACTGATGATTGGATAAAGAAGATATGGTGTATATACATACATATATATATATATATATATATATGTATGTATATACACACACTCACACACACACAATGGAATACTACTCAGCCATAAAAAAGGATACAGTCATCCCATTTACAGCAACATGGATGGACCTTGAGGGTATTATGTTAAGCGAAATAAGCCAGATAGAGAAAGACGAACTCTGTATGACTCCACTCATAGGTGGAAGTTAAACATAGACACAAAGAGAACTGATTGGTGGTTACCAGGGGAAAGGGGGGTAGGGGGAGGGCACAAAGGGTGAAGTGGTGCACCTACAAGAGGACTAACAATAATGTACAACTGAAATTTCATGAGGTTGTAAACTATCATAATCTTAATAAAAAGTTAAAAAAAAATCAAACCATTCTGCTAATTGGTTGTTTCCAAACTTTTATAAATAACCTTATATTTAACATTTTTGTGCATAAAGTTGCCTAAAACTATTACTTTCATAGGCTGTATAACTTAAGTAGAATTAATGAGTTAAACCACGTTTAGCATTAAGACTTTAATGCTTCTGTATTGCATTTCAGAAAAAGTGTAAAAACTTATGCTTTGGATTTTAGAAATATTCAAGATATAGCATAATTTGGGTTGGATTTGGTGAACAATGGCTTTGGGAGAGTCAAAGATGATGAATTGGTCTAAAATGCATTCCAGTTTTCTAATGGCAGACTTGATAAATTATAGCACAAGTAACCAAGAGAAACAGGAGTACCAGACGAGCGGCCTCGGCAGGGACGATGATGAGCTGTGTTTTGGACTTGCTGCTTTTGAGACACTGCACTGGGAGAAAATCCAAGTAGTAGTACACAGTGAACAAGTGAAAATGCGGTATGGACTTCAGCAAAAGATGTGGGAAACTCAAGGGCTAGATTTGAAAGAAATTTGGCAAATAAGTGTTAGTCCAAGTTGTGCAAGTAAGTGGGAGAGAGAAATCAGCAACTATAAAGGGGTAGAGGACGAAACTCTGGCATACGCTGCCACATTTAGGAACTGGATACAAAAAGCCAGTGAAATAGGCTAAGAAAGAGCATTCAGGAAACCAGGAGATAGCGTTGCCATCAAAGCCAGGAGTGCGAGATTTTCTGGAAGGGAAAGAATGGCCTGTAGCCCTGGCTGTCAACCCTATCAGACGCATTGTCTCCTTTACCATCCCCAAATGAAATTTATAGATCATATAATCTACCTATGCATATAATTTAAAAAATCAATATAATGCCCCAACTGTAATATAAAGGAAAAGATAAAAGAGTAGCATACTTTATAGAATAAGTATTTCAATATGTAGACATCGGGACTTGCCTAAAGGAGCTGACTCGAGGAAGGAGTCAGATGGGTGCTCTGATGAGCAGCATTACCATGGGTGGGGGTGCTACAGATGGAGACCGGTCCACACGAGCCGTATTGCTGTACGTGACCTGAGTTTCCAGAATGGCGAATATTGGAACAAAACAAAGTACAGTTTTCCCTCAACTTACACTATAATTGTGTTGCTGGAAAGTTCTGTATGTGAAAAATACTTTGTATTTGTCTAAAACAGAATCAACTTCTCTGTTCAGATGATCATCAACAGGTCTTTCGCCTGTGGTGAATGTCCAGGAGGGTATTTGAAAGTCATGTGTGACACAGGACAGTTCCGCTCGGTGCAGGGGTGTCCACTGCATTGTAGGACTCTTAGCTTTCTTGGCTCTGCTGATTAAGCCGGGAAGGCCCCTGGTCGTTGCAACCATCAGAAAGCTCTCCCACAGCATTCCAGAGCACTCCCTTTGGAGTGACACAGTCCAAGAGAGAAGTATGGGTTTGAAGTGTCAATGCCCTTCCTTAGGTCTTAGTCTTTTAGTGTGCTGGCTAAGCAAGAAATGGAGGGGAAATAGCATAATGGTGTAGTAATCATGACCTTTCTAGAACTCTGCGCTTCTCCCTCCCTCGTCAGATGATAGAATTTTCCCACTGTTTCTACATGGATTGCTCCTATCCTTCCTTCCTCTGTCAACTATAGGTTCTTAGGTTAATTCCTTAGACACACAAATGTTGCCGTTTCCCTTAGCAGTGGCTCTCATCTAGCCAGTTTCTAGCCCACTTACAAACGAAATCTGTTCTCTAAAGCTGCTTCCAGCTTGATACTTACGTTTGCCTGGTTCAAACTTGTATTGTAAACATTAAGCAGAACAAAATAAGGATCTTAAAAGAAATGCTTTAATTATTCTGGGTGATTTGTGTGGTGTTTATACTGATCATATTGAGTGCAAAAGCTTTCTGCATTTCTTCCCAGCAGACCGTTCTACTTTAAGTCATGTGACCTTGGACAAGTCACTTAACACCTGGAGCTTCCATTTCTTCATAATTAAAATACTTATGAGAGGTGATAAAGGTGAAACTCTAAAATGCTGTAGAGTATAACGTCCACAGTTGTTATGGACCACAATTGAATATAGAAGAGCTTGGTATGTAAGAGTAGGTTAAGGTCTTTTCATGCTCAAAATAATGACAAATGAGGAAAGCTGTTCCTCCAGTATTTCTTTGAACTGTTACTTTAAGTATGCAGACCGTGGATGCTCTTCTCACATACGTCTCTGTTTCATTTCAGCTTTAGTTTTTCCTCTTCTGTTTTCCTCTGCCTAAAGGGAATGGGCAGTTCGGGACGGATAGGAACAGTGTGGAAGAAGAGAATTAAATTTAGGGCTCTGAAGGTTGTGTGCTGAGTGGAAGAGAATCAAAGAATTGCATTTGATTTTCAGGGGTCTGTTAAATGTCTTTGCCTGCTCTCCTTTCTTCCCCCGCCTCACTTCCAAGTGAAGCCATGCTGGGAATTGTGAAACACAGTATGTGTTTCTTGGCAGCAACATTTAAAAAAAGGTAGGTCACCTTCGTTGGTAAAAGATGTATATTGGTTTCCAACATGCAGAGGGTTTGATTTAGACTTGCCGTTTGTTCAGAGGGACCCATGAAGTTTAAGGGCAATTCAAGAAGGACAGCAGAAAATATACTTCACGATGTGAGTGGAAAATTTTACGCACAAACTCATTCGTCAATATGAGAGTGTCCTGGGTTACTTGCTTGTCTCTATTAGATCATTCATGCAATGGATATGAAGGGGAAAGAGAGGTTATACTTCGTAAATTCTGTACAGTAATAAAATTAATTATATTACTTCTTTATTCATTTTCAGGCAGAAAAAAGAAAAATATTAGGGGCTGGCCCAGTGGCATAGTGGTTAATTAAGTTGGTGCACTCTGCTTTGGTGGCCCAGGGTTTCCCAGTTCTAATCCTGGGCGTGGACCCACATACCACTCAGCAAGCCATGCTGTGGTGGCGTCCCACATAGAAGAACTAGAAGGACTTACAACCAGGATATACAACTATGTACTGGGGCTTTGAGGAGAAAAAAAAGAGAAAGATTGGCAACAGATATTATCTCAGGGCCAATCTTCCTCACTACCCCTCCCTGCCCCCCAAAGCACATACCTTTAAAAATAAAAATATTAGAAAACAAACAGTGTTAAGCTGTTTTTCCACTTAAAAACCCACAATATTTCTCTAATAGAATGTGTACGGTGTGCAATTCTAGATTTAAGGTGTTGCAAAATAGGGACACAGACATTTGTGCTTAAAGTAGGTGCCCAGTTTGTTGTTTTCTGCAGGGTGTCTCCCTATACCTATGGAATACTCCTTTCCCAGCTCCTTCTGATCCTCCCCACAAATTCAGTTTCATAATAGACTAGCAAGTTCTGTTCAAGTCCATTTTTTCCTTCATAGTGCCATAAGTAAATCACAGTAGCTTTTGCTTATTGTTTTTGCCTGACTTTAAAACCACTAGAGAAATTGTCACTTTTTAAAATTGGCTCATTGACCTTCAGCGTTTAACAGGAAAAAGGCGACAGTCCCATGGTTTGCGGAGGGGTCTGGGAACTGCCCAGTCCTGCCGGGAAGGCTTAGCGCTCCGCTGACTAGTGCCATCGGGTTGCTGTTCTGTCCATCACAGGACGCAGCTGTGCTCCACTAATTTTGTCTTAGAGTGCATTGTCTTCCTTAACTTGCGACATGAGCAACTCACAGTGGTTTTCAGTTTTTCTTGTACATTCTTTAGATTCACTTCAATGTTTTAAAGGCTTTATTCCAGATCTTGCTTTTTGTTCATTTAACAGAACTTGAGCCTCTGAATTCTAAAATCACATAACCAATTTAATTTCTCAATTACGGTTTTTCCTACATGCGTGAAGGAAGATTAAACAGGGTTAAACAGGCTTTCTGGAGAAATCAACTGAAGCATTGAAATTCCATTTTCACAGATTGCCATTAGAGTATTTCCTTGCATATTTGTTTTATTAAAGGCTAATTTTCTACATCCAAGAGTGGAACTTAGAGCGCTCTTCTTTCTAGATGTGTGGCCCTTTATACAAACGTTCAGACTCGGAGTATGAAAAAAGCACAAGCAAGTTTTAACTGAGACTGCCATTCTTCCTGAGACGCAGCCCGGAGAGCCCTGTCTTGGAGTCTCCCAGCACTGCCCCAGGGCACAGCTTGTGCCCCTCGTGGAAAAACGGGGAGGGTGTTCTGTAGCCACAGTAACCTGGGAAACAGTCTGTGCTCTTCATCTGGAGAATGGAGAGGATTTCTCTCAAGGTGTCTCAGGGAGGCACACAACAGTTGCCTGTGCCCCATACCCATTCTTTTGCTCAGAGTTGGGGGGCGGTCAGCAAACTTCCCGCAAAAGGCCAGATGTAAGTATTTTCAGCTTTGTGGTCCACACGCTCTCTCTCGCAACCACTCAGCTCTGCCATGGCAGAAGGTACGCAACCATAGGCATACTTAAACCCAGGGTGCAGCTGGACATCAGGAAATCCAGCTTTTCACAGAGCCAGCAGCAGGCTGAACTTGTCCACATGCAGCTACTGCCCCTGCTCTAGGGCACGTCCTCCCTTCTCACTGGGCCAGCTGGGTGTAGCCCAACCCTTAAGGTGAGAGGAGACATTTGGGGGCCAAGTTCCCTTTCATGTGAAGGGTGACCAGCTATTTAGAGGTTGGGCTTTCCCAAGCGCTTGTGGAATCCAGGCCACCACCTGGGACATCCCAAGGAAAGTTTTAAACACAGCCAAGTGGCAGTGATATGCTTGCAGTTCATGTGTAATGTTGGAGTCTAAACTCAAACTACAGCATGGGGCACAAGTCGGACTGTCAGGTCTAAGGCCTGCAGGCTTTTCCTGCGTTTGGGGACAATCTGGTAAATGGATGGATAGACGTGCTTAACAAAATGTATAGAACATGCAAGGGTAAGGTTCCAAATACTTAATGACTCTTAGAAAGGCCCAGCTACCTACCACTAGCAGCAGGCCCCCGTGGTGGACAGCCAGCAAGGCTCTAGTGGAGGGCTGCCTGGAAGAAGTTCCCGACCAACAGTGGCAGAGTATGCAGGCGTACACACCGAGAGCTGGGTATAGGTAGAAATATACACACATGCCTACATATATACAGACATTTTTTCAGAGAATATTGAGACCACATGGGCTTTCATTTCTCCATGACAAATCTTCCTCTTTCCTCTCTTTCTTCCTGCTTGAGAAACACAGGATTTCAGCTAAGCTTGAACCGATGTGTGCCTGCCCTCTTGGCAGCCTTGCCAGTCCCTATAGGCCCCCTTAGAGATCAGTCTCTCCTTTTCTAAAAGCTTCCTGCCCCCTGCCTCCAGAGATGCTCAGATCTTCCTCATTTTGGAAATCAATAGCCACTTATTTGAATACAACATTTTCTATTTGACGTATTAGTTATTTTCTTCAGAAAAGGTAGGTAGTCACACAGGCTAGGAATTTCAGTGGTAACCAATTCACTGCACACTTTTTAAAGTGAATTTTTCTCTCTCCTTTTTTTCCCTCTGAATTCTAAGTTCAGCTTTGTTGTTGCTTCCAAAATTACATCATTACAACATCCTATATGTCTTGTAAATAATGAGATTGGCAAGTTAGCTTGTTTAACAAAGTCCCATCCAGCAGACCTTTGGTGAGCAAAAGGAGCAAAGTGCCATGCCAGTCTGAACTCCCTGTTTGTGTTTCTTTCTCCTTGTCAGGTATATGCACACACGCACTCTTCCGTGATTTGATGTCATTCAGAATTAATTTAGATTAACAAATGGAAAATGAGAAACGAACGTTAGCTGGATGCTGCTTGGTAGAGAGCTCTGGCAAGTGATGCTGACAATAAAATCAGGTTTCTCTAGGCGGACTTCAAAGCTCACCAGAGGGAAAAAAATTTATATGTCTATGTCTAATAAACACTTGTGGAAAGTGAATAGACCCTGGGGGCCTGCGTGGTCCCTGCGTGTGTGTTTGTTACCATTCAGGCGTTATGTAAGGTTACCTTTCTGTGGTAAGGTGTGTCCACTTTCAAAATCTGTCCTGCTTCTTGGAAGACAGGCTTTTTTTTCCCTTTGGCATCAGCATGCCCTACCTGAAGGAAGACATTAGAAATGGAAAAAACCTAGATCAGTTTGATGCTTTTGGAGTTTGTTCTCTGTCACTTTGAGACTGGAAGAGAAAAGATGGCTGTCAGCTCCCAGATCTCTGCCTTTGGGCGCTCTCGTACCTGAGGCAGCTGCCCTTGCTTCAGAATGTCGTCTGAGCCAGAATCGTCCTGGCACTTGCCTCTGGGACAGTACATATGACTTAAGGACCCTGGATTTCCACAAACGTTTATGTGTATTTATTCTCGCTCCCTCTCTCCAGTTTTGTGTTTCCTTTTCTCCTCCATTGTAGCATAGCTTTGTTATCTTTTTGGAGCTGGCACTGCCTGGAACCGATTTCTAGAATTTAGACGTCTCTGGCGGAAAGGAAAGTAGAGAACGATGATTAACTTCTGATAACGGTTTTTAAAAACAAGTTGTTTTTTTTTAAAATGAAACCTTGAGTTTAAAGGAAAGGTGTTAAATTTAGAAGAAGGAAGGAGACAGATTTTTATTTTGTTTAATAAACTTCAAAGTTTTTTAGAACAAATAAAAAAATTATAAAATGATTAAACCTATAAAATAATTTTATTAAAATGTTTCTTCAATACAACATTCACTTAGAAAGGATTTCCATATCTGTCTGTAATTCATCCATCTTTCTGCATTTAATGTTTAGTCGTGTGAAGCAGGCATCGGGCCAGGACCCGTGATAGACTTAGGGATGTCAAAACAAATCTAATGTAGTTTATAATTTCAAGTTGTTTAAAATCAAATAGTTGAGGTGAGTCATATCTTCAAGTCAGAGTAATACCAGACGGTGAGTGGCATACGTTGGCAGATAATTTTCATCTGGTAAGATCAGGGACAATATCTCAGAGAAGATGGTACTTACTTTAATTCTTGCTTTATATAACATCTCATTTTTCTCTCAACAATGTGTCCAGTTTTCTCCTTTGGTAAAATGTTCTTTAGCCCATTTTTAAAATTCAGTTGTTTGTTTTATTATCATTGAATTCTGAAAGTTCTTTACGTATTCTGGATACAAGTACCTTATCAGCTATGCGGTTTGCAAATGTTTTCTTGTAGTATGTGGTTTGTCTTCTCCTTCTTTTAACGCTGTCTTTGAACAGCAGATTTTAAATCCATTTTATAAATGTTTTAGTTTATGGATGATGCTTTTTGTGTTCTGTCTTTAACATCTTCACCTAACCCAAGGTCACAAAGAATTTCTCCTATGTTTTCTTCTAGAAGTTTTAAAAGGTTTCACGTTTAACGTTTAGGTCTACGATGCCTTTTGAGTTACTCTTTGTAGAAGGGATGGATGGGCGGATGGAAGTGGCTCTTTTTGCATGTGGACCTTCAGGCGCTCCGGCACTGTTTATTGAAGAGGTTGTTCTTTTTCCAGTGAATTGCCTTTGCACCTTTCTTGAAAACCAGTTGTCAACATATGTGTGAGTATATTTTTGAACTCTGTTCTGTGCCATTATCTGTGTGTCTATTTGATGGCAATACTATATTGCTTTCTACTATAGCTTTATAGTAAGTCTTGAATGTAGATAATAAAAGTGTTCTAATTTTCTTTTTTTTTCACAGCTGTTTTGGCTATTCTAAGTTCTTTGTATTTCTGTATGAACTTTAGAAAGCTGGTCAATTTCGACAAAAAAAGCCTGCTTAGGTTTCCATTGGGATTGCATTAACTCTGTAGATCAATTTGGGGAGAACTGTCGTCTTAAATTACTGAATCTTCCAATCCGTATACAAGTTATCCTGCTCCATTTATTTAGGTCCTCTTTAATTTCTCTTGGGAATCTTTGTAGCTTTCGGTGTACGGGTCTTGTGTGTCTTTTGTCAGATTTATTCTCCTAAGTAGTTCACATTTTTAATGCTGTTGTAAATGGTATTATGTTTAAATGCTGATTTCTCGCTATTAGTATATAAAAATACAACTGCTTTTTGTATATTGATCTTTATCTTGTAACCTTGCTCAACTTACTGATGAGTTTTAGTAGCTTTTTTCTGTATTCTAAGGGATTTTCTACATAGATGATTACAGTATCTGTATAGAAAGACAGTGTTCTTCTTTCTTTGCAGTCTAGATGCCTTTTCTGTTTTCCTTACCTGATTGTGCTGGTTAGACTATCTAGTACAGTCTTGAATAAAAGTGCTGAGAGCAATCATCCGGGTCTTGTCCTTGATCCTAGGGGGAAGCATTCAATCTCTCACCATTAAGTATGCTATTAGCTGTGTTTCCTGGATGCCCTTTACAAGTTGAAGTGGTTCTCCTCTATTACTAATTTGCTAAGTTTTTTTACAGGAATGGATGCTGGATTTTGTCAAATAATTTTTTCTACATCTATAACAATGATCATGTGGTTTTTATTTTTTACTCTGTTAATATGATGAATTAAATGATGACTAAATATGATGAATTAAATGAATTAATAATTGTCAAATGTTAAGTTATCCTTGCCGTCCCAGAGCAAACACCACTTGGTCATGATATTATCCTTTTTATACATTCTTGGATTTAATTTGCTAAAATTTTGTTAAGAATGCTTGTATCTCAGCTGGCCCGGTGGCTTCGTGGTTAAGTTTGTGCACTCCACTTTGGCAGCCCAGGGTTTGCAGGTTCGGATCCCGATGTGGACCTGGCAGGGCTCATCAGGCCATGCTGGGGCAGCATCCCACATAAATTAGAGAAAGGTTGACACGGATGTTAGCTCAGAGACAATTTTCCTCAAGCAAAAAGAGGAAGACTGGCATCAGATGTTAGCTCAGGGCCAATGTTCCTCAAACAAGAAAAAGAATGCTTGCATCTATGTACATGGGGGTTATTGGTCTGCGGTTTCCTTTCCTTGTGGTGTCTGTCTCGTTTTGGGATTTGGGTAGTGCTGGCCTCATAGAGCGAGTTAGTAAATGTTCCTTCCTCTTTAATTTTCTGGAAGAGTTTGTGTAGAATTGGTATTATTTCTTCTTTAAATTTTTGGTGGTATTCTCTGGTGATGCCATCTGGGCCTGGAGTTTTCTTTGTGGGAAGATGTTTAACTACAAACTCAATTTCTTTATAGGTATAGGGCAACTCAGGTTATCTGTTTCTTCTTGAGCCAGCTTTGGTAGGTTGTGTCCTAAGAAATTTGTCCTTTACCTCTGTGTTGTTGCTCTTATTAGCATAAAGTTGTTTATAATATTGTTATTTTATCCTTTTACTCTCTGGAATTTGTAGTGATGTGATGTCTTTCATTCCTGATATTGCTCGTTTATGTCTTCTCTCTTTTCTCCCTAACCTGTCTAGATGGAGATTTATTAATTTTATTGATCTTTTAGAGAATAAGCATTTGGTTTCATTGATTTGCTTTATTATTTTTCTGTTTTCTATTTCATTGTTTTTAGTTCTCATATTTGTTATTTGCTGCTTTCTGTTACTTTGGGTTTAATTTGTTCTTTTTCTGGTTTCTCAAGGTGGCAGTTGAAGTCATTGGTTGTATAGCTTTCTTCTTTTCTAATACAGGTGTTTAGTGCTATAAATTTCTCTCTAACCACTGCTTTAGCTGTATCCCACAACTTTTGTAATGCTGTGTTTTTAGTACTTTCTTGCTCTCTAATTTCATCTTGCTTTCTTTTTTGACCCATCTGTTGTCTGGAAGTATGTTACTTAGTTTCAAATTTTTCCAGGATTTTCTACATGTATTTTTATTGTAGATTTCTAATTTAATTCAATTATCATCAAAAAACATGATTCTATGACTTGAATTCTTTTAAATTTATTGACATGCTGTATGGACCTAATATCTATATTGGTAAATGTTCTGTGTACACTTAAAAAGAATATGTATTCTACTATTGGTGAATGGAGTATTCTGTAGATATCAACTAAGTTGTCTTTTATACGCTTACTGATTTATTGTCTACTTGTTTATAAATTGTTGAAAGAAGGGTTTTGAAATTGCTTACTATCATCGTGATTTTTGTCTATTTTTTCTTGGTGTTCTATCAGTTTGTGCGTTAGTGTTTTGAAGCTCTGTTAATTGGGTGCATAAAAGTTTAAGATTGTTATTTCTTCTTGATTGACCTTTTTGTTATTGTAAAATAATTTATTAATCTCTAATAATATTTTTTGCTCCATAATCAACTTTTTCTTATATTAATATAGCCAACCAGCTTTCATTAATTTTGTTAGCATGGTATTTTTTCTTTTACTTTTAACTTATTTGTGTCTTTACATTTAAAGTGGATTTCTTGTCAACAGTGGTTTTTTTTTCTTTTTGGCTTTTTAATATAATCCGACAATCTCTGCCTTTTAATTGGGAGGTTTAGACTATTTACGCTTTAATGTGATATGGTTGGGTGTTAACCTACTATTTTATATTTTTTTGTATTTGTCTTATTAATCCTCTTTTTTCCTCCTTTTTTTGGCTTCTTTTGGATAAATTGAATATTTTTACTTAATAGCTTTGTTGTGTTATTTTTGTGATTACTTTAAGCTATATATTATAATCTTTAACTTATAGACTACTTTCAATTAATATATATTATTACTTGATATTATAGATTAACATTAATATTATTAATATGAAATAATATTGTATTATTTTTGTTTTAAACAATCAATTAGCCTTTAAGGAGATTTAAGTAATAAGGTAAAAAGTTTTATATTTACCCCTGTAGTTATCATTTCTTATGCTCTTCATTCCTTTGTATAGATTCATATTTCCATCTGGTATCATTTCCTTCTGCTTGAAGGGTTTCCTTTAGCATTTCTTGTAGAAAAGTTCTGCTGCTAATGAATCTTTCTAATTTTAAGTCTAAAAAAACCTTCATTTTTTTTTATTTTTGAAAGATATTTTCACTGAGTGTTAATTCTAGGTTGGTAGTTTTTTCGTGAAGTGTTTAAAAGATGTCGCTCGACCATCTTTTGAGGTTCATTGTTTCTGACGTGAACTCTGCTAATATACTTTGCTTTGTTTCTCTGTAAATGTTTTTATGTTTTACTCTGAATGATTTTGCGACTTGTTTTCCTTATCAGTGCTTTAAACAATTTGATTATGATGCCCATGATAGAGTTTTCTATGTGGCTTTTATGCTCAGAGTTTACTGAGTTTCTTGGATCTATGGCTTTAAAGTTTTCATCAAATTTGAACTTTCTACTTGGGTCTTTTCAAAATCTTCCATGTGTTTACTTAAGATGGTACTTTTTCTTCTAGCTTCTTGAACATACGGAATCAAGTTATAAAAACTGCTTTAGTATCCTTGTTTGTTGATTCTATCGTCTGTGTCATTTCTCAGTCTCTGTATTGATTGAGTGTTCTCCTCATCACAGCCTATATTCTTTTACTTCTTTGCTTGCCTGGTAATTTTTTGTTGGAATTAATATTGTGCATTTTATCTTGTTGGATATTTTTATATTGATATAAATATTTTTGAGTGTTTTTCTGGGACTTGAACGTTGTTTTGTCCTGTTGTATCTTGCTTTTAAGATTTGTTGGGTGGGATTAGAGTAGCAGTTAGTCTTACGAAAAATTTTCCCTCCTCTAGAGGTGAAATGCTTCTGAGTACTCTCTTCAAAGTCCTGTAAATCATGAGCTTGTCCATGGTGGAAACACAAATTATCACTGGCCCTCTGTCATTACTGGGGATACTTTTTTCTAATCCTTCCGGTGCTCTCCCCCTGACCCGGGGCAGTTTCCATACATGAGTTTGCTATCAGTACTCGACGAGGATCCTCTGAGGATCTCCAGAGTTTTCTCTTTGGAGATCTCTCCTCTCCAGTACGTTGCTCTGTGAGCTCTCTAACCTCCTTGAGTTACAACTCCATCCCCAAAACACAAAGATACCAGCAGGCGGACCTGGGCTTCCAGTCCCTGCACCATGGCCGAGAAGCTCTCTCTTGGCCTTAAGCTGGGGCCATTGTGGGACTCAGCTTGTTTTTTGTCACTGAAGGATCACTGTTTTTAGATTCCTGACATTCCATATTTTGAGACTTGTTTAATACATTTTCTATGGTTTCTTTATCTCAGGTAGGAGGTAAATCTGGTTCCAGTTACTTCATCTTGGCTGGCAGGTGACACGTTTCTTAGACCCCCTGATGTCCTCCTATTGGTTCACAGGGGCTCTGTTTATTATTATTTTTTACTGTTTTTTCTTTCTGTGCTTTTCTTTGTGTTGTTTCTATAGGTATGTCTTCAAATTCACTGCTTATCTTTTTTTCTCCAGTGTCTAATCTGTTGTTAATTCCATCCAGGGAATGTTTTATTTCACATATTGTATTTTTCTATGTGTGGAAATTTTATTTTTTATATCTTTTATTTCTTTCTCTGTTATGTTCATGTTTTATTTTGGCCTTAAGTATTTTTTTATTATAATTTTTAACATTTTTTTCCTGCTAATTCCATCATCTCTGTTTCTCTCTACTAACTGATTTCTTTTGGTTGTGGCTCACCTTTTCTTCCTTTCTTCATATATCTATTAATTTTCATTGGCTACTTTACTTGTAAATTTTAGGTTGTAGATTGGTAGATTTTCTTGTTGTTATTGTTGTTTTTAACGAGGAAAATCTCAATTCATTTATTTATTTATTTTTATTGAGTTCATAATAGTTTTCATCAATGTGAGATTTCAGTTGTACATTATTTCTTGTCCATCACCACATAAGTGCTCCCCTTCACCCCCTGCACCCACCCCTCACCCCCTTCCCCTGGTGACCACTGAACTGTTCTCTTTGTCCATGTGTTTGTTTATCTTCCACATATGGGTGAAATCATCTGATGTTTGTCTTTCTCAGTCTGGCTTATTTCGCTTAGCATAATTCCCTCCAGGTCCTTCCATCTTATTGCAAATGGGATGAATGTGTCTTTTTGTATGGCTGAGTAGTATTCCATTGTATATACATACCACATCTTCTTTATCCAATCATCAGTCGATGGGCACTTGGATTGTTTCCATGTCTTGCTATTGTGAATAGTGCTGCAGTGAACATAGGGGTGCATATGTTACTTTGGATTGTTGATATCAAATTGTTTGCATAGATACCCAGTAGTGGGATAGCTGGGTCGTATGGTATTTTTATTTTTAGTTTTTTGAGGAATCTCTGTACTGTTTTCCATAGTGGCTGCACCAGTTTGCATTCCTACCAGCAGGTTGAGGGTTCCCTTCTCTTCACACCCTCTCCAACATTTGTGATTTTTAGCCTTAGTGATTATAGCCATTTTAACGGGCATAAGGTATCTTAGTGTAGTTTTGATTTGCATTTCCCTGATAATTAGTGATGTTGAACGTCTTTTCATGTGTTTATTGGCAATCTGTATATCTTCTTTGGAAAAATGTCTGTTCATATCCTCTGCCCATTTTTTGATCAGGTTGTTTGTTTTTTATTGTTCAGTTGTGTGAGTTCCTTATATGTTAATGGAGATTAACCCCTTGTCAGATATATGATTTGCAAATATTTTCTCCCAGTTAATGGGCTGTCTCTTTGTTTTGATCCTAGTTTCTTTTGCCTTGTAGAAGCTCTTTAGTTTGATGACCTCCCACTTGTTTATTTTTTCTTTTGTTTCCCTTGTCTGAGAAGACATGGTATCTGAAAAGATCCTTTTTAGTTCAACGTCAAAGAGTGTACTACCTATATTACCTTCTAGGAGTTTTACAGTTTCAGGACATGTCTTCAAGTCTTTGATCCATTTTGAGTTTATTTTTGTGTATGGTGTGAGATAGTGGTCTACCTTCATTCTTTTGCTTGTAGCTGTCCAGTTTTCCTAATACCATTTATTGAAGAGACTATCTTTTCTCCATTGTATATTCTTGGCACCTTTGTTGAAGATTAGCTGTCCGTCTATGTGTGGTTTTATTTCTGGCCTTTCGGTTCTGCTCCATTGATCTGTGTGTGTGTTTTTGTACCAGTACCATGCTGTATTGATCACTATGGCTTTGTAGTACATTTTGGAGTCAAGGATTGTGATGCTTCCAGCTTTGTTCTTTTTTCTCAGGATTGTCTTAGCAGTCTGGGGTCTTTGGTTGCCCCATATGAATTTTAGGATTCTTTGTTCTATTTCCCTGCTGAATGTCATTCAGATTCTGATTGAGATTGTGTTGAATCTGTAGATTGCTTTGGGTAGCATGGACATTTTAACTATGTTTATTCTTCCAATCCATGAGCATGGAATCTCTTTCCATCTCTTTATGTCATTATCAATTTCTTTCAGTAATGTCTTATAGTTTTTATTGTATAAGTCCTTCACCTCCTTAGTTAAATTTATTCCTAGGTACTTTATTCTTTTTGTTGAGATTGTAAATGGAATTGTATTCTTGAGTTCTCTTTCTGTAAATTTGCTATTGGAGTATAGAAATGCAACTGATTTTTGTAAGTTGATTTTGTACCCTGTAACTTTACTGTAGTTGTTAATTATTTCTAATAGTCTTCCATGGATTCTTTGGGGTTTTCTATATATAACATCGTGTCGTCTGCAAACAGTGAGAGTTTCATTTCTTCACTTCCTGTATGGATTCCGTTTATTCCTTTCTCCTCCCTCTTTGCTGTGGCAAAACCCTCTAGTACTGTGTTGAATAAGAGTGGTGATAGGGGCATCCTTGTCTTGTTCCTGTTCTCAGAGGGATGGTGTTCAGTTTCTGCCCATTGAGTATGATGTTGGCTGTGGGTTTGTCATATGTAGCCTTTATTATGTTGAGGTAATTTCCTTCTATCCCCATTTTATTAAGAGTTTTTGTCCTAACTGGCTGTTGGATCTCATCAAATGCTTTCTCTGCATCTATTGAGATGATTATGTGGTTTTTACTCCTCAATTTGTTGATGTGCTGTATCACGTTGATTGAACCATCCTTGTGTCTCTGGTATGAATTCCACTTGATCATGATGTGTAATCTTTTTGATGTATTGCTGAATTTGGGTTGCCAAAATTTTGTTGAGGATTTTTGCATCTATGTTCATCAGTGATATTGACCTGTAATTTTCCTCTTTTGTGCTCTCTTTGTCAGACTTTGGTATTAGAGTGATGTTCACTTCATAGAATGTGTTAGGAAGTGTTTCATCTTCTCTAATTTTTTTAAATAGCTTGAGAAGGATAGTTATGAAATCCTCTCTGAAGGTTTGGTAGAATTCCCCAGGAAAGCCATCTGGTCCTGGGGTTTTATTCTTTGGGATGCTTTTGATTGCTGTTTCAATCTCTTTCCTTGTGGTTGGTTTATTCAGATTGTCTATTTCTGCTTTATTCAGCTTTGGAAGGTTGTAAGAATCTAAGAATTTATCCATGTCCTCTAGATTGTCCATTTTGTTGGCATATAGTTTTTCGTAGTATTCTCTTATAATCCATTGTATATCTGTGGAATTTGTTGTTATTTCTCCTCTTTCATTTCTGATCTTGTTTATTTGAGCTTTCTCCCTTTTTTTCTTTGTAAGTCTGTTTAGGGGGTTGTCAATTTTATTTATCTTCTCAAGGACCCAGCTCTTTGTTTCATTGATCATTTCTACTACCTTTTTGTTTCAATAGCATTTATTTCTGCTCTGATTTTTATTATTTCTCTCCTGCTAACTTTGGGCTTTGTCTGTTCTTTTTCTAATTCAGTTAGGTGTAGTTTGAGATTGCTATTTAGGATTTTGCTTGTTTGTTAAGGTGTACCTGTATTGCCGTGAATTTCCCCCTTAATACGGCTGTTGCTGCATACATATGAGTTGGAATGGTATGTTATCATTTTCATTTGTCTCCAGATATTTTTTCTCTTCTCCTTTAATTTCTTCAATGATCCATTGCTTGTTCAATAGCATGTTGTTTAGTCTCCACATCTTTGTCCTTTTCTCAGCTTTTTTCTTGTAATTAATTTCTAGCTTTATAGCATTATGATCAGAAAAGATGCTTGTTATCATTTCAATTTTCTTAAATTTATTGAGGCTTGCCTTGTTTCCCAACATATGGTCTATCCTTGAGAATGTTCCACGTGCAGTTGAGAAGACTCTGTAACCTGCTGTTTTTGGATGGAGTGTTCTATATATGTCTATTAAAGTCCAACTGGTCTGGCTTTTCATTTAATTCCACTGTTTCCTTGTTAACTTTCTGTGTCGATGATCTATCCATTGATGTGAGTGGAGTGTTGAGGTCCCCTACTATTATTGTGTTATTATTAATATCTTTTTGTAGGTTTTTTAATAGTTGCTTTATGAACTTTGGTGCTCCCGTATGGGTGCATAGATATTTATATATAAGCATTATTTCTTCTTGATGGAGTATACCTTTGATCATTATATACTGCCCCCTTTGTCTCTCTTTACCTGTCTTATCTTGAAGTCTACTTTGTCTGATGTAAGTATTGCGACACCTGCTTTCTTTTGTTTGCCATTAGTTTGGAATATCTTCTTCTACCCCTTCACTCTGAGCCTGTGTTTGTCATTGGAGCTGAGATGTGTTTCCTGCAGGCAGCCAATTGTTGGGTCTTGTTCTTTAATTCACCTTGCCACTCTGTGTCTTTTTATTGGAGAATTCATTCCACTTATGTTTAGGGTGATTATTGATGTATGAGGGCTTAATGCTGTCATTTTGTCACTCATTTTCCAGTTTTCCTGCATTTCCTTTGATTCTTTTCCTGTGTGTTTTGGTCACCCATTTAATTATGCAGTTTTTTATGATGTGCTTCATATTTTTTTCCTTATTTATTCTTTGTGTCTCTGTTCTGGGTTTTTTTTTTTAGTGATTACCATGAGGTTTGTATTCAGAATCTTGTGTATAAGATGGTCCCTTTTCTAATGGGCTCTTATTTCCTTAGTCTAAACTGATTCAGTCCCTTTCCTCCTCCCTTCTGAAGTTGTTTTTCTCATATCTTATTCCAACTTGTGTTGTGAGTTTGTGGTTAAAATGACAGGCTTATCTTTGTTTTTGGTGTTTTCCTTCACTTTAGCTTAATGCTATAGTTGAATATTTGCTATCCTATTCTGATTCTGTCTACCTGTTTATCTCCTTACTCTGTGTTTTTTGACTCCTTTCTCCCCACACCCCTTTTTTTTTTCAGGTATGTGGTCCTTCTTGAGGATTTCTTGTAGACAAGGGTCACATGCCTACGAAGTCCATTAGCTTTTGTTTGTCTAAGAAAGTTTAAATTTCTCCCTCATATCTAAAGGATATTTTTCCTGGATAGAATATTCTTGGCTGAAGATTTTTGTCTTTTAAAGATTTGAATATGTCATTCCACTCTCTCCTAGCTTGTAAAGTTTCTGTAGAGAAATCCACTGATAGCCTGATAGGGGTTCCTTTGTAGGTTATTTTCTTCTTCCTTGCTGCCCTGAGTGTTCTTTCTTTGTCATTCACTTTTGCCAATTTCACTACTATCTGCCTTGCAGTAGGTCTTTTTACATTGACAAATCTAGGCGATCTGGAAGCCTCTTCCACACGGATTTCCCTCTCTTTCCCTAGGTTTGGGAAGTTCTCTGCTATTATTTCTTTGAGCACGCTTTCTGCTCCATTCTCCTTCTTAAATACCTATAATTCTTATGTTGCATTTCCTCATTGAGTCAGGTATTTCTTGGAGACTTTTTTCATTTCTTTTTAGTCTTAGTTCTCTCTCCTCCTCTGTCTGGAGCATTTTAACATGTTTCTCTTCGGTTATGCTGATATGCTCCTCTATGATATCCACTCCAGCATTCATGGAATCCGTATTTTGTTTTATCTCTTCTATTGCATTTCATCTCTAATAATTCTGATTGATTCTTATTTATAGTTTCAATCTCTTTTGTGAAGTAGCTTCTGAACTCATTGAACGTTTCTCTACGTTGTCTTTTACCTCGTTGAGTTTTTTGATGCTGGCTAATTTGAATTCATTGTCATTTAGATGACATATTTCTGTCTCTTCAGGACTGAATTCTGGGTCTTTGTTGTTTTCTCTCTGGTCTGGAGATTTGATGTCGTGTCTGATATTGCTAGAAGTAGGGTAGGTCTTACACATTCTGATATTATTTGGTGGCAGTTTCTGCCTATTGCCACTGGGTTGGGCTCGAGAGCCTTATATTCTGATCCCTCTGCCTTCCGCTGAGATCCCAGGTGGTGGAGCAGGGCAGGGTGCTTTCTCCTGCATGCTTTGGGGGCCTTCTCACTCTCGCTATTTTGTCTCCTGGGGTGTTGGCTTGATGAGGTCAACGCCCCACCCCTGTGAAAGCTTTTGCCCTATAGGAGGGCTTGCCTCTTGGCTGCAAGGGCCCTAGGGAGTCCTTGTTCCCATGAATGAGCATTCCCCTCACCCTCTCCTTCCCTCAGGGATCCTCCCTCAGTCGCAGTCTTTAGGAGAGGGAGCAAAGATCTTTCTTACCCCATTCCAGCTCCTCCAAGGGGGGTTCCAGCCTCTCCACCCTCTGTCCTGTGGCTGTGTGTCTCTCTAACATTTTTGTGTTATGTTAGGATATCCTCTCCTGGAGTATGGATGCCCCTTTTTGTTGTATATTGGAAGGGAGAGAGTCCTAGGCAAGTTCATTCCACCGTGATGCTGACATTACTCTCCTGTTGTATTTTTTTTAAAGGGTGTCCAGATTTATTTTGGCAGACACTTATTTGTGGATTTTTAGTGGAGTGAGTGCATTCTAGAGTAGCCTCATTTCTCAAATTTCCTCTCAGCTCTACGATTCTGGGATCTCCTGTTTCATTGTAAACGCTATTTATGGCTTTCCAATGCGAAATTATTTATATTGAATTTTGGAAGCAGCCATCTCAAAGTTAGCCAGTGTTGACAAATGAAATCCAAAGTGGTTGTTGCTCAAGCAGACCCTGAACAACTAAGGCCGTCATGGAGAACGTCTGAGCATGGAAACGTATATTGTGAGAGGAGAGAAATCAAGGAATGTTGATAATCCTCAAATGGCCAACTTACTCCTGCCAGAATTTAATAAGTTGGATTTACATTTCACTTGGGATTTTATACTGAAGAGTTTAAAGCTGAGCTGATGCTATTGTCCCGGGAGGAAGAAGGCCAGTGGAAAGCCTTGGCAGGATGGACCACAGAGCTTTTTAAGGCTCATCTATGTGAGAATGACCCTCTTGGACACCAGACAGAGAGACTGCCTGATAATCCCTTTGACCTTTTTGTATTCTGTCCTGCTATTATCGGATTTTTGGAGCCAAAGAGGGGCAACAGACAAAAGAAATTGAAAAACAGTACAAGGATACAATAGAATAGTTTTCATGTTTGTGGCTGAGCATTTAATGACTGTGTAATAACGAAAATAAGTAGAAAATGAGATGTGGAGGAAACAGAAGTGACACGGTTGCTTGCCAGCAAATCCTCACAGCACCCAAGAGGCGATGGGAGCTGGAAAACCGAGGTAGACCCTCAGATGGTGCCAGGATGGGGCCAGTCACGTTGAAAGTCATGCATAGCAGTACCAGCCACAGCAGGGCCCCTCAAAACCATGTGATAAAAATGTACACTGAAATTTGGTGCTAAACAATAGAGAGAATATGTCACTTACTTTTGAAATAAAAGTCAATCTTTTAAAAACTGCTTATCCAGATTACTTGGAGCAGAGTAGTTTCAGAAGCACAAAACATATAGACCACCAAGATTCTTATAATAGTGTATGTTGCTGAATGGGTAAAGGATAGAATTCTATTTAAAAGCAAGAAAAAGCTTTTTTCGCTCACATTCTGTTTTATAGATTCTTTCCTGGGTATCTCCTACTTGAATAAAAATATGAGCCTCTGAGCCATGGTTAGGTGTCACCAAACCAGTTTTCCACTCATAATTTTAGCTTATCTTTGAGGATAATGTGGTAAGAGTCACTTGTGGGATTGACTGAGCTTCACCAGAATCAATATATACATTAAGCTCAAAAACTGCATGTTAGTTTGAAAACAGACAGAACATAAAACATTCACACATGGTGACTTCCTTTGCCTGCAAAGCTGACATGTTAGCCTGTCATTTATTTAGATGATTAATTGAACAGGTAAGACCGTTTCCCACCTGTGACTCCTACCCTTTGCTCAAAGTAGCCAGTAGCCTTTCATAAAAGTATCTTTCCATCTTTCTAAACCCATGGCCCTCTTTGAAAATTTGATTCTTTTTTGCCTTTTCCTAAGTTATTTGAAATCGCAAAGTGCTTTTTTAGAAAAAGATTCTTTTCTTTCCAAACGGTTTTAGGTTCACAGCAAATTGAGAGGAAGGTCCAGAGATTTCCCGTATACCTCCTGCCCCCAGAGACTACCCCATTAGCAACATCTCCCACCGGAGTGGTATATTTGTTACTTTGATGACCCTACACTGTCACATCATAATCATCCGAAGTCTGTAATTTACATTAGAGTCCATTGTTGGTGTGGTACATTCTATGGGTTTGGACAAATGTATAATGACACATATCTATCAGTATGGTATCATACAGAATAGTTGCATTGTCCTAAAAATCCTCTGTGTTCCATGTGTTCATCCCTCCTCCTCCCCTTCCACCTACCCCCCAACCCCGGCAACCACTGATCTTTTCACTGTCTGCATAGTTTTGTCTTTTCCACAGAGTCATATAGTTGGAATCATACAGTACATAGCCTTTCAGATTGGCTTCTTCACTTAGTGATATGTGTTTAAGTCCCTCCATGTCTCTTCATGACTTGGTAGCTCATTTCTTTTAGCTCTGGATAATATTCCATTGTCTGCATGTGCCACAGTTTATCTATCCATCACCTACTGAAGGACTTCTTGGTTACTTCCAAGTTTTGCAATTATGAATAAAGCTGCTATAAATATCGATGTGCAGGTTTTTGTGTGTACGTAAGTTTTCAGCTCCTTTGGGTAAATATCAAGAAGAGTGTTTGCTGGGTTATATGATAAGTATGTTTAGTTTTATAAGAAGTCGCCAAACTGTCTTCCAAAGTGGCTGTACCGTTTTGCATTCCTACCATCAGTGAATGAGAATTCTTCTTGCTCCATATCCTCACCAGCGTTTAGTGTTGTCAAAGTGCTTTTAATTATCAAAATTAAAAAAAAAAATTGAAGGAAGCTAATTTTTTCTCATACAATTGTTTATTGAGATGTAATTCACATAACATAAAATTCACCCTTTTCAAGTGTACATTTCACTAGGTTCTAGTATATTGACAAAGTTGTGATACCATTGCCACTATCTAATTCCAGAACGTTTTCATCATTCCGAAAAGAAAGTCCGTACCCATTAGCAGTCGGTCTCCATTTCCCCCTCCTCTCAGCCAAAGGAGGGGAAATTTAAGAAACATGGTATTTTGATTTTTTCATGTGTATGTCTATATATACCTATATAATTGATGTATTTTAATTAGGTGGCAACTATACAAGCATTGATTCTGTTTAGTGGCCTTTTTTTGGTAATATAGTAGACAGGAGATAGCATTGATTATTTTCAAAGTCAAGTATATGGAGTTGCGTTTCTTTCATAGCAAGAAGTAGAGAAGAATATGCTGTCCTCCCCAACCTCAGAAAAAGACTCTGTCCTTCCCTCTTGCAAGAGAGCTTCTGGCCGCGTTTGAGCCTCCTCCTGTGGAAATCACTGGGATTCTGTGTTTAATGGCTTGAAGTTGCCCATTCCTCACGGCCACGCTTCCCATTCCTAGCACACGGCATGTACTCAGAAGTGATAGATAAGTGCAAAAGAATTTAATTGTCGGTGTGAACTTCAGTTGGTTAAAAAAAAAAAAAATCCAGTTTTCAAATGTTCCCTGCTGAGTGACTAAGATTTGCTTGCTGTTTTAAGACTCCCCCTAATCTACAAACACATTTTTCTGTATCCTTTACTGCCCAAAGAGAGGCTCAGGCAGCCCTGTTTACATTTGACAGAAGGGCTTCATCAGCTTTCTCCTTGTGCCCCTAACAGGGGTGAGGCAGGCCAGGAGCGGAATGGAGAGGACTGGGAAGGCGGGAGGGGGATGAGAGGACGCTGCAATGCTGTGGAAAGAGCCAGGGAGCCTGAGAAGGAGGGCAGGCACCTCCTCTGTGTTCTTACTTCCATTACTCTGAAACTATAGCTTCCTTTTATCACCAGTGCCTTTCAAGTGCTTTTTGCAAGACATCCAAGTTGAGCTTGTTTATAAGTGTGTTTGAATCCAAGGATTACTGAGAAACCAGAGCATAAAAACAAGGGATTTGTCATCTTGCTTTATCAGAACGGCCTCCTGAGGAAGCTAGGAGGGCAGACAGCTGCCTCTCTGGGGCTGTGCCCAGGGTCTGTCGCAGATGGGAGCGACTTCTCTCGCAAGAGCCCTGCTGCAAAGGCCCCCTGCACTCAGCGTCCCAGACCATTTCTCCAGACGGCCACGCTGTGCTGCCACGAGCTTCCCTCCAAGACAGCGCCCTGGGGTTCCACCCTTCTCTCTCAGAAGGAGAGTGGGAGAGCTTTTGTGTTGGTGTCTTCCTCGCAAAGCTCTTGGAATGTGTTGAATTTGAGAGCAATGCGAACGCATTCCCTGTACATTTACAGGGAAACCTTCAGCGGGAATGAAGTTTAACTTTGTAGTGCGCATGCTGATCCAGGCCCGACTGAGACATGGGGCTAGGCTAGTAATCTGGCAACCCTTACAACGGAAAATCATTGCGTTAGACCCCACCTTCCTTTAGGAGGCAGGATGTTGACTATCTCTTCTTACTTGAATATTCCCATTGGTGGGGTGGAGGGGGTGTCACATCTCACCCCACCTCAAGTGGCTTATTAAAGCATTCCTTCCAATTATAAGTTAGAAATAATTTGGATTGCAAGTAACAATAACAACAACAAGAACACAGATTAGAGTAGTTGTTAAAAACAGAAGTGTATTTTTCTCACATTTCTGGAAGCCCAGAGATAGGCAGCGTCTGCTGTTATTTCTGACTCTCAGAAATATCAAGGCTGAGCACTGCAGTTTTCTTGGCTTTTCTCTCATGGTTGCAGGATGGCTGCTGAAGCACCAGTCATCTTGTCTACATTCTGAGAAGAGAGAAGGAGGAAGAGAAAGGGCTAACACAAAAGATTTCACTGAAACCACGGAGAGCAATTTTTCTTATGTGTCGTTGGCCAGGTTGTGTCAGATAGTTACTTCCAGTATAAGGGAGTTAGGAAAACAAGCATCGGGAATGGAGTTGAGTCAGAGAGGAGTTCTGATAAATGCAGTTTTATTTATCTCATTACATTTCTAGTGATATTTTAGTGCCCCTGTCGTATTTTACCACCCATTATTGCCTGACCCTAGATCTAGCTGTGGGCATGCTAACAAGTTAGTTAAATTATAGTAACCGCTTAACACGTGGGCTTACCACGTGCCATGCATTTTACATATATACCTCATTTAATCCTCATAATCGCCCCAGGATGTATATATAATTACTACTCCCATTTTATAGATTAGGAAATGGAGGCACAGAGGTTCAATAGCTTGCTCAAGATCGTAGATCCAGAAAGTGTCAGAGTGCACCTTTAAACCTGGGCTGACTGACTTCAGAGTTTTTCTCTAAATCACTACATTATAGTCTTTCTGTGGTATAAAAATATACATAGCTATACACAGATGCACAAAGGCCTGAGCGGGCCTTTGAAAGTAAGGAAGATTAGTATAGGGAAAGCGTTTGGACAGGATTGAAAAGGTTTGAATTCATAGCCTGGCTCCAGTGTCGCTACTCATTCAGTCATATTTCTGAGTAGATTGGCTGGATACTGTGAAAATAAGACAGCCATGGTTCCTTTATATTCTATTGGGGAAAATCGTCCCCCAAAACTGAAGTAGGCAAATAGATGAAGTGAATATGGTTGATGAATGGGGAGAAGGAGGTGCAGAGAGCTGAGCAGCAGGTAACCGGAGGAGTGCTGCGTTAGGGGGTAGGAAAGAGTCCCTGAGGAGGTGACATTTCCGTCGGGAGCAGCATGATGAGAAGCATCTTGCCGTGGAAATAGCAAGAGAATGTTCCAGGCGGAAAAAACAAAATTTCCTGATGAAGAAAGAGCTTGACTTTTTCGAGAAACTGAGAGAAGATTAGCATGGCTCATGCTAATGCCAGGGAGAGTGATGTGTATAAGATGCAACTGGAGAAGAGGTTTGAGGACAGAATGTCCGCATTCTGGGCCATGACATTATCGAAAAGAATTTGCATCTTATTGTGCTTGCAATGGGAAGTTACAAGTCTCCACTTTCCTCCCAGTAACTGTTTCCTTCATTGTATAATGAGATGTGTAATGCTTGCTTTGGCTACTTCGGGGGGTTAATGTAAGTACCAAATGATGTAATGTGTATGATAGTAAATTGTTGTATGTGAAATTCTTCTTAATATAAGAGACAGTAAAGGCTCAAGAGTATTTCTTAGCAGGAAGAATGTCTTTTTAAAATATGCTATGGAATATACTAGAACAATTGAACTTGTGATTAGACAGAGCAAGCAGTTCATTAGCAAATACAATGTTAAAAAGTGTGATATGTTTACAGTGTTCTGTGGGAGTTCCACTTCTGGTTAGGGCAGAGACTAGGTGGTGGCCAACTGTTTTTCCTACTGTAACAACTAGCGAAAAAAGAATAAATGTAAAAATCATTGTTTTAAAAACGACAGCGGAGTGCTGCGGACACACAGAAATCTAAAGGAACTAAATTTCAGGGAGGGAAGAGCCCTTGCTAGGTGAGCAGAGCTCGGGGGTCATTTCCCTCTCTGGCTGTGGCTCTCTCCCTGAGTCTGTGCACTGCTGAGAAAAAGGGTGCCTGCTGTGCAGAGGGACGCTGCTGGGGCGGGGAGACACCACGGAGCTGTTAGTGGCTGCCTGTACGGGCACAGCAAACCGAAATCAGTTGAAGCCCCAAAAGCAGAGCAGGTTCGCTATACCTGACAGTTCTTTCCTTTGGGATTTCTGTTGAGAGCCCAGCAACACAGGAGGCTGGGGCTAGGCTCCAAGGCAGAGAGCGATTCCTGTGGTCCCATGGTGTTTATCCCAAGCCCTCCTAGAGGGAGGACCTTCAGTACAAAGCAGAGAGCGATTTGTGAGGTCCCATGCGTCTATCCCAAGCCCTCCTAGAGGCAGGACCTTCAGTACAAGGCAGAGAGCGATTTCTGTGGTCCCATGGGTCTATCCCAAGCCCTCCTAGAGGGAGGGACCTTTAATACAAATAGGACAGATCTCTCCCTCACAGCGTTTGAAACCTGCAGTAACCTAAACTTAATTAAAGTTGCTACCCAGCCCAGACCCAGCTTGACTCTTGATTGGCCTGAAGTGATGTGTGTTTCCTCCAACTACCAGAGAAAAAGTCTTGCCCTTCTGGGGGAAATTACTATTTACTCTAGTTTTCTAGAGTTCTTTTAAAAACTTGTATCTGCCACACAACCAAAAGTTATGAGATTTGTAAAAGAAAAGGAAAATGTGACCCATAAAAAATTGACTGTTTTTATCAATATTAGCAGACACACTGACAACACAGATGTTGGCAGTAAGAGACAGGAACTTTCAAATGACAGTGATAAATACGTTCAAGAAACTAGAGGAAAAGATGGACAAAATGGTTAAAGGATGAATAATGTCAACAGAGAAATAGAATCTCTATAAAGAACTAGTTGGACATTCTTGATATGAAAAAACAGTGTGAGAATTAAAGCATTCATTGGATGGACCAACGGCAAACTGGACACGTAGAAGAAAGGAAGAGTGACCCGAAGGCGGAGTGATAGCAGTTCCCTAAACTGAAGCATATAGAGTGAGGGGACAGCAAATGTGAATGACATTTGGGACAGTATGAGATGGTCCAACAGTCACGTTATTGGAGTTTGAGAAGAAGAGTAGAGAGCGAGTGGGACAAAAGGAATATTTGAAGAGAAAATTGATATCCCCAAATTGGTGAAAAAGATCAACCCACAGATTCAAGAAGCTCAGCAAACCTTGAGCAGAATAAATTCAAAGAAAGTCACAGTCCTGGTATTTCCTAAGTAAACTGATAAAAACAAAAGATAAAGAGAAAATCTATTACAAGCAGGTAGAGAAAAAAAGACATTATGTTTACAAGAATGTCAATAAGAATTATACTTGACTTCTCATCAGAATTAAAGAGCCTGGATGACAATGGAACCACATCTTTCAAAGATTTCCAAAACAACAGTAAAAACTGCCGGCCTCGAGCCAGCCCCGGTGCCCTAGTGGTTAGAGTTTCGCGCTCTCACCACTTTGGCGGCCCGGGTTTGTTTCCTGGTCACGGAACCCCCCACCCATCTGTCAGTGTCCATGCTGTGGTGGCGGCTCACGTAGAAGCCTAGAAGGACTTATGGCTGAGATACACAACCACACACTGGGGCTTGGGGAGGAAAAAAGAAGAAGATTGGCAACAGACGTTAGCTCAGGGCACATCTTCCCTGCAAGACAGACAGACAGACAGACAGACCGCTGGCCTGGAGTTCTATGCCCAGTAAACACATTTGTCAACAATGAAAGTGAGTTAAAGACATATTCATTAAAAAACCGTAGGAAATTTGTTGCCAGCAGATCCACAGTACAAGAAGTGCTGAGGAGGGGCCAGCTCAAGGCTGAGTGGTTAAAGTTCCGTGTACTCCACTCCGGTGGCCCAGGTTCTCTGGTTCACAGACATACAAAGAAGAGGAAGACAGGCACAGATGTGAGCTCAGGGCTAATCTTCCTCACATACACACACACGCAAGGAAGTGTTGAGGAAAGAGAGAGGAAACCCTAAAGGAAGTTCTCAAAGCTGGTTGGAGCTGATCTGTGACGGACACAGGGACATACATGAAGGAAAAAAAGTACCATAAAAGATAAATATAAAAGACTACTTATTTAGGGGCTGGCCCCGTGGCCGAGTGGTTAAGTTCACGTGCTCCGCTGCAGGCGGCCCAGTGTTTCATTGGTTCGAATACTGGGCGCGGACATGACACTGCTCATCAAACCACGCTGAGGCGGCGTCCCACATGCCACAACTAGAAGGACCCACAACGAAGAATATACAACTATGTACCAGGGGGGCTTTGGGGAGAAAAAGGAAAAAATAAAATCTTTAAAAAAAAAAAAAGACTATTTAATTTTTTAAAAGATCATTGACTTTTTTTAAAGCAACAACTATAATCACTATTGTGGGCTGTAAACCTGTGAAGAAGCAGCAAATGTGACGATGGGAACAGAAAGAGTGGAGGGCAAATTACACTCCTGAAAGGTGTTTACATTGTCTGAAGTTGTAAAATCGAATTCAAGGTTGACGGTAATAAATTATAGATCTCCAGTAATCACTAAAATAGAATACAAGTTATTTCTAGAAAGATAATAGAGGGAAAAAATGGAATAATAAAATCTTCTTTTAATGCCACTCCAGAATTTATGGTAATTACCATGCACTTAAAATCTAATTTTAAACCTAATGTTGTTTTCCCAACAAAAATTGCTGTGAAATACAATTGCCTTCTGCTTTTCATGTAACATTTTCCTGCTATTGTTTTGGAATAAAAAAATACAAACAGCTGACGAAGCTTAAGCCCTATTTGTCCTAATATGGAAAGGTATGAAGATGCAGGTTAAGGCTCATCGAAGTGTTGGATAAGCCTGAGGATCTCAGTTGTGTGATGCTTCGAGACTGCAAGGTCATGGTCCCTACCCCACCCTGGGTGAAGGGGGACATATTGGATCCCTAACTAAAAAAGTAAGAACTCTGCCAACTGTGCTTGTCCCAAAAATGCTGTCTGACTTCTTTGCCAAAAAACATAGTTGACCACTGCCATGAAAGGATTCTTTGGGCGGATTGTGTCTGACCAGTGTGTTAGTCAGATGCTCATGACATGTATTTCATGTCTGATCCTCCTGCCCCCAGCAGAGTTTTATGATGATCTCTTCTCTGAGATTCCATCACTGTACCCTTTGCATGAGTAAGAAATTGTGTGCTCCTACTGAAATTATCATTATTAGCCCCAAATGTTTCTGCTCCTCGTCTATCTAAGATTCACTTATTATTTCCCAAATTTCTCGCTTCTTCAAACATTTTCAGTGCTTGGGCATATCTGCATGTTTGCTTAATTTCTAAGATCAATTATGCTACTCCATGCAGCCATTGAGATGTTCCCTTTGTATTGGCATGGGAAAGATGTCTATGACATGTTTTTGAGGGGGGAAAACAGAGCAGCTTGTAGAATCATGTTGATGTGATACAGATGGCAGGACCCCTTCAGTTTTTGCTTTATACAATTGCATATTATTTAAACTTTTATACTTAGAATATGCCTGATTATAATTTTTAAAAACTTGCTTCTTGTCTGCTATGGAGACTGTAAATTTTTTACAAGTCAAGCATATTATTTTTTAAAGAAATAAACCTGAAAAAATCCAGAATTAAAGAAGTTTGGGGCATCTCTATAGCTCTTCTGAAAATGGTGCATGGAGGGCAGCAGCTGTGTGAGCAGTGGTGGTTAACCACAATTTTATAAGCAGTAGATGTTTGCGCTAGTATTGTATGAGTTTGTCAGTGGATTTTAGTATAGGTCTTGTTGCTAAAGGGAAAAGGCTTAAAAGCCTAAAACTAATAAAGAGAACAGTAACTGTCTTGATACCTTTGTTGATTTTGTATGTATTCAACCACTAGAATGTGTCTGTCTTCTCAAACTATAAAGAATTCAGTGAAAAACTCTTATCACTCAATTATCAAACAAAGCTGCCTAACATTATTTGTATCATACAGCACAGCATACAAAATAAAAATGGATATTTCATATTTTCCTGAGATTTTCTTTCATTTTTTTTTTTTTTGGCTTGAGGAAGATTGTCCCTGAGCTAATATCTGTGCCAGTCTTCCTCTGCTTTGTATGTGGGATGCCAACACAGCATAGCTTGATGAGTGGGGTGGCCCAGGATCCAAACCAGCAAAACCCCGGGCCACTGAAGTGGAGAGTGTGAACTTAACCACTACGCCACTGAACCAGTCCGCTGAAATGCTTTGAATTTTAAAAATAAATTGGCTAACTCACTGCCAGTTAATGTTCAAAACTAGAACTACGTACAGTCCGGTACCATGAAAGGATCAATGATAAAAATCCAGAAATTTCTACCAAAGGTGATTTAGAAATCTGGGATTCCTAGAGGTGTAGACAATATGAGCACATAGGATTTTTTTTCTTATTGCCCTCTCTTTTTGTACTCTCATGCATGTCGGTGCTTTACATATGCTGTGGACATGGCTCAGTTTGATAGCAGTCCAGTGGTGCACATCAAAATTTAATTGTCCTCACTGAGTCATCATGTCCACTGCTGGATGTTTCTGTGCCATCACTCTGGTTACCTCTTTCTAGCCAGGAGTCCTTGTTTTGGGTGAAACCTCTCAGACCACACATTGGTTAAGAGGTGGTCTCAGTCTTTGGGTCCAGTTCTACCTGAACCCAAAGAGAAGACAAGCGTGGAGGAGTTCTTTGAAAGGAGTTGCGTACCCACACCAAGTTGGAAAATCAAAAAGAAAAACATCATGTTAGGAACAAGAACACAAGATTTTATTACATAAAGTAACTCAGTTATTCTTCTTGATTGGAGACCAAAGTGTTCCAGTTAATCAAATATTCTGTTCCTAGGAAACGTAATATTTGTCGGTCATGTATCATGGAATTCAAATATTTAGAAAAAGTTTTTCCAGTTTTATTGAGATATAATTGACATGTAACACTGTGTAAGTTTAAGGTGTGTGCTATGATTTGATTCACATATATATTGTGAAATGATTGCCACAGTAAGGTTAGTTAACACATCCATCACTTTACATAAAAATATTTTGTTTTAGTTTTACATAAATCACCAAAATCTCAGAATTTCAGCATTTTGGCATCTATCTCTCCTACTGTGTCTGTTGTTTTTTAAACTAACATTTGTTGAATGTTCTTGTGTTCTAAATGCTCTGCATGTGCTAATCCGTTTAGTCCTTGCAGCAGCCCCACGAGGAGTGTGCCCCCTGAAGCTGCTTCATGCCTTACTCAGCTGTCTGTCTCCTAGATGGAGCAGTGATAACAGGAGCCCACACTGCCCTTCTCAACGGCGGGCTCTGTGCTCAAGGTTGATGCCCCACTTCCCCATCCTAATGTAGGGTTTTCTATATAATGTTATAGGTTATTTCTTCTCATTAGCTCAAAAGCCAATTGAAAAATTTTTTTCCGTTTAAAAAATTATGATGAAATACATATAAGATAAAATTTACCATCTTAACCATTTTTAAGTGTACAATACCGTGGTATTAAGTACATCCACGTTCTTGCACAACCATCTCCACCATCCAGCTCCAGAACTCTCTTCATCTTGTAAAACTCAAACTCTGCACCCACTCCCTCCTCCCCAGCCCCTGGCAACCACCATTCTACTGTCTGCCTCTATGAATCTGACTCCTCCAGGTGTTTAGTGTAAGTGAAATCATACAGCATTTGTCTTTTTGTGCCTGGCATTTTTCACTTAGCATAGTGTCTTCAAGGTTCAATCATGTTGGAGCGTGTGTCAGAATTTTCTTCCTTTTTAAGGATGAATAATATTCCGCTGTATGTATACACCATATTTTGTTTCTCATTCATCTGTCAGCAGACATTTGGGTTGTTTCCCTCTTGTGGCTTTTGTGAATAATGCTGCTATGAACATGGATGTGCAACTCTCTTGGCGAACCTGCTTTCAATTCTTTTGACTGTACACCTAGAAGTGAAATTTCTGGATCACATGCTAATTCCGTGTTTAATTTTTTGAGGAACCTCCATGCTATTTTCCACAATAGCTGTACCATTTTGCATTCCCACCAACAGCGTACAAGCATTTCAGTTTCTCCACATCCTCTCCAACACTTGTTTTCTGGGTTTTGATAGTAGCCATCCTGATAGGTGTGAGCAGTCGACTTTTTACGCCCCCCTCTGTCATCATCTTAGATACTTTACAGAGGCAAACTTTTACTCTATGTATTTTGACTAATACAGATAACTTCCCACATTATGAGTGTGTGAAAATTATGAAAAGTATTTTCGTGGTAATTCCTATATGGCCACAGAGTCATTATGAATTATAGAGAATAAAAAAGATGGGCTGCCACTGAATGGAGATTATTTCCTCAAACCCTTCTCTACCACACTAACTCCATTTCTCTGTTGATTTCCAACATAAATTTAATTTTACGATTTATAGCATAAAAGGGACTGATTCTCATTCACAGATATTATTCTTTCCTCAGAAAATCCATTCCTCGCTGCCAGAGAATTAGCAGGATGCTTTCCAGTGAATCCCTACGTTCGCCTGCTGTCAGCCGCTCCAACTCGCAGGCCTCCGTGGACAGTGCCTCGGTGGGAGATTTCTGGCAGGAGACAGACAGTGTCAAAGAGAACAGCATGGGGGGGCGAGAGGAGCAGGTGCCGGTGGAGGTCAAGCCTGTGGACGGTAAGGTGCTGCATTTGCTCTCCTGTGTGCTTTCTTTGTATGCCTGCCCTCTCTTGTTATGTTGGCAGGTAGGAATCATCCTACTAGTAGTTTGACAGATTAATTACTAGAATTCGGCCTATCAGCTACCTGCTCCCACTGACTTATATCTACTAGACTCATTCAGGGTGGTGTCTGTCCAAGGTGACGTGACCTGAAGGAGGGCTGTCAACAAAATCCAAACTGATCCCTCACCTGTCTCTACCTAGGGATGCTGTGCCTTCCTACTGATTTTATTTGCCATCATCTAGCAGACTGCACATTCTAATATTGGTGGCTTTTACATCAGTATACTTGACTATTAATTACCAGAAGAAAAGAGTGAGAGACGGGAAAAAAAACTGCCAGTATAATTTTGGAGAAAAAAAATTTTGACTTTGAAGTATTTACTAGTGTTAATGTATTTAGAGAATGGATTGTTTTGTATTCTACAAAATAAAACCCATAGAAAATATACTAATTTTCAGTGAAACTAAATGGAAAGTTGAGGACCAAAATAAATAAATAAAAGAGTATAATTTTCCTTAGTTTTTTTTTTTTAATATATATATTCTTATCCTGCCCCATTTTTATTTTTTTTTTTTGGTTCTTTTTCCCTTCTTCTCCCCAAAGCACCCCTCCAGTACATAGTTGTGGGTCCTTCTGGTTGTGGTATGAGGGATACCACCTCAGCGTGGCCTGATGAGTGGCACCATGTCTGCGCCCAGGATCCGAACCAGTGAAACCCTGGGCCCCCAAAGTGGAGCGCGTGAACTTAACCACTCAGCCACAGGGCCGGCCCCTGTCCTTAGTTTTAAAAAAACCAAACTTACTCATCTGGGGTTAAAAATATAGGTCATCTCCTCCAGGTCCTGCCTATAAATAAGTAAATACATAAGATATCGAAGAAAGATTGAAGGTAAGTTTAGTAACTATACACCTAAGAATGTTTTCATTAGCCAGTGATTAGCCTCAAGACAACTACCAAAATAAATGAAACCTTAAAAAACCCTTTCATTCTTTATTCCCTTTTCTACCAGTCTGTCTTTCTTAGGACTAAGAAATAATAGTTTAGATGCACCACAATTAGTATAGTTCACATACCATTAGAAAGAAAAAGTCCCAGCACACATTTAATGAGAATCCGTTCAAGGGAACCGTCCGCTGTCAGTGACGTGCATTCTTAGTCCTTTTACTTACTTCCTTACATTTTGCCATTTCAAATCCAGAGAGACGGAAAGACACGAAAAGGAAAATATCTCCTGTTTTCCACCCCTTTTCTTACTAGCTGGCTGGCTTTCCATACTAAAAACCATGAGTTCATACTGAGACCCTCTAACTCCAATCCAACAGCACAGGGTTTGCTGTCATCTCTTTCTGTATTTATAGCTCCCTCCACCCTAGTAAGAAACCCAGCTTCCATAGCCTCAGTATCTTTACTCATTTGCTGAAGCCTGGGGGACACAGACAATATTTTCAGGTTTGCTAACAAACTACTACAAAAAGCAAACCTACTAACTAGAGTTTAATATTTATTTACAGACATTTTCCCTTGGAGTATATGCACAGATCTTAAGTGTACAATTCAATGAGGGTTGACAAATGCGTGCTTTCTTGCAGTTTCACACTAATCAAGAGAGAGAACATTTCAATCGACTCAGAAAAATTTTTCGTGCTTTTCCCCTATCTCGTCACTCCCCTAGATGCGCTGTCCCTGGCCAGAGGCAACCACAGTTCTCACGTTTTTACATCATGAATTAGTTTCAGGTTTGGCTTCTGTCACTGATCATAATGTTTTGGAGATTCATCTGGTGGCCCACAAGTCCCTCCCCATTTATTATCAGGTGGTTTGTCCTGGTTTACTAGGGCTGCTGTACCAAAGCACCACAACACTAGGTGGCACGAAACGACGGGAATCTATTCTCTCACGCTTCTGGAGGCTGGAATCCCAACTCAGGGTGTCGGCAGGGCCGTGCTCTCTCTGGAGGTCCTAGGGGAGTCTGTTCCACGCTTTCTCTTAGCTTCTGGGGTTGCTGGCAATCCTTGGTGTTCCATACCTTGTAGGCGACACGACATGCCATTCTCTGCCTTTGTACTCACACGGCCCACTCCCTGTGTTTGTTTCTGTGTCTCTCTTCCTCTTGTAAAGACAGCGGTCGTCCTGGATTAAGGACCTAGCCTACTCCTTGACCGCATATCAACTTACATCTTAGTGACATCTGCAAAGACACTGTTTCCAAATAAGGTGACATTCACAGGGGCTGGTGGTTAGGGCTTCAGCATATCTTTCTAGGGGACACAATACAACCCCTAACGGCAGTAGTTCGTTTTATGAATATGCCACAATTTGTTTATCCATTGGCTTGTTAACAGACTTATGGGCTGTTTATAGCGTTGGCTGTTATGAATAAGGCTGCTGTGAACAATCTTGTAAAAGTCTTTTTTGTGGAGATATGTTTCTAATTCTCTTGGATACATAGGATTTTTCATAGAATGTGTTTAACTACGTAAGAAACTGCCAGCATTTTTCCAAAGTAGTTGTGCCATTTCATATGCCCTCCAGCAATGTATGACAAAGTGCACTTGCTTCTCATCCATGCGACATTTGGTATTATCAGACTTGTGAATGAACAATTCTACTGGATGTGTGGCAGTATCTCATTGTGGTTGTCATTACATTTCACTGATGACTAAAGATGTTGAACATTTTTTTCTGTGCTTATTGTCCACTCATATATCTTGCTTTGTGAAATCTTTGGGACTTTTTTTGGTGGGGGAAGGGAGGAAGATTTGCTCTGAGCTAACATCTGTTGCCAATCTTCCTCTTTTTTTGCTGGAGGAAGATTAGCCCCAAGCCAACATCTGTGCCAGTCTTCCTCCATTTTATATGTGGGCTGCTGCCACAGCATGGCTGATGAATGGTGTAGGTCTGTGCCTGGGGTCTGAACCTGCAAACCCGCACCACCAAAGTGGAGCGCATTGAATGCAACCACTAGGCCACCAGGCCGGTCCTTGGACTATTTTTAAAAACTGTATTTTTGTTAATGAGTTGTATGAGTTCTTTATATATTTTGGATAAAAGGCTTTTGTCAGATATGTATATTGTGAATATATTCTCACTGTCTGTGGCTTACCTATTCGTATTCTTAATGGGGTCTTTTAGTTGAGTATTTCTCTTTCTCTCTCATTCTTTCTTTCTCTCATTTTTCAATTATTTGCAGCTAGTATATAGAAATACAATTGACTTTTATACCTTGACCTTATATCCCATTACCTCCCTAAATTCCTTTTCTAGGACAGCTTTTCCAGACAGCTTCTAGATTTCTTAGGATGTCCCATGTAAACAAAGAGGTCATTTGTGAATAGAGACAGTTTTACTTTTTCTTGTCTGATTTTTATGCTTTTATTTCTTTATCTTGCCTTATGGTACTGGCTAGGGCCTCCAATATAAGTTGAATAGAAGTGGCAACAGCGCATTTTTTTTGCCATATTCCAATTTTGTAAGGAAAAGGTTCAATATTCCCTATTAAATGTGGTGGTAACTGTAAATTTTTCATAGATGCTCTTTATCAGAGGGCCATGGATTCCTAGTTTTCTGGGAATATTGTGAATAGATGTTGAATTTTGTTACATGCTTTTCTAGAATTTTGGTTCCTTGAAAAGATGAATAAGATCTGTACTTCTTTGTCTACTTTTTTTGTGTTTAATTTTCTTGCTTTTTCTGCTTTCTTAATGTGGAGACCTAAACCATTGATTTTAAATCTTTTATCTGTTCGAATATGAACGGCTCCCTGAAGCACTGCTTTTACTCTGTCCCACAAATCTTGATATATCATATTTTCATTATCATTCAGTTTTAGGTATTTTCTCGTTTTTCTTCTGCATTTTTAAATTTCCAAATATTTGGGGATTTTCTAGACGTCTCATTGTCACTGGTTTCTAAGTTAACTGTGTCATGGTTAGGTAACATAGTCTGTAAGTTTCACTCTCTGGGATTTATTTAGACTTGTTTTATGGCCAGCATATGCTCTGTCTTAGTCAAGGCTCCAGTGCACGTAAAAAGGATGTGTGCTGCCACTGTTGGCTGCTGTGCTACTCTGTAAATTCCCATCAGATTGAGGCAGTTTGTACATTTGATCACATCTATTGTGTCCTTACTAATTTTTGTCTAATTTTTCTATCAATTACTGAGAGAAGGTTGTTAAAATCTCCAAGTATGATTGTGGATTTGTCTCTTTTCCCCTTTGAATCTTTCAGTTTTTGCTTTTTGTATTTTGAAATTCTGTTATTAGGTGCACCTAAATTTATGATTGTTATTCCTCCTTATTGAATTGGCCCATTTTATTGATTTTTGTTGTTAAAAATGATGCTCCTCCATGCTTCTAGTAATACTCCTTGTTTTGAAGTTGGCTTTGTCTAAAGTTAATGTGGTTGCTCTGGCTTTCTGAAGGTTAATCTCTGCAGGGTATTTCTTCTTCCATCTCTTTACTCTCTACCTATCTGTCTCTTTTTTCGTATTTCTTTATAATTTCTCTGTTCACATGTTAGCTATACTACTTTGATTCTTTTCTTTTTAGTGACTGTTTAGGTATTATAATATTCATCCTTTATTTATCACAGTTTACTTAGAGTAACTATTATACTTCATATAAAATGTAAGAATCTTGCAGCAGTATAATTCCATTTCCTTTCCTGTCCAGCACTTTGTACTATCACCATAGGTATAACATCTACATATGTTATACATGCATCAATACAGCATTGTGTGTGTGTACTTCTTATATATTTATTTATTTGTTTTTATTTATTTGCTGAGGAAGATTTGCCCTGAGCTAACAGCTGCTGCCAATCTTTCCTCTTTTTTTGTGCTGTTAAGCCCTTCCAGCAAATTTTCATTTACTATATTTTAATTTCCAGTTCTATAATTTGCATTTTACTTCTTTTAGTTTCTTTTAGTCATACTTTTCATTTGTTTGCTGAGATTCTCTGTTCACTTATCATGAGTATCTGTTCCTGTAAGTCCTTGAGCATAGATATAATAGGTGCTTAAAGACCTTGTCATACATCAGAGTCATCTCAGAGTCATTACTGACTACCTTTTCTCTTGATAAATTAGTCCTTTGTTTGTTTTATTTTTTATTGTAACATTGATATAGTAGTATTGTAGCATTATTGATATATTCAGAGACTCTGTATTCCATTGTCTTCCTCTAAAGGGAGTTAAGTTCCGTTCTAGCAGTGAACTTGGCTGGACTCACACTCCCAACTCTGTCTTCCCTGCTCTCTGCAGCATCTGTAACTTTGGTCACTGCTGTTTTCAATGGGATACTTGGAGTCTCTCATAAAGCTTTTTAGTTCAAAGTTTATGCAAGGGTTTGGTCGGAGTTTATACGCAGCTTTCTCCTGTGTGGCTCCTCCTAACAGGAATGTGTCCCTCACTCTCCAGCTGTTCTGGCAGTCCCATACTCTGTCCTCCGACCCTTCCAATAAGTCAGACCCTGCAGGGCTTTCAGTTTGGGTTCTTGCCACCCTGTACTGTAGGGATTGGACAATGACCTCGGGTGAAAAGTTGTATAAATGTGAATCTCACCTAGTACATTTCCTTTTATCAAAATTAAATTGTTTGTCACTTCCTACCTGCACTTGGTTCCTCTCTGTTACCGTCAAAGTGGTTAGTTTCCGTACTTAGTTCAGAGTCCATAATTGTTGTACGCGGACTGTTATTTCTACACAAGCTACTTTACCTTTACTGGAAGATTTTATTCCCTTTTTGATATGTTTCCCCAACAAACTCACTAAGGTGGTAGATTTTCAGTATGGAATGGTACATATGATAGCTACTCATTTTTAAAAGTTGATGTTTTGTATTCATCATTTTATGACATAGAAATTTCTTAATTATATATTTCAACTGAAATTTAATTAGTTAATAATTAAAAAATATGCATCCCCACTCTGTGAAGGCACTGTGCAAGATGGTGGTGTTAGGGGTATAAGCAAAAACAAAAATGTTTTCTTCTCTAATGGAATTTGTAATCTAGTGGGAGAGAAAGTAATTAATCAAATAATATAACTAGATATATTATTTTGGGAAAAATTATTTGAAGGAAAAAGAAATACAACAGTATTGGGATAAGTAGCAGTAGGACCTGACCTTTCTGCGGGGTTCAGGAAAAGAAGACTTCATTGAGGAAGGAATGTATAAACTGAGAACTGAATGATTCAATGGCTGATAATTAGGGATTCAGATAGAAGGACTGGCATGTCCAAAGGCCTTGTAACAAAATAAAGCAGGAAGCTTATGAGGAACCCAAAGCAGGCTAGTATTGCTACGGAAGAGAGAGTGAAGAGAACGTGCTACAAGTTGTGGCCAGAAGGGTAAGCAGCTTCGTATCTTGTGGGCCATGTAAAGGTTTTATTCTTAATCATAAGAGCAAGGAAAAATTGTTGCATTATTTTAGAAAGGGGTAATGGGTTTATATTGCATTTTGAAAGGACTAATTTATTTACAGTCTGGGAATGGATTGGAAGGCGAGTTGGGGATGGGAAGAACTTCTGGGAGGGAACTGCAGCCGTTCAGGTGAGGGACACTGGGCCAGCGTCGCGGCAGGAGAGAGAAAGGAAGGGGGAAAGTCTTGATTGTTGTTGAAGAAGATTGGCCCTGAGCCAACATCTGTTGCCAATCTTCCTCTTTTTGCTCGAGGAAGACTGTCCCTAAGCTAATATCTGTGCCAAGTCCTCTATTTTGTATGTGGAACGCCACTGAAGCTTGGCTTGATGAGCGGTGCATAGGTCTGAGCCCAGGACCCAAACCCTCGAACCCCGGGCTGCCAAAGTGGAGCATGAACTTCACCACTATGCCACTGGGCTGGCTCCCCCAAAATCCAATTTTTAAAACTTTCATGTTAAACTTTACAGGCACGCCTCATTTTATGGTACTTTGTTTTATTGTGCTTCCAAGATACTGCATTTTTTACAAGACCCTCCCCCAGCCAAAAGATTATGACTCACTGAAGCCTCAGATGATGGTTAGCATATTTTTAGCATCTTTTAATTAAGGTATATACATTGTTATTTTAGATATAATGCGGTTGCACACTTAATATACTACAGTATAGTATAAACATAGCTTTTTTAACGTTTGATTTTACTTTATTTTTTAATGCATTTTATCTTTTTAAAAACATTTTTCATAGGGGTTTTAATTTTTTAATTCACTTTCCAGTTTTTCTTTTAAATTATTTATTACTTTCTATTTCTCATACCTTAAGTAAGTTTGCTTACTTTTTTTTTAGCATTATTTGTTTTTTTTATTGCAGTGACATTGTTTATAACATTATATAAATTTCGGGTGTACATTGTTATATTTTGATTTCTGTGTAGATTACACTAGGAACACCACCCAAAGAGTAATTACAATCCATCCACACACACGTGTGCCCTATCACCCCTTTCGCCCTCCACCTTTCCCCGCTTCCCCTCTGGTAACCACCAATCCAATCTCTGTTGCTTTGTGATTGTTTGTCATTATTTTTATCTTCTACTTATGAGTGAGATCATGTGGTATTTGACTTTCTCCCTCTGACTTATTTCACTCAGCATTATACCCTCAAGGTCCATCCATGTTGTCACAAATGGCCGGATTTCATCATTTCTTATGGCTGAATAGCATTCCATTGTGTATAAATACCACATCTTCTTTATCCATTCGTCCCTTGATGGGCACCTAGGTTGCTTCCAAGTCTTTGCTATCGTGAATAATGCTGCAATGAACATAGGGGTGCATGTATCTTTATGCCTTTGTGTTTTCAAGTTCTTTGGATAAATACCCAGCAGTGGGGTAGCTGGATCGTATGGTAGATCTATTCTTAATTTTCTGAGGATGCTCCATACTGCTTTCCATAGTGGCTGCATCAGTTTACACTCCCACCAGCAGTGTACGAGGGCTCCCTTCTCTCCACATCCTCTCCAACACTTGTTGTTTCCTGTCTTCTTGATTATAGCCATTCTGACCAGAGTGATGTGATAGCTCATTGTAGTTTTGATTTGCATTTCCCTGATAGTGATGTTGAGCATCTTTTCACGTGCCTGTTGGCCATCCGTGTATCTTCTATGGAGAAATCTCTGTTCAGATCTTTTGCCCATGTTTTAATTGGTTTGTTGGGTTTTTTGTTGTTGAGACATATGAGTGCTTTGTGTATTTTGGATTTTAACCCGTTATCGGATATATGGTTTGCAAATATCTTCTCCCAATTGTTAGGTTGTCTTTTCGTTTTGTTGACGGTTTCCTTTGCTGTGCAGAAGCTTTTTAGTTTGATGAAGTCCCATTTGTTTATTTTTTCTTTTGTTTCCCTTGCCTGGTCAGACATGGTACTTGAAAATATGCTGCTAAGACTGATGTCGAAGAGCGTGCTGCCTATGTTTTCTTCTAGAAGTTTCATGGTTTCAGGTCTTACATTCAAGTCTTTAATCCATTTTGAGTTGATTTTTGTGCATGGTGTAAGATAACGGTCTACCTCATTCTTTTGCATGTGGCTGCCCAGTTTTCCCAACACCATTTATTGAAGAGACTTTCCTTTCTCCATTGTACGTTCTTGGCTCCCTCGTTGGAAATTAGCTGTCCATACATATGTGGGTTTATTTCTGGGCTCTCGATTCTGTTCCATTGATCTGTGTGTCTCTTTTTGTGCCAGAACCATGCTGTTTTGGTTACTATAGCTTTGTAGTGTATTTTGAAATCAGGGAGTGTGATACCTCCAACTTTGTTCTTTTTTCTCAGGAATCCTTTGGCTATTTGGGGTCTTTTGTTGTTCCATATAAATTTTAGGATTCTTTGTTCCATTTCTGTGAAAAATGTTGGAACTTTGATAGGGATTGCGTTGAATCTGTAGATTGCTTTAAGAAGTATGGACATTCTGGGGCTGGCCCCGTGGCCGAGTGGTTAAGTTCGCGCGCTCTGCTGCAGGCGGCCCAGTGTTTCGTCGGTTCGAATCCTGGGCGCGGACATGGCACTGCTCGTCAGACCACGCTGAGGCAGCATCCCACATGCCACAACTAGAGGAACCCACAACGAAGAATACACAACTATGTACCGGGGGGCTTTGGGGAGAAAAAGGAAAAAATAAAATCTTTAAAAAAAAAAAAAAAAAGAAGTATGGACATTCTAACGATGTTAATTCTTCCAATCCAAGAGCATGGAATATCTTTCCATTTCTTTGTATCTTCTTCAGTTTCTTTGGACAATGTTTTATAGTTTTCTGTGTACAGATCTTTGACCTTTTGGTTAAGTTTATTCCTAGGTATTTTATTCCTTTTGTTGCAATTGTAAATGGGATCGTATTCTTGATTTCTCTTTCAGCTACTTCATTGTTAGTGTAGAGAAACACAACTGATTTTTGTATGTTGGTTTTGTATCCTGCAACTTGACCGTTTTCATTTATTATTTCTAAAAGTTTTTTAGTGGATTCTTAAGGGTTTTCTATATATAAAATCATAAATGTGGGTTTTGTGTGCACTGGGAACCAAAAAACTCACGTGACTTGCTCTATTGTGCTATTTGCTTTATTATGGTGGTCTGGAACCAAGCCCGCAATATCTTTGAGGTATGTCTGTATTTGTAAATTTTGTCTTCAGGAGTGAAAAATCTTATCTAAGACTTAAGTAAAGGAAGACTTCAAAGTCATAACTTACTAATTTAAAAGGTTTATTATTTTAGATTAGGGCTGCTAAGCTTACTTTTGCGTTTTCTGTTAAAGGGACAACTCCTAAAGCAAATGAATAATGAAAACAGATAGCAAATAAAAGTGTCACGTGGCTAAGACATTGAGCCTGTAAAGCGTCTTAGACGGCTTTGTTCCGGGACCAATGATGCAACAGTGTAGGCAAAGTCGGAGACTCCCACACTGATGTTTGACAGGCTGTTTACAAATGAGTCTAACCCGGTCTTCAAACAAACCTCATTCAGACCATGCCGTTTAGCATAGTTCCCAAGAAATGTATGTGCAGTGGATTTTCTGTTATAAGATGTTGTTATTCTTAATTCTTTGTGATTCTGCACATCTAATTTACGTTAGTGATTGATTTTCATTACAATGAATTATAAGTTTTTTAATTGCCTTCTGAAAACAGGAAAGATTACCTAATCTTCAGAATAAGGAATATCTGTTGAGCACTACTGCTCCAGATTCTTTGCTGTCTGTCACCAATACATTGATACAGCCATGCTCGTGGCCACCTCATACTTTTGTTATTACTAATTCTATTTTGCCAAGAGTACACTGCGGCCTAGAGATATCCTAAAATTTTATAAAGTTCTTCAGCTAGTAAATGGTGGCATTGGGATTTGAACTTGCTTTTGAGGGGTTTAAAAATCCTTTTGTTGTACCATTAAACCACTCTTTTTCTATTATGGTTTTAGTTTACATATTCATATTTTATAATTTTTTGAAATCGGTAGTAAAGATATGGCTTATACTTAACTCTGGCAAGGGAAACTACCTTACCAAATTTGTCAATTAACTTTACTAGAAAATACTTTAAAATTTGACTTATTTAAAAAATATAATATAGACTTTTCATTCATTCTTATAGGCCTTTCCCATAATTACTGTGGGGAAAAGGACAACCTTTTCTTAATTTTTATTGAGATTATAATAGTTTACAACCCTGTGAAATTTCAGTTGTACATTATTGTTTGTCAGTCATGTTGTAGGTGAACCCCTTCACCCTTTGTGCCCACCCCCTACCCCCCCTTTCTTCTGCTAACCACTAATCTGTTCTCTTTGTCTACGTGTTTAACTTCCACATATGAGTGGAGTCATACAGAGATTGTCCTTCTCCATCTGGCTTATTTCACTTAACATAATACCCTCAAGGAAAAAAGAACAATCTTAGTGTATTGTTTACTGATATTTCTTGTTCACTGATACGCACAGACCTACAGATACAGATGTCCCCCATTCCTGTAGAGAATGTTCTAAGCTTTTCTTGGTAATGTTATTTTACAGAAGGAGAACTTGAGGCAGAGTGGTTGCAAGATGTGGGTTTATCAACCCTGATCTCCGGTGATGAAGAGGAGGATGGGAAAGCCTTGCTCTCTACACTGACCCGAACCCAAGCAGCTGCAGTGAAAAAGAGATATAATACTTACACTCAGACCATGAGAAAAAAGAACAAGCAATCTGTCAGGGATGTCAGAGACATCTTTGGAGTCAGCGAATCTCCTGTGAGTAATGAACATGGCTCCCAAGGTTTCATTTGATTGTGGGGGAGGGGGAGGGGATGTGGCAGTAACGTCAGCAAAGGCTGGTTACCCTCTAGGTTTTAGAGAAAACTAAAGCAGACAGCTCAGTGTGCAATTTTACAAATATGACACTTAAGTGATCCTTCCTTATCTCCCATATGGCAATCTCCCTCAACACTAAATTTATTCCCTTCTTTGTTGTAGCTGGAGAATAACATCTTTGGTATTGGAGCAAGTCTTTGTGGATAGGGTCCGCAGAGCCTTTACTTAAGTGTAAGTGCTGAATGGAACTGTGGACAGGCAAAGGAGTCCCGGAGGAGTGGGCCGTAGTATTATAAGCAAGTCCGGATGGTTTGTTCTAAATGTGGTGGAGGGAGAGTGGGTAGGGTAGTCTTTATGTTCAAATAAATTAAAATGGTAAAAAGTGAGAGATCCCAGCATTAATTAAGTGGGCAAGAGAATGACTCAAAAACCATAAGAGAAGGATCACATGTTTTCTGAGAAATGGCTGGTTGAAATTCCAGCTTACCCTTCGCAGCTCCTTGACCACAATTTTGCTTCTGAGGTTATTACTCATGTTCTCCTGTTTCTGTTTGTTTAACTGCTAGCTCTGCCTTACAACTCATTCATTCGTTCATTCATTGCATCATTGCAATAATCGCATCATTGATGCAACAAATGCTTACTGGATGCATTCTCTGTGCAAGGTCCTATATTAGGCTTTACGTGGATAAGCTTCCTGGAACTTTGGGCGTCATTACTATACAGAAAAAAGGAAATGATATTCTGCTGCAGTTACGGATAAAGTTGCCTGGGACAAGTTAGTTAATCACTCTGATTTAGGTTTCTCATCTCTTTAATTGTAATGTCAACAATGACGCAAATGGAAACTTCAAGGATATTAGCTAGCAAGCATGGTTGAAGACAGTCTCCAGTTTGAGTTTCTTTCGGTTGCCTGTAAGTCATATCTTCTCTTAGACATATTAATGACATTGGGGAGTTGCTGGGGCAGCTCACATATACCAAGTTAACTTTTGTGTTTGCGCTAATAACATAAAGGTCGTGGAATAACAGTCCTTTAGAACTTTCTATGATGGTGGAAATGATTATTTCTGTGCTCTCCAATATGGTAGCCCCAGTTACAATATGGTACCCCAGTGCGGTGCTAGCACTTAAAATGTAGGTAGTGTAAGGAACTGAAAGTTAATTTTGTTTAATCTTAATCTATTTAAATCTAAATAGTCACATATGGCTTGGAGCTAATATACTGAACAGCACAGTTCTAGAATCTTCTACAGTATATAATGGTATACCTAAAGTAAGCAGATTTTGAGTTCTGAGTTGTTTGAACTTTTAACCTAGTTGAAACCTGTGTCTTTCTGGAAGGTAAGATTTTCTATAGCTGCAATTGAGTAAAGGCGACGCCCACAGCTTGAGGCAAGGGCTGCAGCCACGTGAATCCTGGCCAAGATGCCTATCAAAGAAAAGGTTTGCCCTGCTGGTTTCAGTTCCTTGGGTCATTTTTCAGTTATCTCCCAGATCATCTTGAGAGAGTCCTCAGAATTTGGCCTGCACGATTTTTCTCTTCCCTAGCAAACTACAAAGCAGGAAAGGTGTGTAGCTTCTCCTGAATCCTCCAGTTGCTCAGGAAAATGCATAACTCGCTTTCTTTAGGTTTCCTAAAACTTGGGACTTCTAGTCACATGGAAACAGAGTTCCTTCCTCTGCTTTCACTTTGACCCTGGTGGCAAACAGAAATTGGGCGCTTGCTCGGTGGGACTTTGCGTAATAAGAAATGAAGAGTCTCGTCCTTCTCCCTAGAACGCAGGCGCAATAAGCTGTCTGGTGTTTAACTCCAGCAAAGGCAGGGCGGGGGCCGTGCTTGTGGTGGGCGGGGGTTGGCTCCGGGGCTCCTCTCCTGTCCGCCTTCTCCTTCTCGCCTCCACTCTTAGAGCTGAAGCGCCAGCTCTAGAGTGAACTGAGAATGGGGGACAAGGAGAGTGGTTGTGTCACAGGTGACAGAAAGCCTGTGTGTTCTGCAGGTAGAGGTCTTGTGCTGTCCTGAGAAATGGGCCATCTGGAAGTCAGTGAGAGCCTGGCCATGTAGACACTGCTTAAAATTTAGATTGTTCTTTGTCAAAAATGTAAAAAACCGTGCAAAGCTAGCCTTGTAAAAAAAATTGTATATTTACTATGTATAAGGCCTAATAAGCATCTTCACAGATTTTTTTTCCCTAAAAAATTAGCATCTACTTCTGCCAAGTAAAGAGACTTGGGAGCTTCTTAGGAATGCACCTAAATTTTCAGTCTCCTATTTGAGTTGGGCAGCATAAAGACCAGTTCCTGCCTCCCTCGTTTTCTTGCTCCGAGTGTCTGTCTGTCCTGGTCTGTCTGTTTGAGTGTGTGTGCCCCCTCCTTCTCTCTCTCTCTGCCTCTCCGTCTCCCTCCTTTATCCTCCCCTACTTTTTATTTCTTTCTGTCATCATTTACCTACATGAATAGAACAGTTACCTGAAGTTTCCATTTCACTTTCTTAATGAAGATTTAAGGTCATTAAGTTTCATAAGATAATGTTGCATTAATCTTAGATATCTGAATCTGACCCAATATCCTTATCTAGTTAAGGTATAAATTCAATAATTTAAAAGATACATATGTAGATTATACTAGTTCTTTTCTTAAGTTTTTGCACATAGAATCCTGCGCTCAAAATCGTTTTTCTTCAGAATTTCGAAGAGATGTGTCCATCATCTTTCCTCAGGCACCGTTGCTGTGGGGAAGCACGGTGTCTAGATCAGTCTCCTTCCTTCATGTACAAATTTGGAAGCTTTTTGAATTTTATTTTTCTTGTTGGAACCTTAAGTTTGACCTTTGAAAACATTTCCTCCTGGTCACTGCTGAGTGAACTCTTGAACGTGAGAGCTGGTTCGTTCTTCAGGTTCTGCATGTTTTCTTCCGACTCTTAAAACAGGTGTTTGCTCCCTCCGGCTCTCGCTGATCTCCTTGTGGGCCTCCTGTAAGGTGACCGCTATGTTGCTGGATTGAAGCGCAGGGTCTCTTAAGTGTTCCCTTGTGTTTTCCAAGTTTTGTTAGTGTGTGCGTTTGTTCTGCGTTCTCGGATATCCCTTCACCTTCATTTTTTATATCAGTAATTTGGCCATAGCTGTATTCATACTTCTGCCTTTCATTAATTTTTAATAATTTAACAGTCACACTGTTGGTTTTTGAAAGCCTCGCCTTTCCTCAGCGCCCCTTTGTTTTGGCGACCCGTGCTGGTTTCTTGGCTGCAGTGGCCTCTCGGCGCTCTGAGGGTGTAAATTAACCCTGAAATCCCAAGGCGCTCTTCTTGGCCTTGGCCTCTCTGCTTCCTTCAGGGTCATCTGTTTATTTTTGCCTTCCTTATTTTTGACATCATTACGTTGCTGTTGTTTAATTGATTTTGATCCTTGGGTGTTGATTCATATTTGTTAATGGAGGACTAGATTGAGTGATTGATTGATTAGTATAGGTAATGGCTATATATTTCCTACGCAGTTATGTACACCTGTTTTCTCCCAAAAACTCTCTTGAATAGGAGTCTGGGCCTGTGTGAGTGGTGAAGTGTGCCAGTGTCAACTGTTACACTTCACTTTGACAAATAATATGGCATCAATGCCAAAGGAACAAGAGTCCTGAAGAATTGTAATTTATTTCCTTTTCAGGCAAATGTAACTTCCCTTTTTATACTCCTGTCCATGCCCTTTTAGAGGCCTCAGTGAAGTACAATTCAACTTTCTTTCTGTCCAGGACCGCCACACCCATCCTAGGACAGCCACTCCCACCCAAGGCAGGTGTTACTCTGCCACCAAGAGGACACTTGGGTTTTATGCTGGAATCACAGTTAGCTGCTGCCTGCTGTTCAGTATTAGAGGGAGGAAAGGTCTCCTGGCCTCTTTGTTCAGAAAAACATTCTTCAATTACTCTGGTCATTGTCTTCTTACTTGGGAGATGTCTTCCTGCTTTTTATTTTCATTCCGGTTGTGTGCTTTTTCTGGATCAGCATTTACCTTCCACACATTTTTCTCTTGTACATTTTTTCATGCTGAGGTTTTCCTCTACCTTTATCAAACCATTCTTGCTTGCTTTTTGTCTTCCAGGGACATCCAACAATTTCTGTTCTGCTAATGGAAATGTCTAGTGGTTTCTAGATCTACTCTATGAAAAAGGTATTTCTGTTGACACTTGTGTGATTTGCAGAGGCAGGAGAAGGCGTTTGTGCACTTTGCTCTCTTGATCCAGTTTCCTTGTGCTAATTGTTCAAGAGCATTTGTTCCTTTCCAAAAAGTGGGGTTTTTTTTCCTTATTATAGTAATGCAGAATGTTTTGGAAACTTAGAAAATATGGACAAGCAAGGTGGAAAATGACTATTTCTATGGGCCCAAATAAAATTTTATGATTTCATTAAATATACCATAAACTTAATTTTCAATGGAGTTCTTACCATAAAGGAATAGAATATTTAACCCTTGTTTTAGTAGAGCCATTATATGACTAAATATCAGAAACAAATCCACCTCTGGATACGTAACAAACTCTACAGTCCTGTTCCTCATGAACGGAATTCCAGTGTTTCAGTAGTCAGGAGATATGAATCAAATATTCCTTTCAGTAACGCATTTAACTGAGCAAAATAGTCAATCTAATTTATTTCCAATTTCATAATTGATAAACACTTAGTTAAAGGTGGGACTGATTTATAATTGACTGTATAAGTATAGTCATACGGTCTGTTTTAAAAAACATGATTATATCGCTTATGTGTACATTTGACTGCATGGAATAGAGAACCCAAGAAATCACGAGTTATACAAATGTAGATTTGTTTTTCTCTCTTTAAGAAGAAGTTGAAGATAGGTATTCCTTTTCCATAGCATAGATCCAGCTTCTATTTTCTCTTTCATAAGTGGCCTTCATTCCTTTGCCCAAGTTTTTTGGGCTATTCTATGCACCATATCCATGTTACTGGCAGTTCTTGAAACTTGTACCCACTGACTCTGTCCCTCTGACCTTACTTTCCTGGAAATGTTACTTGGTAGAATTCCACACTTATTGTCCAGACTGTTATATGATCCTCCTTAGCTGCAAGGAAGCTTGGGAAATTGATATTTATTTTTTTTAAGTTGGGCAAAAAAGTTCTTGAAAAACAAATCAAGATCCTGTTAAGGAAGACAAGCCCCTGAGTTTGAGGTCGGCGGTTGGCAGTGTCTTTCGCAGAGAGCAGTACTCTCATGGCGCCCAGCAAGTATTGGCTGAGAAGTGGCTCAGTGCCACGAGCAGTGCACAGGCAGTCACATCTACATATGTCTCCACAAAGACGTACGAGTGTCCTCATATCATGCACAACACATAACTGAATGCGCAATGACCTTTGGGAGAATATGCCTGAATAAAAATGCACTTTCATTTTTCTCAATAGCCAGATGATTTTTCTCGTACCCCAACTCCTCTTTTGGATGCAACCCTGGATGAAGAAGGGATGTCAGCAGTTCCCTCCAGAAATGGTCAACTGGTGAATAGAGCAAGGGGAATTGAGATTAAAGAAGTTGGAAAAAGAAATTATTTGAAGACAGTCAGGAAAACTTGGAAAAAAATGCCTAGTTACCTTGTAACAGTGAAGAAAAAGGAGACTGCTAACCTCAGGAATGAATAATTAAATAGTTACATTCACAGATAACCACATGGCCTCCCTGGACCCACAATAACAAAAACAACCACAGCTGTAGCTACAGCCCCAGCCAGAAATCAAAATGCGGGGAAGGTTGTCAGTTAAACTTTTGTTCTCTTTGCTGAGCGCGTAATGGAAAACTTTTCGTTACTATCCATGTAGCTTTCAATATTAATTTAATTCTCACCAAGGGAAATATTTTGACATTTCACTTATTTTCTAAATGTAAATATCTTGTGGGGAGAAGTGCCACAGCATCTTCGATTTGTAGCAGTAAGTGGGGGAAAGTGTACTGTCTAGCCCAGGAGGTAAACACATTGCATCAGAGTCCACCTTGCCGTTTTAGTACAGACTTTCAAAGACTGCTAATCTGAGTGCTTAAGTGCCAATGAAGCTATCTCAGTAGAAGGCTTTATTTGTGTGAGATGAACCCACGCCACGATCTGTACCATTTGGCGTGAGCCTGGGTGTGCCCTGAGCAGGAGGCGTGCAGGGTGCCGTGTGCTGACGTCCGCATGCATCCACGTGCACTCCCAGCAGCAGAACGTTCGCCAAGAGGGCTTTCCTGTTTCCCTTCAGTGTGTTTCCTTCTCTTTAGCTCTCCTTTTCCTTCCTAGTAGAGGAAGAGGGATTCTTTCCTGTTCTAAGAACAATCGCTGTGCCGTCCTGGATCTGATGGAGAAGATGATGATGTTTAGTTTCTATACAGTTTATTTTCATCTTACGTATATTTTACCTGGATCTTAGAATTGTCCTAACACAGGCCAGCCCATGATCCCTTCCAAAATTCTGCTTGAGAGTTTGGATGTGGTCAGTTTGTGTTCTGGCTGTGCCTCTGCTGCCTGAGGGTAGGTCAAGGTCTGGAGGTGGAGTGTGGTCTGCTGGGGCTGTGAGCAATGCTGTTTTGCAGATTCTCTCTCTAATTTTTTTTCTAATTTCATTATATTCTTCCTAGGAGCGCTAACTCCGCCTGGTCGGAGGTCTTGCGTTTTCTGTTGAGTTGGCCGCAGGTGTCCTCAGGGTTTAGGTTGTTCTCTCAGGCGGGGCGTCCTATGTACCTTGTGTCCAGCCAAGACGCTGGACCTGAGGGCTTCCTTCCTCACTGCCTGCGGTGTTTCCCTTCACAGCAGCTGCTACGTCGCCCCGCAGCCGGAGAAGGGGCACGTCAGTGTTTTCAAATGATGGATTTTCATGAGCCTTTTACCCCCTGACCCTACCTGACTCACCTTCTCTTCACCCTGTAGGTGAGGGGGGGATTCCCACCCCTGGGCTAAAGGGATGGCTCAGCACACGACCCCTGACACCAGACGGATAAGATTGGCAGTGATTTATTAGTCACGTATTCTCGTGGCCTGGGAGGGAGGACACCACACATCCCACAGAGCCACATCTGGGATGCACTTGGAAACACAGTGAGCAACCAGGGACTGTGGGAGGCAGGCTTTGTAGTATCAAGAGGGTGAGGGGCCAGCCCAGTGGCGCAGCGGTTAAGTTCATTAAGTTCGCACGTTCTGCTTCTCGGCGGCCCGGGGTTCGCCAGTTTGGGTCCCGGGTCGGACATGGCACTGCTTGGCACACCATGCTGTGGTACGCATCCCACATATAAAATAGAGGAAGATGGGCATGGATGTTAGCTCAGGGCCAGGCTTCCTCAGCAAAAAGAGGACGACTGGCAGCAGTTAGCTCAGGGCAAATCTTCCTCAAAAAAGAAAAAAGAGGGTGAGGTGCCCCTTGGTTGCCATGGGAGGATGTGATCGGCTTGTTTAAATAATTCCACAGGCTGGCAGGGAACCCACTACTCAGGGATAAGTGAGGACTGTCTGGTCCCGTAGATGAGGAGCATTGTCTGGCTTTGGGACCTTCACTGAGGGAGCAGAGTGGGAGAGGAACTTGTGGGGAGAGTGCTTATGGCTCTCCCCATTTTACCAGATCTCAGGGCAGCACGATAGTGCGCCTTGTTTTAGGCCTTCTGCCACACTGAGACTCCTACACCTCGCCATGGCCTCTCCTGATTGGTCTAGGCATCTTTTGTTTCTTTTCTCTTTTATCAAGATCCCTTTTATTTCAACTGTTTGAAAGTCTTATCACCTTTTAAAGGTTAATCAAGGGGCAGGTGTGGTCCCAAACCGGAGAGCAAACCTCTTACCGAGATGGAGGAGAACATGTAAGTTTCACTCCAGCCACACCCTCAACTGCTCCACAGTTCATAGAATGAGAGAGCAAGGACTGTTCTCTCACAGGAGGCGGAGGAGGGCCAGCAGAATAGAATGACTGCGGAGAATAGTAAAAGCATTAATTTGCATAATCACATATGTTGCGAAATGTTACACCTTCTTAGCAGACCGCACCCTTTATCCTTTGAGCAATTCTCGCAACAAATAGCTCTGCATACTACATTTTCATATCCAAAAAGCTTAAATCCTAAATTGGTGAGTGTCAAAATGCTAGGCCCTAAATCACTTTCTTTCAGCAATTTGTAAGTATTAATCTATGTGCTTTTTCATATAGCGTTAATTTTGAGAAGTCCGATGCCTCTCTAAATCTTATTCCTTTATTTATATCCTGCTCTCATTTTTATATCTCTGGAAGCTTTTTAGTTTTATCTTTATTGTTGGAGGCCTGAACTGTCATCAGGATATGAAATCTTTTTTTTATCATGAACCGCACTCAGCTTTTTGTTTCTGAAAAGTGTTCCTTTCCTTTCAGTTCTGAACATCGTCTTCCCATTATTTCTTTATTTCATTATCTCCATTTAACTCACATATCTCTTAACTTGTCTCGTATTTTCCATGTCTTTTTTCTGTTTGTTCTGCATGCTAGTAGATTTTTTTACATCATTTTGTAGAGCCTGATTCCAATTTTTGTCGTGAGTAGTTATAATTTAGCCCATATTGATTTTTCAGTTGAGCGGTCCTACTGTTAATTCCTCATAACCCCTGCTCTTCCACTCATCTCCCCTTTATTGTTAGAGTTAGTCTGGATTTGCTGTTGCAAGAGCCTCTCATCGAGCCATGCTATGGTGGCGTCCCGCATACGAAATAGGGGAAGATTAACACAGATGTTAGCTCAGGGCCAGCCTTCCTCTCACACACACACACAAATGCACTTTCTCTAATTCTGAGTGATTGGGAGTGGTGTGTGCTCTCAGTCCTCCATCCTAACCTGTTTTCTTGTACTACCTCTTTAGCATTGTTTCCGCTTCAAAATAGATGTGTGTGTTTTGTATTAATATAATACATACACTTGTAGGAAAAGTGCTAGGAAATATGGAAAAGGGAGATGAAAGATAGTTTCTAAGATCACATGTAAAAGTTTATTTCATTAATATCTCGTATGTTTAATTTTGCAAAAAGTTGCTTCAATCATAAAATAGAATTTTGTATCTTATTTTGGGGAATGCCATTGTATCACAAATGCTGCTAAAAGTCTTCGAACATATGCATGAGGCCTGCAGTGCAGTCCGTCATGATCAGAATAGTCTCCAAATACACTTCCTGCATCGTGAAAATCCAAGCTTTTCCACTGTTCAGTGAATGGGAATGAACTACTTGGTTCAGCCATATATGCTCATGAGATAATCAATCTATTGTATATCCAATGTTATAATTGAAAAAAACTGACTATTCTTGCTATTGATTTATAAATCATTGCAAAATACACTCATAAAGCCTTATTTTAAGTAATGTAGTTTTACCGCTCAACCACATGACTTAGACAATTTGAGCATTATTTTCCTTACAACATAAGGAGTCTGAGGCTGGTATGACTGGCATGCCTCCCATGGCTCTACTAACTTCATGTTTCCCTCCAGCTTCACTCAGCATACAGGCTAATATTTAATGCTTATAGGATGTCTGGGCATCAAAGGCATCATGTTCATATTCTAGAAGAAGTGTCGACCGGCTGATTCCATCCACTTTAACAAGAAAACATTAGCCTGTCTGGATGCTCTGCCAAATAGAATTCCGCTTGTGTCTCCTTGGATGTGACCATTACGCGATCACACTTAGTCTTTTTAGTTAGACACACAGCATATTGGAGCAAAATCATAAGTTTATTCATAAGTTAAAGAGGAAAAGAAAAGTGGGTTTTGGCAGGCATTTAGCAGTGTCTGTTTCTGAGACCAATTTCTATTATAGTGCACGCCATTTATGAGGATCAATAATATAATTGTGGACAAATTGGTGGGTCCTATGACCATTTCACAGGTAGTCATTAACTCTGTATGTCTCCACAGGACTGTACATTTATACAGATTCTAAGTAAGGCATAACTGAATCGACAATCATGCTGGGAAAGATATGCCTCCATAAAGATGACTTTCATTTCTCTCGTTAGCCAGGGGATCCCTGTGACAACTGTTCTTCTCAGTTGGATGGCACTCAGGAGGAAAAAGAGCCACCAGGAGTTACCAAAACAAGTGGTTCCTTGGTAAGTTACGGCAGGAGAACTGGGGAAGGGCTGAAAGAAAGAGCCATTTCTTCAAGACAGTCATGCACAGCATCAAAACAGTGCCACATAATTAAGATGGCTGGACAGCCACAGCTGTCAACAGATATATCTGCCTCTCATTGATTTGTAGGAAAACATTTAGCAGTAAATGAACCCAAGCTTAATAGTTAAATCCACAAATAACTGCGCGCTCTATAAAAACAGATACACACCCACAAAACCAATGATTGTAGGCATAACTTTTTGACAGATTTTAGTTCCTTTACATTTTTTCTTTTATTTAAAAAAATTCTCATAAGAGCGTTAGTTCCACGGAGTCACAGGTCTGTGCGTTGGAGCCGTAGGAGTCCTCAGGTTGTCTACAGTTTCCCCAGTGTAGGTGAACCCTGGGCAGCTTGCCTCTGAGCATCCTTTTAACCCTAGGTGTCCAGTGCCCCGCCCCTCCCATCCCCTGCCTTTCCGCAGAGCCACTGTCCCCACTCACCCAGAGGAGGGCAAAGTCTGGCGAGCCTGAGGACAGAGCTCCCAGCAACTTGCTTTATTTGTGGTTAGCCCAGAGCCTTTCTTCACATTGTTTCTGCTTGTACTCCTGTCTGAAGCCATCTTTTTCTCTCCTTTGGTGGAGCTTAGGTTAATCTATTTTCCCTTTTGTTTTTCTATCCTCATAGTCCCTCTCCTAACTTCTTCCCAGATAGAACAAAGCAAAATGGTACATTCCAATAGGTTCTCTCCCTTTTGCTGAGATGCTGTTGGGGAGAGACTTAGTTTGAAGGGGTACATATTGAACCCAGATGTGGTTACTCACACCTTCAGTCATTTTCCCTGGTACTTTGGAGGAGATAGAAGTAGTTATTTCCAAAATTTTCTCCATTTACTTTCTTCCTTGGTGCTGTTGTAATGGAGAGTGAGGTGGATTTTAGAAAAGAACCCACATTGTTCCTGGAATATCTCTGTCTGTCCACCACTTACGTGAATGCTGCTGGGATTCTTTTTTCCAAAACTTTAGTTATGTTTTGTTGACTCTACTAGGTTTTAGGAGAGAGAGGTTTGATCATGTGACTTAACTCTCCCATTTTATCCAAGAATAGAATCCCTGTTGTTTAAAATATATATATAAGGGCCTGGCTCCATGGAGTAGTGGTTAAGTTCATGCCCTCTGCTTTGTTGGCCTGGGTTCACTGGTCCGGATCCCAGGTGTGGACCTACACCACTCATCAGCCATTCTGTGGTGGCAACCCACATACAAAATAGAGGAAGATTGGCACAGATGTTACCTCAGGGCAAATCTTCCTCAGCAAAAAAATATATAAATATATATATTTATATATAAAGTAAACTCATTTTTTTGATATTAAAAATTATCTACAATATGCTCCCTGCTGGTATTTCCAACCCTTAGTTCCCTTAACTTCACACAAATCCTCTATCTTTGAAAACAAATCAACTTTCTCTTTTAAGATCATACCCTGAGTTTTCCAGTGGTAAAATTTTGTTTGGTCTTTTCTCATCTTTTAAAATGGGCTAAAGACTTGAAAAGACACTTCACCAAAGAAGATTATTGATGGCAAATAATCTCATGAAAGCTGCTCAGTATCATTAACGATCATGGAAAGGCAAATAAAGCCATAATGAGATCTCTTCCTACCCTGTAGAATGACTAAAATTAAAAAGACTGACCATATCAACTGGTGCCACGGATGTGGAGCAACTGGAACTCTCATAGAGTGCTGATGGGAATGTAAAATCATCCATCTACTTTGGAAAATAATTTGGTAGCTTCTTAAAAAGTTAAGCATATACCTACCATAGACCCAGCCATTCTACTCATAGATAATATATATTCACACAAAGACTTATCCATAAGTGTTTATAGCATAATAGCCCCAAACTGGAAGCAACTCAGTTTTATCTACAGGTAAATGGATGAACAAATTGTGGTATATTCCTACAATGAAATATTGCTCAACAATAAAAAGCAATGAATTTTCGCCATACACAACATAGATGGATCTCAGAATAATTGTGTCATGTAAAAGAAGCCAGACAAAGATTCAATTTATATGATATTATAGGAAATGTAAACTAACCTATAGGGGAGAAAAGAAGATTAGGGATTACTTGGGGACCTGGAGGTGGGCAAGGAGGGATGACAAAGTGACATGAGGACACTTTCAGGGGTGCTGGATTTGTTCATTGTCTTGACTGTGGTGATGGTTTCAAAGATCACTATGTTCGTCAAAACTCATCAGATTGTATACTTTATACTTTTTAAGTATGTGCAGTTAATTGTATGTCACTTATACCACAATAAATCTTTAAAAAAGAGTCCATATAATGTTTTATGATTTTATTAATATTCAATGTGTTTATTTTGCAATAAGCTGCTTACAATAAAGGAATAGTCTATTCGTGTATTACATGTGGTTGACCCTTGACTAAATCACTAATGCCACTAAATTCAGGCGTTTACAGAAGGCTTGCAACCCAATGTACAATCATCACAAACCTATTCTACAAATCACATCTTGTGTAGATAAGAGAGGACATTTTCCTTATGTGCGGTCAACATAAATGAATGTCATGTGAGATGTTAGTTTATTCAAGAGACAAAGCAGTTGATCTAGTTTATTTCCAGTGTCTGAAGTGAAAATCAAATAGCTACACTTGCTATTGATTCATAATTCACTGAAAAATACTATCATACCATCTGTTAAAAATTATCAGTTACATCTGTGTTTGCTTCATAGAAAAGAAAATCTAAGGAACCTTGATTTAAACAAGTAGGAGTTTGTTTTCATCACAAAACAAGTAACGAATGGTGGGTAAACGAAGACTGGTGCAGCTGTGATAGAATGCAATGCCAATCTTAGCACGGACTTCTTTCCTTTCGTGCTGCCACCCAGGCATGCAAGTTTAATCCTTATACTTACAGGATGGTTAGCAAACTCCTGATACCGTGTTGATCTTCCTCCTTGTGCCAACCTACTGTCCTTAACAGCACACCTTAGCTTTCCTGGAAAACCTGCACAGTAGAATTTTTCTTCCTATCCACTGACCGAATGTTGCACTCTTTTACGACATTATTTGTTTTTCTTTTCTTATTTTGGTTGCCTGAATCTCATTCCTTTATAAATAATCTTTTTTTGGTTATCTTCTCTGCAACTTTTGTGAATTTTTGAATTTTGAATTTAGTGCTGGAGTTCTGAACTTTCACAAGGATCTGCCCTTTATTTCACTCACCTTTGCCACTGCTTCATTTTCTGGACTTTGTCTTCTGTTGTGTCTTAAATTATTTTTTCTCCCCATCTTCTGTGTCCCCACTCTTCTAGAACATATATAGATGGTGGTTGCTTTGCTTGAACTGAATTTCAATATCCCTCCATTTTCTCTCATATTAGTCTGTTTGCTTTGATTTCTTCAACTTTGTGTCCCAGATTAGTAATCTTTTTCTTGGTCATGATTGCATTGTTTTTTAGCTTATCTCACTCTTTTTGTGAATTTCAGCATTTCCTTATTTCCCAGGAACGTTTTTCTCTCTGATTTACACATTATGTTAGCTGTACGTTCTTGATTCATAGAAGCAATAGCCCCTTAAATCACTCTGAAGATAAGAACTATTTTTAAAGAATCAAATTATTATTTGTTTTTAATGGCGGTTTAATTTAGAAACAATAAAAGTATGTATTTTAGATGTATAATTCAGTTAGTTTTAATGAATGTTTTCAGCCATATAACCATAGTCAGTCAAAATAGAGAACATTTCCATCACCGCGGAAATTTCTCTCCGGCCTTTCCAGTCAGCTGTCCTTGACTCCTGCAGAGCAAGCCTGCTGTGATTTCTCACCACTGCGGGCGGCTTTGCCTTTCCTATGAGTGGAATTACATATATAATATGCACTTTTGTATCCGTTTTTTTTTTCACTCAATAATAATTTTTAGATTCATCCACTTTTCACCAGTGTTAAAAGTTTGGTCCTTCTATTACTAATGATAATCCACTGCATATATACACTACTATTGGTAAATACATTCACCTTAATGGTGGATATTTGGATTGTTTCCAGTTTTGAGCTATTATGAATAATGCAGCCATGAACATTCATATAGTATAAATGATGTGTATGTTCACTTCTCTTGGGTAAAGATGCAACATAATTCAGATTGTTGGCAAAACACAGCCACCCACAACCCCACACTCATAGCTCTTAAACTCAGCTGGAAATAATAGGTAAATAAAAAATAACTAAATTCTATCTTTAAAAAAAAGTTTCTACAGGCAGAAACAACAACAACAAAACTTGGTTTTTTATGTGTAACCTAAGTGGAGGATATTGTAACTAAAGCTTGGTGCGTATGAGTGAGCTCATACAGTAAAATGGCAGACTATCACATAAATATTTTTTTCAATATTTTCAGCATCAACTGAGATATAAATGTTTAGTTTTGTCAGTTATGTTGCATTGCAGTTATACGTAAACATCTTGTGTGGAGAATGTAAGCTTTTGTAGTGTGTAGCAATAAGTGATGCAAACAGTGACGTGTCTGCCCGAGTGTGAGTACCATCGGGTCAGGACGTGCACACCTCCCTTTGGGTGGCAGCAAGTGTCCTTGGGCTGTAGGTTTTGCCTCCAGTGCATGGAGAACTTCTGACCAAGACTATGGATCCTGGGTGTTTTTTCCTGTCCAGCTTCCTAGTCCTCCCCCTACACCCTGTCTGTCAGAATGCTGTCACAGCAGGAGGCTGAGATGACCCACCAAAGAGTCCATCCAAGGTAACGCAGGGTGGAAAATGCTCCGGAAGGCAGAAGATATCAGCACACTTGTAGGTGGAAGTGCAGCTTTCTGGGCCCCTGAAGTTCTCTGCTGAGTCATGGTATAGGACTTTATTAGTACAGGAAATTCTGTATATTTCTTCTGTAATTGAGTAGATCGATTTTCCCCAAAGGCCAAAATTGTTGATTGTGTGTTGTGAGTGAGTGGGGTGTGCTTATCTTAAAGGTGCACAGAGGGGGCAAGTAGACTAGTAAACACTCTCTGCAAATGCAAAACCAACGAAGGAGATGAAGAACTCAAATGTATTACTTCTGGGCAAAGCTGATTTCATTTTTCAGTCTCGTGTCTTTTGTTGTGACCTCCTGAGTTCCCTCTCTCTTAGACTCCTACGTTCACACTAGGAGCCCCCACCCACCCACCCACCAAGGCAGTTAGTTCATTTTATTTAGACTGTATGTCTTGGGTTTTTCCTAGGGTTGTATTTCAGAGCTGTCTACATACGTAAGGGGGGTAGGTCTATTTTGTAAGCATTTCTTAATTATTTGCCTGTAGTTTTTCCTAGTCTTTGTACATTCTATGTTATTTGTTTTTCTATTCCCTCCCTAGACATTTCTTTTAAAATTTTCTTTTAAATTCTGCTTTTAGGTAGAGCTTTTCATTTTACCAAACCGCTTCCTTTTGCTTGTCATCTAAAGATTTCTACCAGTTGATCTGCTACAGAATTCTTCAGTGGTTTCCAATGCTGTTAAAAATCGGTTCCTTTAAAAGATAGATGTTTTCTGCCATTTTTAGTGATTTGGGCTGGGAGAGGAGGTAGGCAATTATCAGTTCACCATCTTCACTTAAATTTCTTGTACTGGTTCTTGTGTTTTATTCGTTTCTTTTAAAAAAAGTTCCTTGTTCATTTTATAAAGTAATGCACACTATCTACAGAAAATTTAGAAAATATGCTCAAGCAAGATGAATGACAGTTTTTTAAAAGATAAAACAGTGTATGTTTTCATAACTATCAACTATATTCAATTTTGTAATAAGGTTCCTTCAGTGACGGAAGGAACATTTGTTACTTAAATTTCAGAGAAACCGTTGTACACTAAAGCAAAAACTCTGAGTTCCAGCTTTATAAAGGCAAAAAGCTTGGTGCTATTGCTACTGAATTCTATTCACTGCAAAAGATAGATAGTTTTAGAGTCTGTTAAAAAAATAAGATTAGACGAGTTAAGTTTGTGTTTCGCTGTGTGAAATGGAAAAGTCGGAGTCGTTCTGCTTCACATGGAGAAGCTTAACAGACATGGGCCAAGTCTGACAGGGCTGCCACGTGATGCCCCTTAGCATGGATCCAGCCACGTTTGATCATCTGTCTCTGCCATGCTTTCCTGTGGCCACGATCATCCTGATTCGTCCGAGATGTCTGGATTGCCTAGAATTGCCAGGCGTCGTCTGTGGTGCTATCATGAGTACATATCAGCTGACCTTGTTCTTTTTGGTCAGGAAAGCCTTTGCTTTTCTGGAAGCACTCTTGATAAAATTGCCCTTACACATCCTTGGCCACACTTGTTGTATGATCACTCTTAGCTGCAAAAACCCTGGAAATCAAGTTCTTTGGTTTAACATCGAACTCCCTGAAACAAAACGAAGATATCGTTAAGGAAAATGGAGTGTGTGGCAGGCAATCGAGGCATCTGTGAGAGGACCTGGCATTTAGGTGGCTCACAGTAATGATCCCTGAGGGGCTGGATGCAATGGTCCATGCCCAGGCAGTCATAACTTTGTAGATCACCACGTGTCTCTAACTATGTACACATAGTAGAATACACCAACACGTTAGAAAGTATTTGCCTGAATAAGAATGGTGCTTTCGTTTCTCCATTTAGCCAGATGATGCTTCTCTCAACAGTACTACCCTGTCAGTTGGGTCCCAGGATGAAGAAGGGAGCTTTGCAGTTCCCAGAAGTGGCTCCATGGTAAGTCATCGCATGCCAAGACAACTGCATGTTAGGGCAAAAGTGCAAGTTGAAGGCAAGAATAAGCAATTTCTTCAAAACAGCTAGGAAAAACTTGAACTAAGATTGCAGGGAAACCACAGCTACCAATAGGCCTCCCAACCTTGTAACAATTAGGAAGAAGGAGAGGAGTGAATAGATCTCAGTTTAAAAGAGGACTCCATAAATTGATACCACTGTGGCCAGAGACCAAAGGTTGTTCTCTACGTGTATCAAGTATGAAGGAATTTGTTAACTTGGGTCCCATTGGCTGAGTTCACACAGATGAGCTGGCCTAACTCTGCTATCTTAACCCAGAGTCCTTTTACCAGCAGGATCCATGAACAACCCCTCATCATGATATTGAAGTCTTTCCACTATTGCCTGTATTTCCAGCCTCAGTTCTCACGACTCAGCCGTATGGCTTTCACTTCATCCAAATTCACTACTTGGCCTTGAGTAACAGAACCTGTACTTTTCTTTGTCAGATACTGTCGTCATTCCCTGTCTCACCGTCTCTGCTTGGAATCCTCATGGGGTGTGTCTGTGCAGGTGCCCTGGCAGGGAGGGTCGTGATGGATCAGAAGAAGCAAGAGACCCTGTTAGATGAAGCAGTGGTTCTCTGATGGCAACTTGGTGGACAGCACAAGATAGCACTTCAGGCAGACGGAGGGGACATATTCAAATGTCATTTTGGCACAGTAGTTTCTTGTCTGTTGTCAATTTTGAGACAAAGGGTAGTCGACATTCACGTGCATAACACATTCCCAGGATATCCCCATTGTTCAGGGAGATAATGCTATTAGCCCCATGTAAATGAGGTTTTCTCTTGTGTTTTTAGATTTTTGTTTATGGGGTTGTCTTGTTTTGTTTCACTGTGATCATATAAGAAACATAAAGTAATGTGAGTGACTTTTGCCAATGAGTCACTTATCAATAGCACTACAGGTTATGGCACAGATAGGCAAAGGGTTACCCACAATGCCTGACCTACTGGCTATAAGCTCAACTGTTACTTTCTCATTGAAGACCATGCATTGGACTGCAAATGAGTGGGAAAGTCTATCTTTTAGAGATTATCTCCTGTCCAACCAACTTATTGATGAAAACAAGTAAGTCATTCACAAACTCTGGTAAGTACTGGAAGTGAGGAGTCACCTGCAAAGGCCCCTCATGGTTGTGCTGTACCCTATGACCGGGGACTCCTGCTCTAAGGCCTTGCATAGGATCCTTTATTTTCCTTCTCAGCTGGTGGTACCCATGTGCCCAAGATGGGTCCCTAAATTTTAATCTTAACTCTATCTACCCTCTTCCCTCTATATGCTCGTCTCTGAGCTCTGTGGACTTTATCTTGTAAATAGTTCTAGACTATTTCTAGTTCCCTCTTTTCCTACAACTACGTCCTTAAAACAGAAACTCGTTGTCATCTTTCTGTATTGCTGAAGGAGCCCCCTAGGTGACCTCCCTAACTTTAGCTTACGCCCCTCAAACTCATCCTCCCCACAGCTGCAAACACTGATTTAGAATGCAAGTCTTGCTTACTGCCCACGGCGGTTCCCCCATACGTTGTAGTTAAGGTGAAAGCTCCTGACATGGCTGACCCCTTGTCTGCCTCTCTAGCTGATTTACCACCTAGGCATATGGTATGAGCCAACGACAAAGGACTGCGTGTGGTTTCATACACACACCAAGAAGAACTTGAAGCAGGATAGTTACACAATTGAGTTGCCAAAGAAGAGGAGGTCAGGTAGGCCTGTTTTCTAGGCTTTTCCATGGCAGTTCCAGGACCACAATTTTACTTCCAATAGACCAATGCTAGTCATGGTTTTCTATTTCTTCATTCTTTGCTGCCAGCCTCTCCACATCATTAGTTCACTGATTTGTTGATTCAGCACATCTTTACTGAGTATGTATTGTCTACAAACACAATTCTTTAAAGTTTAAGAGTGTAAGAGAAAGAAAATGATCTCATGTGGCAGTTATAGATAGAGCTTCCTGGGGTAAGTTGATCACTCCGATTTTGTTTTTGTTTTCTTTTTATTTTTCTGAAAACCGATTGAATGCTGGTAAACAACAGTTTGAGCAGGATTGAGACTAAGAAAAATCTCATTGGCACCAGTCTCCAACATGACTTACTTTGGATTGTTTGTTCCTCAGAATATCTTGACTTAAAAATGTTAAACAAATTAGTTAGTTGCTAGAGTAGCCGAGAGATGCCAACTGAACCCCTCCTGCACCTGTACTGAAATCATTCTAGACCTTCTTACCATGAGGGAGATACGTTTTAACTTCCCTGCTTCTTGGTTATAAGGAACCACAGGCATCCCAATTTGGTTCCCTAGTCTCTTCTAGATGGTGGGACTTCCAGGAATCCAGTGAAGCGGTGACAAGGGCTTCAGGAGTCCTGGCCATGGTGCCTGGAAGGGTAAATCTTGCCTGCCGGGGTACATTCTCAGGGCACTTTATGTGGTCCCTAAGACTTCAGAGGCTCCCAGCAACGTGGCTTATTGGAATTTACATTGTAGAATGGTGTAAACTAGATCATCTAACTTTATGTTTTCCAAAGGGGTAACCTTGGCTTGTCCAATACCGTTTTTTTTTTTTTTCAATCTTTCATCTTTTCTACACATTTGAAATGCACCTTTATGATAAGTGAAATCTTTATATATACGGAGTCTATCTTAATTACTGTGATGACCCTATCATTTGTGTTTTAGAATCTATTAAAGTTCACCCTCATTGTTCTGAATCAAAATTTCCTTTCCTCTTAGAAATTTTTGCATATATGTAAGGAAACTAAGTATTTTTCTTTTTCACAAAACACAGAAGTATGTTTTATACTTTACTTTCTGAAAATTCTTTTTTACTTCTAAGAATTTTTCATTTGATTTTGTATTTTGTGCAGATATCATCTGAAATACTGAAGATTTATTTACCCAATCTTTAAAATAGTTTTCATCTGTTTTTTTTTTGCATGTCGTATTAGACTGACTGCAATCACTTGTAACATTGAATAGTAATTATGAGGATCTTTGGATAAATTCTTGATTTTCTCATGAATTCTTCTAAGCTTCATCATTAAGTGGAATATTTGTTCTAGGTTTCTGAAGCTTATAGTTGCATTTATCTGGAGTGGAAGTTCAAGTATATCAAATGATTGTTCATCATCTATTAAAATGAATATATCGTTTTTCTTCTTTAAGCAATTACTTTAGGAAATTGCATTGACAGGTTTTTCCCATATTGAACTATAATTTCAATGCTTAGATAACCCCTCCTTATGTTATATTATTCTTTTATTACATTATGGAATATGATTTGCTACTATTTTAGCACTTTTAACTACTATTCTAATAACTGATGTTAGCATATATATATAATTTCTTTTTGTTGTTACCAGAGTTATGCTAATCTTGACACAAATTTGTTGAGAACTTTGAATCTTCATTGAATCTTTTTCTTAGTTTGGAGCCATTTATTAAACTTTGATGTAAATATATCTTCTATAAAATCTCATATATAAATTTTTATTGGCATTTGTTTATGAATCCTCCAAGTCCTGGCATCATTGTAGGCATAATGCTTTGGTTAATTTTTCAACGGCTATGGTTTAGGGGTTGTATTCCTTTCAATCCAAACCTGTATGAATTTTGGTAATGTGTATTTGTTCTAGCAAAACATCCGTTTCATGTACACTTTCAATATATGTTGTTATGTGTGTGTGTAGACACACACACATATATACAAATATATACACACAGTTATTTAGGTGTGTAATTTTTAGATTTTCTATGAAGGTAGCTATTATTCCTTTTTCATTCCTAAGATGTATGTTTTTTATCTCAATCAGAACTGTAAATACTTGTCTATATCGGCAGTATTTTTTAAGTCACTACCTTTAATTAATTAAGGCTAATTTTTCTATTGTATTAATTTACTTAATCTTTACTAATTTTTTTATTCATTCTGGATAATTTTTTCTAGTCTCTTAGTTTATAAACATATTTCATTTATTTTTAATCTTAAGAATTAATCTCTGAATAATACTTTGGTTATTGTGGATTTTTGGAATTCAATGCTCTCATTGTCTTTAACATTTAGTTTCTCATTTCAGGTGTGATTTAATTTTTAATCCAAGATGTCATTGGAATGCCTTTACATTCACATTTGGATAGATTTTGTAATTGTTATTATATTTTTTATTTCAAAATTGATTTTGCATTTGTCAGTGAATGTGGCTTATTGAAGTTCATCTCTGGGGAATTTGGCACAGTGATCTCAGGTGTAGAAGAAGAAAATGGGGAACGTCATTGTCTGCATTAGCTCCAGCACAGGCAGCTTTAGTTCAGAGAATTAGAACACATAGACTCACGCCATGAGAAAAGACCAAGCGGCCCGTCAGGAAGATCAGGGGCATCTTCTGAGTCAGTGAAGTTCTCCTGGAAGTAACGAACAGGGAAAAATGTTTGGTGTGGTGTTTCTTTAATGTGAAAGAAATATCAAATAGTCAAAGTCCAGTTTTAAGAGAACTCATACAGATAGTGCTAACCTTCTATAGTTTGGAACTTAAAATAATCATCCCCATCCTCCTCTCCAATCGCAGCGCAGTGTGATTTGGGCTGCAGAGCCAGCTCCTTCCTGTTGGAGCCCCAGGGTGAAGCTCTTGTGCTGCGACACACAGGGAAATGGCGGGATCCACTGCAGGTCCTACCAGTGGGAGTGGCATTATGTTTGAAATATATTAAAATCCTTAGTAAAAATGATGCTAGTGTTAATGTGTTCAATGGGTGAATGGATGTTTTAAAACTATGAATGCCAACACCTAGCCTCTTCACTGAACCGACTTCAAACCCCAAGGTCCATTTATTGGCAGGCTGATCTTCCTTTTTCACTTTTACCGTGTCATTCCTCTGCTTTAACGCATCAATGGTCTTGTTTGTTTTCACCCTTATGAGTCTGAGTCTCAACTCCTCTACCTTGCTTTTGAAACCTTCCGTAATTTGAGCTGACCCTCTTGACTAATGTGTATTTCTCATATTTTTTGAATACCTTGCCTCAACTCCTGGCAAACCAGTCTCTCCATAATCCTTGGGAGCGGAAATGCTTCAGATATTTCCATACCTGAAATTTATACTTCCATTTCTGGCCTGAATGCTTTGGCCCGCCTCCCCTGCCTTCCTAAGTCCTTTTCATCGTTCCTGGAGTTCCAGCGGAGGTTCAACCACCTCTTCAGTGAAACCTTCTGGGCAGCACCTCTTTCCTCTCCGTTACTCTCCAATAAACTCTTAGAATTGTAGAAATTAGCTCTTACCCGTGGATTGCTTGTCTTTTAAGAGTGTTCCATAACTGGTACTCTGTTCTCCTCATTATATATAGCTCCAGAGCAGAGATCACAATTTAAACTTCTGCTTCCTGGAAGAAAGTCCTGGAGTAATTTACATTGCAAAGAGCAGGCACTCATTCAGTACGATAGGCTGGCTGGAGGCCAGTTAAACCAGTGTAGCAGATGGACACTTCTGCACGTACAGATTAAGAAATTGACATGTAGTAGGTTTAAGCATCCCAAACGATCAGCTTGAAGCCGTACATAAATATCTTTCAATTTTCAGGAGGATTCTCTCCCATAAGTGAGTTATTTCAAAGTTTGATAAAGCATTTATTTGTGGGAAACTTAAGGAAACCACTAAAAAGTAGTCCACATCTTTTTAAGTGTATGCGTAATCTTTATTCTATAGCCTTAGTTTTTAGAGCCACCCAAAATCTGACTGGCAGTGAACGATAGGGCCCTAGACTAATTTTGTCTTTTCATTCTTCCACCGATTACATAATTGGGCATCTATGTTTTAATAATTGGCCGTATAGTCACATGTCATTTATACAAGAAGAAGTATGTCATCTCCTTTGAGACAAAATAGGAAGAAAACACGGGCTCAGAATTCGAGACTTCCTTGTGCAATTGATAATGTTACCGCACCAGGTTTGTTTTTGCCTGCTTGCTGGAAAGCCAAACACCAAGACGACGAGACTGCAGCAGAGAGAGTTACACACAGGGCAGCCATGTGAGGAAGCGAAAGCATGAGTCTCAAGTCTGCTTCCCCAAAAATAGGGACTCAGGGATATTTATGGGATGGAGGCAAGGTGGTCTGAAATGTGGAGAGAGGTGATTGGAGGTGAGGAGAGGTGAGGTAATGATGATCTGCGCAAGCGCGGTCAGACTCCACGCCTCCTCATAGGACGCACGTTCACAAAATGGCACATTAGCATGATCTGAGGGGGGAGTTTTTAGCCTCGATGTCAAAAGGTCGCCTATCAGACATCTGCGTGGGCCCGGTTGATGAGCTGGTGGTCTCAACCAGTCCGAAGTGGACAAGGAGTTCTAATTCCTGAAAAACAGCTCACACACCCACTACCGAGGTGACCCAGGCTCCGGGGAGATGTTGTCTATAGGAACCAAGTGGGAGTCAGATAGCATATTACCTACACAGCACAGTTATCGACGGGTGGGTTAAACAGCTGAAACCTATAATCAGTAATTGCAAAAAGGAAAAAACTTCAGTACCTAGATACTTAATCCTCAATGGCTGTTTGCCAGTTTCAATAGCACGTGATAAAGGATGTTCATGAAGCAGGTGTTCAGTGATTGCTAAATAAATATGAGAATAAAAGAAAAAACGTCAAGCTCTGGGGAAAAAAGAACAGACTTTATGTGTGAAGAACATATAAAAGATGAATGATGGAATATCAGGTTTTCACCCTCACACATATTCCCAGATGATAACTCCCACATTAAAATTTATGTTAGAAGAAATGGCATGATTTGTGTGTAAATTTTTCACTAGTACCCATCCAACCTGAAGCAGTAACTTGCTTCACAGGGCTCCACAAAAGTAGATACTCAACTTTTTTTTTTTTTGAGGAAGATTAGCCCTAACCTAACATCCATGCCCATCGTCCTCTACTTTATATGTAGGAGGCTGTCACAGCATGGCCTGATAAGCGGTGTGTAGGTCCATGCCCAGGATCTGATCTGGTGAACCTGGGCCACCAAAGCAGAGCACACAAACTTAACTGCTGCGCCACCAGGCCAGCCCCCTCAGCTTCTGATAATACTACAGGGGATTGCAGTGCTACGGCAGGATCTCAGTGAAGAAAGTAGGGAACTAATTAAGAGAGGAAACTGAACTAGAAAACATAATTTTTCAGTAGTTATTATCACACTGTATTTTGTAGTGAAGGAATTAATATGTTAACATAATAGTAGCTAACTCTTATATAGTTCTCACTGTCTACCAGATATTGTTCCATGTGACTATACGGGGTAAGTCATTTAAAATTCATAATCATTCTTTGAAATATGCTCTATTATCTTCTTCTTTTGACAGATTAGGAGACTAAGCACTAGAGAGTTCTAGTAATTTGCTTAAAGTTGCACAGTAAGTGGTAGAGGCAGGATTCGAATCCAAGCAGTCTGGCTCCAGCGTTCCTGTGTTAACCATCTAGCTATATCATGACTTCGAGTTCATAACCAAAATGTGGGACCAACCGCATCGAGAATGACAGTTACCGTAACTGTCGAACTATGTCTTGTCAAGCATCGTCATTCTACATATTAGGAAAGGGATGAGCAACAAATATTTAAGAGCCAAGAAGACATGGTTATTTTGAACTTGACTTAGTTCTCTTTTGAGAAACCTGTGTGAGTGTACAGGTCTGAACTGAATGAAGAAACAAAGAAATCAGATGCAGGTCCTTTATGACGTCAAGAATTGCTTTTCAGTGAAATGAATTCTTGTGCCCTGCAGAACATAAATCAGCTTCAAATGTCAGGTGGACTGTATTTATAGTAAAATGTTTTGTGTTCATCTTCCTTTGTTTCATAGTCTATCCTTGAGACTATTCCAGATATACGAGCTCATGCCAATGGTTTGGTGGACCCTGGACAGTCCGTTCAGAATGCACTGAGTGGTGAGTGACACAGCCTCCTAGAACTTAAGCTGGGTTGTCTCGCTTTTGTGCTGGCACTAGATACAGTTAGCAGTGAATTTCTAAAAGCAGAGCGTAAGTGTGTTTTTCTCCACATTTGATTCCATCACTCCAGCACTCACTCTGCCCACTCACCTCCAAACACCCCATTCTGTCACACCAGACACAATTAATTGAGCCAAACTGGAAGCAGAATCTTTTCCTCCTTCACCACTGCCATGTCATTTAGAACCTATTCACTTGTCTTTGACGTGGGGCCTCTTTCACAAGTAATCTGGATCTGCTTAAAAGTTGCAGCAGGCCAGGAAGTAGGCCACTTCCTCGAATCTCTAATCGTGCTCAAGTAGATGCAGAAGCAGATGAGATTGTGACATACAAGGTGACAGGGGTGGCTGTTAACTGGACCTCTTCCACTTGAGAAGTTGGCGCTCTACATGGGCTCAGTATGGCGTCTCGAATCCTCCTTGTAGGAAACAGACCTCTTAAGGCCACACTTTTGTGATTCTTCAAAGTTTCCTCTAAATATGTGCACCCTTCTCATATGCAACAGAACCCCATACTTTCAGCCTTAGCTTCAAAATTCAAATAAGTTGGGGTGATGAAAATGTTCTAAAATTGATTAATGGTTTCACAACTCTGGGAACATGCCAAAAACTGTTGACTTGTACACTTTTAAATAGTGAATTGTAGGCATGTGGATTACATCTTAATAAACCAAAAAAAAAAAAAAGAAAGTCAAAGAGAAAGGATTTGCCAGAAGTTATTCCACATCATTCTATTTGCTGCCACACTGTTATTCAGTTCCAATCATGCCCCTAAAAGACTGAAGTCTACTTGGAGTAGTCTGGTGGTTTGGCATCTGCCTATGTAATCACTACTCTCCAAGAATCTGTCCGTAGCCCCTTCAGAAGTTGGAGGATTATTCAACGATTAACCTTCCTCTGCCTCGAGTGCGAGCCTGTGTGTGAGTGAAAGGCATCGCTCTGCCCTCCTATTCTCTCAGTTCTTGCTGTGTCCACTTACGGTGTTTTTGATTAGCATTACTGTTTGGAATTTGAAATTTGTTGCTTTACAGATTTCTCCATTTACCTTTTAAGGTAAGATTAATTAGGTCTCTATTATGTCTGTCTTTTGTTCCTTTTGTTCTATGTGGTTGTTCTTTAGTCACAGTCTACAGAAGAGGTTAAAGAGATGAAGTTGTTTTCTTTGTAATCAAATAGCTCTTTTCACAACATATGCATAATTTTGCCAGGCAATGAAACAAGATGGCAAGCCAAAATCGTAGTGAGAAGTCACATTTTAGGATTACTCAAATGATGTCACTTGTTTTTTGGTCAAAGAATCTGAATTGCCTTAATTTCAAACTATTTGAGGAAAACATTTATGGGAGACGTCCCTTGTCACCTAGTCAGCTCTTTCCTGATGTCTGTCATCCTAGAGCAGTAACAATACCAACTCACAGGAATTTGCATTTATTTGCTCGAACAAACCTAGTGATGAAGTCCAAATTGAATTTGAACAAATCTTAGGAGGTGCAGTTCTGCAGTTTGGGGGAAAAACCAAGAGGAGTGAAAGTCGGCAGGAATCCTAGTGTCGACTCCACCTTTTCTTCCTCTGCTTTAAGCTTCTGCTTCCCAAGGAGCAGCAACAGTGGGTCTAGATGGACTTAATGTTAATATGATAAGAATATATAGAAATATCCCTTTTTTAGACTTTCCTTTAAGAATCCTCAGTGCTGTTCATGAGACATAAAAATCTAAAATTAAAACATCAGTTTAAATAGAAAGTTTGGGTAACGATGGTAGAGATTTGTTCTTAGGCAGTCTGATGATACCACATTATTGTCTAGTTGAAATCATTCTGGGGGGTCTGATGCTTTTCCTTGCACGGAAAAATTCTAATGTGCTTATGGATTAACTGGTAAATATTTTGTACTTATTTTATAGTAAATAGTTTTGACTGATTAAATGGCATATTAAATATTCTATATCCCTTGTTTTTTAGATGATGATTATCTGGAAAAGAGCATTCCACCAGAAGCTGAAGAGCTGTCCTTTGAAGTATCTTATTCAGAAATGGTTACAGAGGCTTCAAAAAGGAATAAACTTAAGAAGTCAGATTTTAAGAAAGAAGACTATGTTTTAACTGTGAGTAAAACCTTTCATGATTATTCTACTGTCTTTCTGTGACTTCTCCATGGGACGAACTAGGATTTAAAAAAAATTTTTTTATGTGTACACAAGGGGATGGGGAGAGGCCAGGCATCAGTGTTGCATAACACTGATGGGGGCACCATTTCGTGTGCCGTGCACGGTCTGCCTGGCTGTACCTGGCAGCCCGTGGTTGAGGAAGAGTTGAGAGGGTGTATGCTTGAATACTGTCTTATAGATGAAATAGGATTTCCACCTGGCTCGTGTGCTGTCATGCACTTTATATCCTTACTTTACTTGGTGCAGACTCTGTCTAACTCCTTGTGCTCTAGAAGCCACATATGAGAATGGGATACCGCAGAAAGTTACAGGCATAACAAGGAGAAGCGAGAGCTTATAAAACAGACACTAAAAATTCATCAGAAACAAATTTAAGAATTTATAATATTATTATGGACTGTGCAAGTAGAGCTCCATACTTGATGACCCTGAAGGCCTCATTATATATATCCAGGATGTTGCACCCTGAAAGCCCACTGCAGCGACTCTGTCACATTGACCTCTTTGCTACTCAATAAACGCCTTTGCGAGGCGTTCATGCTGTGGAGCCCTGAGTATTCTGTGCTGATCAGCGCTGGGGGCTTAGACAGTTTCAGAGCTAAAGGAACAAGTCATTGAGAACCAGACAGAGTCTTTGTCCCAGGTGGCCTGCACTGTTCCCGGGCAAACACCCCATGATGGAGCAGAAGAGGAGGCCAGGGCAAGAACCCCGCCACTCGCTGAGTGTCTTCCAGGGGCCTGACGCTGCACTGGGAGTTCTGGTTCTAATCACCCTAGTGATTGCTCGCATTTCACGGCTGAGAAAACTGAGGCCCAAAGAAGCCAAGTAATGTGTCCACAGCCCCATATCCGAAGCTCCTGCCAGCGAGAGGCAGAAACAGGACTAACCTACGTGTGCGTCAGTCTCCAAACCCCTTCTGGGCCCTGAGCAGCATCTGTGTTGGGGACCACAGTGGCATTCTGGGGCAGAAGAGGGAGTGCAGTGGGCCTCTGGCTTCAGGGGGAGTCCCTCTGGATCTGTAGAGAGAGCTGTCCAAGAGCGGATGCTGCCCCCACCCCCAAGGTTTGGCTCAGCAGGGGTGCAGGTCAGACTCCCATGGAGGATTTTGCGTAGCGTTTAGCACACGGTAAGTGCTCAATAAATGATGGCAGTTTTTGTTTATATTGTTGTTGTTAAGTGTTACTGTTATGTGGGACCTTGGTCTGAGAAAGAAGATAAAATTAATTGTTTAACAGCACAAGGTATGTCCCAAACCACATCCTACATTTTGCTGTTTTACTTTTAAATACTTGGAGTTCCAAGGAACAATTGTTGAATGAATGAATGAATGAATGAATGAGTGAATTGGTGGATGGTTTAAAAACCCCAAGGAAGCTCTAACTTAGGGGACCCCTCTGGAGAATGTGTACTTACAGCTTTGTAATTTAAATAACTATGGGATTTTTCTACTTTAGCCTTTTTTCAGTACTAGATTTTCTTTCTTTTGTTATCAAGGTAACACTGGTTTATATCATTATGTAAATTTGAGCCATACATCATTATATTTTGATTTCTGTGTGGACTACATCATGTTCACCACCCAAAGACTAACTACCATCCATCACCATATACATGTGCCCTATCACCCCTTTCTCCCCCCTCGCTCCCCCCTTCCCCTCTGGTAACCACGAGTCTACTCTCTGTGTGGGTTTGTTTGTTGTTGTTGTTTTTATCTTCTACTTATGAGTGAAATCATATGGTCTTTGACTTTCTCCCTCTGACTTATTTCATTTGGCATAATACCCTAAGGTCCATCCATGTTGTCACAAATGGCTGGATTTCATCGTTTCTTATGGCTGAGTAGTATTCCGTTGTATATCTATCCCACATCTTCTTTACCCATTCGTCCCTTGATGGGCATTTAGGTTGTTTCCAAGTCTTTGTGAATAATGCTGCAGTGAGCACAGGGGTGCATATATCTTCATGCATTTGTGTTTTCGTGTTCTTTGGGTAAATACCCAGCAGTGGAATAGCTGGATCATATGGTAGATCTATTCTTAATTTTTTGAGGACTCTCCATATTATTTCCCATAGTGTCTGCATCAGTTTACATTCCCCCCAGCAGTGTACGAGAGTTCCCGTCTCTCCACATCCTCTCCATCATTTCTTGTTTCTTGTCTCATTAATAATAGCCGTTCCTATGTGCATGAGGTGATATCGCACTGTAGTTTTGATTTGTATTTCCCTGATAATTAGTGATGTTGAACATCTTTTCATGTGCCTGTTGGCCTTCTGTGTATCTTCTTTGGAAAAAATGTTCAGATCTTTTGCCCATTTCTTAATTGGGTTGTTACTTTTTTTGTTAATGAGATGTATGAGTTCTCTGTATATTTTGGATATTAACCTCTTATCTGATATATGGTTTGCAAATATCTTCTCCCAATTGTTAGGTTGTCTTTTTGTTTTGTTGATGGTTTCCTTTGCTGTGCAGAAGCTTTTTAGTTTGATGTAGTCCCACTTGTTCATTTTTTCTTTTGTTTCCCTTGCCCAGTCAGACATGGTACTTGAAAATATGCTGCTAGGACCAATGTCAAAGAGCGTACTGCCTGTGTTTTCTTCTAGAAGTTTCATGGTTTCAGGTCTTATATTCAAGTCTTTAATCCATTTTGAGTTGATTTTTGTGCATGGTGTAAGATAATGGTCTACCTCATTCTTTTGCATGTCGCTGTCCAGTTTTCCCAACACCATTTATTGAAGAGACTCTCCTTTCTCCATCGTATGCTCTTGGCTCCCTTGTCGAATATTAGCTGTCCATAAAGGTGTGGGTTTCTTTCTGGGCTCTCGATTCTGTTCCATTGATCTGTGTGTCTGTTTTTGTGCCAGTACCATGCTGTTTTGGTTACTATGGCTTTGTAGTATATTTTGAAATCAGGGAGTGTGATACTTCCAGCTTTGTTCTTTTTTCTTAGAATTCCTTTGGCTACTTGGAGTCTTTTGTTGTTCTATATAAATTTTAGGACTCTTTGTTCTATTTCTGTGAAAAAGGTCCTTGGGACTTTGGTAGGGATTGCGTTGAATCTGTAGATTGCTTTAGGAAGTATGGATTCTAACTATGTTAATTCTTCCAATCCAAGAGCACGGAATGTCTTTCCATTTCTTTGTTCTTCCTCAATTTCTTTGAACAAAGTCTTCAGTATACAGATCTTTCACCTCTTTGGTTAGATTTATTCTTAGGCATTTTATTCTTTTTGTTGCAATTGTAAATGAGATATATTCTCAATTTCTTTTTCTGCTACTTTGCTGTTAGTGTATAGAAATGCAACTGATTTTTGTATGTTGCTTTTGTATGCTTCAACTTTACTGTTTTCATTTATTATTTCTAATAGATTTTTGATGGATTGTTTAGGGTTTTCTATATATAAAATCATATCGTCTGCAAATGGTGACAGTTTTCCTTTCCAAAATACCAGGTTTTCTGAAAACAAAGTATTTGTTATATACTTTATGTATATATATATTTATATATACTACTTATATTTTTTGTTTTACTTATATGTTAATTATATATTACGCTTGTATAGTACTTATATTCTACTATTATTATATATAGTACTTATATTAATAATTGTGTATTATATAAGAACCAGCTCTTGCTTTTAAAAGGTCTTACTTCTTATAGTCTTCACAATATTTTAGGATTGTTGAGGGTTTTTTGTCGTTTTAGTATATTTTGTTTTCTAGTGTGGAAATGTAGAATAGTAATATCATTGTCTTCAAAATGATAGTAGGGTTTTTTGGCCTGTTCTGTGCATTTTCCTTCTTTAAGAATATTTGGCATCATCTAAATTTGATTTTTAAGGTAGACTGACTGCTGTCTCCGCAAGCATGTGCAATCCATTTCAACTGGACGTTACTTACAGTCTTTTGACGTAGGCAGAAGAGAGTAGATGAGGCCTGGTATAAGGATTGACATCTCCCCCAAAAAAGCTATGTCAGAAGTTCTCCTGGGAGTCCTTGGATGATGTGCCGTGTATGCGTGTCTCATGCATGCCGTGGTATGTCCATTCCGTGTGATGCCTGGGAGGTGTGTTTCTGACAATACAGAGTGTTCCTTGGAAGAAAGCAGTTTTCACAGTTGTGATGGCAATGTCCAGTATGCTTCAGACCACGGTTTGGTTCTAATTCAGATAGTAGTGATCTGCAGATGTTCTAAGAATCGTATTCATAATCTTTCTACGATGAAGCATGTTCCTCAGAGATTTTTTGCAAATAGCATGTCTTGCTGTACAGGTTTAGAATGTCCAGGTGGCATGTGAATGAAGGTATAATAATTTTCCTTTGCCATAACAAATAAATATCCTCAATATGTATTTTAGAAATTTATTGTTCAGAAAACCAGATTTGGCCTAACTGAAGCAGGAGATCTGTCTACTGAAGACATGAAGAAAATCCGCCATCTCTCTCTCATTGAATTGACGGCCTTTTTTGATGCCTTTGGAATTCAACTGAAAAGAAACAAATCAGAGAAAGTAAAAGGGCGAGGTAATTAAGAAGAGTGATTTCCTCTGATTTTAACCCTTTGACATATTGGAATAAGATAGTGCTTTTCTGATTCTTTTTTCTATCTCGACTATTTTCCAATGAAGACAATGGGATTTTTGGAGTTCCACTTACAATCCTACTGGACAATGACCGAAAGAAGGACCCTGGAGTGAAAGTTCCCCTTGTATTACAAAAAGTGAGTAGAATGCAAATGAATGGGGAATTAGCAGAGCCTGCAATTTGCTATTTGTAAACCGGCTGAGGAATTTCCTCTTGATTTAAAGATGCTACAGCCCTGTTAGGACTCAGGCCCTTGGCCATTTTCAGTTTTCCTCCTTGCATCCCTGTAATACCGGACAAGCACATGCACCAGTTGCCTTGCTGTGAACTTTTGGGGCCCGGTGCACTGTCTCACCACAAGCATCCCGTGATGGGGCACCGATGCTCTACTGCATGGCTCCCTTCAGTTAGATTTTCTCCAACTTTTTAAAAATGTTACTTATGTGTATGTCTGTGTTTGTATGTGTTTTTGTTTATTCTATCTGGGGTAAAAGATGACTATTAATTCTCAGCAATCCACTTACTGATCATACAAGTATTTGCTGAGATATATAATAGGTTGGGAGTTTTAAAATGTGTATGTGCAATCATTTAAATGAATTTTCCAAAAACAAGCTTAATAAATTCTAAAACTCAGCTTATTCTGGTGGTTTTTTAGGCATAATTAGGAAGATAGGACACATTCAGACAAAGAAGATTTTTTTGTTTGGGAAGTTTTGACAGTGATATAATCTGAATTATCGTATGCTAATATCTCTGTGACCACCACTAGGGAATGGCTCATTTGCTTTTATGTCACATTTTTATTGCCAACAATTTACACTGGTTTACCTAAATACGCATTTATTCAACAGTGACATCCAGTGGCACAATTAAAATTTCAAGCCCTAACTACAAATCTTGCTGAATTTTAAATGTTACGTAAAAATATTGACTGAGGAAACATGTACTTACTTATTCAAAACATGTACTCACTTATTCACAGTAACAATTCTACCTCTCTTTACTGTCTTCCTAAATTTTGCTACCAGTACCTCAGATTGAGCTCCTCAAATCAGGGATTAGTTTGGCTGCCCATGGGAGCAGGGAGGATGGCCCCAGAGACCCAGAGCATGCCGGCGACGGGCCAGTGTGCACAGGAGGCTTCTGTAGGGCATCTCCCCGCTCAGGGCTGCGCCGGCCAGGGCCAGCCATCTCCTCTCACTTGTAGTCAGCCCTGAGCAGCCCAAGGAGGTCAGTGTTATCATCTCCTGTCCATGGATGAGGCCACTGAGGCGTGGCAGGATGAGATCACTTACCCAAGACATGTAGCCGCAAGAGGTAATGCCAAAAGGAGCAGAGTCGCAATCCAGTGACAACGTTTGTGGTGACTCTTAGGTTCTTCCCTTCCTTCAATTAGAACCAGAATTATGCCCTTTGTCCTGTATGGAAAAGACAGAGTTTGAAGAAAATGCATAAAAATCTAAGACTAAGAAGATGCAACACGTGAATTTATATTATTATATAGATGCAAAAACCTAGCACAGAACTCAGCAAATGGAAGGTGCACAGTAAGTGCTGGTTAAACCGCATCTGGATGTATATATGCAAGCAACTCAGTAAGTGCTGTCCATTGTTACTGCCAACGTGAAGCGTTCCTCGTTTAAGACAGCTTGAAGTATTACTCTCCTCTCCTGTGGGAGAAGCTTTTCTTCCTCCTAAATATCTATTTCTCTTCATACCTACAAGAACTATCTTAGTTCCATCATTTCTTGAAGGGAAAATCATTTCTTGAAGGGAAAATACCAAGAACTCTGGATCCTGCTCTTGCTGTGTGAACTGGGCAAGTCATTTCTCCTTTCCACGCCTTAGTCTCCTTGGCAGTGGAGTGAGGGTACTGAGAGCACCTGCCTCATAGGGTTATTGTGAGGGTTGATTGAGTACATGTATGTGAAGTGCTGAGGCTCAGATCTGAAGCACAATAAGTGCACAATACGTGTTAGTGTTTATTATTATTTTAACACCATTATCACCACCATGAGAGCTCACGAGAGCTAGAAACATTTACAATTTCTAATTCCTTGGTCAGATTTCTAGAATTCCTTTAGTTTCTTAACCAGAGAGGTTGCAACTAATGGTAGTAAATTTAGAATCTTTTCCTACTGGTCGGTCTGCAGAGAGAGACGTAGTAACCCACTCTTAAAACAGTTAAGTGGGGAGTATGGTGTGAGCACAGCTCGGGAGAGTTGGGGCCGTTACTTTTGAGCTTGGTCCTGGGAAAGTGATATAACAGCTCTGAGGCCCCACTTCCTCATTTGCAAACTGGAGGCCAATGCGAACCTCGTCGGGTGGCTGTGAGCCTTTCCCACAGTGTTCCAGTACCAGGCACGTAGACATGCTTGGTAATTTATCAATTGTGGTCATCATCAGTGTTATTTCAGATGTTTGTGATCATAAGGAACTATTTATTTTTGTAATATATCATTGCTTTCTAGTTTTTTGAGAAAGTTGAGGAGTCGGGTCTGGAATCTGAAGGAATTTTTCGACTTTCAGGATGTACTGCCAAAGTCAAGGTACCGAACGCTTCTCTCTTCCTCGTTAGAGTTCTAAGCCAGCTAGACCCAGTCCACGTCAGCCTCGGGTATCGAATCCTTTGTTGTCGTTGTAGGTATTATCACTTGGTCTTGTCAGTATTCCTCAATACCTATGATTAAATGGTGTTCCGTGATCCTGAATCGTGTATCCTTTTAAATTGAAACAACATAAATAAAAAAGACAACAACAAAATAACACATCGATTCACCATCAAAAACTGCTGCTTGGGGCTGGTCCGGTGGGGTAGTGGTTGAGTTTGCAAGCTCTGCTTCAGTGGCCTGGGGTTTGCAGGTTCGGATCCCAGGTGCAGACAGACCTACGCACCACCCGTCCAGCCATGCCATGGCAGTGTCCCATATACCAAAGTGAGGAAGATGGGGACCAATGTAAGCTCCTCACCAAAACAAAAAACAAAAAACCCACAAAACTGCTGCTTGTGGGGGCTGGCTTGGTGGCGTAGTGGTTGGATTTGCACCCTCCGCTTCGGTGGCCTGGGATTCACAGATTCAGATCCTGAGCACAGACCTACACACGACTCACCAGCCATGCTGTGGCAGCATCCCACATACAAAATAGAGGAAGATTGGCACAGATGTTAGCTCAGGGCCAATCTTCCTCACCAAAAGAAACAAACAAACAAAAAACCCTGCTGCTTGTCTTTAGTTTGGAAAAGTTAAAATGTCCCATCATTGTCTTGGGGTTAAACACTTTTGTTTGCTGTGTTCCTCTCAGTCATGGAATTCACTAAGCCAATATTAGCTGAGCCCTTTTTTCCATTATCAGTTGCTTTAAACTTAGAAACATTTTTTGGCCCCACTTTTACTGAAAGGCCTTATGCGGATTTGTAGGAATGGCCGTAACCACTAGAATACTCACTCAGCAGTTCTAAGCAGTTCCATTTAAGGTAACGTTGGTTTCTACGTGTAAAACCACCCGTGCAATGTGATCCTTTTACTTTGCTTTCTTACTTCTATGTGGTGGCAAACTCTACAGCACAGTAAGGAAAGAATCTTTAGAAAGAAAAGCTTTCTCATAAATTTCTCTAAGATACCACTGATGGGTATCCACGATGAAGAGTTCTTCCCTGGCAGACATGAAAACCTGAGCAGTTCTAAATGAGGCATCTTTGAGAAACAAGTCTCAGAGTAAGGGAAAAGTGCACTTGGTTGTATTTAGAATTATTAAAAGGAGATGTGTGGAGGCAGAAAAGCATCTCTTCATTAATTCATTTTGGCACATGTTTTGGGAAATTCTATTTGTATCAGAAGTCTCAGAGTTTTTATATAGCAGTGGGATGGGGTGTTTTTCTAGGTGGAAACAGGATAGATAGGTTGTGTGTATTGGAATCCTCAGAAAGCAGATGCTGGAATGGGGTTAGGAGAAAGGGTCGCTGGGGGATAGGGCTTCTGAAGGATAAAGGAGAGGAAGCAGGACTGGGCAGGCCGAGCCTCAGACCACAGGCAGGACTGCTGGGTAGCCCTGGGCGGGGTGGGCCGGCCCAGGCCTCCACGCGGCACGAGTCATTGCTGGGGCTTCCTGTGAAGAGGTGATGAGGCAGAAGAGAAGGTGCTGACATGCACTCAGCTACCTGGGTTGTCTGCGGATGGACAGCACGCCCTCTTTTGAAGGGAGATCTGAGCAGTGCACCGCCCTGCAGAGGCAGAAGGATTGGGGCACTGAGGGGCTGTGACTTCCCTGGGAGCCGACATCGCTCACGCTGGCATAAGTTCGTTTGGAAGGGAGGAAAACTCTAATGCCTCCTTTAGACTCTTACTTTCTAAAATGAATCTGCTTTTTGTCTCAGGTTCTCGTAGGTATGGTTGCTGTATATACTTCTGAGTAGATGTGGCCTAAATCTGAGGGTGGAAGCTCTCGCTAGTTTTGGTTAAATCTTGGGTTAAATCTGTAGAGTCAGAGAACCAAAATGAAGTCAGAGAAATGAATTTCCTGAGCAGAATTAGACTCCATCCCTCTGAACGTCCTTCCATAGTCGGCAAGCTGTATGTGCATGTATTTTTACTGGCTTCTGTGTGTGTGAAAAGCATAATGAGTATGATGTAAAATTCTCTTTTTCAAAATTATCAAAAGGAGAAAACATCACACGACATATCTTGTTGCATGAAATTTAAAATCATAGCAGAAGTTACTTTTCTTTAGCTAATCTTCGACTGAAAATGCTTATCAAAGGCTAATAACTCCTTCCAAGTGTTCTTCTAGGCACGTGCGCTCCTGCACCACGTATTGGGAAAGGCCCTTTCCTCCCCTATCAGATTTCTATAGTTTCAGCCTATTTATTCCATCTCTTGTTAGTGCAAAAAATGTAATCCAGATGTTTTCATGGTGGGAGCCCCAGCAAGCCAGTGTGAAAGGAATCTGGGCCAGTGAATAGAAACAGGGGATATTGCCGTTAGAAAGATGTTGTAACTTGATATATTAAAGGGGTCTTTATTTTTTCTCCGTTGTTCAAACTTTAAACTTTTTTCGTTTTCTGTAATTTGATCTGTTAGACTATTTTTTCAAGGAATGTGGTTAGGGAAAGAAAGTTAAAAAAAACCCTCCATTATAGTCATCCTCAAACTGTGCCAAGTGGATGACACTGACATTAGTGTCTCGTTGTGCACAGTCCGGCCGGGTCTGTGCTCGGGGCCTGGAAGGACGGCAGGGCAGCAGCCTGAGGGGACGCTGCTGGTTTCGCCAACGGGGCGCACAGCAGCGGAGCCCATTCCTGTGTGCGAGGCCGCAGACCATTTGGAAGCAATTCAGCGCTTTGGTGTTTTCAGTAATTTTCTTTTCCAAAATGACAGAAATTTGAGTCAACACTAGGGAATGTATTTTACGGAGGAAGGCAGACTGTTTGCCGTGCGAGAGTTTCTTTTTTGACTTGTTTCAATTATTCTGAGGCCACGTTAAACATTTTATAATTACGTTACCTGCTCTGCTGGTTTCCCTTCCTGAGCCGGCTTTGGAAGCTGAAGGTGGGTCATTTTTATAAAACTACCTCAGAAATAGAAGCAGGCTGTATATTTGCTCACAGGAGATTTAAGGACATGGCTTCTGACCCTTGCCTAGTGTTCTCATTAATACTGGACAGAAAACGTGACTTCTTTAATCTTTAAATGCTCCCTGTCTTTGGCCAGGTAAAGTCAATGCCTGGTTTATGTGGTTTCACATTTGGGACCATGGAAATGTCAGCTCTGCTCCTACGGTGCACAATCTGCTCTGGTCGAAACCAAGAGAGGACATTCTTTCTCTCAGTCTTGTTTTATACTGGCCATCTAGACAAGATGAAGTGCTATCATTACCCAGATATCCACACCACATACGCATGGGGTTCCCACAGTAATAATACTAAAGGTTCTAAGAGACCAAGAGGAGGGGGGAGTAAAGAGCAGCCGGCATTTACTGAGCGCTTACTGTACGGCAGGTACTGCACCCTAGCGTTAGTTATATTATCCGATTTAATCTCTGTGTGGTCATTTTAATGTCCCTATTACACAGTGAGAAACTAGAGGTACAGACCATTCAACTAGTCAGTTGTGGAATTGGGATAAAAACTCAGAGCCCCTCGTTATGGAGCCTACTCCTGTCACTGGAGCCATGTTGCCTCTTGAGTGACAGGGAACCTCTGACAGTTCAAATGATGGTCACGTTAGTGTTTCAGATAGCTTCTTCTGGCAGAGGGATGTGGGAAATGAGCTGGGATTATTCTGCTCTCGCTGGTGCTTCCTGCCCACTTGAAAAACAACTTTCCTTTGCTTCCCCGCGGTGGTTCCAGGCAGTGGCTGGAAAGCATTTGCTCCTCCTCCTGTCTCCTATCACAACCCCTCCGTCTGCCCGTGACCACAGCCAGCAATCTGAGAAGCATCTTGGACTGTTATTTCTCCCTCTAAGTCTCAAATTCAATCCATCACTGATTCTTGAGAATTTTCCATCATGGGCATTTCTTAAATGCCACCTCTCTTTTGTATCTTACAACTGTTTATCCAGGTTAGTCCTCGATTGTCTGTCACCAGAAATGGTGCCTTGGCCTGATAACTGGTTTCCTTGCCTCCAGCCTGCTCCCCAACCAGCGTCGAGCTCCATACTCCTCCAAATCACTTTTCCATTTGCCTGTCAGAAAAGATAAATCCCACCTTCTTATTCTTTTGCTTAGAAATGTTCCATGTTACCTCATTGCTTTCAGAATGAAGTCCAGTCCCCTTAGGATGTGCTCTGGTCCGCTCCCCCGTCTCTCTCTCTCCCCTCTCCTCCATGTACACGACGCTCCAGCAACACGAGCTAACTGGAGTTCCCAGACCCACTGGGTCTCCTTGCGTTTGTGTCACTGCTTGAGCACTTTCTTCTATCCAGAGTATCCTTCTATTTCCTCTTGCCCTGGCAAGCTCCTCACCAGTTTTCAGCACTTGGCCCCAGCAGAGTTCAGTTCTCCTCTTTCATGACTGCATAACACCCAATCGGTGACCTTTCTTATAGCATTTGACACCCTGAATTAGCATTATGAGTTCATGAAATAGTTGCATCCACTGGACTACAAGATGCCTAAAGGCAAAGAATGGATCTCATGCATCCTTCTCTTCCCAGAGCCGGGCCTATGCTCTCTCTCTTTTATTCTAGGAGGGGCTTTATATATATGCTTCAATGCATTACAAAGTGTACTTATCAGCAAAGGGTTGCTTGATTAGCTGCATTAGTGCTGTTAGATTGAGAGCTTCTCAAGGGCAAGAAGAAAATCCCCTTTCATTATCATCAGTAGGGGCTAGAGGGTGGCTCAGAATCATGTCCGTTTTTCAGTAAGAGATACATCCTGCCAGGGAGCCCACTGTTTGGCAGGCTCTGGGAGCCATGAGAACATTTGTGTCTGGGCTGGTGGATGGGCCACTCCTTGGAAGGAAAAGGTCAGAGGTGCGAATTGACTGTGGCTGTGCATGTTCAAGGCTGGAAGAATTAGGGTTCTCGTGAGAATCAAGTAGAGGCCTGAAGGAAACTGAGGGTTTCACAGTTCTCTTTTTAAGTATCCTTTTTGGAGCAGTTAGTGTCAGTCGGGAGTCAAACTGACTATGACTGCCTGGTGTTAAAGGTAAACTCTGTCAATCAAGGGAGTGGTAGAAAAGGAGTTTGACTTTGAAAAAGAGAGATGGAGAACGGGTGGACTGATAATCAGATGAATTGACAATGTAAAATGTATAACTCAAGTACTACTTATGGAGGCCTAGAGAATTTTTTGAAGTGTTCACACAGTATTCCAAACCTTATGAAGGATTAGGCAAGCGTGCAAACGTGGGAAACGCGTACGTCTTGGCATCCAGCTTTGCTGCACCTGCTCTTGGGGGGTGTCATCGGTCCGCGTGTTGCAGTGAGGTCAGAGTTCTCTTACTGGGATGGTTCTCATTCTGTGTGTGCACGAGCTGAGAGGCATGCATTCGTGGTCTAATTTAGAAATAGCTGACGGGATGGCAGATGGAAAGGATCAGGAAAGAAGGGAAATGGCTTTGTCAGAATCCAGCAGTGCATTCATCACGTGGGGATAGGTTATATTCTGCCAAACCACATTAGTGAAACTATGATCTGAGTAAAGAACTTTTATATTTGAGTTGAATTAGCAAGTTATTTCAAGATTAACATTATTCTAAAAGGATTTTAGAAGACAGTTTTTAAAAATTCAATCAGAATGAGCTATTTTAATTCTTGTGCTGAAAAAAGTTAGTTAGATATTGGCTTTTCAATCTATTTACAAAAATAGTTTATGTAATTCAGTTTTCAAAGGGGAAAAGGGGGGTCTGGTACTAAAAATTCATTGAACATTGACTGTTTTCCTTGATTTTCAGCAATACCGTGAAGAACTGGATGCCAAGTTTAATGCTGATAAATTTAAATGGGACAAAATGTGCCATAGAGAAGCTGCAGTAATGTTGAAAGCGTTTTTCAGAGAACTACCCACCTCTCTCTTCCCTGTGGAATATATACCTGCCTTCATCACTCTAATGGAAAGTAGGTGGAAGAAATGTGAATGGACTAAGATAAAAGGTCAACACAGTGACACAGAGCAGAAGAAAGACTCATAATCCAATGTGATCATAGAGGCATAGATTTGCTATTTCCTGGCAGCGCTCGGTGAAATATTGAGTGCGATGGTAAACAGTCATCTCTCTACCGTATTCATATATCTAAGTCTGGTAGAGATGAGTTAGAGGGTTTTATAATCCTTAAAAGGTAGAGAGGTTTGCAGAAAGACCAGGCTCTTGAGGTTTGAATTTCTGCTCAATCATCTGTTAACCATGCAGTCAACCTTTCTGAGCTTCATTGCTGCACCTGTAAATTACAAATAATAACTACTTCTCAGGGTTGTGCATATTGAATGAAGACATCTAGAATGTGCCTGATGTGTAACAGTCCTTCAAGAAATAAAGTATATCTCTCTTTTTCAAATCTAAGGTCCTGAGTCTGATGGTATAGCACACAATAAATGCTGCAAGAAGGTGTTTTGTCTCTGAAAATTACAATATCAAAGTGTTTCTGAAAATTACAAAGTCATATAGATTAGGCCTTAAGTGAAGTACTTGTATAATATCATAGAGACTGGAATGTGTGTATTGTGTTTGGCAGTAGGGGAATAATTGGGCATGGCTTCAGCCTAACTGTTGAGTATTATGGAGGGTGCGACAAGAAAGAAATTTAGAAAAGTAGAATGAGCTAGATAGTGGGGGCTTTGACTACTAACTTGAGTAGTCAAACCAAAATATGTACAAGCATGTTAAGTAAATGGTGATTCTACATTGGCAGAAAAGGGCTGTGGCCAGATTGAGAGAATACACCCCATAAAAAATGGGTTGACCACTGCTCAGCTTTTGAAAATGTTAGCTACAAATGCAAATTTTAAACACTATGTGAACCTAACAAGTGCAACTGCACCTGCCTGTGTACAGCCAGAACTGTGAAGTCCTCACACCACAGTGAGACAAAAGGAGAATCAGATCCTGAGTTGTATGACAAAATTTGTCCTAAAAATTAGTAGGTTCCAAATCGTTAAAATTTTTAACTAATCCAGATTCATAAAATAATCCTTTGTGTCTTCAGAGAATAGAATGCAAGAAGCGAGGCAGTTCTTTTCTAGGCTTTGTCTGTGACCAATATCTCTTTTCTTTGTAAGATGTAGCATTTTTGTTTTATGAGAGAAACTTTCAGAGAAAGAGAGAGGAGCTAGTTCCCTTCATTTTTTTTTTAATTCAGATACTGTATTTTTTTAGTTCTACAATTTTCTGTTGGTGCTTTTTAAGGATTTTCTATTTATCTGCTGAGATGGCCTATCTTTTCATTCATTATAAGCATATTTGTCTTCACATTATTGAACATAGTTATGATAGCTGCTTCAAAATCTTTGTCTACTGGTTCTCACATCTGAGTCGTCTCAGGGTTTGTCTCTGTTGATTGTCTTATCCCTTGAGAATGGGTCACTCTTATATGTCAAGTAAGTTTCAATTACATTCTGACCATTGTGAACACTGTGTTTTGGAGACTCTGCATTCTGTAATATTTCACCACAGAGTGAGGGTTTTGTGTTGTTTTTGTTCTTGCTTGTTTATCTTTAAGCAGACAGTTTGCATGGCTGAACTCAAATGAACAACGGTCTTTTGCACGGCAGCTCAATTCACTCCCATTTCAGTTATACAGTTCTTACTTGTGCTACTCCACACATGCATGGTTCATGGGTCAGCTAAGATTTCGGTGAATTTTGTGCAGAATCAGGATCTTCCATCTCTTGACCTCTCCTTCCTGGGCTTCTCCCATAACTTCCCAGTGGCTGTTGTTGCTCTGACCTCTGTCGTCTAGTTGTTCAGGCCAGAAAGACTGGGGTTTCCTTGGGAGCTTTAGCCACCTCATGCAGCATTGACCTCAAACTAAAAGCTAGAAAAATGGGACATTCTCCCTGTGCCATTCCCTAATTTGAAACGTCCAGTCCTCTCCTAGGTCTGCCTGCTTTTGTCCATCCTTCACTGCCTCAGGTAGTTGTTTTTTGTACTTTGTCCAGTTTGTTGTCTTCGGGAGTTTGATCGTGGAGGAGCTTACTCAGTTGTGCCAGAAACAGAATTGCCTCCTTTATTTGTAAGTCTGAAAGACACAGGGTTTTCTGTAAAGAAAGGTTTTTGCTGCCCTGGAGAATGGGCTCCCGGGTTACTAGCTTTGCCTTGGCCTCTGGTTTATATACTAAACAATTCATCAGTACGAACCGCCACAGAGGATTGTTTTTGTTTGGTGTTGTGAAATCATGCAAGGAGGAGTCAAACCTCTAATGCCAGACCTGTTCAGAGAATCATATTTAAGAAAAGTGTGCAAAGAAATTAGTTCCCCTTAACATCATTGTTCCCTATCTGACTGCATTCCCTTGAAGGGAGAGGCTCTGGAAGATAGTCTGAAAAGGTTCACAGAGCAGTCCACATTTCTTTGTATGATTTTGAAAGTGGAAACTACTATATTGCAATGATTGATGTGATAGCACCAAGCCTGCAGGAAGCCCAGAGTTCTGGGCTGCTCCCAGCAGGGAAATGGCCTTTTTGCCGCCTAGAGTAAGCGCTAGTTGTAAGGAGATTTTCTGAAAGGAGAACTGTGGACGTGTGTGTGTGTGTGTGTGTGTGTGTGTGTGTGTGTTTAAGCTGCCCTTCTTTGTACTCCAAAATGGAATTCGGAGAATGTAGAGTCATTTCCACTCGTGTAATTACTTTCTCTTTCTTCTTTTTAAACGTGGCCCAAAAACTGCCCATAAAATTAAAGGACAGTTCATCAATCATATCTTAAGATACTTTCATGAAAGTTTAGTAGCTCTCTGGAAAAATACAGTCATGTGCCGTATAACAACATTTTGGTCAATGACATTTATGGTGGTCCCATAAAATTAGTACCATGCGGCCTAGGCATGTAGTAGGCTCTACCCTCTAGGTTTGTGTAAGTACACCCTATGATGTTCACACAGTGACAAAATCTACTAACGACACATTTCTCAGAATGTGTCCCCATCGGTAAGCAACGCCTGACTATAATATAATATAATATAATGACCTCAGGAAAATAAACACTCTTAACTAGGATGCAGTAAATGAATTAACTACCAACTATTAACCAGAAAACAAGGGAGAGCCAGGTTTCCTAAGGAAAATGAAAATGGATTATTTGCTAGTTTAGATTTTTTAATCTTAAAGAGAACTTCATAATTCCTCTGAAACTGGTGGAAAGACAGAGCCTGCATCTGCATCTGTGGTCCACCCCCAACAGAGGTTTTTTTTGGGTTGCATTGGAAGATTATAGATAGCCCTTCGCCGGCACTTTATATTTTAAAATAATGCCTTATTTGTCCCTAAATGCTTTGTACCGAGATGTTCTCCTGATAACTCCTGTTATTCGGGCAAATTTATGTCAATGTGCATTAGCTATTTTCAAGAACATCCTGGACCTGTGTCGTTTTTGTTTACAAAGTTGACATAAATTTCTAAAAATCCACATAGGGATTGTACTGAGGCAATATGATACGATTCTATAAATACTCCTTCCAACTGTTTCTTCATTTCTTGGCCATATACATCAGTCAAGTACTGCTAACTCAGGTGCACACAGCCTCGTGTAACCTAGTAGCCTGTCACGAGAGTGTTTCCACTACCGTAAAGCTAAGTAACTTTACAGGCAGCTGCCTGCCTTTTATCCTTTGAATTTAAGTAGATAGAGCTTTGTCAACTGGAGAACTCCCCCGGGATTGGAACATACTGCTTCCGCCCGGAACTCCCCACTGGGAGGCCATTGTGAGGAGAGTACAGACAGAGCCAGGCCTGGATGCCCTGCTATACTCACGTTTTCAGCACAGCTAGTTGTGGATTATCCATTTGTGGCTGGAATCCCTAAAATCCTTTCCTTAAACTGGGAAAAGAGCCAGCATTGAGAACACAAGTATAAACCCACCCAATGGCGCCATCTTCCGTCATTGTCAGGAATAAAATACTCAAGAATCCCCGAAGATCAAACTACAGTCACCTTCCCCAAATGTCCATCTCAGATCTAGACAGATCTTCCTTCAACATCTGTGCAGGTACTGATGAGAACACTCCACACAGGCTAACTCATTTAATCTGCATAACAGCCCCAGGAGGTGGGTGTGGTGACTACTCCCATTTTACAGGTGATAAAATGGAAGCGATGAGGTGTTACGTAAATAGTCTGCCCATGTCACTCAGTGACTCAGTAGTAGATGCAAGATTTGAGCCTGATTCTGGCATCTGTGCTCCTGATAATTATACTTTGCTCCTCATTATGTGAAAGCAAGATTTCTTTTCTCTTGAATTCAGCATCAGGCCTTCTGTGTATAGCATAAAAGTAAAGCAAGGTCTGTAACAGTACTTTGAAAAGGGAAATGTTGGACAAATCTGGAGTTATTTAGAAGGTCTCGTTGGCTACCTGCCTCTACAATGGCATCGTGGGTTGTAAAAGAGGAGTTGATAGACTGAGACTGCTGTGCAACCAACAAATTTACGTTGTCGGGCACAAAACCTGAGTCTTTACCACGGAAAGCTGTCAGGAGCCCTCCTATGCTGCCAGCTGTTAGCAAGAAACGCTGTCAGAATGCGTCAGTGTTGTTCCAAATGAGTGGTTATTTCTGTTTTCTTGTTAGGAGAGCCTCCCATCAAAGTGCAGTTCCAAGCCGTACACCTCATGGTCATGGCGCTGCCTGATGCCAACAGGGACACAGCCCAGGTACGTTGATCAACCTCATGCTCTGTCATTGGCTCTTACTGATCAGAGGAGATGGCTCGGATGGAAAAATGAGAACCGAGATGACAATTTACTAAGCCAGCTTAGCATGCTGCAAACCTTTTGCCTTTCCGTGTTCCCACTGCTGTTCTCCTGAGGAAGACAGGAAAGAATCTAAATCCTAGAATCTTCTTTGAACACTTTCGCTTCATTCATTCAATCTATTAGGAGATATTGAGTGTCTCTGACATCCCAGGCACCGGGCTGGGGTTAGGAGCAGGAGAAGTACAAATGGAAGACTTGAATTGAATGATGTCAGAAATCAATGAGACCGTTATGTCAGTTGTAGAGTTAAAGCTCTGTCGTCGTTGGTCCTCAGCTGCTCACTTGGGTCTGGTGGCTGAGATCCGAGCAGTATCTTTGGCGAGGAAATTTGAAATCACTGATTTAAATGAATTTCTAAAATGTTCGTGCCTTACAATTTATGAAGATAATTCAATTTAAAGAATTCTAGAATCTCAGAATTTTAGAGGTCACCTAATAGGATCTTGTCATTTTGTGGATTAGGAAAATTACACTCAGAAAAGTGACTTCTCCATTAACATAAAATAGAACATTTGATAGAATCATATTCCGTAGTTCTTCATCCCAAATATCTCTCCCTTTATTTCAAATTCATTTCTTTGCCATATGTTGATAAAAATCAGTTTCTCTTGCTATTTTGATATTGACTCTGTGTATATGGGAAATTTGCATAAGTACAACAGGTGTTTGGAATCTTTGAAATGAAATTGAGGTAAGGATGAATTGAAAAGAGCCTGTCATTTTGAGGCCAGTAAACATAATGCTGAAAACAAATATGATTCTTAGTGCTTCCTCTTATCAGACATTCAATTTGGTGAGGACCTTTCCTCCTACATAGAGAAAACGTCTATGTCAATTATAGTGTACCCTCAGCCCAAGGATGGGGATTGCCTATGGCATAAGAATGTCCATTTTTAATACAATTTGGTAACTTTTCAAAAGCTGGAAACTTATTTGCTTGGTTTTTGGCTTTGTCAGAACAGTGTTCTTTTATAAAAAAAAGACTAAAACAAAAGACTGTCTGGATCAGATATGTGGATCAAAATGTCATCTACCCTTTCGTATAACTGAGCATGCAGCAATTATCAAATTCGATACATTTCTGATAGAAGATCCTCAAGAAACGACACGGGACTGGTGAAGATGATACACACACACGCTCTCTCGCTCTCTCTCTTCCATTCTAAATTGTGGCTGGAAGGAAGATTGAAGCTAGCATGGTGTACAGATGAAGAGCTCTGGCTCAGGAATCAGGTTTCCTTGGGTCAAAGCCTGGCTCTCCCACTTAATTAACTGATGCTGGGCAAAGTGCTCAGTCCCTTGCCACCTTACTTTCCTCAGTGACATTAATAAAACCATACTAATAATAATTAAGAAACTCAACATTTGAGCCCCTGTGAAATACCTCACAGGGTCTAGAATGATGACAAAATGAATGGATTTATATAAAGTACTAAGGATAATGCCCAGCTTAAAATAAACCCTGGAATAAATGTTACCTATTATTACTATTATGTGCTGTCCATATTCTCATTACAAATACTGTAGCAGAATTCAATCTTGGAAAACCGAACAGCATTTCCTTTCCTTTTAGGATTTCAGTCCTCTTGGTGAATTTCAAAACGTTCTGATAAGCATCTATATTTTGGTGGCTCAGCCAAACTTTGATCAAGCTCTCTCAAATGTTTTTTGTTTTTGTTTTTTTAAGGCTGAGAACAGCTGCATGTGAGCGTTTTCCTTTGGTCTGTTGAAGATTCCAAAATTGAAAAGCAATAGAAAGATGATATCCTAAAAATAAAATTTTTAAAAATTCTCATTTGAGTTTACCTTTGGGCTAAGGAATGAGATACTCAGGTTTTTTAAAAAGAGTTTTCCTTTCCCAAGGAAATAGTAAATAGTTCTCAACAGTTGTGCTTTAAATTAAGGGTGTTTTTAGAGTTACTTTTCTTCCTTCACAACAACACTGCATTTCATATTTATTGGAGCTGCAGGGTTTTCTCTTCCGAGTTTATTATTTAATTTTAATATTTATCACATTTATTCAGGATAAAGGAGAATAAAGAAATGCAGACTCTTCTTTCTTTTTTTTTTTTCTTATTTTATTTTTTTCCTTTTTCTCCCCAAAGCCCCCCAGTACATACTTGTATATTCTTCATTGTGGGTCCTTCTAGTTGTGGCATGTGGGACGCTGCCTCAGCAAGGTTTGACGAGCAGTGCCATGTCCGCTCCCAGGATGCAAACCACCGAAACACTGGGCCGCCTGCAGCAGAGCGCGAGAACTTAACCACTCAGCCACGGGGCCAGCCCCTTTTTTTTTTTTTAAGATTTTATTTTTTTTCCTTTTTCTTCCCAAAGCCCCCCGGTACAGAGCTGTATATTCTTAGTTGTGGGTCCTTCTAGTTGTGGCATGTGGGACGCCACCTCAGCATGGGTCGATGAGCAGTGCCATGTCCGCATCCAGGATTCAAACCAACGAAACTCTGGCCCGCCTGCAGTGGAGCACGCGAACTTAACCACTCGGCCACGGGGCCAGCCCCGAGAAATGCAGACTCTTATTTATAGAGACTCCAGTATAATGAACTCCATAAAAATGGAGCTACTTCTGTGCAGACAATTGGAGAAGCTGTTCACATTTCTTACTAGCGTTTTTGAGCAATGAAAGGGAAACGTGACACATTTAACCGTTCTATACTTCTGACAGTTTTCCAGAGGTGCCGTCAATGGGTGTAGAAATGAATGACAGCAACCAGTGGTGCCTTTTGATAATTTACAATAGTGTGACACAGTGCTGTTTCTTGTTAGGCCCTTATGACATTCTTCAATAAAGTGATTGCCAACGAATCAAAAAACCGAATGAGTATATGGAACATTTCTACTGTAATGGCGCCAAACCTTTTCTTCAGTAGAAGCAAACATTCTGATTATGAAGAATTACTGTTAGCAAACACTGCAGCCCACATCATCCGCCTGACGCTTAAGTACCAGAAAATTTTGTGGAAGGTGAGTAACAATGCGATGCCTGTGATGTTCTCCTCTCCTCAGAAGTCCACCAGCACCCAGGAAATGTCAGGGCTCCTTGAGCAAGCAGTGCCTGCAGTCACAGGGAGGAAATATGACAAGATAATCCCAGGTTGCTTGTGGCATCTTTATCCACTCTTTAGGGCTGCTCCTGAACACATTCTCCCTTTTAAGCAGGAATCCTAGTAGATTTTTCTAATCTTTATTAGGACAGATGCCGTGGTTCCTGGTTACCATTACTGAAGACCGAATCTATTAGGGGGATTGAATTCAAGTGTTTTCCTTCTAGTCAAGCTGTGCTTTCTCTCCAGGTTCCATCTTTCTTGATCACTCAAGTCAGAAGAATGAATGAAGCCACCATGCTGTTCAAGAGGCAGCTCCCAAGTGTCAAAAAGCTGCTCAGGAGGAAGACCATAGAACGAGAGGTAACGGCAGTGAATGGACGTGCAAATGTTGGTACCACCCTGGCTTTTATTTCTCAAAGTGAGGCACAAAATAGCGTGCAATTTAGAACCAAACATTTTGTATTCTCACAAAGTATCAAACAGTCCTGTGACTGTAAACATTCTGGAAATTGTGTCCATGACAGAGTACTGTGACCTTTCCATTTTGTTGAATTATGTGCTTTTTGATTGAAGTCCTTTAAATATCTCTTATCGTAAAGATTGTTTAACATTCTGTTAGGTATTTAAGGCTAAAATGGTTCTCACAAAAGCTGGAATTCGATGTTTTAGTCCCTGTGAACTAGATTTAAGGGCAATCCAGTATATCTAATAAATAGAGAAAGAGATTTCTTTAGCGATTGGATTCTAAAAGAATATCTAATCCTCAAGCTGTTTTGTGTAAATTCGTTGCATTCCAAAGAACTTTTGCCTTAGCAAGGTTGTTTTGGGAGGTGCATAACGGAAACAGCTTTTAGAATTATCTTTATTTTTTAATTTAATCTGAGGATGATCATGATAGATAGATGCAGAAATACATAAAATTCACTTTGCCCTGAAAGGAACTTATACCTAATGTGGGAGAGAAATGTAGACAAGAGCCATGAATATGCGTTAAATGCCAGACCAGTTGTGCAATGTGCCAGGACCATGCAAAAGAGAAAGAACTGTGCTCCAACATGGGAAACTGGATGACTTCACGGAGGAAATGGCATTTGAGCTGCATCTTGAAGGATGGATAGCATTTTGAAGAAAACGGGAATGTTCGACCGGGAAAGGAACAGGAAATGCCAAGGCAGTGAGGTGGAAGTGTTGTGACTGTCACAGTCACGGTGAATGGCTGCACTCCCTTACTGATGACGGGCAAAGGCACTTCAGATCAATAGAACCAGCACTCTAAATCTGGGAAAAGAAATGCTTTTAGTTTGTTTTAATTGAGAAAAAAATCACACAACATAAAATTCACCATTTTTAATTTAGTTATTATTTTTAGTTATTATTTTTTATTCTAACTATTTCAAAATTCACTGGCTTTAGTATATTCACAATGTTGTACAGCCATCACCACTATCTAGTTTCAGAATATTTTCACCATCCCCAAAAGAAACCTCATACCAATTAAGAACTCACACCCTATTTCCCCCTCCCCATAGCCCCTGATAAATGCTAATCTACTTTCTGTCTTTATGAAATTACCTATTCTGGACATTTCATATAAATGGAATTGCACGTGATGTGTGGTCTTTTGTGTCTGACATCTTCCACTTAGCATAATGTTTTCAAGGTTCATCCATGTTGTAGCATGGATCAGCACTGCATTTCTTTTTTTCATTTGTTTTTGCATCTCTTTGTTTTTTTAAGATTGGCACCTGAGCTAACAACTGTTGCCAATCTTTTTTTTTTTTTTCCCTTTCTGCTTTATCTCCCCAAATCCCCCCGGTACATAGTTGTATATCTTAGTTGCAGGTCCTTGTAGTTGTGGCATGTGGCACGCCACCTCAACGTGGCCTGATGAGCCATGCCATGTCCACGCCCAGGATCTGAACCAGCGAAACCCTGGGCTGCCACAGCCGGAGCGTGTGAACTTAACCACTCGGCCACGGGGCCAGCCCTTCCTCTCTTTTTTTAACAACCTTATTGAGATATAATCCACATATCATACAGTTCATCTATTTAAAGTGTATGATGCAGTGTTTTTTAGTATATTCACAGATATTTGCAACCATTAATGCAATCAAGTTTAGAACATTTTCATCACTTCAAAAAACCCCATACCCTTTGGCTATCATCCTCCTAAACTGCCCCCTCCCACCTCATTTCCTCCCACCGGCCCCAAGCAACAGCTGATCTACTTTCTGTCTCTATGGAGTTCCCTATTCTGGACTTTTAAAGAATGAAATCATGTAATGTGTGGTCTTTTGTGACTGGCTTATTTCACTTACATTATATTTTCATGATTCATCCAGGTTGTAGTATGTATCAGTACTTCCTTCTTTCTTATGGCTGAATAATATTTCATTATATGGATATACCACATGTTGTTTAACCATTCATCCATTGATGGACATTTGGGTTGATTCCTCCTTTGGTTGTTATGAATAATGCTGCCATAAACATCCACATACAAGTTTCTGTGTGGACATATATTTCATTTCTCTTGGATGTATGTTGGATCCTATGGCAACTCTGTGTTGAATCATTGAGGAACTGCCAAGCTGTCTTCCATAGCAGCTGCACCATGTTGTATTTCCACCAGTAATGTACTGTGAGGACTCAGAATTCTCTGTGTCCTCACCAACACTTGCTATTATCAGAATTTTTCATTCTAGCCATCCTAGCGGGTATGAAGTGGTATCTCCTTGTGGTTTTGATTTGCGTTTCTCTGATGACTGATGTTGTCAAGCATCTTCTCATCATCTTATTGGCCATTTGCATACCTTCTTTGGAGAAATGTCTGTTCACCTCTTTTGCCCAATTTTTGGTTGGGTTGTTTTTTATTATTAAGTTGTAAGAATTCTTCATATATCCTAGATACAATTATCAGATATCAGATGTATGATTTGAAAATATTTTTTTCCCATTCTATGTATTGTGTTTTCAGTTTCTTGATTATGTCCTTTGATGCACAAAGGTTTTTAATTAGGATGAAGTATAATTTATCTACTATTTCTTTTGTTGATCATGTTTTTATTTTCATATCTGAGAATCCTTTGTCAAATCCAAGATCGTAAAGATTTAATCCCACACTTTTTCGCATGTGGTTATCCAGTTGTCCCAGCACCATTTGTTGAAAAGACCTCTTTCCTCAATTAATGGTCCTGGCACTCTTGTCAAAAGTTAATTGACCATAGATGTATGAGTTATTTCTAGACTCTTAATTCTATTCCATTGGTCTATATGTCTGTCCTCATGCCAGTACAACACTGTTTTGATTACTGTAGCTTTGTTGTAAGTTTTGAAATTGAAAATCTGAGTCTTCCAACTTTTTTTTCCCCAAATAACTTTGGTTATTTTGGGTCTTATGCATTTCCATATGAATTTTAGAATCAACTTTTCCATTTCTGCAAAAAGGTAGTTGGAATTTTGATAGAAATTGCATTGAATATGTAGATTGATTTGGGAAATATTGCCTTCCTAATAATACTAAGTTTTCTAGTCCATGCAAGTATATCTTTCCATTTATTTAGGTTTTCTGTAATTTCTTTCAGCAATGTTGTATAGTTTTCAATGGACAAGTCTTGTACTTCCTTGATTACGTTTATTCCTAAGAATCTTATTCTTTTTATTTTTTAAAAGATTGGCACCTGAGCTAACATCTGTTGCCAATCATTGTTTTCTTCTTCTTCTCCCCAAAGCCCCCCAGTACATAGTTGTATATTCTACTTGTAGCTCCTTCTGGTTGTGCTATGTGGGACGCCACCTCAGCCTGGCCTGATGAGCGGTACCACGTCCACACCCAGGATCCAAACCAGTGAAACCTTGGGCTGCTGAAGTGGAGCATGCGAACTTAACCACTTGGCCACAGGGCCGGCCTCTGTTCTTTTTAATACTATCATAAATGGAATTGTTTTCTTAATTTCTTTTTCTCGGATGGTTAGCTGTTGGTGTATGGAAATACAGCTGATTTTTTGTCTATTGATCTTACATCCTGAAATTTTACTGAAATCATTTATTAGCACTAAACGTTTGGTTTTGTGTGTGTAAATTCTTGAGGATTTTCTCTATATAAGGTCATGTTATCTGTGCATAGAGTTAGTTTTCCGTCTTCCTTTCCAGTCTGGATGCCTTTTATTTCTTTTTCTAGCTTAACTGCCCTGGCTAGAACTCCAGTAGAATATCAGATAAGAAGGTAAGCACAGAGATGCTTATCTTATTCCTGATTTTAAGGGGGAAGCTTTCAGTCTTTCACCATTAAGTATGATGTTATATGTGGGTTTTTCATAGATTTCCTTTATCAGATTGAGAAAGCTCCCTTCTGTTCTTAGTTTGTTGGGTGTTTTTACCATGAAAGGGTGTTGAACTTCATCAAATACTTTTTCTCCACCTATTGAGATGACCATAGGGGTTTTTTCCTTCATTCTATCATTATGATGTATTACCTTGATGGGTTTTCATATGTTGAACTAACCCTGCATTCTTAGGATAAATTCTATTTGGCCAAGGTGTATAATCTTTTTAATATGCTGCTGGAGAGGTTGCTAGTATTTTGTTGAAGATTTTTGCATCAACATTCATAAGGGGTATTGGTCTATGGTTTTCATTTCTTGTCATGTCTGTGACTTTGGTATCAGGGCAATACTGGCCTTATAGTATGAGTTAGGAAGTGTTCCCTTCTCTTCACTTTTTGCAACAGTTTGTGAAAGATTAACGTTAATTCTTCTTTAAACATGTGGTAGAATTCACCAATGAAACCATCTGGTCCTGGACTTCTCTTTGCAGCAAATTTTTTTTTGATTACTGACTCAATCTCTTTACTTGTTATAGCTCTATTCACATTTTCTATTTCTTCTTGAGTCAATATTGATAGTTTGTATGTTTCTAAGATTTTGTCTATTCCATTTAGGTTATCTAATTTGTTGGCATATCAATTGGTCATAGTACAGATGGTCCCCAACTTAGAATGGTTTGACTTACAATTTTTCAGCTTTATGATAGTGAGAAAACAATACACATTCAGTAGAAACCATGCTTCGAAATTCGAATTTTGATCTTTTCCTGGGCCAAGAATATGCAACCCGATCCTCTCTCATGATGCTGGGCAGCGGCAGCCAGCCCCAGCTCTCAGTCAGCCGTGTGATCCTGAGGGTAAACAACCGAAGCTCTACAGTGCACTGTGTTGCCAGTGGTTTTTGGATGAGTACCCATACAACCATCCTGTTTTTCACTGTCAGCACAGTATTCAATAAATTACATGAGATATTCAATACTTTATTATAAAATAGGCTTTGCATTAGATGATTTTGCCCAGTTGTAGGCTAAAGTAAGTGTTCTGAGCACGTTTAAGGTAGGCTAGGCTAAGCTCTGATGTTCAGTAGGTTAGGTGTATTAAGTGCATTTTCAACTTGTGATATGTTTGATTTATGATGGATTTAATGGGATGTAACCTCATTGTAAGTCAAGGAGCATCTATATTCTCTTATAATTCTTTTTATTTCTGTAAGGTTGGTGGTAATGTCCCCATTTATATTCCTGATTAATAATTTGAATCTTCTCTCTTTTTTCTTGATCAGTCTAACTAAAGTTTTGTCTATTTTGTCGATCTTTTTGAACAGCCAATTTTTCTTTCATTGATTTTCTCTTTTGTTTTTTACTCTCTGGTCCTTATTAAGACTCGAATCTTTATTATTTCCTTCCTTATGCTTGTTTTGAGTTTAGCTGACCATTTTTAGTTTCTTAGGGTGGAAGTTTAGGTTATTAATTTGAGAGATGTCTTTTTTTAATGTAGGCATTTACGTCTATAAACTTTCCTCTGAGCACTACTTCTGCTCCATCCCATAAGTTTTGGTATGCTGTGGTCCATTTCAAAGTATTTTCTAATTTCCCTTTGACCCATTGGTTATTTAGGAGTATGCTATTCAATTTCCACATATTTGTGAATTTTCCAAATTTCCTTCTGTTCCTGATGTCTCATTTCATTCCGTTGTGTTTGGAGAACATACTTTGTATTATTTCGATATTTTAAAATTCACTGAGACTTGTTTTGAGGTCTAACATATTATCTATCCTGAATAACCGTCTATGTGTACTTAAGAAGAGTGGACTGTGGTGTTGTTGGGTGGAATGTTCCAGAGATGTCTGTTAGGCCTAGTTGGTTTACTATGTTGTTTAAGTCTTCTGTGTCCTTTCTGATCTTCTGTCTGCTTCTTCTCTCCATTGTTGAAAGTGAGATATTGAAGTCTCCAACTATTGTAGAACTGTTTCTCCCTTCAATTCTTTCTTTCTTTTTTTTTTTTTTTTTTGGCTATCTGTCTTAGTTCCTCAATTCCTCCATTAATGCCTTCATTTACATAAAATAAGTATTTTCTAATGTACCACTTTAATTATTTTTGAATTATCTCCTTAGTGGTTGCTTTGGGGATTATAAGTAACATCTTAATTTATAACAATCTAGTTCATTTTAATACCACCTTGAATTCAAAAGTATATAAAAATGTTCTGCCTGTATACATCTGCCCCCCCCACTTTATTCTGTTATTGCCACAAATTATGGCTTTATAAATTGTGTGCCCATCCTCATAGATTTATAATTATTGCTTTATGCACTTGTGTTTTAAGTAAGATAGGGAAAAAGTGGAGTTATAAACAAAAAATACATTAATACTGTCTTTTATATTTATCTATATAGTAACCTGTACTGGTATTCTTTATTTCTTCATGTGGATTTCACCTACTGTCTGTTATCCTTTCATTTCAGCCTAGAGGACTCTCTTTAGTATTTCTCATAGGGTAGGTTTGCTAGAAATGAACCGTGTCAGCTTTTGTTTATCTGGGAATGTCTTAATTTCACCTTCATTTTTTAAAGACTATTTTGCCAGATCAAATTTTGGTTGTCACTTTTTCCCTTTCAGCACTTTGAATATGTCATCTGTCTTCCTGCTTCTATATGCTGGAAAATCAACTGTTAATCTTACTGAGGGTCTCTCGTGCCTGATGAGTTGCTTTCTCTTTTGCCGTTTTCAAGACTATCTCTTTGTATCTGTCTTTAGACAGTTTGATTATGAAGATTCTTGGTCTGGATCTCTTTGAGTTTATCCTATTTGGAGTTTGTTGAGCTTTTTGGATAGGTAGATCAATGTCTTTCAGCAAATTTTGGGAGTTTCAGCTATTGCTACTTCAGATATTCTTCCTGTCCCTTTTTCTCCTCTCCTTCTGGAACCCTCGTTATGTGTATGTTGGTGCACTTGATGTTGCTCCACAGTTCTCCTTAGGGTCTATTCACTTTTTTCCATTCTTTTTTCTTCCTGTTCCTCACACTGGAAGTTTCGATTGACCTGTCTTCAAATTGCTGATTTTTTCTCCTGCCTCCTTGAGTCTGCTGTTGAGCCTCGTTTTTATTTCAATTTGACTTTTCAGCTCCAGAATTTCTATTTGGTTCCTTTTTATAATTTATACCTCTTTATTGATATTTTCTATTTGATGAGATATCAGTCTCATGGTGTTGTTTAGTTCTTTAGACGTGTTTTCCATTAGTTCTTAGAATGTATTTAAAATAGCTGATTTGAAGGCTTTTTCTAGTAAGTCCAATGTCTATGCTTCTGTCCATGAAAATAATCCATAACCAATCTATAAATGACAATTTGGGTGAGTTTATTCTGAGCTGAAATCTGAGGACCATGGCCTGGGGCCTTTCTTCCCGAAGGAAAAAAGGGCACCAAAGAAGTGGGGTGCACAGAGCGGTTATATACCCCCAGAGAGGATGTTTCACATAGGATTGAAATGTCCCTTTTACAATAGTCGCGAGACTGCTCTGTCGGCACTGCGATTGATGGAAACAGCAGGGAGGTCTTCTGTCTCAGTGAACACAGCAGGGTGGCAGTCTGTTGTCTTGAGCTGGGTGGTCACAGGTGAGCTGGGTGGTCAAAGGTGAGTGCAGCAATCAGTTCCTAGCCTAAGGAAAGATGCTTATCCCTAAGGAAATGCCAATGTTGGGGGAAGTTGCACGTTTATCTCAAGGGCCTTTGTTCTGGCCATAGGAAATGTCTAAGCAGATATACAATGCGTGCTCAACAGCCACAGTCAGGCCCTTTTGGGAAAAAACAAAGTCAGGCCGAATTAGATTTATACCAAATGGCTTCCTCATATACTCCAATATATCCTATTGCTTGCCATTTTTATTTGTCACTTCCTTAAAGAGTTTCTTTTGAAACTACTTTTTTCCCTGTATATGGGACATATTTTCTTCCATTTTTGCCTGCCTCATAATTGTTTCTTGAAGGATAGCCATTTTGAATGTTATAATGTGACAGCTTTGGAAATAAGATTTTCCCCTTCCCCAGGGATGGTTGTTGCTGCTTGATGTAGCTGTTGTTCATTTTTTTAGTGATTTTTCTGCTGAACTAATTTTTTTTAAAGATTGGCACCTGCACTGACATCTGTGGCCAGTCTTTTATTTCTTCTCCTTCTCCCCAAAGCCCCCAGTACATAGTTGTATGTTCTAGTTGTGAGTGCCTCTGGTTGTGTTATATGGGACACCGCCTCAACATGACCTGATGAGCGGTGCCATGTCCGCGCCCAGGATCCGAACCAGTGAAACCCTGGGCCACCAAAGTGGAGCGTGTGAACTTAACCACTCGGCCACAGGGCTGGCCCCATCTGCTGAACTAATTTTGTAAAGTTTGCATTCTTTGTTTTGTGTGGCTACTGAAGTCTCTGTTCCATTAGTTTAGTGGTTAGCTAATGTTTTCAGAGATTTTTTCTTAAATACCTGGAACCAAAAAAAGTCTCCCAGTCTTTGCAGATGAGCTCCGTGTGTTTGCTGGGACACACCTTCACCATTCAGCCAGGCAGTTTACAGCTCTATCTGAGCCTTCACTTCCTGCTTGAACAGAGCCTGAAGGTCAGCCAGAGGTGAGAGCTTAAGTTCTTTTCAGGTCTTTCCTGAATATGTGCGTGGTCCTGGGCATGCACATGGCCTTCTGGATTCTCTGGAATACGTTGGAGCTTTTCAAAGACTTTATTACCCAAAGCATCTCAAGCTCTAGGCTTACCTCCCAAGCTTTTTAGTTAATATGTGATTTCCCCCAACCCTTGTCCACTGCACCAGGCAGCAGTGGCTAAAACACTTGCCTGTAAATGTTTTCAACGTTATGCCACTTTCGCACTGGTCAAGTTCCAAGTTAGTCAAGATAAAGGTGAGCCTTTTGAGCCAGGCTTCCAGGGAACCACCAGATAGGTCAGAGCAGATACATAGAATTCTTTGAAATGTGGTCTATTCTGCTCACTCCAGTACCTATGCTAGGAATACAGGCTGTTATTTTCAAGCCCATCTCTGAGCAAGAAAACTGAGATGGGAAACTGTACGTTAAAATGCCACAAAGTTCACTGTTCTTATCAAGATTCAACAGCTTTTCTTAAGCACTCCCGTGGTTGCAACTTTTGAGTTAGGGTCCAGGTTCTGAAAAAGTTGATACTGCCCGTTTTTGCCAGTTTTTTCGTTGGTTTGATGGAGGGACAGACTGCTGGAGTCCTCATTCTGCCATTTTCATTCTGGAAAATGTTAATGGTGTAAGTTTGCTATCTGTGGAGCTGGAGTTGAGGTCTAGTCACTTTGCCAACTGCTACTATATATGCCTGGGTGAATTAAAGTCTTTCTCTGAGCCTCAGTTTCCTTATATTATAAATTGGAGGGAAAAGTAATGATATCCTTTTCACAGTTGTCATGAGCATCAACTCACAGAATGTGAGTGGAAAGCACTGTGTAAACTATATGATGCCATAGGAATTTCAGTTATTTGCATGGTTTAATTGTAAACCAAACCAAGTAGAACTTAAAGGTTATAAGTACCATGGAAGCAAGCTCTTAAAGATGAAGACATAGTCTTTCTTCAGTCCTGTTGTACTCTGCCGTGTTTTTATTTAATTTTGATTGGAATAGACAGTTCATTAACAGGTTACAAAATTCAAAACATTGAAAAGGGAAAAACTATAGAATAAAAATTGGCCACCTCTGACTTCCCCTCCTGGAGGCAAATAATGTCACCATGACAGGGTGTGTGCTGGCAGGAACGTGCAGGTGCGTATACTTCCAGAGAGGCACTGTGCACATACCAGCAAATACGAAGGTATGTTCTTCCTCCTTTTCGACAGGAATGATAACGTGCATGAAGCTGGTCCGCGCAGTGCTGTGTTGACTTATGAAATCACGGGGATTATTCCCCAGCGGTCCAGAAAGCCTTCTTCTTTGCTTCTTTTGCCTGATATTCTATAGACACACCATAACTTATTTAAGCGTTTCCATATTACTGAACAGTTAGATTGTGTCCAACATTTTGCTATTAAAATTTATTCATCAGTGAATAAACTTGTATATATGCCGTTTCTCACAGATAAAGTAATTTGTAGGATAAATTTATAGGTGTGGAATTGTTGGGTCAAAGTGCATGTAAATTTTATAATTTGATAAATATCACCAAAATGTTTTCCATAAAGCCTGTACCAGTTTTAACACTTTTAACTGCAGCATATGCTTGTTTTCCCATCCTAAAGACTAAATGTGTTTTGTTTAGGTTACAAGCCCCAAGACTTCGAAGGTACTACAAAAATCATCCTCTTCAAGAAGAATGGTAAGAAAACAACTAATCTCCATTCCTCCCTAATTATTCACCCCTACACAGTGTTCTCTGGCTACATCTGCCCTATCTGGGTATGATTTGGGTCATGCTATATCCTTCAAACTTGACATTTTCAGTGTGGCATATGAAGGATTCATCTAGGGACTCAACTAGCTGATGAGTCAAAATGTGTGGTTAGGCATCCTGTGCCCAGGCGTGAATACTAGAGGAAGCTATAAGGAAAATGTGATGGTCATGATCACAGGTTCAGTGAAGTCAGGAGTGAGGAATTTATCTTACAGAGGCTTCTGGGAGGACGTGGAGGGACATGAGATGACCCAAGAGTGTTTTAGGAGCATAATCTTGGCTGCAGTGAACCTGGGGCATTCTACCCCCTCCCCACTCCAAATCCCTCACAGCCATCCCCTGTCGTGCTCTTGCTGGTCATAGTGGAAACATGCTATAGGAGCTGACCATTTAAAACAATATTTGCTGTTAGTTTCCTAGTCCTGGTATAACAAAGTGCCACAAACTGTGTAGCTTAAAACAATAGAAATTTACTCTCTCAGAGTTGTGGAGGCTAAAAGTCTGAAATCAAGGTGTTAGTTTGGTTGGTTGCTTCTGAAGGCTGTGAGGGAGGGATTTGTTCCTGACCTCACTCCTAGGTTTGGCGATGCCAGCGATCTGTGGCATTCCCTGGCTTGTAGATGCATGAGTCCACCCTCTGCCTCCTTGTCTATGTGGCATTCACCCTGTGTGTGTGTCTGTGTTTCTTCTCCTCGTATAAGGACACCAGTCACATTGGATTAAGGGCCCACCCTACTCCAGTATGACCTTCTCTTAGCTAATTACATCTGCAAGGACCCTGTTTTCAAATAAGGTCATATTTTGAGGTGCTAGGCTTAGAACTTCAACGTATTTTGGAGTGGAACACAATTCGACCTATTATATATTTCTCCTAGGGGATATGTCGAGTCAATTCACATAAACCTTCTACATTAACAGCACCATCCTTCAAGAATGTACAGATTTAAAATGATTGCCTGAGGAGTAACCAGATCCTTAAATGGAAATTTATTTCTGTTTACCTCTAGATAGAGACTTAATTTTTAAAACATTCAAAATTTTGAAACAAAGGGATTTTCCCTTCAGTCCTGACAAAGCAGAAATTTCTGTTAATTCGACAGTGCCATTCTTTGATGGTTTCATTTAGGCAAGCGCTCAGTCCCGACTGGTGGTGTCTCATCAGAGCAGAGGGACCCTTCCCCAGCAGCACCCGCTGCTCTTCACAGTGCTGCCAGGACACTCAGAGGCTCAGGTTTCAGGTGCCCATCTGGAATTCAACTTGGGCTGGCCATTCAAGTCCACTGATGAAAGAAAAAGGATTTTTCAAAAGCCATGTTTTCTAATTGATCCTTACAGTTTTCAGAAGGTTGATCTTCCTGAAATAAGTTGAAATACCAAATTCTGCTTAAAGTAGGCTTATTTAAGACATTGGTCAAGGAAACGACCTGATAGAAACATTAGATTTTTGTCATAACCCAGTTTTACTCCTCTCATGATTTTAAGGCATTATAAGTAAGACCCAAGCGTGTAGCAAAAGTGAAATCTCAGCTAAAGTTTAGTCATTCGTGAATCTCCTGTTAAAAAGAACACAATGGGGCCAGCCCCGTGGCCGAGTGGTTAAGTTCGTGCGCTCCACCTCGGTGGCCCAGGGTTTCATGGGTTCAGATCCTGGGCGCGGACATGGCACTGCTCATCAGGCCTTGCTGAGGCGGTGTCCCACATAGCACAACCAGAGGCACTCACAACTAGAATATACAGCTATGTCCCGGGGGGCTTTGGGGAGAAGAAGAAGAAGAAGAAGAAGAAGAAGAAGAAGAAGAAGAAGAAGAAGAAGAAGAAAGATTGGCAACAGATGTTAGCCCAGGTGCCAATCTTGAAAAAAAAGAAAGCAGTGTTTCATTCAGGTTAAATACTGGTCCTGTTTACATGTTTTTCTCATTCAGAGTGCTACTGATTTTCATCTCTCTTAAGTGCAGTCATTGAGCTGGTAGTCATCCTAGTTTGACAGAATGTACTGAATTTTCTTCGTTGGCAGTCTGACGTGCCGGAAGGAGTCATAAGGGTCCACGCGCCACTTCTCTCGAAGGTGTCAATGGCCATTCAACTCAGTAGTCAAACCAAAGCCAAAGACATACTCGCAAAATTCCAGTGTGAGAACAGGTGAGTGCAAGTGAATGCAGTTCTCTGTAGAGGAAGGGGACCTTTATCTGATGAGTAACTTTCCAGGCATTTACAGATTGGGCCTTTTTGAAAAATTAGAACCTGTTACTTAGGGACCTTCCCAGTGAATGAAGAATAAAAGTAGAGAAAGAAGTTAAGTAAACAAAAGCATTGTCAATAACAGAAGTGGGTTTTTTTTAAGGAATTTCTACAGTTGGGATTTTTAATAGGTATCTTCTGTCTTGGTGGCTTCATTTACTCAATGAGTTTTACTTCTTGTTAGGAAAATATATAGCAAGTTAATTGTGTAGATATCTTGATAGATTTCCAGGAGTATCATTCTTCCAGGCTTGCTTGGGCTTGAACATGCCTATATCAGGTAGAGTTTAGGTAATTAAGTGAACATCATAGCAGTTGCTTTCCTTAAAATGTACCAGCAACAAACCTTAGGATCAGAATGATATTTACAAAAAAGCTTTTTGATATCTGCCGTAAGTCACCTTAAAGAGATTAATCATGGTACCTTTTGTCTAGCATGCTTATTCAGGGATAAACATTTACCCTGAGCTTTTCAAAAGATGAGATGCACTGGTTTACATCTACTCATTAGCGAGCAGGCACCGTTTAATGGTCTCTAGTAAACTGAGGATATCCTTTAAAAGAAACGTTTCAATCATATCAAAAAGGAGTAGCTATGTTGAGCGAAGAAAAACCGATTGCAAAAGATTACACACTGCAATATTCCATTTATACAACATTTTTGAAATGATAAAATTTTAGAAACAGAGGATAGATTACTGATTGCCAGAGGTTGAGGAGGGGTGATCATGGGGGAGGAGATGGGTGTTGTTATAAGAGGGTGACATGAAGGACCCTTGTGGTATTGGTCAGTATCTTGACTGTGGTGGTGAATAAATGAGCCTCTATGAAACTTTATTGAACTCAATACTTTATTGAATTTTATTGAACTTTATTTATTGTGTATTGAACATACACAAATTAGTGCAAGTGAAATGGGATATCTGAGTAAGATGCGTGGATTGTATCAATGTTAGTATTTGGATTGTGACATCAAAGTCTAGATTTGCAAAATGTCACCCTGTTTCCATTGGGAGATCTGGGCGGAGAGCCTCTCTGTATCATGTCTCACAAATACATGTGAGTGTACAATTATCTCAAGAAAAAATTCAGTTAAAAGAAAAACAGGAGTAGCCAGTAAAAGTAACCCATGGTGTTAGGAGTCAGGATGGTGGAGTTCTGTGAGAGTGGAAGGGATGGTGTCTAAGAAGGCATGACGGTGGCTTCTAAGCTCCTTTTTTAGATCTGGGCCTGGTTACATGGTGTGTTCACTTGTGAAAATTCTTCAAGTCATACATTTTTGACGTGTACTTTATGTATGATATATACATATATATGTAAACATATACACTAACATAAGAAAGAGAAGAAAAGTAGTCAGAGGCCAACGGGAGAGCCCTGAGCATTTACTCCTCTCTGCTACTGGCCCAACACCTAAGAAGCTGTGAAGAGTTACCACTCGGCAGTAATGGAGAGACTCGAAATCCCACTGGAGGGATCTGAGCATCCAGTAGATTCCTACTTATATGTGTACAAAGCTGCCTCTGTAGTCTCATGCAGACCTTTCATGGAAAGAGAATGTTTCTGATAAAAATAAGGTGGACTCGATGGCTGCGGATAGACTCAAATCTTTTGTACCGGCTTCTTCTCTGAAGATCTTGTCCTATCCATTCTCTCCACGGTTAGAACTGTGGCCTATTTTAGTTGAAAAGTTGTACTCAGGCCCATTTTTGCATATTCACCAGAAGTTTATTTTCTGACTGACTACTCAGCACCTCTTGTGTTTAAGTAAAAAAGAGGAGAAGAGTCCTATTCCTCCCAGATCCTTCCTCTCGCAACTCAGAAGCCCTGGACACGAGACAACAGCAAGCATAGGAAGGCTGTGAGAGGGAAGGAAGGGGGCTCGCTGCCGGGGACACGGGGCCTTGTGCAACGACACGGGTGGTGAGTTCCTGGGCTTCCTTATCTCCTCGCGTGCACCCCAGGCAGGGTGCTGCGGAAACCTCCACCCTGGCACAGGCACAGACAGAAAAAGCTCCAGGAAAAGCTGTTCCCATAGCCAAAGATTGAGGAGAGAGTGGCCAGAAATCCATCTTGGCAATAACATCTGGCCTACTCCCACCAAACATGAACAAACAGAGTGCCCCGCGGCCTGGGGCGAGCGGGCAGCCGTCTGCAGTACCCCGCCCCACAAGCCGAGGCGTCCAGTTCCCACCCGGGGTGTGTCAGCAGGGTCCTGCCAGAGCTGAGCCCCCACCTCCCCGCAGCAGCAGCGAGACCTCACGAGGCGGGCAGGCCACTGAGCACCAGGCCTCTCCTCACCCTCAGTGTCCGAAAGGCCCCGAGGGGAGCTGACCGTCCCCCTCACCGAGCAGCGACACAGCAGTGTGTGTCAGCCCTCCGTTTCCCCACTGCCGGTGGCGGCAGAGCCCAGCAGGGAGCTGATCTTGCACTCCTGATTGAAGGCAATGAGGCAGTGCCGGTTGGTGTCCCACTTTCACTGAGCAGGCGTCAGTGGGGCCCAGCAAAAAGCTGAACATACACACCCAGCCAGACCTTGTGCTAAACCTCAACAGGAGGATTGCCTGCCAAAAATTGAAGGTAAATTAGATCCAGAGTCTCATAATGTAATATCAAAATGGCCACTGTATGATACAAAACTCATTATACCTAAAACCAGGAAGATCACAACCGAAATGAGAAAAGACAACAGATGCCAGCACTTAACTGAATCAGATGTTAGAATTATCTGACAAGGATTTTAGAGCAGCCATCATAAAAAATGCTTCGAAAAACAATTACGAGTTCTCTTGAAACAAACAGAAAATCTCAGCAAAGAAATGGAAGTTATAAAAAAGCACCAAGTAGAAATTATAGAACAAAAGATAAAAAACTGAAATAAAAAAACTTCCTGGATGGGCTCACTAGTAGAGTGGAGATGACAGAAGATAATAATCAGTAAATGTGAGGACATATCAATAGCATTATTTATTTTGAACAACAAATAGAAAATAGACCAAAAAGTAAAAATAAATACATCCCCAGGGATTCATGGGACGGTAATGAGAGCTAACATTTGTATCGCTGGAGTGCCAAAAGGAGACAAAACAGTGGGACTGAAAAAGTATTTGAATAAATAAGGACTGAAAACTTCCCAAATTAGCAAAAGGCGTAAACCTACATATTCAAGAAGCTAAATGAACCCAAATAGGACAACCCAAAAAAACCCATGCCGAAACGTCATAATTCAATTTGTGAAAGTTAAAGACAAGAAACCTTGGAAGCATCCAGAGAGAAGAAATGCATTTCTTATAGGGAACACTGATTCGAATTACAGTGGATTTCTCATCTGAAACCAGGGGAGGCCAGATGGAAGTGGGTAACATTTTTCAAGTACGGAAAGAAAAGAACTGTCAACTACAAACCCTGTATCTAGCAGAAATATCCTTCTAGAGGAGAGAGGAAATAAAGACATTCTTGAACGAAGGAATACTAAGAGATTTTTTGGCTAGCAAACCTGCCCATAAAGAATGGCTAAAGGAAGTTCTCTAAACAGAAAGGAAATGAGAACAGAAGGTTTGGAGCATCAGAAAGGAAAGGAAAACATCAGAATAGGTACAAATAGGAGTAAATATAATAGATTGGCCTGCTCCTCATGCATTTCTTAAATCACATTTGATGGTTGAAGCACCATCTCGTGTGGTGCTCAACGTATGTAGAGGACATGCTTAAGGCAATTATATTTAAAAAGGGTGGAAGGTCACCACTCCTTAAATGTGGTCTATGCATAGTGACTTCCTTCCAAAGCGTACAGTATGTAAAGAGGGAAAAAGAATATCAAGAAGTTTGACCTCAGTCAGGTGGTTAAGGTGATGTCACGTTGATAGTATGTACCCTTGATAAGATATGGTGAAAATGGCAATTTACCTCTGTCGCTTTCATCCAAGAACGTGTTAACTCCAGACTAGAAAAACGTAAATGAGTCCCAAATGGGAAACATTGTGCAAAATACCTGTCCAGTCCTCAAAACTGTCCAGGTCATCAAAAACCAAGCAAGTGTGAGAAATAGAGACTGCAGATAGAGACAATGTTCTTTCTTTCTTTCCAATCTGTATGCCTTTGCTTTCTTTTCCTTGCTTTACCGCAGTGCTTTGATCTTCCCGCACTATGTCGAATGGGACATCCTTACTTTTGATCTTGGAGGGAAAGTATTCAGTCTTTCATCATTAAATATGATGTTAGCTGTAGGTTTTTATAGATGATCTTTATCAAGTTGAGGAAGTTCTCTTTTCCTGGTTTGCTAAGAGTTTTTATCGTGAATGGGTGTTAGATTTTGTCAGATGCTTTTTCTGGAGCACTTGACATGATCGTATGATTTTTCTTGTGTTGATATGGTGGATTACATTGATTTTTGAATGGTGAACTAACCATGCATACCTGAAATAAATTCCACTTGGTAAAGTGTATAATTCTTTTAATATATATTGGATTAGATTTGCTAATATGTTGTTGAGGATTTTTTTGTCTAAGTTCATAAGAGATATTAGTCTGTGGTTCTTGTTTTTTCTATTGGCTTTGTCTGGTTTTGGTATCAGGACGATCCTGGTTTCATAAAATGAGTTGACAGTGTCCCTGTTCTATTTTCTGGAAAAGATTGTGTTAATTCTTTAAAAGTTTCCTAGAATTCTCCAGTGAAACCATCTGGGCTTAGAGACTCCTTTTCTGGGGGAAACTTTTTTTTTTTGAGGAAGACTAGCCCTGAGCTAACATCTGTGCCCATCTTCCTCTACTTTATATGTGGGACGCCTACCACAGCATGGCGTGCCACACGGTGCCATGTCTGCACCCGGGATCCAAACCGGGCAACTCCAGGCTGCCGAGAAGTGGAACGTGCACACTTAACCGATGCGCCACCAGGCCTGCCCCTGGGGAAACTTTTAAAGCACTGATTCAATTTCTTTAATGGCTATGACTATTTCATCTTGGTTGTGTTTTGGCAATTTGTGGTTTTGAGGAATTGGTTCATTTCTTCTAAGATTTTGATTTTGAGCATAAAGTTGTTCATAGTATCTCCTTATTATCCTTTTGAGGGAAACATTATATACAGTGATATCCTCTTTCATTATTAGTATTGATGATTTGTACCCTCTTTCTTCTCATCTTTGTCAGTCTTTCTAGAAGTTTATCAATTTTATTGTTTTTTAAAAACAACCAGCTTCTCTATCATCTTCCTGTTTTCAATTTTGTTAATTTCTACTCTTGTCTTGATCTTTTCCTTCTTTCTGCTTGCTTTGTGTTTATTTTACTATTATTTTTCTATTTCTGGAGATAGCAACTTAAATAATTGGTTTAAGATATTTTCCTCTTTCCTAATGTGAATGTTTACTGCTATAAATTTTTCCCTAAGCACTGCTTTAGCTGCATCCCACCAAATTTGATGTTTTAGTTTTATTTTCATTCTATTTATTTTCCAAACTTTCTTTATGGACTTCCTCTTTGACCATGGATTATTTAGAAGTGTGTGGTTTAATTTTCAAGTATTTGGAGATTTTCAGTTTGTCTTTCTGTTACTGACATCTAGTTTGATTCCTTTATGGTCAGAAAAGATACTCTGTATGATTTCAATTATTTTAAATTTTTTGAGGTTTGTTTTGTGGCCCAGGATATGTTCTATCCTTTAGGATTCTATCTTGATTTATTTATAGTGTTTTTAGTATATTGCTTTGATCTATAGGTTTAATGCAACTCATATCAAAATCCCAGCAAGATATTTTGTAAATGTGCACAAGCTTATTTTAAAAATTTGTATGGGGGCCAGCCTGGTGGCGTACTGGTTAGGTTTGCGTGCTCCGCTTTGGCAGCATGGGGTTTGAAGGTTCAGATCCCGGGTGTGGACCTATGCACCACTCATCAAGCCATGCTGTGGTGGTGTCCCACATACAAAATAGAGGAAGATTGGCACAGGTGTTAGCTCAGAGCCAATCTTCCTCACCAAAAAAATTAAAAAAATAAAAATTTGTATGGAAAGGCATGGGCCCTAGAATAGCTAAAACAGTCTTGAGAAAAAGAATAAAGTAGGAGAATCACTTTACTAGATGTTAAAGCCAACTGTAGAGCTACAGTAATGAAGACAGTGTGGCATTGGTGGAGGGATAGACATTTAGGTCAATGGAACAGAATAGAGGATCCAGAAACAGAACCACAGCATATGCCCAACTGAGTTTGAAAAAATTTTTATTGTAAACTATACATAACATAAAATTTACCATTTTAACTATTTTAAGTGCATGGTTCAGTGGCATTAAGTACATTCACACTGTTATGCAGTCATCACCACCATGCATCTCCAGAAGGTTTTTATGCCCCCATTCTGAAACCTTATCACCATTACACAATACTCCCCCTCCCCAGCCAGAGTGGTCACTCTTGTGCCCTCTGTCTCTGTGAGTTTGACTGTGCTAGGAACTGACTTTTGATAAAGGTACAAAAGCAGTTCAATGAGGAAAGATAGCCTTTTCAACAAATAGTGCTGTAGCAATTGGGCATTCATCAGCAAAGAATGAGAAACGAAGCTAGATCGATACCTCACATCTTATACAAAAATTAACCCAAAATAGATCACAGACTTAAATGTAAATGTGAAACTAAGACTTTTAGAAAATAGCATAGGAGGAACCTTTGTGATGTAGGGCCGATGAAGAGTTCTTAGACTTGAGATCAAATCATGATCCATAAGAGAGAAAAACTGATAAATCTGACTTCATCAAAATTGAAAACGTATACATTGAAAGACCGTATGAAAAGGATGAAAAGACAAGTTGGAGACTCAGAGAAAATATTTACAAGCCACATATCAAACAAAGGACTAGTATCTAGAATATATAAAGAACACTCAAAACTCAGCAATAAAAAGAACAAACAATCCAATTTGAAAATGGGCAAAAGACATGAACAGATATTTCTAGAAGAGGATCTGCAGATGACAAACACGCACAGGAAAACCTGTTCAATATCTTTAACCATTAGGGAAATGCAAAACCACAGTGACATATCATTAAACACCTATGGGAACGGTTAATATGAAAAATAGTGACAATACCACATACTAGCAAACAGACAGAGAAACTGTACCACACATACATTGCTGGTATGAATGTAAAATGGTACAGTCACTCTGTAAAACCGTTCAACAGTTTGTTATAAAACTAAATATGCAGGTACCATGTGACCCAGACTTCACACTCCTTGGCATTTATCAAAAGAAATGAAGATCATGTTCCCACAAAAACCTGCACACAAAGGCTTATAGCAGCTTTATCTATAATAGTCAAAATCTGGAAAAAACCCCAGATGTTCTTCAACAGGTAAATGACTAAACGAACTGTGGTACATCCATACCATGGATGGTATGGTAATGAGCAGTAAAAATGCAACAACTTGGGTGAATCTCCATGGATTTATGCTAATTAAAAAAAAGCCAGTATCAAAAAAGTTCTATACTATATTTTTCCACTTACGTAGCATTTTTAACATGACAAACTCATGAAAATGTAGAATGGAGGATGGGGGTAGGGGTAGAGACATAGATGAGGCTGTAACAGGAAAACAAGAGGGACCTTGTGCTGATGGAAATGTTCTGTATCTTGGCCAAATCAATGCCAACATTGTGGTTTTGACATTGCACTAGAGTTTTGCAAGATTTTACTATTGGGGGACACTGGGTACACAGGATCTGCCTGTATAGTTTCTTACAACTACATGCAAATCTACACTTACCTCAAATAAAAAGTTTAATTAACCAAAAAAGAAAGAAAAGAGGGCACGCATCCTTCTTCCTCACAATAGAGAGCTGAGCGCAATCTTTTTGAAGTAACGAAGCTGAAAGTCATTCCTGAGTGGGATGGAGATCAACAATGGTCTTTCCAGACTCTTCCACCCCAGCATTCTGATCTGGGGTTGAAAAATGAAATTGGGCAATTGTTTTCTTTGACTTGCTTTTATTATAGAGCAGAGACACGCAATGAAGCCAATGTTAGTTTGCAGAGCGTTGGGCAAGCTTAGAAATGTGACATGGGTTGAAGAGAGAATTCTGTTTAACTTTTGGCAAATACAGAAATGAAACCTGACTTCTTTTGAACTGATAATGTGACAATGACAGAGCAATGTTAAACATCCAGCTGCTCCTTGGATGGCTTGATGTGTCAGTGACAGTTTTCTCTCTAAAATGGAGCCAACAGTTGTGGCTAGAATGAGCTCTGGCTTGCTGTCGAGTGTGGCAGCATCCATCTTGGTTCAGAATAGCCCCATCCGCTCTGTGCCTGAGATGCTTGCCTGAGTAAAACAGGGAAAAACTTTTAGCATAACTTTGGTCATAACAATGATTTGTGGGGTGTATTTCATACAAGGCAAAATGAATTCTTTGTTGCCATGGTTATTTAATCTATAGATTTACCTCAGATTGTGAAAGAGGGTTAAAATTACATTGCATTCTCCTTTTCACAGTCATGGTTCGTCAGAATGCATTAAGATTCAGAACCAAAGATTATATGAAATTGGAGGAAATATAGGTAAGCATTCTTTAACAATTTTTACTCCTAAATTTTCTGATTACTCTAAAAGAAGTATAACGCTATTATTGTAAAAGTATATTTTACAAGTTTCTTAGATATAAATTCAAAGTCAGTAAGTTGTTGACTTTTTAAATTTCGTGTGAGAACAGTATGACTTTCCTAAAATATTTTCAAAATTTAAATGTGAATATTTTAGTTGACATGAACTCCACTTTTGGGTCTTTTAAATGTGACTCAAAGTTGGAAAATCTCTTTCTGGAATTGATGCAAAACAAAGCAAAGAGCCTCGTGGAACTTTCGGAACTGTGACACCCTTTGTGTTTAACGTCCCTATTTTCACTCTCAGCGCAAGTTCAGTCTCCGTATTTCTCTGAGGTGGGAAAAAAGGAATCAAAAGAAAATTCCCTCTGCTTGCGTCTGTGTCCATATCTTCTGCTTGCCCTCCTCACAGTCCAGATGAAGTACCCATGCTCCTGTTTAAGGCCAGCTCCTCTGCTCACGGCTCACTTTGTGTCCCCTACCACCCAGTAAGGGCATTGATCCAGTCATTTCTCCATTCTCTGCTTCATGGTCAGCTTTTCCCTCCCAACTATGTCATTTCTACATGGATAAAAATTTTGGTAATTTCTCTCATCTTTACAAAACTCTCTCTTGACCCCGTTCAAGTGTCCTCCATTTCTCTGTACCGCTTTACAGTAAAAACTCCTTGCGTCAGTTGTGTATACTCCACTTTCTTCCTCTTGTTCTCTCTTGAAACAACTTCAGTTAAGCTTTATCCCCAACACTTCACCAAAATTGCTCCCTTGTTGAGGTCACCAGAGAACTCTTATGTTGTCAAATCCAATATTCATCCTGTCTTGATAACTGCCTGAGTTGATCTTTCCCTTCTTTGAAAAAGCACTTTCTTCACCTGGTTTCAAGGACACCCTGAGCTTCTGGCTTTCCTGCCACTTCCCTGGCTGTTCCTTCTGAGTCCTTTTTGCCTGTGACCTCTTATCCTCTCAACCTCTTAACACTGGAGAGCTGGAGGGCTCGGTCCTTGGAGCTCCCCTCTACACGTAACTTCCTTGGTGAGCTCAACCCATCTCATTGCTTTAACTAGACCTGTATGTTGATGTCTCTTGAACTTATATCCAGACTTCGCCTCGAACACCAACTTTGCATATCCAGTCCCCAGGCACATTTTGCCTTGGGGCCTTTGCATGTGCTCGTACTTCTGCCCAGAATGCTCTCCTTCGCATTGCTCATTTCTCACTCCCTCGCCTCTTTCAGGTGTTTGCCGCTATATCACCTTCTCAATGAGACCTTCCTGGATCATACTCTCTCTCTGTGCCTTCTCTGCTTTGCTGTTCTCTAATGTTCTTATCACCATTAGACTTACTTTATATTATACTTGCTTATTTGTTAGTTGCCTTTTACCGCTTTTAGAATGTAAGCGCCCTGAGGGCAAGTATTTTTGACTGTCTGATGCATTGCTATAGCCCTGGCCCCTAGAATAATGCCTGGCACATAATAACTCTCAAGAAATATTTGATAAGTGAATGAGTCAAGTAAGCAATCAAATCCTGGTAGTTTTGCTGAGATTTTAGTATACATTTCAAACATACTGTACATAAACATTTTTAAATGTATTTGCCCCGCAGAATGATCTTTTGGTTGTTATCCTTTCCAGATCTCTTGCCTATGGGCATTTGCATCCATAGGCAAGAAATGAAATGACCATTCCTAAAATGATCTTGGCTTAATCTTTGTAGTCCTGGTCAAGTTACTATCTGTAAAACCATTAGAGGACACATGTTGTCATGCAAGTGATCGGTTTACACCTGAAATCAGTTCCTGCCGTGTTCTCCTAATGGACGTGGTACGTCGAGAGAGCAGTCTGCCTGTGGATGGCGTGTCTGTTTTTTCTACATGGGATTTGTTTGAAGTACTTCACAGTCAGAAAGGAAGGAAGGCAGCCTTTGCTAAGAAACTAAAATGTGTCTACTTTCTTTTGACTGAGAGAACTATATTGGCCTTGTTCGAACCTTACACACACACATACAAATGCACACACACCACACTGAAGTGTGCACTCTTGAAAACATTCTCTGATTTTCTCTTTCCTTTAGGACAGCATTGCTTGGATCCAGATGCTTATATGTTGGATGTATATCATGTAAATCCTCAAGCAGAATGGGTTATTAAACCCCAACCAAGTTTTTGAAATACCCCCCAAGATGGCAGCTATCATGTATTATATGTCAAGAAGATCCTACATTTGGTAGGGGAAAAAACAAGACTGCTTTTAACATGTCTGTTCCTATAACCCTCTTGGTTGGTGTTTCCCAGCATTGTCAATATGAATTATGGAAGAGGAGCTGGTTGATCATTTGAGCTGAGGGTTTCTCCTGACGGTTCCCTGCTGAGAGTGAAGACAAGAGGATGTGAACTTTAATCATTTCTACTTTGACTTCACAGCAGAAATGAACTTGTCCCATACCTGGGGATAAGAAATACTTCTTTATGTAGCAAATGCTACCAAACACAAGAGATGGAAGACTCTTTTTTTATACTTATATACATATATCGATACCTTTTTGAGCAAGAATACCAGAAATATCAATAATTTCTGCTCTGCAAAATAATTCAGCTCTACTTTGCAAAGGGAGTCAGTTTCCAAAGTTACACATACAATATTTATGCTCTGATTTCCTCCTGAATTGGAGAAGGAGGAACTTCCATTTAAAGAACACTGTGTTGTTATGTATGTCATACTGTATCAGCACTCTGGTGCAAATGAACACTTCTCTATCATGGACTATTGAAAACTGATATTTTTTAAAGCTTATTCTCTTGTGATTACAGGTCCCCATGGCAAAGGTTAGTTTGACAAAGGGTGTTCTTATGCTTTCCTCACCTTCTGTGTCGTTAATAGTCACAGAGCCTCTATTTTCTCATCGTGATTATGGTGCTCACTGTATAGCTGTCCATGTGCCAGGCACAGATTTCCTTCCCTGACCAGACATATCACTTTTTATATTTCACATCTGTAGATAGTTACTTCTGCAGCCCCAACATAAAAATACAGGACTGCCTTTATCCAATTGCTCTTTATCCAAGAGTGCTGAAAAATACTGTTATATCCAGATTTTACATGCCGTAAAAGCAGATTTTGTTTCTGTTCATCAATCATAGATGTGGCCAGCCACTGTGGATTAGCATCAGGCTTTAAAATCTGATGCATATTTGCTAAGCGGAAAGCTCTCTCTCTGTCAAGACCCTGCAGACCGTTTTCCAGACTTGCAATTGGCCAGACACGCACTTCTCCACGATTCTAACGGAAAGCAAATCTAAAATGCGCTGAGCGGTCAGACAGCTCTGCCTTCCACCTTGAGACTGCAGACCTAGTCCTTCTAGGGTGAGCTAGAAATAAGGACAGAGGTCTCATTTACCCCACATGTGTGCTTTGGATAGAATCCACAGATTGAGATTTTGATGAATTTATGTCGGTTTTAATGAGATTTAACGCCCAAATGACTCTCTTTTGCAGTTCAGACAATTCACACGATAGATGAAGTTGCTCACAAATGCAGAAAACATAATGAGATAATAATTTAAGCCCATATGTGGAAGAAATATTTTGCATTCTGCAGTATGCCTTGATGCCTATAAAAACACTACGTAAATTCAACATATAGATAATTGTGTTTCTGGCCATTAGGATTTTGTTATATTTTTATAGAAAACTCAAATATCCATTCATTTTATTTGTTTATTTGAGAATTTTCATTTCCTTTGCCTGAAAACCCATTAGAAGATAAATATGTGCTCTATAGGTATATATTTATTCCTACATTTCATCAGTTTTCAATGTATGGTTAACTGATGGCACATGAGTTTACATAATGAATTTCAGGAGTCTGAAAAATTGCTTTTATCATTTTTGCAATTCAAAGAATAGGAGTAAACGTTTTATGTTATGTAGTTTCTAAGTTCCAAGACATATGATGGCAATGATTTATGCCTACACACGTGGAAGAAATTCTTCAAATTAGCTACCTTACACGTCTATGCATGTATAAAAACAATGGCTGATTTTTGTCACTGTATTTCATATCATTTAGAATAGTTAAATTCTATTGTGTTTATACAGAAAATTGACACATCTATTCATTTGATTTTTTATTTGGGAATTTTCATTTCTTACATATAGAACCTATACATAAGTTCTAAAGGTTTTAAGATTTACTCCACTTGTCGTTAGTGTTAAATAAATGCCTAACAGATGACAGGTAAAAAATAATAAGTTCCTGAATTTCTTATCCACTTCTGTGTGGTTTCAGATGTCAAAAATTTAGCTGAGTCAATAACTTTAATCACTTCAGTGTATTCAAGGATGTGTGACAACTGTCCAATAACTATACAATGTGGAAGGCCATGTCACTACCAATATATTGGATATAACTTTTATTCTTAGTCACAGTTAACCAATTGATTAGAGAAGAATTTTCAGTAGACACACAGACTAATTTTTGTGTGGTTAAAGAGATTCTTGTTAATAATTTTATTGGTAAAGAAAAAAAAACTCCTACAATTAAAATTCACAAATACCTGTCAACTAAGTATTGAAAAAACTATCTTTGCCTTATCACGAGTTGTTTTAAAATAGTTACAGTAATCAGTGAAAATGAATAGTACGTTTGCAAAAAAAAAAAAGAGTCAGATAGATACTGGGCTTCTGAATTCTCTTCTTGATAGCTCCCTCCTCACCTCGTCCAAGTGCTCTTGCTGCAGTTAGGAAAATAACACCCAGGAACGGATTGAGAAAGTTCACATTTTAGGAACACTTATTCAGGAAAAAAACCCTAGAACAAGCTCATTTTTTTCTCCATTTTGCAAAAGAGAATCCCTTTGTTAAGCAGCTCACTTGGGGATGTGATTTTTGGAGTCAATGGTCTTCGAAACTGGAATATTAATTTCTTTGCAATGTATATACAGTATAAACTACCTCACTTGCCTGTCTTGGGAAAAAAATTAAGGACTTTAACAATTGTTGTTACAACCTGTCCCTGAGTCTTATTATTTAAGTCACTTCAGTTAGCCTTCAGTGTACATTTAATAATATACATTTAAGGATGTAAAATATTTTTAGCTAAAGCTTTAAAGCCAAACTGCTCGGTATCTGTTAGCTGTGGTGCGCCCTGAGAGAGTTCGTGTCCCTCAGTCGTTGTCTTGTGTGTTTAACCACGTGGAGATGCATGTTTTCGAGAGGAGGAATTACTGTTCATCTCTTCTCTGAGGCGCTTTGCACCTGCTTTCCCCGTATTGCACTTGACTAGAAAGTAACATGAGATTAAAATGTCCCTTCTTTCTATCAAGGGCATTTCAACTGTTCTTCACAAATGTATTACATGCCTGAAAAGAATACATATTATGGAATTGAATAGTTCCTAGTTTCTGACAGGCATGTTCAACTCTTTTCCATAAATATGTCACTTAATAAAAAATAATATGACATGAATTAAAATGTTTCAAGCATTTCCAACAGTTTTACACACACACCCCTGAATTTGAAAATAACATCTTATCTTTTGGGCATTTTCCAACTATTTTCTAAAACTAAGTGATTTGATTGAAAAATCATAAATGTCACGAGAAATGTCATCTTTTATGTTATCTCCCATCTCAAAAGTTAATATTGATTCTTTTGTCCCATCCGCTTTCATTGTTAAGTATAATATGTATGTTGCATTTTACCCACAAAAATAAAGAGAAAAAAACTAAAAAGCATTGTCACAGGAATTGTTGTGTTGACCTAGTCCGAGAGCACCCCAGTGCTGGTGAAAGAAAAGGAGCTTTAAAGTCAGCGGGTTTCTGTCTGAGCTCAGTCTCGGTCACTTACTAGCCAGGTGGTGGCCTGTGCAAAAGCCACATGGCACTGTGGTAATGATGGATGGTTGTTGGTAAGGGGTAGATTGAATGAGCACAAACTATTTCCTACATCTGTTTGAGTTGATGCTTTGTCTGGACAGGTTTTTAATATGTACTTAAAAAAAAACTTTCTGGGGCGGGCCCGTGGCCGAGTGGTTAAGTTTGCGCGCTCTGCTTCTGCGGCCTGGGGTTTTGCTGGTTCGGATCCTGGGCTTGGACATGGCACCACTCATCAGGCCATGTGGAGGTGGCGTCCCACATGCCACAACCAGAAGGACCTGCAACTAGAATATACAACTCTGCCCTGGGGGGCTTTGGGGAGAAGAAGAAGAAGAAAAAAAATTGGCAACAGATGTTAGCTCAGGGCCAATCTTAAAAAAAACAACTTTTCAGTAGATACAGAAAAGACATTCGACAAAATTCAATTCCCATTCATGATTTTAAAAAAATGCAAGATTTTTTAATGTCATAATATGTATGTATAATAGATACATATAGTATATCTTGTACAAAAGGCTAGAAAAATAAAAAGCCTAAAAGTTAGAAGAGAAGTAAAATGGTCTCTATTTGCAAATGCTACGATTATTTATTTAGAAAAGCCTAACGTATCTTCAACTATTAGAACTAATAAGATAATTTAGCAAGGTCCCAGCATACAAGATTATTATATAAAAATCACTTGTATTTTTTATATTAACAGCAAACAATTGGAAAAGAAATTTTTTAACTTCCATTTACTACAGCATCAAAATACACAAAGTACTTATGAAAACACTTAACGAAATATATGCCAGGCCAGCCCCAGTTACCTAGTGATTAAGTTCAGCGCGCTCCACTTCTGGCCCAGGTTCCGTTCCCAGGTGCAGACCTACACTGCTCTGTTAGCAGCCATGCTGTGCTAACTAAAACATAGAGGAAGATTGCCACAGATGTTAGCCCAGGCCAAATTTTCCTCAGCCAAAAAAAACCAAAAAAACATAGATATATATATGTGCAGCACATGTATGCTAAAAACTACAAAATATTTTTGGTAGAAATTAAAGAATAGCTAAATAAATGTATAGATATACCATCTTTCTGGATGGGAAGAGATGGATGAAGAAAATTGGCAAGATGTCAGTTCTGCACAAAGAGATCAATAGATTCAACACAACCCCAATCAGAAGACCAATAGGCTTTTTAGGTAGAAATTGACAAAATATAAAATTCATATGCAAGTGCAAAGAGTCTAGAATATCTAAAGCAATTTTACCAAAAAGAGACTGAAGTTGGATTCACAAGTGATTTCAAGACTTACTATAAAGCTACAGCTATTAAGACAATATGATTCAGAATAAAGATCAATGCCTACATCAACGCAGCAAAATAGAGCACAGAAATAGGTGCCCGCTTGTGTGGTCATTTGATTTTCAGCACAGGTGCCAAAGGAACCCTGTGGAGAAAGGGAGCTTTCAACAGATGGTACTGCAACAACTGGATGTCCATATGGAAAATGAAAGGTGACCCCTGGTATGCAAAAATTCATCCAAAACAGATCACAGAGTTAATTATAAAACCTGAAACAGTGAGGCCTTCAGAAGAAAACAAAGGAGAATAGCTTGGTGACCTGGGAATAGGCAAAGATTTCCTTCAGTGTCAGGTACACAACACAGTGATTCAACATCTATACAGACTACAAAGTGATCACCACGATGAGTCTAGCAACTGCCTGTCACCATACACACTTACCACAGTATTATTGACTGCATTCCCTATGCTGTATATTACATCCCCGTGACTCATTATAACTGGAAATTTGTACCAGTTATAAAATATAAATATATATTCATATGTAAAATATATTATATATATTTAATATAAATATATGTAATGTGAAATGTACCAGTTTTATAAATAACCAGTTCTATATATGTTATTTTATAACTGGATGTTTTTATTTTCTTCAGATAAATACCCAGAAGTGGAATAGCTGGATCATACAGTAGTTCTATTCTTAACTTTTTGAGGAAGCTCCATAACGTTTTCTGTAGTGGCTGCACCAATTTTACATTCTCACCAACAGTTCCCTTTTCTCCACATTCTCGCCAACACTTTGTTGTCTTTTTGATCATAGCCATTCTGACAGGTGTGAGATGATATCTCATTGCGGTTTTGATTTGCGTTTCCCTGATGCTTAGTGACGTGGAGCATCTTTTCATGTGTCTGTTGGCCATCTGTATGTCTTCTCTGGAAAAATGACTATTCAGGTCTTCTTCTCACTTTTTAGTCAGATTGTATTTTTTGATATTCAGTTGTATGAGTTCTTCATATAGTTTGGATATTAACCCTTTATTGGCTGTATCGTTTGCAAATATCTTCTACCATTCAGTTGATTGCCTTTTCATTTTGTTGTTGGTTCCCTTCTCTGTGCGAAAGCTTTTTAGTTTGATGTAGACACATTTGCTTATTTTTGCTTTTGTTGCCCTTTCCTGAGGAGATAGATCCAAAAATATATTGCTAAGACCAATGTCAGAGAGTTTTTTGCATATGTCTTCTTCTAGGAGTTTTATGGGTTGAGGTCTTACATTTAAGTCTTTAATACATTTTGAGTTTATTTTTGTACATGGTGTGAGAAAGCAGTCCAGTTTCACTCTTTTGCATGTGGCGGTCCAGTTTTCCCAGCACCGTTTGTTGAAGGAACTGTTCTTCTCCAGTGGATATTCTTGCCTCCTTTCTTGTAGATTAATTGACCACATAAGCGTGGGTTTATTTCTGGGCTCTCTATTCTATTCCATTGATCTACATATCTGTTTTTGTGATACTACCATACTGTTTTGATTAGTGTAGCTTTGTAGCATAGTTTGAAATCAGGGAGCATGATACTTCTAGCTTTGTTCTTCTTTCTCAAGATTGCATTGACTATTTGGGGTCTTTTGTGGTTCCATACAAATTTTAAGATTCTTTGTTCTAGTTCTGTGAAAAATGCCATTGGTATTTTGATAGGGATTGCATTAAGTCTGTAGATTGCTTTGGGTAATATGGAAATTTTAACAATGTTAATTCTTCCAATTCATGAGCATGGTATATCTTCCATTTATTTGTGTCATCTTCAATTGCTTTCATCAATGTCCTATAGTTTTCAGAGTATAGGTGTTTTACTTCCTTGATTAGGTTTATTCTTTTTGACAAAATAAATAAAATAAATTTATTTATTTTTAAACAAAATAAATAAAATTTTGTATTTTATTCTTTTTGATGGAATTGTTTTCTTAATTTCTTTAATAGTTCATTCTTAGTGCATAGTAATGCAACAGATTTCTTTATATTGATTTGATATCCTGCAACTTTACTGAATTCATTTATTCTAATATTTTCTTGGTAAAGTCTTTAGGGTTTTCTATACATAGTATCATGTCATCTGCAAACAGTGACAGTTTTACTTCTTTCTTTCCAATCTGGATGCCTTTTATTTCTTTTTCTTGTCTGATTGCTGTGTCTAGGACTTGCAATACCAAGTTAAATAAAAGTGGCAAGAGTGGACATCCTCGTCTTGTTCCTGATCTTAGAGGAAAAGCTTTCAGCTTTTCACCATTGAGTATGATGTTAGCTGTGGGTTTGTCATATGTGGCCTTTATTACACTGAAATACATTCCCTCCATACCCACTTTGTTGAGAGTTTTTATCATAAATGGATGTTGAATTTTCTGAAATGCTTTTTCTGCATCTATTGAGATGATCATATGATTTTTATCATTCATTTTGTTCATGTGGTGTATCATGCTGATTGATTTGTGCATATTGAACCATCCTAGCATCCCTGGAATAAATCCCATTTGATCGTGGTATATGATCCTTTTAATATATTGTTGAATTCCATTTGCTAATATTTCATTAAGGATTTTTGCATCTATGTTCATCAGGGATGTTGGCCTGTAATTTTTTTTTAAAAGAATGGCCCTGAGCTAAGATCTGTTACCAATCTTCTTTTTTCTCCAAAGCCCCCCAGTACATATTTTTATATTCTAGTTGTAGGTCCTTCTCGCTCTGCTATGTGGGATGCCACCTCAGCATGGCTTGGTGAGTGGTGCTAGGTCCACACCCAGGATCTGAACTAGTGAAATCCTGGGCCACCAAAGCAGAGCACGTGAATTTAACCACTTGGCCATAGGGCTGGCCCCATGTAATTTTGGGGGTTTTTTGGTAGTGCGTTTGTCTGGTTTTGGTATCAGAGTGATGGTGGCCTCATAGAATGAGTTTGAAAGTGTTCCTTCCTCTTCAGTTTTTTGGGATAGCTTGAGAAGAATAGGTATTAACTCTTCTTTAAATGTTTGAGAGAATTCAACTTTGAAGCCATCTGGTCTTGGACTTTGTTTTTTGGGGAGTTTTGATTACTGGTAAAATTTCATTACTGGTAATCAGTCTATTCAGATTTTCTATTTCTTCCTGATTCAGTCTTGAGTGATTATATGTTTCTAGGAATTTATCCATTTCTTCTAGGTTGTCCAGTTTGTTGACATCTAATTGTTAATAGTAATCTTTTGTGATCCTTTGGATTTCTGTGATGTCAGTTGTAACTTCTCCTCTTTCATTTCTGATTTTATTTGGGCCCTCTCTATTTCTTGATGAGTTTGGCTAAAAGTTTATCAATTTGGTTTATCTTTTCAAAAAACTAGCTCTTAATTTTGTTAATCTTTTCTATTTTTTTTTAGTCACTATTTCATTTATTTCTGCTCTGATATTTATTATTTCCTTTCTTCTACTAACTTTGGGCTTTGTTTTTTCTTCTTTTTCTAGTTCTTTTAAGTATAATGTTAGATTGCTTATTTGAGATTTTTCTTCTTTCCTGAGGGAGGCCTATATTGCTATAAACTTCCCTCTTAGAACTCTTTTGCTGTGTCCCATAGATTTTGGAACGTTGTGTTTCCTTGTTCATTTGTCTCAAGGTATTTTCCATTATCTTCTTTGATTTCTCCATTGGCCCATTGGTTGTTTAGTAGTCTGTTGGTTAGCCTCCGTGTGTTTGTGTTTTTTCTGGTTTTCCTCTTGTAACTGATTTATAGTTTCATGCTACTGTGGTCAGAAAAGATGCTTGATAAGATTTCAATTTTCTTAAATTTATTGAGACTTGTTTTGTGGCCTAACGTGATCTATCCTGGGAAATGTTCCACTTGAAAGAACGTGTATTCTGCTGCTTTTGGATGAAATGTTCTGTATGTATCTATTAAGTCCATCTGTTCTATCATGTAATTTAAGGCCAATGTTTCCTTATTGATTTTCTCTCTGGATGATCTATCCATTGACGTAAGTGGGGTGTTAAAATCCCCTGCTATTGTTGTATTACTGTCAATGTCTCCCCTTGTGTTTGCTTTATATATTTAGGTGTTCTTATGTTGGGTGCATAGATATTTACCAGTGTCATATCCTCTTGTTGGATTGATCCCTTTATTGTTATGCAATGCCCTTCTTTGTCTGTTGTTACAGCCTTTGTTTTATTTTTTATTTTTTAAGATTTATTTATTTATTTTGGTGAGGAATAGTGACCTTGAGCTAACATCTGTTTTTTAAAGATTGCCACCTGAGCTAACGTCTGTTGCCAATCTTCTTCTTTTTTTTTTCTTCTTCTTCTTCTCCCCAACCTCCCCGCCCCCCCCCCCCCCCAGTACATAGTCATATATTCTAGTTGTAGGTCCTTCTGGTTGTGCTATGTGGGATGCCACCTCAGCATGGCTTGATGAGCGGTGCTAGGCCTGCTCCCAGGATCTGAACCAGCAAAACCCTGGGCTGCTGAAGCAGAGTGTGTGAACTTAACCACTTCACCATGGGGCCGGCCCCTAATTTTTGAAATTTTTAATTATAATATGTCTTGGTTGTAGATTTCTTTCGATTCGTCTTCTTTGGTACCTTCTGTGTTTCCTGGACTTAGATGTCTATTTCCTTCACCAGATTATGGAATTTTCAGTCATTATTTCTTCATATAGGTTTCCTGTCCCTTTCTCTCTCTCTCTCCTCTCCTTCTGGAATCCCTATAATGCAAATGTTAGTACACTTTATAGTGTACTTAAAAAATTATCTTCATTTTTAAAAAATTCTTTATTCTTTCTGCTGTCCCAACTGGGTGATTTCCACTACCCCGTCTTCTAGGTCACTGATATGTCCTTCTGCATCATCAAATCTGCTCTTTAATCCCCCTAGCATATTTTTTATTTCAGTTATTCTTCAGCTCCAATTGGTTCTTTTTAAATTTTCTGTCTCTTTATTGAAGTTCTCACTGTGTTCATGTATTCTTCTCCCAAGTTTGGTAGGCATCTTTATTGGATCATTACTTTGACCTGTTTATCTGGTGGATTGCTTATCTCTATTTCATTTAGTTCTTTTTCTAAGATTTTGTCTTGTGTTTTTCATTTGGAACACGTTTTTCTGTTTCCTCATTTTGCCTAACTCTCGGTAATTATTTCTATATACTAGGTAGACCAGCTATGACTCCAGGTTTTGAAGGAGCAGGCTTATGTAGAAGGTGTTCTGTGGGGCCCAGTGCAATCCCCCTATTCACCAGAGCCAGGTTCTCCAGGTGTGTTCCCTCTGTGGGCTATGTGCACCCTCCTGTGCCACTGGGCCGCGATTGCTGTGAGCACTCTGGTGGGTGGGCTAGCTTCATAGCAGCATTATTTATAATATCCAAAAACTGAGACCGTACCCAATAGAAAATGGGTAAACTGTGTTATATGCATACAATGCAACATTACTCAGCAATCAAAAGGAATAAACTGGTAGGAGTAACAACATGAGTGAATCTGAGAAACATGCTGAGTGAAAGAAGCCAGACAGAGAAGAACGTATACTGTACGATTCCATTTACAGGAAATGCTGGGGCAGGCAAAGCTAAACAACGATGGAAGGAAAAACCCAGAACAATGGTTGCCTCCATGGGAGTGGGTATGGAGATCGGCTGAAGGGGTCTGGGGAGCCTTTCTGGGGAATGGAAATGTTCTTTAGCTGTGCAGGAACACTGGCCACAGGGCCTATTGAGCACTTGCAATGTTACTAGTCTTCATTGAGATGTATTCTAAGTGTAAATCACACATCAGACTTTGAAGACTTAGTAGGAAAGAAAGAATGTAAAATATCTCATTAGTAATATTTTACCATTACATGTTAAATTATAATATTTTAGATAATTGACTTAATTATATTAGTAAAATAAATTTTAGCAGTTTCTTTTTACTTTTTAAATGTGGCTACTAGGAAATTCTAAATTATTTATGTGGCTTGTGTTATATTTCTATGGGACAGTGTTTTATATTTTGATAAGAGTTTGGGTTACATAGCTGTTAGGCATTAAGTGAATGTTCACTAAAAATTTCTACATTTCATTATATGAAAATGTTACCCCAAAGGAAAACAAAATCTGCACATAATGTTCAGATTTTGCACTCTAGGTAATGATATGCATACTGAAGTATGTAGGGTAGTGTACTGCTATCTGTAACTTATTTTAAAATGTGTTTGAGTGGATAGAAGGACGATAGATGGATAGATATGCACCAGGCCAAATATAGTAAAATATTTATGGTAGAATGGTTGTGAGCACACCATTATTCAATGTAATATTCTATATGCTTGAAATTTCCCATAGTACAATTTTGAAAAAAAGAATCCTTACAGTTAATATCATACTTAATGGTGATATATTAACGTTTTCTTCCTAACACAGTGGTTCTCAACTGGGGGTGATTTTTGTCCCTCAGGGGATACTTGGCAATGTCTGGGGACATTTTTGGTTGTCACCACTGGGGAGTGAGAGGGTGCTATTAGCCTCTAGTGGGTGGGAGCCAGGATGCTGCTAAACATGCTACATGCACAGGACAGCCTCCATGACAAAAAATTACCTTGCCCCATATTTCCATAGAGCCAAGGTTGAGAAACCCTGCCCTCAGACCACAGACAAGGAGAGGATGTCTGCTTTTGCTTTTTCTGTTCAACACTGTCCAGGAGACCCTAGTTAGTATACTCACTAAGTGTACTAAGTAAGTATACTAAGTATACTAAGAAAAAGAAGAGGCAAAAAGTTTTGAAAGGAGGAAGTAACACTGTTTAATTTGCAGGTGATATGACTACATGATTATGTCAAGGAAATCCTAAGGAATTTATTGTTAAAATTACTAGAATTAATAAGCACATTTAGCAAGGTCACAGGAGAAAGGTCAATCACAAAAATCAATTGTGTTCTACATTTTAGCCAAAGAAAACAGGGAAGTAAAATGATAAAAGCAATACTATTTATAAAAGCATCAACAAATATAAAATACCTAAAGGTAAATTTAATGAAGCATGTGCAGGGCCTAATTACTGAAAACAACAAACATTGCCAAAAGAAAGTAAGCAAGAGCTAAGCAAATGGAGAGAGTCCATGTCCATAGATTGGAACTCAACACGGTTAAGATGAAAATTCTCTCCAAGTAGACCTAGAGATAGAAATAAATCCCCAGCTCCCAGCTGTCTTTTTTTATACAGAAATTAAAAAGTTTTAAAATGTATATGGAAATTCAAAGGACTTAGAATAGTCCAACAGTGTTGAGAAAGAACAATAAAGTTACCTTACTTGTTTCAAGGCTTGTTTCAAAGCTACAGTAATCAATACGGTGTGTTATTAGCATGAGGATAAGCAGAAAGATCAATGGAACAGACTAGAGTTCAGAAATAGATGCATATACATATAGTCAGCTGCTTTCTGGCAAACAGCCCAGCAATCCAGTGGGGAATAGAAAGTCTTTCATAACAAATGAGATATCCTTTTGTAAAAAATGAAGCTTCACCTCAACTTCACACACAAAATATTAATTCAAGTTGGATCACAGACCTAAATGTGAAAGCTAAAAATATAAGTCTTGTAGAAGAAAACTTAGGGGAATCTGTTCATGACTTTGGGGTAAGCAAGGATTACTCGATGTTGCAGGACATTTTCTCAATTCCACAGGTTTTCTCAAAATATGATTTATTAGATAAGAAAACAAAATCAGATTAAGGAGAATCAGGAGTTCGCCATGCTGGAGTTCCCCTTTCATGTTTCTTTTCTCTTCCCCACAGTAAATTACACTTTCTCTAAATAGCTCCAGACAGGAGTTGGGTGGGGGCGAGGAGCAAGTGGAAAGGGAGGAGTAGGCTTTCGAAAAGTTTTACCTGAGCTGTATCAACCAGCAAGCATACCAGGATACGTATGTTTATACACTTATACCAGACACTAGCAAGAATACACAGGCACGCTCACAATTTGTTTATGAACCTCTGGCTCACGACAGTTCATTCTGTTTGCTCTGCAAGCGCAGCGCGCGTTTCCTCCCCGGGCAGCGCTGGGCCGGTGCTGGGGACAGCTCGCGTCCTCAGATGGCGGGGCTTCGACACCGCCAGTGAGCCTCGCTCGCTCCCACTCCATGCTGGCCCGGGCCCCCAGCCCAATGACATGATAACAATCCGGACATCCGAGTACCCAGATCAGTAAGAACATACCTATCACTCAAAGTGAATTCACCAATCAAATGATTGCCAAACAGGGTTGTGGAAGCCATTTTATAGTTTCAAAAATCTTTCATTGCTGCGACTCCTTGTTTTAGAGAAATAATTTATCAGTTAGGTTTAAATAACAGATGTTTTGGAATAGTTACAATGTGATCCAGTTCTAACAAGCAATCAGCGCTTATTCTATTCTCTGTTATCAGTTACATTAGCTCTAACACTACAACTTCTGATTTCAGCAATGCAATAATTTAAGTATGATTTAGTGATGCAGACAGGAAGCACAAAATATACTGAACATAAAAATAATGTCCTTTATGTCAATTTAGCAAGTTAACATTGCCCCGTGCCATTTTGCCAAGAGTTCGCCAACAGAGCGTCCCAGGACGCCTGCGCTGCTCTTACCATCTCTACTTGAAGGAGTGTAGGAGTTCGCACATTTCAAGAGTTCCCTTGATAACACCACCAAACAGCAGTAACTCGTTCGTCTTTTGGACACCGTGTTTTTATCAAAGATTTCAAAGAGCTCATGAAGGAGCGAGGCAGGCCCTTGCTGAGGTTGAAATCTTCCTTAGCAATTCAGACAGATGAGTCTCAGGAATTACTCTCTTCGGTCTTTCTGTGCCCACTAGAGCCAGAACCTCATGTAAATACACTGTAATACCCATCCATATGAGGAAATGGTTTTCTATTTCAGGTGGGAAAGGTTACAAAAATCACAATTTAAAAGCATAGAAATGCACCATAAGATATGCTGTTCTCTTAGTAAAAGCAGTGCTCCCCTAGCAGCACAGCTATGGTGTTCTCTCACCAGGTTCCCAGGGGAAAGAAACTAGAAGGTTAAACTAAGGTCATCTTTCCAGAGAGATGAGAGGTTATGTCAACCTTTTCTTTACGATCCTTCCACCCATGATGAATGTTCAACGCACTTAACATGCAAATATACAAAGTAACATACATATGATCATTAGGATTTGACTTTTTCCATGGGACAGTCATATTCCTTTCGTCTCTTGACCAGTCCGTTTGCTATATGTCCAGTTAATCTTAATAGGACTCCAACATCTGTATCCTAGAAGCTATGGGCATGTTTACATCCAATAACAGTGCAGGACAGTTTAACAATCAAATCAGAGTACAGCATAATTTTTGTCCAGTTTAGCAAGTGTCCCCTTTTAAACATTCCAAACTTAGCATATCTCAAAGTGAATCTTTAAATCGTTATGCCAAAATCCATTCTACCCACGTTTCTTTTTTTCCTTTTTTAAAAAATTTCAGTTAAGAGTAATTTACGTTTTAGTTTCTCAAGTCAAAGCTCTTGGAGTCCCTTGCGTCTTTTCTTCTCGTCATAGCCCACGTTAACCCATTGGCAAACTGTCGGGGTGATCGAGTGTGAAAGCATAGTCGTACCCCAGTTATAAAAGAACATAGGTAGACCTGGGTCCTTCTGCCTTGAACTTTAAACATTTAGATTGTGTCACTTTTACCTCTTAAAATAGCCTGCCATTGATTATGAGGACTTTGCTCGGCTTTCCCGGTGTTTGTCACTAGAGGGCAGCAGAGGATCGGGGTTCGACTCCAGTATTGGTTCGTGCAGGCTGAGCTGCGCAGGGCGGGGCGGGGTGATGGCAGAGGGGGGGGTTGTCGTCATCTTCTGTTGGAATGCTCCAGCGGACAGTTCTTCAGATGGTCTCCCTACATGGGGACTGGGGAGTGAGGGGCCTTTAAAGCTTGGCCCCTGTGACTCAGGGCCGTGCTGGAAATCAGGCGTCCCGTGACCCTGCAGCGGGCAGCACCTTTGTGGGCCTTGGGGTGATGAGGAGAGAGGCTTGCAAGAAGGGCGCCCGGCACTCCTTCCCCCGCAGCTTGGGTGCAGCCTCGGCTGGCATATGGCGCTCCACCTGCTTTTTGTGGTCTCCCCTAGGTTGGGCAGAGGGCTCCGGGCCCCGGTGTGGACGGTTGCCCGAGTGGGGTAGACGCTCTCTCTGTGGCCTCACTTCCCAGACTCAAGTCCTAAACTGCATGCTTCTGGAAGTGCCGTCTATCCCTTGCAGTCCAAAGGGCTGCGTGGTCCTTACCAGCTTGTCTTGAGGTGAGAGGGGGTAGGCTGCCTCTTTTTGAGTCTCTCTCTGTGCCCTACACAAATATGCTTTATTCCAAATGACTTATTCCCTGGATGTAGCTCCTGGCCTTTGGCACAGAGAAGCTGCGCTGATAACCAAGTGAATGTATTTTCCCTACCCTTTCTCTTTCTTGCTGGATCTGGTTGATCCATTGGAAGACTAAAGGAAAATGTCAGCCTACAGTACAGTGTCTTGCCCTGTTCCAGTGAGGTATTTTTTCTGCCCCAGGGCTCAGGAAGCTGTCATTCCTAGGCACCCACTCTTCAGGGGCACGTTTAGGTTATCTATCCCGTGGTTCCTGACTACGGAGTGCATGCTGTCCCCTCCTGGCCATCCTGGCAGGTTCCTATCGTGAGCCCAGCTGCGGGCTCCTCTGCTAGATCAATCTGGAAACCTGCTGGCTGTACCAAGTGATGCAGGGCATCCTCTCACTTCCAAAGATGCCCGCAAAACGTGGTTGACAGCAAAGCCTACAAGCGAGTGAAAAGAATCAGGAGTTCCAGGGTTGCTGGGGGCTCCCATAAGCCATGTTTCTCTTATCTTCCCGGAAGTGAGTCACACCTTTCCTGACAGTCTAAACCGAAGTCAGGAAGGGGAGCAAGCGGCACTCCTCAAAGGTTCATCTGTGTTTTATCAGCTAACAATTGCACGCATGCTCTTCACGTTGTCACCTTCCTTATGAACTTTAATGGTATAACAGCTCATTCTCAGTAGTTGCTCTGCATTTGTATAACACCTTCTCACTGTACAGCAGTGGACTCTGCTGTGGGAACAGGTTTCTCCACCACACAGTCCTCACTACATCGCACTACAACAGGACCACAGAAACTTAGCCATAGAAGGAAATAATTGATAAACTGGATCTATAAAATTAAAGGCTTCTGTTAGGCAATTTACCACTAAGAAAATGAAAAGGCAAGCCACAGATTGGGAGGAAATAGTGTGTGTGTATTAGATCAGAATATGTAAAGAACTCTAACAGCTCAATAATAAAAAAGGCAACTCATTTTTTCAAATAGGCAAAATATTTGAACTAACATCCCACCAAAGTATAGAAATGGTTAATATACATGAAAAGGTAGTGAACATCATCAGCCCTCAGGGAAATGCTGATTAAACCACAATGTGACAGCACTCCCTAACCACAAGAATACCCCAAATGACAAGAGTAACAATACTGTGTTGGCAAGGCTATGGAGCAACTGGCATTCTTGTATATTGCTGGAGGGAAGGTAAAGTGAGATAACAATGTTGGAAAGCTGGCAGAATAGTATGAAGTTAATCACACACCTACCCTATAACCTAGAAATTCAACTCCCAGGGATTTACCCAAGAGAAATGAAAGCACATATTCATACAAATACTCGTACAGAATGTTCTAGCAGTTTTATTCATAACAGACAAAACCTGGAAAAGAGATAAACATGGTTAATTCATTCAATGGAATACTACTCAGTAAAATGGAATTTAAGGGGCTGGCCCCATGGTGTGGAGGTTGAGTTCTGTGCATTCCTGTTCGGCAGCCTGGTTCACGGGTTCAGATCCCCGGCAAGGACCTACACCGCTCATCATTCCTGCTGTGGTGGCAACCCACATATAAAATAGACAAAGATTGACACAGGTGTTAGTTCAGGGCTAATCTTTCTCAGCAAAAAAAAAAAAAATTAAAATACATGCAACAATATGAATTTCAAAACCATGTTGTGTGAAAAAAATCAAACATGAAAGAGTACATACAACATGATTCCATTTATATGAAATTTAAAAGCAGGGAAAACTAATCTATATGATAGACATCAGAAAAGTGGTTGCCTCTTATAGAAGGGATTGAGAGGAAATGGGCATGAGGTAATTTTGTTGGGTTTGCCATGATCAGGCCCAACCTACTTTGTATTCTTTCTTCTCCCATTACTCCACACCAGGGACACTGTTTTAGCAAGCCCCCCACCCCACCCCCAGTAGTCCCATTACCACAGTGAAAGCACTTGCAAATTGGGCTGTTACTCTGCACAAGCTGCCACTAAACGTCTGCCCAGCCAGTCGGCAGCTCCCTTCTTAACGCCTCCCACCCCTCTCCCTCCAGCTGCAGCAAGCTTAGCCCTTGATTTTATAGTGCCTCCCGAGCACGGACGCCTAGTCATTTCAATAGAGCACTGTCCCCCTTTTCACCTTAACATCCAGTGAGGTGTGAAGTTAGCACTGGGGAAGTAGATGTCAACATTCAGGCACGCACTGTTCCTGAATACCACCCGTCGTCATGTCAGAGACTGCTGCAGAGGCGCATCACACAGAAAAGGACCGCCTCATCACAGGAGACCTGCCCTCCACGTCAAGCCGCTCTCTTGTTTTCGGAAGCTCTGACACAAAGTGAAGCTAAACCCGGCCCTCTAGGGGGATTTCTTGGGCCCCACTAGAGGGATGGACAAACACTAGAAGGGCCTAAGAAAATGAAGAAAATTGTAATTGAATACGTCCTTTATTTTTCTGATCCTTTCATTTTGAAATGTGGGTGACTGCCACTTCCTAGCATCCTGTATTCACCTAGGACCCATTTCCCCCACAGCAGCTTAGGAGAAAGCAGCCAACCTGCTTTGTAATGTCAGGACAAATGAGAACATCAACTAACGTTAAAATGGTAGGGAAAGTGGAAGAAAAACTGGAAAAATGAACCAAGATTTAGTGAAAAATACAACACATTGGAGAATAAAAAGGGGTGTTCATGGGATGCAGTTGTAATGGGTCATATTTTTTCCCTAACAGATGGATTCAATTAACTAGCATTTTACTGAAGATTTTCACACCTAGGTCCAAAAGTAAAACTGGTCCATGATTGTCCTCGAACCTCCTTGCCTCGTTCTGGAGCCGCGGTTATAGCGGCCTTGCCGAGCGGGTCGAGCAGCTGCTGTTTGTCTCGCACTTTCAAACAGCGCGGTGCCTGTTGGAGGGAGAGCCGGAGGAAGCGCCTGCACGGGGGCACGAGGCAACTCTTAGGGGCAACAGAGGCGCTCCTTACCTTGACTCTGCAGGGAGCCATGCGTGCTACAACTCATCAAACCGTGCACTTCGAATATGTGACGTTTACTGTCAATCACACCTCAGTAAGGCTGTATAAAACCCCCAGAAATGAAACTTAGGTCTGGGCTCTGTGCTCGGGCTCCAAAGGGTGGTGGCAGTGCCCTGAATTCCCACGCCAACCCGCCCCTGGGAGAGAACCATCCTGTGCCCACTGCCATCACCTGAGAAAAGAACACCAGACGAGTTACCAAGAGGAAAACATTAAGGTCGTTAGACTGTCAAGGACAATCAAGAATGTCTCCCGTGCAGTAGGACAGCTTCCATGGAGCAATTTCTGGAAAGAGACTGGATCTTTAGGCACTCCTTCACAGCATTTCAGACAATCCAAGACCCCTCTAGCCAGCCACTTCCAAGGGGCGCCAAAGGGAAGCAGGCTCCCTCCACGTTTCCTCAGCACCGTGCAGCTACAGCTGTGGGGTCACGGGGGTCACCGCAAAGACCGGGCGGGAGGGGCAGTGGAGCTGATCTCGAGAGGCCCGCAGATTCCCTGGACACGCAGCCTGTTGGGACGTGCAGGGAAAAAGAGGACTGCAGACTTCCCTGGAGCTCCACAGGAATGTGTCATCCCGGCCAACGCTCCTAGCACAAACCTGAAAGCCCAGCTGAACACACTTGAAGAGCGAATTCCCACATGCAGCCTTACACAGTGTCAAGGGGGAAGGAAACTGGACACGTGGACAGCAAGGAGCCCTACGTGCTCTGCGCCACTGCTAGAGGCGCGCCCCGCCCCCCGCCCCGCGCGCCCCGCCCCCCGCCTGCGGCACAGCGAACCCAGGGCGGAGGCCAGCGGCAGCCTCACCGCCGTTGGACCTAGCCCCGTGCCGCCCGCTCCCTCCCAGCACAAGGCCTGCAAACTGAGACCCCCCCGCCATCGCCTTCTCCAAAAACACCGAAAGTACAAGCATCAGCACGCTCAAGTTGGTAGTTTTATGTATCTTTTAACTTTTTTAAATTGTACAGTTTACAAATATACTTTTTTCAGGAAAAGGGAAAAAGTTTTATTGATTTTGGTAAATACTTATAGAACAGCTAAACTCCAGAAAGTAAAATATCAGGTTTTTAAAAATTTCTATAACAATTTCTATAAATCTAACAATTTCTAAGTGAATCTACAAGGTTACCTTAGACGAAAACTTAAAGATGTAACCAAATCGTGGTTTCTCACCCAACACTATTGACATTCGGGGCCTGATAATTCTTTGCGGAGGGGTACGGTGCTGGGTGTGGTGGGGTGTTTAGCAGCATCCCTGGCCTCTACCCACTAGATTCCCTTCCTCCTCAGTTGTGACAACCAGAAACTTCCAGACAAATGTCTCCTCTGGGCAAAACTGCCCCTGGTTCAGAACCCCTGAGCTAAACATATCATCTCTTTTGTGAATGTTATATCTGTTTGATGCTATAACGTGCCATTCATGTTCTATTTGTTTCCAGAAAAGGAACAGCCATATAAATTACTTTCCTTGCTATCATTTTGCATCCTGGAGAAAAAGCTTCTAAGCTTTGGAGAAAAAAGAAAAAAAAAAACAGGGTGGCCCAGTGGCGTAGTAGTTAAGTTCACACCCTCCGCTTCAGCAGTCTGGGGTTAATGGGTTTAGATCCCAGGTGCAGACCTAAACACCATTCATCAAGCAATGCTGTGGTGGTGTCCCACATACAAAATACAGGAAGAAGAGCACAGATGTTAGCTTATGGACTAGCTTCCTCAAGCAAAAAGAGAGGGATTGGCAACAGATGTTAGCTCAGGGCCAGTTTTCCTCAGCCAAAAAGAAAGAAAAGTAAAGAAAAGAAATCTGGGTCTGCCTGAGTTCAGAGCCTTTGCCACTAGGCTAGAAAATGTAAAGGCAGATCATTTTACCCTGTGTTTCCAGAAAGGCTAAAAGGGAAAGTACATTTGCAAAGTACTTTTTACAAAGGCTTTGTGAGCAGCTATAAGAATGAAAATTCCAGAAGCTATTAGATGAAGGGCAAGTCCTACAGATCAATACTGTGCAACTCAAAAGGAGAGATGCGATCTATGTTAGAAATAAAAGGTAACTTCAGTGTCTGGAGACCTCATGACCATCTTGCAGTGCACTGTAGAAACAAGTAAGAGAAACCTATTCCTTCCCTCCAGGAGCTGGAGCCCCAAGCACGGGGTGAGGTCGTGCACATCTAGTCTGGGCCCCCTCTCCTCCTTTGAGGACTGCTGATTTACTCCTTGGAAGGGTGCTCACTAACATTCACTCTGGCCAGCCTGTCCTACCCGAGGGCTCACTGCACATTCTCCTTCTGCCTGCACCCAGTCAGGGGCTGGGCTGCAGCAGGAGCAGGGGAAGGACACTGCCTCTGGACTGTCAAAGTCACTGAAAGGCGTTTCCTCATCAGCTGCCGCTCCATTTACACTCTAATCCAGTGGCATCCGCTTTGACGCTGCTGACCCCCAGGAGCACACAGCTCTCTGGGGAGGGAGAATCTTTAGGGCGACTCTGTAGCCTTCTTTGGCTGAAAACACAAGGATAAGCCCAAGTAAGGGGTACGCCCTGCTGGCCCAGGAAGGCCCAGGAACAGAGAGGCCATGGGGGCTGGCTGACTGCATCCTGGCTCCCGACTGAGGTTCAGGACACCTAGTTCTAGCTCCATCCCCATCAGCAAGTCATCTCCAACCTCTGAGCCTCAGCTTCCACATCTGTAACACAAAATGTGGTCTTTAAAGAAGACACTCATAATCAGCTGGGTTAAGCCAGAGCAGAGCAAGAACTGGCACATCCTTTCATCCACTGCCAGGTAAGCATTTGGTACCTGGGAGAGGTCTGCAGTTTCAACAAGTGCCAATCTTAAGTTCTACAGCAATGCTACTCAAAGTGTGGTCTGTGGACTGGGCCAGCTGGTCAGCTGTTACTGGTCCAAGACAAGATAGGCAGAAAGAACAGGAGCAAGCTTTGAGAAATGCATATGTAATAATCTGACACGTCCCCAAAGCCCCAGCACATGAACAGTGAACTTGTCCCACGGAATAAGGCACAGGGCAGTTTGGACGTGGTGGAACTGGCAGGAAGAGGGCCAGGTGGCATGAGCTGTGTGCTGGTGCACAGGAGGACCTCCTCACAGTGTGTGCCACTTAAGGGTCAGTCAGCTATAATCCAACATTGTATAATCTGTACACATTTTTGATTCATTTATGATATATTTTTATAATCATTTGGGCTTTTACTTAAGACTTTTAACATAAATGCACACACATAATTGGTAGCTACATTAGGCAAATAAATTTCTATGGCAAAGTGCTAAAACCACAGTGTAATTTGTGGGAGAGTACTGACTAATGAAGTCATGAATGAAACTGTTACTTAAGTGACATTTACTTACCAAATAAATTCAGAATGAACGATCTTTTGAGAAACAGTTTGAATTAAAAGGCGGATAGAGGCAGATGTTGGCATTATACATGTGACCATTAAAGCTTTTGGGGGCTTCACATAGAATTGCTCTTCAGATTGCTAAGACTAAAAACCATTTATAGCTGCTGAGAGCTTAGCAAAAGATTGCACTGGACATGTTTGCTTAGAAAGCTTGGGTGAAACCCAGAATAAATAGGGCTCAAATACCACTTCCTAATCTGATGTGTTTAGGAACTGGCCAAGAAGACAGAGGACCAGCTCATAGAACACAGACAGCTACCTACTTTTCATCGCAACCTGACAACTCACAGAGATTGCTACAATGACAGTATTTTTAGTGTTATGTAATTTGAACATGATAGTGAAAATAATTTTTTTCCAGCCTTATTGCTGACAAACACAACTGCCTCTGAACTGAATAAACTGGGAAGGGTCACATCGTCAGCACGTTTGATCTGGAATTGAATTTGGAGTAGAAATATGCTCCAACGGCACAACTGCAGTGAGAGCAGAAAACTGTGCACGAGTCACCCAGATTGCGAGCTTGCAACTGAGTGTAATCAGCTTATAAACTCCTTCAGGGAGAAACTCTTGTCAGGAAACCAAGGTCAACTGAACTACAAAGGGTGCTTAGTGACACAGCCCAACCTGTGGGAAATCTCAGAAGATGCCTTTTCTAATGTAACAGCGTGGAAGCTGAATCGTGGCTCGTACTGCAGGCTGCGTTAGGATCTTTACGGAGTGGAAAAGTTGTGTCAAGAATGTCTGAAGTACAAGGCAAATTCTTCATGTTTCTACAAAATAAGAAACTAGCTTGGTTCTAACTTTGTAAAATGTAAACTGGATAGTCTTGCTTGTCTGTCTCTTCTCTCCACCATCTAATGATTCCTACACTTCCACGCCAAGAAGCACGGCGACATGTTTTTGCCCAAGAATATATATATGATTAAAGGGCAAAAACAAAAGTTAGAAGCTTGGAAGAACAGAGTTTCACAGGGTTTTGGCATGTTCCATAATTTCACAATGACTCTCAATCAAGTAGATGATTATCTTAATATTGCCAGTCTGAAGTTATAAACATCTTAGGAATTTGACAATGCTTTAAATTTTATTTTTCATTAAGATCTACATGTAGAAAAATCATGGCTCTATCTTTTATTGAAAGGTAATTTTGAAAAAAGTAATTGAAATGTAACTATACGAGATAAATTGTGGAACTTACTGTTGATGGACTGAAAATGAATTTAGAAAGCACACCATCACTTGTTTTACGTTGGATCAAAGTTAAAAATGAATTATTATCTGAAACTACTTTAAAATCTCCTTTTACATTGTAATCAATATAACTCTATGAGACTAGTTTCTCTGAGTTTTTAAAAGAAAACATAGAAGTCATTTAGATAGCTTACCCCCCTAGAAGTAGCATCATAAACCCAAATTATACTAGATAAATTAACAAGAATAAGCACAATTGTGGAATGACAAAATGTAAATAGGGATTCTCTGTATTCATCACCTATATACATACTTTCAGTGAATGTGTATTGATTTTAAAATTCTTTTTTCCCCTATATTTATGCTAATGGTAGTTAATAAAATGCAGTTTCATTGTGCTGTCTTTAAAAAACTGGGGGGCCGGCCCCGTGGCCAAGTGGTTAAGCCTGTGGGCTCAGCCCAGGCAGCCCGGGGTTTCACGGGTTCAGATCTTGGGGGAGGACCTAGGGCTGCTCATCAGGCCATGCTGAGGCGGCGTCCAATACAGCACAACCAGAAGGACCTACAACTAGAATATACAACTATGTACTGGGGGGCTTTGGAGGAAAGAAGGAAAAAAACCACTTAAAAAACTGAGTTTCTATTATGTCTACTTTTTCATTTCATTTTTCTAGTAAATCACTTGTATAGTATTTTACAGAAACCTAAGTCCACAATGGATAAGAAATATTTTTTTAAAAAGCCAAACCGGCCCTTCACCATAGCCAATTTGAGAGGCACTAGTTGACAGGCAAATTGTTTCCTATTACCTCCTCACACAGCTCTCCTCCACGTTCTTTCATTGAGGTCAAGTACTCATCTGGGTGTGTGTGTTGCTAGGCACCTCCCCTTAATCTTTTGACCCTTCAAGGGATATCTGTGTGTTGCGAGGATTCTCTTATAGGTAAAAAGGCGACTGAAGGCTCAGAGAAACTAAGCTGCAATTATGAAAGGCCTGTAGGTAGAGCCGATGATCAGAGTCAGCAAATCTGTTGGACTTGAGAAGACAGCTCAGCGTCTTGCCCAAATTCCGAGTTGGCTCTATAATCTACTGATAGAAAAGGAACGCTGGACTCAGGTTCTCCAGTGCAGCGGTGAGAGGACAGACTCTGGAGTCAGTCTGCGGAAATTCAAGCTCGATTCTGCTCCTACCTACAGTAGGACCTTGCACAAATTACTTCAGTTCTGCCATAGTTGCCATGCTCTTCATGTGAAAAATGAGGATAATAACAGTAACACCTACCACAAAGAGTTGCTGTGAGGATTAAATGAAACTGCACATGGAAAGTGCCTCGGTAGTACTGGGATGGAGTCAATAATTGTTAGCGCTTCTTGTCATTACTGCGCAAAGCATTGTCAACCTACAACAGAGGCAAGCGAAAAAAGAAGAGCATTTATTTGGGGTCTCAGAATTGCAATTCGGGGAACACAGGTGCTGGCAGCAGCCAGACAAGTTTTGCCCTGAAAAGTGAGAACGCCCTCAGGTGTTTGTTAGGGAGGGTCAATTTACCATACAGTTCATTGGCTTACCCGAAGACATCTTGCTGCTACCAGAAAAGTATATTTTTTGCACGGTTCTTCAGAAAGTCCTTTCTCAGAAAATAATTCCCTTTTGGCAAGTCAGCAAGGTCAGCACAGTTTCCTGTTTTTAACAAGATGGAGTCCAGGGTACAAAATGGAGTCACTGCTGTCAACTCCTTTCACATGCTGCTATCAAAGTGAACTTCTGCCACACTCGATGAGGCAGCGGGGAGAATGTCCTTATCAACATTTTGAATACGAGGAAACACAGGCTTGGAGAATTAAATGACCTCTTCCAATCCTAAGCAGGGCGACTGCTCATTTCCAGACCCACGCTCTTAACCCTACAAAGCTCAGCCTTTCGGCAGATGGCTGCCGGGTCGCAGGGACGTGCGTCCACCAACCACCGTTCCGGCAGCGGGCCCTCGCCTTCAATCAAGTATAGGCGGGCCTCCCTGTGGCTTCCACCTGTTGGGCTTGGCCATGCTCTGGGAAGCTGGAGGACAAAAAAAGAGCATTCGACATGCTTTGTCTAGAAGAGAGCCGCCCGCCCCAACCCCACAGGAAAAGCCAGAGCCTCCCCCGGGCGGGGCCGCAGCCGGGCGCCCACCGTTCTCAACCTGCCCCTGCGCCCCCGCCCCCGGGACTCCAGGGAGCCCATCAGAGGGCCCGCTGCGGCGGCCTTGCGAAGGCACACGCTCGCCGACCCTCCGGCTGGGCTCGGCGCCCCAAGCCCACTCCGGACAACCACAACTAGTGTCCTCCGCCTTCCCATTTCCTAAGGGAGGTACCACGAAAGGAGGCCACCCAGCTGCACCACAAACACCCGCGGCTCCCCAGCAATCACTTTCGGCGTCTCTAGGTGACAACCCAGCGCTCCCAGCCTGTCTCCCCGCCCCTCCGGCCCCGCAGCGGCCCGGCCTCTGCACGGAAAACCCACGTAGGAGCAGACGCTCACTCTAGCCCGCGGAGCCGCGGGTTTCTGCTTCCTCCAGGCTGGACGCAGCCTCGACAGGAGCAACTCGCCCGGCCCGATGCTTCCCAACCGCCACGCAGCCGGCCCAGCCGCCCCGGCCGCCCCGCCCCGCCCCGCCCCGCCCCGCCCCGCCTCAGGCCCCGCCCCCGGCGCCGCAGCCCCGCCCCGCCCGTCCCGCAGTGCCCGCGAGCAGCCTCCCCGCGGCCAACCGCGCGGTGGGCCTGAAAGTGCAGGCTTTCTGCGCCTGCGCGCGGTTGGTACCGCCCCGCCACGTGGCCTTGGGGAACTGCGCCCGGAGCTTCGCGCTCTGTCCGGTCGAGGAGCCGGAAGGGGCGGGTGCGCGTGGGGCAGCGAACCCAGTGGGCTGGGGATTCCTCCTACAGCCCCAGAAAGCCGCCCCTGATGGCAGAGGGCGGTCGTAACAACGGCGACCCTGGACTCTGGAGACCAGTCCCCGGGGCGCGGGCAGGCCGGTCAGGGGCCCCGAGCTTGGGCTGAATGGAAGCCCAGGCTGGCGGCGTTTCGGCCCGCCACCCCGACCGCCATCTGGGCCAGACGACCACCGTGCTTCCCTCCCATTTGTCCCCTCCTCCCCTGGGTAAACTGATACCCACGGGTCTCCATAGGAATGACCGGAATCGTGTCCAGGGATCCAGGCTGGGCCAGGGCTGAGATCTGAGCGGAGACCAGGCTCAGGGCGACGGGGGGCCTTCAGGGGAGGTTCGGGGTCAGCGACCGAAAGCGGGGAGCAGCGCCTACCCCAGGGCCGCAAGCGCCCAGCGCGGGCTGGCAGAGGGCGCTCAGGGGGAGCCGCGGGGCCTCCCGTGGCACCTGGGGTCATGGTCCGCGTCGGCGAGCACGTCTGCTCCAGAGCGCACAGCCTGTGGCCCTTGAGCTTTGGCGCAGCGTGGCCTTCGTTGGTAACCGTAAGGCGTGGACCTGTGAAGATGGAAACTCAATCGAAGTAAGCTGGAGAAGGGAGGAGGGAAGTGGAGACAGCTGCCAGAAACAGCTTCCACGTTTCTTAGGATGTGCTGTGCCTCCCGCGCCCCCCCACCGCCGTTTCAGAATTTATGCACAATCTCTTCCTTCTGCTTAACAACCTTTTAGTCCTTCGCCTACGTCCTGCCCTCAACTTCTTGCTCATCCTTCAGATCTCAGCACTTAACGTCACTTTCTCAAAGAGGCTTACTCTTCTTCCCCAGCTTAGATCGGGTGCTCCTTTCACAGGCTTCTGTAGCACCTTAGTCCCTTCAGGCTGCGATGACAAAAATGCCATAGACTGGGTGGGGTATAAACAACATTTATTTCTCACAGTCTTGGAGGCTGGAAGTCCGAGATCAGGATGCCAGCTAGGTTGGGTGATGTCCTTTTTCTGGGGGGCGGCAGACTTCCTGTATCCTCACGTGGTGGAAGAGGACAAGAGAACTCTCCGGGGGCCTCTTTTATAAGGTACTAATCCCGTTGATGAGAGTCCTCTCTCATGACCTAATCACCTTCTAAAGGCCTCACCTCCCAATACTATCACCTTAGGGGGTAGCTTTAACGATAGGAACGGGGGGGGGGTGCACATTCAGACCATAGCAGCACTCTCTTCTTCGTAGTGCTCTTCAAAGTTTGTAATCATATAGAGATTTCTTTTTAAAACTTGGTATATATCTTACTCACCCGACTCCCTACACCCTGGATAGTAACCTCTGTGAGGAGGGGGCAGATACTTGTTTTGTTTACCGTGGGATCCCTGACATCTAACACAGTGGCTGGCATATGGAAGTTGCTCAATAAATATTTGTGCAATGCATGAACATTGTCTTTAACCCCTTGGAAGTATAATAAGATCTTGTGGCTACGTTCTTTTTTTCTCTTGTTCATTATCTACATATGATCCCAGAGAGCTATTTATGTAATATACAAAACCCCATCAGGATTGTCGTGATTAATAATTTGGCCTGAAAATACTCCCCTGTCAATCACTTTTGGTCTATATCATCCAGGGAAAACTTCACTTGTCAGGTCACTGCTGCCGTTCAGGAGCCAGGGAACTGTTTCCAAAGGTTTCACAACGACGTTCTGGTAACTTGTGCTCTCTGTTATTAGGTACAAAATGTTTTGTAAAAAATTTTGACACTGCACCTCAATTTCCTCCTCTGTATGATGGGGAAACTTACACTTATCTACCTCCTGCATGGGATCATTATGGTAAAATGATCACGTATGTAAGAGGACTTTGAAAATTTTAGACCCCTTTCTAGAACTCTAAAACTCTAGAAACTTAAAGAAATATTTTTGTTATTTATTCCTTTCCACTAATTGATCCAGGCCCCAACTCTCCACCTTGTGGTTCGTTTACAGCTCACATTACCCATATGGATCAATGAAAATACACTCCTTTGCTCTCCTCCCTTTTAAGTTTGTTTCTTCTTAAAGATACTTGGTTTCTTATTAAAGGTACTTACAGATGCAATTAATCCTTTCATTGTCTGTACAGGAGCTAAACTCTCTAGTGTTTTATTTGAATACTATATTAGATATAATGCAACACACGTTTCTTTTGTCTAGTTACCACTCAATGGCAAGAAAATAATTCATTTGTGGATTGGAATCTTTAGGTATAAAATGTGCCATTCTTGACTAGTCAAAACACAAAATCTTAAAGCACATAGAAGTTGAAGTGTTTCAGCAGAATGCTGGCCAGTGCTCACCTGACAAAACCCATGAGAAATCTTTCTAATCAGGCATAAGTATTACGTATCTATTCTCATTTACGTGATATACCCGGTACCTATAGGTTTTTCACAAGCCACACAGAAAAATCCATTTCATTACTTTATAATTTCCCTTTGTAAATGGATATATATATATCAATATCGTACTTAATGTGGTAATGAAGAGCAAGGGAGCGGGGAGAGGTGTACAGATGTAAAGACCTCTATACAAGTTTTACTCTGCTACCTAAGTAAATGCAAGTTAGTTAACGCCTATAAACGTCTTAATCCAAGGCAGGGAGGGTGAACACTGGCCAGGTGGAAAGTGCTAATGTCCCAGAGAAAAGGGGGTGGGAGGGTGGGAGCTGCATCGCCTGAACAGGTTAGGGCTGGGAGTTTGTTCGGCTAGTGTGGGGGAGGGTGGATAGGGGTAAGAGCAAAGGTAAGCAAAGGGTCACTTTGGCAACCATTCAGCAGGTGGGAGAAACTGGAACAAATAGGCATTAATCTGAGGCCTGGGTAAAAGTAGGTGACAGTATTTTCCTAACAAAAACGTGAGAACTTGTGGACAAGTACAAAGGAACTTGTGTGGATAGTGTTACTAAATATTTATAATTTGAATAGTTGAAGGAAATGTGTTCTTTATGGTAGCTCTAGTCTAGGGATGATCTTTGGGCTTAGGCTTGAAGAGATGGCCTTTTCTGGCCCTTGGTGTCTGTCATCTTCGCACTATTTCTGGGAACCTACAAGTCTTTTTCTTCCTCTCCCTCCTCTCTAAACAATAAAACCTCAATAAGGAAATAAAGAATATTTTTATTATTTGCGTTTGTGTCTTAAAGAGTGGGGGAATTGGGTATTTTCTATTTTTCTTAAGAAATCAGCTAAGCTATTAGAGTATACCCTCAATGGATAGTTTCCCCTTTGACTGAAGTCCTCCTCTGCTTTCTAACAAAATGTTAACAACCTTGGCTCTTTCCTGAGACCAAGAGCATGGGCATCGCCTGTATCTAGCTCACTGGCTCATGGAGTTTTTCTTACCTTTTCCTTCAGTCTTATAATGACTAGTGAAGTAGAACTTGCTGTAACATCTTATTAGCAGCCCCGAAGCATGCTAGCCTCAGAAAAGCTGTAAAGGTTTTGACTTTCTGTTGTAGTCAGGCCTCACTGAGTGGATGTAGTCACCCACATTAGGGAGGGCCATCTGCTTTACTGTCTACCAATTAAATTTTTTTTTTAACAAATCGAAGTTTTTATTTGTGTGGCCAATCATCATTTGTACTGCGTGCATCTTTATTTTAATATCCCTTTGACAGGTTCTAAGCTTTTGTTGCACAGGGAATAAAAACTACAGCTTTTCTACAGCCCTTTGCCCACCTGAACATGAAACAGGCATAGGGCAAGACAAAGGCACGAGTGGGAACACTGAGTTCCACCATTGAGCACAGCTCATGACCGTGTCTTTAGGGGTCCTTGAAGAGGGGGTAAACTTCTAAAAAGAGGGTCATTTTCCTTTCCCCTGTTTTATAATGGTGGTGGTTTTAATCCCCATCTCATTGCACCTTCTCTCTGGGCATGGGCAGCATCACAGAGTGAGGATAGAAGAGCCCTCCATTTCCGATTTGACCAGGTTAATAGCTTTGGTCAACCTGTCAGTGACTTTCTCCGTGTTTCCTCTTTGCACTTCAGTAGCTCCCATGGTTTTATATGCAAAAATCACATTTGTTGTCAATTTCAGTAGCTTTGCTTATAAGCTCCAAACCTCTGTTCAGAATTTGCTTCCACTGAAGTTGAGTAAACCTTTATGAACATATTTTGTGGCATTATCTAGTTCCAAATCAATACATTTATCATACATTTCACTAGCTTTACCAAACTGTCATTGATCTGTCATTGCCTGGGCATGCAGTCTTCAGCACATCTTGGAAATTTCACTATGACCTTTTCAAACCCTTTCATATCTGCTTGGATTTGGCAAGAACTGTTTCCTACATGTGCCTGGTGATACAGTGCAGAACACTTCTGAGCTTGTGCCAGAGCAGACTCAGGTCTTAATCTAATACATTCATCAAAATCTGCCACTATTTTTCACTTGATCAAGCAGCATTTTCAGCTGTCTTTGGTGGTAATAAACGTCTGCATTCTGAGGCTCGATCTCAGCAGCCGTGTTAAAATTCTGAGTCCAGCAAAGGCTGCTGCTGTTGCATGACGTGTATATTGGCCTTGAAGTATCCAGAATTTCTTTTACTTCTAAAGCCTCCCCTTCCATGTTCTCATCTTCATCAGATTTCTCTCACTTAAGTGTGAGCGGAGGAATTACATCATTCAGGAAAGAACTGAAGTAAGATTTGATAAACAGTGGAGATGGCATCAGAGATTCATGATTTAGATTATTGGTTTGTTATCAAAGGATATAACAAGAATAACCAGATGGAAGAGATGCATAGGGCAAGGTATGTGGGAAGGAGCTTGGAGCTTCCATGCCCTTTCCAGGCAAGCCATGCTCCCCAAATCTCCATATGTTGACCAACCCAGAAGTTCCCCAATTTAAATGTTATTCTCATCCAAGAACACACTCACAGAAACACCCAAGATCACGTTTGAGCAAATATCTGGGAACACTGTTGCCCAGTCAAATGGACACATAAAATTAACCATGACAGGGTTTGAATTTTGTCAAATGCTTTTCTACATCAATTTGAGATGACTGTGGGTTTTCCCCTTCATTCTGTTAATGTGGTGTGGTAAATTGACTGATTTTCATGTGTTGAACTATCTTTGCAATCCATAAATCCCTCTTGGTCATGTTGTAGAAACCTTTTAATATGCTGTTGAATTTGGTTTGTTAGTATTTTGTTGAGGATTTTTGCACCAGTCTTCATAAGGGTTATTGGTCTGTGGTGTCTCTGCCTGGCTTTGATATTGGGGTAATGCTGGCCTCAGAGAATGTGTTAGGAAGTGTTCCCGCCTCTTCTATTTTTTAACCATGTGGTGGTTAAAGGCACAGTAGAGACACAAAGAACACAAGTACTGCGCCAGAACTAATGATTGCTCAAAGGAGTCATTTCAAGTTCTTGCAATATATTGCATCAACTATCACTAATTAAGAAGCACTGCTTAAGACTGAGGAAAAGACAAACATCTAAAGATAAACAACAGTGTAATCGATAAGGAGCTCTTTGCAATGAAAGAGACGCCCTAAGGTAAACCATGGTTAATTGCCAGGCGTATGTGATGAAATAATTCAGACGTGAAAGAGAAAGGTTGATGTGGGCTGGGGGGAATTCACAGAAGAGAGGGAATTTAGAATTTCACATGCAGAGAGATGAGAGGAATAAATTATGGATGGAAAAGTAGAACATGCAAGAGTAATGAAGTGGGAATGAGCCAAGACCTATTTATGGACAGCAAAGAGCCCATTTTGGCTGGGACAAAGGGCTCGGGGAGATAAAGAGTTTGAGATGGTCCTCTCCAGGTGTAGGGGACTGGAACTCCAGGAGGGTGGAACTTATCTTACAGAACCTCCTGAGGGGCTAGAGAGGTGTACTGATAGGATCAAAGGAGTGTTTTAGTAGTACAAACCGGCTGCATGATGCAGAGAGCCCTCAAGCGGAAAGAGACTGGCACCAAGGTAAGAGAACAGATGAAGTCAGGAGGGCATGACTTGGTCTTTTTTGTTCACTCGCCTATGCCCAGAGCCAAGAACAGTGCCTTTCATATAGTTGGTGCTCAATAATTATTTAGTGAATGAATGAAAAAAGACAAATGAGCAAATGGAAATAAAGTTGGGAATGCAAAAAACATTTTGAAGGAAAAAGCAGTAGTACTGAGTGACTATTGGATGTGAGTATCAAGATTATGCTAACATTTCTAACAGTGGGAGAATTTATAACCTATTGAGAGAACGATGGTGGCACTAATAAAGATAGGGATATCCAGAGGCAAAGGCAGTTAGGAGGGCTAGAGGGAGGAGGATATACGCATATTTAGACGAGGTGAGTTTGAGGTGCTGGGTGACACATCCGAGTGGAAATGCCAGGTGAACCACACGAACTGGATTTTGAAGAAGTCAGGACTGTGAATACTGATTTGTTGAATCTTTTAGAAACCTTTGCACCTAGGTTGTGGTTTAAACCTTAGACATAGATGGGATCTAAGTTAAGGCAGGAAAAACAGAAAACCAAAGTCAATGTTGGAAATTTGGGGAGCATCCACATTTAGGGGATTGGAAGTGAAATATATTGAAACTCCTTTGAGAAGAACACTAAATGTCTGTGGAGTGTTAAGTCACAGCAAAAATGGAATTTTGGTATTTAAAGACTATTCTATAGTGATCAAAGATGTATAATATTAAGAGTGATAATGATTGATGACCTGAAATGACTGAAATAAGTTCTCAGTGATTTAAGATCAAACTGGTAAGAGAAAAAAATATATAACTGCTATCAAGAACTATGTTTTATTTTCCTGTGGGAAAGTGCCCACTTAGCAACAATCACTCTTTAAGCCAGGCTTCTGTCACTTCTCTCCCAGCCCCACCCCTTCTGAAATCCTCAAGATTCACACCCTGGCAGTTCTCCTGGCTTCAGCGTGGGCCTATGAGGTAGGTCCAGGAAGAATTGTATTTATTTTTTAAAATTTCCTTCCAGAGTGTTCTTTTTTTTTTTTTTTTTATTAATGTTATGATAGATTACAACCTTGTGAGATTTCAGTTGTACATTTTTGTTAGTCATGTTGTGGGTACACCACTTCCCCCTCGGTGCCCTCCCCCCACCCCCACTTTTCCCTGGTAACCACCGATCAGATCTCCATATCAATATACTAAATTCCACCTATGAGTGGAGTCATATAGAGTTCGTCTTTGTCTGACTGGCTTATTTCGCTTAACATAATACCCTCGAGGTCCATCCACGTTGTTGTGAATGGGCCAATTTTGTCTTTTTTTATGGCTGAGTAGTATTCCATTGTGTATATATACCACATCTTCTTTATCCAATCATCAGTTTCTGGGCATGTAGGCTGGTTCCACGTCTTGGCTATTGTAAATAATGCTGCGATGAACATAGGGGTGCAACGGACTCTTGAGATTTCTGATATCAGGTTCTTAGGATAGATACCCAGTAATGGGATGGCTGGGTCATAGGGTATTTCTATTTTTAACTTTTTGAGAAATCTCCATACTGTTTTCCATAGTGGTTGTACCAGTTTGCATTCCCACCAACAGTGTATGAGGGTTCCTTTTTCTCCACAACCTCTCCAACATTTGTCACTCTTGGTTTTGGATGTTTTTGCCAATCTAACGGGTGTAAGGTGATATCTTAGTGTAGTTTTGATTTGCATTTCCCTGATGATTAGCGATGATGAACATCTTTTCATGTGTCTATTGGCCATATTCATATCTTCTTTTGAGAAATGTCTGTTCATGTCCTCTGCCCATTTTTTGATCGGGTTGTTTGTTTTTTTGCTGTTAAGCCGTGTGAGTTCTTTGTATATTATGGAGATTAACCCTTTGTCGGATAAGTGGCTTGTGAATATTTTTTCCCAATTAGTGAGCTGTTTTTTTTGTTTCAATCCTATTTTCCCTTGCCTTGAAGAAGCTCTTTAGTCTGATGAAGTCCCATTTGTTTATTCTTTCTATTGTTTCCCTCAACTGAGGAGTTATAGTGTCCGAAAAGATTCTTTTGAAACTGATGTCAAAGAGTGTACTGCCTATATTCTCTTCCAAAAGACTTATTGTCTCAGGCCTAATCTTTAGGTCTTTGATCCATTTTGAGTTTATTTTGGTGTGTGGTGAAAAAGACTGGTCAATTTTCAATCTTTTGCATGTGGCTGTCCAGTTTTCCCAGCACCATTTGTTGAAGAGACTTTCTTTTCTCCATTGTAGGCCCTCTGCTCCTTTGTCGAAGATTAGCTGTCCATAGATGTGTGGTTTTATCTCTGGGCTTTCAATTCTGTTCCATTGATCTGTGGACCTGTTTTTGTACCAGTACCATGCTGTACTTTGATCACTGTAGCTTTGTAGTATGTTTTGAAATCTGGGATTGTGATTCCGCCGGCTTTGTTTTTCTTGCTCAGGATTGCTTTAGCAATTCGCGGTCTTTTGTTGCCCCATATGAATTTTAGGATTGTTTGTTCAATATCTGTGAAGAATGTTCTTGGGATTCTGATTGGGATAGCATTGAATCTGTATATTGCTTTAGGTAGTATGGACATTTTAACTATGTTTATTCTTCCAATCCATGTGCAAGGAATGTCTTTCCATCTCTTTATGTCATTGTCAATTTCTTTCAAGAAAGTCTTGTAGTTTTCATTGTATAGATCCTTCACTTCCTTGGTTAAGTTTATCCCAAGGTATTTTATTCTTTTCGTTGTGATTGTGAATGGGATTGAGTTCTTGAGTTCTTTTTCTGTTAGTTTATTGTTAGTGTATAGAAATGCTACTGATTTATGCACGTTAATTTTATACCCTGCTACTTTGCTGTAGTTGTTGATTATTTCTAATAGTTTTTCTGTGGATTCTTTGGGGTTTTCTATATATAAGATCATGTCGTCTGCAAACAACGAGAGTTTTACTTCTTCGTTACCTATTTGGATTCCTTTTATTTCTTTTTCCTGCCGAATTGCTCTGGCCAGCACCTCCAGTACTATGTTGAATAGGAGTGGTGAAAGTGGGCACCCTTGTCTTGTTCCTGTCCTCAGAGGGATGGCTTTCAGTTTTTGTCCATTGAGTATGATGTTGGCTGTGGGTCTATCATATATGGCCTTTATTATGTTGAGGTACTTTCCTTCTATACCCATTTTACTGAGGGTTTTTATCATAAATGGGTGTTGGATCTTGTCGAATGCTTTCTCTGCATCTATTGAGATGATCATGTGGTTTTTGTTTTTCATTTTGTTGATGTAGTGTATCACGTTGATTGACTTGCGGATGTTGAACCATCCCTGTGTCCCTGGTATAAATCCCACTTGATCATGGTGTATAATCTTTTTGATGTATTGCTGTAATCGGTTTGCCAAAATTTTGTTGAGGATTTTTGCATCTATGTTCATCAGTGATATCGGCCTGTAGTTCTCCTTCTTTGTGTTGCCCTTGTCAGGTTTGGGGATGAGGGTGACGTTGGCTTCATAGAATGTGTTAGGGAGTTCTCCATCTTTCTCAATTTTCTGGAACAGTTTGAGGAGAATAGGTATTATGCCTTCTTTGAATGTTTGGTAGAATTCTCCAGAGAAGCCGTCTGGTCCTGGACTCTTATTTTTGGGGAGGTTTTTGATTACCGTTTCTATTTCCTTACTTGTGATTGGCCTATTCAGATTCTCCATTTCTTCCTGATTCAGTTTGGGGAGATTGTAGGAGTCTAGGAATTTGTCCATTTCTTCCAGGTTGTTCAATTTGTTGGCATATAGTTTTTCATAGTATTCTCTTATGATCTCTTGTATTTCATTGGTATCTGTTGTGATTTCTCCTCTGTCATTCCTAATTTTATTAATTTGCGGTTTCTCTCTTCTTTTCTTGGTGAGTCTGGCTAGGGGTTTGTCAATTTTGTTAATTCTTTCGAAGAACCAACTCTTTGTTTCATTGATCCTTTCTATTGTCTTTTTTGTTTCAATATCGTTTATTTCTGCTCTTATTTTTATTATTTCCCTCCTTCTACTGACTCTGGGCTTTGTTTGTGCTTCTTTTTCTAGTTCTGTTAGGTGTCGTTTGAGGTTGCTTATGTGAGCTTTTTCTTGTTTAGTGAGGTGGGCCTGTATTGCGATGAATTTCCCTCTTAGGACTGCTTTTGCTGCATCCCAAATGTTTTGGTATGTCGTGTTCTCATTTTCATTAGTCTCCAGATAAAATTTGATTTCTTCTTTAATTTCTTCAATGATCCATTGTTTGTTGAGAAGCGTGTTGTTTAGTCTCCACATTTTTGCACCTTTCTCTGCTTTTTTCTTGTAGTTGATTTCTAGTTTAATAGCATTATGATCAGAAAAGATGCTTGATATTATTTCAACTCTCTTGTATTTATTGATGTTTGCTTTGGTTCCCAAAATATGGTCAATCCTTGAGAATGTTCCATGTGCACTTGAGAAGAATGTGTAACCTGCTGTTTTTGGATGAAGTGTTCTATATATATCTATTAAGTCCATCTGGTCTAATTTTTCATTTAATTCTATTATTTCCTTGTTGATTTTCTGTCTGGATGTTCTGTCCATTGGTGTTAATGGTGTGTTGAGGTCCCCTACTATTATTGTATTGTTGTTGATGTCTTCTTTTAGTTCTATCCTTCCAGAGTGTTTTGAGTCCAATCACGCAAGCCTTCTATCTGTCCTTACCTGCTGTTTGTACAGGTGTAAAATGACTACCCTGACATCTCACCAGGACCTCAATCAATTAAAAATTCACTTCTCATCACTTCATACACAGTAAATTAATTGGAAAATCTGAAGCACATGGCAATTTGTAATTAATACTGACATGCAGAAATTTCAATCACCTTGGCAGCACCAATCACAGAATGTTTCACTTACTGGAGAGCTGAGAAGCTTCCAGGTCCCCGGTCCCCATGACGCGTGAGCGCAGGGACAGGCTCTCCCTGAAAGAGTGTTTGCACTCTGCTCTGCACAGTGGTATCAGCATGATTGGAGGGATAAAGTTCAAATGCCCAAGGGGAATTTAAATTGGGCCTGCTATTTATAGCTATGGGAATTAACAGAGGATTTGAAAAAGTCTCTTTTTTTTTTTGAGGAAGATTAGCCCTGAGCTAACATCTGCCGCCAATGCTCCTCTTTTTGCTGAGGAAGACTGGCCATGAGCTGACATTCATGCCCATCTTCCTCCATTTTATGTGGGATGCAGCCATAGCATGGCTTGACAAATGGTACATAGGTCTGCACCCAGGATCCAAACCGGTGAACCCCGGGCCACCAAAGCAGAACGTGCTAACTTAACCGCTGTGCCACTGGGCTGGCCCCAAGAAGTCACATTTTTTAATTGATTTTTTTTACAACTTTATTGAGGTATATTAAAAATAAGTACAATTACACAGCAGATATTGAAAATGATTGGTTTTAATATACATATACACCTATGAAGTCATCACCACAAACAAGATAGTTAGCAGCTCAATCACCACAGAAAGCTTCCTTATGCCCATTTATAATCTAGTCCTCTCTCCACCCTGACCCCAGGCATTGTCTAGAATTTTATACAAATGAAATCATACAGCATATATTTTTGTATAAGGCTTTTTGCATTAAGCATAATATTTCTGAGATTCATCCATGTTGTTGATGTATCAATAGCTTATTCCTTGTTATTTCTCTATAGTGTTTCATTATATGAATAAACTACAGTTTATCTTTCCTTCTATCGATGGACAGCTGGGATGTCTCCAGTCTTTGGCTACTACAAATAAAGTTCCTAAGAACGTTTATCTACAAGTCTTTGTGTAGATATGTGTTTTTATTTCTCTTTGATAAATACCAAGAATAGAATAGCTGGGATGTATAGTAAGTGTATACTTAACTTTTTAAAGAAATTACCAAACTGTTTTCCAAAGTGATTGTACCATTTTACATTCCCACGAGTAACGTACACGATTTCCAGTTGCTTGACAACCTTGCCGACATTTTAGCCATTCTAGAGGGTATGGAGTTGGATCTCGTGGTGTTAATGTGCATTTCCCTAATGACTAACGATGTTGAGCAACTTTTCTTCCATGTGTTGGCCATTCATATTTGTTCTTTTGTGAAATATCTGTTCTAATCTTTTCCTCATTTTTAATTGGGTTGTTTGTATTATTATGGAGTTATAAGAGTTCTTTATATGTTCTGGATACAAGAGTGGGACTGCTTTTCATGAGTTATCTTTGTTTTCTTTTGTCTGAGAATATCTTCATTTCACTTTTATTCCTCATAGATATTTTCACTGGATGCAGAATTCTGGGTTGATGAGCTCTTTTCTTTTAGTACTTTAAAGATGTGGTTCTACTGTCTTCTGGTCTTCATGGTTTCTCCTGAGAAATTCACGGATATCTGAATCATTGTAATGTGTGCTGTTTTTCTCCAGCTGCTTTCAAGAATTCCTTAGTTCTCTTTGATTTGAAAGGTTTGATTACAGGCATACCTCAGAGATATTGCAGATTTGGTTGTAGACCATTCACAATAAAGTGAATATCATGATAAAGTGAGTCACATGAATTTTTTGTTTCCCAGTGCATATTAAAGTTTTGTTTACACTATACTGTAGTCTCTTAACTGTGAAATAGCCTTATGTGTAAAAAAAACAATTACATGCCTTAATTAAAAAACATTTTATTGCTAAAACATGCTAACTGTCATCTGAGCCTTCAGTGAGTTGTAATCTTTTTGCTGGTGGAGGGTCTTGCCCCAGTGCTGATGGCTGCTGACTGATCAGGGTGGTGGTTGCTGGAGGTTGGGGTGTCTGTGGCAACTTCTCAAAATAAGACAACAGTGAAGTTTGCTGCATTGATTGAGTCTTTCTTTCAAGAATGGTTTCTCTGTAGCGTGCGAGGCTGTCTGATAGCATTTCACCCACAGCAGAACTTCTTTCAAAACTGGAGTCAGTCCTCTCAAACCCTGCCACTGCTTTATCAACTAAGTTTATGTCATATTCTAAAGCCTTTGTTGTCATTTCAACAGTCTTCACAGCATCTTCACCAGGAGTAGATTCCATCTCAAGAAACCACTTTCTTTGCTCATCCATAGAAGCAACTCCTCATCTGTTAAAGTTTTATTGTGAAATGACGGAAATTCAGTCCCATCTTCAGGCTCCACTTCTACTTCTAGTTCCCTTGCTGTTTCCACCACATCTGCACTTCCTCCAACAATGTCTTGAACCCCTCAAAGCCATCCATGAGGGTTGGAATCAGCTTCTTCCAAGTTCCTGTTAATGTTGATATTTTGACCTCTTCCCATGAATCAGGAATGTTCTTAATGGGATCTAGAATTGTGAATTCTCTCCAGAAAGTTTTCAATTTACTTTGCTCAGGTCCATCAGAGAAATCACTACCTATGGCAGCTATAGCCTGATGAAATGTATTTCTTTGTTTCTTTTTTTTTTTTTTGAGGAAGATTAGCCCTGAGCTAACCTGCTGCCAGTCCTCTTTTTGCTGAGGAAGACTGGCCCTGAGCTAACATCCATGCCCATCTTCCTCTACTTTATATGTGGGATGCCGACCACAGCATGGCTTGCCAAGCAGTGCATAGGTGCCTACCCAGGATCCAAACCTGCAAACCCCAGGCTGGTGAAGCAGAATGTGCAAACTTAACTGCTGCACCACCAGGCCGGCCCCTATGAAATGTATTTCTTAAAGAATAAGACTTGAAATGACTCCTTGATCCGTGGGCTGCAGAATGGATATTGTGTTAGCAGGCAGGAAATCAACAGTAATTTACATCAGAGCTCTTGGGTGACCAGGTGCATTGTCAGTGAGCAGTAAGATTTTGAAAGAAATCTTTTCTTCTGAGTAGTAGGTCTCAACAGTGGGCTTAAGATGTTCAGTAAGTCAGGCTGTAAACAGATGTGCTGTCATCTGGGCTTTGTTGTTGCATTTATAGAGCACAGGCATAGTAGATTTAGCATCATTCTTAAGGACCCTAGGATTTTCAGAATGGTGAATGAGCACTGACTTCAACTTAGTCACCAGCTGCATTAGCCCCTAACAGGAGAGCCTGCCTGTCCTTTGAAGCCAGCTGTTGACTTCTCCTCTCTAGCTATGAAGGTCCTAGATGGCATCTTCTTCCAATATAAGCTACACGAAAGTCTGTTGTTAGTGTAGCACCTTCATTAATGATCTTAGCTGGATCTTCTGGATAATTGCTGCAGCTTCTACATCAGCACATGCTGCTTCACTTTGCACTTTTCTGTTATGGAGATGGCTTCTCTCCTTAAACCTCATGAACTGACCTCTGCTAGCTTCACATTTTCTTCTGCAGCTTCCTCACCTCTCTCAGCCTTCATGGAATTGAAGAGAGTTGTGGCTGGTTTGATCGTCTATCCAGACTGCTATAACTTTCTCCACATCAGCAATAGGCTGTTTCATTTTCTTAGCATTCCTGTGTTCACGGGAGTAGCACTTTTAATTTCCTTCGAGAACTTTTCCTTTGCATTCACAACTTGGCTGACCTGGTGCAAGAGGCCTAGCTTTTGGCCTGTCTCAGCTTTCAACATGTCTTCCTCATAAGCTGGATCATTTCTAGCTTTTGATCTAAAGTGAGACTCTTCCTTTCACTTGAACACTTAGGGGCCATTGCAGAGTTATTAATTGACCCAATTTCAGTATTGTTGTGTCTCAGCGAATAAGGAGGCTCAAGGAGAGGGAGCGATCAGAAAACACACATTTACCAATTAAGTTTGCTGTCTTATATGGGTGTGGTTCATGGTGCCCCAAAACAATTGCAATAGTAACACCAAACATTACCGATCACCAATCGCCATAATAAATATAATAATAATGAAAAAGTTAGAAATATTGCGAGAATTACCAAAATGTGACACAGAGATGAGAAGTGAGCAAACGCTATTGGAGAAATGGCGCCGACAGACTCGCTCAATGCAGGGTTGCCACAAACCTTCCATTTCCAAGAAATACAGAATCCGTGAAGCACAATAAAACAGGGTATGCCTTATTATGTGTTGAGGCATTGTTTTTGAGTTTATTCTGTATGGAGTTTGCTAAGTGTCTTGAATCTGTAAATTTATGTCTTTCACTAAATTTGGGGAGTTTTTTTGGCATTCTTGCTGAAAATACTTTTTCTCTTCTAATCTCCTTCTCTTCCGCCTCTGAGACTCTAATAAAGCTATGTTAGATCTTTGTGTGTTCTGTACAGGTAACTGACACTCGGGGCTTATTTTTCTGATCTTTCTCTCTCTGTTGGTAGGCTGGGTAATTTCTATTGTTCTATCACTGATCCTTTCCTTTATCATCTTCATTCTGACATTGAGTCCATCCAGTGATTTTTTGTTTTTTGGCCTCAGATACTGTATTTTTCAGTTCAATAATTTTCAATTGGTTCCTTTTTCTATTTTCCATTTCTCTGTTGAGAATTTGTATCACTTCATTCATATAAAATGTGTTTTCCCTGGACCTTACGAAGCATGGATATAATAGTTGCTTTAAGGTCTTTGATAATTCCATGTTGAGATTGGCATTTATTGAATGTTTTTTTCCTCGAGAATTAGTCCTCTTTTCCTGGTTGTGTGTATGTTGAGAGATTTTGAATTAAATCCTGGGCATTGTGAATGTTATGTAGTCTAGACTCTGGGTCCTGTTGTAAGCCAGGGAGAATTGTTTATGTTTTCTGTTTTGGTAAGAAATCAACTAGGGGATGTTCAGACAATAAGTTCTATCCCATTTTCTGTTGTTATATCAATTAAAAAACACACACTTGCATACCTTCCCACTGTGGGGACTGCTGTAAGGGTCAGCAATAATTCATTGATTTGCCTAGTCACTTTATTGGTTTACAATTCCTCTCCTCCTTTTTTCCCCCCAATTTACTCAATTCCAATATAACACCGAGAAAAGAGGAGAGAGTGTTCCCTTGGAGGTTAGCCTACTAAGAAGTGTTTTCTTTAGTTCACTTTTGATCTTACCTAGAAGATCAAAGCTTTCCATAGAGGCTTCCCCATTTGAACCTTTTTCTCCAGCCAGATTCAATAACTGTAGCCTCCCAGATCATTTCCTACTTTTTCTTTTGTCCTTCTCACTCACACTTCTTCTTATATTCCATGTTCAACTTAACCAAACTTCGAGGGTACAGAATTTCATTGAAATCACATAGTATTCATCAGACTCACTAACTTCCTAGCCACACCTAAATTCCGCTTACCTTTCTAGTCTGGTTGCAAAGCCCCAGTTGAAACCTCTGGTTTGTAAGCTCCCACCTGCTCCCTCCATTGATGTTCTTTCCCTGATTTTTCTGTTCCGATTCTCTAATAGGGACACAACTCAGCTTTCTTCAATTTTTATCAAAGTGTTTACAGTTTTTTATTCATAACAGATAATCACATTTGGATTTTGAACACATGCTAAAAATTAAATTATTGATGAAATGCTTATAATGATTCTGGCTAAAATAAACTGCCATAAACTTGACTCTTTCATAGCTACGAAATTACTCGAATTATGTAAACAGAGACCACAGCTCTTCAATATTCAAAGTGGAGTTTGTATTTTAATACTTTATAAAAGTGTTATGCACAACATGTACTGTGAGAAGAAAATATCATTTCCAAATTGTGTTGCTCAGAGAGAAAAAAATGATTTCCATTATGTTCTCACTTGGGTCCTTGCTTCAGACAACTGCTGTGGGTCCAATTGCTGGACACGGAAGGAGTTTGAAAGAAACAGCTGTGTCTTTGTAAACCTTTGAAAAAGCCCTGATGGTTTTGACATTTCAGAATATACTAAGCTGAAAATTTGAATACATCTGAATACCGTTAAGCCTATAGAACTTCTTTTGGGAATATCTTGCAAAACAGTTTGTTCTGCCATTTATTTTATGCTTATTATATGATTCAGAGGAATTACATTTACAAAGAACTTTTGAGATTTCTAGGAAGAACTACCCTACTGAGGTATTTTTAGAAAAAAATTAACTAATATTCAACAATTATTTACTAATAATCTCCCACAGGTCCTAATTATATTAGCTCTGGGAGAAATGTCCATGAAATATCCAGCACAATATAGACTTTCCAGTACCTTTGAAACAACTAGAGGATCATTTAGGAACACATTCAATCTGAGGGGAAAGCTGAGCGTAACTCAGAGCCGAAAGAACAATGACAGGTCCCTCGCTGGCACAGTCAGTGCTGCACAGGGCTGTCCAGAAAGACATCAAAGACATTGGGAGATAGAAATGCAACTGCACACAGAGAATAGAGACGTGAACCACACAGACTTGACATTTATGTGATATCATTGGATTTGTGAAAATTATATGAAATATAATTTGATATAATTTTGATAGAGGAATATCAAGACTTCAAAATACACCTAAGAAAAAAGAGTTATCACAAGATGCTAGGAGATGTGCCCACATTCAGTCTGCTTTTCAACGCAGTCCAAGTGAAGAATATGACCTGAGGCTTTCTACTCAGGCTGTGCTCTCTTTAGACATTTGGAACTGCGCTGGAGACTGTTTCTTTAGGAACAAGTGATTCTGAGACTGATGGATAAATAACAAAGATTGTAGTTGTGAGAAGAGTCCTGGGGGGTGCAGAATTGTCTCCAGTCATAGTTGCAAGCAAGGGAGAAAAACGGACAACAGTGTTGGGAGAGAGTTTATTATGGCTGAGGAGAAAATGCACGGGCTATCACGAGATGTTAACACATGCAATCAGCCATTAAAGAGTTTCTGCTGCTGGCGAAGAACGGCGTGTCCCCGCACCAAGCAGCACAGCATTGTAGGAAATCTAGCAAGGCTTCCTTACTTCTGCATAACTCATTCCTCCATCTTTCAGACAAATTATTACCTTTAGAAAATAAAACGTAGTGAGAAACCATTTGCAGAATCCACAAGACTGAGACTGCCGAGTCTCTAAACAGCTGCTTTATGGAAGAACCCCATCAAACCCAGCACTGCTTAGAAAATGTACGTAAACACTAATGCCCAGCGAGAGTTTCTGAGCTGGTTTGCCTTCGTTGTAGTTCTAAGGTCCACCCTGATGTTTCCTCACCCAGGATCAGTGGTGATCTAGGCACACGTTGGAGGCAGTGGTGCCTAAGCCCTCTGCCCATCAGCCAGCTGTTTTGCTCCTCATTCCTCTCCATCCAGCCAGCTAGGACATCTCCCTTCACACGTTGTCACCATCCCCTCAAATTCAATCCATTCAAAACTCAGCTCATAATTTTTCTCAATTTATCTCCTGCCCATGGAACCACCATTCTCATTGATCCCTGCTCCCTGCTGAGCCTCATAATCTTTCACTGCCTAAAGCTAACATGCTGCTGGAGCAGCAGCTCAGCCGGCTGACTCAGGCTGCACTCTCCAGCCAGTTTATGATTTCAAACGCGCCATTTTGTCACAACACTCCCCTGGTGGAAAACCCTGATGCTTCACAAGACATAGTGTCCAGGCTCCTTCCTACCCGCTTGACTTTTGGGCTCTTCGTGGTCAGGCCCCATCCACACCCTACCTGCTCTGTTCTCTCTCCGCCTGCCCACCCCCCTTCCCATTACAACCAGCAGTTCCCTTTCTTTAAGCTGGGCAGCTTAGACCCATGTGTCATGCTCCACATCCCCTTCTCCAGAGCCAGACACCACTGTGCATATGAAAGCACTTTGTAAATTGGGCTGCTGCCCACAAATGCTGCTAGTGTGCATTTTGCAAAGCCTAGTTACAGCCACCTCTTTAAACCTTCCCAAACCTGTGTATCTCATGGCCTATAAAGTGAGGTTGTTAGATTTAGCAAATAAAAAATATAAGCTGTCATCCAACAGTTAAGATATATTTATACTAACAGTGTGTTTGTTATTTATCGGAAGTTCAAATTTAACTGTGTCCTCTATTTCACCGGGCAACCTAACTCTAAAGTCCTAAATCCTGCCTTGCTGAGAGGTTAGGGAACCAGCACGAGGCCCTGCGGGGAGAGTCAGAGCCGGCTGTCTGAGCAGCGCCCAGGTTCCTTCCCGTCAAGGGGAGACAGCTAGACCCAGGTCGCTCTGCTCCGTGCTCAGTGAGAGGCCAAAGGGGAGAGACACGGGTTTTCCCTTGAGGGGATCTTTTAAGAGAGGCCTTGTAAATAGTTATAACCACGAAAGACCCACACTCTGTTTCAGCTCTATTAATAAGGGGGAGGGGGGCGGCAGGGGGTGAGGGAGGGAAGGGAGTGAAGTTCACTGCAGATCTACAATCTGCTCGCCGTTCTGGTTAGGGTCAGCCCCTCACCCAGCGTGGCGGAGGCGCTCAGGCATGCCGAGCCGTCCCGCCCGCTTGTAGCGGTCTCCGTTGGAGAGCACAGAGGAGCCCGGCGCCCTGGAGAGCCCCGCGCACGGGGAGGGCCCCGCGCCCTGGAGAGCCCCGCGCACGGCGAGGGCCCGCGCCCTGGAGAGCCCCGCGCACGGGGAGGGCCCCGCGCAGTCCCTGCGGAGACGGCAAAGGCCAGTCCTCGCCCAGTGGCCCGAGGGAGCTGCCTGGAGACTGCGGCAGTCTGCGTTCCCTAGACTGCCAGGCGCTGAAGAACAACAGGCAGCACCGCCCAGTTGGCTGCTGCCTTCTCTGGTGTCTTCACGCGGATGTTTACAAACGTCAGAGGCTTTGGCCGGGAGGTGCAGAGTGCCACCAGGGTTCAGAAACAGCACGGCACAGAAGAGGGCCGGGGACCAGGACGGCCACTGCCTGCCTTGTTCATGAGAGGAGAACCTCTCACAGAAGTAGAGATTAAGTCTGTCACTTTCCATATTGAGAAGTAGGTCCTTGCTAAGAGGCAGAGGTTTCTCTCCAGGCGAGCCTTTGAAAAGTGAACCTTTCTTCTGAAGCACAAGGGATAGCAGCCATCTTGATCCCAGCCAAGGCGCCGGAGCAGAACTCAAATACAGTCAGAGGGAACCAAGTAAGACTTCTGAAATCTGGGTTTAAAATTGTTTAGTTCATTAAAAGAATATACGTATGTGGCTTTTAAATTGTCCTTCTTTCAAAATTACACACATTTTCCCAGAAAAAATAGATGATCATGGAAAACTGCCTCATCCCAAGGGGTGAAAATAAAATTGACAATAAAAGAAGAGCTAACTAGTTGTGATGCCAATTTTTTTTTATCCTGCAAATGCTCTGTTAGGTCCTTGATGATACCAGCCCTGATATCAGTTTCCCTATGTTAAACCCAGCATATATGGGGTTAAAACCAAAACACTCTTTCCCTGCTTACTCCCTGGCTCCAGTTCCAGAATTCACTGTCCTCCATGGAGACAAACAGCCAAGGACAAGCACCTGGATTCATTATCTCCTGCCTGCAAGGAGATGCAAGCTGGTGGGAAAGCTCTGACCAGCAAGGTCACGGGTTCCCCCTCCCCTACCTAAAACCCCCAATAAAAACCCTTCCTATTGGCTTTTCTGGGAGTTTGGGATTTCAGCCTTAGCTGCCCTTTCTCCTTGCTCAGTGCTGTATAATAATAAAGTCCTACTTTCTTCCACTACACCTGGTGTCAGAGATGGGCTTGCTGAGCAACGGGTGAGCGAACTCACCTCAGGTTCGATATCACTGATGGAACAAGGATGCATCTGAAGGAGGTTCTGTCCGCTTCCTGTGTCCCTTTGCCCCTGTGACTTGCTGGAGCCCAGAGGAAGGCTTATGTGGCAAACAGCTGGTGCCTTCTGCTGGAACATAACCCACAGCATTGCTTGTCTGTTGTGGAAATTGGAGCTTAAAATTTGGGTAAAGAAATGAAAGTATTCATACTCTAATCTATTATAGTTTGTAGTGATATTTTGTTTTCTAAAAGCTCAAAATGCAAAACATAAAATACTATCAAGTAATCAACAGAATATTCAATGTTTACAAAGATTCATTAAAACAACTTCAAAGAAGAGAGCCAATGAATCCAATTTACATTTTAAACTATTTAATAGAGGTATCTGTTGTACATGTCGCTTTAGTTTAACATAAACACAAAGTTTCTCTCAGGAAACACTTAACCTGAGTTGGAAATGAAATCTGAACTGAAGAGATTTTAATCACAAAAATAATTCTCCTCAAAATATAAGCAATGACTGCCAGCTGAGGAGCCTCCCTGGAGTTCAGGGCTCAGCCCCAGGACAGGAATGAGGGAAAACGCCTTGAAGGTGGAAAGCTCTGCTGAAGTCGCAGGACTGCACTTGCGGGCCCTGAAGGAGCGCGAGCTTTCTCAGACAGCCCCGGAAGGAGGTCTGGCTGCTCAGGCAGTTTTGTCTCACATCAGCTGTTCAGGAAAGAACAAAAGGTAAGTGTTGCTTAATTTTGTTAAATGATAGCACATGGATAGCACGATAGGAGCAAAAATAATCTCAAGTGGCTTCTGTATCAAAACTAGGATAGTATTCTTCCACTTACGTGGCTTCAGTGATAGCATGTCAATGAAAACTTCTAATATGTAATAATTTTAAGGCCGAGTTGTGACTTAAAAAAACATAAAAGAGATGTTTATTTTAGTATCATTTGTACCAATTACTTGAACATCTGGAATGCATAACTTAATCCAAAATCAGTGTGAGAGGGTAAGACAATGTTTGTCCTCTAAAATGATGACCCACCCAAAATGACTCCCTGCTCTGGGAGTCGTCTAGGACGATTTGCCTCAGTCAAGGCATCCAGCTTAGTTTACGTCACACGCTGTGTTCTCAGAGTCTTACCTAATGATCCATTTATGTGTGTAGATTATTTTAATTTTTCCAAGACTTCCTAGGTATTTGAAATAGCTTTTCTAAAATGGTAAAGGATTTGTCACCCAAACCATGTATTTTTCTTAATCTCTATTCTATAGTCACTTGAACTGAGGCTTCTCCCAGTGCCAATGCCCCTTGAAAGCGAACGAGCAGACCAGACGTCCACACTTACCAGGATAGCCACCCACATAAATGGGATTGTTGGTGTCTGCCGAGGTAGACTGCGGGTGTGGACTTTCAGCACGAACTGCGTTCCCATCAACGATCAGAACCACGCGGTGTTTGCTTTTGTTAGCTTGAAGTGTGTGCCATTTCCCATCGCAGACAGCACTGGTAGCTTTGGGCTCGTATGTGGCTGTTACCCTTCCAGCGCCATTGTTAACATGAAACAAGATCTAAACAAACAACAGACACAAGCGAATATCTGGGGAATTTTTCCATATTTAAGGAACACAGTCCATTTATATAATGCTCTTGTAGTGGATAAAATCTAAGATTCTGCTAAAAAGGAGGGCTCACTATGAAAAACAAATAATAGTTCTGAAAAACAGCCTCTTAAAGGATTCAGATGCCATCTTATTCCTCAAATTTCAGAAAGGGCAAATGAGCACATGCATGGGAGCAGGCTGAGCCACCAGCTTAGCACTGCATCCTCAGCTCAGTGCTCATTTTCAGGACAGCAGGAGCTGGCAGTTTACTGAGGGTGTCGGTTCATGGCAGTCTCTGGCACCCATGAAGGGAAATTTACTAACTCCCTTCTGACCCAGCCCCACCACAGCGAGCGGTAACACAGAAAAACCTGACCTGCAAAAGATGGGAGAGAAGAATCATAAGTATACTGTTGTAAGGTTCTTATGCTATATGGGAAGCTACTCAGTATTAATTATTTCAAGATAGACTGTGACAAACTCAAGTTGTGTATTATGAACCCTGGGAAACCACTAAAAATGTTTTAAACAATAAATAATAAGCCAATAATAGAGGTAAAACATACATCAGAAATTACATTTTTTGTAACTATTATACTTTTGGTAACATTTTTTGAGATGTCATGTAAAATATGTAAAATTTTTCAAAATTCTTTTCAAGTACAGATGAGGAAAGAGTTGGGTCCAAGCCACAGTGTAAAGAGGCAGCAATATGACGTAGAGGCAGTTTTGTTTTGACACGAGGATGAAGTGAGAGGGGAGAAGAGGCAGAGGGCAAAAGGTCAGATGGGACTTCCTTCCATCGGCCCCACGCCCATCCTAGGATATCCTAGGAACCAAAAACCTAGTGCGGGGTAAGTAGAAAAATACTAGAAACAAGCAAATAAGTTCGGGGAATCTACAGCATAGAGACTTGTTCCTTGCCTTCCAGGAAGCAGTAGCTCAAGAAGATTCTAGCATCTTAGTCCCACAACAACATGAGTTGAACACAGTGCAGTAGAAATGGTGGCAACACGCGCTTAGGTAGAGAGAGAACCAGAGACCACCGCCCTGCTTCCCCATGGCCTGTGAGTGGCACGGCAGACACTCCCAAGTTCTCATCCCACTCTCTGGGGCATATGGAAGGTGGCTGCAGGTGAAGGGGCAGCACGCTCATGACAGCTGGGATGGGAAGCCTGATCTGCAAGGGGTGTTGGCCCACTCTCCAGGAGCAGTCCCCACGCACTGGCACTGCTCCTCTCACTCCTGAGACCTCAGACTGCTCCTTGCAACCGGCCATGGACAACTGGCCTAGTGCACAAAAGACAGAGGCTGTGCCTGAAGACCGGGAGAATTGGGCTCTCTCCTCAACTGCTGGCAGGAGAGAGCCCGCAGAAAAGAAAAAGAGCAATGAAGACTCCCTTCCCTCACATCTTGCCTGCACCCAAGTGGCCCCAAAGGGGAGAGGAAGAAGAATGAGAATCAGAGAAACTCAGAAGGAGGCAGTTTGAAAGCAGTTTGATACATGCAAGAAACCTGGATGAACCACCAGGAAATGAAGCTGAGTGTACAAAGCCAATCTCAAGAGGACTTATACTGCATGATTTCATTTCTGTGTGACACCCGTGAAATAACAGTTAGGTGGAGAACAGCTCAGTGGTTGGCAGAGATGAGGGAGGCAGAGGGAGGGAGTCGGTGTGGCTGTGGAGGGGCAGCTCGAGGGCGCCTGGTGGAATGGTATAATTAGCTTGATTGTGGTGGTGGGTAACACAAAGCCACACATGTGGTAAAACTGTGTAGAGCTACACACACACGTACATGTATAACTAGCGCCACTGTAAAAACTGTGGATTGTGCCAATGTCACTTTTATGGATTTGATGTCCTAGAGATATACAAGATGCAAACACCGGGGGAGCCTGGGTGAGGGGTGCATGAGGACCTCCTTGTACATTTCACTGCAACTTCCTGTGAATCTATAATTACTTCCAAAGGAAAAGTTAACAAATATTAGGGAGGGTGACAACTTACTTTCAGATGGTCCAGGGAAAAAAGTTCTTTGACGTAGTTGCAATTTTGCTTTAAATTTAATTTCAAAATTATAAAAGAAGTTACTTTTAAGAAACTTTTTAGGATTATCTATTTTTTAATATTAACTGAACCTTTCCTCCATTCCATTAAAGTGGATAACTGGAAATTGGATCTAGGTATTTCTACTGTTTCTCAACTGCTCTGTTTCCGACATTGGGTGAGGAGCAACCCCATTAAGATGAAGCACCTACCTTGCCATTTACAATCTCCAATCCGATGGCGTCCACTTTGGCACTGCTGATGCCCAGGAGGACGCCGTTCTCTGAGGAGGTACGGAACTCCAGGGTGATGTTCATGTCTGATCCGACTCTGTAGCCTTCTTTGGCTGAAAACACAAGGATGGCCCAGAGGAAGGGGTGAGCCCTGCTGGCCCAGGAAGGCCCCGGCCCAGAGAGGCCACGGGCTGGCTGACTGCATTCTGGCTCCCAACTGAGGTTCAGGACACCTAGTTCTAGCTCTTTCTCTGGATCCAGCGCCATCCCCACGAGCAAGTCACCTCTGAGCCTCAGCTTCCACGTCATTTTTAAAAAAGACGTGCAGTCAGCTGGGCTAAGCCAGACTAGAGCCGAAGGAGGCACGATCTCTCATCTAGAGCCACGCAGGGCAACAATCAGAAGGGGCTGATCCATATAATCCCTTCGTCATCTATCAGGGAATAGTCCACTTTACTTTCCCAATATCTCCGTACCAGTATCTGATCATTTACTGAGTGTATCAGTCAGAGTGCACACTAGCTTTTTTTTAAAAGTGGGGATTTAATCGAATGAACCTTTTATTCGGGCGATAGAGAAGCCGAGCTGGGGATATTCTGATAGCAGGCAGTGGCTACCACGCCCAGGGCTGAAGGAAGGGTGGGAAGGCGGTGACCAGGGTGAAGGAAAGGGGTGTGCTCGCTTCCCCCTCCCTCCCGAAGCCCTCCATCTCCCGCCCAGCCCTCTGGGGAGCCTGAGGCTAAGAGCCAGACGCAGGTAGTCCCTGTGACGGAAGGCAGAACACGCCCTGGTTCTGAGTGCAAACAGGACGTTACCTGGCAAATCAAGTCCCTAAAATGGGGAGGGACGTCAGATCCATTCCAAGGGCCGGTTCTAAGCCCCCAGGGTTACACTCTAAGGCAGCTGAGAGATTTAAATTCCACTACTTCTAACTGGTTAAATTTTCAACATCTAAATATCTAAAGGGAGTTTATTTCTTCATCAAATCTGACTTGGACTTGGCTGGCTGGTCTAGACATTTTATGCTGCTGATTTTTAGTTCAAAGGCCTCCTTTAACTTGAAGAGTGAGAGCACGGCTCACACAAATTTGGGGAAGGTACAGATGATGCCCGCACCACACGTTCCCCTCTGTCAGGAGCTGTGCCACTCCCGGGGGAGGCAGACTCGGCCAGGCGGTTGGAACGGCAAACAGGTGAGAAGTCTCTTACATCAGAAGTTGAGAAATGAGAATAAACTGGAGCACTGAACTAAATGTCAGGCTGCAGCCTTGGCCGGTGGGTCCTGTCTGATCACAGAATTCTCGGGTCCGCACCGTCCCAGAGTGCAGGTGAATCCCAAAGACTTCTTTCAAGATTGTTGATAATACATACCAAAGGCTGCATAGCCACTTCCTTCAAAGAAAGTTCCTTCCTGGGCCACCGCATAGCACCTGGTTACTGCAAACGCAGACACTGGGCTGTCCTTGTCCAGCTGTTTGCTGTTCACTGTCACCTCCCCAATGCAGGCAGGGATGCTGTGGGTGATCTAAACCAAGTGACGTGAGAGTGGATGGGGGCTATCGTGAGAAAGGCAACGGCAGATTTTTCGTATACTTCAACAAAACACATTCAAATATGATTTTTTGGTTTTTAAAATCTAATTGCTGCAATATTTCACATGAATGTCTAACATAAAGCTACTATTTGAGTATCTTTGCTAATAATGCAGTAAAGGTATTTTCTATTATTTTGACTAAATAGTGTGTTATTTAATCAAGAAATCCAGAAAGTGGAGTTTTCAGGGGCCAGCCCCATGGCAGAGTGGTTAAGTTCGTGTGCTCTGCTTCCGTGGTCCAGGGTTTCACCGGTTTGGATCCCGGGCGTGTACCTAGCACCACTCATCAGGCCGTGCTGAGGTGGTGTCCCACATGGCACAACCAGAGGCACACACAACTACGTACCGGGGGGCTTTGGGGAGAAGAAAAAAAAAAAGAAGAAGGTTGGCAACAGTTGTTAACTCAGGTGCCAATCTTTAAAAAAAAAGGAAAACAAAGAATGCGGAATTTTCTAATTTGCAAATACAGATTCACTGGACTTTCCTGTGGCCAAGTGGCTGTGGAAAGGGAAATATTCATTAACTAACAGGCAGGTCAGGCTTTAAGGGGAAGCCCCAATACACAATCTAGGCATGTGGTCTGAAAGGTTTGCATCTTGCAGCCAAGCCCCAGATCCAAACAAGATAAGTTAAACATCAACATGTTCCTCTACAAAATAAACCCAGCCACAATGAAGGAAACGGGCCCTGCAGAGGAAAGGCGGCTCACGTGTCCAGTGTCCCTGGGCCTGTAGTCAGAGGGCAGGCCGCCCAGGTACAGCTTCCCTTCCACATCCAGCGCGGTCCCGTCTCCCACCGTGGGCACCATCGGGGAATCCTGGCCGTCGACTGTCACGAAGCCCTTTCTTTTCAAATACTCTGTCTTAACCTGGAGCAAAATGAAAACATGCATAATTGTTAAGGGATCTGAGAAAACCGTAACAGATGCTTGTGAGCAAGGTCTGTCCGCTGTGGCTGTGATGACCTGAATGAAACCCTCAGACTGTTTGTTACACAGTGCGTGCTGAGAGGAGACCGAGCCTGGCAGAAGACAGGAAGCAGGCACAGGTGACAGAAAGTGCTCCAGAGTCCTAGTTATAAGACGGCAAACGCCAGGCTCTCAGGTTTGGCCCCCTCATGCCCCCAGCGGGCTTCATTTACTTCTTGTCAAGTTGACAACATTTCTTGTACCTTTCATTCATTCCACCAAGGTTTGCTGGGTGCCCCTTAGGTGTCAGGCACTGAGCTAGGTCTGGGATATCTCAGGAAGCAGAAAAGGTCCCTGCCTGCAAGGAGCTTACATTCTATAGGGGAGATAGCAGACACAAAGCAAACTAGATGTCACAGGGAGTAACTTCACTCCAGGGAAATGGAGCGGACGCAGAGGATGGATGGAATAAAGCTCAGGCGAGTGATCACAAGCTCCTGAGAGCGTACCGTGTGCCACTTGCCGTCGTTGAGCAGTGCGGGGTGGGAGACCTTTGTTCTGCCTTTCCCAAGGTCAAACAGGAAGTGGAGGCGGCCCCCCAGCAGCTGGAGGGTGGCGTAATCAACGTGGTTCTGATGGGCCATGTAGTAGATCAGACCGCTGGAGGCAAACGTTCGGAGACTGAGCTGAACCGAGAGCCTGGAAGAAAACAAGAGCCAAGCCCTCAGACAGGAATAAGTTTTCCCTTGTATTTTTTAAAATAAAGAGAGAACTCAGTAATTATTTCAACATTTATATTTAACATCTCAGGCGAGAGTCATCCATTCCTTCCTTCATTTATCCATCCACTCATTCAACTCATGGTTACAGGACCTGCATCTGCCAGGAACTGTGCTAGGAGCTGAGGCTAAGGCGGTGCACAGAGGAAGCCCCTTCTCTCACGACACTAGCACCAGAAATACATCAGAGAGTGAAAATTGGGTCATGTAGAGGCCAACGGTGGCTACCTTACGTAGACAGGGCAGGCCACTCTGAAGGATGCTATTTCAGCTGAGGTCTCTGACAGGCAGAGCAGGACCCACAAAGCTGAGCAGGAAGGGCCTGCAGTTTGTTTTTAGACACACAGAGAATGTTAAAACAGTGAACTGATTATGCCGGACAGCCAGGAGTCCTCAAGTGTGGCCACGTGGGAGACGGAACCACACAGGCTGGAGGCAAGGTTGCGTCTGGGTGTCCTCCCACAGAAAGAAGTGCAACGTCACTAAGGCACAGCGGACAGGGAAAGGAGAACGTGGCTCCATCCTCAGGGATGAGGGGTTCTGAGAAGTCACAGGAGGGTTTTAAGAAGGGGAATGGGCATGATTGATTTACATCTTAAAAAGAATCTCTGATGTGAAGAACAAGTCAGATGGGCAAGGTGACAGCAGGTGTCAGGCAGGTGGCTGTCACAACAGTCCATAGAGGCAGGAAGGCGCTCAGACCAGGGTGATGGTGGGGAGGCAGAGGGGGTGAATAATTTATAAAATGTTAGCATCTGTTACAGTTTTCTCAGATCCCTTTACATTACGCATGTTTTCGTTTTGCTCCAGGTTAAGACAGAGTATTTGAAAAGAAAGGGCTTCGTGACAGTTGACGGCCAGGAATCCCCGATGGTGCCCATGGTGGGAGACCAGACCGTGCTGGATGTGGAAGGGAAGCTGTACCTGGGCGGCCTGCCCTCTGACTACAGGGCCAGGGACACTGGACACGTGAGCAGCATTTCCTCTGCGGGGCCCATTTTACCTTCAAATCTCTAAATTGCCTTAGAATGTAAATTCCTCGAGGCTTAGAACTAGCCCTTGTAATGAAGAAGCAGCAGGACTTGCTGATGGACTGAATTTGGAGAGTGAGGGAAAGAAAATAACAACCAGCAGGTTTGGGCCTGGGGGAACCAGGTAAACAGTGATGATGTCTACAGAGATGGCAAAGACCGGGACAGCACGTTTGAGGGAAGACTGAATTCTCTTTTGGGGTGTTGAGGTCGAGGAGCCTGTCCCACTCTACCTGGAGATGTCGAGTAGCCAGTTGGGTATAGGACGCCTGAGTTCTAAGTGGAGGTCAGGGCTAGAGATGTGGGTGTGGGTGCAAACAGAGAGTATTTTAAAGCCATTGGAATATAGATGGCCAGCCTGGGAGAATATGTGGAAGGGGCCCCGGGCCTTCTATGACAGAAGAGGAGCCCGCAAAGGAAACTGAGGAGGGGCAGGCAGGGAGAGAGTAGGACATTAGGGGAGCCTGGGCTGTGACAGCCAAGGACGCTGGGAGGCCAAGCGTGTGTGGTGCTGCTGAGGGCCCAGCAGAGAAGGCACCCGGGGTGGGGCCCAGCAGGGCTCGGGTGACTGTGGTGGCGGGCCGGATGGGTGGGGGAAGGAACGGGAGGCGAGGCGAGGCAGGCCACCATGTAAGGCAGCTCTTTCAAGAAGCCTTACTATGAGACAGGGCCAGGACACTGCGCATGTTTTGGGGGGTGCGTGAAGTCTCCTGGAGAGTTTCTGGTTTAAAAGTGAGAAACTGCTAGAGGGAGTGGTTACAAGCACAGACCCTGCAGCCTCAGTGCCTGGTCTGAATCTTAGCTCTGCTGTGTGCCTCTGAGCGGATGACTTAACTTTCCTGTGCCTCCATTTCCTGTCTATGAAACTACAGTATTAATACCTTCCTCACAGGATAATTATGGAGTAAGGTAGGGGGGTGTGTAAAATGCTGAGACGGTCTCTGGCACAGTGTTAGCTTCTCTTCTATCACTGCTGCTGATGGGGGCACAATGCTGTCTGTGTGCCGACGGGAATCGTGCATGAAACGGAGCAGTGGGTGCCGCTGATGTTCTGGAGGGGAGAGAGGTGACGGGACCTGGAGGGCTAAGAAGGGAACAAGGACCCTTCCTGCGTGGTGGCAGGGGAAGAGGCGGAGGGTGGGACAAAGGCAGAGGGTGCTCTCATGGTGGGGGACAGATTCAGGAGTTCAACCTCTCTTCTCAGTGAGGCAAGTCACCAGCTGGGGCGTGAAGAGAAGCTGTAGGGATGTACAGCGTTTTAAGACCAGAGAAGCTTGAAAAATTAAAACTGTATTGGCTCCCCATGTAGTTTGCAGGTTTCATCTGAGATTCGTAGTAATGGCTATAACATCGAACCAGGTAGGAAAGAGATGGGCATTTCTGCGGCCTTGACCACCAGCTTGGGTTCTGGCCTGGATTAGGCCAAGAGCGGGCTTCACCTGCGGCCACAGTGGAAGAGACAAGAGGATGAAGGAAGTTTGCAGGGAACATGTGTAATAAAGGCAGCAAACCTATTTGGGTGGGGAAACATTGTGGTGTGGGGGCTGGAGAGGGCAGTGATGAGCATGAGAAAGCATGAGGGCCTGGAGGCCTGGATGCAGCTCAGGAGCCGCTGGAGCGGGAGGTAACGGCGTGCAGATGCGGAGAAGGCTGGTTAACAGCATGCGGAAAGGAGAGACTCGGGAGGGAGGACAGACACAGGAAGAGCCAAGGGTACGGCCACAGGGAGAAGCGGCTGAGCAGGAAGGAGGAAAAGACCCCCAACACATGGGAGCCAAAGGTCTCGAAAGGTCAGGCCTTGGGTGGCTGCAGAATTCATGGAGAACAACGGCCGGAGTGGTAGGAAAACGACCCTGAGCCCAGGTCTGACAAGGGCGTGATGGGGCGGTGGTCACAGACGAGGACAATAAGAGGTGCAGAGCAGAGCAGAATCTGAAGGCGTGAACTTCCCATGAGCTGGAGATTCAAAGGCGGAGGGAGGAGGAATGTGGAATCCGGAGGGACCTCGGGCGGCTCCAGGCCTCGAGACCTGTGGGACGTGAGCTGGCTTCATGGAAGAGGAGTCCTTGGGGACAGGCGGGTGTGAGGGCCAGAGGGAATGTGCAGATGGGTGTGGCGGTGGCACCAAGTTTTAGGAAGCACAGTGAAAGAGTGTGGGTAGACAACTTTATCAGATTAGCGAGAGCTTACAGCAGAATGGGGCTGAAAGTCCAGAGGATGACAGATGCGGAGGCCTTGGGATTCTGGAGTGAACAGCGAGCTCCATGGATACTTAGGGGCTTTCCTCCACACACAGAGAGGAGCACCCAGCCACCAGCAAGAAGGGGTAAAGACCAACCACAGGACCCTGCTCCACCACGTTGTAGGCACTGAGTTGCACAAAGGCTGCATTCCTCTCTTGCCTTCTCCCTGCTGCCAGCTGGTTGCCAGTGGAGCACTCCAAAATAAAATACAAGAAGCTTCTTCTGGAAAAGACCCACTGCTGAAGAATGCCTCCCTGACTCATCTAGCAACGAGACGCCTCACGAGGACTTGAGAACAAAGCCTACCTCTTTCTGACAGATGACTCGTTGAAAGCCAACACGAAATGGCTGCCTTGTGTGAGGCCAAACTGGTGAGCATTGGGGACATACTCTGGGGCTCGGTCCGGGGCACACCGTTCCTGCAAGAGACGCACACAGACCCTCAGCCACGCACAGCTGGGACCCCCACTAACACATACAAGTTTTTTCCATGAAGAAAACATCTCAGAAGCAATCGTATCAGAACACTAACCACCACAAATAACCACAGTGTCTGTACTGCTTTAATCTTCTTTGCTTTAAAGAATTCACTCGCCATCCTTTTCTCTCTCCAAGAAGGCAATCAGAGCTCCTGTTTTTCACCTCATTCTCACTCAAGTTCACTTAAATTGCAAAGAATTTCCATCGGACCTAAGGGGCAAAGGCCGGCAGCTCTAGGAAGAGCCCGTGAATCTGAGCGGCTTCAGGAGCAGCTGCAGCACTGCCCCAGGAAACGGGAAGTGGCCCCAGGGACAGGCCCCGCAGGGCCTCTGACTCCTCATGGACAGGAGCAAAGTGCAGCCAGGAGGAGCTGGGCTGGCAGGGGCTCTGCTCACCCCTCCACATGCCGACTCCAGACCACGTGAGGCCTCAGACTCAGTTTTCCGGCTTGGGGTAGGCAGATGCTACCAAGAGAACTGTCTTGAACCCAGAGACTGGCCCTGCTTAGAAGGGACTGCTTTGTGCATGACTGTGCCATCATCTAAATAATTAGAGTGCATGCTTTCAAGCAAGGAAACCGAGAAATCAGAAAAGAGAAAAGAAAATGAAAACTAACAACTGCCGTTAAAAATATTTCATCAAAACTGGCTTTTCCTAGATGACTCAAATCTTTTTTTCTTAAAGCAACAATATGTACAATGGCTTACATAAATACCTATTTTCATGTTTCTGACTAAACCCAAAGTAACAGTGAGTCCTTATAGGAACTCGGCCAAAAATTTGCTGTACGGCAGCCAACCAAGGGTGCCAGAGCGCTATGACCTGCAATCCGGCAACACCGTGCCATGCCATCTGCACGTGCGCTCGGAGAAGCACTCCCCGCCGGGCCTGCTCTGCTGCCCATCACAGGGACAGCCCCTGTGAAAAATGGCTCCTCTGAAAAATGGCTTCCAGCCGCTTCTGTCAATGGAAGGCAGTGCTGGGAGACTGGAGGCAGGTGAATGCAGGAAGCCCCACGTTACTCTCTCCCTTGCAGCTCCAGGTGGCCCCCCGGCAGAGCCTGTCTTCTCTGTGCTTTAGTGCCCACCAGGAGACCCTCTCTGCTCAGAGTCGCTGCTTCCTTGGCAGCCCTGCTCCTAGGCTCAGGTGGCGTCTGTCATTGCTCCAGTGTGCTCAGTCAGTTTCCCAGCCCCTCTGTGACAAGGTCCCCATTTCAATATCCTCTGGGCTATGCTCTTGTTTCTGACTGGACCTGCCCGAAATGATTCGAGAAAGCCTCTCTTACTGGGCTCGGTAACGGCCGGGGCTCGGGCAGGAGTGCCTTGTCCTCTCCATGAAGAGCCGGCGGAGGCCTTTCTGCAAGAAGGCAGGTGTCCAAGTCCACTTGTTCATAGCCAACTGCACTCGTGAAATCCAAAAGTCTAGACACAAGCAAAGTGTTTTCAAAATCAATTAACAAGCCAACATATGAACAAATGTCATCTGATTACTGAACACTTAAAATCCATTAAAAACCATTAATATATTACTCACAGAGTCACCAAATTGACCACCTTTTTCAGTGACTGGAAGTCCACATATCCTATCTTACATCTTCTCTTGTTTGATTCCTCTGCCTGAAATGGCTCCCCCCACCCCAGCCCCATGCTGTCCACGTGGCCATTCCTGAACATTCCTCAAGAATCGCCTCAAACGCTCTCTGCACCCGCAGCCTGGGCTGGGCTGCCCCAGGGAAAGATTCTGTCTCTGGCGCCAGCACTGCACAGTGGCCTCCATTAAACCTTGATTTCTTTCTCACAGGTTCTGTTTGCCAGGAAGTCGTAAACTACACTGGTCATAAGTCCCTTTACTCTGCAGCCTTTGTAACCCATCCCCTCTCCGTGCACACCCTACTGGCAGTTTCCTAGGACCCAGCTGTGAACAGCACAGAAACATTTCTGCCCTACTGAATTCCCAGCCTCATGGCTTTCAGGAGCAAGAAAATGCCTAATCAATCAGTTAATTAACAAACAGACAATTGGGCAAATAAATATATCAACTGTACAAATAACTAAACTGAGGTTCTGACATTATAATTGTGTTGAAACCCAATGCAACATTTTATTCTTTTGAATTTCAAAGACTCTTAAGAGGTTCTTTCACAGAGGACACTGCGACCACAGAGGATCCAAGTCTTTGCTCAAGGTCATAAGCCAAGTCAGCAGCCCAGCTAAGGGGACAGTGCCAGGCTGGTCTCCCGGCGCTCAGCGCACACACACTTTCTCCTGTGCAGACTCTGGTCCCCCCAGGTCAGAGCACGGCTTCAGTCCCACCCGCACCCTCCCCCCAGGCAGACGCGAGTGAGGAGAGAGTAAACGCCCGTGGGCACATGTTAATTCTCTTGCTCACTGTGAGCTCTACACAGGGAACAGAGAGTTTCAGTTCTTAATTAGACAGTAACTGTTTTAGGAGGAGCCATTAATAACCTGAAGCTGCAAGTAGCCCAGCCGTAAAGTCTCCTTTAAAGCTTGAGCTCGAGCTCAAGACAGCAAGAAACTTGCATCCCCAAATCTCTACATTGTCTTAAATGCATGCCAAAAATGTACTTGACTTCTGCTATTTATTGACAGTCCTGTGGAACTAATGTTCAATGAAGTATTTTTTAACGCATGATGATCAGATCTAGTCATTCTAATCCAATAAAATCAATTTGGGAGACTTTCCTAATAGAACAGTGGGGATCACTTGTTCTTCAGGAACTGGGAGAATTTTAGGCAATCTCAAACAGCAGATGAGCCTGAGTACTCGGCATCGACGGTCAGGAAGCCCAGAGCGGGCTGAGCGCAGTCACACTCACTCTGCATTAAAGACCAGGTTCCGGATGCAGCCGTGGAACGAGCCTCTCATCCTGAGCGCCGCTGGCCCCTCTCCCCGGGGAGTGCCCCCTACGTACAGCTTGGACACGTTTATTGTCCTGCTTTCTGCTGACGGGCCCAACTTCATTTCTACAGGAGTTGTCTCATCCAACTGGACAGAGAGAATTCTAAAAGGTAAAAGGAGAAAAGTAAAAGAGAAGCTTTAAAATGAAATGAAACATAACTGTTCATATTAATACATAATTCCACAAGTCCTTACTGAATAATAAAAGTTTCCTGAAGCTGAATTTTAACATGATGTTGCGTGTGAGTGAAAAGGTGAATCTTGGAAATTAAAACTTACACTTGAACATTCTCCCAAACTGAATGGAATGTTATTAAACCTCACTGAGTTCAATTGCTTTCTGTAGAGTGTTTTTCTTTTACTTCTTTACCTGTGACAAAATGTCCAATGTGCTTTTAAAACATTTGGTCTAAACTTTTAGAGGAAAATATACAGGAATGTTGATATAACACTACTATTTTACTATTTAATATTTGACTGTCTATTATTTCATATTGATATAATAATATTTATTGCTACTATAAAATTAACTGCCACAGAATTAACCCACTGAAAAGACAACTTATATTGGGCCCTAGAAAAAGGCAGGGTTAAGGTTGCTCAATTATGAAAAGTTTGCAAATATCTTATTACAAAATCAGTGAAATTGATTTCCAAGGAGGTATTCTAGCAAGATCTCAGAATTATTTTGGAACTATTAAACTCTGAAAGCTAATGAGAAACCCTAAATGCTAATGACATCATACTAATGATCCCAATCATTTCACTGAAAGAGCATCAAAACAAGGTTCCTACCGGGGAGGTCACCGTGCCCTCATTACACAAATACCTCCCACTCCTGATCAAGGAGATGGAATGTTCCCGTCCGTCGCCATATGTGCCCGTGGGAGCACGCACGAGAGCTCTCCTCAGGCTTGTTCCATCCCCAGCATTAACGTGCACTTCAATGTGGCCTTCTATCAGCGCGACGGAAAAGAAGGGCTGGGAAGGCTGCAGAGAATTCCCACAGACAAACATTACTATATGGCTGAAAAATTATCCTCTAATGAAGAGAGTGTGAGAATATTAGCACCAACTAAGCAGCTTCTTAAGAATATGACCATCTAAAAGAACTATTTTAAATTTTGTATATTACCTTCTAATCTCTATTCATATAAGTGACATTCTGTATTATGCTATTATCACTAACCATATTAAACATTTCCATTTCTACGTAGTCTTCATACTTATTTATTGCTACATTTTGTAACAACAAATAGATATATTATGTCATTGATCTCTTTTTTCCCAGTGTTATTGAGATATAACTGACATATAACACTGAATCATTTTAAGGTGTACAACATAATGATTTGATATATATATATATTGCAAAATGATTACCACAATAAGCTTAGTTAACATGCATCATCTCACATAGTTACAAAATTTTCTTCTTGTGTTGAGAACTTTTGAGATCTCCTCCCTTAGCGACTTTTAAATATATAATACGGTCACTGTGGGATTACATCCCCAGAACTTATTTATCTTACAACTGGAAGTTGTAAGTTGACCACCTTCACCCATCCCCCCCACCCCCACCCAATCCCACCTCTGGCAACCAGCAATCTGCTCTGTGTTTCTATGAGTTTGGTTTTTTAAGTTTCCACATATAAATGAGATTATACAATATTTGTCTTTCTCTGTCTGATTTCTTTCTCTTAGAATGATGCCCTCAAGGTCCACCCACGTTGTTGCAAATAGTAGGATTTCCTTCTTTTTTATGGCTGAATAATATTCCATTGTATATACATCCACCACATTTTACCCATTCATCTGTTGATGGATGTTTAGGTTGTTTCCAAATTTGGCTTTTGTAAATAATATTGCAATATGGACATGGCGGTACAGATCTCTTTTCCAGATAGTGACTTCATTTCCTTCTCATATATACCCAGAAGTGCCATTGCTAGATCATATGATAGTTCTATTTTTAATTGTTTGAGGAATTTCTGTACTGTTTTCTATTTGGTTGCACCAATTTACATTTCTACCAACAGTGCACAAGGGTCCCCTCTTCTCCACAGCCTCACCAACACTTGCTGTCTCTTGTCTTTTTGATGCTAGCCATTCTAACAGGTGTGAGGTGATATCTTATTGTGGGATCCATTCATTTACTGTTAAAAATGTAGGTAGTTTCTAATTTTTTATTACCATACCTAATGAACATTTAACTTCTTTTAGCCTTTGAAATTGTTTCTCATATTTCTGAAAGTGGGATTAAAGAGCTGAAGCCTTTGAAAATGTTTAAAGCTCTTAAAACTTCTTTGCCACACTGAAGAGAGGTCCATCAGCCGAAGTGGAATGTGAGTGTTCCACAGTACCCTTTCTAGCACGGATGACAACACTCCTTTCTGCTGACTTAGTAGCAGACTTTGATTTGCAAGTGGTCCTATGAAGATTGGTGCAGGACAACAGTTTGATGGTTCCACAAAAAGTTAAACACAGAATTACCATGTGACCCAGCAATTCCACTCCTAGGTCTATACCCAAAAGAACTGAAAACAGGTACTCAAGCAGGTACTCGGATGCCAATGTTCATAGCAGCATTACTCAGAGTAGTCAAAAGGTGGAAACAACCCCAAATGTGCATCCATGAACTAATATAAACAAATGATGCTATGTACATACAGTGGAATATTATTCAACCATAAAAAGAAAGTACCAATACATGCTACAACATGGATGAACCTTGAAAACATGTTAAGCGAAAGACACAAAAGATCATACATTTTATGAGTCCATTTATATGAAATATACAGAATAGGTAAATTCATTCATAGATACAGGTTCCCAGGGGTGAGGAGAAAGGGGAATGGGGAATGGCTGCTTAATGGCATAGGTGTTCACTTGGGGTGATGAAAATGTTTTGGAACTAGATAGAGGAGGTGGCCTTGAAACATTGTGAAAAAACTGAATGCCATTAAATTGTTCACTCTAAAATGGTTACTTCTATGTTATGTGAATTTTACCTCAAGTATAAAAAAAACGAAAAAGGGCTCCAGTCAATGGAGCCTATAAACCAGGCTGTCATTGCTAGCCCTTCACCAGGTGGCTCCAGAGGTCTTTGGGGTCTGCAGACTGGTGTGTCAGTCCGAGCTCTGGCATATAACAGCTGTGTGACTTTGGGCAGGTTAACCAGGCTCTCTGAACCCATTTCTCCCTCAGCAAAATACAGGAAGCAGCATTCACTCTGCATAATTATAGAGCAATGTCTGCATAGTAGAGGAGAGCACTCTGTAAACAGTAGTTGCGTGGCCTCTACTTCACTAAGACAGTACATCAGCACTCGGTAAAGTCTCTAAATTGCACATAGTTTCAGTCTTAGAATGAAGAGCAACAACCATAACGTGGACGAAAAGTCAGCACATGCTATCCGAATGAGTTTTAAAAGACTTAGAGTTAGGGAGCACTATCTTCTCAGTAGCTAGACGAGGAAGATGGATTATACAACACAAAAAAATCGCTGATTCATCAGGGAAAGACTTTCAGCAGTAGTACCTTTTACTTGTTAAACATGCATGCCCAGAAACAACCAGGTGCACAGCTACAATAAACGTTTACGACTAAGTCATTTTCCATCCAGTGTTTCCCGAAGTCATGTCCTTCCTGAGCTTGTGGCTCTGCAGCCATAGCGTCTGAGCTGCTCACTTACCCCATGAGCCTGCCGAGGATGCTGCTTCTGCCCCTGCTTGCCCAGCGCAGCCAGGATGATGCCACTGCTGTTCTTGGTGGCAAATGTTGCCAACAATTCCGATTCTGGTGACAAAGACTTGGGTGGCAATTCAACGTAGCCGCCTTTCAAGAAGCTAACACTTCGGATAGGCTGATCACAAAGGAGATGAAAAAGCTGCGTCAGGCTCACTTGCATGCTGAGTCCCCCAGTGCCGAGGGTACTGCTGGCTTCCCCGTCATTTCTCCCACCCCACTGGTCTAGACTGTGTTCCCTTATTATGTTGGTAAATCAGTAGGCATTTATGGAAACTCATTCCAACATTAACAAGATGCTTCCCACCTCCAGTACGCAGCCTTTTCTCACTCCATACGAATTTCTGAGTAAATCAAAGGTCGATCTGGATATTTCCAGGTTTTTGATACAACCCACATAGCTTTTGCTGGTGACACCTTTCCTGCAGGGAAGGACATGAGAACAACGATGATGAAATTTGGGTTTTATAATACCATTTTTGAAAGAAGGAATAAAAATGGACCTACAAATGAGGAAGATGTGTTTCCATGTGTCATTCTGCAGAAATGTCTAGGCCTCCCTCTAAGAAGGATATTGACGGTGAAAACTTCAAACAAATGCTCTTCTTAGGACTAAAGAAAGGATCAAATGTAGTGAGTTGGACTACTTAGATGGTGACCTGGATAAACGTATGTTTACTATTTTAAGGGAAACGATTATAGTTACTATGATTTAAATATACTCGTTGAAACATGGGCTAATGGTAAGGAAGGCAGAGCACTGTGAGAAGGGAGTTACAGCACAGACTGCAGTCCAGGCTCCAGGGAGCAGAACCTTTGCTCCCACGGGCCAAGTGCAGGCATGCTTATTTTCTAGGCTCACACGGCTACAGAAGTTGTCTGCTGTTGTCCATATAGCACATTCATGAACTCTGTCCTGAAGGAAATAACAGAATTTGGTAAAGTCTGGGATTATTTAAAACCCTATTTCTTAGGCTCCAAGTCAATACTATATTTTTCGTAACAGAACTTGCCACACTCCTGTAATAAGTGGGGTGAGGCTATAAGGTGGTCAGGCTCTCACTTCAAGAATATGGAGACTCCTGAACATCTCCAAGTTAAACTCTTTTTTTCAGAAGGAAGGCAAATTGGGTTTTTTGTTTTTGATTTGTTTTTTTTTTTTTTTTTTTGAGGAAGATTAGCCCTGAGCTAGCATCTGCTGCTAATCCTCCTCTTTTTGCTGAGGAAGACTGGCCCTGAGCTAACATCTGTGCCCATCTTCCTCTACTTTATATGTGGGGCGCCTACCACAGCATGGATTGACAAGCGGTGCATATGTCTGCACCCAGGATCTGGACTGGTGAACCCCAGGCCACTGAAGTGTAACATGTGAACTTAACCACTGTGCCACCAGGCTGGCCCCTTTTTTGTGTTTTTTCGCAGAGAAAGATTCACCCTGAGCTCACATCTGTTGCCAATATTCCTTTTTTTGAGTTCCCAAAGCCCCAGGACGTGGTTATGTATCCTAGCTGTAAGTCCTTGTAGAAAACTGTGTGAGCCACCACCATAGCATGGCAACTGACAGACAGGTGGTGTGGTTCTACAACTGGGAAATGAACCGGGGCCACCGAAGCAGTGAAAGTGCCCAACTTTTCAACCACTGGGCCATCAGGGCTGGCTCTCCAAGTTATATTCTTAAGCATCAGCCAGTCACAGGAGAACTTTGCAGAAACATGGTTTCCTGTTAGAGTCACGTCTAAACTTTTTTTTCTCTCTGTGTTGAGAAATGAGCTATGGACCATTAAGCAAATTTCAACCTCTTTGGATCTCAGTTTCTTCCACTGTAAGTGAGGAGGCTGGCCTCAATGATATCCAAGTCCCTTCTAGCATGAAAGGCTGTGATCTGGGATGTCTTCCTAGAAAAAGGGCTTTGTCCTTTTCTCCAGTGTCTACACTCTGTGCCATTTAGGCAAAGCACAGATGAGCCATGACACAACTTGTTGCTCCAGGAGCACCCCCAGTGCCGTCACACGAGGGACTGATACATGGAATCAGGATTAGGAGACAGGCTTCCAGTCCTGGCTCTGTCTTGGCAGAGGGCCAGACCCAGGCAAGTGAACAGCTCCCTGAAGTTTCAGCGCATTCATTTCCAAGACTAGCGGGTGGGGGTCGTAAACTATTTCCTTGAACTTCCCAAAATTTCTGGCAAAGAGAAGGTGAGGAGGGCATGGGGGAGTGGATGCTGGGCTGCTTGACCCACAGCACCTGGAGTGGCTGCACTCGTGTGCCACACATTAGGACGCTGTCTGAGAACTCAGTGTGAAGACCGGGTATTGCTGCAAATACACATTTGAAAACCACTGCGCTGGGCGAGTAAGTGTGGACGTCTGATGACCCTGCTCCCTGGAGGCTGCCTTGCCTTGACTGCTGGCCTTTCATATGTGACTTAAAAAAAAATGTTAGAGGGGCTGGCCCCGTGGCCGAGTGGTTGTTTGCACGCTCTGCTGCAGGCGGCCCAGTGTTTCGTTGGTTCGAATCCTGGGCGTGGACGTGGCATTGCTCGTCAAACCACGCTGAGGCAGCATCCCACATGCCACAAATAGAAGGACCCACAACGAAGAATATACAACTATGTACTGGGGGGCTTTGGGGAGAAAAAGGAAAAAAATAAAATCTTTAAAAAAAAAAATTAAGAGCTTCTGTAAAACAAGTTAGACCTTAATATTTCCAATTCAAAATTACAAAAGTGAGGGCAGTGAACTACAGAAATTCTATGTAAATTATTAAAGTCACAAAGTCAATCGTGAATCAGTGTTCTACAAGGATTTCACTGCCTTTCTTATCTGCCATCTTTCATCTAACTTCCTGATGCTGGTCTTTCAACTGTCACACACTTTATTCACTCTAATTACACAAAGGGAAATCCAGATAACTCTGAAGAAAATATGGAGGTTTTTTGCCTAGAAGGAGATTCTACTACTCTAAAACGTATAGAGAGGAGAATGACTTGTGATGGAAAGTGGGTCTCCAAATACACCACAGCAACAATTTCTAGATGTTCCCAAGGCAATAAATATAAAATCATTAAGTTTACTGCAGAAGGCTTTCTTCCCTTCCCGGTTACTATGGCATATAGTGGTTTGAATCGAAATACACCTCTCGGGTTAAACTGTGTCCTCCCTGAAAGATGCTGAGTCCCAGCCCCCAGGATCTGTGACTGTGACCTATTTGCAAATAGGGTCTTTGCAGATGGAATCAGGGTAAGATGCGGTCGTTAGGGCAGGTCTTAATCCAATATGACTGGTGTCCTTACAAAAAGGGGAGACGTGGACACAGAGAGATGCACGCACAGAGGGAAGGCTTTGTAGACACAGAGACATGATCTACACACTGAGGGACGCCTGAAGCTGCAGAAGCTAGGAGAGAGGCCTGGAACAAACTCCTTCTCACAGTCCTCAGAAGGCAGCAACTCTGCCGACACCTTGATACTGTACTTGTAGACTCTAGAACTGTGAGAGAAGAGATCTCTGTCCTTTAGGCTGCCCAGTTTGTGGTACCTTGTTTGGCAGCCCTAGGAAACTAAGACAGTGGTAAATTCCGCACTGTGACATCCTACCTTACAACTCTTGACCTAGGTAATCCACCCACATACACTGGATCCTTATCAAGACGATTGAGGTCAGAAGACGCTCCTGGAGTTTCACCTTGCTTGGTTTCTTTAGAACTGGTGTTATACGCATCAATCACTGCTAGGAGGCCTAAAAGGAGATCGAAAGGAATAAATAAGAAAATGAAAATCCCTTTCTACATTAAAGTAAAACACAGACTTCTACTGACAAAGTTCACTTACAAAGACATGCTCTTACATTCTGCAAATTTGACTAACAAATGTTCTTGGCTATTAAATGAAGATATTCTGTACAAAAGTCAATAAATCCAGATACACATCATTAAATGATAGCTGATGTGTGTGGAAGAAAATAGAATGAATCTGATTCTTGATTCCAATTCAGCATTTAATGTTAAATAATGCACTTGGAAACCACAGACAAACAGAATTATAATATTCCCCCAGCAAAATGTGAGTCCTGGCGCTTAGTATTCCAAAGAGAACAGTGGCTTTCAATTAGAATATCTTTCAAGAATACCCAGAAAGCTAAAGTAAATAAATATGGCTGACTTTGAAGGATTTCTATTCCCATGAGGGTGACCGACATCCCGACCGTCCGTCTATGCACTTACCTTGCTTTCGGTTTCGCTGGAAGGCAATTTTGTACCAGGTCCCGTTGTTGTAGCGTCTGTCCGTAACAAGGGCAAGAGGCCCGGAGCCCAGGTCAACTGTTACTTTAATTCTGCCGTGGACCAGCTCGATGGATAAAAAGTCTTTCTGTAAAGAAGAGAGAATACTTACCCTAACGGCTACATTGTTCTCACAAGACTTCCGTTCCGTTCAAGACACGGTTGGGGGGGCGGTACACAGAAACCCAAAGTTGAACAGAGAAAACTGGCCCTGGCCCAACGGCCAGAAGTCTCTGTTGTGAAACTGAAAGTGTCCACACGGGTTTTCTAAAATACTCCATAGATGTAGTGAGATAAATTCATTGTTACCAAAATCTACAATTGAGTAAGAGAAGCGCAGCCTCTTCATATCCTGTTCATTTAGATTGACAAACAGGCCAGTTCTAAAAACAAAGCTAGAAGATTGAGAGAAATCACCAGCACATGAGATAAAAACAGGACCAGAAAACTCCTGTGGATGGATTTCAGGTGAGGCCGCAGCGGTCAGCGTGGACACAGAACAAGACGTTGTTTGGGCTCAAAATTTAGTAACAAATGACTAAGCAAGGGCTATAACAATGGGAAAGCTGTTTGCTACTTGGTGCTCTCCTGTATTTTCCAAAGGTTCTTCAACAAATTTTTATTAACATAATAAATTATTTAAAATGGGGAAACAGTATGGCATATATATGCTTTTAAAACAATGCCTGGAGCACAGCAAACGTTTGCTCCATTTCAGCTCTGATTAATATTCTATTAATAGGCTCCTAAAACAATCATTAAGCATAAACATCCTCATAGCAATCTAACTGTATATATACAGTAGGGCCCAGGGCCCCATAAAGATTCTTACGGTGCCATTTGAAGCAAGGTAGAGAAGCAGCCCATTAGGTGAGAAGGTACTAAAAAGCATGATTATCTGAGTCACGGTAGCCCGGAGCGTCTTCTCCACGACAGAGTACCCGCTCCCGTCGAAATGGAAGGAGGAGTCGTCACTCTGGGGGCTGCAAAGCACAGCAGGTGAGATACAAGGCGTTCTCAGGAAGGTGGTACAGAGCCCAAATGGCACGGGACAGAGTGCTCCCGCGCAGAAATGGTGGCAGAGCTGTTAGCTCCAGTGTTTGACAGCAAGTGGGCGTCACGGTGTCTTAAAATATGCTTGCCGTGAGATTATGAAGACAAATGCCCAGTTGCTTTACAAGGAAAAGAAAGGTAAAGTAGGCAAGTTCACTGCAGTCAAAAGAAAGTTCTTCCAAGGTCGGATAACTGCTATGAGTGTTGCTGTTCATCAGCCAGATTCTGCCATTTGCTCTGACTTCCTTTAGTGTAATTGTCCTGTCTTAATTCTAGTGCCTACAGAGGGATTTTCACACTGACATTTGTCACCCCCCACTGGGTTTAACTAATGCATCAGCTAAAGTCAAAGTACGATGGAAAATAAATACGTACCAACATACCAGAAGGATCACTGCACACGCACAAATCATTGACAAAAATAGCTCAAAACTCTGCAGGATGAGCTTAAACAGAGTTCTGTGACACAGGTCACAGCACTTCTCAGGTACGTGTGTCTTCCGGTCTTCCTCGCACCTCAAAAGGCTGGCTTGATTCACTACCCAGTTACAAAGTAAGTTCATCTGAACACAGCGTCATGACGTTGAAAAAATACCTGTCTGGAATATCACAGGGCTGGAGCGTGAAACGTAGCTTAGGGTGTTTTTGGGTATGAATTTGAATTTTTCCCAGTTGAAGGTGTAATCACGAAACTCAGCCCACATCTCCAGGCAGGACAGAATAGCAACAGAGAGACTGTCTCCACTAACAAAAACCACAAACAGCAGAGCTTACAGCTTCCCGCAGTCCAGCTTTTTCTGAAAAGTTCTGTCTTGCTATCTCTTTTAGGAAGTATAAAGGAAATGCACTCTGCATAAATTTAAACTGTGGCTTCATTCTTAACTAATTCCTAAACCTGTGGCTTCCTGAAAGCATGTTCTATTGCTCTATTTCTTGGCTGACCAGAGTTTCACGTGGTTAAGGACGCAGACTTTAGAACCATATTGCTGGGGTTCAAATCCCAGTTCCCCAACTTACTAGCTGTGTGAACCCATAAAAATTACCTAACCTCTCTGTGCTTCATCCTCCCATCTATAAAATAGGGATAACAACAGAACCTCTTTGGGAGAGCTATACCTGATTTAATACATGTAAAGTTTTTAAAACAATGCCTGGAGCACAGCAAACGTTTGCTCCATTTCAGCTCTGATTATTGTGCTCTGGGTCCCCATTTTGCCTATTAAAAGGTGAACCTCAAAGATTAAGTACCTTGCTCAAGACACACCAAGAAAATGGTGAAGCCAGGTTCCAGAAATCTGTCTCATCCCGCCATGCACACCCTCTCCCGCCCCAGGGCTCCTGAGTTCTCTGTTCCCAACAATGTGGAATCTTCGCTTCTGTCTTCTCCCCTTCAGCAGGGCCCGCCCAAGGGAGGTGGCCGTGAAGATGGATGAATTCAAACAAAATAATGCTATGATTGCGAATCTCCTAAGGTCCATGACACAATTCAGGGGTTTTCCCCCATGTGTGGCTTCCATTTTGTGACCATGAGGTCCACGTGCCTCTCTCGTCAGCCAGGTACCTGTTTCCCAGGTGGGCCACAGGAAGAGAGCTCTGGGCCCCTGGCTAGGTTAGAGGCTGGGGACAAATGACAGCAAGGTCTGCCATGGCACTTCGCGGACAGCTCTGTTCTAGCACCAGCAGCTACAGGTGCAAGCCCTGCAGTCAGGCAGGCCTGAGGAGACACCCTCCTCTCTCTGCTCTCAGCCCTGTGAGCCTGGAAGGATCACTAGACCTCTCTGATCCAAGTTATCACTCACGAGAGGGGGCTAACGTGTACTGTACCACCTGTTAGCATGCCGTGCAGCTGCTCTCCCAGTGAGGTGACGCCTGCGCCCCAGCCTAGGATGCTGCTTCTGCTGCTGCTGCCCCACCTGCCACAGTGCACAGCACTTTCTTAACGTTTCCATATAAGTATTTTCCCTAGACCATGAGACATCGGAGGAGACGAACTCGTGTGACTAATGTCAACGTCACCAGTGCCTAGCAGAGGCCCTGGAACGGATGACTGACCTTCCCAAAGGCAGCCAGGGCTCTATGGGAACAGCCCTCATAACTAATTCAAGGATTCCGTCTGTTAATTAAGAGGGTTTTTTCTATATTTAAATGAGAACTGTTGGAAGCAGGGGTTTATTTTGTAATAACCTTTGAGATTGTTCATAATTATAAACATATGCTGACACCATGTAAAGAAGTGTAAATATATTCAAAGAGGGTTAAAAATTACAATTAGTTTAGTTGGTAATATAAATTAAAGTTAAACGTAAATGCTCATATTGAGAAAACATTTTTTAAAAAACGAAAGACCATCAATGGACAATGTGAATGATCTGATAATGGCAAGTTCCACCCAAAGGTAAAAGGCACCATGTCTCCTCATCACGAGTCTGCTAAATGGATTTGGTCCCTAGAGTTGGCTGATTAGCTGTCTGAGCAAAAATGTTTGTCTAATAGTTAGGAGAGGCTACTGAAAATGAGGACAGTTCAGTCAATTTTCCAACCTAGACATACAGCACCGGTTTGTCTATATCAGCACCTGCCCAGGAATGTTCTGGAACACACAGAGCTCGGGCTCAAATGAGTCTGGGAGGTGCTGCCCCCCAGCCTCTCCCCAGGACAGGCTTACTGTGCATACGAGCACATTAGAGGCTCCAACAACCTCGCAGTAAAGAAACTGCTGGAGTTTTAACTCAGCGTTTCCCAAACGTTTATGATCAGGACACTCCCTCTACCGATACCTTTTTTTAAAAGGAATATCTACTAATATCCTAACAAACTAGCATTCTTTAAAAAAAAAAAACGTATTTTTGGAAAGTTGGTCAATATAATACAAGAATAGCCAACTGATTTGTTCAGTACCCAGAAAAATCTACTTAATCAAACCTTAGTTTGAGCTAATGAGTCAATGTGGCCTTCAAGCTCAGCTGTCTGGCCAGTCTTCTACCAAAAAAGCCACACGCAGCGTTAACACCACGAGGATGGCCATGCCTGCCAATTCTTGCTCTCCCTAGCAGCCTTCGTCTTTCAGTCGAAGGGCCAGGGTGGGTGGAAGTCTGGTGGAAGGACAGGTCTCAAGGAGAACAAAATCAGAAACCACACGGAAAAGTGACTTCCTCATTCCAGCGAAGAGGAGAAGAGCCAGCAGTCATTAAATTCATTCATGGCTGCAGTTTGAGGTCAATGGTCGTAAAAGAACCCTGAAAATAACTGATAAAAATCGAGAGTCTTGTCCAGGGGTCAGAGCATTTTTCTTGTTAGATTATAACGTGCTGCGAGGCTTCCTTCCGTGCTCGAGGAGCAGCGTGAGGACAAAGCCCGCATGCACGTGCCCATGCTCCCAAAGCACCAGAGCGGGCGTCATTACCTCACAAGCTGACAGCATTTTTTATCATATTTGCCAATTACAAAACCTCGGTTTTTCTCGTGTTTCTTGTCAAGAAAATAATCCTGAGACATCGACCTGGAAAGCAATGGACTAGCACTGCAGGAAGATCAGGGAAAAACCCTGGTGCCGCGTTTCAAAATATAAAGTATTTTCACATACATCAGGTTATGTGTTCATCACCATAGTTTTGGGACGTAGGTAAGACAAAGATAAGTATTGTTCTCCTTTTCTGGAAGAAGAAACCAAACCTCCATGAGGTGAAGTGACTTACTACCCAAAGTCAGCAAGAGACACTCAGTAGGAGAGCTGGGCCAGGACCCTGAACAACCTAGATATTCTTTTCAGTCCTAAGCCTCCAATAACCAAGCTTCTGGTCATAACTTTTTAAGCAAGCTAAAGAAGAGGAAAGTAGCAAATAAAAGGCTTAAACTACAAAACGCCAAGCTGTGAGCCGTATGAGAAAGCAGACCCGACAAGGACAAAATGAACGCTCGCCCATGAGTTTCTAAATGTAATGTGAGTTGCTTCTCACTGATCTTGCCGCGACTCACTGTTAATTACAGATCCCTGTGTGGCCAGCGCAGCCCTTAGACGGGAGAGGTCATCTCAGATGTTACATTTCTCTAATGGCAAAGGGAATCTATTGTCTTGATTGCTAAAGTGCTGGAAGATAGGTCTTGTATACTTAAGGGGTTGCGGTTATTTCATTAGGAAATAACAGAGGGGGTGCTGAGCTTTGCGAGAGAATGTTATCAAATGTCTTCCATTCTATCAATATATGCAGAACGATGTTCGGTAGTTATTCTCTGTTTCCAAATGAATTTCATTTTGAGAATCATAAAACTTAGGAATAGGAAAGTCGTTATCTATAAAAATTGACAGCACAAACAAAAATTCTTATCCTTGGAGGTATTTTCAAGATAAAAATGTACAGTGATTTCCCCAAGACGTAAGTGCAGCTCTCTGAGACAGAAGGTTGTCTGCTTCTCTGTTTTATGATCCAAGATCAAAGTATACAACACAAGACCCAACAAAAAGAGTCCTTCTTTTTAAGGGTCAAAGTTGATCCCATGCTTCTATCAGCAAACGATCTACATCACATCTTTGCAATAAGACGATGGACCCCACAAACTCTCTCATTCGCATGTAAATTCTCTAAGTGGTTCTCAGATGGTACTAGAGTAACATACTCATTACCTTCCGAAGCAGCCATGGCACGTCCCTTCCCTTTCAATATAGTTCCACAGGCCGACTGACTGTCCATTCAAGAAGGCCTCTCCCATGCAGCCTTTAAAATGAGTAACCTTCACAGCAGGAGACTTCTGATGGAAACAAGCGGACAAACAACCCACAGAGAGCAGGCAAAGAGGAATAAATTCTGTAAGTGCATGGAACTCGAATCAAACAGGCCCTATTTTGAGAAATCAACATCCAAGAAAATGGCCAGATTGTAATCACTGGATTTCCTTCCAATTATGAAGTGAAATTCTAGAATGAGTGACAACTGGACAGGATCTTAAAGATCATCTCAGTTCCAAGGGCTGCTGGAGATGAGGAAACAGACCCAGAGCATGTGGTCAGTACTGGGGGCCTGGCTGGGACCAGGACCCTTACCCTCACGTCAGAGCCCTGAACCAAGTCCAGGTCAGAGGACAACTGACATAAAAAAATAAACACGACGGGCTCATTCACTACACACCAATTAGCGTTAGTCTATCATCAGAGCTAGAATAGAGACAAAGGAACTTGACATAAATTAATGTGGCATATTGAATGTCCTGTTTCATCACTGGAAAAGAAACCCAAATAGCAGAAAGAACCATCAGCTTCTTTTCCATCTATGTTATTTATTAGGCACTATGCTGTGCCCTAAAAAGCCAACCCAACTCTGCAGGGGAACCACCACTAGGCAAAATAATGGAAGCGGAAACATCTTCATCTGCCTAGGACGTACTCAACAATTTAATCATACTGAGTTTTTATTGAAATATATTTGACATATAAATTGTTAAATTTACATATTAAATGTGTATGTAAGTAAAATCAGCCCAAGTCCGGCTCAGGGGAACATCCGTAATACCTTGATGTGTCCTCCCAGCCCTCCAACAAACATGAGGGTTGAATTGTTTATCTCCAGGACATTAGCCGTCCCAGGAGATTTCCTTGTTCTTGCTGGCAGCTTTTGAGTTGTGCTCATTTCTCTTACACTCAACGAACCAACGTTTCCAAACCTAAGAGTCACAGAGAATGACAGAAAGCACACTGTCATAGTTGCACGTCAGTCCAAATACGCACGCGTCCGCTTCACACACAGCCTCTCTCTGCGTGCCCCCACGGCCGGGAGACGGCCCAGCTGCTCTCCCTGCTTCCAGTCTCGCTCACCCCACCCCCGGTTTACGCTCCAAAACGGTGTAGAGCAGTTCTTCTAAAACATAAATGTCATCATGTAAAACAGTTACGGACAATGAGTTAAACTATCATATTAAACTACTGCATTTAATATTTCCCTATTTTTAGAGATAAAGCAAAAGACAAAATTTGCCAACAACACGCCATCAACAACAAACCATAAAATGACGGAAAGTAAAAGGAAAGATATACCTAAAGCCGCTTAAGAGTAGTAACCTCTGGAGAGGGGCTTTAAAAGGAGTAATTCTGCTTTGTGTCTGAATTTTAGGAAAACACGTTCCCTCCTTGTATTCTTGTCTTCTGTCCTCTTCCACTTGCCTACCACTGCCAGCCACACGCAATTTCTACCATGCTGTGTTTACCCCCATTTTCTGAGGAGAAAACATTTTACTGGGTTGGCAGCCTCAGACTTAGACCTAACATTCCAAAGGTAACATAAACTTTTAACTTGTTTCCTCTTTTATTATTGGTTTTGGTAACAAAGTTTATTTCTTCTGTAATTTAAAAAACCCCTTATTTCTAGCGTTAATCTAAACCGAGTAATCTTTCACTGTAATCTGACTCCCCGGAAGTTCCTAAGACTATTATATGATGTTATGAACACGTAATTACTTATGAGATGCAGTTTAAAAAGAGAGATGAGTGGAGAGAACTTCTTCTACTACCTGGTTACAGAAATGCTATGCCATTTGTCGTCATCAATTGGGAAATCTGGAAATTCCAAGCGTGCTGACCCGGAGCCCATATCCCAGAGGAAGGCCACTTTCCCTCGCCGCATCTCCACTGCCAGGAAATCAGACTGGGGAGCAGAGCCCTGAGTCAGGATGAGTTCCCATGCCGGACTGCCTGAAGACTACTAAAACACTGTAAAGGAGGTGTTCCTACAGCATTTTCTCTATTCTTAAATACACAAAAGCCAAAAACACAACACTCTCTTTTTTGTTCTTTAAATGCTCCCCTCCCTGGAGCTGGAGTGTAATGCAAAGTCCTGGGGGTGGTGCCCGCTGTGGGCCATTAGGCCTCACCGCCTTGCCCAGCATGACCCTCCACCATGCCTCCTATAAAGGTCCTCAGGAGAACTCCCTGGGGGTCGCCAGCAGTCTACAGGGAGCATGAGAGAAGGCGTTGGATTTGTTTGTTTGCCCAGTGTGAGAAGGCACTAAATGAATGTAACACATGCAGGACGACAGGAGCCATGAAGTCCCACATCAGGGCTGCATGCGTTCTGCACCTCGGCTCCTACGATGACAGGTCAGATAATATCTGTGCTTGTTGATCTTTTCCGCCCTAACACAGCCAAAAGCCCTGACCCATTTCCACTGGCACAGCCAAAGGCATCAACAGTCTTCCAAGGGAAACTTGCCCTCTGGGACCCGTCGGAACCTTGTGTGGAAGAGCCTAGGAAGCTTGTCACCCTGATATGCCCCTTAGGGTGCCTGCCTCCTCCCAGTGACAACCACCGACATGGACTTTACAGACCCAAAGCTAAACTCAGTGGCTTCAGAGGTCACACAAGGGATTACAGGAAATTCATCGAAGCTACGGCCTGCCTTAGGATGGCGGAGCAAGGCACCTTTCCTCTCTAGTGTCACTTTCCTTCTCACAGGTATTCAGCTTTTTAGTTTATTTTCAATCTAATGCTAGTAGTTTAGCAAAAGGTTAGGTTCCTTAGGAGAATTAGTGATTTCACCAAGGCTTTATTTCTTTGCATCAAAAGAGTGTCACTTCAGAAAATATACATGTCCATAAGAGACCCACTGTCGCTTTCTGCGGCCTGTACTCACGCTGGTGCTGCTGCCCAGGTAGAAGAGAAGGTTATCTGGCTCGCTCGTCTTCACGTTCAGTGTCAAGGTGTTATAGTTCGTGGAAGAAATCTGAGGCTGGTAGGCCCGGATGCAGTCTCTGTCTGCAGACACAGCAACTTTAATCTGTAGAAGGAAAAGAGAAGTGTCCCGATCACATAGAGACACCCTGGGCGGACACCGTGGCAGGACTTCAGAAGTGCTTTTCCATGACGTGTTCTCACTGCTGGGAGCTTTTCTCTCTCAACAACATGTAATGCTCTGTGTTTCATAAAGTCAGAAATCGGATGGTGATGAAAATTATTTTATGTGGAAAAGTCTGTCCTGGCGTTTGAAAAGAGTATTTTACATAGGAAACTGTCTCTCTTACGTGATTTAATGCCTTAAAGCCAAGGGGCTTACCCAAATCACCCCAGAAGCTCTGCACCTCACACAGGATATGTGATGATCATTTGTTGAATAAACGAAGGGGTAATCTATTTATTCATTCAGCAAATATTTATAAGGTAATTATTGCACTTACTACATATTTCTTTGATAAGTAATTATTTGCATATGTATCTTATATTACCCTTCAAGATTCTAAGTTTGTATTAACCAGAGTATTTGGAATCATCTGCTGGGTTTACACTTATTTGATGACTGTAACTACAAGAGATGGAGACCGGAGCTCATGTAAACCCACAGCCCTTTTCCAGGAGTGAGGTCACTCGGTGGCGGGGAGGGGATCAAAGAGTCACAACTCCTTTTTCCTGGCTAGAAGAGTTCAGGTGGATAAACATTAGACCAGAGGTCACGTTTATCCTCGATAGGTCTCCAGGAGCATGACAATTGCATATTCTCTCACGAGTCTTATTTCCTGAAACCCTTCTCCTTTAGGGCACAGCCAAGGCCATGTGCCACGGACAGCCATAAAGCATCTCCTCAAGTGTGGGCTTGTCCAGGTGTGAACTGTTCTATGCGTCTCCTGACCAGGGTTTGTGCAGCATCTGTGCGTATACACACTGCTTTGACAGAGTCCTAGAGGATGAGGCCTACACTGCGGAATGACCATTCTGAAGGACACTTGCATTACTGAAACAAGCTGTAACGTGATGGAACAGCCCCAAATGCAACCAGTGAAACTTAGAGTGATGTCAACACTTAGACTTAATGTGTTCCATACCACTTAGCTAATAGTTACGGATCTATAAATCTAGGCTACAATTATAAATCTCCATAAAGACTTTGCCAACACTTTGAAACATGGTGAATAAAGGCAGAAATCAAAGAAAATGAGAATAATTAAATATACTTAAGTAAATATACTTAAGTTAAGAAAAGACTTTAAATATACTTAAGGCAAGGCTGTGAGGAATCGGAGATTACTGAGAGCTGAGTCAGTGGAAGTCTGGGGCACCCAGTGTGCCGGGAAGCCACTTGTCTAAGAGTCCTCTGGGATTTGGAGGGGCTGAGAGCCTCAGCCGGGGGATCTGGGTCCTCCTGGGAGCCCCAAGGGCCACACACTCACTGAAGCTGCTTGTTTCCGGGCCTGGCTGATCAGCAGTTTAATTTCTGATAGGTTTCTGCTCAGGTTCTCTTCTAATGTCTTCAAAGGCTTCAAACGGTCAAATAAAAGGTTGGCTTGCGTTTCCACATCTTTAACTTTTCTTCCAGCTAACAGAGCTAATACAAGGCGGCAAGAAAGTTGGCAGGGGTTGGGGTGGGGGAGGACACGAGAAATTAATTGTTCATTACTAATGCGCTGCATAAAACAGAATATCCTAGTAATCACATCTCTGACATTTGGGTAAATATAGGAGAAACGCACCAACGACATGCATTTACCCAAGGCCCCCCTCTTTCTTTATAAGTGCAAATCCAGATGTTAGCACATTTTCACTTTTTAGGAATGCTGTTTGTGAACAAGGCACCACTGTGCACTAGGCAAGCGTAAGACCGCCGGGTGCAGACCTTGCTAATGGGGAGGGAGACGTGACGTACTGGTCATTGAGGAGTCACGCAGAAGTCGGTTTGTTTCTTGTAACGTGGCGTTCACTCTGGACAGGTCAGTCGATGTATTCGACAGCTTCTGGCTCCAGCCCCCAACGCTCTCCAGAGTGCTCGCAGCCCTCTGGTTTGCAGAGGCGGCCAGCTCTTTGATTTTGGCTCCTTTGTCTTTGACACCTGAAATAAATTTATATGCAAGCGTGCGCTCCGGTGAAACCACATAAAACCACAACAAATGTAATTTTACACAGAAAAATGTTACAGCATTTCTTACTGCATGTTGAACACAAAATGGGGCTTCTTTTTAATGGCAGTATTAAGGCTGCGTATCGTACCCTCTACCGCTTCCTTTCAGGGACCAGGGAAATAATTTTGGTAACAATCCCCTGTATCAAAATACGATTTCAGCTCAGTGAGTTCACGAAGCAACCGTTATCACCCAGTGCTCAGTGTCTTATGTGTTAATAAGCCAAACTTCCTTATTCGGTCCCTTTTCTATCACTCTCTTCTCAATCAACTTCATTAAACACCTTCTTCAAATCACTCCATGTCTGGATAAGAAGGTTTGGGAATTTAAACCTGTAGGTGAGTCGGAAGTGTCCTAGGTTAGGGGAAGTGGTATTTGCCCACAGCATCAACCAGCTGCTAGAAGTAACAGCAGAATAAAGACTAAATGGTCACTAAAGATAAATTGGAATTCAGTTATTCCAGAAAATCTGGGTGATGATTTTTTTAAAAGGCACTTGTATTCATTTTAAAGTGTTTAATCACAAATGGGCAAAATTAACGCTAGAAGAAGCTAGATAAAGGGTATACAGGTGTTCTTTTTACTCTTCTTGCAACTTTTCTGCAAGTTTGAAATTACTTCCAAATAAAAAGTTATTTTTGAGTATCTGACCAACATATACCATACATCCTTAAAAAAAGAAGAGGCGCCAGCCTCTTGGTGCAGCAGTTAAGTGTGCATTTTCTGCTTCGGTGGCCTGGGGTTCGCGGGTTCAGATCCCAGGTGCGGACATGGCACCACTTGGCAAGCTGTCCTGTGGTAGGCATCCCACATATAAAGTAGAGGAAGATGGGCAGGGATGTTAGCTCAGGGCCAGGCTTCCTCAGCACAAAAAAAGGAGGATTGGCAGCAGATGTTAGCTCAGGGCTAATCTTCCTCAAAAAAAAAAAAAAAAAAAAGAAAGGAAAAAGAAACTTCCAGATCAGAAAATGCTCCATTGATTCAAGGTACAACGTCAGTCGAAAGTGCCCGGAGCCCATCGCACCATGGTAGTTTCACACTTACAAAGTGAACCAGCAGACAGGACTCTGGAGATGTTTAGGCATCTTGTAAACTTAAAAAAATTTCTTATTAAGAAAACAAAAGAAGGTAGAAGGAATGTAAATAACACACCATAGCATGATTCATCTGTATTACACTTTTTAAAAGTTATCCTATTTAACACTGTAATGAGTACTGCATTTCCAAACCATCAATGTTAAGGTGGTCTGTTTTGGAAGGCTTTATTGACTCATGAAGATTACCAAGCAAGAGATCTTTAATTGCCCACATTTATAATGAATCTAGTATTTTCCCTTAAAGCAGGAACTTTCCAGCTTCTCTACTTGCTGACTTTGAATGACCCTTCTTTCATCTAAGGGACATGTCAAGCCCATTTTAAAAGTAAGAAATTAATACGGCAGCATAAAGTCTCTAAGGCTTTTGTTTTTTAAGAGCATAATTCCTGTATTTCAATTTAGGTGCTCTGAAGTTATTAAAAAAAATAGGAACCCTCACTTTCATATTCCCCCCCAGGTAAAAACGGTCAGCCTTGCTCTCATTTCATGGGAGGGCTCTTAATCAGACTGAGGCAGGACTTCCTCTTGCTCACATGGAGAGGTTTTGTGATGAGAAGACATGAGTTAAATCAGGCATCCCCTTTCCACTTACCTTCAGGAATTGCTCTAAGGATCAAGAGTGATCTCTCCGTCTGCCCAGTAATTTCAGCAGCATTCTCTTGAAATCTGTTTGCTGTATTTTTCACTTTACTCAGTTCCAATGTGATACCTACTTAAGGGGGAAAAAAGTGTTCCCTTTTAGGGTAGCCTACTAAAAAGCTGCATAGATAACAGTTTTCTTTACCATTCCTGACCTATCTGTAGAACAGACAGCTTTCTATAGAGACTCCCAATATTGAAAGTTTTTTCAGCAAGACTTAGCATCACCGATTACGGAAATTGTGTGTTTAGCTTGCTTGATCATTTTTCTACTTTGCTGGTTGCCCTTCTCACTAATATTTCTTCTTAAATTGCATGCCCAATTTAATTTCAGCTCAAGGGTAGGTAAAGAAGTGTGTTTAAGTCACTCAGTCTTAATCAGACTCACTAACTTCTTTTCCACACTTAAATCTTGGCCACTTTTCTCCTTTGGGTTGTAAAACCGCGTGGGCTCTTGCTAGGGAATCTTCCGCTCTTTCTTGTCCTGCCTCCCTGGCCAGGGCCCCTCCCCTCTCTGCTCCCTTCTTACCACCCAGTAGGCACTCAACCCAACCTCCTCCAAGTTTGATCAAAGCTGTTGGATCGAAGCTTTTATTTTTAAAATTTTTGTTCATAGGGCCGGCCCGGTGGCCGAGTGGTTAAGTTCGCTTGCTCTGCTTCAGCGGCCCAGGGTTTTACTAGTTCGAATCCTGGGTGCGGGCATGGCATCACTCATCAAGCCATTCTGCGGCAGCATCCCACAGGCCACAACTAGAAGGACCCACAACTAAAAATACACAACCATGTACCGGGGGGCTTTGGAGAGAAAAATGAAAAATAAAATCTTAAAAAAAAATTTTGTTCATAATACACAATCACATTTGGGGTCTGAACACATGGTTAAAAAATAAATTATTGATAAAATCCTGATGAACACGATGGTTCTGCCTAAAATTCTAATTGCCAGAAAATTCACTATTTTGTGGTCTACGAAGTATCTTTAGTTCTGTAAACTAAAACCACAGCCATCAATATTGATGCTAGAGTTTGCATTCAATGCTTTACGCCTAACAGCATTATGGCTTTCTACACTGTGAGATGACAACATAGAGTCTAAACTGTTGACTCAGAGAGAAAGAACGATATGCACACAGCCTCGCCCTTGGCTCAGACAGCTGTGGGAGGGTCCAGCACCGGACATGGGCGTGGTCTGAAAGGGGACCGAGGTTTGTTTACGGCCAATATTCACTCCTATAGGAAAAGACTGGATAGTTTTGATATATTAAGGTGAAAAGCACACTATATGTTATATAACTTATATGTTTCTCTTACACAACAGAATCTTGCTGCCATTTTGTGTTATGCTTAGTGGGTAGGTCTCACATCTGCCAAATAATTGCCTACTGAAACTCTTAGGAAAAACTAAACTGCAGAGGTACTTTTTGAAAAATTGATAAATCAATTATGATATTCAGTAATTATTTAATGAGAACCTACCACAAATCTAACATTATAATAGCACTGTGAAAAAGGAAAAAGTATCAAGTATAATATAACTCTTAAGAAACTGTGAAACAATGAGAGATGAATCGAGGAGCACATGAAATCAAAGATATCCTGACAAAAACCAGGCAGAACAGAAAGCTCAGGAGCTGAAGCAGTGAGTGGAAGATGTGCTCATCCAGGAAGGCTTAAGGAGTCTGGGAGGTTAGAGGGGACACACACTAAAATCAGAGATATCACTAAGATACAATTTGAAATTATACGATGTTTACATCATGGGAAATTGGAATGTTTCCGTGACAAAGAAATGTTAGTTTCAAATTGCTCCAGGAGAGGAGAACATCCTGGCAGTATGCTCAGAGACATCTTCACAGTCACCCAGCTTAGCACCACAGGCCAAACTAGAAACCAACCTTGACGCTTTCTGCTCAGGCTGTGGCCTTCTTCTAGAAATTTGGAACTGCGCTGGAGAGCCGCCTTCCCATTAGAAGCAAGGGACTCGGAGAGCTGGAAAACAGAATACTTGAAAGCCGCGACGGGAGGGCAGGGGGGACGCTGTGCGAGAGGGGAGCCACTCTCTCAGAAGAGCCTCCAGGCTGGATCCAAACTAAGACGTCAACGAGGTAACAGGTAAGGACCACTCACACTGTCCTAATTTATATTGAGTACACGTCTTAATTTACAGCCAAGGAGAAAGAATACAAGCCCATTTTTAAATATATGAAGATGAAAACCAGGCCTTCAATGAAGATCTTCACCACAGGTACGAAAAGACGTCTCAAGTAGACACCAAATAGCATTATCATTTTTGTCATAAGAAACTGTGAGCTTTCCCCCATCTTTACATGGCTAGTCCCAGTCTTTATGAGAAGTATTTATGACCTTAAGAAATGAAGACTTAAATCACATGATGACAGAAGCCATAAATAGGTCCCAAAAAAGCATGTTGACGAGCATAAATTTAAGCCACTGAGTCTTTGCTCAAGCACCTTTATGAAACAATCTCTCAAGGCCTCGCAAAGCAAGGTGCGCACCGAGGCCCAGGGGGCATCTCTTACCAGGCCAGCCTCAGTCCCAGTCCTGAGAGCACCTTGTGCCAGCTTCTCTGATGCTTCGATCCGGCTCTGCACACTGGAATGGACGTGGGTGGCACTGGTCGCGTTCAGGGACACACGTCTAACATTTCCAAGGCCGCTATGAAACCAGCACATTCAGAGATGTTATGACAAACTAGATTGAACTTGCCCACTATTCTTAAAAGCCCCCAGCTCCTTTCCCCTTAGAAAAGTATCATCAACAGGGAATAACAACGTATGGGTTTCCTCCTGGCTCTAAAAGTACTCTTAAGAAGGAGTAGCCACATTGCCACCATGACACTAAGAACTGCTGTTTAGTTAATATCCAGAGAAGAGACTATTGCTGTTTCCCGTCTTTTAACCACCCGTCAGTTTCCACGAGCGGCCCTCCACATCCTCTGACCTCTCCCCAAGTTCCCTGCACACGTCTGGGCGCTGCTGCCTGTGTGCACTGGCTGTAATCTCTCCCAAAGTGTCCTTGTTAACTTTGAGGAAGCTTTCCTAAGCAAATCTAAGGATGCTGAATCTTATTCTCAAATGGTATACACCAATTTGGTGAAATTCACTAGAGGTTTGGGAGGAGGGTCAGATAATATTTCAATCATCTGAACCTCACTCTCACAAGTGGGCAAATCACATGAACTTGCCAACTGGTAATGGTGCAATTTCATCCCACTTGTTCCATCTTGAAAATGAAATCTGACAATTGATACATCTTCGCCTGCTGAGTAACTCACTTCATTTTCTTCCCAAGGTTATCGAGTTCCCTGATTCCCAAACCAGACATCAGCAGTTATTATTTGTTACTACTTGACTGGCAAAATTTGGTGATTTATAAATAATAAATAATAATGTCATTTAACTTTGTGTATCATACCAAATTATGTTTACAACTCATACTAAGTAATAAAGATTTTGTTCTAGCTGTGTACGTAGTCAAAATATTCTTTTTCTCTTTTGGGAAATGATGAAAGATGATGAAAAGAGAGAAGCTAACTGAGTATCTAATTCCATTTTCTATCACTGATCCCTATGGCACACATAGGCGGCAGTGCTCAATGCAGCATGTAATTCACACAACATTCTTTCTTATATTTTTAATTGCTTTTGCTGTGTGATTTAATCTTTTATGGCAGCATTCCTCAAATTGGAAAAGATATCATTTTTCCCCTTCCACAAAACATACTCAACACATAGAAACACACATATCCCCAGTGTGTCCAGACTTTCCCAGAGGTAATTTATAACAAATTTAAAATAAATAAATTTACCAATTAACTCACAATATTGTGTAAATCACTGGTAAGGCCAAAAACACTGGCTCGCTCATTTGCTGCACATTAGATTGCCAGGGGATCTTTAAAAAAATTACAATGCCAGGCCATATCCCAGACCAGTTAAGTCACAATCTTTGGGTGGGGAGGACAAGGGGACAAAGGCATCAGCATTTCTGAAGTTCCCCAGGTTATTCCAATGTGCAGACAAGTTTGGAGACCACTGGCCTAAAGTTGGATTTCTCATTTAAAGGCACTTTTAATGAGCTGAGGACATATTTAACAAATATCCAAAAATATAACTTAAAATAATTATAATACAAGGGTAGATCCCCAGGCAGGAGAAAATAATCAGGGTGGTATTTTCAGGAGTTGGGAAAAGGACTCCCAACATTTCTGTAGGCCCCGTATGGGCAACCACTACCTCCATCCATGCATAAAGCCAGCCAAACCATAAGCTCCAAAAAGGTAAGATATATAAAGAAATGAATATCCTGGTTCTGTCCACATGCAACCCAGCAAAGCCCCAAGAACTCAGTAGATACTTGACAGGACCCCCATGGCTTGATATTGCAGCATAACATTTGTTTTAATTCCTATCCAGTTCAGTTTGCATTTTTCCATCATACATTTATGCTGATGGTCAACTGTGTTATCAGACTGGGGAGGAAATCCTCCTTGCCATGTAAATAAAACAGGAGTCTTCATTTTTGACAAAAGAAGAAGAGTGACTCAACACTATGATCAAAATAACCATCCTTATTCTCTCTGGAATTCCTGCAAGGTGTGGTCTCACCTGTCCAGAGCACCTGCTAGTCTCTGGAGCTCAGCTGCATGGTCCTCAGCTCTGTAGACAAGGTCAAGGGCTCTTCTTTTGGACATCTGCATGACCAGATCATCTACATGGCGCCTGATTTTGGCAGTCCACAAAAGTAGCTCATCCCGGTGACGCTCTAACTGCTGCAAAGAGAAATTAATATTGTGAACATACGTGCATCTGTTTAGCAATGGATATGATGCACGTGTAAAGTGTGTGCAGCGCCTTTGGAAACTGTGCTGTGGCTGCGCTGAGCCGTGGCTTACCGCTACAGCCTTTTGTGCAGCGTTTGCACCTGCAGTGGCAGCATCTAGGGATCCTCTTCCTTCGGCAATTAGTATTTTGGTCAAGTTCTGTTCTTCTTGAACAAGCAGCTTCTTATCCTGTAGCAAGAATGACCTTTAAGGATGCTTCATAAAAGCAAGTCGGTTTCCGAAGACTGGTGCCTGACACTACGTGCTGAAGTCAGTACTTGGGGCTCATTTCTCAGGAAGCTCAAAATGGTCTTATTCACCTCAGAGAATCTGGTTCCCCGCTCTGCCTGAGGAGAGAGCTATTAGGACTCACACTGACTTCTCGCAGGTTGGCCTTGACAATGCGCAGCAGGTGGCTGCCTTCCCGCGTCTTGGCCTCCGCTTCCCTCACGAGGCCTGCGGCCGCCTGCACCTCACTGTCGTGTTTGGAAAGGAGGCCGCTTGCTGCCTCTCTTAATACCTTCAGTTCTTCTTGTGGCTTCTGATAATTTCTCTGAATCTGTGACAATAAATCTTCAGCAGCCCTGATAAATACAGATGGTTCACACGTAAGTAAACCAACAACAAAGCTCACATCAGAAATGATGGTGGAAGAAACCTTTACATCTCCATCCGAGTTTCTCCTTGAGATCCTAAGTGCTACATTATAACCTCTTCAAAGGGGAAACAGTTTTTCTTCGACAGCAGTAGGTATGGCAGATTTACGCTTTATCCTTAACAAACTATCTTTATTCACAAACTTTCTAACGTATTTTAGTAATGGAATTAGAAGAAATCACCTCAGTGAATCTGGATTCAGGAAGTTGGGCCCACAGTCTGTGAGCGATGGCAACTGCAATCTCCCATAAGAACATGGAGAGAAACTGAAAGGAGGGGGCCGTGCAGGGAGTTGCCATGAAGTTACCGATGTGCTCACGTGACATAAAGACTCTTCTGCAGCTAGTTAAGAAACAGACTTTATCAAAACCTTCAAATCCAAATTGCCAGAAAGATATAATTTGCACCACTGATAAAAAGCAACTTTAGAAAGCCAAAGGATATTTTTTCCTATTCTTTTATAAATATGCTATCAAATTGCTTATTTAAATCAATTTGAACTTAAAGTTGCGTAGAATAATAAGATTTTCACACTACAAATCTTTGCACTGGTTGAATATATCCCATTAAACTTCTTGCTTTAATTTGTCAGGAGAACTTTGAAAAATTTCATCGAAAATGGCTTGTAAAGTACCCTCAGCTTTCACGGATATCAGATTGCTGCTCTAAGACACAACAGAAAACATTTTCCAAAGACAAATATTTGAGCTCTGACCCATTAGAACATCATCAGGGACTTTCTGAACATTCTTATGATCTTTAATGATAGTAAGATGTTGCACCATGACACAGGCAGCAAGAACTACAACACAGTACATGGAAACAGACAAGTGAGTTCAAGAGATCTCTAATGTCTGACAACGAATCCATCACTTCTTATCATTAAACAAGGTATCTAAGAAATTTTAAAATAGAGGTTAAATTTTAATCTATGTAATGACTTTACCATCCAAATGGTGATCAGATGCAATGACATAGTCATCAATGACTTGAAGAAGATTAAATGAAAAAAAAACCCCTCAGCACTGTTCTTTCGCTTCTTCCTGCAAAATTTATCCATTAATACAGGAAACCAGTGTTTCTCACACTAGCATCCCACAAACAGGTCAGCAAGTTCCCTGAGAAAAGCCTGTGGTGAAGCAGGTTGAGCTGCCTTCCCGAGGCTCCTCTTGGAGGTTCAAGATGCACGTCAGCGCACTGAAAGCTCTGAAAAGACTTACAGTTAGGAACTTGTCTCTCCCTAGTAGACTGTGTTTCCCAAGCTTATCTGGTCATAGGACACATTTCCTTAACGAAATCTCTTTTGATCGCTCTGGGGATGCAGCGTGGAAGACAGCTGGAAACAGCTACAAATGATCATTTATAGTGTGCACTACAGGGTAACACAGCAGACCGGAGCTGGCCATCCTTAGAAAGGCCTGCTGCAAGGCTGGCCCTTGGCTGCCGTCTGCAAGCGTTCCTGCTGTTTCCTAACTGATAAGAGTGGCTCACTGCCTCCGCTGTTGGTGCAGTGTGGTTTATGCTGAACACCTGCCTTCCTTGTGGGAGTCTGGAATTCAGGCACGTGCTAGGCAGAGTGTGACTACTGGACCAGCCCCCAGGAAAAACCTTGGATGCTGAACCTCCAATGGGCTTCCCTGGGCAGAAACATCGCACAGGTGCCGCTGCATGTTTGTGCATGTTTGCTGCTGTGGGAAGAGCGCTCTGTGACCCGTCCTGGGAAGGAGAGAGGAGGGAATCCTGTGCGCACGCCCCCAGGTTCCACTGTGACTTCTTCCCTGACCAGCTGTGCATCCTTAATGCGTCGCCCTAAGAAATCTTGGCTGTGAGTACAACTATATGCTGAGTCCTGAGGGTCCTAGTGAAACTCTGAATATGGAGGTGGTCTTGGGGACCCTGACACATGCATGCTAAGCAAGCATGATAAGCGTGCTAAATATTCCCACCAACAGGATTGCCACACTTCAGCATAAATTACCAGTTTTCTAAGAAGTATGATTAAAGGGCTGATAAATAATTTCTAAAATAGTCCATGGAATTTGAAATGGCATAAGTATAGGGATTACCTACGGAAAATAAAGAAGTGGAGACCAGAGAACATATTCTAAACTTTAATTTTTTTAAATAAATGGTCTCTTTGGTAATAATTTAACTTACAAATTAAAGAGAGAGATCGGCAACCTTATTAATAACCTATTCCAAATAGCAACGGAAGAAGTGCAAGAACAGAGAAAAGGTGACAGGAGGGCCTAGACGGGGAGGGCTGGGGCACTGAGGAGGACAGGGAGAGGGCCTTCTCCCCTTCTCTCCAATGCTATTCAGAAAATGAACTCTTCCCAATTGGACTGTGAGCTCCTAGACGGCAAAAAGCTCTGTTGTCCTCCGTCGTGTCCCCAACTCCTAGCACAATGCCCGCCACTGGGGGCTTAATCCATTTTGTTGAATGAAGGCATGAACTGACAGTGTAAGAGTAATGTGGGAGAGGACAGCCTCACAAAATCACCCCCGAGGATCTCCAGGGACTCTCCATCTTTGATAAGCTCCCCTCTGATGGGCAGCCAAGGGAGGGACAGTTAGATGGGAAACCACGTGTGGGGGCAGGAAGCACCGGGAGGAGCCGGAGAGCCCAGGATGAGCTGGAGACGGGCGGGGGAGTGTGTGAGCGAAAGGCAGCTGGAATCAGACAGATGTTCCTATATTCTTGGAGAGGCAGTGGGGAGCTCTGGAAGGTTAGGGGGCAGAGCCGAGCCTGGGGTGGCTGCCTCCAGAATGGAAGTCTTGCGTGGAAGGGTGAGCTCCTTTCCCTCCAGCGTTCCCTGCTGCCACGCATTTCAGGCGAAGGCAGGATGCAGGTGATGAGCCAGGGTCAGAGAAGCATGACTTGAATCTAGCGTGGGTGTAGAGGCACGGTCCCTGACCTGACCGTCAAAATTCCACCCATCTGTCTCTTAGGGACTGGGTCTCAAATGGTCCTTCCTTCTGTTTTGGGTTGGAAAATAACACGGTTTAGAGAAACACAGATTTAGGTTTGGGGTCAGGTTTCCCATTATCCTGGAGGTTTAACATTGGGCAAATTACTTACAGTCTCTGGGCCTCAGTTTCCCCAGCTGGATTCTTCCCTGCCTGCCAAGGTGGCTGAGATGGTCAGAGGGCAGGTCCTTGGCACGGAGGAGCGCTCGGTAGACGGCAGCTCCCTCCCCCACCGCCTGGGCCCTCGCCCACTCTCATCTCCCTTCATGTAGTTCCTAGTTCCCTCGGGACCTTGTGGGCCCTAACGTTCTAGTTGTTAGATTACTAGTTCTCTCTCCAAATTCCACATGACAGTGAGTTCCTCCTTTTGTTTTTCACCCAACAAATCAACAACGTCAGAAATCAGATTCAGTGATGAAAAAAGATGTAAGCTCAACTCTTCAGTGTGTTGCCAGTGGAAATGGACATTGTTTTAGATAAATCTTTTAGAAAATAATTTAGAAAGGTAAGTCTACCCTGATAAGATAATGTGAAATATAGAAATACATTTTTGTCTAAGATGTCTGTTACAACACTACTTAAAATAGCAAAATATATTAAAAATAGTTTAAAGATCTCATTATAGAGGATAGAATTTTGATGGAGTATTGTATAACTATTTAAACCAGTACTTAAGACATTTATCACAGCCTGGCAGAAAAATAGCCTGTGCTATAATCAAGTAATAATTGTGCGAAAATACTAAGAACAAAGCATGAAAGGAATTCACAAGCTCCTAGAGACCATGTCTAATAATTCTTTATGATCTGTCATTTCACGTCGTAGGTTTTGATGAGGGTTTGCACAACTGAGCTAAGTTATTCTGGCAAAATGTCAATTCGTCTTGGCGTTAACCGCATAGGTAGTAGCCACTGACTATATTTTCTCCCATTAGAGTTTATTGCATTATATTTCATCTTCAATAAATACAGTATCATGAGGTTATTTCGTTCATGCTAGGTGAAAATGTTCCAGAGCCACAGAGAAAAACAAAACCTATGGCCTAAGAGCACAGAGACAGAGATACTGGCATTGATAACACTCTTCTCTATTTGGAGGGGCCAGCGCCCATCTCTTCACTGACTTGACAATAGAGCCCCAGTGAGAGCTTTCTTTCCCTCCCCTCCTCCCACGGGGCTCCTCCCTCCTCAGCATTCAAGTTCCTCCCTCTCATCCGTTGTGTCATGAATGGTATTTAGGACTTACTTGAGTTCAAGGGTGGCATTTTGGTGCAACTGCATAAAATGCCTTTTCTGTATGATTTCCAGCAAAGATGTAATGTTCTCTTGCATATTCTGAAGAGTAGAACTGGGTAGCTGGAAATCTTCATCTAAGGTCTGATTTAGAGTTGTTGCCTTTTCAATCATTTCTGTGGAGAAAATTCATCAATCATTTAATAAGTCTCTCAAAAGTGGACAGTACTAAGATGGAAAGAGTTAGAACCTTCTTCAGTGAAGCCTGCTCTGCTCCCCTAAACTGGGTTGAATGTCTAGGCCCAGCCAGGCCACCCCGTACACCCCAATGCACTCTGCACACCCCTGTCAGAACACTCACAGACTGACTGGTTTGTTTAATGTTGGTCTTCCCCACACCCAGAAACACTGTAAGGGCAGGGGCCGTGGCCATCAGGTTTACTTCGGCATTTCCTGCACCTGGCACAAACATTTGCACCTAGAAACGCCCAATAAATATTTACTGTATGAATGAACCACCAATATTTGATACTATTTTATTAAACATATTATTTGTTCTAATAATTTCCTTACCTTTTGTCCTGGAAAGTCTATTTGTATTGGGTTCTGTACTTTTTATGCCCTTACACTACAATCCAAAAAGAAAAGCAAGAATATGTTTCTGGTAGCCAGAAAACTGAAAACAGCATTCTAAAAGCCTGATCAGACAGGACATCCCAACTGAATAGTGACTCCATCACTCTCATATCGTGGATCTACTTTGGGACCACAGGGAAGCCCCAAATCCCAGCAGCTCCCATTCTGGGGAAAGGCATGAAGGTGAGCAAAGCTACTCCATGGTGTTGGTGCTTCGGCATCCATTTTGTTTGGCCAAGCAGCCTGCAGGAATCTTAAACTGACACCAGCCCCTCATACAGGCAGTGCCCTAGAGAGCAGCCAGCAGCGGCATAAGCAAATGTAAGCTCCTGGTACGCTTTCCCAGCTGCCCTCGTGACCGGCAGTCTCCCCGCCTCCCAGCCCCACCCCCATGCGCCCCTTAGAGCAGACCCCGTAGGGCTTACCTGCTTCTTTGGTTTGGATTGACCAATTTGTCCTTAGCCTAGAATCCCAGAGCACTCCACCCTCCGACCCTAATAAAGCCCGTGCCCCAGGTCTGTCTCTCTCTGCCCACACCCTGCCTTGGCCTCTCGGGTGCCCACCAAGGCATGCCGCACTTCCTCCCGGACCTGTGAGTAAGGAGCGTCTCTACCGCATTTTCTCTTAGGTCTGTGGTGGGACCTTGGCTCACCATCCAGCTCCCTGTGCTCCACTTAATAAGTATTAATTTGACAAATTCCTAACAGATGGGGTGGCACCACACCTGCTTAATACTTAGGATTTAAGTGTAAGGCATAAGATAGAAAAGGAAAAAGGAAACATCCGTTTTGTTTAAAGATAAAACTCTCAATGAAATATTATGATCCAGACCCATCAGGATCCCCAAACCACAGAGCATTCCTGTCCTTTGGCTCTAGGAAGCCCAAGGCAAGTCACACACACCCATTCATACACTTAATAAACCGAATGGGGCTTTTTCTACCAAAAAGGCACACGGTCCCCAAGCGAGACACTGACTACAGACCTTGGATGTGTATCTGCAGCTGCTCTGTAAATGTCACGAGCTCTTGACTCTTGCTGAGGGTTCTTTCAGTCTCCCTGGCCACGTGCTGGCTACTTGTTAACACTCTAGTGAGCTGGCAGAAAATAAAGTCTCAGGTTAGTTTGACTTTGAATAATATGCAAGCTTTGGTACTCCGGTTTTGTCTCTCTGAAACTACAAAATATATTCCAGAATACAGAGTAAAGATGTACACTATCATGTAAGCCACGGTTAATATTTCAGTGTTGGAACTGACTAAGTGATTAATGCAAGAATCTCTCACTCTGTGTGAGAAAAGATGGTATAGTTTTAAAAGCAGCCTAATTGGTTATCAAACCACAGACTCTGCTACTGTCTCTATTGTGAAGACCTTGTATTCAGTTTATGACCTAAGTGAACAGAAAACAGAAAGTAAAATCTTACCAATTTGTATTGACCTTGAGCACTCAGTGGAGGAGTTAAGAACACAGAGTCAGGCACGCTGGGCTTAGGCCTGATCCTGCCCAGCTGGTGGCCTAGTACTTAACATTTCCCGGCGTCACCAACATCGCGGAGTGATAATAACACTTACCTCGGGGGGCTTTATCAGGATTAAATGCGATGATGTCTGTAAAACTGGCAGCCCAGGGCTTGAGACTTCGCTGCCTTCAGCTGTTATTTTTATTAGGAATGTTACAGTTTGTAAAAGGGAAGGGTGTTTGTAATTTCCAGGAGTGTAAAGTAACTCAGACTGGTTCTAAAAGTGTTTTCTAGTCAAAATATAAAGACACCCTTCTTTAATGGATGGAGAGAATTTACTTTTAACAGCTTATCCCTTCCTACCAAATGTTTGCTCGTTAGGTACTTAAAGCCCACACTCAAACCCTTAAACTCTTCCCAAATCATCACTAATTCTAAGTCAACAGAAGCCAGGCTAACACGTTCTAGGGTGCGTGACTGCGTACGTGCATGCACGTTGAGACGCAGAGACTAGAGACACCCATCTGGAGGTGCACTCCCATACGCATCTCCATGTACACACATGCGTGTAAGTGTGCACACGCACACGAAATTCATAAGTGAAAATTATAAATTTGACGCTAGGCCTCCCGCACCACCTGCAAATGAGGAGATTCTTTTCTGGGTCACTAAAAACCGTTAATCTGGCATGAGCTAAACAGAGTAAGTAATTTACTGCTGACATCAAAATGAGCTCTCTTGCCATTCAAAGTCCGCAAATCAGAAGCACGTGGCCTGCAGGCTGACTGTGGCACAGACGCCACATGACGAGGCCTGTGCAGCAAGCAGCGTCCGCGTTCAGGGGAGTGCCTCTGAGGGCCGGCGCTCACCATGGGCTTGGATATGCAGTGAAATTAGGAGAAGGAAGGACTCTCAGCCACCTTTTAATCCCACCCACCCCCTGGTTCACAGGAGAAATAAGAGGCAAATGGCAAAGCGACTGCCCACTCTTCCCTCAGCAGAGGTGACAAGAGAAATTAAATCAGGAGCCTTTTCCCACAAAGCATAGGGACTACAGCATAGGGTTCAAACCAACCTGATGACAAAGCACCTAGAGCACAGCTCCTGGGAGGAAGAGGCTGCCCGAGCTCACCAGAACCGCTGAGACAGCCCTACTGCGAGTGCTCGCAAGCGCTGGGGGGGGAAGCGGGCCCTTTTTGTGAAGAATTTACCTCCCTTTGCAGGTCATCCGTATGTTCTGCAACACTTTCAAGCTGAACTTTTGCCAGTCTCTTTTGTGTATTTTCTTTTAATACAGATTCCTAAAAAGAACGAAGAAAACCAATTACAATGCTGCAAAATGAATTTGCTGGTTCTCACCTATGAATCACTTATTTCCTTTTTTGCTCACAAAAAGAAGTTCTTCCTTCCTTGAAATTGCTTTAAAAAATAAAATGATTCACATAAACTTGTTTTGATTATAGCAACATGTTTCCATTGTGCCATCATTTGCTTTATATTTCCTGTCAGATATGAACTCAAAGTCTGGTGTGTTACAGAGTCTGATCCTGCTGAGTGCTTGTGTAAGTCTGGCTTAATTTCAATATCAGAGTCACATAAATTCTAACTGTAATTGCTAACACCTTAAAAAACGCTTACTAGGCTAAAACCCAAAAGTATTAAGTAAAGAAATGCCTTCATAATTACTAATAATTAAGTGCTTAATTTACGCCGACACTCTTCTAACTTCTTTACTTGTATGACTTTAGTCAAACCTTATAACAACCCCATGAAATGGCTAAACCATTGTTTTGGGTCAGGGGAGCTAAAGAGCTTGCGCACGGTCGTGGTGCAGGTAAATAATGAAAACGACCAACAGCGCGGAGCTCACACTCTTAACCTCTTGCATGCTTTACACAAACAGAAAAAGTGTTTAAAGTGATAAAAGTGACCCCAAAAAGTGACAAAGTGGTTTAAATGAGAGCAAATCATTCAAAAATACTAAAATTTTAAATTATTTATCTTACTTGATGAATTTAAAATACAGTATATTGCTGGGGCCCAAACTGATGGAAAATAGTATTTATTGATTGTGTCTATAGCGAGTGGAAAAGAAATTTAACATTTCTTTCTTTCTTTTTCTTTTTGGAGAATTTTTTCTTATCTTTCAAAACTATTTTTTTCCATCTGAGGAAAAACAATATAAAACATCTCAGAGTTCCCTTACTTTTCCTTACTGCCATCATGTCTACAGAAAACAAGCCACTGTAAACAAGAAAGGACTGTGAAGTAGCTGGACTCCAACACACACACACATCACACACACACACGCAAGCATACAGACACACACACACAAGCACATCACACATACACACACATGAACACAGGCCTAAGGAAATGTTAAGTCTGAGAAAAGCTTTTATCTAAAAAAGGCATTCAGGAATGACTATTCTTTTTATTACTGCATGACACAGTGAATTATCCCAAATTTTAATGTATAGGTTTAAAACAAAATTAAGAATCATATTTTTTTCCAGTTAGAATTAAAACACTAGAGTAGAATGCTGTCTACTAAGTTAATTTCTTAACTTCTCACCCTTTTTTTGGACCCAGATCCTGTTTCACTAAATACAAAAACTATGATTTACCCCCAGAGATCTTTGTACAATCTTCAGGGAGGATAAAATCTGTGCCCTGCAACTCAAGTTAAGAATAATACATTTACAGAAAACAGTTGATTTCAGCATATTCTAACATTTAGAAAGAGACCATCCAGATTTGTTTTCTATATTTGAAATAGGACAGCTGTTTACAACTATCCAAAGATGTGTCATAAAGAGGAGCAAGTGGACATCGTGTTATTCCAAAAGGCAGAAGGACCACGGGGCACGGATGTAGACGGAGGCATCCATGGACTAGGTCTCAAACAATTAGAGCTGTCCCCCAGTGAAAGCGGGACATGTGCGGGGGAAGCTCCTGGCCAGGGTCCCGGGGAGGCTGGAGCCCTTCCAGCGGGGGTGCTGGGAATGACACTGTCACACCTGTGCGGGACACCAACAATGACTCCTACTTCCAGTCAGCTCTGTCTCTCGGTGACACGTGTTTCTATCCACCTCTGAATTCCCAGGACCTACCTGGAGATATTTAGTTGTATTTTCCAGGTTTGACAAAATTCCATAGGGAGCAGGGATAATGCTGGTGAGGTTCACAGAAAGAATGTTATCACCGATGTTATCCAAGTCACTCAGCAGCACACCTACACATGCGTCATCACAAGCTGAAGGAAAAAGAAAGTTTAAGTTAACGGCCAAGCAGCTGGTGCATCTTCCCGGTGGTCTGCCTAAGCCGTTCTGTAGTAAGAGCATCTGCAGGCAGAGTGCACAGCGAGGCTTCCAGGAGCCCATCCGATGTCATTCTAATGCCAACCGTGAGAGGCAGCTGGCCAGGAAGTCCTAAGCCCGTTCGCAAACAACGACGCTGAGACTGTGATCAGATCAGGGACTCCCCTGGGGTCACACAGAAAGAAGCAACCAACTGATCCCCAGGGCGGATCCCAGGTCTGGCACACGTTTTGTTACGCAGCTATGACCTTCACGGTGCATTTGTTCCTCTCTGACTGGGACCAATGGCAATGAATTCCAACTGTACTTCCTTTCAAAACTGGGCCTATCATGTCCTCAGAGAGTTTGCAGACGCATCTTCAGCCAGTACTAACGAAGGAGACAGGGAAAACAGTGGATGTGTTTTTACTTAGACCAAACACAACAACAAAAGCAGCAAAGCTCTTGAATGTGCTGATCCTGGCATCACTTCCTCCCTATCTTTCCCGAGGACCACTAAGAAGACATCCTAAGACGACGGCCTCAGGTACTTGCCATCAAAATAAATCAGAAGCGGAAAAAAATCCGCAACAGCCAAGAGCTGAAGCCGTAGTGAAATCTGGGTAACAGTGATGACAGCCCCACAAAGGGTTCCTTCTCTGCACTGAGAGGCCCTTGGCTCCGCTACAGGAAATGCTGACACAGCTAAACTGTGAAGTCGGAAGTGCCGAGCTGCTTACAGTGCCCAAGAGATCAAAGCTGTTGTCTAGACCTTCCTGCCTCAGACGAAAAGCACTATAAGAAGTTCAGTTCAGCAGATGTAACAGCAATCTAAGCTTCATAGAAAATCCAGGACTTTCTTGGGCACCATAGGGCACCGCAACAGGAAAGCCTTTGAGAGGAAAAACCATCTTTAAACATTTGGAGGAGGAATACCCACAAATACAATCGCTTTCCACCAGAATGTGCCTCGGTTCACACTCCTCACATCGGAGCCCCGTGGCCCCTGGCCTGCAGACACACTGCCCGGACCTGCGGTCACAGTCGCTGTGAACAGAGCCACGCGGGCTGCAGTCACAGCTCTGGCAAGTGCCACCTGGTGCTCGAGGGTTCCCGTGGTAGCCTGAAGAGCACCTACAGAGAGGAGACACACAGCATGGGCAGCAGGTCAACACCGTGAGCAAATACAGAACCAGCTCCTGACCAGGACAGCAAGCACTTCTGCCAAATGAGTGCAAAGAATACAGCCCATTTACCTCACTCTACATTTTATTTCCTAAAAGGAGGGTGAGATGGTCATAGAAAGTGCGTTTACCTGAATTAATACATAGCAAACTCAGTTTGGGGATAGCAATGAGGTCCCATATCAATCACGCACATCCAAACTGACAATGCCTCCCAAACCCCTTTAGTAAACGTGTCCTACACCTGTGAAAGGAGCAGACGTGCCTAGCAATTTCCACGTGGGAACTCCCCAGCGTACCTTTCACAGTACTGTCCTTCATAGCCCAGAAGACAGGCATCGCAGCGGAAATCGTGGTCACCTTCCAAGACACACGTAGGACTGAAACTGAGGGAAAGGAAATGCTTTTGTATTTTCAGATATACAACTTCAATTCTTTCTTACGGTACCTACTCATCACTCTTCGGGTACGTGATACTGTCCAGAAGTTAAGTGATTGCACTGGACAGTTGCACAAGCTTTTCAGGGCTTAAAATCTACTGGGCAAAAAGAAGGAAAACAGGCATGTAATCAATACAGGTGTGCACATCTCTTGTTTCCAGAAGACGCTCTCAGCACTCCTGCCAGTGACGGCTGTGAGTGTGAGGGCAACAGGGCCCCAGGCATTACGACCAATTCGTCACCAAGCTTCCCAGGTGGGAAGGGCTTTGTTCTGAGACTTAAGCGAAGAATTATCTGACTTATTAGACGAAAGAGTGATTTTTTTAAATTTATGTTTTTGAGGAAGATTAGCCCTGAGCTAACTGCTGCCAATCCTCTCCCTTTCGCTGAGGAAGACGGGCCCTGAGCTAACATCCATGCCCATCTTCCTCTAGTTTATACGTGGGACGCCTACCACAGCAGGGCTTGCCAAGCAGTGCCAAGTCCACACCCAGGATCCGAACCAGCGAACCCCGAGCCGCTGAGGCGGAACGTGCGTACTTAACCGCTGCGCCACGGGGCAGGCTCCTGAAAGAGTGATTAGAGACAGGTGTACATGACTTTGAGCCAGCATGCAAAACAGCAGGGAGAACAGAGCTGGACCAAGGCCGGGAACGTAACTGACTGTAATGGGAAGAAGGCAAGAAAAGCTGTGGAGGGAAGAAAAGCAAGAGTGAGGGTGGAATTTGAAAATAAATGGACCTAAAGGTGGATGGTCATATGATGGGCTGTTAGAAGCAACGTGACAGAGCAGCCCAGAGTTTAATAATCCAACCAGATGTTGATACCCTCACGCATGGATTTCAGCTTTTGGCCTATTCCCTTCTTTTCAACAACCTCTGCCTCCACATTTTAAATTAGCAACACACCATCTAGGGGCTCAGCTGGCACCTGCAAACCACTGGTAACAAACTGCTGGGGTAGTCTGGTTTTTTGGATAGTGAGAGAAGTTTCCAGAAAGAGTTACAGGATTCTGTATCAGCCCCGCTTCACTTCTGACTTCTTTTCCTCCTTAAACACTAAAGAGACAGACTTCAGTGGAAACACAAACTATGTAGGAAATGAAGAATTTGAGGGCCTCCCAGATGCACAGCACATACAGAGAATGTTCACACCCTCACTCTCTTCTTAACAATGAGCCTCAATCATTCGCCTGGGCTGTGGGCATGGTTAGAACCTTTTCAGACTGAAGAAGTAAAATATTCAAACAGTACAGAAATGTGCAGAGTAGAAGTGGGAGATGTCCTTCCAAACACTGCTCTGGGCACCTGCAGCCACGGAGCTACAGGTAGGAATTTTTTCCAAAATGGCATCGTATTATACATGAAATTACACAATTTAATTGGCCGTTTCTCCAATTCTGTACATACAGATATATCTTTTCCTTTTCTCAGTGTTTGTACAATATGTCACTAAAGGTATGTACCACCATGTGTATAATTAACGCCCGTAAGTAGATATTTCAGTTTCCTCCCCAATTTCTCCTGAATACAGCAATGCTAAAATACATCTATCTTTATACACATATGCAAGTATTTCCATAGCTTAGATTACAGGAGTGAAACTGGTGAGTCAAAATGTATAAACAGATTTAACGCAAAAAGTTAAATAATAGTGACACTAAATTTAGGATGCTTGATATTTTACAAGGGCAGTTTCCACACTCTCATCGAGTGCTCACTGTCAAGCACCACCTACTGGGAGACGATAAAAGGCAGAAGATTCAAGCAAATATTAAAAAGAAAACTTCAGGGGCTGGTCCGGTGGCGCAGCAGTTAAGTGCGCATGTCCCACTTCGGTGGCCCGGGGTTCGCCGGTTCAGGTCCCGGGTGCGGACATGGCACTGCTTGGCAAGCCATGCTGTGGTAGGAGACCCACGTATAAAGTAGAGGAAGATGGGCATGGATGTTAGCTCAGGGCCAGTCTTCCTCAGCAAAAAGAGGAGGGTTGGCAGCAGTTAGCTCAGGGCTAATCTTCCTCAAAAAAAAAAGAAAACTTCATTTTAGTATGCCAAAAGTTGGTATTTGATCTACACATACTCAGTCCCTCGTCAAATATTCTAAGCAATAATGAAATGTTATGAATTTATGAAGTACAGTTTTCACTCAAACCAAAGAGGACCCACAGATATTCCAGTTCCCACTTAAAACATCAGCTCTTTTTTGCGGTCAGATAATTCTACACAAGCACCACGTGTACAGGGCAGACTCCGGCCTGAGGCCACCACTCTGTGGCACTGCCACTCTTCATTGTCTCCAGCAGACACACTTCTAACCTCATTTCCTTACACTAGATGGGAGCTGAATTCTTCACATTATTCATAAAGTTAACACCCATTCATCTGTAGGCACACTAGACACAGGTTGGAGGCTAAAATTTGTCTTCAAAAACCAAAACCTCACAATCCCTTCTTTAGTTGGTTCCATCCTAATACCCAATACCAGCACAGACACTTGGCTTTTGAAAAGATTCTCTTCACATACTGTGAGAAGGAACACTTTTTCTTAAAATTAGCCTTTCTCAACACACAGAGAATATGAATTAAAATCGACCACATAGAGACCTTGGAAAATGAGGCTGAAAACGGACGCAGCCCCAGCTTCGGCAGCATGGGTGTGCCAGCGCACCTGTGCAGGCTCACCTGGCAGGGCGGCTGTGAGGACAGGCGCAGAGAGCGCAGTCGCTGGCCGAACCAGTCACCTTCCCATAGTACCCGGGAGCACAGACGTCACAGTGGTCGCCAGCGGTGTTGTCACTGCAGTTCTGGGGCCCCACGTTTCAAGAGGAGAGGGAAAGAAGCAACGGGAAATTGTTAGAAATCACCCTTATCTGGTAACATCTGAGCACAACCACTTTTTATATCAGTTAGCATCTTTTTTTCTTGATTCTTAAAGAAGAGAGAGCATTTTTCTTCATATTTTTAAAATCCTGGAAACGTGACCAGCTCTGCGGTCTTCATTTATTGTAAGGAATACAACCTAGAGATTATCAACACATTCTTCTTATGGAAAATATACACAGGGCTAAAATACACACAAAGGGCTCTAAAAGCAGCCGAATTTCAGAGCCTTCAAATATGGATCTAAAACATATAGGGACCAAACAGACAACCTGAAGCCCAGAGGTCTCGCACACAGTGGGGGTCAGTGATCAGTGTGGGGAGTTGAAAGAGCAGGAGTGGACGGATGCGTGATTTAGGGAATAGACAGGGAGGAAAGAAGAGGCAGGGCTTTAGAGCACCACCAACAGCTTCCTGCAATAACCAAATCATCCCCAGTTACATTTTATTTATTTGGACCTACGACCTTGCTATTAAAAAATTTTTAAGCTAAAAGAGCAAGTAATTCTTGGCATCTGATTCCAGCTTGACATCCAGCTTTTGTGCAGCTGGAGCCCTACGCGCCCAGCCCCCAGGCAGTGGATTCTGTGTGGGACGGACGGATGGAAAGGCGAGTAACGCTGGGGGCCACAGAGCAAAGCTGCGAACTGACTCTGACTTTTATCCTTGGCAGCAAGAAAGGGGGTAGAATGCAATTTTTTCCTAAGTTTGAAAAACTATTTTTAAGTTTCTCTTAATTAAAAAATATTGCAGTATTTTGCATTTAAAAATTGTATTCCTATTTCACCTGATGAAAATAGATTTTACTGAGATCCACTTGGCCCCTAAAAGTTGTATGTCTTTAGAAGTAAAATTTGCAACGTCTCTCTCAAAAAGAAAATGTGTTAAATACTTGTTTTAATGATATGACATAAGACTGATAAGGAATAAATATTAGATGATGAGAGGAGATTTAAGCAGATTTTCTGGTTTTCGACTGCTAATACCAACTCCAGCATTCAAAACACCCTCTAACACAACAAATTGTGAGCTCTCGGTTGTCAAGACCCTAGAGAATGGATGGTAAGCTGCCCCAAAGAGTAGCAGGGCAAAAAGAACCTGCCAGGGTGACGTGTGGGATGAGTCAGTGGCTGTGGGAAGTACAGGGAGAATGTCAGTCAATTTTTAATTGTAAAACAGTTAAGTTGTCTCTGCCTGGTCTTTGGTTTCCCCACCCCCTTCCAGGTCGCATTTCTGATCAATCACTTTCATGATAATACCAAAGGCCCAGTCACATGAAGAGGGATGAACGTCCTACATGTCAGATGACAAAATCAGGTCCAGAAGGTTTGACGCCCTCCTATATGATAACACGAACATAAGGAGAGCTTAAGAGAGTGTGTCAGATGGAAGTGAGTTGTTGTACTAAACCACAAAAGGGATCTAAGAGATGAAGCCTGAAGAGGCAAGGTAAGTTCCCAAGTTCAAAGAGCAAGGAGTGGGGCTAAACTTGTGGAAGGAACATAGGCGCCTTAGTGTCCATCTAGTTTGGTGAAGGCAGCAGTGACTGAGCTGGCAAAACTCACAGGCTGCGTCATGGAAGCACAGTACCTAGAGGTGGGGAGGGAGGCCCCATCCACCCTGGAGAAAGGGCACTGGGACTCCGGTCAGCATGTTTTAGGACAGATGATGACATTCACACCTGAGGATGGTGAACAGACCCACACCATTCCACATGACCAGCAGGAGTATAAACTGAGGACATCTAACCAAGAGGGCTGAAGATTCAGGGCCTTTGAATATGTGAAAGACGAATTTTATCAAACAGTTTTGCAACTTGTTTGTTAAGTTATTGCCACTTATCAGAAACAAATTTGAATTAGCAGTTTGTCTCGATGGGTCCAAAGAATAAAACTGTACCAACAGGTGGATGGTCCAGGGGTGACAGTTCCAGGAATAATCAGGGCTGTCCAAAGATGAGCTGGGCTGTGTGGGAGTGAGCTCCCCATTGCTGGAAGTGTGTAAACATACATTCAATAATCACTTGGCATGGATGTTGTCGTTCAGACTTAGGACCTGAAGGGACTCTGACAAGAACAGAAGGTCCGTTGCAACCCTGAGATTTTGTACTCTAAGCTCAGACACTATTTTCTGTTTAGAGAGGGCTTTGTTTAAAAGAACTGGTGATAAGTGGTAACCATGAATGAAGGAAAAGTCACTAGAGACGAACATACAAACAAATCCGTAAAAAGAGAATGAGCACGAAACAAAATGCATTCTGCTCAACACCATGAGGCTGCAGAAGAGCAGACTAGATTTAGACCCCGAGCATCTTCTGGCAGTGTGCATATGCATTGCTGTGCACTGCCAAACTGAACTGACAGGTCCAGGTGCGATCTCTTCTGGGTTCCAGGTAACTGGCCAACCACTGCCCCGCAGCGGAGCACTGTCTGAAAGGCATCTGTACTGGTTTCTCCCGGGAGACTGCCGTGGAGATCTCTCACGGATTGGGGTAAGCAGGCTGTGTTCTTTCCCGGGTACAAACTGACAGGTCAGCTGCTGATTCTGGACCTTTGTTCTGGTAGATCTGGGCCACGAAAGGCAGGCAATAATTTAATGTCCCAGGAGTACCTAATCTTGTTAAAATAGTTAGCTGCACCAAGGGAAGATGCAGCATGGAAGAACTGATCAATTTCTTTAACTGTCCCTGTGACCCTTGTCCCCAGCATTGGCCAAGGGAGCTCTCTGGCTAATTACACCTCGCTTTAAATTGCCTGAAATCACTTCTCCTCAAATCCTGGGATGCGACCTTCTCACTTTCTCTATTAGCTCTGTTCTTTTGCCTGGAGCAGGACCTGATCAGAGTGGGGACATTTTTTAATAGCACTGCAGCTGTTTGCTTCTTCCTTCAGTCCGTCTTACCCTGGATGACTGGAATCATTCTTCAATTCCGCATCTACGACAGGGTCAGCAAAGAGTGACACGTATCTTTTTAACTGAGGGAAGCGTGCAGTCCTTCTGCTTCTAGAGTCACCCACGCACTGCTGTCGTCCAGCAGCGCCCCAGGAGAAATCACCTTTAAATTCCCCCAAATGAAAGATGCCTCTCAACAGAAGCGGGGCAGATGGCCCTTGGTGGCTGGAGGACAGCTGGCAGCCCCCGTCCCGGTTCCTCTGTCGACCTCCTCATGAGGAGGCCATACAAGGCCTCAAAAGCCTCAGGTGTGTCTTTCCTCACGGGCAGCTCACTCTCCTTCAGTGACTTAGCTTACCTGAGGCAAGTTAGTCCTGGCACAATTTACACAAGTAACCAATGTCTCCATGTGAGATATTACAAAGAAGGAGATTTCAGGAGCAGGGAAAGAGTATCAGATTATTCTATGTTAGCAGTAAGGGCTCGTCAGCCTAAGCAAAATCACGGACACAAGACCTTGTCCTCCGTCAGGCCCTCAAGATTCTGTCTGGGTCACGTAGCCCTTTTCAGTGATCAGAGTTCTCCTCACGTCCCCACGAGCAATCTTGGTCTGGGGAAAGGAGGCTGAGAAGCCAAAGCATAAGACCCCCAGGAAAATATGCATTTTTTTACACGCGTAAGGAGACGGCAATATTTTACACAGAGAGGTGAATTTTCAACACTGGCGTTAACTTATTTTAAAACCAGCAGGTGACCCTCCAAATCCTATGACATAAAGTTCTCATCTACTTCGACTCAACCACCAGCCCTGCAATTACACTTTTCCTAATTCCTAATTCCTAAACTGATGCCCACAACAAATTCAAGCAAGCAAAATTTATAAAAGAATTTCCACCGACAATGTCACAGCACTGAGCTAAGCCTTTATGAGGAAATAAATGAACATGTTACACTGAGTTAAATTTAAGCTCTCTCTAAACCCAGGAGCCGGGGAGACTCTGGGCGGGAAATGTGAAGGCTCAGTGCCTGCTCCAACTCTAAACCTCAGGGAAGCACCACACAAACAAGCCTACCAGACACGTCCCAGTGTCCGGGTCACAAGCGTCACTGTGGTTGTTGCAAGTGCAGGGCACACAAGGAGCCAGCAGAGGGCGGGGTCCTCTGCCACCACCTTCTGGAAGCTTCCCTCTGTGGTATCCGGGTGCACAGTCCTGAGGAGATGCAAAAGGCAATGAACAAAGAACTTGATTAAAAAATGGGCAAAGGCCTTGAATAGACATTTCTCTAAAGAAGAGACACGAATAACAAGTACGTGAAAAGATGTTCAACATCACTAATCATCATGGAAATGCAAATCAAAACCACAACGAGATGCCCCCAACCCCCATCAGGATGGCTGCGACCAAAAAGACAGCAAGTAACAGGTGTTGGTGACGAGGTGGAGAAGCTGGCAGCCTGTGCTTTGCTGGTGGGCACATAAAATGGTGCAGCACTGCGGAGAGCAGCATGGCAGTTCCTCAAGAAGTTAAAAACAGAATCACCATCTGACCCAGCAATTCTACTTCTGGGGATACAGCCCAAAGAACTGAAAGCTGGGTGGTGGGCAGATCTGTACACCCACGTTCACAGAGGCATTTTCACAATAGCCACAAGGTGGAAGCAACCCACGTGCCCACTAATGGATGAACGGATAAATAAAATGTAGTCTATCCATACAATGGAATATTATTCAGTCTTAAAAAAGGAAGAAAATTCTCAGGGTAGGCCTGGTGGCATAGTGGTTAAGTTCACACGCTCCACCTCAGTAGCCTAGGGTTCGAAAGTTTGGATCCTGGAAACAGACTTAGCACTGCTCCTCAAGCCATGCTGTGGTGGTGTCTCACATAAAACAGAGGAAGCTTGGCACAGATGTTAGCTCAGTGACAATCTTCCTCAAGCAAAAAGAAGAAGATTGGCAACAGATATTAGCTCAGGGCCAATCTTCCTCACCAGAAAAAAAAAGGGGGGCAAGCAAATTCTGATACAAGCTACAATATGGATGAACCTGGAGGACATTATACTAAGTAAAATCAGCCAGTCACAAAAAAGGCAAATAGTTTGTGATTCCACTTATATGAAGGACCTACAGTGGTCAAATTCAGAGAGACAGAAAGTAGAATGGCGGTTGCCAGGGCCTGGGGGAGAGCGGAGGGGGAGCTACTATTTAATGAGTACAGAGTTTTAGTTTTGCAAGATGAATTCTGGCGGTTGGCTGTACAACAATGTGAATGTACTTAACACTACTGAATTGTACACTTAAAAACAGTTAAGATGGTAAAGTTTATGTTTATACATATTTTACCACAGTTAAAATTTCTTTTAATGGGAAAAATGATATAATAGATACACACAAGTCCTGCTCATCACTTGGGGCTGCTGTAACAAGCAAATTTCAACTCAAACCCAGGAAATGGATTTTAATGCGTCTCCCTACCTGACATGAGAGCCCGGCCGTGCCAGGGGGACAGAGGCACTTCTCTATGAGGGCCGCCACCGCCCACCCTGGGCGCAGCCCTTCCGCCTCTCTGCCAACCTCCATCGAGACATTCGAGATCCTGTGAGACAGTTGTGTTGAGAAGTATGAGAGGAAACACTCATATTTAGAAAGAGCCTTTCTAGAAACATAGCACATTACATGGTGGTCTTTGCCCATCTGTTAAACCAGAGCTCTCAGCCCGCGCGGGAGCAGCTCCTACTCGCGGCTGTGAAGAAAGCGTACAGAAGCAGGTTAGCGCTGTCATCGCACGGCCAGCATCCTCAGTCGATGTTTTAAAGCTTAAAAATAACGTTACAGGAGCTGCGCCTGAAAGACTTCTTGAAGCACCAGTGCGGTCAAAACTTAGTGGCTTCTTTATGGGACAAGCACTAAATGAGCAGTGACAGTGTTCTTGACACACTGCTACAAAGAAACGGGCACCAGTTTAAGGCAGAAAATAGCAGAACTTTTTCCTTTTTTTACATTTTATCCTGATCTAAGATATCACCATCATGTACTTATATTTTATATCCACTTTAGTATAGGAGATGGATAATCTATGTCATTTTTTGCACATTTCATAAGAATAATATTAACATTTAATAAGGTTTTGGTGAGGAACAAAAATATACATATTAATAAAGAATAGAGGTAATGGGGGGAAGTGAATCAAATCTCTTCAATTTGGTTTCAAATAAGAAAAATATTTTAGAATTCTAGAAAGTTCCAAGTACCTGCTTTGCTGTAATCCTTGACCGTACGATGCTTTGATGAGAATGTACTCAATGTTGCTAAGAACAGACATAAAATCCGAACGTGTGACAGGTTTTTCAGAAACAGAGTTAAAATATTTCCAAAAATTCTGTGGATGAGAAACATATTAAATTAAATTCAGAATACAAATCCTCAGAGGCATTTGAACCTAATTCTTTTATAAATTTCTCCGGAAGTGAGCTTGGTTCTGTGCAAGACACTAAGTGTAACTGAAGGAGATCTCCTGTCACCTCCCGGGGCAGCAGCAACGCCAGTCTCATTTATCAACAGACACATGTCACCCACAGCAGTGCCAGCCACAGCACCACAGTGGACGGTCCATAAACATCTGCCCAGTGAATGAATACACACTTCCCAGACTCAAGCAAGTCCAAAGACCTCGTACCATTATATCCACCCAGGTTGAGACTTGTGTACCAAGACAAAGGATTTAAGATGCAATGCCTGGAAAATTAACATAAGCCCAATATACATTTCTTGAGAAGATGAAATTTGAGTCATTTTTAGAAATCTTGCTAAACTCACTGGAATTTGGATCCCAGGGTCTCTGTGCTCACTCTCTCACTAGCAGCTTCGTGATTTCGTTACACCCACAACCAAGGTGGAACCTTTAAGGGGCTTGCATGGAGAAAGCACCTCGTTACCTCTTTCATCCCTACTTCCTGCTCTCGTCTCACTCCGTTCTCTGGTGCGGGCGCATCCACGTAAATGACTTGCTTTCTCGTCCGGCCTCCTTTGATGAGCACTTGAGGCTCAAGGTTGAAGGTGCCGACGCCATTGGAGGAATAGAAGGCCACGCTGTACTTGAGCTTGCCACCATAGGCCACGAGCTACCCAAGAGGAAACTGTTGTTTACTTCCCTGACATAGCATGGGCTTCAAAGTATTTTATTGCAAGCCTGCTGCCATTTGAAAGAAATCTTATATCTTAAAAATATATCATGTGAGTGGAATGTGTTGTCTGGAATTTACTTCCTTCTAACTCTACTTAATTATGGATTATTAAGCTGACCCAAGCTATGGCTCTCTTTCTTTAAGTAAGTGATTTGTACAGAGTTTTTCAAAACCACTTTATTGAAGTATGACTGGCTGTAAAAAGGCGGTACATATTTAACATACACAACTTTCTGAGTCTTGGGGTAAGTATTCACCCAGAAAACCATCACCAGCAGCCAGGCCACAGATACCTGTGTCACCTCCCAGGGTTTCCTCCTGAGGGTGCCATGGAAGGTGAGCTCCAGACAACAAGCCACGGTCGTGGTAAGGATTCCAATTATTTTCAAGCTCCTCTGAATTAAAAATGATCTCTATCTACAGGAGCACTGAATGTATATTTGAAAATTTTAAAGATCAGGGTGAAGTCACATACAGACTCTGATATTTCTATAAACAAAAATGCAAGTGATGCCTTCAAGACTCTTTTGAAGTAGGTCTTTTCCCCAAAAATGAGTGCCAATTTCTTGAGAAGAACCTCCCAGACCGAGCACCCAGGCTGGACTGAGGCTATATCAGTGAAACAATAACTGTTTGTTAAATGACTGCTTTAGGGAGGAGGAAAAGAATTTGATTTGAATTATAAGACTTTCAAAATGAATGAAAAAATTTAAAAAATACACATCTGGGGGGATTTTTATAAGTGTCCAACTTCTCCACCCCGACTCAGGAGAGGAAATTAATACCCACTTCAGTTAACGTCAGACAGGCCAACACAGAGCACTGATTTCCCGTTCCCCTCGCCCCCGGGAAGCGCGCCGGGCCCTGGGCTGGGAGTGGCCGCACCTGGTCTCCCTGGAACTGCCCGGGCAGCCGCCAGTAAAGTGGCTCTGCAGGGACGTGCTGCCTGACGGTGGCGGCGTCCAGGAGGATGTCAGGGGCCTGGTAATACACCCCCTGCGTCGTACCCCTGAGGTCACTCTGAGAAACCACACGCAGAAGGGGTTGATGGGGGCGCAGCGTTACCTAGGCACAAGAAGGAAACGCACGTTACAGCGCGGATCAGCTCCGCACCTTTGACCGTCAGCTTCGACCATGCTTCACAGACGGACAGCTTCTTTATTAAACAGGAACAAGAAAGACTTTCCCTTTGAATTAAACATCTGGATTAAAATTAACTGAAAACGTTTTAAATCACTGCATTTAGGGCCAGACTGTTGCTGTATTGGGGCGAAGTCCAATTACACGCAGGGGACTGCTGAGACGCTGCAGCCTTATTTTCTCCCCAACTGCAACTCTCCACAGATGAGCTGGGGAGCAACACGCAAGGCTTCAGCCCCCACTGCTTTTACTTCCTCAGACACCAGAAGCAGAGTTCCGACTCCCAACCAACCCAAAGGAGCTTCCAGCACCCCTGAGGCAACAGGAGCAAAATTGAAAGTAAGTACCTCACTGTCTCTCCCACCTTCACCCAGCCCCCAAGGGAGAGGGTTAAAAACAGCATTTTAACTGCCTGGGCAACTTACTGGGGTCCTCACATAACCCTCCGCCTCCGAGCAGAGCTGTGACAGCCCAAAGCAGAAGCATGGGGCGCAGCCCAGGGCGTCGTCGGCGCGGAGAGCGTAGGTGCCCGCTCGGCACTCGCTGCAATGAAGGCCAACGACGTTTTCCTAAAAGGGAAGAAATAATAGACTCATGTTCACCTAAAAAAAAAAGAGACATGATTTCTGAACAAACAGAAACGAAATAAAACACAAAAATAACTTTGGATCCACAAACATCCCTGAAGCAGCGGTTTCCCCAGCAGCCCCCTCCCCTCTCTGAGCATCAGTTCTCTCAGTCAAGGAGAGACTCCGAAACGGAGCTGATGACCAGAATCGTCCTGGCAGGCTTTGGAAGATACAGATTCCCTAGTGAGAATCTCCTGGAGCGGGCCCTACAATCCTCCTGGAGGCCCCAGGTGACTCTGAGGATGAGTCAGGGTGGAGAGCCACCAACCAGGTGACTGTTAAGGCAGGTGCTTCCTGTTCTGACAGTCTGCAAGGAGAGCCGATAGCAGAGATGTGGTAAGCCAAAAATGTGTCCGCTGATGCTTTCATCACTCCCAGGCCATGGCATCTACATGAGTTTTCCCTTCCTCACCCCCAGTCACCAACCAACCCACTACCCTGTGGTTCTCACCTCACCAGCCCCTGGGAAAGGACCAGAGAAGGTGGCCAATGACCTCCTAATAACAAGGCACAATGAGAAAACTAATGGAAAGACATGAAATTCAACATGATGTTGAAATCTCACCTCTGGGGAAAATAATAAACAAATTTCCTTCAGTCTGGCAAGCACATACAAGAGAATAACTTACTAGCTTTAAAATCACAAATCCACTTGAAGCCCTGCATCATCTATTTCACCTGTATATCCAGGAAAGATTAGCAACTCAGCCAACTGGAACTCATAATAGAAAACTCAGCATGTGTTTCAAATCAGTCCTATCATCTGACACTAGTAATAAACAGGAGAAATTCCATTTAGAGAATCATCCATCGTTCCAGAAGAGCACACACAGAGTTTACACTCAGATCTAGAAGGTAGTGTGAACTCATTATGAGCAGCGTCTAAACCTAGGTGCTTGTTTAAATAGTTGAAAGCCCAGAAGTCATGATGACAAGTGCGAGAGAAGGAAGGGAGCGCCGAGGGCCAATACCTTGCAAGAGCAGGTGCCGGTGTCCTCTGCACAGCTGCAGAGACCCTGCTCCCCATCACAGGTGTCTGCCAACGTCCCTCTCAGGTCGCAGTCACAGGCCACACAGTCTGGAAAGTCCCTGTAGCCCAGGGAGCACTGCCCGCAGCTCGGTCCACTGAACGCAGGCTTACACTGGCAGTGACCAGTGAGCGCATCGCACTGGCGACTGGCTGACCCTACACGACTGCAGTTGCAGGGCTGAAAGAAGAAACACTAAATAAGTAAAAAGGCAGCTTTTACATTTTCATAATGGACACATATTGAGATTACAGGAAAACACAAAATTGGGAAAATTATACCAACGAATGGCTCTCTCTCCCTCTTGCCATACGGATCCACCTTGTCATGTGCCAACAGGCAGCAGGGACTACACGGCTGGACTTGGTGCATCTCTGTGGCCCGTGCACATGAGGCCAAAACTGTGGCTGAAATTCAATCTACTTAATAGATCCCAACAGTCCCGCAACATTATTTTAGATAATAAAATCGGGTAATGTTTCCTCTGTTTTCATCATAGAATTTATATCTAAGTTTAACTGATGAAAGTTACACAGAAAAACAGAACTGCTGAGGACTGAACATAAACCCCCCAAGAGAGTGGTCTGTGCCTTTTCCTGAACCATAGTATACACTGCAGAATATATTTAAAGGGCACTAAAATAAATTTTTGATCTTTTAACCAACAATTTCACAGCCAGATTCTTGAAGAACACTCAGAATAATGTACTTTAAGGGAGCTGCTTCTTCCACTGTGACTCCTACAATCTGTACTGAGTTTTAAATATAAGCCATAAAGCTATTCAACAGGTAAAACCAAGCAAATAGATACAAGAAAAGGGGCAAAACTTGCTACAACGAAGGAATTCTCAGTCAGGAAAACGCACAAACGACGCGCACCTGGCACCCGAGCTCTGGGTCGTGGCCCCAGTATCCGTCCCCACATTCTTCACATGTGACGCCTCGAGTGTGTGGAGGGCAGACACACTCCCCCGATGCTGGGTCACAAGTATTCTGAGTGTGAGCGCAGTCACAGCCTACGACAGAGACAGAGGTGTTGTTTACAGGTCAGGACTGAAGGGGTGAGAGTTGATGCTACAAGTGATTTCTCTTTTATGAATAATCTAAATCATTCTTCTGGTTCCTAAAACAGACGTCATGATTCCCAAGACCCCTCCATGTCCCACGGGAGGTAGCTGTTCCTCCTTGTGGAGAGAGGCTGCTAGAGGGGAGGTAATGGGGGCAGAGTGGGAGAGAGAGAGAAAAGATAAGAAAGGTGCTTGGAAGGTGGGAAGAGCAGACAGAGCTAATATTTAGTGAGCATCGATCGTTTGCCAAATGCCGCGGTACTAAGAACTTTACACGCAAACTTCAAAATAACTCCCAGATGGAGATCATAATTAACTTCCCCATTTTACAGACGAGGAAACTTAAGCTAAGCGAAGTTAAGTATTCTAAGCTCACACAGTTAGTAGTGCCTGACCAAAGCTTATGGACACACCCAGAATAGGCATCAGGAAACTGAAAAAAAGGTATGAAATCCTACATGCTAAGAAGAGAAAAAGTAAAGGAACTTAACAGAATTACTCAAAAGTCAAAGGAGCGCTCAGAGAAAAATCTAGGAATTACTACAGAATCTCAAACAACGAATCAAGAGCTTACGTGTGCAGCTACCATCCTGGTACGCATAGAAGCCACGGGCACACCTGTCACACCTTTCCCCGGCGACACCTGGCACGCAGCGACACTGGCCTTCCTCTGTGCAGTCGTCCGACGTGGAGCCCGAGGCACTGCAGTTACAGGGCGAGCAGCCGAGCCCTGTGTCCAAGCCGTAATAGCCACGCTGGCTCCCAGGAGAGGCAGGACCATGGAGGCCAAAGCACGCTTTAGTAAGTGACTAATACCTACGAGAACGCTTCCCAAACCAAACACAGGATGTCTCACAGAATCACAGTGTTCACGACATCATTCCACTCCTTTGTAAACTGAGCACACACTCTCCAGACAGGGACGCACAGCATTCACCAGCTGTGTTTTGGGCATTAGCTCTTTCTGGCAGTCATGAATTCCACTTCCTTTGAACCAAGGCTAAGGTATCAACTGTGGACATTACTGACAAACACTTGAATTGTACGCAATGACCAGTAGGCATCTTACCAAGCACTGGTCGCACTGCTGTCCGGTCACATGTGGTTTGCAGTCACAGAGTCCAGTCTCAAGATGGCAGACACCAGAAAGGGAGCCTTGTCCATGGCATTCACAAGCTAACACACACACAACAGACACATTTGTGCCCACTTCTGGGTATGGCTGTAATAAAATCCCTTAATCCCAAGAGGGAAAATTCTAAACATTCATGTTTCAAATCATAAAACTTAAAAAAAGTTATTACTTCGCCATAACTAAAAATTTAGTAGTTTTCTGAAGGGTAAGCCAAAATAGGATTGGTGGAAGGAACCACCTAGAGAAAAAAACTACCGAAGGTATGAAGATAATATTTAGCAAACGAACTTCACCAATTTCATGAATTCCTTGAAATTTTAAAATGTCTATCAACAAATCTTCAAAAAAACATGCAAGGGAAATTCAAAATCAATTTAGTCATTTGCTCTAATTCCAATCAGGTATATAGTTAATATTTTAAAGCTCGGTTATAACCACCTAGATAACTAATATTACGTTTTATAATTAAATGAAAAATAGGCAATTGTTTTCAGTCACGAGTCATTTGTAGCTCTAATGCACTTACCTTCACGCCACACATTTCAGTTTTATCTGCAGTGACAACACTGATGTTTAAGGCGCAAAGTGCCCCACATTTTCAAAATGATGCAATTTAACGGTTCGAAGAAATGTTCAATTGATATTCATACCACAGCCGTTAATATGCACATCTTTTAAACTGTTTCATATGCTCACTGATAGACTATCCCAAGGACGTATACTACTTATGAGTGCTTGCACTCAGAAAATGTACCCTGCCCGTCGTATGGTAGGAGAACGTAAGAAAGGCAGCAGCTGCACCGACGACCACGAGCCCCAGCACACGGGGCACGCAGCGCAGGCCCCGCCTCCCCCGCAGCGCGGTCCCGCGGTTGTCCCTGGCGCAAGCGGACCATGCCGGGGGCCTGCGGGCGGCGGGGGCAGTTCTGCGGACCACTCACTGCCGCTCTCCTGCTCTGCCCACCTGCAGCTTGACTCCAACACTCTACACACTCTTTGTGTGAAACACACCCGTCTTCCCTCTGTGTTTCTGATGCATTGACTTTAGGGGCCTTCCGGACCCTGGAGAGTGCCCCTCGCAGGGCTAGTCAATTCCTAGAGACGGTAAAAGCTCCCACCAGAACGCCCCACATATGCACACTCACCAACCCGAGCCCACCCCATCGTCCCTTCTTTATTGGACTCTCACATTGCACCCGCCACCTGCCCTCATCACCCAGGGCCAAGTATCAGACAACTAGGGTAGCCCCCCTGGCCCAGAGCCTGTGGACCTCATTCACACCAGCCAGTCCTACACCTGTTTACCCTGCCTGGCCTGCTCCTTCTCGTGGAAACCACAATAAAGGCATTAGCCCACAGGTCCCCTCCTGACCGACCTGGGCACTCCCCTACGTGGTCAATCCCATGCTGTGGTGTGTCCTCCTGGCATCTGTGAGTAACAAACTATCTTTTCTTTTCTTTTTTCTTTTTTAGCTGAGGAAGATTCACCCTGAGCTAACATTTGTTGCCAATCTTCCTCTTTTTGTATGTGAGCTGCCACCACAGCATGGCCACTGACAGAGGAGTGGTGTAGGTCTGTGCCCGGGAAGTGCACCTGGGCTGCTGAAGCAGAGTGCCCTGAACTTAACCACTAGGCCACCAAGGCTGGCCCATGAACTATCTTTTCAATGGTAGCTACCTCCGGATCTTCAGGTCTTGCCACACCTAAATAACAATAAAACCTGATTTTAAAACACTTCTCTGCATGCAACCATTCTCAACTGTCTCCCATTGGAAATATCACACACACACTGACACACTGTCACATACACCTCACTCTCACACACACCCGTCACTCACTCACACACACACACTCTTAACGCTCTCTCCAGGGTTCTGTCTTCTCTCCCTCCCTTCCCCTTAGCACAGTCCAGGCTTGCTCTCTTGGCCCCTTGTCTGCTAAACCTGCTCCTCCTGCCGTCTCCAGGGACTCCCCAGGCACAGACGCAGCGGGCAGAGGTGCAGTCTTCATCTTGCTGTGTCTTTCTACAGGGCAGGACCCACTGGCCGCTCTCTCCTTGAACCTCACTGGTACCCCGGTTTTGGGACACTTGGTCTTTGCTTTCCTTCCTGTTTCTCGTGTATTTCCCTCTGCGCCTGTCTCATTTAAAGCTTCCCCTTCCTCTGGGGAAAATTCAAAGTTCACTGTGAGTATGATCATCACAAAAATATCGATGATAATAACAAGTCACACCTGTCGGCAGTTTGTGCCTGTCACATTACAGTCAATATTTCATGTAACCTACATGACAAATTTAGGAGGGAAGCACTATAATGTTCTCTCGTTTTTGATGTGACATCTAAAACTTGAAAAGATTGCATAACTTGCCATAGATCACACAGCTATTAGTAGTTATCCTTCTATAGTAGCAAGTATAATAGCGATTATTAATAAAAATTGTTCATGTTAAGAATGATACTAATTTAAAATAGTTGTCAATCACCGACTGCCCTGAGCTTTACATATCTTTTAACTCTCATTAGAACCCCACAATATAAAAATGATGCCCACTTCACTTATTTCATAGAAGGTCCTTTAACGTTAGAGCTGAGAAGGGTCCCCACAACCCTCTTCTCCCTCGCGCGTCTCTGCCCCGGGCAGCTAAGTCCACACCCGCCAGTTCCAGGCCCGGGCCGAAGCTGACGGTTCTCCAGGCTCCGCTTCTCCCGATTCCCGACTCCTGAGCACGGGCGCCTGCGCAGCCCCGCGGGAGCCCTCCCACAGGGAGCCCGGGAACAGCGAGCGCGGGGTCCCTGGTTAACCTAGCGCGGCGTGGCCGTTCATCAGCATGTCGAGACTGTGGACAGTCCACGAGCGGGACCCCTACGATAGACCTGGAAAGATTTCTAGTGACTACCCAGCAACAGTTGTAGGAATTCATCTCATCAAAGCTAGGCATGGGGAAAGAGGAGACGAGAAAAGAACAAAAATTATAAATGCCCAGAGTCTAAAGAGAGCTGGCCAGTGTCAGCCCGGAAGCAGCACAGCCGCCCGGCCCGCAGCCTGGGCCCAGACTCGAGTCTCTCCTGCCTCACCCTTCTCCCCACGCCCGCTCATCACTGAGGGCTTCGATCCTACGCCTCCCTTCATCCCCTCGCAACACAGTGCAGCAGCTTCCCACTGGGGGCACACGAGGCAGGGAACGGGTTCTGGCCCGGGTCGGAGCACTTTGCAGTCCGTCTGAGGGCCTGGACATGGGGGCCCTCTGCTCCACACTGGACCTCATAACACACATCAAGCACTTGTGACGGAAAGTCAGCACCCTAACTGAGGGCAGCTGTGACACATACACTAATGTGGAACACTCAGTATCAAAGAAAAAAAAGCGGTTTCTCAATACTTTAAAAACCTGATTACATGATAAAATGATAATACTTTTCATATATCAGGTTAAATAAAATGTATTATTAAAATACATTTCACCTGTTTACTTTTAATTTTTTAAATGTGGTTACTAGAAAATTTAAAATTACATGCGTGGCTTATATTTCTGAGGGACAACACTGACAGAAAAATAATAAAAATTACTGCTTTTATTACTAGCAATTATAATAGCTGCCATTTGATGTCTATAACTTCACATTTGTTATCCCACTGACTTCTCAGAAAAGCCTTAATATACACATATAATTATGTCTATTTTATGTATGAGGAAGTAGTGGCTCAGAGAGGTTAATAAATTTGCCTAATGTCACATAGCTGGGCGATGACCAACCCTGGACTCTGACGCACATTCCTCAGATTCCACAGCCTGGGATCCACGGATGTGCTTCTCTACACCATCACGTGTAGCCCCCAGTGGACTGGGGCCAAAAATTTCCAACTCCTATCATAGTACTTAGGATAGTGCCTGGGAAGTTAGAGTTAATAAATGACAGATTAACTAAGGGATGAATCATCAAGGCTTGCAGTAAAGATGAAAAGAAATGACATGAGAATTGGGAAAGCGTAAGACCAGTACCAGTCAGCCTAACTATCCTCCTCCAGTGACCAGTTGAGGTAGCCGTGTGGCTAGGACCAGCCTGATGGGCCCAGGGTATAAAACGTGACTCTCTCCATGCCCGCCTGCAAAAATATCTTTTCTGTATCACTAGCACCCTCTTGTGTCCCCATGTTGTAATAGCATAGTAGGACTTCAGCATCTGTAGGAAATTATCAAAATAATTTATAATTGCCATTTTTACTCTTTCACTCCTTCAAGAAATGTGCAAAAAACCTGAGGGCTCTATCAGTCCCGAGGCTGTAAGTGTTTCATCTGGGGAACATGAGAATCTACTTTTCCCTAATTTCAAGAATCTAGGCGGAGCTCTGTGGAGCGATGTGGGTTCAGTAGTTCAGGCGCAGACCACCAAGATGTGCCAGTTCCGGGGCTACGGTCTTCCCATTCCCACCTCACACCTTGAAATCCCACCGCCCCATGAAAGCCCTTAGCATCTCCTCCGCAAAGGTGACAGAGTTTGAGCATCCCGTTCCTTCATCTCAGTCCCTGGGAGCTGTGGCGGTATGTTGTAAAGTACCACTCTCTCCTCGGACAGGGAGCACATACTTTCTAGCCATTTAACCTTCACTGAGAGTAGCTGATCGCGCTAACATAGGGTAGAGGGGAAGGCTTAGGTCTTGGGTCTCTATCCGGCATTAACACAAGTACCATTCAAGATCAAGTTACCTCATGGGCTGAGCACTTTTTGATACATGTGAGTGGAAGGATGGAGACTTCACACGGCCGTAGGCAATAAACTCAGTGTCACAGCCCATGACTCACCTCGGCAATTTTTAGCAGTCACAGCGTCCCCGTAGTACCCAGCAGCACACCTCTCACAGTGGGCGCCATCTGTGTTTCCAGTGCACCTCAGGCATTCTCCGGTGACAGAATCACAGTGACCAACCTCTAAGGGGTCGACATTGCCGCTGCAGTTACACGGAACACAGGATTCCCCAGGCACTGTTGGGTTTCCATAGTAACCGTCTGCGCATCTGTATAAAAGATTGAAAAGAGGGATCCAGATAAATGCAATTACTCTAGACATTACCCCACCACCCAGGGATTCTCTGAATGGTTAACCAATCAGGTTGGCTCTTTTTACATAAAATTTACTGTGAAAGGAATGCAACTCCAAGTTCAGACATTCATAGAATTCCTTCACTCATTGTGAAGAACAAGGAGTATGTCCGAAATGAGCCATATATCCACAGGGACGTGCAGCCAGCACAGGCCAATTCAGCCCGCATCTCGCCTCTCTGGGATGTGCCACAGCTCTCCTATGGACTTTAGCCAGAGCCTGGCACTAAGACTGACGTGTGGGAAAAGACAACACTGGCTTTCAGGTGCCAGAAGACAAGTGTTAAATCAACCTCCCCCCCATGGAGCTATCCAGAGTAACAGGCTATTTAAACGTGTGAACAGTAATGTGACTGCTTCCTGTTCCTGTTGTCGTTAAGGAGGACTCAGACGAGCTCAAGGAGATAAAATGCTATTCTTGGAAAATTCCCAGGGAGTTTCAACATTAATTTTTTAATCATATACTGGCTTTTACCTATGATTATATGAAATAATAACTACATACCCAAACTCCAAAACCACACTAAACTACAAACTTAAAAATGAACACGTAAGATTTATATTTAAAAAACGTGAATGCAACTTTTGGAAACCAGTTGAGCAATGCACAGTACCTCTCACACCAAGCCCCCGAGTACCCCGGGGCACACTGGTCGCAGACCACTTTGTCTCCATCATCTAGGTGGCAGGTGGGGCTGAAACTGTCAAAACATTAGAAATGAATGCAATTTTCTAATGGATGGTGCAGAATTTCTAACTATTTCAAATGCTTAATTTCTACCATTCCTGTCCTTATAAAGTTTCACTGGGTCTCACTCCTTAGCCCAGAGCCCAAGGCTCCCGACCACACAGCCCACCCCATGGGCAGTGGACACTCGCTGCTCCCTGCTCCTGATCATCCTCAGCCCGGAGGGCACTTCTCCCCTCTCCGCCTGGGTTCGCCCGGCTCATCTCCAATGCCTAGCTCAGCTGTCTCCTCCTCCAGGAGGCCTGCTCTCATGCTCCTGGTCAAGCCGTGTTCCTCTCCTCTGGGTTCCTTGAAACTGGTCTGCCTGCCTCAGAGCCCTGCCCACACTGGCCAAGAGTGAGCTTGCTCACACACAATAGCCAAGAGGCTCCTGCACTTCGGTAGGCAACATTTCCCAAAGGACCCCCACTGCTGACCGAGGTCTCTTCAAACTCTGTTCCTGGGTCTTGGGAGGCCTGCGAAGGCAGGTACGGGGGCAGTTGAGAGTCTCCCATGATTTCATCAGAGTAGCTTTGACTGTATCTCTTTTATACACTGGAGTTTCAAATAAAAATCCCCATGGGGGAATCCTCTGGGTGTGAGGGGAGGAAGAGTTCGGGTAAACTAGTGAGACAGAAAGAGGCTTTCAAACCACTGTCCTGCGGGAAACACACGCCCAAGCACGATGTACAAAGCCTTGCACATCACCATCTCCTTCCACTTCCCCTCATGTTTTTAGCTCCAGGATCATCTGCAATTCCTCAAAACAGCCCTTCTATGCTGCCATACCTTGGCAGTCTCAGTTCCTTCTGCCTAGAATGCCCTTCTCTGCTGCTTTCAAATTCCTTCTCATCCTTCAAGACTCAGATCAAGATCAAGAGCTTCCTCAGAGAGCCACTCCTGGCAGATGCCACTGCACAGCAGACATACCTCCACTGTAGTCATGATCACACCACCTCACTGCGGAGTCTGTGGGGCCCGCAGCCCGGGAGGGACAGTGTGATGCTCAGAGCACCCACCATGATACCCATGTATAGTAGGCACTCCATAAATACTTGTTGAATCTATCAATGAATTCAACCCATTCTCAATTAGCCTTAATTTACATATTTTGGTCATTAGAGCAAAAGCTCCTTAAGCCCAGGAACAATGTTTTATTCATCTCTGTGTCCCCTATACTTTCTGGCCCAGTGGCAGGCACACAATATATACTTGTGAAAGGACTGATGACCAAGTATTAGACCAAGAGGAAAACAATATGCATATGTTCTTGCTGTCACACAACTTTCCTTGCCTAGTTTAACCCACCAAACGTTTTTCAAAGCAGAGAACCCACTCCTCCACCTTCAGTCCTCAATGATCACCGCTGGGCAAAATTCACACATCTGGATGGAAATCCTGGCCACGCCAGGCAGGGTCTGCTGGTGGAGGTGCCAGGCTTACTTGTTGGAGGCTGTGGAGAGGGGGCAGGCACACGGCTGGCAGTCCCCAGGAGTCCCTCGGGACGCCCGCCCATAGAAGCCGGGCATGCACTGCTCACAGTGGTCCCCAGTGGTGTTGTGCTTGCACGCCTAGGACACATGCAGAAAAAGAAGGTTTCCTCAGAGGATTCTCAGACTCATCCACAAACAACTTGAAGTCCAAATGAAAAACAAAAGACAAATGCTAAACAAGCCACCAAACGCTATTATATGAGTAGGGGTTGCCTGTTTCTAGATGAACTAATAACAAATTTAAAGTTGTATAAATGAGAAGTGTAATAGCTTTCACTCCCAGCTATGTCAGAGTAACTTGCCCTTCTGTAGGAAAAAGCTAGAAAGCTGGAACAAAATATATGGAACACCTGCCTTCAGGCACTGGCCAACGGAGGGTGCAGGCCTGCAGTCCCTGAGAGAGGGAGACAGTGGGACGAGGCCTACAGCCACAGGTCGTTCTGCCTGGAGACACTTGCCAAGCAGTGGGGGGAAGGGGTGCCCAAATAGAGGGGTGGTCTCGCAGAGGTGAGGAGACAGAGGCGAGAGCGTGGGGAGGCTGAACTGCTGGAATGTGGACAGAGGACTGGAGCTTCACAGAGTAAGAGCCCCAGCAATGTGCACAGGAGACCCCTTCAAGCGGCTCCTGAATACTAAGCTGCTCGTGTGGAGACTGTGACTCCAGGTGGGCAAAGAAATCCAGGTGAGCAGTAAGCTAAAAGATCCAGAACTCACACAGAGCTCAGGGACATTAGAATTCTAACCAGCCAATGTGGAGAGACACTTAAACGTTTACCCAGGGCACTCAGTAGAGAACCCAGAAGAAAAACTTGTTTGTAGGCTGTTGTTTGTGAGGCTGATCCCGCCCCAGAGTGAAGGCAATACCAGACCCACCCTGACAAAGCTTCAAACAAACCTTGAAACAATCAAGCTGACCTGCAATAATTTAACTGCCCGCCAAAAGACGCCTCCTTGTTCTTTCAAGGAAAGCAACAAAACCCAGAAACTCAACAAGGTAACAATATTCATTGAACAATGCAATCCAAAACTGCTGGATATGCTCCCACTAGCCAAGTCTGGGAAAATGTGGAATCGATGAGTCCAGACAGATAACAAGTAGGTAAATAAATAAACATGTGGGAGTAGGGAGAGTTCTTGCTTACAGCAGAAGGCTGCATGCCAACTGGAAGCATGGGCTGGAGCTAAAAAGCCATCCTCTTGCAAACACAGTTAAGTACTGGTTGGGCAAGAATCATCAATGACTGCTAAATCTAAGGGGTAATTTTCATGAGGGATAGAATCCTTGTGTGGTCTTAAAGTATCTTCCTAAGACTGCTTATTAACTACAACAAGACAACCCAAATGTGAACCCAAGATGAGAGATATTCTATTTCTTGAAAAATTATTGTGTTCTTCAAGATGCCAATGTTATATAAGACAAAGAAGTTCTGTAGAAATATTTCAAATTACAGGAAACTAAAGAGACACGACAATAGAATGCAACAATCCTAGATGTGGGCCTGTAATGGAGGAAAAAAGTGCCATAAAGGATATAATTGAGTCAACCGACAAAATCAAAAAATGGAGGGTAGATTACAAAATGTAAAGCATCGATGTTAAATGTACTGAAGCTGACACTATACTATGGGACCTAAGAGAATATCCTTATTCTCAGGACAAACACACTGAAGAATTCAGGGATAAAGGGACATGGTGCATGCAACTGATTCTCAAGCAGTTTAGAAAAAAATTTTAGGATTAGATAGATTGAGACTGAGGATCATAAAGCAAAAGGGGGAAACTGCTAACAACAGGTGACTCTGGGTAAACGGTGGGTATTCTAAGTACTATCCTTATCCCTGCAATCTTTGCATAAATTTAAAATTATTTCCAAATGACAAGTTTTTTAAAATGGGTAACAAAAACTACTAGAAATGAGAAGAAGCAAAAAAAACAAAAGGTGATCATAACCTGGAGAAAAATCTAAAAAGCAGGCAGGAAAAAAAGGCACAACAAAGAATTGTGTACAGGAATTACCACTGACTTCTCGTTTGGAACAACGTAAGCCATAAGCAAAGAGAACAACTTTGAAGTGCTGAAAGAAGACTATGCAAAGGTATGCGTCGAACTGAGAGTGAAAGAAAGCCTTTTCTATTTCTAGACAAACAAAAGAGAGAAGGTGTTGGCCATCAGCCCTGCACTGGAGAAATGCTAAAGAAAGCTCCTCAGGGGGCAGAAACGTGGTACCAATGAATGAAACCACAGGTTTACCCCAAGGATTAAAGAGCATCAGAAATGGTAAATACGTGAACAAATACAATCAATTTATTTTCCTCATTTAAGACATCTCCTTAGAAAGTAAAATCTCCCTGAATCAGCTGTATGGGAGGTGTGCAGGGCCAAGTGGGGGTGGGGAGCGCTCTGCACCTGGGCAGCTGCATGGCCCAAGGGCACGCTGCGACTCTTACACACATTCTTTCCCAGGTCCCCGCGCCGCCCCCCCCCCCCGACCCCAACGCTGTGCTGACACTACCCAGAGCCTTCTCCTAGGACCTCTGCCCACCCCTGACTGTAGCTCCCCCCAGTCCCTCCGGGGGGCCTCTCCTCTCATTTCCTCTCCCTTGGAGTCCACCTAGCCTTCCATTTCCCTTTATACCCCTTCTCTTACAGCCACTCATTTCACATACCGTACTGGCCATTTTTCATCCAAAAATTTAAACAATAGGTCCAGTTTCTAAACTACATATTTTTGTATAATTCCTGAGGTTGATAAAAGTTTCCCCAAATACTAAACTTAATTTGGGACTATAAACAATTGTATTTATTTAGGGTTTCACCAGTTTTGTTTAGGGTTATCCTAGACGAGAGCTTCTAAACTTGAATGCATGTACAAATCACCTGGGTTAAATGTCGATTCTGATTCAAGAGGTCAGGGATGGGGCCCGAGATTTTGTGTTCGAAAAAAGCTCCCAGATGACACCTATGCTGCTGGTCCTCAGACCACATTTTGGTAGCAATGCCTTAGTTTCTTTTTTTCTCCCCATCCACCATAGGACCTTCTTTTTGATAATTAATCCAAATCAACTCAAAATGCAACTGGCCTTGGTAAACAGCTACATGGTTACAGTAAAAGTATTATAGAAAATAACTAGTTTCATTAAAATATATTTGATTATGTACACTTGACAAAGGTCTATGATATGTTTCCTTTGCTCAAAGGGCCAGACAGGGTCTTCTTTGTCTTTGGGAAAACTACTATAGAGCTCTATTGAAAAACCTACCGCGGGTCTGTTTCAATGGTTTCTCAGGTGTGTGCCAGCATCCCTTTAGGTGACCGTCCCTGTTGGTGGGTCTGGTCTGCGAAGGGACGAGAATGCTCATCTCCTTGGGGAGGAAAAACTTCTTTTCTTGATTGGAAAAGGGAAAACACAAGGGCCCAAGACATGCACAAGCACATTTTACTCCCTTTCTTCGCAAGGAAAATAAACTGGTTTCTCCTTGGGATAAGAGAGGAAAGAGCTCAGAAAAAAGCATGGGGGCTCCGGTAAACTACGGGCTCTGAATGGTAATGACGTGTCAACGCAAGTTCACTGACTGTCACAAACGGACCATGCTGCCAGAGACGTTGATAGTGAGGGGGCTGCACACATCCAGGCAGGAGGTATATGAGAAATCTCTGTACCTTCCTCTCAACTTTGCTCTAAACCTAAAATTATTCTAACAATAGTCTTAAAAAAAGGCGAATGGGGCACTGAGAACAACTGGAAGCTTCTTACTAATAAACCATAAGTAAGGAGCGAACTCCTAGAAGCTGGATGGCTATGTACAGGCCAAGGGCTATGAACACTTATACAAAGGGAAGAATGAAAAAGTTTCTTCTAAAATGGAATAGGAAAAAAAGCAAAGTAGATTAAACAGATAAATGATGCTACCAAGTTCTTATATTTCCTTAAATTCCAATCTAAATTTTTATTATTTTTGTCCCCTCAAACATTAATTACTTAAAAAGGGAAAAATAATAAGTTCACAGTGGAGAAACCTGGCAGACAGCCCCTTGTCCAAGTGGCCAGGCTAACACCCCAGGAAGAAGACAGCAGCATCATGGCCCCCGACAGCATGCTCGGAGAGGGCACACCACGTCCACAGCTTCTTGCCAGAAATACAGAACCTCAGCCTAACCATGAGGAACGCTCCACACAGTGCCCAGTGCCCTTCGAGAGTGCCAGGGTGAGGACAGACAGGGAAAGACTGAGGAGCTCCACAGAGTGAAGGAGGCAAGGCCGTGGAAGGCAAGGTGGGATCCCCATTGACTCTGGAAAGGAAAAGGGACACGAATGGAAAAGCTGATGAAACCTGACTGAAGTCTGTAGTTGACTTAGCTGGAGTGTGCCACTGTTCATGTCTTAGTTCTGATAACTCTACTCCGATTAAGCAAGATGTGGGCATCGGGAAGCACAGCGAGGTTATGCAAGAACTCTCTACACGATTTTGGTAAGCCTTGTGTAAATCTAGAATTTTCTCCAAAAAAATTTAAAACTATAAAAATTATTACCATTTATTGTAACTAGAGCTTTAAGGCCAGTTGCTATTTAGCATTCTCACTTTGAGCTTACATCTTTGTAAAAATATATTAATGGCAGCATGTGCAAATATGCTTTCGGCCTACCTGTAACTAAAGCCATAGGTGGCACAACCAGGACAGGTTGACCACCGGCAGAATACTGGCAGAGGGCCTCCAAAGCCTGGCCCAAAACTCAATGAAAAGGGTGAGATGCTACAGAAGCAACAGCCTCACCAAACCATGGGAAGCTGTGTGCCTGAGGAAGCTGACCCTGGAGGGACTGCGTCTGCGCAAACTGTCACTTCACACAATTCCTGCTGATGCTTCACTTAGGTCAAAGAAATGAACAAAGAACAAAATGAAAGCTTTGCTTAGAGAATAAAGAAAAATTAGGCTCTAGGGGGAGAAGCAATCAGAGACATCATGCCGAGATCTTCTCCATGGGCCTGATAATTTAATTTTCTCTAGCCCTGCGACTCAGCCAATCTCTTTGGGAAAAAGTATGAACATTTCCCTGTGCAGGGACGAGGGCCCAGCTGAGTCTCATAAGCTTTCACTCCATGTGTGAGGAGTGAATCCGTCAGAACCCAGGAGTGTGGCCTGGCTCCAGGCATAAGAGCCTAAAAGAATTCCTGATTGAAGTTAAAAACAAGTCTTGCCCTGTATCTGCCCCGAAGTTCATTCTCAAGATAAACTACATAGTTGTTAAGCCCTGTTTCAACTCATATTGCATGCAAGAGGGACTTCTTTGAAGAGCTCATTCAAGCTAACGACTATAAAGCATTATATATTGTACAGATGAGTGTGATTATTAGAAGTTTTATTCTTCTTTTTATGATATACTATGTAATACAATTTTTTAAAAAATACCAGCGCTTGCATTTAAAAGATTTGATCCTTTTTATTTAATCAGTGGATGTTTTCTACCTTGACACTGCCTTATAATCTTGCAAAGTAAATAATTACTTTTCATTATTCTAACCTGAAATAACATTATATGTCCCTTTCCCACTGTCATCAAAGTAACTTTCTTCCAAAAAAAGGGGAGAACAAAGTAGGAAATCTTTTCTGACATGAACTTAAATCTGCAAATTCCCCTCGGGGTCTGCAGGGCAGGGCAGTTTCCGGGGGAAGAGCACTTGTTTTATGGCTTCTGCACAGCAGACGGCTTTGGGGCAGGGGGCAGGGGGCAGGGGGCAGGGGCTCGAGGCCTCAGCAACAGACTCACAGAGCAAACGCCGTGGACGTCGCACTGCGCCGCGTGGCCGTGGCATTCGCAGGGCTGGCAAATTCCTCCGAAGAGTATTCCGTCCACGCGGTAATAGCCGGGGAGGCAGGACTGCAAAAGAAGCACCGGCGACCGGAGCGGTGAGGGCAGCTCTGGATGGCGCACAAATAAACTTCCCATCCGTGCACGAGAAACATAAACTGCTTGATTTTCTAGGAGTAGAGAAACTTCTTTTCCTTTTTTTCCCCAAACATCTTTATCAAGGTATCATTGACATGCTATAAAATTCACCCATTTTAAGTGTACAATTCAATGATTTTTTTTAGTAACCTTACGGAGTGGTGCAATCATCACCACAATTCAGTTCCTTATTTCTCTTTAAATGTAGAAACATGCATACAAAAACTGAACAGTCATGCAGTAAGTCAGCAGACACCTTGGTGGTATTCCACTGCAATACCCTCAGAAATCACGGACCCCACAGCCATTTAAATCGTGTTTCCATCAAGAGGACTGTTTCTCTCAACTTTTTCTTTTGCTTAAAGTTAGTTGCCATCAAAGTGTCCCAGTGCAGGTCTGTGCCAGATGCAGCCATTTAAGTGAGCAAGCATCCGGGTGGGCTTTCCGTGGGACAAGCCTGGACAGGCAGCTCGGGCATCCAGCCACTCCCTGCTCAGGACAAGCTGGGAACCACTCAGACACAACAAGTCATTTAAACCTCGTGACAACCCTGAGATGTATCACCTCCATCTTACAGATATGGAATCTGGAACACAGCAGTTAGATGACGTGCCCGATGTGCCAGTGGAATGTTCAAAGCCAGGTATGCATGCCTCCAAGATCTCAGTCCACAGGTCTGCCCAGGGCCACAGCAGACACGAAATGCATTTAGAGGGCAGAGCAGGGAATGAGGAATTGCAGGCCAGCACGCTCCCACGGGGGCATGTGAAGAGGCAGTGTGGATTTGTTTTTTATTGTTATAAAAATGCTTAAAAGAGCATTTTTATAACAATAAAATATATGCACGTGCAGGCGTGCTCCCCTTGGAGACAGGAGAATTGTCTACAGCTGCCTGGAGGTCCGTGTGGTGGCAAGAGTGCTCTCGGGAATTCCATTCCTAACCAAGAGCTGCCTGATTCTTTAAGTCAGCTCCTGAATAAGAATTTGATTAAAGAATGAGTTCTCTGCCTAACAAAAGCACTTGAAAACGTGTCTTGAGCTTCTTGTGCTTGCTTGGGCCATCGTCCCACGCACATCGGCACTTTTCCCTCCAAAGCCAAGCAGACTTGGTCAGCTCCTGCAGCAGCAGCTCACTGCTGCCCTCTCCTGGTCTAGCTGGCCTGGGCAACCCTGATTCCCGGCTCTCCCACTCCCATGTCCCACATTCTAAGAGGTGGCTGTAGGGTCGTTTATCCATTAAGCACTTGGCATGCAGGGATTAGGACCTACAAACATTTGTTGAGTCTAAAAATAAATGCGTGTGTGTGTTTTTTTTAACATCTGAGCTAACATCTACTGCCAATCTTCTTTTTTTCCCTTCTCCTTCTCCCCAAAGCCCCCAGTACACAGTTGTATATTCCAGTTGTGAGTGCCTCTGGTTGTGGCATGTGAGACGCTGCCTCAGCATGGCCTGACAAGCGGTGCCCTGTCTGCGACCGGGATCCAAACCGGTGAAACCCTGGGCCACTGAAGCAGAGCGTGCAAACTTAACCACTGCGCCACGGGGCCGGCACCAAAATAAATGTTTGAGATCTAAAAAAGAGTTCGTTGGTTCCAAAAAGAAATTTGCAAAATATTTAAAATTGAAATATTTAGTTAAATATCTACGTCATCAAGCATTAGGCCAACTTTATTAACTGAAAAGTATATAATTGATAAAGATTCATAAAAGCAAATTATAGGTTAAAAGTTTTCAATTTGAAAAACTTATTGCCAAGAAATCACAGCCAATGACAAATGTTCATAATCACAGTCAGTCATGAACACAGGACAGGCAGGATCATGCAATGGTTAACAGCACGGATGAAGTTCAAATTCCGATATGACCACTCCCTAGTTGTGTGATGTTGGTCAACTTAATCACTTTGTGCCTCAGTTTCCTAATCTGCGGAACAGGAAGTACATGATGTGCCTACCCCATATGGCTGTTGTCAGAGTGACATGAGGTAACATACGGAAAGAGCTTAGAAAAGCTCCAACACAGAGAAAGTTCTCAGTAAGAGAGAGTTATTATTAATACTTATGTCCAAATTATTTCAAAATATATTTCGAAATGGTTTTAGCAACAGATTACTTTTATTGACGATTGCGAGTGCATTTTCTCATACCTCATATGTGGGGGGGAGTCCACCTAAGTAACATAACCACGGGCCACAAAAGGTCTCAAAACTGGGCCTGGCTTGTCTAAAGCTTTCCAGTCACATGCCAATGATTTGTTGATTTGTAAATGTTCAAATACAACCAAGTTCAGTCCTCCTTAGAAATGCAAACTATGGCACCGGTGTCACAACCTTCCTGTCAACTTAGGCACAGAGTAGCACGGAGCGCGCTTCCAGGTGCCACAGCCCAGCCCTGAGAGAGGAACTCGATTTCTTCAAACAACGTGGCTTCCAATATTCCAAGAGCCCCCAAAAGTCTGAAGTTTAGAAACAGTGGGTTTCTGAAGTTAAAATTCAAATGTGCATCACCGCATCACCTTCAATGCACCTTTTTCCCCCTGAGGAAAGAACAGGAAGAAGAAGACAAGAAGGGAGGGGGACGCTACCTCACAGGAGACGCCCATGTAGCCTGGGGGACATTCGCAGCGCTCCACGTCCTCGGCCAGGGCCAGGTCTATAACATTGGGGCTGGCTGTGTCCAGAGAGACAGAATCCAACCTACAGACAGACAGGGGTCGTTATATGACTTACATACCCCAAACAACATCCAACACCGCAACCCAGACAGATTCTTTAAAAAGATTTAATTCAAACAAAATAGTGATGTGATTTTTGTAAATAACTAAAGATTTGCAACAATTTTGGAAGTAACTAAAGATTTTCCTAACAATATACTTTCTGGGAGCCATCGCAATTGCCTAGAAATGCTTTAACACTGGGCGCAAAGATGTGCTCTGCCCACACACGGCTGTGGGAAAGGTCTGAGCTGTCCCTCTGGAGCTGTGGCGCTTCAGAAAAACTGAGCCATTCAATTGTCTTCTCTCTCACACGGAGAGACTCTCCTTAAACGTGCAATGCTGTGTTCGCTTTAGCTTCATCCAATGTTTATGCTGAGCCAGGCACTGCCAGAAATGGACCTTCTTGAAGTAATAAAATGACCAAGAATGGACACATTAGCTTAAATAGATTGTGTAAAATCTAAGACCACTAACATTGGGAGGGTGAAAACCAGATGCAACATGGTCCAGACAACCGTGAGCTCCTCAGGGATTTCGCAGAAGCCCTCCCGAAAGTTTCAGATCCTGACGCCAGGTCTGTCTCCTAAAAGGTACAGCGGTCATGGGCAGCTATTCTTACATCTTCAATCAAATTATCTTAACAAAAACAATCTTCAGCACAGCCAGTTCCATTAGCTGTGTTCTTAAAATAACAGTGTAGAAAATATTCAGCTTGAAATATATGATAATAAAGACAAGACTGAAGCGCCCTCAACCGTAAGTTTCCCCTCCCTTTCAACACACACCTGTAGAGAGCCATTTTTGCAGAGTTGTAGCTGGCTCGGATCAAGAGATGTGTCACGTTGGCAAGGACGGTCATCAGCCGGTCACGGTCTATCTCCCTTTTGTTACCAAACTCTCGGAAGTTCTCGGGCACAAGTCTAACCACATTAAGGTACTCCTCGTAGGGTTCCAACGACAGGCCCTCAGCCTGCGTGCTTAAAGTTAGTCCATTTCCCTAACATTGAAAAACAAGAGGAAATACATTTGTAGTTCAATGTCGTGAGCAAAAAAAAAGCAAATTTTGTCTTCAGCAACGTGGCCTTTCACGTGTGTTTAGGTTCTTGGGGAGAGTCTGCAACGCTGCTTCTAACTGTTGGTCCAGAACCGTGAGAGAAAAGACGCCACTGCATTCCTCGGAGAGGGATTCGGATAATGAACCTAAAGACTGTGTCCTTTGCTGGGATCTCAGAAAAGAAAGAAAGTCATGCATTTGTCCACAGTTTTACTCAAAGGAACCAATCTGACACCCTTAATCTTTAACTGGAGAACAGAAGTAGGAAAAGTATATAAATATACCTCTAGCTTTGCATAAAATTGCTGTTAACAAAAATGATTTCCAGTTGCTGCAGGTGGAAGATGGAGGCACACGTCACTAGAGGTCACGGGAGAGGAGTGCAGACACCGCAGACAACAACCTCAAGTGGATTCTTACCACTTTGGGAATCCTTCTAGATGGAGCTGTTTGTGATGGGGGAGAGTGAGGATACAGGGCTACGGACAGAGGTTGAGGACAAAGATGGCAACGCACCTCCTGTCCCCACACTGCGCGGCACTGCTGCCTAATCACTCACACGCAGAGGCAAGAGGCAGGAGGGAAAGAGGGACTGAAAGGGCCAAAAGGGCAGTTCCCAGGTCGGAGCAAAGACCCACCTCCCTTTTAAACGTGACAAGGTGGGTCAGCTGCAGGGATCAAGGAAAGAGCGCCGTGTGCCGTCCTGAGGCAGTTCCAGAAACGGGCCCAAAGACAGAATTCTCACTCTCAGTCCCAGCAGTGTCCAGACGAGGCTGAACGACCATCTGGCCAGGAGCCCTTTGCTACTACCCCTTGGCCTCCCTTAGCCACTCTGAGCCACCAAGCCATCACCCCACTAGGCCCTTCAGCTCCATAGTAAAGCTATGTGAAAGCAGTTACCTTAATGATGACGTCAGAATGAGACATGAGGTCACTGTCCACTGTCTCCACTGGGACATCGTAAGACACCGTGTACTTCAGGAACCCACCAAACGCAGTCAGCTGGAACATTGACGTGAGAGTGAACACCCAGGGGAAAATGGTCATGGCCCCTCAGAAAGAGGAAGCGATCATTTATTTTATTTAATCGATATTACTAAAATGCAGGGTATTGTTTAAACGCACACAAGAAAAAAGTAATCCTTCTTAGAGACCCCAAGGTAAATGACTATAAACTTCTGCTAATCACACAACAGACATTCATTTCACTGACATATTTGAGGGGGTGGGAGTTTGGTCCATGGCTACAATCTCAACATTGGATCTCACTGCCTGTAGGAGAACAATAAGGAACACGTTTGATCAGCTAAAGAAAGGATTAAAGGTTTTTCTTCCTGACTAGATATCCTTTAATGTAAAATAGAGATCATCTTTCTGCCAGGCTTATGAGAACAATGTGATGTTCAGAATCCAATCTTTGCACCACAAGATTGGACACATGATCTCAAGAGACACAAACAAAACAAAACAAAAAACCCACTGACTTTTGGTGATAAGATCATATTATAAGCAGAAAACATCTTCCAGGATTATAATTTGATTGGAAAAATAATCATTTTCAAAAATAAACACTACTTAAACATACACAAAACAAACTATAGGATTAAAATATAATCATCAAATTAACCATAAATTTACCAAGCTACAAGACCTACACTATTATGAAAATATGCCATTACTTTAAAACAAGCCAAATGCATGGTTAAGATGAGCAAGGACCTAGAGTTCCAGAGAAGGAGCCCACTGAAGATATTTTAGATCCGTCGGTCTGGAGAGAAGTGCCGTAACTGGGGGAGACCAGGACCAGGCCACTGAAGGGGACAGTCAAATCACACTAACCGAGTTTCCACTCTGTAGAATCACCATTTTGCGTTAGGAACACAGATGTTCCTAAACAGAACTTCGTACGAGAAACAGTGTGCCATGACAGTGACGCTAGGGGGCCGGGCAACAGCCCCACTGCACGGCTCTTGCCGAGAGCTTTATGTGTGCCGGGCCCTCCACCAGGGGAGGGGGCCAAGACAGTGCACCACGACCTAAACAAAGCAGGCATGTGCCTGACACTTCACAAAGGCCCCAGTGATCCAGGGACCCAGAGGAGAGGAGAGTCTGTCACGGGAGAAGGGGACCAGACCTGACACCTGTGACCAGGCCAAGAAGAACAAAAGCTCATGTTCTAAAGATGTAATAAAAAGCCAAACAAGGATAAATAAGACCCTGTAAGTCAGGTGTAAGTAAACGTGCATCATGTCCTGTCAAACACTCAAAACCAATAAGACTATTTAAAAAGAAAAAGTTGAAAACCCTTCTTAACATGCTCTGATATCTTTGTCCAAGATGCCAAGGTGCTGTCCCCAGACGACCATCCCCAAGGTACCTTATTTCCGAGGTAGGCCTCGGGGGCCGACCAGTAGTACTTGGAAGTGAGCCTCTGCATGACCGACGTGTGGTTGATGCTGAGCTGCGGGCGCCCGCCCAGTGCGTTCTGCTGAGACGGGATCTTACTTGGACTGATCAAGTCAGTGACCAGCCACCCGGACATATCTTTCACCTTAAAAAAAGATCCAAGAATTTTAGACTATGAAATGGAAGTCACCTTAGATTTTACCCAGTTCAGCGCTAATATCTTCACGATGAAGAGACAGATCCAGAAAGCCCAGCTAGGGATGCTGTTAACACACAGTGGCCACGGACCCACAGGAGCAGTGACCCTTCTGTATGTCAAAGGACCGGGAAAACCTGAGAACGAGCCACACGTCGCTCAGACCCAGATCAATCATAAGCAAACAGGCAATCAAAACTGTAATGGCCATGGATATAAATTGTAGATAAATAAAATACAATGACCTTAATAAATGCATTGAATAAAATATCTTTTGCTGACCCTGACTTACTCCTCTTTGTTCCCCTTGCTTTTTACCCAAATGCTGAAAAATATATAAAAGTAACCTCTAGTCTCCCAATTTGTCACCTGCCTTGAAATGACAAGCCGTCACCCCAGCATAGTGGTCACAGGAACTCTCCTCCTCTCTCAGGTGCTGCCAGAAACTGCCCCTCCCCCATGCCCCTGCCACTGCTCTCCAGCCTGAGTGCCAGGTGGGGGAGGGAAAGGAGAGTCAGGAAACAGCACCCCACCCTCCCAGTGCTCAATGCGGGTGGGGCCTGGGAGGAGAGGTGGTCACCGTGGACAAGCCCTCCACTCTGCTGCTCCTCTCTAACCTCCAGCTGTCACACTCTGTCCTCCTCTAGTCACCATCTGGCATTTCCCTTGAGCTGATCCCCCCAGAACTCCCCATTCCCAAACAACCGAGGATACCTTGCCTGCCCTCTGAATCCCTGTCGTTCCCACCCTCACCAGCTTCTTTCAGCTGGAAAATTCTGCATGGCCCCATTTCCTGGTGTGCTTTTGGCTTGACACCAGTGTGGGGCAGGTGGAGTGAGACCTGACCCCACATCTCTATGCATTTCCCCACAGCAGAAATTAAACACGATGCTTCTACAATACCGTATCATTGCATTGTTTCTGCAGGGAAACGTGCGTGGGAACAAACACAGGAGCTATAAACTTCCGCGAGACTTCAGCAGCGGGCTGCCTTTGATCCGTTCCCATGTCATTCCAAAGGGGAGAGAGTGGTATTACGGGGAAAGTCAGCCTCACAGCTTCATTACACAGCTACTGGAGAGCTCATCGGAAGTGGCACATTTATTAAACCCTGACTCGCAGAAGGTGCCCCCACCTGACTGATGGGCCAAGAAAGGCTGTCGCAGACATCAGAAACGCCAAAGCAGAAGCACTCTGAGCAGCCCTGGGGGTTTCCTTTCTTCAAGTTATAGAATCCCGGCTTGCAGCCATCACAATTTTTCCCCTCAACATTTTCCTGCAAGTTAAAGTAAAAGATGAGCTTTTGAAACCAATGTTTCCAGGCAGACAGACTACAATGACATTAACAAGAAAGACGTTCAGTGATCCAGAGAAAAAGGTAAATGAACAGATGCTCAAAGCAGATGTGAAGCCTCGTGATGTCATATTTCCAGAACAGATATTTCGGAATAATTATCATTGGATTTTGTAGTCAAGTATGAGGCTAGGGGTCTCAGAGCCTGGTCATTATACTGAAATGGCTTTTTTGTATGGTTTTGTTTTAAATCTTCCGTTTTTACCAATCTTGTAAGCACTTTAAAATATGAAGAGGGGTATATAGTTGTTTGTTTTATAAATAAACGCTCAAGATTACAAGTCATATATAATGACTTATAAGTCATATAAGACTTTGCTTACAGAGGAATAAACACATGAGATACAGGGAAGTCCCAAGAATTACAGGGGAAATGGTTAGCAATATCACATGGCCCAATAAGACACCTCCCTGGTACCCAGTTAATGCATTTCTGATCTCTGTCCAATTCCTTTTTAAGAGAAATTCAAAACAACAAATCCGCCTTTAATTAATATTCTTAGGTATTTGGTATTCACTTAGTTTTCCTCTAAACGTGAAGCTGGAAAAGAATGTCATAGGAGAGTAATAGTCAAGGTCTAAGAAACGCAGTATTTAGTTTCATCTAGGAAGCCACAGAAATCCCTCTGGAATATACGGCCATCGCCCAGAAGGCACCAAAAAAGCACCAGGTGCACATCTAAGTCCAGGGACGTGTCCTGCAGCCAACTCGCTGTGACAGACGCCGTGCTTCTCACAAGGTTGGCGGGAAGGGAGGAATTCTGCTACACCTTGCCGCTTTGCTCAAAAATTGATCATCTGTGCCAATGGAATACACTGCTTTCTCAGGAAACCGAGGGACAGCTTTAACCTCCTCGCTTACCTTACAGAGACAAGGCTCTGAGCATGGGTCCTCGTTCACACTGCCAGCCGGACTGCAGTCACAGAGGACGCAGGCTGGGTAGCCCTTATAGCCAAATTGGCAGCGGTCACATTTTTCTCCTGTGTAGCCTTCCTTGCATGGACACTGACCTGGCCACTTCCCTGGGAAGGAAAGAATGGTAATGACCCAACAAGAAGGTAAAAGAGGTTTAAAGCAGGGGTCAACAAACTATTTCTGTAAACGGCCATAGACAAACAATTTTAGGCTTTTTGGTCAAAGAGTCTTCAATTGCAACTACTCTGCCGTTATTGTTTGAAAGCAGCCGTAGATAATACGTAAACCAATGATGATGGTTCTGTTCTGATAAAACTTTATTTATAAAAGCAGGCAGTGTGCCAGATTGGCCCACGGACCACAGTTTGTCAACGCCTGGTTTAAGGAAAGACAACAGAGGTGAAAAGTTCAGAGGCTGATGGGAATGTAGAATGGTGCAGCAACTTTGGAAAACCATTCAGCACTTTTTCAAAATGTTAAGTATAGAGTTATTGTATGACCCAGAAATTCCATTCCTAAGCATTTACCCAAGAAAAATGAAAATATACATCCACAAAAGATTTGTACATGAATGTCTGTAGCAACATTACTCATAACAGCCAAAAAGCGGTAACTAAACTGCAATGTTCATCAACTGATGAACGGACATATAAGACATGGTGGATACAAACAATGGAGTATTATTCACCAATGAAAAGAACTGAAGTACTGGTGCATGCTACAACATGGACGAACCCTGAAAACATCATGCTAAATGAAAGAAGCCAGTCACAAAAGACCACCTATCATATGGTTCTATTTATATAAAATATCCAGGCAAACATAAAACATCCAGGGTGCAAATCTATAGAGAGAAACCAGATTAGCAGTTGCTTAGGGCTGGGGGGAGGCAGTGGAGGGAAATGGGGAGTGACTGCTAATGGGTAAGGGGTTTCTTTATGAGGTGATGAAAATGTCCTAATATTAGACTGTGGTGATGGCTGCACCCACGAATACACCAAAAACATTGAATTGCACACTTCACTTGGGTGAAATGTGTGGTGGTGAATTATATCACAAAATAAAGCTGTTTTTTTTTTTTTTTTAAAAAAGAAAAGTACAGAGGCATATGGTAGAGGGCAAAAATGAGCACTGTTTTTGCTTTTAATGCTCTGGAACTTTCTGTTGTGTAACTGTGGCCAAGTTTCTTAACTGCTCTGAGCTACAGCTTCCTTGCCTATAAAATGGGTTCTTTCTAGTCGCTATGGGTGAAAGTTAAAATGGTACATTTTTTTTAATGAATCCAAACAAGGGTAATTGTCATCATCATCATCATCTCATTACCAGTCACACGTAGGAATCAATTCAACTGTGTAATTTACCCTCCACTTTGCTGGCGGTCCCACAGTTGACATACGTTCCCTGCTGGTCAATATCCATTTTAACTGCAGTGACTGAGATTTGATGGGGTCACAGAAGTCTTGGAGCAGATGCAACCTATTCAGGAGATTCTCGTATGTGCAAGTCTATTTGCCAGTTTTTGAAGTGGAAAGAATACTGACATTTACAAAGCTAACTGAAGGATTTGCTTGCTCTGTGAGACGATGCATGCAAAAGCCTTCTGAGCATCTCCTAAGTGCTAAACAGACTGACTGCTATTTACTGTGATCCGTATGTGACTTTAAACTGAGTCTTATTTCTTCTTTCATCAAATGGTCAATTAACCTCTCGAATGTCATATCTTCACTCCAACACTGCCATCTTTATGCCCTATCTCCCTCCACTTGCGATTCCTAATTTTGCTTTATACCCAGGCACTTATCTCTGCCTGGCATTACATTACAGCTGTGCTTGTTTGTTTAGTGTCTGCCTGCGAGCAGGGACCCTGATCATCTTGTTCAAGTACATGTTCCTAGGTCCTAGAAAACTGCCTGACACATAGTAGGTGCTTGATAAATATTTGGTGAACAAAAGAATCTATAGAGAATTATATCGCCAAACTGCTGCACAATGGTAATAGTTCCACTAGGTATAAATATTCCACCAAAAAAAAATCAACTGCAAGCACAAAAATGAATCAAGTACTTACCTTTGTGTAAGTCAGAATGGAGATCATCCTTAATACAGACAGAACTGAGGGACCCCAAAGGGTCACAGTCACAGGGATGGCAAGGGTCATCCTCATAAGGAGATACCTGAAAGGCAGAGATTGCCCTGGACTATCTGACTGGCAATAACAGCATTATTAGCAATAATATCAACAATAATACCAAGGACAAGGCATCGAATTTTTATCCAAGATGTGACTATTACAATGATTTTGTGTACTCTGGGGGTGTAGGCCTCAGGAAGATAAGGTGAGCTCAAGCCAGAAAACCCTAAATGTCTTTTTGATGGTAACAGCAGCTAGTATCATCCTTTCCCATTATCACCGCTACCTGGCCCCGCTCACCGTCTCTCTCAGAGCCATAGAGAAGCATCACCTCTGACCAGACCACCACAAGGAGCCGTGTGACAACTACATATCACGTCAACTGAGGACTGACTGAGCACTTCCTATGAGCAAGATACAGCTGCTTTAGGTATTGACTGACTCTTCATATCAACAGTTCATATTATGAAACTCTAAGATTACACAGCCAACGGGCCCCGGATTCAAGTTAAATAACGACGAGTAACTAACCCGCTCTGAGCAAGCAAACAGGGAAGACAAAGGAGGATATCGATATCTGAAGAACACTACTAGCACAGTAATAGAAATGCACTATTATAAGAGGAAATGAGTCTCCAACACTGAGGATGACACTTGGCGAAGTCTCTTTTCCACCCTAGGAAGACAATGAAGCTCAGATATGGCGAAGAAACACTCTTACTTTGTGTGGTCTATAATATCCATCAATACAGGTTTCACAATTGATTCCCATGGTGTTCTGCAGGCAATTTATGCAAACCCCTCCTCCTTTGAACTGGCCAGCCGTATTCAAACTTCTCTTCTGATTTGCAACACTTTCATCATAGTAACAGTCTTTGGCTTTATTGTGACAATTACATTCTAGGAGAATATTTTAACATCTCAATTAATATACATTTATGTCCTATATAAAGAAATCCTTCCCCCCCTAAGTTTCTATGACTATACATTAAATGAAAATTACAGAATAAGTAATTTTAGTAGGATATGGACAATCTTATGGAGGGCAATTGGGAATAGCTACCAGAGTTATAAATCTGCCTACCCATTTGACTCATCAATCTATCTTCTGGGATTATATATTGCACAAAACACTTTCAATGACATGTACATGGTTAATTATTGTACCACTGCTTGTGTTAACAAAAGACTGGTAACAACCAATAGGTAGCTGTTTTAATTATGTTACATCCATATAATGGAATTCAGTGATACTGTTTTTAAAAACAGCATTTCATATTGCTAATATGGAAAGATTTTCTTTCCAGATATATTGTGAAATATGAAAGCGATGCATAGAATGGCACTCATAGTATGTACGTTCTGCATATGAACTGTGTAAGGTGTAGGAACGTGTTACTATATGCTTTATTTACACAAAAACTTTAGGAAGAACATACTAGGAAATAATGAAAATGGGGAGGGATGGAGATAGAGTGAAAGTAATACTGTTTACTATATACTTTTATATATTGTTAGATGTTGGAATTTGGTGAATATACTGCCTATTTAAAAATGAAATCCAAGTTAATAAACCATAAATGAATACATCGGAAGGGGAATCTTAGATAAAATAGCGAATCCATAAAGGTACGTTTATTCCTCAATAGTTTAAATTTTATTAAGGTAATCTGAAGCTTTGGAAACTACTGGAATACCTAAGAAAACAAGTTATTTACTAATTATAAATGTTGTTAAGTCACTATAAACTTAAGCATAGTAAGAGGTGAAAATAACTCTACAGTCTTCCATTTCTCAGTGGACTTACCTTCACATGTGTTACCAGAAGAAACGGTCCCAGGCCTCCAGGGCTGCTGATGGTATCCAGGACAACACGTACTGCAGCTCTCTCCACAGGTGTTATGTTCACACTGACACTGGAGTTTCTAAACAATAAGGAATAGAAAGTGGCACCTGACAATTTACCTGTATATTGTCCTTAATTTTACTTTAAAAAGAAGCTATCACAGTCAAATACATAGCAAGACTTTACAATTGAGGATATATGGCTATATCAGAGCAAACTGGCATTTAAGTTTTAGAGAAAAATATATGCATATGACCTGGTTACAAACAGAAATGAGGAGGAATAAAGTGAAACTAAAATATGGGTTAACTGACAAAAACTTTTCAAAAAAGATACATTGACTTACAGGGTTTGGAAGCTCCCAATAATAACTTTCTTGTTATTCATCTATATATTTTTCAGCATCAATAAGAGAATAATCCTATTCAAGAGTCAAATTATTACAAAGATTGGGGGAAAAAAGAAGTAACTTCATGTAAGTTGTTTTAAAGAAGAGAGGATGTCATCTTATTCATTTAACATTATGGTACTGTTACAACAGATAAACTTTATTTTATCTTGATTTAGTACCACAAAAATGGAAGAGGGGACGGGGCTGGCCCCGTGGCCGAGAGGTTAAGTTCGCGCACTCCGCAGCAGGCGGCCCAGTGTTTCGTTAGTTCGAATCCTGGGCGCGGACATGGCACTGCTCATCAGACCACGCTGAGGCAGCGTCCCACATGCCACAACTAGAAGAACCCACAACGAAGAATACACAACTATGTACCGGGGGGCTTTGGGGAGAAAAAGGAAAAAATAAAATCTTAAAAAAAAAAAAAAATGGAAGAGGGGAAAATATGAGGAGGGGAATCCTTCTTTTAAATAATGTAAACATAATTTATAACTACATATGTTTTCACTTGACTGTCTTATTGAGAGAAGAGCTTCAAAATTCATAAGGCCACTAAACTGAACACTTTAAAATAGCTAAAATGGTACATTTTGTTGTGTATATTTTACCACAAAAAATTATAGTAAGGATTTAATTAGAAATATATTCTCCAAACAAAACAAAATGAAATTGTTTTTAAAAAAAGAAACCAGTTAAATTATCTGAAAATCTTTTTTGCAGCATGATTTTATACCTTTCAACACAGAAGCGAATAAGACTGGCCCTGAATTAAAAAGGGCAATGCAAACATTCCAGCTACAGCTTCTATCGCAAAGTCCTAGTACAATGAAAATGACGAGAACTCACCTTGGCAGTCTCATCCCACGGGCAGCTACTAGCATGGCCATAACAAATGCACATCCCTCCAACAGAAATGTCTTTTATTGAATAATAATACTAAGGAGAAAGAAAATTACAAGCAAAAATGAAAACCTCTTCTATTTCAGTGAAAAGAAAATGCTGGCACTCCAACAAATACTTCAGTTGTTAAAATCTAAAAAATAATCAGATACACATTTTAAATTATATTTCATGCACAAAGAACTCTTGTGTTCAATTAAAATAAATAATGCTCAAATTAGCTCATCAACAGAAATCAAAGGAATCTAAAAGAATTTCTCAACTTGGCTGCAACTTAAACCAAGGTAGTCATATTCAAAACTCATGCTACTGGGCCCGGCCTGCTGGCATAGTGGTTAAGTTTGCACACTCTGGTTCAGCAGCGCGGGATTCACAGGTTCGGATCCCAGACCTAGCACTCCTCGTAAAGCCACGCTGTGGCGGCGTCCCACATAAAATAGAAGAAGACTGGCACAGATGTTAGCTCAGCAACAATCTTCCTCAAGGAAAAAGAGGACGATTAGCAACAGATATTAGCTCAGGGCCAATCTTCCTCACAAAAAACAGGAAAAAAAAAAAAAAAACCAAAACAAAACCAACTCATGCTACTGAAAACTCTAAAAATATTGCTAAATTGAATACGGCACTATATAAAAAGAATAATAACTCATGACCAAGTAGGATTTATCCCAGAAATGCAAAGTTAATTTAACACACAAAAATCAATAAAAGCAAATCACCACATTGACAGAATAAAGGAGAAAAATCATATGATCATTTCATTAGACGCACAAAAAGCATTTTACAGAATTCAACAGCATTCATTAAAAAACTTCAGCAAACCAGAAGTAGAAGAGAGCTCCTTCAGAGTAATAAAGAACATCCATGGGAAAAATCTAGAACTAACAGTGAAAGATTAAGTGCTTTCCTCTTAAAATCTGCTTACTCCATTTCTAGTCAAGCTTCTGTGGAGTTCAATAATGCAAGACAAAAGAAATCAAAGGCGTGCAGAGTACACAGGAAGACTGTCATTATTTGTAGAAGAAATGATATTGTTACACAGAAAATCTACCAAAAAACTACAGGAAATAATATGTGAATTTGGCAATGTCTCAACATACAAAACCAACAAACAAAAATGAATTGCATATCTATACACTAGCAATGAACACATGGAAAATGAAATTTAGAAAGCAAACTATTAATGCTAACATTCAAAAACATAAGATATTTAAGAATCAATTGAACAAAAGAAGTACAAATCAACAAATAATAAAATATTGCCATGAGGAATTAAAGGAGAGAGGTAAGTAGAGAGATATAGCACGCTCATGGATCGGATGATCCAATATTGTCAAAATGTCTTCCAAGATTCTTCCTAAATTGATCTGTAGAATCAATGGAAGCCCAATGAAAATCTTAGCAGGATTTTTTTTGCAGGCGGGGGCAAAAATTAACAAATTGATTCTAAAACTTATAAGGAAACAGAATGAACTTAGAATAGCCAAAACAATCTTGAAAAAGAACTCAGTTGGACTATGATGGTGCCTGACTTCAAGACTTAGCATAAAGCTACAGTAATTGAGAAAGTTTTCTGTTGGCATAAGGATAGAGAAATAGATCAATGGAGTAGTACAGAGGGCAGAAACAGACCCACAGTAATAGGGTCAAATAATTTTCAAAGGGGCGCCAAAACCATTTAAAGGGAGAAAGGAAAATGTTTTCAACAAATGGTGCTGCAACCATTGTAAATGCACACAGGGAAAAAAAGAAGCTTGACCTCTACCTCACATAAAATACAAAAATTAATTCGAAATGAATAATAGATACAAAAGTTAAAATATAAAGCTACTAAAAGAAATCATTGGATATTATTATTATAAACATTGGATAAGCAAATATTTTTCAGAGAGGACATAAAAAGCATTAATCATAAAGGAAAAACAATAAATTGTACTTCATCAAAATTAAAACCTCTGCTCATCAGGGCAGGCCCGGTGCCACAGTGGTTAAGTACACACGTTCCGCTTCTCGGCGACCCGGGGTTCGCCGGTTCAGATCCCAGGTGAAGACATGGTACTGCTTGGCAAAAGCCATGCTGTGGTAGGCGTCCCACATATAAAGCAGAGGAAGATGGGCACAGATGTTAGCTCAGGGCCAATCTTCCTCAGCAAAAAGAGGAGGATTGGCAGTAGTTAGTTAGGGCTAATCTTCCTCAAAAAATAAATAAAAAACAAACAAAACAAAAAAACCCTCTGTTCATCAAAAGTCATAGTTAGGAAGGCGAATAAGGAAACTCCAGACCAAGAGAAGATATTTGCAAGATAGACATATCTGACAATGGACTTGTACACAAAATATATAAAGATCTTTTATAACTCAGTAATAAGGAGAGAGAGAACCCAATTTCAAAATGAACAAAAAACGTGATCAGATACAAATAAGCACACGTTCAGCATCAGGCATCAGGGAAATGCAAATTAATATCACAAGGAGACGCCACTCTATGCACGTTAGAATCACTGACATGAACATGCTGACAACCCAAATATATGAAAGCGTGTGGTGCAACCAGAACTCTATACTCTATATTATAACTCAGTAATTTCAGTCCCACTTTATCCAAGGGATTTGAAAATGTTTGTCCACAGAAGCCTTGTACATTTGTTATACATGTAAAATCTGTACATTTTCCTGATGTAAATTATATCTCAAACTTTAAAATTTTCTTTTAAGTGAAAAAAAAACACAAAACCAACCACCGTCACTTGCTGAAGATCAGATGTGGAGCCAGACTAGAATGTGAAGCGCAAAGACCATTGCATCCACTACATAATGGCATTATAGGATGCGGGGGAGGGCACCGGAGGCGCCATGTCAGAACCATGGGAACCTAGTTTAAAAGCGGCATTTTTAAGAAAGCATATATAATGATCTTCAGCAAAATAAGAAAACAGGCCAACCTTAGAGGAAAAGTCTATTTCCTTTAAACAAAATAATTTTCACAATGCTCAGGAGCACTGCCGTGGACTTACTCGTCTGGTAACAATAGGATCGAGGTCCTTAGGGTCACGGCGGCTGAGGGTCATGAGATCGGCGTTGAGGGTTCGAATGCGCTGTAAGCGAAGGCGGATATATTGCGCAGAAGTAAATTCCAACAACTCGGGTGAAAGATCATCAGCACTCGGTCGGCCATTGATTAGTGATGTATGAATCTAAAGATAAAAACACCACAATAAACAAATGTCAATTTTAAGCATGCAAAAATACAGCCTTGGTTCTTTATCTTCAGGACATAATCTTCAAAGACACTATCTAAAATCAAACCAAACAACTAGGTGCTGGTAGAAATCTGTTATTTGTTAACTACTTGTGAACACCATGATAACAAAATATCTTCAGTTAGTTTGAAGTTATCCCTTCCAGTGGCTCAGAGATTCCTGGAAACCTTTTAATGGACCATTTCTCCCAGCGTGGTGAGGATATTTTAACGAGTATCAATAGGCTATGATTTCTCTGAACAAGTTCTAAATGCCATGGACAGCGTGGGGAGGCTGAGAAAAGGTGCCACAAAGCTTTGCAGTACTGCCTTCTTAACCAGTCTCACCTCCTGGAACAGCGCACGACTTGCTGCAAGTTTCTGCTGGGAAGCGCACTTTGGAGAGTTCTCGCAGTTTTATCTCATCAAGCCAGGTGCTCTAGAGTAGGCTGATCTGATTACACTCGGACTCTAAGGAAGTGTGTATAGTCTGGGCAGGTAGAGCACTGAGCTGGAAGACTTCACGAGCCACCTCCAGTTCTCAACCACACCAAAGAGGAGAATGTCACAGAGAAAACCAGCACCTCTATCCTTCAGAGGCATTTTAGCTCTCTCTTTAATATTTCAATAAAAGTTCTTGCCCCGGTGTCATGGGAAAGATGCTCTCTTTGAGGAGGATCTGATGGAGTTAGTGAATAACAGCAGAGAGAAGACTGAGGAATCTCCTCAAAGGGAAGACATCAGTAAGGCGAAATGTATCAGTTATGACATTAATCATCAGTAGACACCAGTCAATGATACCTTAAACATAGCTAGGTAGTTACATTACAGATCTCTGTAATCTGCACTAAGAGAGATTTATTTTGAGTGCTTTACGTTGGCTCTCGCCATGGCTCTCTTAACATTTGAGGTGGGGGCTCTGATGCAAAAACAGACACCACTGCAGTGGGCACAGTACCTCTCCATGCTCAAGCGGCACCAGTCTAGAATAATACGAGGTGCAGATCACTTCGTCATCAGCCCTGTAAGTGGGTGGCCCCCGTCTTGGAGTTATATTGTAACGAGTCAAACATTCCGTGTCACTAACTGCATAATACTGCCAGGGGCTAAACTTGGTGCCATCCACAGAACGCTCCAAAATCCAGTTTCCAGGTCGAGGAGCATTAGCAGCTTTGATGATGACATACGCGACTTGGAAGACCTGAAACAAAGACACTGAAAAATCTCAATCAAGAATCAGTAGCGGCTGCTCAAAAAACAAAGTGCCTCCTGAGAGAACTGTTACACGATGACTGCCAATGTCTCGTAACGCTTTTGAGAATAACTGCTTACAAGTGTTCATCAGAAATATGTCTGGTGAATGTTCTGCTGGTGGCATTTGTTTTCCAGGTAAACCCCAAAAGTACTCATGAATAAATTATCATCATTATTATTATTAACAGTATCAACATTAACATAAGTGCCTGTTTTCTTGTTTCCAATGTCTTTCTCCATCTGGATTCTGAATCATAACGGTGGTATTATATTACATTAATAGTAGTGTTAAATGTGTTTCTCAGAGAGATTTGGAGGTAACACATCAGAACATGAAAAAAAAGTCAGCTCACTACATGCTTATTAGAAAGGTTGGAATCCAAAACACTAGTAACACCAAATACTGGGGAGGATGTGGAGCAACAGGGGCTCTCGTTCATTGTTGGTGGGAACGCAAAACAGTACAGCCACTTTGGAAGACAGTTTGGCAGTTTCTTACAAAACTAAACACACTCTTCCCATACAACCCAGCAATCGAGCTCCTTGGTATTTACCCAAATGAACTGAAAACTTCCACAGGTGAATGGATATACAAAGTGTGATACATCCATACAATAGAATATTATTCAGTGATAAAAAGAAATGAGCTCTCATGCCACTAGCAGATATGGAGGAAGCAGAAATGCATATTTCTAAGTAAAAGAAGCCAATATGAAAAGGATACATACTGTATGACCCCAACTATATGACATTCTGAAAATATAAATATATAGAAACAGTAAAAAGATACGTGGTTGCCAGGGGTTAGTGGTGTTGAAGAGACGAGTAGGGGGAGCACAGAGGATCTTTAGGGCAGTGAAACTACTCTGCAGGACACTGGAACGGTGGGTGCATGCCATTCACATTTGTCCAAACCATAGATGTGCAACACCAAAGGCGAACCCTAACGTAGACTACGGACTTAGTTAATAACCATAGACCAATATGGGCTCATCAGTTGAAACAGCTGTTCCACACTGATGCAAGAGGTGAATAACAGGGGTACTGGGTGGGGGGTGGGGAGGGGGAACATAGGAATTCCGTATTTGTCACTCATTTTTCTGTCAACCTAAAACTGCTCAAAAAATTAGACTACTAAGCAAAAAATTTTTTAAGGTTGTAGAGTAGAGAGGAAGCAAACAGGGAGAAAGGGAATGGAGGTGACCACTCACAGTATCAGGAGACCAGCCAGACAGACGTTGGGTTTGGAAGGGACCTTTGTAGACACATAGGCCAAAATCCAGCACTAAGAAGGAGTCCCCTCTCCAACAAGCAGCCCCTGCAGGAGCAGTTGCAGTGACAGGAAGTTCATTTGCTCCTAAGACAGTCCCTCCATTTTATGAAACTTCCCCTGTCGAAGAATCTTTGCCTGCACTGACTCAGGGCGCCCCATACATTCTACCTCTGCAGCTACAGAAAAGAGGCTGACTCCACTCTCATCTAACTGGCCTTCCAACATTTGACCACAACTATCCCGTATCACCTCCAGAATCCAGTTTTCAGCATCAACATTCTGATTTCCTGAAAATACTCATCACTTAATGAGACCTCATCACCTTGTCACAATGCTCTGGACACAATCTTAGTTTAAAATGTGGTTCCCATGAACTGAATACAAAACCCCAAAGTTTTCTGAATTGGAAAGAACGTGGTGAAAATACTATGTCCCTTAGTAACTCAACCTTAGCAAGCATTCACTTTTCTGATAGTAAACTTAGATTATGAACTTAAGTTGGGGTTGGCAAGCAACAATACAAAATGCCTTTTTCACGTGAACTGCTATTTACTGCAGATTTCCTCTAATCCAAATTGATAGAGGTGTTTTTTTTTTAAACCAAGTCATGTACTAATTATTTTTCAAATATATATGTAATATAGATATAATGTGTAACACACATGTGTGTTTATGTGCATATCTATGTACACATGTATGTATGTATACATGTATATGCGTATGTGTTGGCAAGGCAGTTGTCATTCACTTACTCTGTGTCTTATTGCTTCTAGGCATTTTTGTTTTTCTTTTGTTTTGTTTTTGGCTTCTCACCATCTTAGCCCTCACCAATTCCAGGAACACAAGAGCTCCTTAAAACCCATCATCAACCAAATAATTTTACATTCATCTACCAAATTGTCGCTTGGGAAGGATGATTTTATCTCATTATAGTAACTCTGTTCACCTATAAGAAATGTCTCCCAACTGAGTTTAGTTTGAGAGTATCGTAAGTGTGATATTTTGACTGTCCATGTTCATGTGCTATTTTCCTCTAGAATGCAATCACTGTTTCTAAAGCATATTAGAAGGAAAATTAAATTAAAAATTAAAGTAATGCAAAGGTTATTTTGTCCTAACATAAACGTCTCCAGAAAATTTTCCCATGAAAGTAATTACATGGTTTTTCTTTTTGAGAGCTTTTTTTAAAAAAAACTTTGCCCCAATTTTATATAATTCATATATTCCAAAATTTATATATGTTTCCCTGATTTGCTATATCTTAATGTTACTGAAATACCAAAGAGGTCTCAGAGCTACCTGGCACTGAATCTTACCGTCTCCTGTAGAGCTAGTCCCGAACAGCATCAGAGTTTGTTATAAGCTTGGCGGTGGCTACTTTCGCCTTCACAAAGATCCAGTGCTGTCCTGGACCACGATAGTGGAGTCTGTCCTTATTAGCCTTCCATTTGGTTTTCATGCTGATGCCCAAGCTAACGGGAGGGAGGACATCCACCTCTCTACTCATTACCGTCCAGTTCCCTTGCAAGTTTTTCATCATAAAAGTAGAACTCTGTGAGTATGTGGGCCGTGAGTACTCACCCCTGTCAAACATGCTAAACGAGAATTTACCAAATGCAGGTGCCAAGTGAGACAGTGAGATGGGGCGCCCATTTGAGAGGGATAGAAGGCAGAGGATTTACAAATGAAATGAGATATGGGTGCCTTCTGTTTTTCAGTTTCACATTTGAAAATGGACAGAACTAACAGATTTACCTCCTGTGTGTTAAGAGCTTTCTATGTATCGTCTCATTTAGTCCCAATAACACCATGATTTTCAAGTTACTGCTGTTTCCATTTTAAATACTTGGAAACTGATGTACAGGGAGCTTAAAAGACAAACCACCACTACCAAGTTGCAGGTCCCAATAAGAAACCAAGTGGTCACACTCCAGAGTCCTCAGCCACCACACGCACTCCGGAGCACTGCCCCCAGATGTCCACACACCCCCAAGTCACTGAATTTTCTTTTTGTAATACCAAACAAAAAGATTCCTCCATTCACTTGGACACCAGTTTCCTATCCAAATAAGCGCACTAGCAGTTGTTCCAGTTGACTCTGCAGTTTCTGTTGTGACAGCCTAGAATGTGCAGGGGGATGGGATGGAGAGTGTGCCAGAAGCAAAAATTAATGACAGCTAACGCAGCACTTACTGGAGTCAGGGACAACGCTAAGTGCTTTACGAGAACTGTTAACCCTTCTAATCCTACACTATGTTCTTCTTATGAAGTGTGCACTGTTATTTCTCCTACCTTACAGATGAGGAAACTGAGGCACAGAAAGGTTAAGTAATCTTCCCAGGATCTCCCAGATACTAAAGTGTATACTGAAGGGATTTGAACACAAGCAGTTCGTTCTCTTAACCACTGTGCCCCACTTCTACAGATTGCAAAGAGAAAGAAGAATGAGCTCCCAATTTGAGGCAAGTGGTGAGCACTAACCCAGTTTTTTGAATCTCTTATCTCAACCAGTAGTAATTATTTCAATACCACGTTCTTATACTTTCATTAAACCCCTGTCAGCTTTTATACAGACAGCTTGGTCTATGTAACAAAATTATACCAAGTGGAGGAACCATAGTGAAAAAACTCGCAAGGACTCGCCTAGAGGACAATCTCGCAAGGGAGGACTCATTTAACTTTTATCTGGCTCAAGACCTTCAACTATGAAACTGGGCACTACTCCCACAGTCTCTCAGTAGTTCTCTAGGTCCCCACATTAGAGACCAGAAACAAGCCAGGGAAGGGACTGTGAGCTGTAAATCTGCACAAGAGGAAGAGAATGCTGTGCAGCATCTCAACACAATCTTCCTCACTTAAGCCATGTTATTGCTTAAGTCATGTCTCCCCACAATTCATATGCCAAAGTCCTACCCGCTACTACCTCAGAATGTGACTATATCTGAAGACAGGTTCTGTAAAGAGGTAATTAAGGTTAAATGAGATCATACGTGTGGGCCCTAATCCAAGAGGACTGGTGTCCTTACAAGAAGAGATTAGGACACAGACCTAGGGGTGACCCTGTAAGGACACAGTGAGAAAGTGGCCCTCTACAAGCCAAGGAGAGACGTCCCAGAAGAAATCGACCCTGCCGACATCTTGATCTTGGACTTCAGGCTTCCAGAACTGTGAGTAAATAAATTTCTGTCGTTTATGCACTCCAGTCCTCGGCATTTGCTATGGCAGTCCTAGCAAGTTAACACAAGCTCTCGATCACCAATTGTGTAGTGATAAACAAGTCTTACACATAACATAGAAAAAATGAGGGAATCTGTGAATATATAGAATTTTAAATGTTTGCCCAAATAAAATCCATGAGATTTCTGTTGCCCTTTTTTTGCATGGCTGACTAAACTGCCTTTTCTCTCCATATAAGGTTGGCTGAACACAAATTGATGACACTTGGTTTTCACTAAATTCAGAGTCACTGTGGCCTTGCCAAATCTGCAGCTGATACAGCCCTTTTGAAATCCACTTTCAGCACGGTTTTCCACCAAGTGGCCTTTGTTAATGATCACTGGAATGTACACAAACCGTGTCACATAAATAAAGTAGATGTATATCAAACACCAGTTTGTACAAAGGAATCCAGACAGGAATTTTCATGTAGGCTTCAATCTTAACTTAAATATATTAAATCCACCTCAGGCACAGAGATCTGAAAAACACAGATAGCCTGTTCCCCAATATCAGAGGGCAGTTTCAGATGTGCACTGCAAGGGAAGTCTGTGCTCTCCACAGCAAACTCAGCTGCTCTCTGCAGGGCCTCTGCACATAATCTGCAGGGGCCCAGATGCCAGGCGCATGCCCCCGGAAATGCCCCTCACGAGCACTTATCTGCCTCCACGGCGGGAACTAAACAGTGAACCGAGGGATGTCTTCTCTCCTACGTGATGGAGATGAACTTTCCACAGATGAAAGAGATTTAGGCTAAGAGTCAAATTACATTGAAACAAAAAGAGTCAAGTGATAAATAATATTACTCAGTTATCCCTTAAAGTGAATTCGTGCTTGTAGGCTTTATTTCTTAGGACATTATTAGAAAACAAAATTGAAAATGATCATGTGAATTAATATTTATTACTCCAGAATAAAGAAGTAATTATTTACCGGAAGGCTAATTACAAATGCAGATATGAATCACTTCCAGTGTTACAGAGTATCGTTCACTACAGTGTCTAATCAATGGATAGCCACGTGAAGTGACAATAAAAACTGGGCTGAGCAAGAGACCCTGCGGGCTTAGAAGTTTACTTGGCACATAGGAGCTGTGTGATGCAGATTTTGAGTAAACTTCTTACGGACAGTTACTTTAAAATGTCATTTCTATTATATTTTAGTTGGCCGTTTTACTGTTATCTCCTCATTTTAGGACCAGTATACAAAATTAACAGACACCAGGAAATAGCTTCATGAATGAGAAGAGAATTTCGGAATAAAATAGCTTTGCTTTTCTTTAAATTTGGTGCTGGCATTAGAAGTGAAAAGTAAACATGTCAATGTCCAGTGCCTCTTTCCACTTTCTTTTCTTCTGTTTTCTTCTTGTTTTTCTTTTTACTGGGGTAGGGGGTGAGGGGTGGAGAAGGGACTGGGCCACCAGTAGTGACAAATTTAGATCAAGAAGGTTACTTTCCTTAAAATTCTTAAGGCTCACGTCTCAGAAGGTCAAGCAATGCTGACTTGTGCACCACGCTCAGATGCTTCAGGCAGACATACAGGAGAAGCCCAAGTAAGAAAGGCGGTCAACACGCGGACGGCACAGAGATAGGAGCCCATCTGAAGAGGCCGCAGTAACCTGCACCCAGGAATCTGGAGACGGGAAGGAACACTTAAACACCCGTCAGAGCAGGTCTGTCTTCCATCGACTACAGGAGCTATTTCAAAAGAGCCCCCAGTAAGCTGTTCCCTGGTCCACATGGGACTATTTCCACTTACAGATGACAGGCAGCATTATTTCAAGAGAATCACTTTAAGAAGTCAAACCTGAAAAGTGAGAAGTTGGTTTCCATTTCTAGTCTCAATGTATTTCTCCACAGAATTGCTCCCAATGCTCATTTCACCAAGTGTTCTTGACTGAGTTTGCCAAGTTTCGTGGAGGATTAGTTGAAACTGCTGAAAAGCACAACCAGGTTCGTCACCAAATGTCCTCTGTGGGGATCCTCACTTTCCCACCCCCTGAGAGTGCTGGGTGACAGCCTAGCATCTAGAACAAGGTGAACCCACTGTTGAAATGCAGTTACAGGCCATTCCAGGTCTGAGAAACACAGAACAAGCCTTCCCCGCCCCCTGACCCCCGCCGGCTCCTCGGCCAGAGCTAACCACTTTTCACCCGGGAATATCTTAGCTTCGAAAGGACATTAGGCTTCTCCCCCAAACACAGTGCCCCGTTTGTTGACGGTGGAACAGAGGTTGCAATAAATAAGACTCCTTTCTTCTCCTACTGCCTGTGGGAGTAGGCTCAGAAATCTGTCATGGAGACCGAAGAAGGAAGTCAGCAATATTCCAGGAAAAAGCAAAACTGGGGGTTATGGCTTACACGGGTGGCTGCAGAGGTCTGCCTGACACACTGCCTCTTGTGTCACAGACTGAGGGGACACACGCACACCTGCTCGGCGGCCTTGCCCTGTGAGTCCAGGAATCTGTGTGTCCTGAGAACAAGCTGCCCAGCAAAAGAGAAGCAGAGACGTGGCCCCAGAGGAGCGGGGTGAGCTCTTCTCCCACTTAGAAAAACAACTGCCTGTCCCCTGTGGAGGGAAGAGGGGTGGCGGAGAAGCAGAGATGTCACTCTCAGAGAAGCATCCCATAGGGACACGTGAGGCTGGGAGCAAGGGATGCCCTCTGACAATTTTTCACTAAAGGTTCATTCAACAAACATTGGTTGAGCATCTGCCTTGTAACAAGGACTGTGCCAAGTGCTATAAATACAGTGGTGAAGTGGAGGACACGGTTGGCGTGGGCTGGAGGCCCTACTGGAGAAGACAGAGGGTGACCAAGTCCCCAGGGGGAAGGACAGATGGTGTTCAAGGTGTCTGGGAGTGGCAGGAGAGGCCAGCCAAGTCTGGTGAAGTACGAGTGGTTGGGGAAGGCTTCTCTGAAAAGAGGGGAGACTGAGTCAGAGATGCCTAGGTGAGGGAGTAATGGTGTAGAGGGGCAGGGAGCAAGGACCCTGAGGGCAGAGCACAGAGCGGTACAGAAACTGCAGGAGGCCTGGCTGGCTTGAGGGCAAAGAGCCCGCAGGAGAGTGGACAGGGTGCGGGTCTTTGCTCCACGTTAAAAACTTAGACCATCAGAGGACCTTAAAGCGGGAGCCACAAGGTCTCCAGGGATAAGAGATCACAGCGTTGGGTGTTGGTGCAGGGAAGTCACGAGAGATGGTGCTGTGGACAGAGGAAAGACCAAGACTAAAGTAGAGAAAAAAGCGAGTGGGCCTTAAAGAGTTTCCCAAAAGGTCAAAATGGGAGTGAGAAAGAAAACCCAAAGAACCCAAGCAGGGCTTTCCAGCTTTGGCCAGATCCTTTCTCCACCTCAGGAACATGGGGCAAGCCTCTCCCATGTGGCCCCTAAGCCCACACTTCCCCCTTCTTTCCTCAGTCCTGGAGAATTTCTGGCTGAAAACTCAACTTCTTTTCACTTCATCTCCTAGTGTTCATGTTGACCTGGGGCACCCTAGTAGAGCCAGCAATGGGTAGGAGCTCAGGGTTTCACACCCCTCGTCAGGAACACCCAGTGTCATCGCACCCTGTGAAAGTAAAAGGGCCCTAATCATTAAGCCTAGCGAATCCAACTGGCCATACGATCTAGGAAAGCTGTGCAAATCTGTGCTTGACTAACTCCATTAAACATTAACCCATTAGTTATACATTTACAACACCTAGAAACAATAATTATGTGTTTCTTTCCTTTAGTCACTAAATCTAGCTGAATCGTTTATACTTTCAGCCCTAGAGAGATTAGAAAGCATTTTTTTGTCTGTGCAAGAATTCTTCTTTATGTGGAACCTTCATCTATATCCTGTTTGAAGATTCTCATTTTTTCTTTTTTGGATACATCTAATTTCATTGAGCATCTATCATTTGTCAAGCATCAAACTAACAGATCATCACATTTAAAGCTTATTTTAAAAAGCATATCCAAATAAGGGTCTTATGTAAGAAGACTTTTGCTTATTTCAAAAAAATCTGGGGAGAATGTAAAATGGTGCCGTCACTATGGAAAACAGTATGGCGATTCCTCAAAAAAATAAACATAGAATTACCATATGACCCAGCAATTCCACTTCTGGGTATACGCCCCCAGGAAATGAAAGCAGGCACTCAAACAGATATTTGTACACCAATGTCTACAGCAGTACTATTCACAACGGCCAAAAGATGGAAACCACCCAAATATTCATCAACAAATAAATGGCTAAACAAACTCTGGGATATCCATACAACGGGCTATTGTTCAGCCTTAAAAAGGAATGCAATTCAGATACATCCTACAACATGGATGAACCTTGAGGACAGTGTACCAGGTGAAATAAGCAGACACAAATGCACAAATACTGTGTGGTTCCACCTACGTGAGTACTTAGAGTAGTCACACTCACAGAGATTGACATTAGAGCTGTGGTTAACTGGGGCTGGGGAGGGGAGGGGAGGGGAGGGGAGGAGAGGGGAGGGGAGGGGAGGGAGCAATCCGGAGTTAGGGTTTAATGGGTACCGGGTTTCACTTCGGGACGAGGAAAAAGTCCCAGAGATGAATAGTGGTGATGACTGCCCAACAATGTGAATATACTTAATACCACTGAACCTTACACTTGGAAAATGGTTAAAATGGTAAGTCTTATATATATTTTGCCACAAGAAAAAAAAAGATATGAAAATACGGAGAGAAAAGTTAATGGTATGAAGACTCAACTTTTTGTGGAAGATAGAGATTTATTTCTAAATTGAACGTGAGTAGGAAATGCAGCGTTTCCAGGCAGCGACCCACTCTGGAGAAGCCAATTAAGCCATCGGGAGGTAACACACAGTCAGAGGGGGTTTTTTAAATCTTCTCTCTCCCGTGACCCTATTTCTGCCGGGTTCTTACTAAACTCTGATAAGGCATGGTGATACTTCGTGAAATACAAAATCAGAGCCCCAGACTGTCAGGGTCTGAGAATGAAGGGAGGCCCTTGGTGATGACTTGACCCACAGTTCACACGGAATGCTTTCTTCCTTGGGGACATTTCCTAAACAAAGAGCAGCCGTGTGTCTTGCCCAGCCCCATACCTAAGGCCCCGTACCTAAGTCGGTAGAAAGTGTAAATGACCCTAAATGGTGGCCATCTCAAAGGACGCCTACTAAATAGTCATTTCATGGGCTTTCTTGTGATTCTATCATATGAAGAACACAGGTAAATATTCTCTGATTACACGCCATAAATAGTACAGAAAACAGAAAATTTTTAATTATAAGACTGACAATTCTCACAGCCCTCTTCTAAACATGGGGGGGAAGGTCTTAGAAACTACAGAAACCACACTAGATCAGTCACTTTGTGACTTAACATTTTAAAAGATGATTAATAGCCAAGATTTTATCAAAAAACTATTATAGAGGGGATATATGGGAACTCGCTGTACTTTCCGCTCCATCTTTCTGTAAACCTAAAACTTCTCTGCAAAATAAAGTCTATTCATTTAAAAAAGCAAACAAAACTATTTACACATCTTATAGTAGCTATCAGTTACTTTAAGAAAACTTAAACCGCCTCAGTTGGCTAATGAGCGGTGTTAAGGCTTCACCAATTTCTCAGGCAATCTTGGTTCACACAGCGTGGCTCCCAGCTAATTATCTGCAGGTTCTAATCTGGTCTCACAGCTTGCCCGGGCTTCATTTCCGCACCTTATGGCGCGTGAAGGACAGGCCAGAGTCCGCGCCCTCGAGTACGCATGCGCAGATGGCCCAGGGCTCCCAGGTCTCGGGAGCGCACAGGCGTGAACGGGCAGCTGCCGGTCGCTAAAGCGTCTCCGCCTTGATCACGACTTCAGCAGCCCTGTCATCCCGCCCAGACCAACGCTTACAGAGTGCGACTTCCGGAACCACTCTCTCCCCCGCCCCCCAAAAGGGACTGACAGCTGAGTAATACACTTTTAATTTCTTATAATCTAGAAAATTATAAAACTAAATTTAATGTTTTCTATGATTCAGGCCTAAAATGATAAATCCAGGGGATGTTTTCTCTACATCCAACTGCATTATTCACATGAATAATGTGACTACCAATTGACAGCTCTTCAGATTTCTCACATTGTAAGTATAATATGAAACAATGAATAGGAAAAGACTTTATAAAATGCACAATACAGATGTAAGACATCAGTATCGGATTTTTAATTGCTTTCCACAGGTGTCACAGTTATTCTTCTGACAACTGGCACCTCTCAAAACGACATTTAGAGTTAATTCAATTTTTTTCTCTTCTGTTATAATTTGACTTAAAAGTTCTGTCCAGCCTCTTACACCGTTAATCAAATATCTAAAAATGTCACCACCATGTTACAAGGCAATTTGACTGCCTCAGTAGAGATTGCTAATCATGACGTTATTTATACATGTGAAGATTAAACAAGACCAAATAAACATTATTTAAGCATCTGACTTCAGCCTAGTGCTCTCAAATATGTGTCTGAGACAGTGACATAATGTAAATAAATATATGTTATATCTGAATGAATGAATGCACAAACATAAATACGTTCTCTGCTATTCAATTTGCAGAGAACAACAAAAAAGGAAGACAGAAAATTTCAATCTCCTGTTGCTGAGAGGTTGTGAGACACACTTTCATTTGCTGTTAGTGAATATATAAATTGAACAATATATATTTTTTAAATAAGGCAATAAAGATCACATTTGAAAAATGTTTATGCCCTTTGACCCAGTCATCTCATTTCTTGAATCTACACTAAAAAATAATCAGCAGTGCGGCTACAAAAATATTCAAATGTTTACTGCAGCATGATTTATAAACTTGGAAACACCGTAAATGTCCAACAATCAGAGCAGGTTAAATAAATGATTGTGTACCCAAATGACGATTTATTATTCTGCCATAAAAAATTATTACAAGAATTTAGATGCTGGTCATGAACGAGACACTGGTACCACCTGGCCTTGCTGCAGCAAACAACTAGAATACTGGACAAAATAACAAAAGGGGCTCTAAAATACTGGGCGGTGGGCAGCACAGAACAGTGATTCCTGGGAAAAGCGCTTTCTGCCTGGAGGCACTTTCTGGACTGTGGTTTGTCGATGTCTTATAAAGTTAAAGATACACAAATCCTTTGGCCAGGCAATTCCACCCATAGAGAAATAAAAACGTATGCCCAGAAAAAGGCTGTTATAAGAATGTTCACAGCAGTTTTATTTACAATAGGCAAAAACTGTAGCAACCGGTAGCGAAGTCCTGGAGAGCTAATGCACAGCATACTGATGATAGTCAACAATACTGTATTATCAACTTCAAAGTGGTTAAGAGACGAGATCTGAATTGTTCCCACCCCAAAAAAGAGATGCTAACCATGTGGTGTGACAGAGGTGCGCGCTAACGCCACTGCAGCAGTCACACCGTAATGCACAAATGCGTCGAACCAGCACGTCGGCCACCGCAAACTTACACAACGTTATCTGTCAATCCTGTCTCAGTAAAGAAATAAAATAGGCACTGAGAAAAAGAACCGGGATAACCCAAACAACCTAACAAGAGGATGGATAAACAGATTTTATATATTCATGAAGTGAAATACTACTCAGAAATAAAAGAACAAACCACTGCCACAAGCAGGAGTGGGTGAAGCGCACAGACAGAAGGCTGAGAAGAAGCCAGACACAAAGCAACACACCCGCTTTGACTGCAATCCTATGACGTTGGTCAGCAAAGCTAATCCAAAGCGAAAGAAGGGAAGGAAGTCCAGAGCCGTGGTTCCTCTGGAGGCGGGAGAGAGGGCCGGCAGCTGCCGAGAACTGACTGGGAAGGCAGAGGGGAGCATGCTGGGCTGATGCAAACGTTCTGTAACGTGATAAAGTTGTGGCTTACACGTGTCCATATTTGTCAAAACCCATCCAGCTATATCCCTAAGAAGCGTGGATTTAACTGTATCTCAATAAAAAGGAAAAATGAAAGAAAATCTTTATTATAGGACCGGATGCGCTATTTTAGCTCCACAAACATGCCTTTCGCATGCTGCTCTCTCCTTTGCATCCTTCCTCACGCTCTGCCCCCTTCCTTTACCAGGGCCTTCCTTTGAGTTGTCTCTCTCCTGCCCTAAGCTGTCCTTCCTTTGTGTTCTCCACGCATCCTCAACCCCTGCACACCCCACACCACGACCGAAGCAGTCTGCTTACCTGCCTCTTTCCCTCACTAGCAAGCCCGGAGGGCCAGGGTCAGCCTTAAGTAACAATTGAACTGATCAATTGATCAAGTGATCTAACTGGTCATTAGAATCACAAGTGATTTCTTAAAAAACTCTTTTCTGTATTATAAAAATTTCTGCTTATAAATCAGAATAAAGGAAGTTTCTGTATAGAGAAAAGGTCAACTGAGGACATTAGAAATACAAGAGAGATTCTGAGGAATAGCTTAAGGATGCCCGAGCTACTTTGTTTTTTCATTAGGTGCAGCTTTCTTTCTAAAGATGAAGATGCTACAATTTGAATAGATGGCTAAGTAAAAAGCAAAAAAAATTAGCAAAAGCTAGAATAAATTCCAAACTGCACTATATTTTTCAAAAGACTATTTCTTCAGATATTAAAACTTATCTTTCTTTTAGCTTCAATATAACAGGAAGAAATAATGATCTCAGAACGGACCTCCCTTTCTCTCCATAAATACACAAAAAAGCTTTATTTTGAAGCCAAAACAGTTGGGGGTATAAAAAGTTTTTTTGACAGAGTCCTGGAAACTATCTTCATTAACTTCCCAGAATCCTTCCCAAGGCCCAGTTGAAGACGTCCTGTTGAGTAACGTATACTGTCAGTATGGCCAATAGTCTGCCATTCAAAACAGAAAAAGGACAAAGGGGAAAGGTTTGGCCAACTAAACTGTGCTAAATGGAAAAATGGTTACGGTTGACTGTTCACCTAACCACGGTGGATAATACACAAATGATAAAGCTTAAAAATAACTCTGGGGACAGCCTGGCAGCACAGCGGTTAAGTTCACGTGTTCGGCTTCAGCAGCCCGGTGTTCGCTGGTTCGGATCCCGGGTGCAGACCTTCACACTGCTTGCCAAGCCACGCTGTGGTGGCATCCCACATAAAATAGAGGAAGATGGGCAAGGATGTTAGCTCAGGGCCAATCTTCCTCAGCAAAAAAAATGAGGAAGATTGGTGGCAAATGTTAGCTCAGGGCCAATCTTCCTCAAAAAATAAATAAATAAATAAATCTTGTCAAGAAAGGAACCTCCATATGGTTCTTGAAGGCTGGCTCATGTATTTTCATTTATTCAGCTCACTTGTCATTAACACTGAACAACTTCAGGTACGGTATTTGTATCCCCATTTGATCCTATAGCCCTTGGCGCCACCTAAAGATGGAGGTGTGGCACCTAAAAAGGAAGCTGTGGAGGGCTGGCGGAAGAAGCCTCTCAGAGAAAGACCTTCTCAGAAGGAGGAGGAGTGGTGGTTTGAGGAACAGGCCTCAGATTCCTCAGCCCCCTCCCCTCCTCCAATGAATCTCTGCTGCCTTCAGCGCCTGGGAGCTCACAGAACACAGGGGAAGGGAGCTGTGTGACTCTGGAGGCCGTCCACACGGGAACACAGCTTCTGCCTCCCTCTCCAGACCCTCGTGCTGGAGCCCTGAAGTGCCACGTGAGCAACCTGCCTCAAGGCTGCCATGCTAGGAGGAAGCCCACACTAGCCCACATGAGGACACCACACTGAGCAGTCCTGAGACCACACGAAGGGAGAGCATGGCCAGCTCCCAACTGCCCCAGCACCCTCCCCAGCTGCCCCAGCACCCTCCCCAGCCACCCCACCCCCAGCCCTCCTGGACTGTAGCTTCAGACATACGCACTCAGTCATACCCTTCCTGAAATCTTGACTGACAGAAATCAGAAAAGATCTAAAATGAATATTGTTCTTTTAAGCCATAAAGTTCTGCAGTGATTTCTTACACAGCAATAGATAACTGGAAGAGAAGCTGTGCAGAGGAAAATAAAATGAGATAATAAAAATGTGAAAACAAAAGAAAGACATATCTATGAGAATAGCAGCTTCACAGAGAACAGGAGGAAAAGATAAAAATGCCTAAAGGGCAAGAAGTTAGCATGGCTTACATCCAAATCATAATGAAGAGCTTAAGATTGTTTCCAATCTATTCATTTTGTGAAAAAAATTCAAGAGAAACTTTATATTTGAAATTGGTTAAGGCCAGTAAGAACTAATAGAAAACTGAAATAGAATCATTTTGAATAAATACAAGTCCACAGTAATGGTAATTTCTACCATGGCTTCCAGGAAGGGTCTCTGCCCGGCCTCTTTAAGAACAGCCAGCACTCATTTGTAAGAAGAAGCTCCAATTTACATGCAATTCTCATTCTAAAAATCTTCCAAGATTTTCTGTCCTCAGAATGTGAAATTTGCCTATTTTTTCATTTACTCTGTCAATGAGCTTAGCAAACACTTTCTATTTGGATGATACTATAATAAACCTCAATCTAAATTCTGGTCAAGTTTTCAGAAATTCTGGGGAAAAAACAACAGACAACCAAATTAATGAGGTTTTACAAAACCCAGCAAACAAGCAGCTCTTGTCTAAAGGTTTGCATAAAACAAAGGTCCTTCTGTGATTATGTTCCCACAACAAAGTGCTACTTCCTAATTGAACCTACACAGAAAATAAAGCATTGCTTCAAAAGGCAGCTTTATTTTCAATGCCATAGGAAACACTTCCTTTTCTATGAAACATATTTAATCTTCTAAAGGAACATTACAAATTTTTACTCACAAGTCTGACCACTCCCTGTGAACTTTTTGCCCAGGTTTAAACATTTTTAAAGAAGAATACAAAACATTGATTCATTTTCCTGCTTCATGGCCAAAAAACACATGTTAGGAAGCACCAATTCTACCAGTCACTGCAAACACATGGAGGGAGTGTTAATAATCTGCCCCTTTCACAGGGAAGAGGACCCCACTGAGCAGCAACGTGGGCAAAGAGAACAAGGGGAGGGGTTTGGGCAGAATCAAAGCACTCCCAAATCCAGGGTAAACTGAGAGCTCCTGCCAGTCTCCCCGCCAAGTCATTACACAAAGGCAAACAGCGCTAGGAGCCCAGAACAAATGAGGTGAGACCATGTGGCACAGTGTAGAAGGAACCAGAAGGCCTGGTTTCCAATCCCAGGTGCAGCACAGCGAGCCACGTGACTCTGCGCAAGCCAGTGAACTGCTCTGTGCCACAATTTTCTTACCTCCAAAGGAGACCATCTGTATTCCAGGATCGCTGGAGGAGAGCAGGTGAAATAATACGGATGAGGGAAAAAATGCTGTATGGTCTGTAACCTATACCCATCTATGTAAATGTATAGGTATAGATTCTTAGATATATGCATTATATGTGAATATACAAGATATACATCATGTATTCATATACATATGTAGATTCTTTATGCTATATATAATTACTATACACATTCCATAATACTATATTACTAAATTCTATATACTACCTATAGATTATATACTACATATACTATAGATAGATTCCTATACATATGAATATATACAATGGATATGTATAGATTCCTATTCAGGCAATAAACGTTTCTTTTAAAAGGGAAACTCAAAACTAGCCACAAACTTGCAATATGAACCTTGAAATTGACTTGTATTCACTACATTACTTCAATGGCGTACATATGTGATCAATCTTTTTTCATTGAGAGCTCAAGTTATTACCCATAACAGAAAACCAAAATGTTGGGTGTGGGAATTGTTATGCAAATGATGGGTAAGCCATATAGTAGAATATTAGTGCAGCTTTAAAAATTATTAATAAGGAGTTTTAGTTACATTGGGAAATGTCCATGCTATAAAGTTAAACAAACATCAGGACACAAACATACATATCCTAATCTCCACTGGAGGGACAATATCATCTAAAGATGCAGACAGAGCCCAGGCTCGTGAATGTCAGCAAGTCCTACCCTTGAGCAAGTTACCCAAATTCTCTAAGTCTCAGTTTTGTCATTTCTCAAAAGGAGATGATAATAGGACCAAACTCATAGGATAATTATGAGGATTCCATGAAATAATCCAGATCAAGTGGTGAGCACAGGGCCTGGCCCACAGTAAGTATGTAATAAATGTGAGCCCTGTTGCAGCATTGTTCATTTAAATACACAGAAATGCATGCAAAAGTCTAAAAGATAAGACAATAATATTAGTGGTTGTTTCAGAGTGGAGGGACTACAAGTTTTTCTGCCTCTTTACTCTTATCTGTACCTTCCAATTTTTCTACTATGAGTGCACATTACTTTCCTAATCAGAAAAAAATAGAATAATTATGACTTATGAGTTTACTTTCTCAAAATCTGCATAATTGCCCTTCTTCATTCCTAATGCTATAGCAGCTGATGCACTTTGTAAAATATGAGAGCATATCATCCAGCCACACGTTATACATCTCCCCCACAACACACAACCAAAAAGTAATAATAAATAAATACATACATAAACAAACAGAGCCGTCTCCACTACCTACACCCTGTCCTTAAAGTCACAGTACCAAGGTGGTGCCCCATGGCAGTCTCGGCCAAGATCCAAGGACGCCCAGCCAGTCAATGTAGCAGAAGGCAGTCCATGATTTTGCCATGAGAATTCCAAATTTTGCATTTTCATTCCAAAGTTAATCTAAAAACTTAACATAAGCATATTCAGGATCTGGCTGACCAACATCTAACAAAATTCTGCCCCAGGATTTCAAGCCCGTGTCTCTGTGCTTATGTCATCACACTGGCGTGAGTGATCACGGACTGAGAGACAGTATTTGCGCTGGCTGCAAAGTAACTGCAAATCCACCTTTCTGCACTCTGTTTCTGGGGTTGTGAGCGGAGGCACGAGCAGGAAGCGGGGAGGCTGGAGGAGGGAGGAAGGGAGGCTGGAGGAGGGAGGTGGGGGGGCAGGAGGCTGGCTGTAGCAGCTGACTCCAGTCTCCAGCTTTTCGTCTCTCCCCAAATGAGCCTCCTCCAAGCTAAGGACCCCAATTCCCTGCTTTGGTCCCCCGTCTGAGTTACTTTGGCACTCCGTTTTCCAGTTCTCCAACACTGTTTAACCAGTTCCTCACACTAAATATGTTCCTTTAAATAACAGCGTCATTTTTGTCTGATTGGACTCTGGCTGATATACCACGTATTTCACAACATATTAACTTTTTAAAAAATTGTGGCAAAATATACATAACATTAAAATTACCATTTTAGCCATTTTTAAGTGCACTATTCAGTGGCATTAGGTACTTTCACACTGTTGTGTAGCCATCACCATCCTCTATCTCCAGAACGTCCATCATGCCAACTGAAACTCTACAACCATTAAAGAATGACTCCTCATCCTTCCTCCCCTCAGCCCCTGGCAACCACCGTTCTACTTTCTCTCTTTATGGATATGACCGTTCTAGGTACTTCATACGAGTGGAATAGTACAGTATTTGTGTTTTTGGGTCTGGCTTACTTCACTTAGCATGTTTTCAAAGTTCATCCATGTTGTTGCACGTATCAGAATTTGCTTCCTTTTTAAGCAAGAATACTATTCCATTCTATGTAGAGACTGCATTTCCTTTATCTCTTCACCATCAGTGTACACTTGGGCTGCTTCTCCCTTTCAGCTATTGTGAATAATGCTCCTATGAACATGGCTGTGCATATATCTCTTTAAATTCCTGCTTTCACCTCCTTTGGGAGTATATCCAGAAATGAAATTGCTGGATCATATGACAATTCTGTTTAACTTTTTGAGGAACCATCACACTGTTTTCTTCAGTGCTGTACCATTTTACATTCCCACAAGCAATGCACAATGGTTTTAATTTCTGCACACCCTCACCAACCCTTGCTATTTTCTGTTGTTTTATACTAGCCATCCTAATGGGTGGGAAGTGGTATCTCATTGTGGTTTTGACTTTCATTTCGCTAGTGATTAATGATGTTGACCATCTTTTCATCTGCTCAATGTACTAACTTTTAAAATAGTGTGCCTCAAACTAGAAATCTTGGGTTCTTCTACCGAGAAACTCCATCATAAGAAGCACATTTTACTATAATTAGCAGGGCCTAAAACAATGTTGACAACCATAAAATTCCATAAAAAGACCCATCAAATGTGCATGCTCTCTCTCTCTCAGAATGATTTCTTTATAATTTTAAGTTGTCACAAACATCCCTAAATTCAGCAGTGTAGCGCTCAAGAACGAGCTCCTGAGTCACTTGACAGTGAGCAAGAGTTTATTCCCAGAGACCACCCACACACGTGATAGCTGTACATTTATTTGTTAAAGTGACTCTTGAGTTTTATTTTTCTTAAAACAAAAAGACCACACTCATTCAATTCCCATAGATTGTTTTTTTCAAGTAAGATATTGCTAAATATCTAACAGTGTAAATGCTAAAATACTGTGAATGAATGCAAGAAATGAATAGCAGGCATTATATTAAAGAAGAAATAAATCTAATCACTTCTGTAATATGCTACCAAAGCAAACATCCTGTAGTTGAATCTTGATTGCAAACCACACGACACTTATGGACCTTCTGATAACACCACTCTTTATCTTTTCTTTAGTTTATCTTTCAGGTAACCAAACACACAGAGGCTAAAAATGTCATAATTTCAACAGCTGTCATCAACAAAAGAATCAAGAATGGGATCAATGTTTTTAGCATTTGCCAACCCAGAACGAAGCTGATTAATTTGGTCACAAAACCTCAGAAACCAACATATTTATTTAGTTACATGAACACATTTACAACATGAAATTGTTATGACTCCTGATAATATTAAGGTCTGTCTATAATTACACTTTAGAAATTTATACTTTAGATTTTACATTTTTATAGGGGTGAAACAAAGCAGTGGACAGGCTTGCTATTGATTATCATCTTTTAATCAGGCTGTGAATAAAAAAGGGGTGGGGGAAGTGAAGAAAAGCACTGATTCACACTGCAGTTATTCACTCAATGCCTCAACTCTGTCAGTGTCTGGGCGTGCGAGAGTGAACAAGACAACTCCCAACTAATGTTAACAAGGAAAGAAAAGGGACGAGGAGGAAGAGGAAGAAGAGAGTTGTGGTCCCTGCCCTCATGCAGCATAGACTCTAGAAATTGACTAGCTACTGGCCAATGGCTGCTTTTGACAGGGAAACACACAGATTTTGACAATGGAAAAAAGCCATCAGAAAGTATAGCCGTGCTCTAGATCTGAGTGTCAGTGACACCTAAGAAGCAAGGGAGACATGTGGGAGAAATAGGGAGACAACAAGAAAGAGATCCTGCTGTCAAGATTCAAATTTAGCCTCATCACTAGTGGGACAACCAGCCCTGAGTGCAACCGAAATAGCCAGGATCACTGATGATGTGTTCTGGTCAAAAATATTTCACTGGAATTTAATCAACTCTTTAGAGCTGAATTTAGTTTAAAGGAAATAGAGGGCATAAAAGGAACATGTTAAACAAAACCACGATGAAACAAATCCAGAATGTGGGGTATTCTACACAACAACTGGCCTCGTCTATTCAAAAAGTCAATATCATAAAAAGAAGTGGAGGACAATTCAGATTAGAAGATTTAAGAAGCAGAGCAAGCAGATGCAACGAGCGTTCCTTCTTGGATCCTGGTCTGAAAAAGAAAGCAAAAGCTATAGACTTTGGCAGACAAACTGGGAAAATCGCATATAGTATGGCTAAATAGTTATTAGGAAATTACTGCTAATTTTTGTTAAGGGTGCTAATGGCATGGTCTTATTCAGAATAAATGTCCTCATTATTTTTTTTGGGGGGGGGGCGAAAATTAGCCCTGAGCTAACATTTGCCGTCAATCCTCCTCTTTTGGCTGAGGAAGACCAGCCCTGAGCTAACATCCGTGCCCATCTTCCTCTATGTTGTATGTGGGACGCCTGCCACAGCATGGCTTGCCAAGCACTGTGTAGGTCTGCACCCGGGATCCGAGTGGGTGAACCTCAGGCTGCCGAAGCGGAACGTGCGAACTTTGCTGCTGCGCCACCAACGTCCCAGTGCCCCAAATGTCCTTATTTTTTGAAGATACAAAAAATATCGTAGTGGTACAATGTCATGATGACTGCCATTCACTTGAAGACTGTTCAGAAAGATGAAACAAACATGGCAAAATGTTTAACAATCCCTCAGTCTCAGGGGTAGGCTTATGGGTGCTCGCTGTAAACTGCTTTCTACATATTCAAAGATGTTCATAATAAAACGGCTCAAGAAATAAATAAATCTCGGAAAGTTTTGCTCAAATACAAGCATAATACACTTTTTTAATTGAAAGCACAGCAGAAATTTTACACTGTAAAAAGTAAAGAAATATTAAATAATCTTAATTTACAAGCTTATCTAAAAACACTAGAAATTACCTAGAGGTCCATAACTATGTACATGCCTGTTTTTGAAATATGCCTTACAGACCTAAAACTGATGCCCCCACTGCAATTCCTTATCTGCCTCTGTCCAACCAGAAGCAGAAGCTTCCCGTTCAGGATGAGGTCAAGAATGACATACTACAAGACAGACAACATCTAATGTGGATTTGGAGTCTGTTTGTAAAATGTTCAGCCAAACACATAATGTCACGTTCCTAAAGATGAAAATGGTTATACTTTTTCCCTTAGAAAAAAGAGATTGGGAAAAACAAAATCTCCTGAGATGCATTCTTACCATCAAAATAAAAACAAAGGCCAGGGCAAAAAAGGGAGCTCTTTTCCCTTTTTCTTCAGGGAGATTTGAAACTATGACATCCCGATAGATTAATTCAAGACATATGGCTGAAAACTACTGATAATACTATAAACCTAACCTTGGGAAAATGTGTCCTGAGCTTCACATTTTGCTGCCTTATTTCCTGTTATTATTAGAGATCAAAAGTTCCTGATATGTGAATAGACACAGTTGCCTTGTCGTCTACTTACAATCCTGCATACTTTTTAAATTATTACTTATGCAAAGAATTATGATTATTCATCATTAAATCTCAAAGATTCCTATTTCAACCCTGCAGTGCACATTTCAAGCATTTTTTTCTTTCAACTGATACTTCAGGTGAGAGTTATGAGTTCTAACACAAGAGAAACTAAATGGAAATGAATAAGAATGTCAGGGGACAGCTTTTCTGGAGAACTGAAATCAGAGATTGTGGCAACAGCTGCCATCTCTCTTTTTCATCCCTTTCACTCAGATAGCTTTCCAAGAAATACTGGAGAACCAGGGCTCACATCACGTTTCTCTCATCCTCCTACGTGGCCTTGAAGCAAAGCGAGAGGATGCAGCTGTGGCTGGAGCCAATTATACCACGCCTTCCCAACTCATGCTACAGGGTTGATGACAGAAGTGCTGAGCAACTCCAGCTTGTGCAGTGCCCTCACAGACAACATCACAGGGGTGAGGCATGGTCAAGAGGTTTGACACAGCCCCCTTGTTTCCTAGCCTTATTTTCTACATAGAACCCTTATATGATAACTTTGCACAATGTTAATAGCAAGATAGTGTGCTAGAAATGCAGGAAATGTATGTGTTTTGTCCCCCACTGCACCCACAGTGTGTCTATGGACAGCTAGCACACGGCCTGGCAGAGTATCCTGGACAGATGAGAGTGCCCTGCTGACACAGCTTCTGAGAACATCAAACCACACAGAAACAGTTTCATTCATCTTCTCAGGGATCCCGGAATGATCAATGTAACAAGAAATGGACCATGGACTACTTCTGTCTATCACTTAAACTCCAGTGGTGGACAAACAGTGAGACCAGAGTGTAAACATGTTAAGAAACACAGCAGACTTACCAGAGGTCACAAAAGACTACAACTCAGCAACCCACACACATTCTTCAACAGTCCTGGTCTCACCTACCTGTCTTAAGTCCAGAGTGATTGTGACCCAGTGATATTCTCTCCCGTTTTGAATACTGGGACTTTGCCACCAGTTATTGGTACCATCTATAGCATTTGATATTGGATGGCGTTCTGTTAAAAGAAAATAAAAACATGCATTCCTCTCAGCTTTTGGTTTAAATTTGTTAGCTTCTGAACTGTAATACTAGTGGAAATGAATAGCAGTGAAGGTGAACACAACGTTCATGGCTTCCTAATAGAATTTTTCAGTAATCATTTCAAAAAGTATGAATTTCCATGGGTACTTCTGAAGAGAAGGAACAGCACTTGCCTTTGGGGTTCCCGCTGCTGCCATCACAGATCCGGCACTGTGGGTTCCGCACAGGCCGACCGGGCACGTGCTCCACAAGTTTGCAGAACATCTCAGGCCCCTGCTCGCCACAGGTCGCATTGGTGCTGATGTGAGCATTGCTGGCAAGATTGAGAATGGCAGGAAACAGGCCTGAAAGTCAAAATTCACCAAATCAGCAGGACCTCTTGAAATCAAAAGGCTAAGTTTACTTCATCTCACTTCGTGGGAGAATAAAAAGAGACTGACGTAAGTCTAGTTGTTGAGTGAAGGAAGCCTTACGCAAAGGCAGTATACATGGTGGTTTTATTTATATGAAATCCTAGCACAACAAACTCATCATGAGAAACGACCTCTGGACAGCAGTTGCAAAGGCTGGGGGCTGACTGTGAAGGGCCATGAGGGAACTTTCTGGAGTAATGTTATGTTCTACATCTTGATAAAGGGTTGGATTGCAGAGGCATACGCACCTGTGAAAAATCATAGACTGCATAGGATTTGGGTAGAATTGTGTATTCCACTATATGTAAATTTTGCGTCAAAAAATAAAAGAGAATCATGAAAAATATTGATATAAATGCTGAACACTTTAGGAGAAAAGTGTGCTTAGGTCTTCAACTCACTTCGAAATGCATCAAAAAATAAGCTGGATTGACAGATAGATAGAGATGGGTACACGGATAGACAAGTGATAAAGAACATAAAATGTTCATTGTAGAATCCTGGTAGAAGGTTAGATACATACTGTACACTGTTTCCACTTTTCTGATTGAAAATTTTCAAAATAAAATGTTGAGAAAGTATGTTTTAAGACAAGTTTCAAATAGCCCAGTGGACATATTTGCCAATGAAATTCAAACATCTTTCACTTACAGGCAGGGCATCCATTCTCCACCCACTTGTTCCGGCTGCCCCTGCTAGGGCTTACAAGGTCTTCCTTATAATTACCTAGGATTTCTTTCTCTCTCTTTTTCTTTACTGCCTGTTTTCTTTGGTGAATAAAACTTTAGAACACAAAGATCCGGTTTTCAAAATTTCTCCTCAATTCACTATGCGTCTTTGCCTTTGTATACTCCTTTTGTCTCCAGTGATTTTTATCTTTAAGCAGCTGGTCCAAACTATTCAGAAAATAGTTTTTGGAAAACTTACTCCACGAGGTTTAGAGATTTGACTTTATCTTGGTAAAAGAGGACAAAAGCCATGGAGATTCCATAAAAACCTAGAAAGGATGGTGCACATGATGTGAAAGGAGATGTCCCCCGTGACCGGACACTGTGGACTGAGAGAGGACTTGAGAGGAGGGGTCTTAGCTAAGTGGGGTTTCTCTAATTTACTAGAACTTGATCTTCAAAGATCACAGAAGGTAATCTTTATAAAAAACACAGAGTCAATATTATTTCTGAACTATTTCTTTTCCAGTGAAATCTGGAAAAGCAAAATATAATTTTGGTAATATAGAAGGAATTCATGCCTTCAATTTTTATTTTTTAGGTGCTGCTTAATATTTTCAATGATCTTTTCTACTATAAATATTTTAATAATTTAAATTATAAAATAAAAATGGTTATTTCTTAAAGAGTTGCTACATTAAAAAACTTACCATGCATCTACTTTAAAAAATAACTTATTAGGTAGTCTTTCAAAGATTTTCAAAATAAAAGAGCCACTTATTAGCAGGTCTATCCTAATGGAATGACCCTATGCAAGTCAACAAGCCCTTAGCCTCTCAATAGAAAACAGTTACTGAATATTTGTATTCTAGAGCATTATCTTAATTTTGAAACATAACACAGAATTACATCATATACTATGTTTAATATATTATATATATTTTCATTTTAAATTAAAGTTGGTCATTTTTATCATATTCCTTTAAAGAGATTTATTTTGTAATTAAAAAGGCTTTATGAGGAAATAGATGAATCTTTATGTTGAATTACACAGCTCCACAAATTATTATTTTCATCCACCAGTAGTTAGACACTTACATCTTATGCAATGATCTAGCTCCTAAAATGACATGTTATTTTGGGAGTGCTACTTATACAGAGGGAGGAGCTGATATGTATTCTGTTTGGTACTGAGGTAAGCATCAATTTTCTCCATCCTCTATGACCATAATATGCTCGTAATCTGGTTCAAATGTACCTTATAAGCTAATAATTTAAAGTACAACATGGTTTTAAACTGTGATGTTTTATGCAAATAGTTAAAATGATGTTTTTCTGGCTCTATATCACGTATTTGCATTCAGATTTGCAGTACAGTCAACTCTCTCCATTCCCTTCTCACAGACTGGTCAAGCGAGGAAGAAGAAAAGAAGCCAAGGTCAGAAGAACTGATTTAACAACGCATTTCTCTATCAACAAACAATTTACCCGGTAACTTAGCAAATGTTCCCACTTTCTCTTTGTTCTCCCTTCCAGTCGCTGGACATCAAGAGAACGCCCCAGTTCCTTGCCGGGGCTCCCTCCCACCCTGAAGACCTGCAGGGCCTTGAGTTACTGGAGCGGGCAGAGCGGAGGGGCTGGGGAGTCACGAAGGCACCATGCTCTGTGTGCTCAGGAGTCTATGTTCTGAGCCACTGAGAAAAAGCAGCTCAAACCTCGTGAACGCAGACTTCACAAAATCTTGGCGAATAGTATCTCCATTGTAGTAATCAGCATCAGATAGTTCTTGCACTAGATAGGTTTCAGAGAACTTCCATATTTCCTTACCTTGCTGGTACTGTAAATAAACTTTTAATAAAAAGAAAGATAAATTCCTTCATTAGCATGGCGGTGTAGAAAAACCTTTAAATAATTAATTTCATAAATACATCTTGATTGCCTTTCACTAAAACTGAATCTTCTCCGATAAGCTAGTACATAAAAAAACTATTCACTAAATATTCTTCCTTACATATTACATTTACCCTCACTTCATAGTTACAGAATAATTATTATTCCTTGTTGCATATGACCACATCTGCTAGAAGATGAAGGAAAGAAATACGTACTGGAGAAAGCATGTTTTAAAAAGAACATTTTAACAAGTCCCTCAGGTTGCTGAGTCTTTCAGACTACAGAAATATTTCAACAAAGGGAAACGCCATGCGCTTCAATGGGGGGAGGGGCAGGAATCAAAGGGTGAGAATGGGCACTGGGATGGAGAACATACCAAGAGCAAAAGTTTGATTTCACATGTAAAAATCAAAGGCAGAATGAGGGCTGAACAGAACCCACATGTGACACAGTTTTCCCATTACTGAGCCACGCACTTAATAAATTAGACTATCCATTTTTGTTTAGAGACGTCATTTACTTTAGTTAGTATTACTGTAAACTAATTTGAACTTTTTTCCCACATTCAGGACCCACAATGGAAGCATTTTTTTTCTATCCCTGTAGTTAGCCAGTAGCTAAAGACTTTATAACGCCAAACTCCTTCGAGGATGAAATAACGTCCTCTATTCCTCTCATTTACCAGGAGTATTTTTTTTGTCTTCTTTCTTCCCAGCCTGAGTACACTCAGCCTTCTTACATGCACGTCAGGACCACTTTCATCTGCTGGAAATTCTCTTATTATCATTAGGAGAAAAGCTGCCTTGAAGCTGAGGGCCAACAATGCTGCCACACACCGTTACCAAGGCTTCCAGATAGTTGAATAATTCATTTCTAGAGGTTTCTATTTTTTTCCCAGCAGAAAATATTTTCACCATCTTAAAGATAGAGTATCTGAAATGCTGACTAGCCCTGAAGCTCATTGCAACAACTTCTTTATCAAAATTTCTCAAATGATTCAAGGCCAACGGTTCCAGGCCTGATTGCATTTGTGTGTTAGAGAAGCGTGAGGTTTTTCTCTTTCTGTTTTGGAAAAACACATTTTTGAGTCCTACAAAATGTTATATTTGCCTAAACCACACTCAAGGTCATTGTGATATTCTGAAAAGAAAGTGATTTGCAATTCTTAATTAAAGGATCTGGGGCAATATGTTGAGATCATTGTTTTCCACCATGAAATAAAAGATCATAAATATTTTTTATGATTGAATAATGAAACTGGCTTCTGGTGTCAGGAGTTTTTGTTCTGAAAAACAGTCAAAGCTACTTATTCAATCCACGGAGAAATCTGGAAAAACAGGATTTATGTTTCTAAATTGAGAAGTTTGTGATCTTTTTAAACATTTAAATCCATTTTGTTCTCTATACACCCAACTCTCACTTCCCTAATCTCACCCGTTTACCCACACGAGCATCTGTAAGTCAAGTAGAGAAGGATGGTATCAGAAATAAACTGCCCTGTCTGCCAGCGCCTTCTTTGGAACATGGTGGCTGCCTGACGGGACAAGAAAAACAGCACCTCAAACAGCTACAAGTGGCATTATTCAGTGAAAAATCCTGGAAGCATTTAATACTATTCCAGGATAATAATATCAAAGGATTCTAATGACATAATATTCTAGTTAACAATATTACGGTATCCTAATGACCTGAATTTTAGGAGGATGTCTGAATTCACATTTAGTAACATATCCATATGAGTCAGAAAAAGCAGGTGAGAATGTCTGCTTAAGTTCAATAAATTTTTAATGAGAACCTCAGTGCAAACCACTACGCCAGGCGCCTCCCTGAGACACCCGGAGGCATCAGCTGGGCTCTGCCTAACTCATACATTCTCAGGATCAGGAGAAAAAGAGAGATGTCTACTCACAGATTCTGACAAGCATAACATTAAAAATGCAGTGACATTTAAAAATAGATTCGAGGAGAGAGACTGGAACAGGAAATGCAGTCAGGCATAATCCAGGCAGAAATATGAGCACATGTGCTCAGGCAAGAGCAGGGCTGAAATCCTTAAGTGGCTCCTCTTGTCGCTCTTCGATTTCCGTTTCCTTCCCTTTGCACCTTTCATATATCCATTCGTGCCCTACTCACCCTTCAGTAAGCCCAGGTCTTTCCTGAACTCCAGGCTAATGCTAGTCCTCTTTTTTGGTCCTGGCTTAAACCAGCACGCACTACCACGGCACTTACATTTATACAAAGACCATCACTTTGCTGACCAGTCTTGCCCCAATTCTTCTTCCCTCACTATCCTCCAAAAAATAGGAACAACTCTTAATTAATACGTGAGTTCCTTCAGGCACAGTCATGTCCTGCTTGCTCTAAGTCAGCTTCTGGCCCATGTGATTGCCCCACAAAGCGTGAATGAAAGAAGAAAGGAAGAAAGGAAGGAAAGTTCTCTCACACTCCTGCATTACCAGCAAGTGCACAGAACCAGGAGCCTAAATCTAGCTTCTCATCCTGGTTCCACCACTAACTCACTCTATGCCTTTGGGCACGTCACCCTCTCAGAGCCTCTACTTCCTCAACCATAAGCCCTTTTTCCCTAAGATACTGTGATCCTAGAAATTTACTCCAATAGACTATCAGGTAAATTTGCCTACCATTCTCTCTCTCACTATTTGGAAAACAAATTAAAAGACTTTCTCTATTCAATGCACAGAACTTGAGAAAGAATAAATTTGGTAATTCTTTGATCATCTTGGATAAAAGAACTAAACAGAAACATAAACTGGCACTATTTTATTTGCTTATTTGGAAGTCACTCTTCAGAACCTCCCCCTGAAGAAGAGTGGAAGAGAAACAAATGATGTTTCACATGGCCTTGACCATAAGCCAGAGAACCCGCAGAGGCTGGCTGTGCGCCCCATCCACGCCTATGGCAGTAGCTCCCTGCCTACTCCCCAGTGTTAAAGGCAAGACAACAGGCCCCAAATGGAATTGCTCATGCTAAGCTCCACATCACCAAACAGAGACTTACGACAGTTTCTGTCGCTCTCCCAGAAAAGGAATCTTAAACCAGTCACTCAGGAATCGCCCGCCCAGCATCAGCTGGGTAATCTGCCTGATAGGGACTTGCCATCCCCTAGGAGGAAAGCACCTTTGCAATAGCCAATCTGCCTTTGTGCCTAGTATAACTTCCTTGTTCCGCTCTGCTCTGCCTATAAAAGTCTTCCATTTCGTCCAGCTCCTCTGAGCTCCTTTCCATCTGCTGGATTGGATGCTGTCCGATTCATGAATGGTTGAATAAAGCCAATAAGATCTTTAAAATTTACTCAGTTGAATTTTGTTTTTTCACACCAGTAAGCATATAAATCTACATCTTGTGGAAGCCCTTCAAAACCCTAAGTTCTATTTAATATCTAACCTGCACGTGCCCAGGCTTCAGATGGAATGTCCGTTTTAATCATGTTTTATGTCAACTCTGTTAGAATTGCTAGTGCCTCTGACAGGCAGTAGTGGGTAAGAAGTAAGAACAGGGGCTTCTGAGTCCGACAGCCCTTGGTTTGAACTCCAGGTCTGCCAGCTGCCAGCCCAGGGGCTTTACCCCCACAGTCCTGCTCCGGAATGAGCCGGCCGCCTGCCCCTCCTTTCCGCACAGGTTCCCTTGTGCTTTTCCTGTGCACGAGCCTTTCTCCTCCCGGTTGTTGTCTCTCTTGATTTCTATCCTGGGGGACAAGACCCAAGGCGCCAGTAACAAAATTACTTATAGTAGCATACCCCCAACCCCTCAAATATGCAGTCTACTAACAAGCTGTGGCAAAAGTCATCTAACTCAAACTTTTTTCCCCAAAAAACAATACAAATAGACCTGCATATTATGAAGTAGGTATATTTGAAAAACAAGCATAATGAAACCGTTTTCCCTTTTTACTTCTGATTAATGAGCAATTGACAACAATCCTTAAAACAAGTGGTTTCTTGCTCCTCTCTTTCCTTCCCACGAGAAACCTGAGCCGAGCACTGTCATAACAAGAGGACACCATTTAAAGGAATTCTATTTCAAGTTATTTATTACAAATTAAAAATAATTTTAACCACTACTAAGCGAACTTCTTTTATATATCAAATACTAGCATCCTCAGAATGTTTAAATAATAAAACATCAAAGCTAATGTTGAAATGTAGGAGTCTTGTTTGCTTAGTGTAAAACAAACAAGGCTTCATTCCCAATGAGAATTATTCAGATGTTACCAGCTAGTTACTCCATTTCTCCAAGAAAGAAGCAGCTGACCCTTGGGAGCGTTGTTAATGGCAGGCACTCGCAAGGCCCGTAGGCAGGGCCTCTCAGGGAGACAGGAGCACTAACCAGAGAATGGCTGACCCCCAAAAACAAATACTTGATTCTTGGACTAAACCAATTTAATCATTGACAGCTCTTAGTAAAAGAAAAGCTTTAAGATATTCTAGAGATTCCAAGGCCCTACCCAGCACAGAGAAAAAAAACAGGAGGAGGAGGGGGAGAAGGAGAGAGAGGGAGAGAAAGAAAGGCTCTCCCCACAAAGAGTGAGGAAAAGTCAAATCAAACTCCTGGGAGTTGGGCATTGAACATGGTTGACTTTTTTTCTCATGTGGGAAAATGAAGAGAAGTTTAATCTCAGAAAAACCAGAGTGAGTGGTGAGAAAAAGCCCTTAGCAGGGTTTTGCCAGTTCCATTTCCACAGCAATGGGCTCAAGGAGTCCTTGACAATGATAGAGGTTTTCCCTGTAAGATACAGAAGCCTCTGAACAAGCCAGGCCCAAACACTGCCTGCAGGACACAGGCCTTCTCAGAAACTGCCCACCCGTCCTAAAGCTTGTTTAATCCTGATGGGCCATGACCCGCGGTTTTTGACTCAGCAGACAAGTTTAGCTGCAGAGCAAAACACTTTAATTCATTCATCATGACATGTTGCTCTCTTTTGTTGCCACAAAATTTAAATTGTTGTTAAAGGGCAACAATTTAAATATTCTATCTGATCAAAATCATCGTTGCACATACGCAAAACAGAAAAGCACCTCAACATTCATATATATTTTAGAATTTCAAATCATTCCCATTGCCCTGGAAAGGCATTGCCCCTCCTCCCTCCTTCCAAATCCTTGCAGAGATGAACTCAGTGTAAAGGAAGGTCAAAACGTAAGTGCAGCTTTTAAGTTAAATATTGACAGCCCTGTTGAATTAAAATGCAGTTGTATTATATTTTGCTTATATCAATTTATAATGTTTACAATGTTTATATCATTTGTTCAAACACTTAAAAACATCTGTTCGTTCAACATTTTCTAACCAGCCCAAACAATTCCAGAAACCATCCACTCTTCTACAAACCCTCAAGGTGTTAGTTACTTCCTCCCTTTCCTCTGCCACTTCTGCGCTCTGTTGTACAAATTCTACTTGCTTATGCTTTCAAACTTCAGCCTCCGTCTTGAGGAGCGTGCCCAGGGCTGCTTCACGGGTGTGCAGCCAGTGCAGTCACCCTTGGTTGAACGCTTTGCTGAAACTGTCCTGAAATGTCTCATCATTTATATAAGGGGCCCCACAGCTTCATTCTGCACTAGCTCTTCAGACTATGCCCTGGATGTGCCTGGTGGTAGCTTCCCTTGAGGACGGTCCTCACAAGTGTCTATGTATCTCTGATGAATCACCTGGCATTTGAGATGCCAGATGTGTCACCGCCTCTAACTGAACACCAGTACAATGACATCGAGGTGGCTGGATCCACCAGATTACAGCCCCTTTTATTCCAGTACATACCTGGAGGGACATCTTACAAAGGAATCATTTGAGATCTGTTTCACCTTACAGACCAACAGTAGACAAATACATTTAATAACTAGAGTAAACACTCCCACCGAAGGTACACAGAGCTAACGGATCTTGGTATCACTCTCACTGGGGTTGATAAGATTGCATTTTCTCAATTCCAGCTGAAACTGGGCTGCCTCTTTGTATAGACATATACATTTAATGTGGCAGTGTTTCTCCTGTTTTCAGAGAGCTGTTACTAAATCAAGGAAGAGCATAAGAATTGCACCCACTGTCTCCAGATCCTTGGCCCACATTTGCTCTTCACTCAATTTCAATTAAGATTCTGTTCCTTTAGGACACAGGGATGGTTCAACATCCACAAATCAATCAACGTGATACACCACATCAACAAACTGAGGAATAAAAACCACATGATCATCTCAATAGATGCAGAGAAGGCATTTGACAAGATCCAACAGCCATTTATGATAAAAACTCTGAACAAAATGGGCATAGAAGGAAACTACCTCAACATAATAAAGGCCATATATGACAAACCCATAGCCAACATCATACTCAATGGGCAAAAACTGAACGCCATCCCCATGAAAACAGGAACGAGACAAGGATGCCCTCTATCACCACTCTTATTCAACATAGTATTGGAGGTCCTGGCCAGAGCAATCAGGCAAGAAAAAGGAATAAAAGGAATCCAAATAGGGAGGGAAGAACTGAAACTCTCGCTGTTTGCAGACGACATGATCTTATATATAGAAAACCCCAAAGAATCCATTGGAAAACTCTTAGAAGTAATCAACAACTACAGCAAAGTTGCAGGGTACAAAATCAAGTTGCATAAATCAGTAGCATTTCTATACTCCAATAACGAACTAACAGAAAAAGAACTCAAGAACACAATACCATTCACAATCGCAACAAAAAGAATAAAATACCTTGGGGTAAATTTAACTAAGGAGGTGAAGGACCTATATAAGGAAAATTACAAGGCTTTTCTGAGAGAATTGGATGACGACATAAGGAGATGGAAAGACATTCCATGTACATGGATTGGAAGAATAAACATAGTTAAAATGTCCGTTCTACCTAAAGCAATCTACAGATTCAACGCCATCCCAATCAGAATCCCAATGACATTCTTTACAGAATTAGAACAAAGAATCCTAAAATTCATATGGGGCAACAAAAGACCCCGAATTTCTAAAACAATCCTGAGAAAAAAGAACAAAACGGGAGGCATCACAATTCCTGACTTCAAAACATACTACAAAGCTACAGTAATCAAAACATCATAGTACTGGTAGGAAAACAGGTGCACAGATCAATGGAACAGAATTGAAAGCCCAGAAATAAAACCACACATCTATGGACAGCTTATTTTCGACAAAGGAGCTGAGGGCATACAATGGAGAAAAGAAAGTCTTTTCAACAAATGGTGCTGGGAAAACTGGAAAGCCACACGTAAAAGAATGAAAATTGACCATTCTTTTTCACCATTCACCAAAATAAATGCAAAATGGATCAAAGACCTAAAGGTGAGACCTGAAACCATAAGGCTTCTAGAAGAAAACGTAGGCAGTACACTCTTTGACATCAGTATTAAAAGGATCTTTTCGGACACCATGCCTTCTCAGAGAAGGGAAACAATAGAAAGAATAAACAAATGGGACTTCATCAGACTAAAGAGCTTCTTCAAAGCAAATGAAAACAGGATTGAAACAAAAAAACAACCCACTAACAGGGAAAAAATATTTGCAAGTCTTATATCTGACAAAGGCTTAATATCCATAATATATAAAGAACTCTCACAACTCAACAACAAAAAATCAAACAACCCAATCGAAAAATGGGCTGGAGAAATAACAGACATTTCTCCAAAGAAGATATACGGATAGCCAATAGGCACATGAAAAGATGCTCATCATCGCTGATCATCAGGGAAATGCAAATCAAAACTACACTAAGATATCACCTTACACCCATTAGAATGACAAAAATATCTAAAACTAATAGTAACAAATGTTGGAGAGGTTGTGGAGAAAAAGGAACCCTCATCCACTGCTGGTGGGAATGCAAACTGGTGCAGCCACTATGGAAAACAGTATGGAGATTCCTCAAAAAAATTAGAAATAGAACTACCATACGATCCAGCCATCCCACTACTGGGTATCTATCCAAAGAGCTTGAAGTCAGCAATCCCAAAAGTCCCATGTACCCCAGTGTTCATTGCAGCATTATTTACAATAGCCAAGACGTGGAAGCAACCTAAGCACCCAGCAACAGACGAATGGATAAAGAAGATGTGGTACATATATACAATGGAATACTACTCAGCTGCAAAACAGAACAAAATCATTCCATTTGCAATAACATGGATGGACCTTGAGGGAATTATGTTAGGTGAAATAAGCCAGCTAGAGAAGGACAATCTGTGTATGACTCCACTCATATGAGGAATTTAAAAATGTGGACTAAGAACAGTTTAGTGGATACCAGGGGAAAGGTGGGGTGGGGGGTGGGCACAAAGGGTGAAGTGGTGCCCCTACAACATGACTGACAAACGTTAACGTACAACTGAAATTTCACAAGATTGTAACCTATCATTAACTCAATAAAAAAATGAAAAAAAAAAACCATTCTGTTCCTTTAAATCACTAAAAATGCCCTTTTCAAGGTCTCCGTCAACTTCCATCTTGCCAAACCCAATATACAGTTCACCTGCAGTTTACTTGACTTCCCAGTAGCTTTTGTCGAAAATGACCTTTCTCTCTTTCTTAAACCCCATCTTCTTTTGGCCTCCATCATACTATGTCGCAGCAACCTGTCAATCTCTGCTAGGTATCCTGGAGGTCTCACTGATTTCCTATAGAAAGACAGCTTATCCACCATACGGGTGCATTCTCATGGGGAAACTGAGAAGAACGAGTGTACTTTCCCGAAAGGCTATCTCCAAGAGCAAGAGACACAATATAAAGTATTATTGGATTGAGGGCAGAGATGCATTTTCCACCCAGTGTGCCCAATACTTTCTTGTTCAATATTATTAATCCTGACTTAGATAATGATATGAAAAGGCATCACATGTGTGGGAAGTTAATACAGTGGGTCATGGAATTAGTGAAATCTCAACAGTGGCCAAAAGAAAACAATCATAAGTTTAACAGGGATAAATGCAGGATCTTCTACTTTTTTCCCCAAATCCACCTGGAAATACAGCATAGTCTTGGTGAAAGTGAAAAAGATGTTGTAGTTCCTGGTGACAGGTATACACAGCACGAGAACAGTGTTACGAAAAAAGCTAACATGACCTAGGATTTAATTAATAACGCCATTATATTAAAGACAGAGGAAGACGACCCTTAGCATCCAAAAATTTGATAACTATGATTTAACTATGCACAAGATATCTGAATGTCATTCTGTGCTGAAGAGTGCAAAGAGAGAGCTGAGAATTAGAGCAATGCTCCTCAAACTTTTACGTGTGCAAATCATCTGGAGATCTCATTAAAAAAGCAGATCCTGATACTGCAGGTCTGGGGTGGGGCTGAGATGTTTCACGGCTAAGCATCTCCCAGGGGTTGCTGCTTTGAGTTCAAGAAATTAAACGATCTCTTGGTTCGTTCCCAGCTCCAACACTCTGGAGTTGGCCAATTCAGCCAAGCCTTGGCACAAAGATCATCAGGCCAGTTAGCAAGATCACGCCTCTTCCAGCAGTTTTTCGTCACTATTTAACCAGAACTCCAGACTCTCCATCCTGAATTCAAATCTTGGGCACCTTGGCAGGCAGTGGAGGGAATGTGGTGTTTCAGTTCAAGGTTTTTGGTTTACTGTAAAGAGGGAAAAACTCAAGGGCTCCAAAATTAAAGACACGATATACCAACGAAGTCAACTGAGCATCAAGCAGGGAAACCTGTTCAAGCAAACCAGTGGTTTGACTTCTCAGGCCTTCTCCACCTTGATGGTGCTGCCACTGCCTGGTTCATTTATCATGAAGACACGGTAAAAAGCTTATGATATAAGATTAAATTGTAAAAGGAAGATATTCACATGGCACTATCTAATTCCTGATAGAGGGCCACCCCTTTAAGCCCAGGTCCTGCTGGTTGCTGGTAGTCTGAGCAGGTGTCTGTTCACAGAGGCCTGCAGAGGGGCTTTGCACAAGGTGGGGAGAGGCAGGTGGGAGAGGACAGCATGGCAGCATGATGTCCCTTCCCAGGCTGCCTCAGGATCTGGCACTTGAGCTTCCAGGATAGGGTCTAGGTCATGAGGGAAGGAGAAGGAAGAGTTTTCAAGGGCAAAAGCAGGGTCATTAACAGAAGATGGGCCCCTCTCCTCACTGTGGTGAAGAAAAGAGCTTGAGAGAGGTGGGGAAGGTCAAGGACGCAGCTCAACACCACAGCAGTGGCCCTGAGCCTCTTTCTCTTCTATTTTTTTGGTCTTATTAAAATAAGATTTTAAATATTATTTTACTTTTATTTTCTAAGTTCTTCCCCGTACTATATTTTTATCAGGTTAATACAGGCAGGGAAAATTTACTTTATTTCCACTCGTAGTTGTGAAGAAATCAGAACCCAGGCTGGACCACATTAACAGATTACTCTCAAATAAACCACATTTATATACATCTCCTGTAATACATTTTCTTTTAGAACAAACCAGTAAAAACCAAATGGCCTATGTTTACTATACACTCCACTACGATTCACATACAGGTTTCCCATTTTGAGCTAACTACAAATCTTTAACTGAGATGCTGTCAAAGAGAGAGTTTTTCAGTTTAAGTTCTAAGCTGCCCTTTCCGTACTTACTCCTCTCGCTTCCTAGTTAGCACCCAGCGCAGACCTGCCCCTGCTGTTTCCTCCAACCCTCTGCCCTTGGCCCTGAAGAAGTTGGCAAGTTTAGGGGCCAATCTGTTTACAGGAGAATGTCAGCCGTCTTTAGACTTCCGGGCTTAGGCTCCCAAGCTGCCAATACAGCACTTCTTTGAGTGTGGCGGTCATTTCCTCGGGGGGGTTGCAATTCCCACAGAGTTCTCCTCCGCTTGAGTGGGCACACAGTCACTCAAACCGAGCATATAAACTGAGTTGACTCATGATGAACATCCATTTGAGCAGAAATGCTAACTAGTACAATATCTGAAATTTACTTTAAGATACGTCCGCAGAAAGGCTGTGATAGAGTGTGTGCGTGTGTGTGTGCGTGTGAGTGTGATACTTAGGTTGACTGTCCAGGTGCAGCTGGGATTGCGATGGCAGCTGCACCTTGCAGGGAGGGCAGTGGGATGCCACCAGGAAGACGGCCCATGTTCCAGAGGCACCGGCCACAGTGTTCCGTTGTCTGTCTCCACCAACACCAGCACTCTACTAACTAGTGAGGAGAATATCAGAAATGGGTTATTAGTAAAATTAGTGGACCACTGGATATCCACACGCAAAAAGTGAACTCAGACCCTGCCTTCTTATCATACACAAAAGTTAACTCAAAATAGATCACAGACCTAAATGTAAGAGTTAAACTATAAAACTTCTAGAAGAAAATATAGGAGAAAATCTTTGTGATCTTGGGTTAGGCAAAGGATTCTTAAATATGACACCAAACGAACAATCCACAAATGAAAAATTTTGATAAAATGGACTTAAAATAAAAAAACTTTGACACTTCAAAACACCATTAAGAAAATGAAAAGACAAGCCATACACTGGGGGAAAATATTTTCAAATCACATTTCTGATAAAGGACTTATATCCAAAAAATATGAAGAACCCTTACAACTCAGTAAACAAAAGACAAAAAATAAAATAAAAATTGGACAAAATATTTGAATAGACACTTCACCAACAAAGATATATGAATGGCTAATAAGCATATGAAAAGATGCTCAATGTCATTAATTATTAGGGAAATGCAAATTAAAACCACAAGATAGCACTTCCCATCCACTAAAATGTCTCCAATCAGAAAGACAGGTAAAATGCAGTGCTGGTAAGAATATGGAGGAACTGGAATGCTCATAAATTGGTAGTAGGAATGTAAAATGGTACATCCACTTTGGAAAACAGTTTGATGGTTTATTTAAAAAAATAACATAAACTTACCATACAACCCATAATCACTCCTAGAGATTTCACTCAAGAGAAATGAAAACATGTCTACAGGAAGACTTGTCTGTGAAAGTTTACAGCCTTATTCCTAATAGTCCCAAAATGGAAACAATCAAAAAGCCCAGAATTGGTGATTGGATAAACAAAATGTGGTGTATCTACACAATGGAATACAATTCAGCAATAAAGGAGAACAAGCTACAACATGGATGAACCTAGAAAATACTATGCTAAGAGAAAGAAGACAGACACAAAAGACTTCATACTCTATGATTCCATATGAAATTTCCAGAAAAGACAAATCTGAAAGCACAGACAGCAGACGATTGCTTGGGGCCAGGGTGAGTGTGGGAGCAGGAGCTGAGCGTTCATGAGTACGAGGAAAACTTTTGAAGTCTTGGGAATGTTCCACACCCGACTGTGGTGATGATTGTACAACACTCTGAATTTACTAAAAATATTATTGAATTGTACCCTTCCAATTGGTAGAATCTTCTGGTATGTACATTATACGCCAATAAAGCTGATAAAACATGTCGGAGATTCGTCTCACCCTGGACGTGCAGGGTGTGAAATCCTGCAGCCCGCATTCTGAAGGACAGTGATGCTACCTAAGGCTTATCCCTAGCATGCCCTGAATCCACACAGCAGTTTGGGAAGGTTGCTGATTGCCTGATGCTGATTCAAGGGAGAAGTCTGAACACCTAAAGGGCAGAAAGCTGTGATCCTATCGAATTTATACGAGATGACCTATGACCTGTTTTGGACCTGGTTGTTAATAAAGGCGTGCTGATAATGTGTAATATGTAAGCTGGTGTTTGCTCATGTCATCACCCAGTGGTCAGACTGCAGGGGAGCAGCCAATCCTAATAAACCTCAAACCTCTTCAGTGGGTACTGTTATCCACCCAAAAGACCCTGAGCATTTTATATAACTAAACTGGCTTAGGTTAGTTGACAACAGAAACCAAAGGGATGTTTATTTTCTTTACTAGTTGATTCCTTCAAACATTATTTTGGAATTATTTAAACATTGAATTTGAAATTATTTCATCCACAAAAAAACTGTGGTAAGCACAAATTTTCAGGGCACTTTCGATCACCTAAAATAAGGCACAGCTTAATTTGTTTAATTATAATAACTAAAACTGAACCAACGAAGTTGGAAACCACTAAAGACACAGGAGATGTTATGCTCATACTTCTAAAGAGAATAGGACGTTCTTTCATTCAGTAATAAGTGATTTTTATCAAACAAACACCCATCTGTGACATAAATTCTGTATGCCTTTGTTCTGTTCCTGAGAAGAGTGCCAGAGTGCCCGAGGAGAGCAGCTGTTCCCCCTTAAACAAAGTCTCCAAAGGCAGGCAGGTAGAATTCCTCAAAAAAAAAAAAAGAAAAAAGAAACTCTACTTTATATGAAAATATAACTAAAAGAGCTAGTCAACAAATGCCAACAAGTCTGAAGTCACACACAATGGAGTATTCTGAAGTCACAATCTTCAAACTGAAAGGAAACCCCATGGAGTAGAAACGCAGAGTTTAATCAGAATTCTTGGTCTGTTTACGGTGACTATTCTATAGCAATAAGTGGACTTACACTGGTGTTTGAGGCATTCAGGATCAAAAGTCTCTTCCAAGTCTGAACTCACGGACACACTTTGTAGGATTCTTTGAGTGTTTCTTATGCTTGGTTGACTACAAGCACTAGGTGTGCAAGGACCACTGGTCACCAGTGGAACATTCTAGAAATTCAACAAATACTTGTTGAATATGTGATCTAATGAACTGCTCGCTTAAGATGCGTAGAAGTCAGTGGCTCCAAATCTGGAAATGAGGTTTTGTTAAATGTGATCTAGGTTTAGCTTATACTGAATATTCATCATCAGTAAATATCATTTCAATTACAAAAACATAGTCCATTGTTTTCTTTGTGAATTGGTAGATGGAAAAAAAAAAACAGATTAATAATCTCTATCAAGTCCCTCCTGGTTACTAGATTCTGTGGCTCTTCTCTCTCCATATTTGGACCCCCACCTGCAAGCACAAAAATTATCTGGCTTCCGGTTTCTGCTGCTAGGTCGTTCCTGATTGGATGCTCTGGTTTAGAATGTGAACTAAAGACTTGGTGCCCAAAATGTGTGTCTACCATCTACCCTAGTTTGACTAACTGGATTCTTCCTTGTTTCCCATCCTTGAATCCTGTCTGGGTGACCTGTAAGGTGCAGCCTTCTTGAGCTGGCACCTTGTCCTTTCCCTACCCATCACGTCCCAGGAGATTATCCCTCTGCTCAGTGACTTCCCTCATCCCAGCGCCTGTCTGTCTGGTTCTCTAAGTAATGCCCGCTGGGTTCCTTTCTAGGCCCTGTCGCTCATCTGCGCTGGGGCTTCCATTCATTCATCCAACTAATATTTACAGAATCAACACTAAATGCCAGGCACTGCGCTAGGTATTAAAAACAAGAACAAAAACCTCTGCCCTCAAGGAAAGACATGCAAGTTAACAAACAGTTACAAAATGATGTTCTGATGAGATGTATAGACAAATTGCCATTGCGACAAGCAGGAGGGAAGCCTAAATGACGGGGTGGACCAGAACCAGTTAGGATGCCACAGGCGAAATAAAGGGCTTTCCAAGTACTAGAAAGGGGTGTTCAAGCTCACAGATGTGAGGCTCCACGTTACATCATGGGAAGCATAGACACTTCAAAATGGCTGTAAAAGGGTTAGCAGTGGGAGAAGAAGCTGTGGAGAGGTCTGAGCAGGGTCAGATCACAGAGGGCCTTGTAAGTCCCGCTTAGTAGAGGGTGAGAAGCCATTAAACAATTCAACAGGGATGGGATGACATGACCAACTTCACAGTCCATTAACTCATGGGGAACTTCCAGTGCTGACAGTCTTCTGGGCTCTTAGGAAGCTGTTTTATTGGCCACATCAGAATGCATCCCAACACCTGCAGCTGGGCTGGCCCTTCCAGCAACACCTGCCCCCCGCCGCCCCCCCAGCAGATGGGCCCAGCTCCAGATTCTGGCTCTACCAGTCTGGGGCTGGTCAGCACAATATCCCTCCAAGTGCCTTTAGCTGGGAGCTGGTCTGTAAGGTCAATATAGGTGGTGCGTGCGTGTGTGTGTGTGTGGAGGAGGTGAGGTGTGTGGTGTGTGTACGGTGTGTGGGTGTGTGTGTGTATGAGATGTGTGGAGGGGGGAGGGTGTATATGGTATGTAGTGTATATGCCGGAGGGGATGTGTGCATTTGGGGACGGGTGGGGTCATTGGGGATGTAGAAGGAAGAATGGCTCTTATTTTGTTGACTGGAGCTAGAAAGAAAATAATAAGCCAAACATTGGAAAAGAAATTCTGAAAGAAGCCAGGACAAGCAAGTGCACAACAGATCATCAATTAAAGAGAAGACAGGAGAAGGACAGGAGCAGTAGGTGAATAGGAACAGCGGGACTTCGGAGTCAGCAGACCTGAGAAGGTGCAGGTTGGATCAGCAGAGAAGGAGTGGCCCACATAATCCCAGAGAAAAGGCACCTGTGGCTTGTCCATTTAAAGGGGCTGCAAAGGAGGGACACAACACCACATAGTGCCTGCAGATGGAATGTATTCAATCAATTTTGGATGAATTAATGAAAGAATTAAAGAATTAAAGAAATAAAGAATTCAATCCATCAACCACTCAACCCTCCAAGCCAGATCTTATCCCAAAACTTGAGGGACTCTAAATGTCCAATTCGATCAGGAGTACTTTTAGCAGAAAGAAGGACCTTGGTAAGTGACCAAGTCAGAGAAGCAAGACTGAAACGGTGCTCGTTGTAACAGGAGCGTGACAATTAACAGACATCAACTGACCACTTCCCAGTGACAAACACCTGACAAGGGGCTCTTGGAAAACAAAGAAGCAGCTGACTTTGCCTGAGCGACTTCGATGACCCAGGGGGACCTCTCACAACTCTGAGATGTATACCACCCTCCCCACTTCTCAGAGCCGTGGGAATAGCGTGAAATAGACACGAAGCGAAGCAGGGGTTTGGGGTCTGTACGTACAAAGCGTAGGCTGTGGGCTGTGGAAGGCCTGATGGGATCAATGCCCCAGTGCGCACCCCATGGATGAGTCAGGGTCATCACCAGATACTGCATCCTTTTCCATGCCTGCATGGCTGTAAGTGCATTCACTGCAACAGCAAAAGTTTATTATGTTAACTTAGTGACTTCCAACTCCGGCTGCAGAGTGAAATCAACCTGGGGAGTAATTTTAAAATGCAAATGACAGGGTCCCATCTTAGACCACATAAATGATAATCCCGGGGGTGGCACCTGGGCATTGATATTGTTAAAAGCTAATGTGCAGCCCAGAGAGAGAGCTTCTGTATTAACTGTGCCTGCTTTCCTGGAGCACACAGAAAAGCTAGCCAAGCTCTTCTGAGTTCCCCATGGCAGAAAGGAGGCCTGAGGAAACGCCTTCAGTCAACAACGTGTCTGTGTAGAAGCTGATCCTGCAACCCCAGCAAATGCAGAGCGCTTCCCTGCTCCATAGCTTGGCCTACTCATTTCAACGGGAACTTACATGGCAATCAGCAAGCAAAGTATAGTTGGTGACTACACCATCGTGACTTTAATCTCCCAACTCCTTCCCTGACTGTTATTTCTTATGTAGAACTTTTTTTTTATCTACAGATATGTACTTCTCGGTTCCTTGGACTTCTTCAAAATCAAGGAAGTGGCCTGGAATCACAGTAAGGAAGGCAGCTGCAAATGGGGTCCTCAAAACACACTAGCCTCTGTACATCCTTGACTCAGGGTCCCAATATATGTTTGGTGCATGAATGAAGGAGTAAATAAATGAATGAGCAAAAAAATTAGAAAAACTAGATAGAAATGACAACAATCCTACAAGAAAATATTATTTCCTACCCCAAGAAGGTATTAACTATTTAAAATGGCAACTCCCTTAAAGAAACACAGGGTGAACTTTCAAAGGCATTTCACACATTAGTGAATATCTCAAACTCTCCCCACCTCAAATTTCTAGAATGAATCAAAAGTATGCCAAGGAAGCCAGGGGTGGAGTTGTGAAGAGTTAGGAAAACTATATTTTGTACAAAAACAAAGTTAGAAATGCCAGCATAAGAGATTCAGAATAAAAGAGCCTAAAGATAACCAGTGGGAATTTTGAGGGGTGGGGATAGAGTGCTAGCCACCATCCCATAGAGCTACAGGGACAGAGAGTAAGCCAAGTGGAAGGGATAGTTCTGGAAACAATTATTTAAACTAGAAACCCAAACCAACTGGAAAGGTCTCTGTGCCTCTGGAGCCCAAAATGGGAATAAAGTTTTCTGAAACACAGATTCTGGGTCCTACCTAGACCTGCTGAATGTCAATTCCCTCAGTGGTATGAAATCTAGGGGGCTGAGGACCTCATGCCCAGAGCGGGGCCAGGACTCGGGGCTGAGTTTGCATTTCAGGGACTGGGTAAGAGTTTTGTGGTTGTTAAGGCAAGCTTGCTCCCTCTGGAGCCTTGGTGGGCCATACTGTCCTCCCACTGCCAATGCTTCTGGTCTTAGCACTAAACCTCGTGTCCTCAAGTTATCTGTGTATTGAAAAAATTGCTAGGAGCTAAGGTTTTGATCTTTGAAAGAAAATGTCCCTTCTTTTTGACCTTGGCTGATGGCATTCTGGGCAAGCCATCCAAAAGAGAACCAGATGGCAACTCTGGCTGGATGGGAATCCCGACTTACCACAAAATGTAATGCAAATTCAGAAACAGGACAGGTGACAAAAGCCACAACGATAAGGCTGTCCGGGGGTGGAAAACTGCAGGCTGTACATGGATGAACGGGGTAGGTTTTAGGGAGGGGATGGGGCGCAATTCAGGTGCGGGAGTAACGTGAACAAAATCATGCAGCTCAAAGTCAATCGCCACTTGCAGTTACAGAGGAAGGAGGTGTTCAGGATAGAGAAAGGCATGGATAAGAGTGAGTCAATTGTGACTGAATTTGGAGGGGTGAGGAGGGCCATGGCCCGTGGGCAGGAGGGCAGGAGCTGGGACCAGACGAAGCAGAGAGGCACAGTATGAAGGCAGCCAGTTAGCAGCATCAGCCTAACTGCGGTGTGAGACTAAGAGAAAGGACGCTAGCATCAGACTGATTCAAAGCGGCGGGTTATAGTGATTTGGACAGCGGGGGATCATGCACAGTGGTAACAGGGAGAAACAAAAAGTGAAAAATCAGGGCATTTTTTAAAAGAAGAAACAAAAATTCAAAGGGAGAATTTGGATAAGGGGATATAAAAAAAGAAAAGGACAACGAAGCCAAGGTAACTGAAAGAATGTCTTGAACTGGGAAAAACAGGGAGGCAAGTCATTGGAGCAGGAAAGAATTCCTGTGCCGGGCCTGAGATAACAAGAGAGCAGCTTTTTGTTTGTAAAATTCTGTCACCACAGAAAGGCTGGAAGGCATTTAAACGTGTGGTGTATGATAATCAGCACAGTGGCGTGAGGTTTTTTCCCTTTTGAATGTTCTCTTTTAACTAAAAATGATCTGCTAAACTTAAGCATCTCCTTTATTGTTGTAGAAAATTTCCTGAGGTTCTCGTAGGATATTACAGAGCAATGAAACAAAATGCAGGAACTACTTTAGGGAAAAGATGACACTTTCCATAAATACTCACTTGATCTAAATTTGACATTCCCACCGCAATCCAGCAGGTTCTCTGGCACGAGAATTTAAGTCACACTGCCTGCTGGACCAACAGACCGGACCTCAAAGACAGCTTCAGGAATGAAGAGATTCAAACTGCAAACGGCAGATTCAGAAGAGAAAAAATAGTGCTCACACAGCCTGAAATCAGGATCTTCTGTACTTCCACACTATGGTTTCTGGATGAACACCCTGAAATAAACGCTGATCTAGGCAAGAATGCCGTCCACCAAGCTGATTCCGATTCTCACTGCCTCCATTGTCTGTCTTCTGCCCCCAAGCCAGACACAAAACCACCAGAGCAAGTTAACCCAAAGGCAGCAATCCTGATGCAGCCTTGAGAAAAACAAAAACTCATGAGGAAGGATTCTGTGTCTTAAATCGTTCTCTGGGCACTGACTGTCACCCTCAGTATAAAGCATAGGAAAACGCAATGAACCCAGCTATAGCGTGGTGTTTCGTGTTGAAATAGCTCCCTGGCAGGCAAGTTCCAACAGAACCCAAGTTCATGACCTTAACTAAATTACTTCTATAAAGGAGCTGTTTCTCCTCATTAATTTTGGAATGCATTTATTTACTCAACTGTCCATGGATATATATTAGTATTTTAGAAGTAAAACAAGTAAAAGAATTACTTGCAAACACGTAAATAAGCTACATACATCTTTCTTAGGCGACCACAGTTTCTCTTGTTCATCCAAACATTTCTGAGGAATGTAACTAACAACTTCACCGAAGGTCTAAGATCCAAAGTTCTCTCTGGTTGTCTCCAGATAACTTTTCGTATTCATAGTGAAGGCTTATATTCATCAGGAATTATTTCTAAAAATTAAACTTTTCTGTGTCTGCCATAGGTGTCCCCGTAATAAACTGCACTTATTGGTTAAATAAATAACACACTATCCTAAATTTCTTTTTTTTCTCTCTCTTTTTTTTTTTTTGAGGAAGATTAGCCCTGAGCTAACTGCTGCCAATCCTCCTCTTTTTGCTGAGGAAGACTGGCCCTGAGCTCACATCCATACCCATCTTCCTCTACTTTATACGTGGGACGCCTACCACAGCATGGCTTGCCAACCAGTGCCATGTCCGCACCGAGGATCCCAACCAGTGAACCCCGGGCTACCGAAGTAGAACGTGCAAACTCAACCGCTGCACCACCGGGCCAGCCCAATATCCTAAATTTCTAATTGAATTATTCTCACACTTGACTTCTCTACGTCATAAATCTCCTAAAATATAGTTTTAAAAATTATTTACTGCTTAAGGAATAGCTTATTAACACTATGGCAAACAATACTTTTAGAAGGAGCGCACTGTTATGAAATCAATTGACCTTGTTTTTAAATTCCAAGTGATCAAGGAAACTCAGCTCTAATATCTTTCTGTCAAAGACCATCTTGGAAGGGACAAGTTGAAAGGTGGAAAGTTTACAAGTCTCTACATTCATTAAATGATGGATTAACACCCTGCAACAGGTACACTGAAGAAGTGGTATGGAGGAAGGGCCGTGGAGACTGCTCCACGTTTTGTCAGGTAATAGCAGGTTCTTTCCTTGTACTGTTAGGGAAGGAGGTTTCATGAAGAGTTTGCCTTTGAGGTACATGAAGAAACATCTATGGAAGGATACTCCAGAAACCAAAAGAAGTGGCTACCTCACAAGAAGGTAACAAAGTCAAGACTTAACCATTTTCTCTCTACCATTTAGTACCATTTGAATTTTGTGCTTTGGGCATGGATTACCTACTCAAAAATATTTTTTTTTCAAAGGTTTTTTTTTTTTTTAAAGATTGGCACCTGGGCTAACAACTGTTGCCAATCTTTTTTTTCTTTCTTTTTCTTTTTCTGCTTTATCTCCCCAAACCCCCCCGTACACAGCTGTATATCCTGTGTATCCTAGTTGCAGGTCCTTCTAGTTGTGGGATGTGGGATGCTGCCTCAACGTGGCCGGTCGAGCGGTGCCATGTCCGCGCCCAGGATCCGAACCCTGGGCCCCTGCAGCGGAGCGCGTGAACTTAACCACTCGGCCACGGAGCCAGCCCATCAAAAATATTTTTTAAAAGTTACTTGATTAATAAGTAAAGATATTAATTTCAATTTTGGCTCAACAAGAATAGGCGGCTATGAACTGCTGGGAACGTTGCAAAGCAATGAAACCACAGGCATGAAGAAGACAGTGCCTGCCTGCAACAAGCCCAAGCCAGTGGGCGAGGCAGGGGGCAAGCCAACGTTTTCACCATGGTGCAAGCAGACAACAGGACGGAACCAAGTGCGCACCGAGTCTGGGGAAGGCACCCGATAAATACTGCAGCTCCGAGGAGGCCCGGAAGGTTTTCCAGGGTGGAGACGCACACGGAGACTGCTCTGACATTTACCAGCCCCTGAGCAGGGAAACACTGGTTAGCTACGAAGAGGTGCAAGTGTGCCCAAGAGAAGGATCCTCAGCTCTGGTTCAACAGGCCAGCTGGGGCCCCAGCCTCCCTGGCTCAACCCCAGTGTGATCCACACCACATCATTTTGTGTGTGTGTGTGTTACAAAGTGAAGGGTTTGGGAGACGGCAGTCCCACATAGGGTCGTGTTTCCAGAAAAATAACAGTGGTGGCAGTGCTGAGGAGAGAGAAGAGCAGAAGGGAAACCCAGTGAGAGAATGGAAACAGTATTTCATGGGAAAAACAAACAATTCCTGAGCTCAGACAGCATTAGGGACAAGAAATGGAGCTGGATGGCATAGATTTTTAGGAGGCGAATAAAACAAGTCAACGGAACAAATGTGGGCAATGAAAGAGGGGGTGTCCAGGACAGCCAGCACTCGGGGCAGGCGGAACAATGAGAGCCACCACGACGGACTGCCCACCTATGACACTATGCCATGTCCATCACTGTATCAATATTTTTCATGTGTTATGTAATGCCATTAATCCTATCCGTTTTATAGACAGGAAGGCCGACATTCAGAGATGTGAGGAAACTCAACCAATGTCCCAGGCTCATCAAAGTGGCAAGTCTGGCATTTGAGCCCAAGACTATTTGATTCCAAATCCAGACTCCAAATTTCTAAACAATTATGCATCCCAGAGACTATAGGTTGGAAGAGAGCCTCCCCAACAGTTCTGTGCATGACAGTCATAATGATGCTCATGCAGAACGCTTACTGAGAGCTAACCCTGTGCCAGGCACTGTTCTAAGCACTTTTCTTACAGTCTCATTGCATCATTAACAGCCTCTCCCAGAAGGGACCGTTATCAATCGCATTTTACAGATGGTGAAACTAAAGCACAGAGAAGTTAAGTAACTTGCCCAATTTCCTACAGCTAGTAAGGCCAGAGAATAAAACACCTAAAGCTTAAAGATACATCTTGTCATTTCCCCATAAAAACTTACTGTAGATGATAATGAATATCCATAGGGCTTCATGAATGAATTATTACAAAATGGTAGCATGTCTCAAGGATGATTACCTTGAAATAAGTAGTCATACACACACTTTAGAGTACTAGCTTCTAAAGCAGTGCCCTTCTGAGAGTGGCACAAGACACTGCAGAACGGTGTACATGTTTGTTTCATCGACCTGCTGCATCTGAATTCTCGATCATCCCAGATTAACTACAGATGTATGCTTTATATTTCATGTCGGGAGACAGGAACGGACCCAAGGCCCAGGGATGTCGGAGGGGGGCAGCGATGCTTTTATTGCGCATATCCTTGTTTCCAACAACTAAAATCAATATTTTCTATTGGCTTTTACTTGGGGAATACAGCTACAAACAGGAAAAATACATTTTTGAAGTCCATTTAGACACACACACTTTACTGTGGAGTACACAGGTGCTGGATTTAGATACTATGTCATTCCTGAGAATGAAGTGAAGTTTTTTCTATTCATAGATTTTTTTTTTTCTATATTTGGAATGGTCTATTTTTACTTAGGAAAAAAAAGGATGGTTTAAAACAGAAGAGTTGATGGGCCAACCTGTAAAGCCACTATAATTCTACATAATTGCCAGCTGTGGACTTAGCACAGTATTATTTTCAGAAACACACCACCTCCTATAACACTTAGGAATAGCTCAATTTAAACAAATTACATCTCAAAGGAAACTGAGCCATCGGGTCATATACCATGAGTTGTCAGATAATCCAGAGAGACGGCAGAAATGATGGAGAACTCCTAATAAGAGGAATGCTATTAGATAATAATCATTTTTAAAATATAAACACCAGATAGAAACTCAGTGATGATGCAGGTCGGGATTATTTTATTATGACCAGATTATACCATTTCACTAATCACTCATGCTGTATATGGGGCACAAAACTATTTTTAAGAAAATCACAACTCGCTCACAGACGCTCGTTAGAAAGGGCGCCGGGAGACCCGGCGGGGACGGCGAACGTGGAAGGCGGGGTGAAAGATTCAAAGGATGCAGCTGCGCGCGGTTTTCCACAGTCTCTTAAAGCAGGAAAGCCCTACGCGGTCCCAGTTCGCTCACACACCATTCACACGGCCCAGGCCGAGCGCTGAGCCCTGAGGGGCACAGAAAACATTCAGGGCATCTCCTTGGGCTAGGCCTTCCAATTTCCTAGAACAACAAGGCCGAGTAACGCTGTTCGCTCTCCGCCGCGTGGGAAACGGGACCGGTCACCTTCATCAACCTGAGAGAAGCGGGCTGGGCCCGCAGAGCCCAAGGCGGCTGCTTTCCTCCGCGGTGACCCAAGCCCCTCGGTCCGGGCGCCGCGCGCAGCCCGCGCCGGGCTATTCGAAGCCGAGCCGCCGGCTCCGGTGCAGGGCTCTCCCGGGAATGCTTGAATGAATGACACGGCCTCGTTCCTGCAGACTTCACAACTCAGCACACATTTTTCTCACGAGGGTATTTCGCATTCCGCCTGCCTTTTGACCTGTATTTTTTTTAATGAAATGTGTATTTGTGGGAATGGGTCCATTGTCATGTGTTGCATACGTTAAGCTGTTTTCAACATATATTTTGCGATCGCCTCGCCAACAAGGAGCGACGCTGGGAAGACTGAGCCCTACGGGTCGATTCGGGCATGGGGCTGTCTGCAGAAAGGAAGGAGAGTTTCCCCTTCTCTCGGCATTGACGTAGGCTTTGAAAGTTCGCTTCGGATTTCTGTTCTCAACCTTGCCACGCGCCAGGGCACCCGTGCGACGAGCGAGCCTGCAAAGTCCTCCCTTCGCCGCCGGCTCCCTCACCCCGGCGGGGCCACGAGCCAAACTTGAGCGGGGAATGGCCGGCTTGGCCACTTCGGGGGCTGCACAAAGAGCGCGGTTTGGGAAGGCACATCTGTGCCCCGGACAGCTGGCGAGGGGCGCTTTTCCTCGTGGTCTCTGCCCACTAGGCCACCCGGGCCGCGCGGGGCCCGAGGAGCCCGCCCTTTCCCGGCCGCGGACGACCGGACTCTCCACCCCGGGACAATGAAGGCCATTCGGGAGAACGCCGTTCCCATCCATTCCCCGCGCCAGATTAGTAGCCTGGGGACTGAAAGCCGGGGACCCTGGCGGGGTCCGCGCGCTTCCGACGCTCCCGCCCCCAACCCCCGCTACCCCACACTGCTCTCTTCAGTGGCACTCCTGGACCACAAAAGCCGGAGGGTGGGAGCCCCAGGGTCCGAGGAGTATAAAGCCGAAGGCTCGGAGGAGGGGGCTGCGTCCGTCACGAGTGGCGTCCCCAGCCCTCCGCGGCCCGGCCCGGAGACGCTTTCCAGGGGCCGCGCGGGAGACCCACGTGTGCGAGCCCCGGGTCGGAGGCGAACTAGGATGCGCGCACCGACCTGAGAAGCGGCGAAGCGGCAAAGCGGCTGGCTTTGTCCCGCAGCCGCCCCGCCCGCCGGGATCAGGGGCCGGGGACCGGAGCTCACCTCTCTGCTGGCACTGCGCGGCGACCCAGAGCAGCGAGGCCAGGAGCGCGACCCCCGCGCCGCCGCCACGCATCTCGTCGGCGCCGCTCCGGTGGCTCGGGGAAGAAAGGCGCTGCCGCGCGCGGGGGACCCGGCAGAGCGCGGGGCACCCTCCGCAGAGCGCGAGTCTGTCGCTTCCCCGCCGGCCACTCGCTGCCTCGCCCGCCCCTGGGACACACCCCCGCCGACCTCCCCCGGCCCCTCCCCTCCCCTCTCCTCTCCTCCCCTCCCCTCCCCTCCCCTACCCCTTCCCCCTTGCCCTACCCCCGCCCCAGCCCAGGAGACCCCTCCCCCAGCCAGGCCCCTGTGCTCGGCCCGGCAGAACCTGCGGGGACCGGCCGCTCCGGGCCGCGCTTCAGCTGTCCGCCCACCCCCAAGTTAGGCGTGGGGGCGCCCGGGTCCGAGTTGGGGGGTGGGCGGAGAAAGTGGGCTGCGAAGGAGGAGAAAATCTGCTCAAGCTGGCCCGGGCGGGTGGATTCCGAGAAAGTATGTGCCCCGTTGACCCTTCCCGCCCCGCTGCGGCTCTGCAGCCCCGGCCGGCCCGGAGCGGAGCATGGCCGTCAGCCTCCCCTCCCAGACGGGACCCGGGGCAGGGGTGACCGGCCTCCCCCTCGGCTGCTGGCACAGGACTGTGTGAAGATTTTTCAGAAAATAAGTTGTAACTTGTTTCCCGTTTTCTCTAAGGAAGGCAAGAAAGGCCGCTTGGATTCCATTATTATTGGCTTACCCTTACTGCTGGAGAAAGAGGTCTCACTTTCTGGGAAATTTATTAGTATTAACCCGAGATGTTAACTGCTTTGTTCTTTTTTTACCTACATCTGGTCCCCGTTAAACAATTTTTAATTTCCTCTCATTTTTTTCTAATGCTTCTATAAAGGTATGCATAACACTTTGCGGATCTCTCTTTCTCACAATATAAACACACGAGATAATAAAAGTCCCTTTGTAGGGTCCCACTCTCTCATTTTGTCTATTTTTCTTTCTTTCTTTTTTTTTGGGGGGGGGCCCTGATAGGGAGATAATTTCATCTCAGTTGAGTCAATCAATTTGACAACTACCAATTCCAGTTTTTCTACAGACACTTCGTTAAACACTTAATGAATAAAATATCACTATAATATTAGCAATTATTTTTAAAGGAACAGAAAGGTAGAATTTGGCCCTTTAAAAAAGGATGCGGTATAGTTTAGTGAGAAGGGACTCATCGCAGTACCACATTTAAAAAACAGACTTTTTTTTTTCAAAAATTGGCACCTGGGCTAACAACTGTTGCCAATCTTTTTTTTTTTTTCTGCTTTTTATCTCCCTAAACCCCCCCTGTACACAGTTGTATATTTTAGTTGCACGTCCTTCTAGTAGTGGGATATGGGACGCCGCCTCAACGTGGCCTGACGAGCAGTGCCATGTCCTCGCCCAGGATCCAAACCCTGGGCCACCGCAGCCGAGCGGGCGAACTTAACCACTCGCCCTGGAGCCGGCCCACAGACATTCTTAACTATTACAATATTTAAGTGTTAAGTATCGAATTATCCAATCAGTGATTAAGTATTTAATAAGTAAGTAAGTATTAAGCATTTAAGTGTTAAAATACAGAATTGTAAGTATTATAAGTATTCTTTGTGCCACGAAGAATAAACATTGTGGGCACACACGTTTACACCCCTACATATATATCTTTGGTGTGTCTTACGTGCTTTCATATAGATTATCTCAGTGATCTGTACCCTTCTGTCAGGTGGGCAGATAGCTACCCATGTGCCAGAGAGGAGGAAATGAGTTCAGGGAGCCGAGATCCCCATGTCAGCAAATGTTCAGTGGGGAGCAGACTCCAGGTTTGAGTTCCAGCCCAGACTTTTCTGCATCGCTGCGCTGAGAAGGTGGTGGAGGAGATCAAAGAACAGGAGGAATGGCAAGGGGTCACTGTCTCCCCAAACCCTGGGTTCCTAGAAATTCAGTGCAGGCTTCCATCAGACCTGTCTCTGAACTGCAGACAGGGAACTCGTGCTTGCCATTTCAAAGGAAACAAAGGGTCAGCACATTTGAGAGGAAGAGGGAGCATCAAAAGTTGCAACTGGGCTCAGAGTGTCACTGCTGAAAATTAAGCAGAAGGATTTCAGCAGAAGAATTTCAGAAGCCAATTTAATGAGCAAGTATGGATCAGATGGAATACTAAAAATGTCACAATTCTTCATGTCTGAGATAACCCTGAAGTACAAATTTTCCTATTCTTTAGCATGCTTGGCAATATCTAAATTATCTATAGCACAATGAGTGTTCAGGAGTGGCCTCTTCAAGCTGAAAATGAGTATAAGACCATTGATGTTTTGTGAGAAAGTAGAAATTCAGCTCAACTAGGCACACAAAGATGCTTGCTTCAAAGTCACCTATAAATAATGAGCAATGAAAATGCCTAAATGTCAAGCCACAGTTAAACGGTTAAGTAATTCATAGCAAATCTATATGATAGGCTATTATATAGCCATTTTTAAAGTATGAAACTTTTAAAATTCGCAAAAAACATACAGAAGAAAACAGTTGTGTTCAGCTGATAAGAGGGCGAGAGGTGGTGGGGGTGTTGCAGGTCGTATGAAAGATAGTGGCACCCCAAAGATGAGCATGTCCTAACGGCTGGAGCCTGGGAATATGTTCTATTACCTGACAAAATGGACTTGGCAGATGCAATTAAATAATATGTGGAGATGAGGTGATTTTTCTAGATTATCTGGGTGGGCCCAGTGTAGTCACTGAGGTCCTTATAAGTGAAAGAGGGCGGTAGGAGAGTCAGAGGGGCTCGGTGTGAGGACTCAGCCTGCCACTGCTGGCTTGGAAGACGGAGGAAGGGCACCTTGAGCCCAAGGGGTACAGTAGCTTCTCGGTGCTGGAAGGCAAGGAAGCAGATACTCCCCAGAGCCTCCGAAAGGAACCAGCTCTAAGGCCGCCTTGACTTCAGCCACGTGAAAGTCCGTTTTGGACTCCTGACCTCCAGAAGTGTAAGACAGTAAGTTTGTGTTGTTTTCAGCCACTGAGTTTGTGGTAACGCATTACAGCAGCCGCAGGAACTAAAACGTAGATAAAGAGACTCTCTCAGAAATCAAGTGTAAATGATGTTGGGGAAAAATAGTGAATAGCTATATTAAAATCTGAGCAGGTAGTGAAGATTCCATTCATGTCTGTGATGAGGAAAAGGTCAGAAAAAGGAAGAATTGGAAGAAATTGCATGAATTATTAGGGAGAAGAGTCAGAATAGAAGTTCTCAGAGCACAGTAGCAGAGGACAAGCTGGAGCCTGGGGAGGCACGGGTCTGCTGTCCTGAGGGACGGGGAGGGGTAGGAGCTTTGGGGTTTCCTGCAAGAAGTGGTGTGCCATAAACTCGCTGAACAGTTGGGTGTGGCAGCTATAAAGTGAGAAGCCAGGCTCTGTTTATAGCCCTAGGTGACAGACAGCTCAAAATCCAGGCTCGTCTTCTGAGCACTTGATTACCCAGGTGGGGCCTGCGTTTCCAACCTCCTTCGCAGCTGGGCGTTGTTGATGCAGATAATCAATAACTAACCTCGAGATAAGAGAGACAGAGTGATACTTAATCAAGCAGCGGGTTAGTCCAAAAGCACTCCTTTCCATAGGGAAGAAAGCACTCCGGAGAAGTGTGGATTACCGCGCTGTTATACACTGTCTCAGAACAAAGCGTATACATCAAGAGTGACAGGAATATAATTTTTTTTTCCCCAAAGTTGCGAGGAGATGTTTCACCACTTTTTAGCACATATTACAGCAGGTTAACTCGACCTTAGTTGTCTGGGAAGAAAAGTTTATCTTCAAAGAAGTTCTGTGTCAGCGTCAGAGAGAGGGAGGCACACATCCCCGTCTTTAATGAGGGCGTCCTCTGCTTTGGAAAGTGTCTGAAGCAGATGTAGAATGCATATTTGATGGGCCATAAGTCAGGCTGCTCTGGGAAAAATAAGTCTTAGGCCTAATCAGATTTAAACCAGAGTGGCTTCCCATATACCTCAATGTGTGAAAATATTATTATTTTCATCAGCATAAATCTGTGTTAGTTTTCCTAGACTACTGTAACAAAATATCACAGATTGGGGGCTTAATCTACAGAGATTTATTTCCTCACAGTTCTGGAGGCTGCAAGTCCAAGATCAAGGCTCCAGCCTGTTTGGTTCCTGGTGGGAGCTCCCTTCCTGGCTCGTGGAAGCCCACCTTCTTGCTGTGTCCTCGTACGGCCTTTCCTCTGTGTGTGCAGAGAGAGAAAGCTCTCAGTGTCTCTTCTCATAGGGACACCAATCCTACTGCATCAGGGCCTGATCCTTATGATCTCATTTACCTTAATTGTTTCCTTAGAGGTTCCATCTCCAAATGTGGGCACACTTGGGAGTTAGAGTTTCAAAATACGAATTTTGAGGGGCCACAAACGTTCAGTCCGTCACAGACTCTGACTAAGTTCAGGCCAACAGGATGTGAGCAGAAGTGGTGTCAGCTTCAGGCCTCCTCAGACTGAGGAAGACCTCCCTGCCCCACATGCTGGGTCTTTCCTCTTCCCACGGGCTTAAACTCCATGTTGTTCCACCACACAGCTTCATCCCCATGGGTGGGGCCGCTCCTGGAAGACGGCGAAGCGATGAGACAGAAGAAAAGCGAACAACTCCATGAAACCGCCTCCTTGCTGGCGGACTGCATTATGGAAGAAAGAAAGAAAATATTATCTAAGCTAAGCCATTGTGCTTTGCAGTCCTTTATAAAGGCAACCTAGCCTTTCCTGAATGTATCCTAGAATCTGAGCAACGAGGCTATCGTCTGTGCAGCTAACAAAAGCAAATTATCATGACTTTCCACCAACTATTTTGAAATTAAAAATAGAAACTTATTAAGATTGCTAAGCTTAATTAATGAAGTAGCTAGTCTGCAAGAGTGAGTTCCAAAATAAAATAAACCAAATCCTGCCTCTAAGCCGAATCTTGCTGTGAGTGTACTCCAGGCCCGAGTAGAGTGCTTCTTTCTAACTCATTCTGAATGTCTTAACTTTGAATTTATTTTGATTCACATGTTATGTCCTCATTTCAATATTTCCCACAAGATTTTTCTTTTTTGATTTGATTTTTTCTTTTTTTCTCCGTGGCTTTTTTTGCCTTAAACATTCTGTCTCATATCTGCTTCAATGTCTGCGAAATTTTTGCTTTCCAAAATCTCATTGCTACTATTTGCTTGCAAGAGTACAGAACAATTAATGTCAGGAGCCTAACATGCCTTGCCTAGCCCAGAACAGTCTTACAAAAGGAGAGCATTTCTCACCACTCAATGTGGGCCTTTACCTTTGACCCTTTGACAACATTTCTCACTTTCTTTTTTTCTCTTTTTTTTGCTGAGGAAGATTCACCCTGAGCTAACATCTGTACCAATCTTCCTCTATGTTGTATGGGGGGTCACCACCTCAGCATGGCTGCCAACGAGTGGTGTAGGTCAGCACCAGGGAACCCAACCTGGGCCATCGAAGCAGAGTGCACCACTAGGTCATGGGGCCCGCCCCTGACAACATTTCTTACAGAATATTTCTTAAGGCAATGCTTTAGTTTCTCCACTGTGTGGGACATCCATGGGGTGATCTAACCACATCCCCATATGCTTTCTGAGAATTGCCTTCCCATGATTCTGTGGTTACCACAGGAAGACCCAATTTGTACAACACGACCTTATCTCACCCACCCCTACCTGGGCCACTGCTCCCTGTGGACTGGCCAGTCGGTCATTATCTGAGACCTGCCTAGGCAGCATACTTGAGCCTTAGCACCATCTGGTTTCCAACTTTCCTTACATCCACATGCCAATAAATTTTCTTCTTTCTTTAACTACTTTGAGTTGAGTTTTTGCACTTAAAACTGAGTCCTAATACGTGTTTTTATATTGATATACCTTCCATTACTGATCATAGCGTCTGCTTTCTGATGCTTAATGGCTTCTTAAACAGCTTATAGTATTTTACATTTACGAATCTGAGTTTCCAGAGCATAACTTAAAAATACATTTAAATAGAATTTAACAAGGATTTCACACAAGAAAAAGCAATGATGAAAAATGCAGGAAATGAGCCAGCCCTGATGGTCTAATGGTTAAAGTTCAGTGTGCTCCACTTCCACAGCCCAGGTTCAGTTCCTGGGCGCAGAACCACACCACTTGTCTGTCAGTAGCCAGGCTGTGGTGGCGGCTCACACAGAAGAACTAGAAGGACCTACAACCAGAATATACAACTATGTACTGAGGCCTTGGGGCGGGGGTAAAAAAAGAGAGGAAAACTGGCAGCAGATGTTACCTCAGGGTGACTCTTTCCCAGAAAAAAAATAAATAAATAAAATAAAGTTCCATTAAAAAAAATGCAGGAATAAGACTGCCTGGGACGAAATACCAGCTCCCACATACTTGACTGAGTGATCTTTGGAAAATTATTCAACTTTCTTGTCCTCAGTTTCTTCATTTGTAAAATAGGGATAAATATAAGACCTACATCAAAAGGTGAGAATCATGGTTCTTAGCACAGGGCCCAGCATCAATAAGTATTCAGTAAATATTTCCTTCTACTATTGTCGTCATGAGCATGATGCTGGATTAGGGGGCACCGTTGGACAGCTACTGTAAGACCACAGTGAAGAAGGGCAGATTTGTCAGCACAAGCTGGTAAAAGGCAATTGGACACATGTGAGGAGAGAGACTATTATTCACCTTCTTATGTACGTGGAAGAGGCACAGGAGAACGGAGGGGAAAAGTAAACTACAAAAGAACGTCTTCCTGAAAGCTAAGTAGTAGATAAAGGTGAAAAGAAAATAGCTGCCAGCTCTAGCAAAACCAGAAAGATTTTTAAAAATTGGCAGGGAATTGGTCTTTTGGGAACTTAGCAAGTGTGGTTTTTTTCCTCAAGGAAGAGGAAGCCAGCCTTGGGGGAGTCTGGGAGACAGCTGTTCACAAGGACATGTAAACAGCATTTGTCCCCTGGACTCTGCAGGACATCCCACCTGCTGGGGATCTGTAACAATAAAAACCTTCAGCAGGAAAGTTAGACTTTGAAATCAGAATTTGCAATTGTAGCAGCATACGAGAAATGTATAGCTGGACGCCAATTACCTGAAAAGAAATAGACATTTATAAAGATACTTGTTATTGTGTCATTTTCATCTGCTCCGGTTTTGGAGAAGGTGCTTACAAACCATCACCGTTATTGGTGCTTCCTTCTGTTTTTATTAAGTTCTCTTTCTGTTCACTCCTGGTAAAGGCAAATGTTGTACAATATTCTGCAGTTTCGGTTTTCTGAGCACTGCTTTTCTCCATGTTTGCCTCAAGAACCCTGTCTTCTGTCATTTTATCACAACTTCTCCAGACCTTTCATCAAAAGCCGATTGATAGTCAAATAATGTGTAAACCTAGCAATGGTCTAGTGGTCTAATGGTCTAATGGTCGAGACAAGATTCAAATTTTAGGAAGATGGTGTTACTAAGAAATAGGATTTGTTGTAGGAATAGGTGGCGTTCTTTCATCAAAAGGTCCTATACAGAATAGAGCAAGTAGTTAGTCCTGGGAAGTAACATCCAATATTGGAAAGTCAGAAGACCCAAGATTAAAATTATGTTTCTGGAAAATATTGGCTATTTGTCTCTTAGACAGATTGATTACCTTCTCTGAGCCTCAGTGTTTGTTCTCTGTAAAATCTGAATAACAACATCTCTTACTGGATGCCTCTGATGACAGTAATAAAAATAACAGCTATCGTGTGTTGAATCTTAAAAATGTACTTTACACCCATTATCTCACTTATTTGGCTTGAATCTCCAGCTCTACCTGTCCCGGGACTGCATTTTCGCAGCCGAATGAGGCTGGAGAGCCACACTGATCTGTTTCTCTTCAACTCATACCCACAGTCCTTAAAATTGACCTTGAGAATTGCCTGGCAATCACATGACTTGCTCTGAACCGTCCGCTTTCCGCTGAGCAACCCCATCCTTTCAGAGCTCAGCTGCCTTTCCCCCGGCTAGGATGCCCATTCTTTCCTTTCGCCACCTGTTGAATTCCTGGTCATCCTTCAAGACCCAAATCAAACATCTCCTCCCCTAGGTAGCCTTCTGTGACTGTTCCAGTGTTCACGGGCTGCTTGCTCCTTTGTGCCCCCAAAGTACTTTGTAATACAATCTCTGTTGTGACCGTTCTGCTGATTTTATTAGCATATTTTTCACGTTAAAGAAGGAACTTATGCCCCTTTTCATTTTATTTTATCATAACACTTACCACAGTGTCGGAAACTTGACAGACGTTTGTTGAATGGGCAATAACGTTGTCCTATTCAATAATCTGTAATAATGTTGTAGCTCTTGTGTATGTGCTATGATCCAAGCATTGTGCTAAACATGTTACATAAGTTATCTCAAAGGTGAAAGAAGGTTATATAAGCTAGTAAGTAAACTTAGAGTTCTGAATTACAAGCAATGAGAGCTGACTCTGGCCACCTTTAAAAAGGGCAAGTTAATTAGAGAAATATCTGTGGGGTGGGGAGAATGGGGTTCAGAGAATCCACAGGAATCTGGAGGATGGAGCTTGGAGAACACACAGAAAGTGAGAGAGCCACTGATGCAACAGGACCATGGCCAAGGTCATTCACCCAAACAGTGCGGCTGAAGCTGACTATAGCACAGTGAGCCATCTGACCTTCAAAGGTTTGCTTCCTCTTTGTTTCACTAGCTGGAGTTTCAGAACCCGGGGAACCAGTAACTGGTTAAGCTTAAATTGTGTACCCAAGTCGGGGTAGAAGAGGCATTGACCCCTTCTCGTCCAGAGAGGGTGCTGGGAGTGAAAAAGAGGGAAGAAGGTTTTACACCATAGGAAATCCTCCCTAAGAAGAGAACAGAGTGGTCAGAGGAGGAAGGTAGGATTGGACAACAACCAAAATAGCAAATGTCTTCTCCAAGTAGTCAGGAAGAGCTTTATGGAGAGAGGGACATTTAACAGTCACTAAGGAATCAGTATTTCTTGGAAGGCAGAACAAAAGATAAAAGGCTGTGGGGAGCAGCCTAAGCAAGGAAACAGAGAAAATGGAACAGGCCTGGAGGCCAGGGCCACAGGCCAACTGTATGGGACACAAGCTGATGGGCCTCCTTGGGTCCCATCAGTGCTGGACCGACTGGGGACCTACCGTGGGCTTTCTGGCCCTCTGCTCTGGCCTCTTCTGACAGCTGCTGGAGTTCTCCCTCCTCTTTACACTTTTGGCCTTGGTTGAAACACCACACTGCACAGCATGAGATTTGGCCCCCAAAGCAGCTCCTGAATGGGACAGATGCTAAAACCCAGAAGTGGGGGAAGTTTATTCCCTGTAGGGTAAATTTTGACCAATGAAGAATACAACACAAAGGGAGCCAGGCAGAAATTCCTCCTGTTTCTCTCTACCACGCACTGCTTAAAGGTCCCGTGTCTCCTTGCAGCCCATCTGGAGAAGTCCAGTGTGCGGACACCCTGCCAAGCCCCTCCTGAGTTCCTTCTGGCTCATCCTGAAGCAGAACAAGCACCTGATGTCTCACTCCACGTTGCTTCCCATCTCTCCTTCCTTCTCTCTGCTTTCTCTTCTTCTCTGTTGCCATGGATTTTACTTTTCAAATAAAGCGCCAGCATTTTAATCTTTGCCTCAGCGTCTGTTCATGGAGATACAGGGCTAAGAACAGGCCCTCCTGAAGGGAGCAATTCATGAGAAGTGGGAAACAGGTTTACATACTGCCAAGTGGCCATGATGTATAGGAAGAAACGTAGGGTGAGGAGCTTGAGCTTGAAGCTGAGGTGATGTGATGTTATTATAGATTCTTGAGAAACAATAAGAGAAACAATAAGACCAAAGTCTTTCATAGGAAAATCTACCTGCTAGCAGTAAACAGAGTGAGGTCAAGGGAAATGGAAGGTGGGTGACTGGCACAAATGGAGGTTGAAGTGGAAAAGACACAGCCAACAGGAGTGGCAGTGGGAATGAGGAAGAAAGAGAATAAAATGAGATTTCAAAGGAAGAAACATGACTTAGTAACTAATTGGGTACAGATGATAAAGGAAATTGGGGATTTAAAATTTTCTTTGAGAATGAAAAAGATAGGTTAGATGAGAAGGTAAGCCAATGGGAGAGGAAATAATGAGTACGTTTGATTGTTGTAGTTCATATATTACCAGACAGTCAAATGGAGATGTTAGAAAAACAGCTGGAAATTCAAGACAGATGGAGAGTTCAGTCTCTCTGCATGATCATAAAGCTACGGACACAACTGAGCTCACAAGGTGGGACTGTCAGAGAGAGGTCACCATAAACTCAAGTGAAAACAAGAAGGCAGAGAAAGGGAGCTCCTGGCAGATGGTCAAAGCCTTCTGTGAAAAGGTGAAAGCTGGAATAAGGAAATTTGGGAAAGGACAAAGGATATAGTGATGGCTGTGGTGAGTACTCCAGGAAGATATAGAGAAGATGAGTGACACGCACATCACTGAGCACTCGCCATGCCAGCTGCTTAATCTTCACACGCAAAATAAATATTATTTCCATTTTATGGGTAAAACAGTAGAGGATAATCAACTTGCTCAAAGTCACACAGCTAAAAAGGGTTTCAGTTAGTTTTTGCTGTGTCACAAATCACCCCCAAACTTAATGACTTAGAGCAATAATCCTTTATTTTCCTCAAGATGGTTCTCCGGGTTGACAGTTTGGGCTGGCTCAGCTGGCTGCTTTTTCTGCTGGCCTTCCCTGGGCTCATTGCTGTGTGGCAGTCAACTTCAGGTTAAGGAAGTAGGTGATGTGGGGAGCCACAGCTGGGCTGCATGGAGCTGAATCACAGGATCGCGCTGTAGTCAAAGAATGCCGATAGATACAGTGAATTAGAAATTAAAACAAAATCAGAATTCGAACAAAATATCCAAGGTAACGGGAATGAAGAGCAAATCTAATGAGTGTGGTAGGGAGCGGTTGCTGACAGCACATCATAATGACAATTATTAGAGCGAACAGCTACTGAGCATTTGCAGGGGTCGGGTCCTGCTCTGAGGGCTTTTGCACATTATCTCCTTTAATCCCCACAACTAGCCTCTGAGACAGGCACAGGCACACAATGCCTGAGTAGCTTAACCAAGAGGAATTCAGGCAGAGGGCTTAGGAATTTGGAATTTGGAAGAAATATTTGATCTGGCGATTTCAGTCTTGGTGTAGATGTCTTATAATAATAAATTCCAGGCTATGATGCTGTTGGCTGCTGATCAATATGAAGAAAAAATCGTGAAAGTGAGGAGGGCAGGAACTATGAGACTAACACCCTGAAGACTCATCAACATAGGTGTTGAAGTCAATAAGAGTAATGATGGATAACGAGACATAAAATGAAAAAGGAAGCAAACAAAGTCCTGAAAGCTCCAGTGAAATATAGGATGTGAAAAGGTTATACAACACCGTGAAACAGAAAAATAAAAGACAAACACAGCAGAGGACATATGGTCAGGATATGCTAGGTTATACTGCAGTGACAAACAACTCCCAAACCTCAGAAGCTTCAAATAACAGAGAAGTCTTTCTTGATCACTGTGGCTTAGCAGTGGGCTCTGCTCACTTTTGTAACTCTGGAGTCCAAGCTGCTGGAGGTTTTAACACATGCTTGCATAATCACTGAGGCAGCAAGAGAAATAAATCTATACTAGCTCTTCAAGTTTCAATTTACGTTTCATTGGCCAAGGCAAATCACCTGGGCTTACCTAACCTCAGGGGAATCCTATCGTCTGCCTGAAAGTGGAGGAGGACCAGCATATTTGGAGAAATAGAGCCACTGACAACCACACAGAAATTCATGTGCATTATTCTAAGACATGCTGGGCAGGCACAAAAGAACAAGAACACAGCTCTAGGGACCCAAGCTGAGCCTGAAGAAGATGAAAATGAAGAGCAAGAGAGACAGAGATGGGTGATGAGGCCAGTTAGGGGTGAGCAAGATCTAGCCAGGCTAGGATCAAAAGCACGGTCAGGGTCGCTCTCCGAAAGGTAGTTGTGCAGGTGGAGGATGCTGAAAATAGGGAAGCTTATTATTAGAGACCCCCCCCCCCCCCCCCCGCCATCCAGAAAACTTTATTCTGTGTTAGGATGGGGAGGTTGTTTTCCTTCTGGAACAGACATCCTCCAAGTCTATCCTGGGATAAAGCATTACCAGTTCAAGGGGCGGAATGACAGCTGTGCTAGGGGCAAGAAGGCCTTAAGTACCAGAAGTGACCAGAGTCACATTATTCCCAGGGCTTGGGTCTCTACAGCTGGGCATGTGCCAGGGGCTCTGACTGAGACCTTTGGAAAAATAAAATATTTCAGCTGTTAATAGGTTTCTAGGTTAGGCTCACCGTCAGAGTTCTTCAGAAGGTCTGGCTTTGTGCTTCCTAACAACTAAGACAAAAGTGAAAGTTCTAAGGGCTATGTAATTTTCGTTTTCTAATAAAAGATGTCTGCAGAGACACACCTTTAAGTATAAATAAACTCAAGAAGGAATTAATTATTTGTGAGTTATCAACATAATGGACAATATTTTTAGTTACAGGTCTCCACAAGACAGTGCTCTTCAAGCAGATTCTTATATCGCTCTTGTTTAGAGCCCGGGCCACAGCTTCCCATCTGTAATTCAGGAAGGGCTGTCCTGAAGGACAAGGCCTGTTGAGATAATGAGGTCAGGTCTGTTTGGTTTTTGATTACCAACATTCCTAAGGTATTTAGGACCCAGGGAATCTAGAAGAATGCATTGATTATTTTCCTACTAGATGGTCTTACTTAAATATCTGATGTTTCAAGTGGGCCTGTGCCTGAATTCTCTCACAACTACCACTAATGCACTATGAGTAGCAGAACAGGAGTTACGCATGGCTCTGTAACTCACCCATGAAAAGCAGTGGTCCTGAAGTCCACAGAGAAGCAGGCGCCAGCCTGGGCCTGTTGTAATGAGAACCACTGGTGCAAGGCATTCTTCCTAAATTTCAGCAAACACATCAGAGAAGGAAGCAAAACATATGTAGTGGGAAAAAATAAACAGATTTCAAGAGCAAAGCAGCATATGTCTTTCCTCTCTGAGAGTTAGGCCAAAAATGCCCTCCCTTCAAAGCCAGAGGACAAGCTAAGCAGCCAAGGATTGAAAACAAAATAACCCATATGGAGGGAAGGAAAAGAGAAGTTTCAAGAAGGTCATATACCACATGTGCTGGCACAGTGTCACAACTTGTTCAAGGGGGAGCTTGCTCTACTCTTCCCTAAATTGCCAGCTCATTGAGCCAGAGGATTGGCTTGAAATATGTCTTTTAATTGAAGAGCTATTTTTCATTAACATTCTGCACAGCTTTGGTCATCAGGAATGTTTCCATAGGCAACTGCTATTCACGAAAGGCTGGATTTTAATTATGAGATGAAGATTATATATGGCTAATTTTAAAAAAGAAGCTAGTGTTTTCCAAAGCCTGTATATATGACCCTGGGTAGAAGACACTGCTGGTTGTAACCCACCTTCCTTCTTGCTAACAAACGGCCAGTTTATCCGGTTTAAGATGGAAACTTGTGCTTGAGGGAAGATGGGTTCTTTCCCACCCCAGGAATGAATCTTGGTAAATTCAAATTAATTAGGGTAATTTTATTCTGTCTGCCAGTGATTCGCTTAGATACAGGCTCATGACTCAGTTCTTTTTTTAATCAGCGTTATTGAGACATATTTACATATATAATAACATCCAGCAATTTTAAGTATGCAATTTGATAAGATTGACAGGTGTAAACAGTCATGTACCAACTGCCACACTCATAACATAAAACATTTTCCTCACTCCCAAAGTTTCCTACTGTACTTTTGTAGTCAGTTCCTTACCCCACCTTCTAGAAACAACTGTTCTGCTTTGTGTCGCTACAGGTTAGCCTTTTCTAAATTGTCACATAAGGGGAATTATACAGTATGTAGTCTTTGTGTTAGTCCTCTTTCACTTAACATGGTAGCTTTGAGATTACTGCACGTTGTTGTGTGATTCAGCATTCTGGTTCTTTCATAGCTGAGTCTCTTTGCATCCATGTTATACCAAAATTTACTTACCAATTTGGATGACTCAGATTTTGGCTCACCTGCCTGAAGCTGTTGTGAATATCCAAGTACAAATCTTTCTGTGGACATGTGTTGTCATTTCCCTGGAGTAAATACCTGGGACTGAGACGGCTGAATCACAGGGTAAGTATATATGAACTCTTTAAGAAGCTGCGAAAGTGCTTTCCAAACTGGCATTCCCGTCAACGATATACAAGCTTGCCAAGATTGCCAGTTGCTCCACATCCTCACTTATATTTAGAATTGTCACTCTTTTTAATACCAACAATTCAAGTAGTGGTATCTCAGTGTAGTTTTATTTGCCTCTACCAATGACAGCAAAAGGTGTGATATGATAATGAGCATCTTCTCGTGTGCTTATTTGCCATTTGCGTATCTTCTCTGGTGAAGTGTCTGTTCAAATCTTTTGCCTATTTTTTTTTAAAAACTCAGTTGTCTTCCTAATAGTTGGTTGTAAAAGTCCTTTATGTATTCTGGATATAAATTCTTTACCAGATACGTTTTAAAAATATTTTCTACCAGTATATGCTTGTCTTTTCATTTTCTTAATAGTGACTTTTTTAATTAAAAGATTTTACTTTTTTAAGAACACTTTTAGATTTATCAAAAAATTTGGGCAGATAGTACAGTGTGCCCATATTACCCCCTCCCCCTACATCATTTCCCCTATTATTAACATCTTATATTACTATAGTATATTTTTTGCTATTAATTAACCAATATTAATACATTATTATTAACTAAAGTCAATGACTTATCCAGATTTCTCCCGTTTTTACCTCATGTCCTTTTCCTGTTCTAAGACTCCATCCAGTATGCCACGTTATATTTAGTTATGCCTCCTCAGGCTGTGAAAGTTTCTCAGACTTTCCTTGTTTCTGATCACCGTGACAGTTTTGAGGAGTACTGTGCAGGAATTTTGTAGGATGTTTTTCTATTGGAGTTTGTCTGATGTTTTTCTTATGTTTAGATGGCAGTTATGGGTTTGGGGAGGAAGATGACAGAGGTGAAGTGCCATTTTCATCACATCTTATCGTATTGTCACATTACATATAGGTGCTATCTACATGATTTATGGCTGTTTTGATGTTGACCGTGACCACCTTGCTGAAGCAGTGTTTGTCGCGTTTCTCCGATGTAAAGTTACTCTTCTCCCCCTCCCCATGTTGTGTCCTTGGGAAGGAAGCCACTGTGCATGGCCCACACCTCCAGAGTGGGAATTGTGTTCCCCTCCTTTATAGCATCTACATAATTTCCCTGGAATTTTTCTGCAGAGGAGATTTGTCTTTTCTCCCTCATTTGATAATTTGTTCATATCAATATGGACTTGGATAATTATGTTATTCTTTAGGTTAGGATCCAACTGTTCTTTCTTTATTTTGTGGCTAAATTTTTTTCTCCAGCTTTGGCCGCTGGAGGATCCCTCAGTTGGCTCCTTTGACATACCCCTATCATGGTGAGTTTGCTTTTTGTTTTGTTTCCGTTTTGTTTTTTGAGCACTTGCTTACTTTCTGGCAGTACAAGGTGTTCCAGTCTCATCTTTTGTATTTCCTGACCCAGGACTAGAATCAGCAATTTCTCCAAGGAATCCTAGTTCTTTTTGTTGGAGAATGGTTTTAGAAACCAAAATCTGGACGCTGGCTGTGCTTGTTGTTACTAGTGTGTCATTTCTCTTTGACCCTCTCAGCTGACAAAGCAAAGAAATATATGTGTGTATATTAACTTGTATATATAACTTACCTATAAATATTAATATGCATAACCATTTTTATTTCTGTTAGGTTAAACATGAGTTCTTACCTGTGTCTCCAATTCTGATCCATTACCACGGGGATCATTCTAGCTTTCTCTCTCTGACTATCTCTAAATTCATACTCCGGAAGCTAAAAACCTGTCTCCTACCACTTGCTGTTCATTTACTTAATTGTTCAATTCCAGTATACATGTATCAGAATGTGTACATGTGTCAGCAGTATCAGAATTGTTGACTCCTTTGGAAAATAATTTTATCAACCAGAGTTAGAATGAAGTTCCTTTTGCCTTTAGTCTTCCTGACTGCATTCATTTCCAAAGTTTCTTAGGTCCACTTCATTTTCTCCCACCCTGCTTAGTGAGATTGTTTCATCCCTATATAGTACACTTGATTCTCTTGTCACAGTTTGTATTCTTTCCTGGAATCTCCAACCTACTAAATAATTATTTTTAATTTGCATACATTGAGCTCCACTCTCTGTGTCATACAGTTCTATGGGTTTTCACAAATGCATGCCATGTATCCATTATTGCTATGTGATGCAGAATAGTTTCACCATAATAGTGACTTTTGAAGAGTAAAATTTTTAACTTTTGACACAGTCAAAATGCCTAATTTTTCTCTTACAGTTTGAGCTTTTTTATGTTCTACTTAACATATCATGCCTAACCGAAGGTCACATAGATTTTCCCTATGTTTTGTTCTAAGTTTTATAGTTTTATTTCCTATATTCAGCTCTACAATGCATTTCAAGTTACACCTTGTGTATTTTGTGAGGTAAGGGTCAAGGGGCTTTTAAAAATATATAGATATTTCATTGTTCTAGCATTATTTGTTGAAGAAAATATTCTTTCTCCATTGAATTATCTCAGACCCCTTTGAAGATCAATTGATCAAATATATGAGCCTATTTATGGATGTTTTATTTTGTTCCATTGGGCTCTATCTCTATCCTTATGGAAAAACCACACTGTCTTAATTACTATAGCTTTATATTAAGTATTGCAATCAGATGGAAAATGTGTTGTGAATTTATTCTCCGATTTCAAATTTGCTTTGACTATCCTAAATCCTTTGCATTTCCACATACGTTTTAGAATATGTTAGTCAATTACCACACACACACAGAAAGCTCACAGGGATTTTGATTGGGAATGCACAGATCTTTAGATCAATGATAGGAGAAGTAATGTTAATAAAGGTAAGTCTTTCAACGCATGAAGCACCCTATATCTCTCTATTTACAAAGATCTTCTGAAATTTCTCTGAGAATATTTTGCAGTTTTAGTCTACAGATTTTGCACGTACTGTTTTTTGTTAAATTTATCTCTAATTATGTCATGGTTTTTCAATGTTACTATAAATTGTGTTCTTCATTTCAAAGTGTTTATTGCTAGGTTTAAAAATATAATTGGTTTTTGTATATTGACCTTGTATCTTGTGACCTTGCTAAACTCACTTGTTAGTTCTAGTAGGTTTTTGTGGATTCCACAGGATTTTCTACATGAACAATCGTGTCATCTTTAAATAAAGACAGTTTTACTTTTTTGTTTCCATCTTAAAGCCTTTTGTTTCTTTTTTTTGCCTTAAAATTGCCCAGGCTAGATCTTCTAGTATAATGTTGAATAGAAGTGATGAGAGTGGATATCTTTGCTTTCTTCCCAATCAGATGGGGAAAGCATTGATTCTTTCACCATTAAGGATGATATTAGCTATAGGGTTTTTGCAGAAGTACTTTATCAGGTTGAGGAAGTTCCCTTCTCCTAGTTGTTGAGAGTTTTTATCATATAGATGTTGATTATTCTCAAATCATTTTACTGTATCTATTGAGGTGATCATATGGATTTTCTTTACTCTTCCAATGTATTAAATTAACCGTGCATTCCTTGTAGAAACTCCACTTAGTCATAATTTACTACTTAATGTATTACAAATGTATTACATTTTATATATTACTGGATTCCACTTGCTGAAATTTTGCTAAGGAGTTTTGTACTTATGATGTTGAGGGACATCAATTGGTGGTGTTCTTTTATTGTAACGTATTTTTATGGTTGTGGTATCAGGGTAATGCTGGCCTCCTGCTCTCCAGTACTCTACCCAGAAATCCTGGCAGGCTTGGTCTCTACACTCTGGTCTCAGTCTCCTCAAGTCAGCACGGCCAGCCGAATCTATTTTGGTTGTTCTTCCTGAGCTGTGTTCTGGAAACCATCTCCAGGCAATAACCTTCAGCATATGTAGGGCTCACCTCATTTATTTCCCTTCTCTCATGGATCCTAGTTCTGCACTGCCTGTTGTAGAACATCAGAAAACTGTTTTATGTATTTTGACCGGTTTTTTAGTTGTTTGATGTGAGAGGTTAAATCTAGTCTCTGTTACTAGATCATGGGCAGAAACAGAAATCCAGTGACCTAATTCTGGCTAATTAGACACAAGAAGAACTCTGCCATGAGGTTTAATATGCTTTTCCTTAGTATTAAAAAAGGGACAGAAGGAAGGGATGCCCTCTATTTTATCCTTTAGACATTACTGTTTGAGAATATGACACCTAGAGTTGTATGGCCGTCCTGTGACCACAAGGGTAGGAGCTGACACACTGGGGATGGCAAATAGAAATAGGCAAAGAATCTGGGCCCCTGAAGATATTGCTGGGCTATTGAACTAAACAACCTGGAGCCAGCTACATCTAGATTTCTTGTGATATGAGATACACTTTTTAATTGTTTAAACAAATTTTAGTAATATTTTCTGTTACTTGCAGCCAAACCATCCTGACACATTCTTGTAAATATACGTATCACCAGATTTTTGCCAGCTTGGTTCTTCTAGGTTGTTGGGTCATTTTGATTTTTTTTAAGTTGAATTAAATAAAAACGTATTGAGTGACACACTGTGCTAGGCATTGTAGGAGATATGGAGATACGTATTCTATGGTCCCTGCCTGTGAGGCACTTATCTCCTTGTATAGGAGAAAACAAAGTAACAAACTCATATGTGTACTAAAGAAACAATAGAATACACGTCATAAAAGGAGAAAACAATAACAGAGATGGCTAATAAAACTTTTGAGTGAATAATTGAGTGAATCCTGTTGAGTCTTCAGGAACATCTGCATGTGTCAAAACGTTAGGTGACATAAGCGAGCTTCTAACAAGCCCTCTACTGTGTTATCTGGCACATTCTATTAAATACTCTGTGTATTTAAGTTAAATGAGGGAGTAAAATGAAGCAAAAGAGTAAACTTTCCCAAATAATAAATTTAGTCATAATGACAATATATTTTCACTTGAAACATTGGCCTAATAATAGATTGAAGCATCTATATAGATAAAGGCAACTATGTATTTCTGGCTCAAATATATCTCCTTCTGCTGCTACTACTTAGATTTTTCAAATGATAGAAAAATCCTAAAAAGATCCTTCACTTTTCAGGAGCAAGTATAAAAAATTTTACTTCAACAGTTATTACTGTCATCCTATTGTTTTCTAAATTAGGTGTGGTCAAAAATATAATTAAGTCCTTTTTTGGAAAAAATTGTACTTGAAAAAATATGAAGGAGTTGGACTGTGCTTGTCCTAAGAAGCTAATCCTAACAATGCTTCTTCTTTTCCCACGATGTGTACAACTGGTTGAAACTTGTCCATGGACGTGCTTCAGATGATGTAGAAAATGTTACAGGAAAATCGCCAGAGTCATAAGTTAAATGGAACTACCTCTCAACAGCCAAGGGCAAGGAGAAAGAGTACCTAGCAGCCATGACCTCCAGCCAACCTTGGATGAGATACAATACAGCCTGGTGATAGCAGAAAGGGGAGATGTTGGCAGTAATGCCAACAGGACACAGGAAGTAGATGGCTGTGAAAGATCACCTCTGACACTTAGACAATTAAAACACAGGGGGCAGGACAATCGCCCTCCGACATTTTTTGATGGGGAAAAGACAAACATTTGAGGACAGTTTACTTCCCAAAGATGCTCCAGCTCTCTGACGTGATTTACATTCCAAAGACGTAAAGGACTGTCTGTCCTTGAAAACAGGATAGAGAGATGAACACGGGGGGACTGGTCACGTCTGCTGCTGTGTTCCACAGTGCGGTCTCAGGTACAGGTGATGAAGACCTTTAACCTGGCTGGCCTCCTCCTTCTTGTCCTTCACCTCAACTACAATCTCCACACTGCCCTACTCCTACCTGGAAAAAGTGTTGACCCCAGCCAAGTGGGCCCAGTTCCAGTGCATGCTCAGTAATGTCATCACAAATTCTTCACATTTTTCTTTAGCACTTTGCAATCTACAAAGTTTTCCCACATTCATTGTCTCACTTAAGCCATACAGCAAATCCATCTGGCGTTATCGTCTCTATTTTGTAGATGAGAAAACTTAGGCTCAGTGGAATTCCACCAGCTTATGCTCGTTGGATGGTGAGATGATGACGTTAGTTTCCTATTGCTGTGTAATTATCACAAATTCAGCAGCTTCAAACAACACTCATTTATCAAGTCACAGTTCTGTAGGCTAGAAGTCTGGATGGGTGCAGCTGGGTTCTCTGCTTAGGATCTCAAAGGCTGAAAGTGAGGTATTGGCCAGGCCGGGCTCTTATGTGGAAACTATGGGGGAAAATCCACTCCCAGGCTCATTCAGTCACTAGAAGAATTCAGGTCTATGTGGCTGTAGGGCTGAGGTCCCCATTTCCATACTGGATATTGGCTTAGGTCACTCTCAGTTCCAGAAACCACTCTCTGGTCATCACACAAGGTCTCTTCCACGTTCAAGCCAGCAAAAATGCACATTTTTAATGCTTCAAATCTCTCCAACTTACCCTTCTATGAGCAGCCTGAGTCAATTCTCTACTTCAAAGGGCTCTTATGATTAGATTAAACCCACCCAGATAATCTCTCTTTGGCCGTATAACGTATCATAATCACAGGAATGATATTTCCTCATATTCACAGTTTCCACCTGCAAGGGCAAGGGTCATTGAGGATTATTCTTAGAATTCTGTCTACCACAATGATGAGCATGCTCAGATTGGGGCAAGAAAGAAGAAGAGAGAAGAAATGTCCTTGAGGACACCTAGCCTCACTTTAGCTCACTCATGAAGTATTAGTGTGAAAGAAGGCCAAAAAAAAAAAAAGAGAGAGAGAAGGGCTAATTGGGCCTTTCCTAAGACAGTTAAAGCAGCGCAATCTCATATGAGTATAGGACCTCTTAATGCTCAGTGACCCTGCCAACCAACAAATGTGACCTAATCAGGGGCTGGCCCCGTGGCTGAGTGGTTAAAATTCCTCATTCCACTTGGGCAGCTCAGGTTTGTGGGTTTGGATCCCAATCACAAACCTACAGCACTCATCAGCCATGCTGTGGCAGCATCCCACATACGAAAAATAGAGCAAGATCGGCACAGATGTTAGCTCAGGGCTACTCTTCCCCATGCAATAACAGAGGAAGACTGGCAATGGATGTTAGCTCAGGGTGAATCTTCCTCACCAAAAAAAAAGTGACTAATCAATGCCTTGACCTATGGGATTAGCCTTTCCTGTTCTAAGAGAAAAGGGGCAGACAGTGAGGTCTTTCCTTAGCAGAGAACCAAGACTTTCTAAACCACATTTTCTCTAAGTCATTTTTGCCTGGAAATGTAGTTTTATGTTCAGGATGGTCCAGAGATGGGCTGGTATATACTGCTATCTGCATTTCTTCAAAACCATTCACTTATCTGCACTCTCATGAATGGACATGTAGATTGTTTCCGAAATTTAGATCTTAAAAGAGTCTGTGATGAAGATCCTTAAACATACATATTTACACACTTCTCCAAATACAAGTTATTTAGTGGTAATCTATACCTGAAATTTGCATGAAATTGTTAAGCAGGAGCAAACTTCTCATTATTCTTATATTTCTCACTATATTTCAATGCCAAGAGCCTAACTGCTTACCAAAATATAATTAAAAATAGTAAAGATGACTATATTAAATAACAAAGTGCCCAGAATTAGGCCCACCTTCAGAGGCTAAGGGCACCATCCTCTACAACACGGCCCTCACTTCACACACCAGGCACAAGTTCTGTAAGGTAGAAGCAACACAAATGTCCACTGATGGATGAACGGATAAACAAACCGTGGTCTATACATACAATGGAACATTATTCAGCCTTAAAAAGGAAGGCAATTCTGACACATGCCGTGACATGAATGAACCTTGGAGATACTATGCCAAGTGAAGTAAGCCATACGCAGAAGGACAAATATTGTACGAATCTACTTACATGAGGAACCTAGAGTAGTCAAATCCATAGAGGCAGAAAGGAGAATAGTGGCTATGGGGGGCTGGGGATTGGAAGGAAGGGGAGTTGTTGTTTAATGGGTAAAGTTTCAGTCTCAGATGATGAAAAAGGTCTAGATGGTGGCAATGGGTGCACAACAATGTGAATGTATGGGATGGCACTGACTGTACACTTAAAAATGGTTAAAATGGTAAATTTTATGCTATGTATATTTCACCACAATAGAAAATGTACATACGTTTTTTGCATTTTGATGTGTATTGCCAAATTGTCCTCCAAAAAAAGTTACTACTTTACATCTTTCTAGGTTTCCTAGAAAACTGAGACTGAGACAAAGCTTAAATGTTAATACTTTACTGAGGATGGAAGTTCTATTTCAGGCGAGAAAGAGAGAGGGAGAAAAAAGGAAATGGAAAAAGAAGGCAAGCAAATAAAAGACATGTACTACCGAGCGGGTCACAGCTTCTTGCAAACAGGCAGTTCCTTTGTCATGAAGACATCTCTGAACAGGTCATAAGGAACCACTGTGCCTTGGAACAGTCTGTTGGAAGGAATGAGGGAGAGAAATTACCAGCTACTTTCTCTCATTGGTCAAAGTATACACTATGGGTGGCTACGTTCCCTGTCCTTCCAGGCAGGGAGCAGCTGCTAGGGAAGCTAGATCCCATGCCCAATATGCATCAGCGAGTCAGGAAGTGGTGGGAGGATTAAGATCCTTCTTGGGTCCAGGGGCTGGCCTTCACCACAAGGAAGGTCAAGGCCACCTGTGGTGCTAAGTGATGCAGCCACTCTTGCCGAATCTGGAGCTTTCAATTGAGCAAGCAACCAAGGGCTTGGGAGGCAGATGGGGACAAGCCAAACTAAGGAAGTGAGCTATATGGTAGACACACAACAGTATGTGAGAAAGGTCCGTTTTCCCTCCGTCTCTTGCCGATGCTGAATATTATCAATCTTTTTTATCTTTGCCAACATATTAAGGAAAAGTCTGTATAGTTGTCACTTGTATTTGTATTTTTGATTATGTAATGCTGAAAAACGTTAAATAATAAATGTACTGCCTGTATGTATTTCTTCTTTTCTGAATTGCTTGCTTGGCTATTTTTCTATTAGGATATTCGTTATTTATTAAGGTGCAAGGGTTTATTATCTTAGAGATATTAATCCTTTGTCATTTATGTATTAGGAAGAGCAATAGGACTCATGAGTCAAGGACCTATTCCAGTCATATGAAAAAACCCAATGTTCTACTGACCCTTTCCACTTAGTGGGGAGAAGAATTTACCCAAGTATTTGATCTGGCCGGAGTTAAAAGAAAACTTCAATTTCAAAGCTTTCCCCAGTTCTTTATGTTACTAGGATGGAGATCTGGGATTCATGCCCCTTTTGTTTTGTAAAACACCACATGGGCCCTTTGGCTGCAACAAGTCCTTCCTGAGGTCGTCTAGGTGAGTGAGGGTTGCAACAAAGGAAACTAAATTTCCCTGCTTACAAGAATAATTTTTAGAGGTAATAAAAAAAAATTTAAATCTTCCCCTAATCACAGGGCTGGAAAGACAAGGTTTTGAGATGCCTGTGACCAGGGAGAAGAGTGGGGAGAGGCGGGGTCCCAGCAAAATGGCAGTGGTAGGGCCACCAATGGGTATTGAGTGAGAGTTTCTCTGAACTGAACAAGAGTGATGTGTTATATCGAATTCTAAAACAGTGCTCTACAGAAATGGCCTTTTCTTCAGAAAAACACTGCTCTCTGCCAGCCTTGTGTTAGAAGAGCTTTGTGGAATGAGGAGAAAAGCAGTGTCCAGGGTGAAGAGGAGGATGAAGACAGAGGAATGTGGCAATGAGGAGCATTCTGACACACAGGGTGACTGAGAATTCCTCAAGAACGGGGATTCTGAACAGGAAGTCACCAAGTGACCATGAGGGAACCCTTCAGGAGAAGCTCCAGAAACAGTGGCAGGGCACAGCCTTGCTATTATATGTGGGGTGGATTCATTTCACTTTGATCTTAAAGGAACAAATAGTCTTAAAAGGAAGGAGGATTTGAGGATGTTAGTGTGACAGACACTTGGTGAAATGCACAGTATATCAAAAAAATTCCCCTCCCTACTGTTTGTCTTTAACCTGGATCATATTTCCTTACTTTGCCCTTGCTGCAGTAGACAAACCAATCTTCTGTCCTCTTTTTTGTCTGTCATTTACTCTGTTCAATCTTACATCAGTTCATATCAAGTTCAGCTGCATGTAACAGAAGACCCAAAATAATCATGGCTTAAACATACAAGTGGTTATTTTCTCACAGGGAAGAATTCTAGAGGTAGCCAGTCCAGGACCGATATGGAGATTCCAGAAAGTCTTCAGGATGTCTCTGCTCCTTGAGGCTTCTTTCGTGAAGGTCACCTCACAGCCCAATAACAACTGCTGGAGCTTCAACCAACATGTCTGTGTTCCTGGCTGCAGCAGCAAGCAGGAAGAGAGCAAGAGGGGCGCAGCTGCCAGGCAAGTTAGCTTTCCTGGAGTCCCCCACATTTTCATTTACATGTCCTGGGCTAGACATGGCTGGGAGACTGGCACAGAGGCTGGGAAATACAGTCGTTTAGGCAGGGGACATCTTCACCTCAAGTAAAATCAAAGTTCCTTAACTAAGCAATAATTTCAGGGTGAATAATTGCAAGGTAGCAAATAGCATGTCTGCCACGACTCTATTACGTCGTTCCATCTCTAAATATAGGACTTGTCAAGGATCTTCCTCCAGCCTTTCTCCTCCCTTTCTCAACACTCTGCTCTTCAGTACTTCTGTCCAACATAGATACCAGCAATGCCCTCTTCGACAGCTTGTCCCTGGTATCTCTTTCAGTCTCTCCTGTAAACTACTGCCAGGTTCACTTCACTGAAGTCCCGCTGAACACTCCCTAATGCCTACAGGTGAGTTCAAGCCCTCCAGTCTGCCTCTGCCCCTCGCAACCTCTCTGACCTACCTTCAATGTTGTCGCCCAGTGCCCCTCTCTGCGTATGATGCACAAAGTGTATCTGGCCACAGTGAACTTCTACTTTTCTCCAAACATATTTTGCCTTTCTAGCCCACTTTTCTTCGCATGGAAAGCCCCTACTACTCATTTCATCTGGTGAAACCATATTCATCTTTTTAAAGGAGGTGTAGTCGTGGGCAGACAAGCTAATGGTAGAGACATGGTGGCAAAGCAGGGAAGGAGTGCGGAAGAACTGCTCTGACCGCTCACCCTTCTGTCCCTCACTAGTGACTCTGAATGGCTGACTCCACTAGAGGCGAGCCAGACAGGGAGCTCGGGGGTGCGTTCACCAGGATGAGTCCCTAGGGGCATGGAGCCAGGCGAGGAAGGGCAAGGAATGGAGCTGGGAGCAAGTGGAGAATAACTAGCCCAACATATAATAAAGAAGAATAAATCTAAATATTTGAATATTTAACTGTTTCCTAGTTTTTTTCCTATAACATTAAATACAGAAAGAATGCAATTTGAGTGATCCACTAGAGTATGGATTTTATGGTTTCCAGGACGATGAGTAAAAAGTTTCATTAGGTATTACTGACTTGTTAGTATTTTGTGTCAAATAGAAGGAATCAACACACTGGTGAATGCATTGTTTACACTCCTGTTCCCAAGGCTTAGTTTTGGATGAAGTATCAGGCTCTTGACTAGAGAGTATCACTTCAAATATTGACCTGGTTGATTATTTGATATGAAATATAAACACAATTGGGAAATGCATACAGTTTTATTCATTAATGCCCAAGAGTGATCTTTAATCAAAGTGCTATTTAATGTTAGGCGAGAAAAAAAGAGAGAGATGATTAAACTGTAAACAAGATAGACCTCTGCTTTAACTACTGTTCTTCCCTGGGTAACTGGGGCACTTACTCTTTTGAAAGAAAAGAAGCTATTAAAGGACTCCATCTCCATCGCTGCCTAGGATTTACTAAATTAATTCATCTGATTACCAAATGGGCACCATGTAAGGGAGCAAGTAATGAAGTCATGCGACAGGACACAATAAATTGAATGGGAGGAGGGAGTGAGAACGCTTGAGGAGACTAATACGGTGATCTCTTGGGGGCCCCCCAAACAGCCCAAGGAGGTGAAGAAACATACCCAAGGATCTTTAGTTTGTTGGGTGAAACCAATTCTGAACCCAAGCTTGGGAAGTTTCCTTTGTCTTCTCAGCGTGTTACTGTAGAGCCAGCTCAGCTCTGAAAGCGAGGGATGGAGAGAGGGAGAAGAAGGGGAAATTCTTTAGTGGATGTGTCAATAAATATGTAAACACACATGCTCCCCTGATCTCTAGTGGGAGAGCGTATGCGAGCGTATGCCTGTCCTGAGGCTGGAGATGTTCACAATATTGATTTAATCATCATCATCATTACTACAACCTCTACAGAAGTTGGCTTGCCCTATCTTTTGACAAAAGGCTTCACAAAGCAAACCAGTGTCTCTCCTTCAAAATAGGACGAACATTATGAAGACTCAAATCAGGGGCTTAGCTTGGTTCTACCTTTAGGAAGAGTTGGGGAAGAGACCAGAGCAGGGCTCTGTGGTTCTATTGCCTGTTTGACCATCTTCTCTAAAAGCCTCCAGCTCTTACTTTCACACTGCTTCCTCCAAGCTCTTTTCATCATTTCAAAAAACAATCATGGCTTACATGGTACCTTTACCCCTTCAAAAGGGTAACAATTTTGGAGAACTTGCTCTGGCAGCTCCCTTGCATCCCAAGCTTGCTGCAATTTTAATAAAACTGTATAAACTCTGGGGTGATTTTAGAGAAGCAGTGTGGGTGGAGGTATCGTCTGAAGGCCCCAGTTGGAAAGGTTGGATGGAGAATGTGAGTGAGATGAGGATCCGGATATCTATATCTGTATCTATATTTATCTATGTCTATATCTACATGAATCTATATATTGAGTAAATTTATTTAACAGCTTTATTGAGAGATAATTTATATACCATTAAATTCACTCATTTTAAGTGTACAATTAACTTTTAATAAACTTAATAGGTATGCGACTATGACCATAATCTAATGTTAGAACATTTCCATCATCCCCCAAAAAAACCTCATGTTCATTTGCATAGTTTTGTAAATGGCGTTGCTTTCAAATTGTTTGTTGTTAATATTTTCTTTGTACATGTCTTGTCACTTGCAAATAAAGATAAATTCATTTCTTCTCCAATATTTATTTTCCTTGGCTTATTGCATTGGCTAGGACTGCCAGGAAAATGTTGTTGTAACAAGGGACATCCTTGTCTTATTTTGAAAATCAGGGGAAATGTTGAAAAATTAATTATTATTAATGACGCTAGCTGGAGGTTTTTAGACGTGCTTTATCTGATTTAGAAAGTTCCCTTACACTTGCTTGAAATTTCCACTGTTATTAACATCTCACATTAGGAAAGCAGATTTATTATAATTAATGAACCAATATTGATACATTGCTATGAACTAAAATCCATAATTTATTCTGATGTCCTTAGTTTTTACCTAACGTTCTTTTTGTGTTCCCGTCTAGGATACCACATTGCATTTACTTGTCATATCTTCTTAAGCTTCTATTGGCTGTGATGGTTTTTTTAGACTTTCTGTATTGTTGATGACCTTGACAGCTTAGAGGAGTACGGGTCAGGTACTTTGTAGAATGTCTACCTATTAGGATTTTTCTAGCGTTTTTCTCATGGTTAGCCTGCAGTTATGAATTTTTTGGAGGAAGACCACAGAGGTAAGATATCTTTCTCATCACATCATATCAAGGTACATACAGTCTACAGGCATGTGTCACTTAACGATGAGGAAATGTTCTGAGACATGTGTCGTTAGATGATTCTGTCACTGTGCAAACATCACAGAGTGCACTTACACAAACCTGGATGGAGTAGCCTGCTACAAACCTAGGCGATAAGGTACTAATATTATGAGACCACCATTGTATGAGTGGTCTGTTGCTGAGGTGTCTGAAACATTATTATGTGGCATATGACTGTACATGACTCATGACTGTTGGAGTTGACCTTGATCGTTTGGCTAAGGGAGTGTTTATCAAGTTTCTCCACTGTAAAGTAACTCTTTTATCCTAATTCCGTATTGTACTCTTAGGAAGAAAGTCACTATGCACAGCCCACACTTCAGAAATGGGGAGTTATTCTCCTTCTCCTTGAGGGGAGAGTATCTACTTAAATTATTTGGAATTCTTCTGCATGGGAGATTTGTCTCTTGTCCCTCATTTGTTTCTATATTTAATCATTTATTTATATCAGGATGGAACCCTGGATATTTATTTTATACTTTGGGTTATAATCCAACACTTTATCACTCAAGTTGTTCCAACTTTGGCCATTGGCAGCTCTTTCACCTGATTCCTGTGTCCACAGGACACTCCAGGCTCATCCTATATATTTCCTGATCCAATCCTAGAATCATCCATTTCTCCGAAGAGCCCTGGTTCCCTTTACTGGAGAATGGTGTTAGAAACCAAGTCTGGGTACTATGTGTACTTGTTACTCCTGGGGTGTGTTTGTGTATAAACCCTCTCATCTGACAGAACAAGGAAATATATATGTATACTAAGGTGTGTGAATACTCATCTCTCTAAATTTTTTTATATGTAACCACTTGTATCTCTATTAAGATAAACATGAGTTTATACTGATATCTATAACTCAAATCCATTACCACATGGATAATCCTAGACTCCTCCCCTTCTAGTCTATAAATTCTCACTCCAACAGTGAGAAACTTGGCTCCCACTATTGTTCTATTCCAGTACATGTGCACAGTACTATCAGAATTGTTAACCCATACTCTCATGGGCAACAACTTTGTCAACTAGATTATAATTCTTAAGTGCAGTTCCTTTTGCCTTGAGTCCTACAAACACCACTTATTTCCAAAGTTACTGAAGTCAGCACTGGTTTCCCACCTCCTTCAGTAAGCTTATTTCAGACATTTGTAATGCAGTCATATTATTTCGTCACGGCTTGCATTCTGTCTTGGGATTCCACAACCTCCTAAATAGATTTTTTAAAATTGCATACACTAAGGTTCACTCTCTGTGCTACAAAGTACTAGGAATAGGTTTTGACAAATGCATAATGTTATGTATCCACCATTATAGTATCATACAGAATAATTTCAACACCCTAAAGATCCCCTATATTTTACCTCCTTGCCCCCAAGCCTCTGACAACCACTGAATATATTAATATTTCTCTAGTTTTGCCTTTTTCAGAATGTCATATAATTGGAATCATACAGTATACAGTCTTTTCAGACTGGCCTTTTTCACTGAGCAATATTCACTGAAGGCTGTTTTTATGGCTTGATAGCTATTTTTTTAATTTAAGAGAAATGGAGAAAAATACACATAAAATTTACCATATTAATCATTTTTGAGTGTGCTGTTCAGTGACAATAAGTACAATGTTGTGCCACCAGCACCACCACCCATCAACAGAACTCTTCATGTTGCAAAACTGAAACTCTGTATCCATTAAACAATAACTCCCTATTACTCCATTCCCCCCAGCCCTGGAAACCACCATTCTCCTTTCTGTGTCTATGAATTTGGCTACTCTACGCGCCTCATATAAATGGAATCACACAGTATTTGTCCTTTTGTGAGTGTCTTATTTCAATTAGCATACTATTCTCAAGGTTCATCCGTGTTGTAAATCATGTGTCAGAATTCCCTTCCTTTAAAGGCAGAATAATATTCCATTCTATGCATATACACATTTTGTTTATCCATTCACCATTGATGGACACTTGGGTTGCTTCCACCTCTCAGCTACTGTGAATAATTCTGCTAGGAACATGGGTGTGCAAATATCTCTTTGAATTCTGGCTTTCAAATTCCTTTGGGGATATACCAAGAAGTGGAATTGCTGGATCATATGGAAATTCTGTGTTTAACTTTTTGAGGAGCCATCATACTGTTTTCCATAGTGGCTGTACCATTTGACATCCCACCAATAGTGCCCAGAGTTCCAATTTCTCCACATCCTCAACACTCGTTATTTTCTGTTATTTTGATATCCTGAAGGGTGTGAGATCGCTTCTCACTGTGGTTTTGATCTGCATTTCCCTAATGACTAGTGATGTTGAGGATTTCTTCATGAGCTTGTTGACCATTTGTATATCTTCTTTGGAGAAATGTCTATTTAAATCCTTTGCTCATTTTTAAATTAGGTTATTTGTTTATATTGTTCTTGAGTTTTAGGAGCTCTCTACATATCCGAGATATTAATCCCTTATCAGTTATATTATTTACAAATATTTCCCCCATTCTGTGGGTTGCCTTTTTACTCTCTTGATAGTGTCTTTTGATACCTAAGTTTTTAATTTTTATGAGGTCCAATTCTTTTCTTGCCTATACCTTTGGTGTCATATCCAAGAAATCATTGAAAAATCCAGTGTGGTGAAGATTTTTCCCTATGTTTTCTTCCAAGAGTTTTACAGTTTTAGCTTTTATGTTTAGATCTTTGACCCATTTTGAGTTAATTTTTCTATATGATATTAGATAAAGGTTCAACTTCATCCTTTTGCAGGTGAATATTCAGTTTTCCCAGCACCATTTGTAAAAAGACTATCCTTTCCCTGAAGGTCTTGACACCCTTGTCAAAAATCATTTGACCATGTATGCTAGGGTTTATTTCTGGGCTCTCCATTCTACTCCATTGGTCTGTATGTCTATCTTTATGCCAGTACTACACTGTTTTGATTAGTGTGGCTTTGTAGTAAGTTTTGAAATCAGGAAGTGTGTACCTTCTAATTTGTTTTTCTTTTTCCAGATTGTTTTCTTCTTTCTGGGTCCCTCAAGATTTCACCTAAATTTTAGCACAGATTTTTTAATTTCCACAAAAAATTTCATTGGGATTTTGATAGGGATTGTATTGGATCTGTAGATCATCTGGGTACTATTGACATCTTAACAGTATGAAGTCTTCCTACCTATGAGCACAAGACGTCCTTCAGGGTTTTTTTTTAAATTGTGGTAACGTTGGTTTATAACATTATATAAATTTCGGGTGTACATCATTATATTTCTATTTCTGTGTAGATTATATCACGTTCACTAGCTGAAGACTAGTTCCCCATCCATCACAATACACATTTGCCTAATCACCCCTTTTGCACTCTTTCCTCCTACCTTCTCCTCTGGTAACCACCAATCCAATCTCTGTCTCTGTATGTTTGTTGTTGTTTTTGTCTTCTGTTTATGAGTGAGACCATACAGTATTTGACTTTCTCCTTCTGATTTATTTCTCTTAGCCAAATTCACTCCAGGTGCATCCATGGTGTCACAAATGGTGAGATTTCATCCTTTTATGGCTGAGTAGTATTTCATTGTGTATATATACCACATCGTCTTTATCCATTTGTCCCTCGATGGACACCTAGGTTGCTTCCAAGTGTTGGCTATTGTGAATAATGTTGCAATGAACATAGGGGTACATATGTTTTTATGCATTCATGTTTTCATGTTCTTTGGATAAATACCCAGCAGTGGAATAGCTGGATGATATAGTAGTTCTATTCTTAACTTTTTGAAGAATCTCCGTACTGTTTTCCATAGTGGCTACACGAGTCTGCACTCCCACCAGCAGTGTATGAGAGTTCCTTTTTCTTCTCATCCTCTCTAACATTTGTTATTTCCTGTCTTGTTAATTATAGCAGTTCTGACAGGCATGAGGTGGTATCTCATTGTAGTTTTGATTTTCATTTCCCTGATAATTAGTGATGTTGAACATCTTTTCATGTGCCTGTTGGCCATTGGTATATCTTCTTTGGAGAAATGTCTGTTCAGATCTTTTCTCCATTTTTAATTGGGTTGTTCGTTTTTTGTTGTTGAGATGTATGAGTTCTTTATATTTTGGATATTAACCTTTTTTCAGATATATGGTTTACAAATATCTTCTCCCAATTGTTAAGTTGTCTTTTCGTTTTGTCAATGATTTTCTTTGCTGTGCAGAAGTTTTTAGTTTGGTGTTGTCTTATTTGTTTATTTTTTCTATTGTTTCCCTTGCCTGGTCAGACAAGGTACTTGAAAATATGCCGCTAAGACCAATGTTGAAGAGCCTACCACCTATGTTTTCTCCCAGAAGTTTCATGGTCTCAGTTCTTACATTCAAGTCGTTAATTCATTTTGAGTTAATTTTTGTGTATCATGTAAGATAAAGGCCTACTTTCATTCTTTTGCGTTTGGCTGTCCAGTTTTCCCAACACCATTTATTGAAGAAACTCTCCTTTCTCCATTGCGTGTTCTTGGCTCCTTTGTTGAAAATTAGCTGTCCACAGATGTGTGGGTTTATTTCTGGGCTCTCGATTTTGTTCCATTGATCTGTGCGTCTGTTTCTGTGCCAGTACCATGCTGTTTTGGTTACTATAGCTATGTAGTATATTTTGAAATCAGGGAATGTGATACCTCCAACTTCGTTCCTTTTTCTCATGATTTCTTTGACTATTTGGGGTCTTTTGTTGTTCTATATAAATTTTAGGATTCTTTGTTCTATTTCTGTGAAAAATGTTGTTGGAACTTTGTTAGGGATTGCGTTGAATCTGTAGATTGCTTTGGGAAGTATGGGCATTTTAACTATGTTAATTCTTCCAATTCAAGACCACAGAAGATCTTTCCATTTCTTTGTGTCTTCTTCAATTTCTTTCAACAATGTTTTATAGTTTTCAGTGTACAGGTCTTTCCCTTCTTTGGTTAAGTTTATTCCTAGGTATTTTTTGTTGTTGCAATTATAAATGGGACTGCATTCTTAATTTCTCTTTCTACCACTTCGTTCTTAGTGTATAGAAACACAACTGATTTTTTATGTTGATTTTGTGTCCTGCAACTTTACTGTATTCATTTATTATTTCTAAAAGTTTTTCCATGAATTCTTTAGGGTTTTCTATATATAAAATCATGTCGTCTGCAAATAGTGACAATTTCACTTCTTTCTAATTTGGATCTTTTTAATTTCTTTTTCTTGCATGATTGCTCAGGCTAGGACTTCCAATGCCGTGTTATATTAGAGTGGTGAAAGCGGGCATCCTTGTCTGGTTCCTGTTCTTAGAAGGATAGATTTCAGTTTTTCTCCATTAAGAATGATATTAGGTGTTGGTTTGTCATATATGGCCTTTATTATGTTGAGGCACTTTCCTTTTATACCCATTTTACTTGGAGTTTTTATCATAAACAGATGCCGTATCTTGTCAAGTGCTTTCCCTGCATCTATTGAGATGATCCTGTGATTTTTATTCTTCATTTTGTTAATGTGGTGTATCACATTGATTGATTTGTGGATGTTGAACCATCTCTGTACCCCTAGAATAAATCCCACTTGATCATGGTGTATGACCTTTTTAACTTACTGTTGTATTTGATTTGCTAGTATTTTGTTGAGGATATTTGCATCAATGTTCATCAGTGATATTGGCCTGTAATTTTATTTTTTTATATTGTCCCTGTCTGGTTTTGGTATCAGGGTAGTGTTGGCTTCACAGAATGAGTTAGGAAGCGTCCCCTCCTCTTCAATTTTTTGGAAGTTTGAGAAGGGTAGGTATTAAGTCTTCTTCGAATCTTTGGTAGAATTCACCAGGGAAGCCATCTGGTCCTGGACATTTATTCTTTGGGAGGCTTTTGATTACTGTTTCAATCTCCTTACTGGCGACTGGTCTATTCAAATTCTCTATTTGTTCTCAACTCAGTTTTGGAAGGTTGTATGATTCTAAGAATTTATCCATTTCTTCTAGATTATTCAATTTGTTGGCGTATAGCTTTTCATAATATTCTTTTATTATCTTTTGTATTTCTGAGGTGTCCTTTGTATTTTCTCCTCTTTCAATTCTGATTTTATTTATTTGAGCCTTTCTCTTTTTTTCCTTGGTGAGTTTAGCTAAAGGTATGTCAAATTTTTTTGTCTTTTCAAAGAACCAGCTCCTCATTTCTTTGATTTTTTTCTATTTTTTTTTTAGTCTCTATTTCATTTATTTCTGCTCTCATTTTTATCATTTCCTTCCTTCTACTGATTTTGGGCTTTGTTTGTTCTTCTTTTTCCAGTTCCTTTAGGTGCACTGTTAGATTGTTTATTTGAGATTTTTCTTGTTTGTTGAGGTGGGCCTGTATTGCTACAAAATTCCTGCTTAGAACCACTTTTGCTGTATCCCATAAATTTTGGCATGTCATATTTTCATTTTCATTTGTCTCTGGGTATCTTTTTATTTCTCCTTTGATTTCCTCATAGAGCCAATCGTTGTTCAGTAGCATTTCGTGTAATGCCCACATATTTGTGACTTTTCCAATTTTCTTCCTATAGTTGATTTCTAGTTTCATACCATTGTGGTCAGAAAACATGCTCAGCGTTATTTCAATCTTTTTAAATTACTGACATTTGTTTTGTGACCTAATGTGTGATCTATCCTGGAGAATGTTCCATGTGCATTTGGAAAGAATGTGTATTTTGTGGTTTTTGGATGGAATGGTCTGTACATATCTATTAAGTCCATCTGGTCTAATACGTCATTTAAGGTGAATGTTTCCTTATTGATCTTCTGTTTGGGTGATCTATAGATTGGTGTAAGTGGAGTGTTAAATTCCTCTACTATTATTGTGTTACTATTTCTCCTTTTATGTCTGTTAGTAATTGCTTTATATATTTAGTTACTCCTATGTTGGGTGCATAGATATTTACAAGTGTTATATCCTCTCTTTGGAGTGTTCCCTTTATCATTATGTAGTGCCCTTCTTTGTCTCTTGTTACAGTTTTTGTTTTAAAGTCTATTTTGTCTGATATAACTATTGTTATCCCAGCCTTCTTTTCATCACCATTTGCATGGAGTAACTTTTTCATGCCTTCACTTTCAGTATGTGAGTGTCTTTAGGTCTGAAGTATGTCTCTTGTATGTAGCATATATATATATGGATCTTGTTTTTTCATCCAGTTGGCTACCCTATGCCTTTTGATTGGAACATTTAGTCCACTGACATTTAAAGTAGCTATTGATAAGAATGTACTTATTGCCATCTCGTCACCTTTTTCTGGATGTTTTAGTAGTTCTCCTTTGTTCCTTTCTTCTTCTCTTGCTCTCTTCTCTTTTGGTTTGATGACTTTCTTTAGTATTATGTTTGAGTTCTTTTCTCTTAATTTTTTGTGTATTTATTATAGGTTTCTGGTTCAAATATAATCATGTATATAAAATCACATATACAGCAATCTATATTAAGTTGATGGTCTCTTTAGTTTGACCTCTTGCTAAAAGCTCTACTCTTTTACTCTCCTCCTCTCACAAATTCTTGTTTGATATCATATTTAATCTCTTTTGTGTGTGTATCCTTTACCCTTGTATCATGGAAATAGACAATTTTCGTACTTTTGTCATTTGACTTTCATAGCTTCACAAGTGGTTGATCTGCTACCTTTACTCTATATTTGCCTTTATCAGTAATTTCATTGTTTTATTATCTTTGATCATTTTCTTATTTCTATTTGTGGTCTTCTCTTTTGCACTTAAATAAGTCCCTTTAGAGTTTCTATAAGCCTGGTTTCTTGATGATAAACTCCTTTAGTTTTTGCTTGTCTGGGAAACTCTTTATCTCTCCTTCCACTCTGAATGATAACCTTGCCAGGTAGGGTATTCTTGGCTGTAGGTTTTTTCCTTTCAGCACTTTAAATGTATCATGCCACTCCCTTGTAGCCTGTAAGGTTTCTGCTGAGAAGTCAGTTGATAGACTTATGGGGTTTCCTTTGTATGTAACTTGTTGCCTTTCTCTTGTGGCTTTTAGGATTTTCTCTTTATCTTTAATTCTTGGCATTTTGATTATAATGTGTTTTGGTGTGAGACTCTTTGGGTTCATCTTGTTTGGTGCTCTCTGTGCTTCCTGTACCTAGACGTCTGTTTCCTTCCTTAGGTTAGGAAAGTTTTCAGCTATTATTTCTTCAAATAGATTCTCTGCCCCTTTGTCTCTCTCTTCTCCTTCTGGGACATCTATAATACGAATGTTAGTGCACTTGATGTTTTCCCAGAGGTCCCTTAGACTGTCCTTGTTCTTTTTAGTTCTTTTTTCTTTTATCTGTTCAGCTTGGATGAGTTCCTCTAGCCTTTTGTCCAGCTTGCTGATCTTTTCTTCTGTATCATCTACTCTGCTTTTGAGTCCCTCTAGTGAATTTTTCATTTCCAGTATTGTATTCTTCATTTCTGATTGGTTCTTTGGTTTTCAACAATTCTTTGTTGAGTTCTCACTGAGTTCATCCATTCTTCTCCCAGGAACAGTGAGCATCCTTATGACTCTTAATTTGTACTCTTTGTCAGTTGTATTGTTTATCTCTGTTTCATTTAGTTTCTTTTCTGGGGTTTTGTCCTGTTCCCTTACTTGGAATATATTCCTGTCTCCTCGTTTTGCCTCTTTCTCTGTGCTTATATCTATGTATTAGGTAGATCAGCTACGTCTCCCAATCTTGGAGAGGTGGACTTAAGTAAGAGATGCCTTATGAGGCCCAGCAGTATGCTTCCCTTTGTCACCAGTTCCAAATGTCTCAGCGGTGTCCCCTGTGTGGGCTATGTGTGTCCTTCCATTGTGGCAGAGTTGCTGTTGCTTCAAGTGCCTGGGGAGGCTAGACTCTTCCCCTGGCCAGCTGATTGTAATACTTAGCTGCATGTGGCTGCTACAGACCCTTTGGTCACTTTACTGAGCATGGGGAGCCCCAGCACAGTTGGCTGCAAGGTCTAATAGCACATTCCTATTGCAGTTTTCCTGTTAAATGAGTATGACCCCAGCATGGGTGGTTGCTATGCTCAGGGGCTTACAATTGCTGTAGGCCTACAGCCTGCAAGGCTGTTGTCAGCTCACTCAGGATTGCAGCTGAGCGGGACTGGCCCCAGGCATGGGAGCATCCACTTGTTTCAGGCTTTTGAAGGTAGGGCTAATCCCCTATGTGGCTGTTTGAGAAGCACAAGTCTACTGCAGCTGACAAGCCCCACCACCCATAGGGCCACACACCTCATTGAAACAGTCCTGCTTCATGCACACACCTGACCCAATGAAGCAGACCCAGTTGCCCCACTCCAGAGGCCCCACACAATCTACCAATGCAGTCTCACCCTTTGCACATGCCCTGCCCTGCCAAGGCAGACCCACTAGCCAGGCTGCAGAGGGTCCAGGCACCCTGCCTATGTGAGCCCACAAGTTGCCCAGGGACTTGCTATTGGGTGGGCTGCCTGCCCTGGCTGAGCTGGATTAAATTGGTGCTCTGTGGGAGAGGCAGATCCCTGGGCTAACAGGCCAGAGAAAGAACTCCAGTGATGTCTGCTAGCATCTGTGCCAGCATGCCTGCACTAGGTCACAATAATGGCTGCTGCCAATGTCTCAGTCCCTGGGCAGGTCTCACCTCTCACCAAGATGCACCCAGAGCCTACCAGGTGAGTCTCTTGTCACCAAAGGATTGTGCACCTTTCTTTCTGTTGATTTAGGTTGCTTTCCCAAATGGGTGAATTTTTGTGTGGGCCCTTTTAAAAGTAGGCTTTTTTCCTCTTATGTCTGATAGCTTTTCTGGAGGTATTCCTCGTTGTTGTTAATAGCCAACAAAACCAGATATTATGACACTCATCTTGGTTGTGCTGAGTCCAGAAGCTGCTTATGCGGTAAATCTCCCCTGCTTAGATCTCCTGCTCCTCCAGGGAAGGCTTCGTACCTTAAGATTGCTCCCAGCCAGACACGAAGCATTGCAGCTCAAAGGTGGCTTTGTTCTCTCCAGAAGGAATTTCTGCCTCTTCCACCTCAGTCAGCACTGTGCTTGTTGTGGGGCTTCTTTTTATCCAGTTTTCAGTTCTCTCTCAAGAGTAATTCTTCCAAGAGTACTTGTGAATTGGTTGTTTCTGTGGGAGTAGGTGAGTTCAGAGTCTGCCAAGGCATCCATCTTGACATTGTCCTAGTTTTTTATATTTGCTGATTTCTTTCAACAATGTTTGATAGTTTTCATTGTAAAAATCTTTCACCTTCTTGGTTAATTCCCAAGTATTTTATTCCTTTTAATGGTTTTGTAAATGGAGTCGTTTTCTTAATTTCCTTTTCAGATTGTTCATTGTTAGCATATAGAAATGCACCTGATTTTCATGTGCTGACTTTGTATCCTGCTACTTTGCTGAGTTTGTTTATTAGTTCTAATAGTTTTTTGTGGAAGCTTTAGAATTATCTACGTATAAGATCCTGTCATTTTCAAAGAGATAACTTTACTTCTTTCTTTCCAAGTTTGATGCCTTTTATATCTTTTTCTTGCCTAATTGCTCTGGCTAGAACTCCCAGTACTATGTTCAATAGGAGTAGCAAAGGTGGCATCCTTGCCTTGCTCCTGATCTTAGAGGAAAAGCTTTCAGACTTTCACCATTAAAGTACGATATTTGAGGTGGGTTTTTTTTTTATATATGGTCTTTACTATTTTGAAGTAGTTTCCTTCTATTCCTAGTTTGTTGAGTGTTTTTTTCATGAAAGGGTTTGAATTTTGTCAGATGATTTTTCTACATGGATGATATGATCGTGTGGTTTCCTCTTTCATTCTGTTCATGTGGTATATTACATTGATTTATTTTTGTATGTTGAACAATGTTTGCATGGCAGGAATGAATTCTCCTTGGTTAGGGTGTGTAATCTTTTTAAGTTATTGTTGTCTTCGCCTTGTTAGTATTTTTTTGAGGAGTTTTGCATCAATGTTTAGGATAAATAGTAGTCTTTAGTTTTATTTTCTTGTATGGGCTTTGACTTTTGAATAAAGAGTAATGTTGGCCTCATGGAATGAGTTAGGAAGTATCCTTCTTTGTTAATTTTTTGGAAGAGTTTGAGAAGGATTGGTTTAAATCTTCTTTAAATATTTTGTAGAATTTATCAGTGAAAACATCAGGTCCTGGGCTTTTCTTTGTTGGGACATTTTTGATTACTAATTCAATCTCTTTATTAGCTACAGCTCTGTTCAGATTTCCTATTTCTTCATGATCCTTTGGTAGATTGTCTTTGTAGGTTTGTGTTTGAGGGAAGTTTTCCATTTCATCTAGATTATCCATTTAGCGCAATAGTTCATAGTACTCTTTTATAATCTTTTTTTATTTCTGTGAAGTTAGTAGTAATGTCCCTTCTTTCATTTTTTATTTTCATTATTTCTTTTTTTTCTTAGCCTATCTAGCCAAAGATTTGCCAATTTTGTTCATCTTTTCAAAAAAGTCAACAGTTGGTTTCATCGATTTTGATTTTTTTAATTTTATATTTTATTTATCTCTGCTGTACTATTTATTATTTCTTTCCTTCTTTTAGCTTTGGGTTCAGTTTATTCTCCTCTTTCTAGTTCCTTAAGTTGTAAAGTTATATTGTTGGTTTGAGATCTTTCTTCTTTTTATATATTTGTATGTATTTGTTTTTATGTATTTATAGCTAAAAATTTCCCTCTTAGCAGTGCTTTTGCTGTGTCACATAACTTTTGGTACATTATGTTTTTATTTTCATTTGTCTCAAGATATCTTCTAGTTTCACTTGTAATTTCTTCTTTGACCCAGCATATGGTTTAATTTCCACATATCTGTGGGTTTTTCAGTTTTCCTTTTGCTGTCGATTTCTAGTTTTATTTCATTGTGATTGGAAAGATGATTTGTATGATTTTGATGTTTTAAAATTTATTAAGATTTGTTTTCTGGCCGAATATATGGTGTATCCTGTAGAATTTTCCATGTGCACTTGAGAAGAATATATATTCTGCTATTGTTGGGTGGAGTGTTCTGTATATTTTTGTTAGGTCCAATAGGTCAATGGTGTTGCTCAAGATCTCTATTTCCTTATCAATCTCTGTCTGGTTGTTCTATCCATTATTGAAAGTGAGATATTGAAGTCTCTGACTATTATTGTAGAGGTGTTTATTTCTCCCTTCCTTTCTGTCAATGTTTGCTTCATATTTTTAGGAGCTTTGATGTTTGATGCATGTATGTTTATGACTGTTATATCTTCTTAGTGAATTGACCCTTTTAGGATTAGAAAATGTCTTTCTTTGTCCCTTCTAACAGTTTTTAACTTAAAGTCTATTTTGTCTGATATTAGTATAACCACCCCTGCTCTCTGTTGGTTACTATTTGCATAGAATATTTTTTTCCATCTTTTCACTTTCAACCTATATGTGTCTTTAGACCTAAACTGAGTCTCTTGTAGTTAGTATATAGATGGATCCTTTTTAAAAAAAAAAAAAAAATCTATTATGCTAATCTATGTCATTTTATTGGGGATTTTAATCCATTTACATTTAAAGTAATTATTGATAGGAAAGGACTTCCTATTGCTACGTTGTTGTTTCTATATGTTTTATAGTGGGGGGATTTTTGCCTTTCTTTTCCTCCCTTACTGTCTTCTTTTGTGTTTAGTTGATTTTTTGTCCTTTATGGTTTCCCTCTTCATTTCCTTTTCTGTATATTATATATAGAGATTACATTAAATAGCCTGGGCCTGCCCAGTAGTATAGCGGTTAAGTTTGCGTGCTCCGCTTCTGTCGTCTGAGGCTCCCAAGTTTGGATCCCGGGAGCAGACCCAGCATTGCTCATCAAGTCACTCTGTGGCAGCATCCCACATACAGAATAGAGGAAGGCGGGCATAGATGTTAGCTCAAGGACAATCTTCCTCACCAAAAAAACCCCCCAAATCCTACAGTTATAATAATCTATTTTAAACTGAAATCAACTTAATTTCAATTGCATACAAAAGCTCTACTCCTTTACAATTCTGCTCCCCACGTTATGACACTGATGTCACAAATTACATCTTCATATATTTTGTGCTTAACATAGATTTATAATTTTTTTAATGTTTTAAAAATTCTATAAAATAATGAAACATTGAATTATGAACCAAAATTACAATAATACTGTTTTTTATATTTGTCCATGTATTTACCCTTACCAGAAAACTTTATATTTTTGTCTGGCTTTGTGTTACTGTTTAGTGTCCTTTTATTTCAACTTGAAGGACTCCCGTTAGTATTTCTTGTAGAGCAGGTCTGGTGGTAACGAATTCCCTGAGGTCTTGTTTATTTGGGAATGTAGTAATTTCTCCTTCCTTTGATGATGGTTTTGCCAGACATAGAGTTCTTGGTTGACAGTTTTGGTTTTTCAGCACTTTGAATACGTCATCCTACTAGCTCCTGGCCTGCAAAGTTTCTGTTGGGAAATCTACTGCTGTCTTCTTGCAGATCCTTCGTGTGTGAGGAGTCCCTGTTCTCTTGCTGCTCTCAAGAATCTGGCTTTGTCTTTTGACAGTTTGATTATAATCTTTGTCTCTGTGGGTCCTTTTTGATTTCTCCTGCTTTGAATTTGTTGAACCTCTGTCTTGACTCAAATTTGGGAAGTTACTATTTCTTCAAATAAGCTCTTGGCTCCTTTCTCTTTCTCTCTTCTCCTTCTGGAACTCTCATAATGTGTATATTGTTTACTTGGTGGTGTCACATAAGTCCCTTAAACTCTGTTCTTTTTTTCCTTCTTTTTCTTTTTGCTCCTCAGACTTGATAATTTTAAATGATCTGTCTTTAAATATCTTCAAGGTCACTAATTCTTTCTTCTCCCTGTTTGAATCTGCTGTTTGTCAGTGTTTTAGATTTTAGCCGCTCTAGTACAGGTATGGGGCATCTCATTGTTTTAATTTGTATTTTTCTAATGATAAGTGATGTTGAGGATCTTTTCATGTGCTTGTTTTGTATCTGTATATCTTCTTTGTGTTTGTGGTACACTGAGTTATTTGACTTTGGGTTGATATTTTCCTCATTTTCAGAAAATTCGTATATGTTATCTCTTGAAATATTTCTTCTACCCCAATCTCTCTCTTCTCTCCTTCTAGGAGTCTAATTCCACATATTTTACACCATTTGACGGTGTCACACGTCTCTCAAGTTCCATTCTGTTATTTTTAGTCTTTTTTTCTCTCAGTGCTTAGTTTAGGTATTTTCTATGGACCTTTCTTTAAGTTCATTACTCTTATCTTTTGCTATGGCCAGTCCCTCATTAATCTCAGCCAATGAATTATTAATTGTAGATTTTTCTTAGTTCCACAATGCCCATTTAAGTTTTTAAAAATCTAGATTCTCTATTGAGGATTTTAAATTTTGACCATAGTTTTCTGTATTTAAAAAAATATTCATTATGTATATTAGACTTGAGACACTCTGGTTTCAAACGTCTCTGGGGTGGAGCCTCTTGTATGTTTCTCATAGGCCTCTCCCTCCAAGTGGCATCTGTCTCCCAGGCAAAGTGAGATTGTGGGAGACTTTACTCTGCCTGTCTAGCTCAGCCACGTCACCTCACACACTAGCCTAGCATGCAAGAAGTGAAAACTTGTCATTAGTTTTGTTCTCCTCAAGGCTAAATCCATCAATCTAACTCATATGGCCATGAAAAACTCTCCTTCGTTTCCTTTCCCTCAGTAAATATCTCTGCCTAGGCCAGTCCCAGTCTTCAGCTTGTCTCCAGACTTGACAAATGCACCCCAGTGAAGAATATCAGGGCAATCTCAGCTCAAATAGAATGGGCTCTTTAGAATTTAGTTTCATTATTTTCTGTTTTTAAAATATTCACAGCTTATCAGAGCTTCGAACCAGACCGACTGGGCTGGGATCTGAGTCTGACTTATTAGCTGTGTGGTCTTTGCAAGTTATTTAATCTTTACGTTCCTTAGAATCTTCATTTGGAAAATGAATATCATAACAGGACCCTCTTTATATGGTGGTGGTGGATAGTATACACGAAGCGTTTAGAGCTGTGCAAAGCTCTAGACACGTTAATCAGTCCCCACATAAAACCCCATCAACGAGGATAGCCCCTCTAACAGTGATACAACCACTATATAAATATATTGGTTCATTTAATTTAATCAAGTTCTCACTACGTCTCCGAGCTAAGTCCCGCTATTATTCCCGTTTTATAGATGATGAAGCTGAGGCATAGGGGTGTTCAGAAACTTGACTGAAAGGTCCCTGGACGGTCAGGTGAGGATGAACAGCTCCTCTCCATCATCGCGCTTGGTTGCTGAGTATGAATTCTCTCTTGGGACCCCATTATCCCTTTTACAATCTGGCTTCTGTCAAAGGGCTCTCAAATCCCTCAGACAGACTTATTTAAGTTTTAACCCTAGTGATGGATAAGCTCAAGTTTTTTGGCCAGGTGGCTCTATAGCCACTGTGAAAATCAGTGGATACAAATATTTGTCGTGGTGGCAGGATGCTGGCCAACTTCACACTCTGGAAGCTACATTACGAAATTGGAAATTGGAGAAAGAGTCATCACCTCTAGGTCCCACCCAGCTAAGATGATCTATTGCAAAAGACTGTGATTACTCACTCTATGAGTTTTGCTTGGGGGTTCGGAATTTCAACAACTTGAGCAACATCTTGGTAAGGTGTTGGAGGGGAAAAAAGAGACAAGTGTGATACTAGAAAGCACCCAAGCAGTCTTCTTCTGAAGGTGCCCATAGCTCTCCAGTTATTAGGGCCATAGGTCTGAGGATTAAGCCAATTGATACATGGAAACTGCTTAGAGCAGGGATGGGCACACAGTAAGAGCTACGTAAGTGCTAGGTACTATTGTCTCCGTGCTTACCAACCTCACCCCTTGTCTGGACGCTGTGGGAATGCAGGCCAATCCCACCCCAGCCTCCAGCCTCACTTCCAAGGCTGCTTAGGATTTCAGGCTGGTATCAGGCACCAGTCACTTGTCCCCCATCTTCAGGGAACATACTTTCGGTCTCCAACCTTATGGTAGACATTCAGGGCAGTTCACAAATATTGCATTTCTCCTTCTTCAGGGACTACAGTAGGATTGCAATTCCTCACCTCCTTGATATTGGATGTGGACAATGAAGAGAAGTGACTTGTGTCACTTACAGGTGGGTGTTTTAAGAGGCCATGTGTGAGTCACTATATCCCTTCATTGCTATTACAGTGACTGTGAACCTGTGTCGAGATGGAACGTCCATCGTCCAGGACCCTGAGAGACAGCAGTGAGCTGAGCCCCAGTAGACCTGTACTGGACATGCAACGTGAGTGAAAACAAACCTTTATTGTGTTATGCCACTAAGAGTCAGAGGTGGTTTGTTCCTGCAACATAATGAGCCTGCCCTGAATGACAAACCCCTTACCAGGCTTGAAGTAAAAACGGTAGTGCCCCTTACACACTGGGATTAGGGAAAGGTGGAAACTCAAACTTATGCTCATCTTTCAAATCTCAAAAAAGTGGCACTGTTTTCTCAGACATGTGCGAGGTATGGCTGTGTGCTCATCGACCCTTCTGCACACTCTCCTCACAGCGGTCGTACACAGTGTGCTGTTCTCTGCGTGCCAGCCTCCCCTGTACAATCGTCAGCTCCTAGAAAGGAGCAGTTATCTGTCTTCACCTGACCATCCGATGAACTTTCAGTCAAGTTTCTGAACATCTCTGTGCATATGACATACGCAGTGGTGTGCTGGTAAATACTTAACGACTGGCTCTCTGGCTTTCTGGAGAGAAAAGCCCTGCTTTATAGTGTTTGTCAATTTTCATGGTGTCAACGCTCCCACCATGGCTGATTTCAAGCTACCAGCGTGATGTCAGTAAATGCAGAATTGAGAAGAAATGCTCAGTAACACATTCCACCACACAGATATGGTAGACAGAGTAACTTTAAATTCATAGATAATACATTAGGAAATGATAAATTTTGAGTATTTATTTATCTTTGTTTTTAATAGAATTTATCTAGTTATAAGTTTTTCATAATTTAATTTTTAATAATGGCCTTATTTAACAACTGGCTTGCAAAATTATGCTTTGAGCAGCTTCAGCATACCACTGAGTATGTGCTGCCCTACCTGTCCATTCCCAAAATGGATGGTAAAACTTGCTGGGCTCAGTAACTTATGCTACTCCACATGAGCCTCAGAATCCTTACCAACACAGAGTGCTAAATAGCTTTAACCAATCTACTGAAGTTGACAAGCTAGTTGAAACCTTTCTCCTTTCCTTTGTTGTCTCCTACATGAAATATACTGTCAATTTTTCTACTGTAAAAATTTAGAAAGTATGTTTTATTATTTTATCTTTGAAATTATTTGCAATAATTTATTCTTTTAATTTTTGATCGGCTATGATTCCTCACACATCATCACACATACTTAGGAATTCTCACAAAGAAAATACTAAGAAGAACTAACATACATTTTAAATGTAATCAAAGATTTATGAATACTAAATATAACAATTTCTGAAGTTAAATGATCTAGGTTTGGTAATCGTTTACACATTTATTAGTTTCTATTTGACATAGCTTTAATTTTTTTCAGCAAATACACTGAGTGGAATTCTCAATAATATGTGTAAGGCTTTGCATTCCCCATGGTCCCAGCACCGTGCCTTACGGATGCAGGAAAGAAATGAGTCAGGAGTGAAAGGCGCGGGGATCCCTGGCCAGGAGACCAGGTGGATGCTATGTCAGTAGCAGGGGAAGAGAAGACAGGAAGAGGAACAGAGGGCAAGGGTCTGCATTCAGTTTGGACATGTTGAGTTTTAGGTGCCTGCAGGTCATCTGGGAAGATGTCGGGAGATGACTAACAGGCTTTTGGGAATGTGGATTTGCAAGTAAGACGAGCATGGGGAGATGTGACCGTGCCAGTCAGCCACAGAGACCCGGCAGTCAGTCTCCAGACTAGAGGGTCAGGGCTGAGGACAGCTCCCAGTGGACACCTGCAGTCAAGGAGAGCTGGAGGGACAGGGGCGAGCCCGCCGTAGGGATGGCAGAGATCACATGTACTACTACCTCAAAATTAAAAAACTAAAAATGAGGAGGTCTCGCATATTTAAAAAATGTAGCCTTTTGAGTGTTCTAAAAAATCGTATAAACTCAAGCTTCTCTCGCTGTGATTTCTTAGAATGCATACGTGTGAGGCAGATTTTCTAAAACATGAGAGTATGCGCAAGCAACTATGAATGTCCCCGATTATGTCCCACGAGGGCAGGGCTGTGCCCAGGGCCTGGTGATGGTAAGCACTCATAATATTTGTCGAATGACAAAATGTTATTCCATCTGAAGATCACTGTTTCCTCCCTTCACTCTTCCCAATAGTTGTAAAATGAAAAACATTATAGACACGCAACAAGTCTTTTCTCATTAAAGTTTTATCTTAATCTGGAATAAAGTATTGTTATTATTTGTTTATTTCTGGGTGAGGAAGATTGACCCTGAGCTAACATCTGTACCAGTCTTCCTCTATTTTATGTGGGACGCCGCCACAGCATGGCCTGACCAGCAGCACTGGGTCCACCTGGGATCCGGGCTTGCGGACTCCGGGCTGCCAAAGCAGAGCCGGCGAACCTAACCACCACGCCACTGGCTGTCCCCTGGAATAAATGATTTTGCACACATCCAAGTGCAGTAGCAGAGGTTTTGACGTGAAAGAGGACAGCGGTCTTTGTCCTTCAGACCGTGAACAGTTTGCTCAGAGCGCCACTAGATGGCGCCGCGCATCCGTGCAGCAGGCGAAATCCGCGCTCCGCAGAGCTCGTTTCCAGGCGCTGATTCAAACAAGTGGGAACAAGTGACAAGTGGGAACCCCTGTGTGGGCTCGTAGAGTGATTCTATCATTTCACTTGTCTTTGGTAATAACCTATCACTTACCAAAACCCGCTATCTCCTGATAATGTGTCGCATACTTAGAACATGCTCAACTCTCAAACCCCATCCCCACCTTAGTAGGAGCCAGAAGAGCTCCTCTTCCCTTCCAATAGCAGACGCCTAGAACTTCCTTCTCCTCCTTTCTCGTCTACCTCCCTCTTCCTCACAACCCTATTACAGTCTTAAGAAACCCTATTGCGGCTCTATGACTTCTTGTCCCTCTACTTTTCATCAGCTGCCGGCCAGATCCCACCTGCTAACCCCTGGCCTGCCTCTGGAGGCCGCTCGAGACCTGGAGCTGGAGCTCTGCTCCTTGCTACCCCGCGGGAGGGAGATGTTCCGGGCGTCGCAAGCCTTCTTTCGGATAAACATTGCTCGGCCAGTTGTCAGACGCAGCGTTTTACTTCAACTAGGCTCGACATTAAACGGGGAGCTAGCGGAGACTTTAGCCACCCATCCTAACAATCCTATCATCTAAGGAGCCCCAAACCTAGAGGGGGTGATTGGCAGAGGTAAAAAGGGATCGCTAGTTACCAGCATCACACACGGAGTGCAGTAACAGGGCCCTGAAGAAAATGCAGTGGCGGTGGAGGGGTGACTCGTCCTTCCGGCTGAGGGCAGCGAAGGCAGGCGCGGCCGAGGCCGGGACACGGAGCTGGGCGCGGGAAGAGGCGCCCCGCGTGGGGCGCGGGAGGCCCGGGCAAAGCCCGCAGCGCCGATCCGGAGCGCGGAGGCCGGAAGGGAGAGCTGAGGAGGACCGTGGGGGACTCTCAGTGCCCCTCTGATACTAGATTGAAACCCCGGGCTGTGAGAGCCAGCAAAGGTTTTCCAATCTGTCATGGGCTGAATTGTGTCTCCCCAAAAGACGAAGTCCTAATCCCAGTACCTATGAATGCGACCTTACTGGGGAGTAAGGTCACTGCAGCTGGAATTGCTTAAGGTAAGACGAGGTGACACGGGTGCAGGGTGGCCCCTAATCCGGTACGTCATAGGTCCTCATAAGAGAAGAGATGCAAGCTCACACATGTGCGAGGGACAGTGCCACGTGACGTCCGAGACTGGAGTTAGGCAGCTGCACGCCAAGGGTGCCCACGATTGTCCACAGCCAGCAGCGCCGTGGGAGGCGAGGAAGGACCCCTCCACGCTCCAGAGCGGCACAGCCTCCCGACACGCTGACTGCACTTCTGGCCTCCAGATGTGTGAGGCACCTCCTTCCCGGTGCTGGAGGCCGCCCGGTCCGCGGCGCTGGGGTACAGCGCACCAGGGAGGTCACGGAGGGCCTGGCCGCGCCGCGCGCCTCCCGGAGAGCGGCAGGGGCACACGGAAACCGCGGTGGCGGCCCACGGGACGCACGGTCGGCACGGGACCCTCCCCGCGAGGGGGCGTGGGGACGCCGGGGGCCGCCGCCCGCGGGGAGCGCCTGTCCCGCTGCCCTGCGCCGCCTCTCGGCCCCGCCGCAGCGCCACCACCCGGCGGCCCAGCCCCGGCGCGCTGACTCCGGCGCGAGGCACGAGGGTCTGGACCTTCAAGGTCGGGAACGGGGACTCTTCTAACCCTTGGAAATGGCAGCGACAGCTTAGGGTGGCTTCCGGGCCTTGGAGGTAGAGGTCCGACAGTGCCGGTGCGCCGGCAGCGGGGGGAGAAAAAAGTTCCTTTTCCCCTGTTCCCAACGAGATCAGTTTATCCAATAAACCGGTGAAAAATATAGAATGTTTTCTCCTTACTGACTTTATTACCTTCAGTTTTTGAAGACTTGGCATTTTAAATGATACTAATGACACTGAATCTATCTTAATTATAACCTTTCCTCTCAGGGCACAGGGTTGTCTATGGAAGAATTTTCTAAATTTCTTAATTAACCTGCACTGACTTTATTTGGCCAAAGACTGAAACCATTATGAGCTATTCTCTACATACCCCAGAGTAGCTAAAAATTAAAAAAAAAAAAAAACCCATAAAGCAAAAAACCTATAGCAATAAAGTGCTCCACTAAGCAAGGTCAGAAAGACTCAAGAAAACAAGCAACAACTAGATTAAGAATTTAAAGCTCCAAGGTGCCGAGACTAATGCTGATAATTTTCACACCTTATTTCCAAGGGAATGTTTGAAAATAAATTGTATTTTTTTAAACCTGCCTCAAATCTAATTTTTGATAATGAGGGTTTTATAAGCAAGCTTTAAATTCATCAGTATGTGGCTTTTTACTGTCTACTTTATCTTTCAAAGAAAGAGACCATATCTAGAGTTTAATAGAATTGAGCAGAGATGTAACTGGAGCAAGACTGGTCATTTCCCCAGTTTCTCCTCAGGCTTCAGTCCTTTCCGGCAGAGGAGGACTTCCGTGGGGAGTGAAACTTCAGGCTCCTCACTCATATCTCTTGTAAGGCTGGAGAGGGGCCCGACAATACCCACCTGGTCATATGTGGCATATCCTGTTGATAAAATCAAGAAGATTTAACTGCAATGAGTCAAGAGCATCCTATCTTTCCAATCTAATTTGCCCTTTCCAGAACTTTCTTTGGGTCAGGTGGCATTGGCGTGGCCATGGACATTTTGGGGACCCCAGTATGGCAAAGTTGAGCTAATCTGGTTCCAGGGGACATAGGTCTGAGGTGTTGGGTTGCTGAGGCCGTCAGAGTCCCACATGCTTGCCTTGCTGAGCCTGCAGGATGCCTCAGTGCCCTGGCCTCTTCAGCCTCCCCTGACCCCCCAACACGGGCCTGGGGCTCTCTCCACCTGCACAGCTTCTAGGCAGCTTCTCTTCCAGACCCCTGTGGGAGGCATCCTTGCTCTGCCATCGGGCCCACGGTGGGCCACTCAGCACTGCCCCCACAAGGCCTCCTGGGCTGACCACCCAGAGTCTCGTCTGGAACTGCCACCACAGCCATGCCAATCTGGAGAACACCACTGTCAAAGCTTTCCTGTACACACCTTTCTGGAACTGTCTCCCAGAGGAAGGGGTGGGTGGTGGGTGGGGAGCACTAGCTCCTGTCTTTGCTTTCTGAGCTTCCCTGAGAGAGGAAATTTGGATGTTCCTTCCTTTTGCTTCTTTCTGGATGTCATTCCTACTCTCTCCTGTACTCGCCCCTGGGACCAGGGCTAGGTGTGTGGGGTGGGGGGCGGGCAGGACCCTGCACACCCCCTGACCACTTCCCTCTCAGTACAACTGACAGCAGATTGTTTGTGTGTATGTGATGGCTGAGTTTTTACCACTAGAGATTCACCCTTTGGGTCAAAATAAAATAAAAAGGTAACACAACAGGGGCCCCTCAGGGTACTTATCAGACCATTTGCAACCCGGGATCTGGAAGAGGGCAGCTCTGCAGGACGCGACAGGAGGTGATTTTGAATTTGGGGAACGTAGACAGTGACCTGCGTGCACTGCTGTAACATGGGGTCCTGGGAGGGGAGAGCAGGAGGGAATGAGAGCTCAAAGAAGCTGTCTTCCCTGTGAGCGGCCTTCCTCTGGACTCGCTGTCCTGCCGTGTAACATGGAAGATGCTGTGCTGCTGAGCATTCTCTGAGAAAGGAAGAAGGAAAGAGGACTTCCAGGGATGGCCTGTGCTGGAGGCGGGCTCGGGAGAGGGAGGACGTGCACCACGAACAGAAGGGCTCGCTGCTACATGAAGAGGTTTACACACACAGCTTAGTATATCGATTAACACCTGGGACAAAAAGCAGGGAGAAAGAGAAGGGGTCTCCAGGGGCAACTGGGCCCGAGAGCTGGCCACCTGAGTCCCTCCCTCCCACCACCCCACCACCGGCCTTTTTGGATCCTGCGGCTCCGGGGGCCAGAGCCGAGTGGGGAGTCAACGTGTACTTGCTGCGTGAGACGTGGACAGTGTGCCCGGGCCCGCCGCCTGTGGAGCCAGGAGGTCTGTCTCTCCAACGCCTGCCCCTTTACCCCAAATACCAGGAGCCTCCCGAGTGGGTGGAGCCTCAGCACCCGCGCGCCCGCGCCCGCTAGCTAAGTCCCTCTGCCTCTCCAGCCACGCTCACCACGCACTCACCCTGAGGGCTTAACGATGCCTCCTGAGCCCCTTGCTTCCACATCCAGGTCATTTTTACTGGATTGTTCCCTTATTTTCCATAGCTGAGTTGACTATCCTCAAATGCTACAGAAACATACCCTACAGCCCCTACGAATGCCTTTCAAGCCCGCCTCGGGCCCGCGTCCTCCCTCTCCCGCCTCGGGCCCGCGTCCTCCCTCTGCCCAGCCCACCTCAGGTCGCTGGCAGGACAGCGAGTCCACTGGAAGGCTGCTCACAGGGAAGAGATTCTTGGAGCTCCTCAGTGCTGCCTGCTTCGCCCCTCATTTCCTGTGGGACGAGGCCGACCAACCCTGTGGGCCTGAGTTTAACACAGACAGGAACTGAACTTGGGAAGACACTGCTGATATCAGTCACGCTAAAAATGCTGGTCATGAAGCTTCTTTCCACTTAAGCAATCCCTTCTTAAAGTTCCACTAGTAATACACTTCAGGAAGACGATGAAAATCCACCAGGAAGCACATTTCTTACGGTAGGAGGAACCGTTGACCCTGCCCTTCGCCCTTCTTCCAAGTAGCGGAGAGCCAAGGTTGTGTAGGGCGAGGTCCAGTGCTCCCAGGGAGGCGTCCAGCCCAGCCGTCTCAGGCCTCAGTCAGTCCTGCGACCCCGGGACTCCAGCTAAGGGGGGCAGCGGTGCGTTGCCAAGTGGTGGTGCTGCGGTGGGAGAAGCTCTTTGGAGAGCAAGGGTATTCCCAAATAAGAAGGACACACACAGGAGAAGGCAGTCCAGCCCACCCCCAATGAGCACACACACACACACAAACCACACACATACATGTACACATGAGGACACAATACACAAAACACGGACCACACACCGTATACAACACACACCACACCACTCATACGACACACTACAGACAACACACACATACACACAACACATGCAACACATATACACATGTATACGCAACACACTGTACCACCCAGAACACACACAACACACGCCATATACAACACATACCACACATAACACACAGTACACATGTGTGACAGACTACAAACACAACACACATACACAAAACACACACAACACATACACACCTGTTTATACAACACACAATACACATCACATAGATCACACGCAACACACACCATATACAACACATACCACACATACAGCACACAGTGAACACACACATCACACTATACACAACACATACCCACATGTACATATAACACACAATACATGCCACACAGACCCCACACAACACACATACATGTACACACAACAGCACAACATATATCACGCAGGCCATGACATCCTAGGGCCCAGTGCCGACATGGTATATGGGACTTCCCTGCATGTACAGCAGGAGGAATGGAGGTCAGCTGCATGCAGTTCCTGGGTTGACTTTGCTGCCTGTGTAGGAAGGCTGCGGACTTGGTTCTGCACCCCCCAAGGAGAAGGGAAAGTTACCTTCGCTAAAGAAAGGTCTTTCCATTTCTTCCAGTCTCCTTTTAGGAAAAGGTTCTCTTCTTCAGACTCCACAGCTCCTATCTCCCTTCCCTTCCCAAGATGGTGTTTATGCAGGGTGTGCTCACCGAGCCCTCAGGGCCACCCCCGGGGTCCGCGATGGCCTCTCAGCAATGGCTGCCGCTCACTCTGCCAGCATCTGCTGCCTATGGTCCATCGTCCCAGCTCAGCTGGGTCTGGCACTGCTCCCTGCCAGCCTTGCCCCACCTCGCTCTCCAGGGGACAAGTCTGACTGTGACTCCCATTTGCTCCCCTGCAGGGAGTCCACTCTGCCAGCTTGGCCTACAGAGTGGCCCTGTATCCTCTGGCAGGTCAGCTACCTGCCATGCCCTCCACTAGGCCTACACTGGTGTGAGTGACCTTCCAGGCATTTGTCCTTCCATGCCCAACTTTGTTACTCATTGCACACAAGTGGGACACCCCATGTTGGGTCAAGGACTTCAAGGTGTTTTCTTCCCAGAATCCCATACAGGAAGCAGAACAAAAGACCTGCTCTCAGTGTCTCTTCAACCTACTCACATGACAGCCCTCCCCTAAATGTCAGCCAGGACAGGGGAGTCAGGGCCTGTATAACTGTCCTAGGGCTGTGACCTCATTTTACCTTAATCACCTCTTTAGGGGCCCTGCTCCAAATGCAGCCACACTTTGAGGTCCTGGGGGTTGGGACTCCAACATAGGAAATTTGGGGGGGAGGGGTGCACAATTCACACCATCACAGGGCCCATCTCTCTGCTTCCCATGGGTTCTGTTCCCCATACAATCCCCAGGAGCCCCATGCCCTAACGGCCACTTCCTATTCCTTTTCAGGAGTTTTCTTGTCACTTCCTCTTTCTGGTCTGCCTTCTTCCCTTCCAAAATGACAATATGGCTTACAGGGGAAAGAAATGAGAAATCCATTCGTTTAAAATTTTCAGAGTATTATCTCTTTTATTGTTACATGGAGGTTGAGGGTGTCTGTGGACAAGCCTGGCAAACTGGGCGAGGAAAGAAAGTTGATGAAAATCGGCCTGCAGGAAGGATAGCAGGCTCCTGAGACAAATGCCTTGAGCGTGGAGTGGGGCGCAGCCGCCCGCCTGCCCAGGTCCGCAGCAGGTCCATGTGCTGGGAAGGGAGGGGCCCCGGGCCATCTGAGAGCCTGCTCCCTGAGTCTGTAACCGTCTGGACCCCAGCAAGGGAAAGAACCATAACACATGAGCCTTCTCCCTGGCGGGAGAGATTCCTGGGCTCCCAGAGGTTCTAGAAGGCAGAGGATTTGTAAATGGGGGCAGGATTCTTCAGTGACAAAATGGGGTTAGCAAGCTAAGGAAGATTCAGGTCCCAGTGATCATATGACCTCTTTTGTACCCTGAGGCTGTGATGGTGAGGAATATCCAGATTGAAATTGGATTGAAAAAGAAAAAAAAAAAAGGAAGGTCTGGTTAGGTGACGACATTTTCATGGCCATTTGTTCTTTAAGAAGCAATTTTGAGGCCATTTACAATGTAACTTTTGACCTGTTCCTTTAAACTTCAATGAGATGTGGTCCTTGTATGGAGTTTTGATAATTTTACTTTCTTTGAGTGGTGGTTGGTATCTGTTAAAAAAGATATTACCTATTCTTTATGTATCTGAAAGACTATAATATCATGCATTTATTTAAACAGTCTTAAATCTAAAAAAACAGATAAAAGTGACTTTATCTCAGAACAATCATTCATCTTATCAAAACATAATCATAAGGGTTTGTTAAAAGAATAGCAGATATCAATATACCACTGGTAAGACCAAAATATTTTGACTGGATTTTCATGAGAAATTAATAAATAAGGTTAAGTAACTGCCACTAAGACGTTTGTGGAAAATTACAAAATGCCAAGAAAGAAACACATCTTCATTTTTTCCCTTCAAAGTGCTCTCCAAGTGTGAACACTGCTTAGTAGAGATTGGTGAGTTTGATTACCGTCTTTCCTGGCTGCTTCATTCATCTAAATGGAAAATTATTCTGTATAATGCTAAGTTAACATATGACAAGAGAAAAGATTCCCAGAAGGCTTTGAAAATTAAACTGAAAGAGACTCAAAGGTCAAAATTACATGGTGCCACAAATTGCATAGAGAAGCCAAATCAATAAGATTTGACAGTCTCACTGAAAGGCTTGACAGAGAAGAAGTCACATCCTTCAGACCCCATCAGCCCCCAACTGTGAGCCTGTGCCCATGGCAGTCACTCATGGCCTGACTGCATTCACTCAGCACTTTACAGGCAAGCTGCTATCAAATTAATTTTAAAAATGTGAACCATATAGAGTTGGTTAATGTTTTATATTGACCCATCATTTGTTTGCATTTGGTAAAATGAGCAAAGAGAGAAGATCAAGCTTTGAACCAGGAAGTGAAACATTCACAGTTTGAATTTGCGGGCAGAAGTACAAATCCAGTAATTCAGGGGTAGCTATAGGGTTTCTGATAATGAACACCTAGAAAAATGAGTTTCAAAGGAATTAGTTTTCATTAACAGAATCTGATGGGTCAAAAAACTACATCTGAATGTGTATAGTTTCTGGAATAGAGTCTAAATTCGGAGTCCTGGATATGTCCAGCAGTGGTTTTTTGGGCCTGTCTGTCCTTCTCACCCTCTTCAGATGCACCTGTCCTGACCACAGAAATGCATGGACGCTAGCTGAGCTCACTGTTGCCAGCTCAGGAGTCGGAATAGCTTGTCTCCCATTTGCCTGCTTTCAACCCTCTGTGCCTCCTCGATGACCCACAATTCTGGTTTTTGTTTTCTCCCCCCAGATATATGCTCAACAACTTAGCTATGGGGACAAGAAAGGGCAGCATATTTTCCAAATGTAGCATCTTTTCAATTATTGTAAATAGACTATGTTGATGTAACATGACAATTGTTAAGATTAAGACAGTAGTGGGCTTGTGATTCCAACAGGCTGGGTACTAGAAACCCTGACAAATTTTTCCACTTAAATAAATGTGCTGGGCTACAAAATAATTATAATGTATTGGTAAAACAACAAGAAATTAAGGCATGCAAAGAGGCCAAAAGCTAAATGAATGCAAAGCCTGAAATAGAAAGTAGATAGGAGGCAGGTTTTAGCTCTGAGTCCATTTGCCAAACCTGCAGCCTTGGTCTTTGGTTTTCACGGCTGGTCCGAGAAGGAGAATCTAATAAGAAACCCCAATATAAAGCTGGAATCTCAAATGATTGCCCAGTTAGGGTCAGGGCTGTGGACTAAGGATACTGGTCCTCTACTCCAGGGGAGGCAAGGTCAACCGCTCGGCTTTACTCCTTGGGCTGAGAGGGAATGCATCTTTCTTGAGCAGTCATTACCTCCCGGTGGCTGCATGCAGGTCTGCACCTTGAATTCACTCAGTTTTGGTGGTCTGGAACTTTTTCTAACCATAATTCAGTCAATAGCAGTCCAGGGTGGTTGGCGCTCTGAGATAACGGTCAAAAGCAGACCAAAATTATCTCAGGAGGCATTTACCTTCAACTGAGGTCTCAGAAAATTCCTCATATAAAATTCTGAGAAACGTGAACTCAATGTTAAAGGTCACAAACCAAGGAATCAAAGCTCATGATCGAGAGCTGGCGAAGACAAAGACAGCAGAATCGGACCCACGGACTGCAGGTACTGGAATGATCAGACACGGAATACGAAATAAGAATGTTTAATATGTTTTAAAGAAATTAAAGTGAGAGCTTAAAATAATAAAAACAAGCAGACTTAAAAGTAACACTAATTTCCAGACAAGATATGTGTAACAACTGCCATGAAGCAGTCGGAAGGCTCAGCTGCAGGTTGCACGCGCCTGGGGAGGACTGGCAGACTGAGAGCTAACTCAGAGGAAGCTATCCGGGGTCGGATACGACCCCGGAGGGAGAGACATGGAGGCTACAGGGAGAAGTTTCAATAGATGAATAGGTGAAAGGCAATATTTATAACTGGATTTTTCAGAACTGAAAAAAATTTCAATTTGCGGATTAAACCCAACAATTTCCAAACACAAAAGAAAAAGAAATTCACACTTAGTTATACCATAGTGAGACAGAGATCTCTTTAAAAGCTAGCGAGAAAGCCCAGGTTATCTACGATTGAATGACGTTTAGTCTGAGACCGGATTTCCCGCTGGCAGCAGTGGGAGGCCCAGGACTGTGGAATGGCATTTTTAGCGTGCTTAGAGAAAAGAGGTGTCAACTTAGAATCGAATTCTTAGCAAAAAATATTTATTGGATATTAGTGTAAAATAAAACCATTTTCATAAACTTTTCTAGCCACCAACCTTTGTTAAGGAAATTCTGAAGGATGTATTTCATGAAAAGGAAGGCATTTGTAGATCTGAGATGTGAGAAGGAATGCTGAGAAAGGACAAATCTACGCCAGCACTGCCTGTATAAAACAATATCAATAAATCCTGAAGGATTAAACAAACACAAGGAAGAAAAAGGCGCTATAAAGGGAAGCAGTCAAAGTTACAGTGTTCCAAACTCCTTGTAGCATTTAGGGAAACTATAGAGATAGTGATCGACTTTAAACTTGGTTAAGTTAAATAATATGTCAGATTTTCTGAGGAGATTGCTTTGTGCCAAAGGCTCCAAAATTTATATCTTCAGTCCAGACTTCTGCCCCAAACTCCAGGCTCATATACCAACCTCCTGATTTGACCTCTCCAGTTGGAGGTCTGTTAACAATTCAAACCTACCGTGTCCAAAAGGTAACTCCTCAGCGGCCCTCCTCTGAAAAAAAAATGAAAACATGTTCTGTGTGCAAGCTTTCCCATCTCATTTGATTGCAGGCTTCTAGTTGCTCAGTACAAAAACCTCCTTTTTAATCCATCAGGAAGCGTGGGTGGCTTTATCTTAAAACTGCTTCCAGATGGCGTTCACCACTTCCCACTGCCAACACCCTGCTCTGAGCCACCGTCATTTCTCACCTGGGTCACTGCAATAGGCTTCGAACTATCTCCCCATTTCTGCCATTGGCTCTCTAGATTCTGTTTTTCTTACAGCATCCAGGGTGATCCTTTTGAAATATCAAATTGGATCATATCTGTCCTCTGCTCAAAAGCCTGAAATGGCTTCCCATTTCACCCAGAGAAAAGCCAAAGTCTTCACAATAGTCCTTACAGAAACCCCCCCCCCACGACCTCGGGACTGCTCCTCCCGCCTCCCCTCTCCTGCTGCTTCTCTGACTTTGCTCCCTGTCCTCTCCACTGGGTTCCTCTTCCCGGGAGACCGGGCACTCTCCTGCCTTGTGCGTCGTACTGGCAGTTTCCTCTGTCTTAACTGCTCTTCTCTCAGATACCTGCATGGCTAAGTCCCTCGCTGCCTTCAGTATTTGCTCATATGTCACTTTCTCTATGAGACTCAGCCTATTTAATGTTGCAAGTCCCTCCCCATTCCTGCCATCTTGCATTCCCAACCTCATTACTCTGCTCTACTTTTTCTTTTCCCTAGTACTTATAACTTTCTAATATACAATTTAGTTTCTTATTTATTGTATCTATTGTTTATTATTTCTCTCTCTCTTGCACGCACACACACACTAAAATATAAAATTCATAAGAATAGGAATCTTTTCTACCTTGTGTATCAGTGTTTTCCCATTGACCCGTGACAGTGCCTGGCATGTGGTTGGTTTTCAACTTTTTGGAAAAATAAATAAACCAATAAAAAAGAAATATAATGCATAGCTTCCAAAATAGTTGAAAAAGAAATAGAATTTTAAAATATTCAATTAATGCAAACAAGGCAAGAACTGAGAGAAAAATAAACAAAAAACAGAAAGGACAAATAGAAAACATAAATAATATGGTAGAAATAAATCCAAATAAAACATCAATTATAGTTCATATTAATGGGCTAAATGTCCCAGCAAAAGGACAATGAATTTTAGAGAAAAAATGACTAAAAGTAAACAATTATAAGCTGTTTATTAAAAAAAATCTAAAATATACAGGATATAAAAAGATGCACAAGGTTGACAGTAAAAAGATGAGAACAGACAAACCATGCAAATACTAGCCAGCAGAAATGCATTGACCTGTTAACAGCAGAAAATAGATCTACCACAAAAGCCCGACTAGTGGCAAGGAAGAGTATCTTCCATGGATTGAAGTATCAGTTAGCCAGGAAGATACAACAGGTTAAAACCTTTATGCACCTAATAACATAGCCTTAAATATATTTTTAAAAGTTAATGTAACTAAGAATACATACCTCTTTTAGGAGATGGTAGAATAAGCAGAATAAAACTGGTAATGATTTAGGAGACTTGAACATGATGCAGTCTGTAAGCTTAACAAATACACGCATATATAACATTGAACCCAACAATAACAGAAGATAAACTATTTCCAAAAGCTGATATTATGCTAGGTCACAGATTGGCTCTGTGGCCTACAATGTAATTTTATTAAAAATCAATTACAAAATTAAAAAGAATTTTCCATTATTTTTAAAAAACCCAGCTCAAAGAAGAAGTCATAATAAAAGTTAGAAAACATTTTGAACTAAAAAAATAGAAAATATTGCCAATATTTGTGGAATACAATTAAAGCAACACTTAAAGTGACATTTATAGCTTGAAACTGATGTATTATGAAGGAAGGATAAATTTTAATAAACTATGCATCCATTTCCACAAGATAGAAAAAGAACAGCAAAATAAACCCCAAAAAGTATAAGAAAGGAAGTAGAAAAGATAAGAGCAGAAATTATGAAATAGAAACCAACATATAATTAAAAGAACCAAGAAAGCCACCACTGATTCTTTGAAATGACTGATAAATTTGGTGAAACTGAAGGAGTAAAAGGACTAAAGCCTGTGTCAGGAATGTAAAGAGGAGCTTATATTTGTCCGGGTCCTCTGAGAATCAGATGCCAAGCTGGAATTAGATGTGCAAGATCGTGATTACGGGAAATAGCTGTGAGGGAAGTGGGGATGATGCTGGGAGCGGGGGAGAGCTGTCAGCCGTGGCGCTCGTCTGACTGCACCTGCGACAGCGAGGGAAGGAAGGAGTTTGGGGTGGAAGACTACAGGGCAGGTCTAATGAAAGTTGGAGCAGACCACTGAGGAGTCTCTAAGCCAAATTCACCCATCAGAGGTGCCCCTGTATTAGTCAGTGTTGTCCAGAGAAACGGAACCAATAGACTGTGTGTGAGTGTGTGTGTGTGTGTGTGTGTGTGTGTTCAGAGAGAGAGAGAGGTTCATTTTAGGGAGCTGGCAAGTCTGACATCTGCAGGGCAGACTGGCAGGCTAGAGACTCAGGGAAGAGTTGATGTTGCCTTCTTGAGTTTAAAGGCAGTCTGGAGGCAGAATGCCTTCTTTCTTGGGGAACCTGTCTTTTTTCTTAAGCCCTTCAAGTGATTTGGCAAGGCTCACTCACGTGATGGAGGATAATCTGCTTTATTCAAAATCTACTGATTTAAATGTTAATCTCGTCTAAAGAATTTCTCCACAGCAACATCCAGACTTGTTGACCAAGCATCTGGGTACCGTGGCCTAACCAAGTTGACACATAATTAACTCTTGCATCCCCTTTCTTCCAGGAGTGTGCCTGCCTCAGTATCCCAGCCAAGCTCAGTCACTGACACAGAGCAGCCTGCGGTAAGTGTGGTCTGGGTGTGAACACAGCAGTGGAATTCAGAGTGCAGCCACTGGGCCACTGGCCAGTCACACCACCTGGCGGCTTCCCTGCAGCTGTGAGCCCAGCTCCACTCCTGAGGAGACAGTGCCCTTGGCAGTCACCCCTTCTCAGTTCGAGGATGCTGCACTATCTATTGAGTCCCAATGGCAAGATGGGACGCCGAGGTGCCTGCATGGGTCACTTGAGCTCCACGCGCTTTCCTTCCTGCCCCTCCGGGCGCTCGGGTGATTCTCTTCCTGCCCACCGGTCCCTGGGCACAAGGGGCCCACAGTGTCCTGCAGCAGTGGGGACTTAGAGTTCAACGGGCCCTGCTCTGTTTCTCAGCCTGAGTGCGACCCAGCAGCATGCGTAATTCTCAAGGACGTGATTTTGAGCAAAAAGGAGAGTTACAACAAAATATATGCAGTATGATTCCATTTTTACATGAAGTTTAAAAACAGTTTATATAATATAGATATATTAGAGGTAATATATGTTATAAAAATTTTATCGTATATAATTATATCTAAATGATACTTAGGAATATGAACATACATAGCAAAATTATGTAGAAAACCATGGGAATTATCAGCTAAAAATATAAAAGAATGTTTCCCTCTAAGTGAAGAGGGAAGACTATGGCACTGGTAGGGGACACACATGGGACTTCCAAGGTCACGGTAATGTGTTATTTCATCCAAGCTATGGGCACACAGCTGTGAGTTGTAGCCATATTATTTTCCCTTACATGTTGTTGTATCTCTCAGAGTTGTTGACTCACCCAGGCGAGCGGTTTGATGTGATGTAGAAAGTTGAGTGAAACACAGTGCTGCCTTCCAGGCGCTCACATCTAGTGAAAGACACAGACGTGTCCTTAGATGGTTATAGGACAAAGGAGAGGTTGAAAAACAAATGGGAATCTGGCACATCAAATGACATGAGGCAAGGGGACAGAGAGCTAAATAGGGCTCATCAAGTAGTCAGAGAAGATTTGCAAAAGGGGTGGCAGTGCACGTGGAGCTTGGAGGAAGAGTACATGCAATGATTCTGGGTGTGTCCTGGTGAGGAGACCCTGGATGGGTCAGAGGCTGAGGCTGGAGGTCATGTGAGTGGACAAGAAAACAGGAGTCATTGCAGACAGGATTCCAGCTGAAAATAGAGGGAAGGGATGAACATTTTGTCTAGTTCACAAACTGAATATAACATTTAGGGAAGGAAATCGAAAATGAAAGCACTAGTAGTGTGTGATAATTTACTCACATTTCTTTGCTTCTTAGAAAGACTATTTGGAAGGCCAACGCTGTCCCATTCTTAAACATCCGTAGGTAGCAAACAGTCTGCCCTTAGATACTGCTTGAAAGGTGGTGCTCAGGTGAAAGTCTTGCCAAGACCTCCGGCTGGTGTGGAATAAAGCAGGAGGTGGAACTGGGTGTTTTCTGTTTGTATTCGAACCTTACAGTGTAGAGCTTTGAGCTGCAGGAGTAATCCACGTCCTTCACTGCCGATTAGGTGTGTTTTAGATACAGGAAAAACTCAAAGATATCTATGGAGAGAAAGCACATCTCTAGGAACAGCAAGATCATCTCTAGGAATTTGAGAGTCATGAGGAACTCGTGTTATTCCCAAAGAAGACCTCCTTTTATGGGCTCCTTTTCTTGGGAAGGACTTGTGCGCCATTGCACAGGCCTCAGTCCTAGAGCTTCCAGGGACTTCGGTGATTACCTAACGTGATCAATAAACTGGCCAATAATTCATCCGGGGTGGCTGGAGTGCAATGTACTTTGCACTTTGTGGTTGAAAATCCTCTCAAACTGTCACTAGTAACTTTGGTTTTACTAAGCAAAATGACTTCAGAGATTTATTGGTTGAATTTGGGCTGATGGAAACAGCATCTGCAACAGGCCAGTTGCAGGCTTTTCCATGAGACTTGCGCACTCAGCGGTGCAGGTATCGTGATTGTTCCAGTCGCCAGAAAACCTGCGTTGTAACTTTGGTTCTACCCCTGCTCGGCCATGGGAACTTGAAGCACTTCCCCTCTCTGAGACCAGAATCGTTCTCTAGATAGTTGAAATAGCACCGCTCTACCCCCTGCTCCATAGGGTTCTTCTGAAGATTGGAAAATGAAAGTAGTATTTGTTTGAAAAGTAAGAGGTTCCCTCGAAGATGTAAATATTTTTTCCTAATTAAACAACTTAGGAAATTAATTTACTTTTTAAGTTTTATTAAAGTAAATTGATGTAAACTAAACTGTACATGTTTAAAATACCATTTGATGAAGTTTGGTGCACGCGCGCACACACACACGTATATACATCCCCCAAAGTTTCTTCATACCCCTTGGTAATCTTCCTTGCTCCTCCCTGCCACCACATCTCCAGGTAATCGGTGATATGCTTTCTGTCTTTATAGGTTAGTTTGCAAATTCAGGAATTTTATGTAAATGGAGTCATAAAGTACGTACTCTTTTGTGTGTGTGTGGCTTCTTTCACTCAGCATAGTTATTTTCAGATTCAACCACGTTTTTGTGGGTATCCGCAGTCTGTTTCTTTTTATTCCTGATTATCATTACATTGTATGGATATACTACAATTTGTTTGCCCTTTTACTTGTTGATGGACATTTGGGCTTCTGGGTTTTGGCTATTATGAGTAGATCTGCTGTGCCTGTTTATGTATAAGTCTTTGTGTAAATGTATGAGCTCGTTTATCTTGAGTAAATACCTAGGAGTGGAATGACTGGATTACATGGCAGGTGTATGTTTACGTTTTTAAGAAGCCGTCAAACTGTTTTCTAAAATGGTTATACCATTTTATATTCCCATCAGCAGTGTTAAGAGTAAAGTTGCTCCACATCCCTGTCAGCACTTGGCATGGTTAATCTTCTGAAATTTAGCTATTCCCGTGATCGTATGGTAGTATTTCATTGTAGTTTTGATTTGCATTTCCCTAAAGGCTAATGATGTTGAACATATTTCCACATGCTTGTTTACTATGCATATATCTTTTTGGCGAAATGTCCAAATATTTTGCCCATCTTCACTTGAGTTGTTTGTTTTCTTATTATTGAATTTTGAGAATCCTTATAGAATCTGGATAGTAGTCCTTTACTGGATATGTGATTTGCAAATATTTTCTCCCAGTTTGTAGTTTGTCTTTCCATTCTTTTAACAGTGTTTTTCGAAGAGTACAAGTTTTTAATTTTTATGAAGTCCATTTTATCAATGTTTTCTTTTCTGAGTTATACTTTTGGTGTTTTATCTAAGAATTCTTTGTCTAACTCAGTATCACAAAGATTTTCTCCTATGTTTTCTTCCAGGAGTTCTATAGTTTCAGGTTTTACATTTGGGTCTATGATGCATTTTTAGATATGGTGTGAGTTATGGATAGAAGTTCATTCTTTTTTCTCTCTCTCTCTTTCCTTTTTTTTGTACACGGATACACAATTGTTTGCACTTTTTGGACTCTCTGTTTGTCTATTTTTTTTGCCACAACTACACTGTCTTGATTACTGTAGCTTTATAGTAAGTCCTGAAATCAGTTAGTATAAATCCTACGACTTTGTTTCTTTTCTTAAAAATTGTTTTGGTCCTTTGCGTTTCCATACAAATTTTAGAATTAACTGGTCAATTTCAATAAAAGAATTTTCTGGGCTGTTTGTTGAGATTTATTAAATCACAGGTTACTTGGGAACAATCGACATTTTAACAATGTTGCATCTTCCAATCCATTAACATCATTTCTCTTAACCATGTTTTGTGGTTTTCAAAGTACAATTCTTATACATCTTTCGGCAAATTTATCCTTAAGTATTTCATAATCTTGATGCTATTATAAATAGTATTTTTTGTTACTTAAATGCATAATTGTTGCTAGGATATAGAAATAAGCCAATTTTTGTACATTGATATTCTAACCTGGAACCTTGCTAAACTCACCCAGTAGTTATTTTAGGTGTTTAAATATTCTGTAGGATTTTCTCCATGTCATTTGTGAATAAAGACTGTTTCCCTTCTTGCTTTCTGATCTAGAAGACTTTTCTTTCTTTACCCTCTCTTATTGCATTGGCTAGGACCTCTAGCACACTGTTGGATAGCAGTGGTAAGAGTGACATCTTTTCCTTGTTTCTGATCTTAGAGGAAGAGAATTTAGTCTTTAGCCATTGAGTATGATGTTAGCTGTAAGACTTTTGTTGACGCTTTTTACTAGGTCATGGAAATTTCCATTTCTAGTTTTTAGAGGGTTTCTATCAGGAATGGATGTTGAATTTTGTCAAATGATTTTTCTGCATCTCTTGAGAAGATCATGTAGTTTTTCTTTTTTTGTTTTCTAATATATGAATTATATTGATTGATTTTAAAATGTTAAATCAACTTTGCATTTCTAGAATAAACTCCACTTGGACACGATACATTTTTATATATTGCTTCATTAAATTTACTACAATTTTGTTAAGGATTTTTACGTCTCTGTTCTTGAGGGATATTGGTCTGTAGTTTTCTTCCCTATAATACTTTTGTCTGGTTTTGGTACCTGAGTAATCTTGGTCTCATAGAATGAGTTGCTAAATATTATCTTCTCTGCAATTTCATTGACCAGTTTGTGTACAATTGGTATTAGTTCTTTCTTAAGTGTTTGGTAGATTTTAACCGGAGAGGCAAGCACTACATAGAGAGAGAGCTCTGAGATCTGCAAAGGGGCCCCCTAAGACTGCAGCTGAGTCATATTTTCTTGCTTCTGTGCCTGCCTAACATTTTCTGATTGGGTAACAATAACATTGTGAGTTTTTCCTTGTAAAGTCTGCGTATTTTGTGTTACTATAGACATTTTTGAGCTATGTTCCGGAATGCTATTTATTTCCTCAAAAAGGGTTGGATCCTTTTGTGGCTTGCTTTTAAGTTTTGTTACCTGGGTCCAAGCAGGTCTTATTTTAAAGTTTTCCATTACTGAGGCAATACTGTATGAGTATTCTACCTGGTGTAGTATAAATTGCAAGGCTTTTCCACTCTGGAACACAAACTGTTGCTGGTCCTGTGTGACTTGAAGTGGTTGGTTCTCTGTACTCCTTTTCGGTGGTTCTTTTCCTGGCCTTGGTCATCTCATCACGTGCTTACCCTGATCAATACTCAGGTGCTGACTGGAGAGGGCCCCTTTGTAGGTCTTCAGAGATTTGTTTCTATGTAGCTCTCACCTCTCTAATTCTCTGCCCTACAGACTCTGGCCCTTTTGTCCTCCTCGTACTCCCAGGATCGTCTCTGGAACTAAGGGAGGCTGCCCAGCTGTTCCTGGTACCCTCCCCTCCAGGCAGTAAGCAGGCAATGATCGGGCTACTTTATTTGTTTCTCCCATCTCAGGAATCAACGTCCTGTGCTAATGTCCAATGCCTGAAAACCATGGCTTGATGTATTTTGTCCTGTTTCTTAGACATTCCTTATTGACTAGCAATAAAAATCCCAAACTTACCATTTATACTAACTTCGATTTCCATGATTCTGTCTTTTCTGCTTGCTTTTCCATTTCTAATTAGATGTTAAGATTTCACTAAACCAAAGCCATTTTAAATGGGAATCCAGGAGGATTCCTGGTTTGTGCCCTTGCAGGAGGAAAGAAGGAAGAGGGAGATAATAAAGTTAAAGATAAAAGTAGTTCAGCACACCTTCCCCGCGTTCCTTCTACCCGTGAGACACTGCACTTGGTGCCAAGCAGGCATTAGACACTTGAATAAACCACATTCCCCCGTGGAGACTCAGAGTCTAATGCGAGGATGGAAAACAGCTTTTCTGAGACTTCAGGATTTCTCTGTGAAACAGAGGGCACTTTTACCCATTTCCTTTGTTCGTTGCTTTTCCCTCTATCCATTTCCCAAGCCCCAAAAACTATTCCCCCAACAAGACAGCCTGTGTTTGCTGCTTGGAAGCTCTGCATGTCTGTGACCCTTCCCTTGCTGCTACCTGCCTCCTCAGCTGCCTACTCAGCCATTCAGCCCTGATTTGAGAAGGAAAGGTAAAGCCATTAGCTGCATCCACTTAGGGATGATCTTACAAAACCTGACTCTTGTCCTCATCTCAGTTCAATTATGCCTTCTGTTTTCCTGAATTTGCTGATGCTTTATTTATGTTGGGCATGCGGGCTGCTGCACCCGCCTTGTTAGAGAGGTTTGCACCCCTGCAGGAGCGTTCCTTCTGCTACATTTGTGTCACACATTTGTCACACAATGAAAGGCTGAAGCTAGGAGGTTCAAGGCAATGTCAGCCTGTGATGGGTGTGAAGCTCAGCTGTGCGCCTTCATCTTCCAGAAGAAACATTACTTCAAATTGATTTGTCATTTGCAAAACCACAGTCCTGATAAATGTTTCGTTAGAGGTGCTACCAGCCTTTACCAGGACACCGGCAATCTCTGAAGACTCCAAATCTGATCTGAGTTAATTCTTAGACTTTTGCTTATTTTTTGAACAGCCAATCAAATCAAATAGTGACTTCTCCTTAATAGAAGACTAGCGCAAGAAAGGGATATACATTCCCCACAAGGGTAGGCATGATGCCCAACATGTCCTCCCATGTGAAAGAGAAAGCTGGGAAGTTGGTTAGAAGGGTTAGAGACAATCACTTGTTAGTGTGCAGTTACTCAGAACCTACTAAGTGCATGGACCAATGACACAAAGAAGAAAACACTTCTCTTCTCCATCTGTCACACTGGGCTACAGTTAGCACCCCATCTTTAATATTTCTTGTGTTTATGTACCTTGCCTGTCTCCTCCTTGAGGCTGAAACCAGAATATGCAGCTTTATGTGACTGGTGAAGTGCCGGAGTCGCGGCTCACACACAGAGCATCACTCGGGGGTAGCCCAAATGGCACCCCCTCATCTTCCAGGCATCTGTCTGGGCATATGATGTCTCCATCTCCTGAGCCAACCCAGATGCCCATCTCGGCTCTTGTTTGAGTTCAGAGGAAAGCCCTGATAAGCGCTGTCAAATTTAGTGAATATTGAGTGTTAGAGATGTAGGAGACGGCTTAGATCCCATGCTCCTCAGCAAACAACTAGACAGTGGTGTTCTCCAAAGTGTTGTCTCAGCCACACAGCTGGCTCCTTCTCAGAGGGAGCTCAAATGCCTTTCTCTTCTATTATGGAAAGAATTTCAACACTGTACCAGCAACTGCCCTCAAACTTGCACCCACAAATTTATCACCGTTGCTCAGCCAAACTATGACCTCTCCAGGTAACAGCTTCCACCTTCTTTAGAAGGCAGTCTGATGGCCATATTTTGTTACTTATTCATTTCCGTTGAGTCTCACTTTTAACCCAAAAAGATTTTCAAAGTATTCTTTTCAAATACATGCACTGACTTTCCCAAAGGGAATTCTGATGAATAGATCTTCTCCACCACATTATCAGAGTTTAAAGTATGAGGACGGATCACTGTGAGGTGGAACGATCAGAGAAGGCTATAAGGAGAAGCTAAGGATGCAGTTGAATCTGATACAGGAGTAAGCTTAATGTCTGGAGAGGAAAAGGGAGACCTTTTCAGGCTATTTTCTGAACTTCCAAGCTATTCATATGTTAACTCTTCTTAAGTAGAAGAAGGGCAAAAAGAGCTGGATATTCTCATCATATTCTCCACAGGAGTTGGCTATGGCGATTTCTAAGTCACTTAGGATGACGTCAAACCCTGAACTCCAGAGGAGATCTGGAGTATAATGCAGGGGAGAGAATGCATGGATGTGTGTCATGTGATAGTGGTCATTACAGTAAAAACTGTGTTAAACATACCTGTTACTTCTCCTACTGTATTGTGTAATCATATTATATATGGGAATCAGATTATTGTTAGCATGCAAGGCAAAAATTACATATGTATAAGCAAATTTGTAAAATCACACACACATACACACTCACATACACACTCACACGCTTGCACTTACACACACACACTTGCACTCATTCACACTCCGTTACTTACACACACATTTTAATGAGGTAACATCAAAACGTCCAGAACAACTAACTTTTCCTACAGCATTGGAAGAGCAAAGCAAGAATGCAAAAATCAAACACGTGAGAATTCCAGGCAGGGGGTCCATCTAGTTACCATGTGTTAATCTCCTTCCCCTCAGCACGAGTCTCCTGAAATTTACCTGAGACCATTCCAGTCTAGTTGAGACGACCACCTCCTACCCAGCTCCAACTAAAACATCAACCAGACCTTTGAGGCCAGATGATCTGAGATTTTTGTTTAAATGAACTTGTCCCATGAGGAACACCAAGAAATGCAAAAAGCCCAGACGATTTTGAATCAGGAGGAAAATTTTTTCTCTTTAATAAATTGTATTAGGATAACTAGGTAGCTATTTGGGGAAAAAAATACAAAGTTGGATCCTTACCTCACACCTAAGAAAAAATAAACAAATTTTAGTTGGATCAAAATTTAAAGGTTTTAAACTGAAACTCAAATGTACTAATATACTAGAAGAAAATATGTGAAAAAAATTTTATAGTCTCCACAAGGAGAAGGAAATCAAGCAAAAAAAACCTGTGATCCAAAAGACAGAAGCTGTGAGAGACAAGGTTGCTATGACTTATCTAGAGAGATGTGTGATTTTTCATGTTCTCTTATACTGCTGCTTTGCCCTTCCTTTTTCATTTCTTTTAACCCAAGTAGTTTCACACTAATTCACAAAAAATGTTTGCTTCTCAGAGGTTCTCAGGGCACAAGAGGTCAAATATGGGGAGCATGTTAGCAACCTAAGACCACGCAGCTCAAACAAACAGCACAGATCAGGCCTTCCTTCAAAGGATTTGCTTTTCCAGCTTTACTGAAATTTAATTGATACATAAAATTGTGTAAGTTTAAGATGTATAATGTGTTGACACATATATTGCAAAATAATTACACCACAGTGTTAGCTAACACCTGTATTGTGTCACCTAATTTCCATTTCTTTTTTATGGTGAGAACATTTAAGATCTACTCTCTCAGAAACTTTCAAGTATATAATACAGTATTTTTAACTATAATCACCACACTGTACATTAAATCCCTAGAACTTAGTCATCTTATAACTGGAAGTTTGTACCCTTTGATGAACATCTCCCCACTTCCCCCACCCCCCAGTCCCTGGTAACCACCACTCTAGTCTCTGTTTCTATGAGTTTGCGTTTTTTAGATTCCACATATAAATGATACCACATAGTATTTGTCTTTCTCTGCCTGACTTATTTCACTTAGTATAATGCCCTCAAATTTCATCCATGTTGTCAAAAATGCCAGGATTTCATTCTTTTTTTACGGATGAGTAATATTCCATTGTATATAGGTGTCTTCTTTTTCCATTCCACTATTGATGGACACTTAGGTTACTTTCATATCTTGGCTATTGTGAATAATGCTGCGATGAACATGGGAGTGCTGATGTCTCTTTGAGAATCTGTTTTCATTTCCTTCAGATATATGCCCAGAAGTGGGATTGCTGGATTTTATGGTAGTGCTATTTTTAACTTTTTGAGGAACCTCCCTACTGTTTTTCATAGTGATTGCACAAATTTACATTCCCACCAACAATGCACAAGGCTTACCTATTCTCCACATCCTCACCAACTCTTGTGATTTCCTATCTTTTTGATGATAGCCATTTTGATAGTTGAGGTGATATCTCTTTGTGGTTTTTACTTGCATTTCCCTGATGATTAGTGATGTTGAGCATCTTTGCATGTGTCTGTTGGCCATCTGTATGTCTTCTTTGGGAAAATGTCTATTCAAATCCTCTGCCCATGTCTTAATTGGATTGTTTGTTTTTTTGATATTGAGTTATATGAGTTCTTTATATATTTTGGATATTAACCTCTTACGTGATCTATCATTTGCAAATGTCTTCTCCCAGTAAGCAGGTTGTCTTTTCCTTCATTGAGCCTTTCCTTCACTGTGCAAAAGTTCTTTAGTTTGATGTAGTCCCATTTGCTCATTTTTGCTTTAGTTGTCCTTGCTGGAGGAGACAGATTCAAAAAAATATTGCTTAAACCAATGCCAATGTCAAAGAGCTTACTGCCTACATTTTCTTCTAGGAGTTTTATGGTTTCAGGTCTTACATTCAAGTCTTTAATCTATTTTGAGCTTATTTTTTATGTGGTGTAAGAAAGTGGTTCAGTTTCACTCTTTTGCATGTAGCTGTTCAGTTTTCCCAAAACCATGTATTAAAGAGATTGTCTCTTCCCCATTGTAAATTCTTGCTTTTTTGGTCAGAAATTAATTGACTATACAAGTGTGGATTTATTTTTGGGTTTTCTAGTCCATTCTGTTGATCTATGTGTATGTTTTTGTGCCACTACCATACTGTTTTAATTACTATAGCTTTGTAATACAGTTTGAAATAAGGAAGCGTGATATCTGTAGCTTTGTTCTTCTTTCTCAAGGTTGCATTGGCTATTTGGGGTCATTTGTGGTTACATATAAGTTTTATAATTAATTTTTCTAGTTCTGTGAAGAATACAATTGGTATTTTGACAGGGATTGTATTGAATCTGTAGATTGCTTTGGGTAGTATGGACATTTTAACAATATTAATTCTTCTAATCCATGAGCATGGTATATCTTTCCATTTATTTGTGTCATTTTTAATTTCTTTCATCAATGTCTTATAGTTTTCAGAGTACAGGTCTTACACGTCTTTGGTTAAATTTATTCCTAGATATTTTATTCTTTTTGATGCAGTTGTAAGTGGGATTGTTTTCTTAATTTCTCTTTCTTATAGTTTGTTAGTGTATAGAAACACAACAGATTTTTGTATATTAATTTTGTATCCTGCAACTTTCCTGAATTCATTTATTTGTTTTAATAGTTTTTTTGTATAGTCTTTAGGTTTATATATATATATAGTATCATCATGTCATCTGCAAATAGTGACAGTTTTACTTCTTTCTTTCCAATTTGGATGCCTTTCATTTCTTTTTCTAATCTGATTGCTGTGGCTAGGACTTGCAATACAATGTTGAATAAAAGTGATAAGAGTGGGCATCCTTGTTTTGTTCCTGATTGTAGAGAAAAGGCTTTCAGCTTTTCACCATTAGTATGATGTTAGCTGTGGGTTTGCTGTATTTGGTTTTTATTATGTTGGGATATATTCCCTCTATACCCATTTTGTTGAGTGTTGTTATCATAAATGGATGTTGAATTTTATTAAATGCTTTTTCTTCATCTATTGAGATGATCATATGATTTTTATCCTTCATTTTATTCATGTGGTGTATCACGTTGATTGATTTGTGAATATTGAACCATCCTTGCATCCCTGGAATAAATCCCACTGGATTGTGTTGTATGACCCTTTTAATGTATTGTTGAATTTGGTTTGCTAATATTTTGTTGAGGATTTTTGCATCTATGTTCATCACGGATACTGGCCTGTAATTTTCTTTTTTTGTACTATCTTTGTCTGGTTTTGGTATGAGAGTGATGCTGGCCTTGTAGAATGAGTTTGGCAACATTTCTTTCTCATCAACTTTTTAGAATCATTTGAAAAATACAGGTATTAACTCCTCTTTAAATGTTTGGGAGAATTTACCTGTGAAGTTATCTGGTCCAGGACTTTTGTTTGTTGGGAGTTTTTTGATTATCAATTCAATTTCATTACTAATAATCAGTCTGTTCAAATTTTCTATTTCTTCATAATTTAGTCTTGGATGATTGTATATTTCCAGGAATTTATCCATTTCTCCTAGGCTGTCCAATCTGTTGGCATATAATTGTTTATAGTCTCTTAAGATCCTTGGTGTTTTTGTAGTATTGGTTGTAACTTCTCTTTCATTTCCAATTTTATTTGGGCCTTCTCTCTTTTTTTCTTGATGAGTCTGGCTGAAGGCTTATCAATTTTGTTTATCTTTTCAAAGAACCAGCTCTTAGTTTCATTGGTCTTCTCTATTGGTTTTCTAGTCTCTATTTCATTTATTTTCACTCTGATCTTTATTATTTCTTTCCTTCTACTAACTTTGGGCTTTGTGCTTCTTTTTCTGGTTCCTATAGGTGTAAGTTTATATTGTTTATTTGAGATTTTTCTTATTTCCTGAGGTAGGCCTATATTGTTACAAACTTCCCTCTTAGAACTGCTTTTGCTGCATCCCATAGATTTTGGAACATTGTGTTTCCATTTTTGTTTGTCTCAAGGTGTTTTTTTATTTCCTCTTTGATTTCTTCATTGATGCACTGGTTGTTTAGTAGCAAGTTGTTTAGCCTCCATGTGTTTGTGTTTTTTTCCAGTTTTCTTCTTGTAATTGATTTTAATATCATTGTGGCTGAAAATAACACTTGATATGATTTCAACCTTCTTAAACTTACTGAAACTTGTATAGTGGCCTAACGTGTGATCTATCCTGGAGAATGTTCCATGTTCACTTGAAAAGAATGTATATTTCACTACTTTTAGGTGGAAGGTTCTGTATGTATCTATTAAGTCTATCTGTTCTAATGTGTCTTTTAAGGCCAATGTTTCCTTATTGATTTTTCTTTCTGGATGATCTATCCATTGATGTAAGTAGGGTGTTAAAGTCCCTCACTATTATTGCATTACTGGCAATTTCTCTCTTTATCTCTGTCAATATTGGCTTTACATATTTAGGTGCTCCTATGTTTGGTACATAGATAATTACTAGTTTTATATCCACTTGTTGGATTGATTCCTTTATCGTTATGTAATGCCCTTCTTTGTCTCTTGTTACAGACTTTATTTTAAAGTCTATTTTGTCTGATATAAGTATTGCCACCCCAGTTTTCTTTTTTTTCTTTTTTAAAGATTTTATTTTTTCCTTTTTCTCCCCAAAGCCGTCCAGTACATAGTTGTGTATTCTTCGTTGTGGGTCCTTCTAGTTGTGGCATGTGGGACGCTGCCTCAGCGTGGCTTGATGAGCAGTGCCATGTCCGCGCCCAGGATTCGAACCAACGAAACACTGGGCCGCCTGCAGCGGAGCGCGCGAACCCGACCACTCGGCCACGGGGCCAGCCCCCACCCCAGTTTTCTTTTTATTTCCATTTGCATGGAATATCTTTTTCTATCCTTTTACTTTCAGTAGTGTGTGTATTTCGTTCTGAAGTGAGTCTCTTGTAGTCAGCCTTTATATGGGTCTTGTTTTTTTGTTTATCAGTTCAGCTACCCTATGTCTTTGACTGGAGCATTTAGTCCATTTACATTTAAAGTATTTATTGATAGGTATGTACTTACCGCCATTTTGTTCATTGCTTTTGGTTGTTTTTGTAGTTTTTCTTTGTTCCTTTCTTCTTCTCTTGTTCTCTTTCCTTGTGATTTGATAACTTTCTTTAGTGTTATGTTTGTATTCCTTTCTCTTTATTTTTTTGTGTACCTATTATAGGTTTTCGTTTTGTGGTTACTATGAAGTTCATTTATAACAACCTATGTGTATAGCAGTGTATTTTAAGTTGGTGGTGGCTTCAGTTTGAGTGCATTCTAAAAGCACTACATTTTTACACCTCCCTCCATGTTTTATGTTTTTGATGTCATTTTTCTGCATCTTTTTATCTGTGTCTCCCTTAGCTAACTATTGGAGATATCAGTGATTTTACTGCTTTTGTCCTTTAACCTTCATACCGGCTATACAGGTGGCTGATCCACTACTGTTACGATATGTTTGCCTTTACCAGTGAGATTTCTTTCTTTCAGGATTTTCTTATTTCTAGTTATGGCCTTTTCCTTTTCATTTGAAGAAGTCATTCTAACATTTTGTGTAAGGCTGGTCTAGTGGTGATGAACTCCTTTAGTTTGTCTGGAAATATCTTTAATTTTTGTTTTTTGAGGAAGATTAGCCCTGAGCTAACATCTTCTGCCAATCCTCCTCTTTTTGCTGAGGAAGCCTGGCCCTGAGCTAAGATCCCTGCCCATCTTCCTCTACTTTATATGTGGGACGCCTGCCACAGCATGGCTTTTGCCAAGCGGTGCCATGTCCACACCCAGGAACTGAACCGGCGAAACCCTGGCCACCAGAAGCAGAATGTGTGCACTTAACTGCTATGCTACTGGGCCGGCCCTGGAAATATCTTTATTTCTCCTTCAATTCTGACTGATAACCTTGCTGGGTAGAGTATTCTTGGTTGTAAGTTTTTTCCTTTCAGCACTTTGAATATATCATGCTACTCCCTCCTGGCCTGCAAGGTTTCTTCTGAAAAATCAGCTGATAGTCTTGTTGGGGTTTCTTTGTATGTAACTAATGGTTTTTCTCTTGCTGCTTTTAAATTTCTCTTTATCTTTAATTTTTGACATTTTAATTATAATATGTCTTGCTGTGTTGCTTCCTGGACCTGGATGTTTGTTTCCTTTCTCAGGTTAGGGAAGTTTTCAGCTATTATTTCTCCAGGTAAGCTTTCTGCCCCTTTTCTCTCTCTTCTCCTCTGGGACCCCTACAATGTGAATGTTAGTATGCTTGATGTTGTGTCAGAGGTCCCTTAAACTAGCCTCATATTTTTAAGTTCTTTTTTTCTTCTGGTGTTCAGCTTGGGTGATTTCTACCACCCCATCTCCCAGATCACTGATCTTTTCTTCTGTATCATCTAATTTACTGTTGATTCCCTCTAGTATATTTTTCATTTCAGTCGTTTTATTCTTCAACTCTGATTGGTACTTTCTTATATTTTCTATCTCTTTGTTGAAGTTCTTACTGTGTTCATCCATTCTTCTACTGAGTTTGATGAGCAGTTTTATGACCATTACTTTGAACTCTTTATTGAGTAGATTGCTTACCTCTCTTTGGTTGTTTTTCTGAAATTATGTCTGATTCTTTTGTTTGGAGCATATTTCTTTGTCTTCTCATTTTGCCTACTTCTCTGTGTTTGTTTTTATGTGTTAGGTAGATCGGGTATGTCTCACAGTCTTGAAGGAGTGGCTTCTGTAGAAGTCCTGTGAGGATCAGCAGTGCAATCCTCTCTGGCCACCAGAGCCAGGTGCTCCAGAGGTGTTCTCCTGTATGGAGTTTGTGCACTCTCCTGTTGTGGTGGGGCCACGACTGCTACAGGCATGCTAACAGGTGGGGCTGGCCCCTAGCCCAGCTGGCAGTGAGGCCTGGCCACGACTACTTTGAACACACTGGTGGGCAAGGCTGGTCCCCAGTGCAGCTGGCTGCAAGGCTTGATTTCAACTGGTACAGCCATGCTGATGGGCAGGGCTGACCCCCAGCACGGCTGGCTGCAAGGCCCAGCCTCGGTTGCTGTGGGTGTGCTGGCAGGCAGGACTATCATTTAGCGGGCTGTGAGGTCTGCCCAAGGCACAAGCATGGGTAGGGTTCTCAATGGAACACACTCATTGATGCTAGCAGGCTAAAAGGAGGATTCCTAAATGGTGTCCACCAGCATCTGCATTGGCACAGCAGAATGAGATCACAAAAATGGCTGTTGCCAGTGTTTCAGTCCCTGGGGAGAGTCCCAGCTGTCTCCTGCCTCTCCAGCAGGCACTGTAAGATTAGTAAGTGGGTCTCCTTCATCTGTGGTCTATGTGCTTTCAATCTGCTGTTTTTGTGCTGGTTTCCAGGTTGAATGAGTCTGTGCATGAGCCCTTTAATGGTGGGTTTCCCTTTCCTTACAATTCTATAGTTTTCTTGGACATATTCCCCATTGGTTTTCAAAGGCAGGTATTTTGGGAGCTCATCTCTGCTGTGCAGGATCTAAGGGTTGGGGTTCCTTTTGTGGAGCTCAAACCCCTTGTTCCTCAGGGAAAAGTTCTGTATCTTTGAGAGCCCTCCCAACCAGGAAACACCACGACTGGGTTGTGAGTTTTTCCTTAGTGGGATGGTCTCTCTGCTTCTCCCACCTTCTCAGTGTCTCCTTTGTTGTGGAGGCTTTGTTCATCTGCTCTCCAGGTCCCCTTTAGAGGGAATTATTCCATATGTAGTTGTAGATTTGTTGTGTCTGTGGGAGGAGGTGAGCTCAGGATCTTCCTGCACCTGGATAGTTCCATCTAGGAGTCTGCAAACTTGTTAAGTGGCAAGGACAAGAGTGATCAATTTTTGAACAATTAGTAATAATGATAACAACAATAACTTAAGTCTGTATAATGAAGTACGGTTTACAATGAGTGATCATGTCTGTTATCCCACTGAGTTGTTTTCATAAGCTTCTGATGTAGACAGAGTCCCTATTTTATATTGAAGAACCTGAGGTCCAGAGGCTGAGCAAGAAGGCACGTTTCTCAGAAAGTCAGTGCAAGAGCTGGGTCTCAAACTCAAGTCTCCCTGCTGTATAATGAGTGCTCTGTCCAGCACCCCATGTCATGATGACACCTCCAGTACCTCCTTTTTATTCCTGGGAGGGAAGGAAGGTTAAGAGGCTCCACACCAACACCAGTGTTCTCATGTCATCCCAATTCTCCCTTCCCTTCCCCAAAGTTTGTCTTAACTGTAGGGAGAGCAAGCAACCATTCTCTTCATGGGGGAATCTCAGAGGCACAAGACAGGCCACACTCATGACCAGAAATTTCTCCCTACTGGCTAGAGCCTGGAAGTCAACCAATTACAACCTCATTCCTTTTATTTTGAAGATTTGATTCTGTTTAAAATATATTATCTCTGAGAAGAGTACTACTTTAAGATGTTTTCAGGAAAGGGCCATGTAGCAGAGTGGAACATTGCTGAGCCGGAGCTGGGATGCTGGGATTCAAGTTCGGCCCCTGTTCTGCCATCGGCTGTGTAGCTCTGGGGACACCTCTCAACAGAGCTGGATCTCAGTTCAGTTATCTGTTAGTTCAGAGGCAGTAAACCAGAGACCTGGGCTTCCTCCCAGCTTTAGCACGCAAGGTATCTGTTAAGCTTTGTGGTATGTTCTTCGTTGATGTTTAGACCTTTCAGCTGTTTTGAATTATGAGATTAGAATCAACAACGGAAGAACCCAGACTTCTGTTGGATGACGTACTTCAGAGAGTCTTTGGTGCCTACTGGTTAAAAATAATTTACTTGGCTCCAAAAGGATAGTTGTGAAACTTTTTGGCAGGACTTTATATGGTAGGGCTTGACTGTGGCTAGCCCATTTCAAATGATACTTGTTGAAGTTGCTGAAAACAAAATCTTTCTTGAATATTCTTCTAGAAAAAGATGACAGTGTGTTGGCTTGGTTCTGAGTGCTGTCGTACTCCTATAATGACTTCCAAGGAGAATGACTTTCCCAAACCCCTCCCAGCTCTTATCCTCAGTAGTCATTAAGCCCTACATTATTTTCATATTTGCTACATGCACTTTCTTTATTTTTTTCTTTCCATTTCTCTCTCTTTCTTCATCTATATTCTATTCCATTCACTTCCACTGTCTATTCTACTCATTAGAAAAATGCTTAGGGCTCAATGTCTTATAGACTTTCAGTAAACATAAGAGTTTTATTGTGTCATTGGGGCTAATCTGGCTAGTTGTTAGAACTGCTGAATCTGTTAAACCTGCAAAATGTCATTCTTGGGCTTATGCTAAACCTTGCAATTAGTTAATGAAAATCGTTGCACTGCAAAAAGTCTCTTCAGCCCTCCAATCACATCTTTAATTTTCCACCTACCCTCTTCCACCCCCGACTCTTCCTCCCGGCTGCTGTTCAAGGGGAGCATCCATATTTTGGTGCCTTCCCCTTAGCAGAGGCCATAGAGTCTTATACACAGCAGCAATGCTGGACTGGATAAGAAATAGAGAAACAGAAACACTAAGTATTTAGTGTGGTAGATATACACAAACAAATTGGAAAGGGAAGAGTAAGAGAAGGTGAAGCAGGTTCAATTCTTTTGATGCTGACTGCCTAATTTTCCTAACGTACTTCTTGATTTCCATATGCCTTCCCTGATTTCATTTAGGTAAGTCACCTCTGTATTTTTGTACTGGAAGGGAGAAGTAAGACAATGAAAATGATGGTGGCCCTTGTTTATTGAGCTCTTCCCGTGAGCCAGGCTCTGTGCTGAAGAGCACCTGGTTCCTACAGCAACTCTCCAATTTGCAGAGAGGAACTCAAGGCTCCAGGAATGCAGGGCCAGACCCTTAATGGCAAGGCTGCTTCTCTATCACTCTTTTTGAAAAGAGAGAATTTTTTTGGAATAGGAATTAATTTATATGGAAGTAATTCTCAAAGTTGAAAGTAGAAAACATGAGCATTTGTATGCATTTTCAAAGAATCAGGGTCTTGAAAAAAAGAGGAGTAAAAGAAACAGAAATATGATGATTCCCAAGCCACTGTAAGAGAAACACTAGAATTTCCAGACTGAAAGGAAAGCCTTTCAAAGTTCTATGTGAAAGCCATTCTCCCACCTCTTGTCCTCAGCCCTCCCATATCCCCCTCCCACACTCTTTACTAAAAGTCAACGCAACTCCTTTGGGGACAAACATTGGCCAGAGGGAGGTGGTAAATGACAAAGGAAAAGTTTGCACAGTGATGGCAAGTCACTGTTAATAAGAGACATCCGCCTCCACCCCGTTTCCTAGGAGGACATGTGGGAATTTGTCTGGGACCCGAGTGATGAAATAATGCAAGTTGTTTTTCCAGTAAACAAAATCCCTTGCACAATCTAAGACGCAGCCCTCCCTTGCTGTCAGCGCTATGATATTGACTCTCACGTGGCCCTCTCTGGGTCTGCTGCTGAACCTTCCCAGCCTTCCTGAGATTTTACCTGTACGCTTTTCTGCTGAGTAACACGGTCCCCTCACCTAGCAAATTAATCCTTCCAAATGACAGAGGAAAAGCGTGGCCCAGATTTGGAAGCTAAAGAAACAGCCACCTTCCACATCCTTTCCCCTCCTCCTCTGCTTCTTCCTCCTCCTCCTTTTCCTTCTTTTCTGGGTTCTCTTGAGTCATTTTTCATATCTTTTCTCTAGGCTTTCTTATCTTTTCTTTTTTCTTAGAAACCTCTTTATTGCATGTGTTCTGAAACACTTCTCCACATGCATTGCTGAATGGGTGCCAAATCCATACCCTGATATAACGCTGCATTTGATGCAGCAGGTAAGGAGCCTTCTTAGAAGTCTCATTATTACATGTTCTTTTTTTTATTGAGGTATAATTGCCATATAACATTGTGGAAGTTTGAGGTGTGCAATGTGGTGGTTTGACGCATTTATATATTGCAATATTGCTCCCGCAGCGTTGCTAACACCTCTGTCACATCACATAATTATCATTTCTTTTTTACGTTGAGAACAATTAAGAGCTAGTCGCTTAATAACTTTGGGTATAATGCAGTAGTGTTGACTGTAATCACCATGTTGTGCATTAGCTCTCCAGAACTTAGCTACTAGTTGCAAGTTTATACACCAAACAAAATAATAAATAGAGGAGGACTCAGAACTCCCTGAGACTGACTGTGCTTTTCCTCTGGAAAGAGAGTTATAGCACTCTAAAGAGAGTTTCTTCAAAAAGAAGAAAATTAAAAGCACTAACATAGGCCATTAAGGAAAGAATGAGGAGAAGGCAAGTTTCCATGCTATGAGGAGATAGCTTCAATACCCTCTTTTTCTGTAGCCACTCTGCTCTCTGGCTTCTCCTGAGAGTCCAGATAAGGGTGTGAGAGTGAGACTCATGTACTGGACAGCAGGAGCTTGGGCACAAAGGTGAAAGGGTTTCGTTTTTTCCAACTGCTGCCTTCAACTATACTTTCCCTTTTCTATCACCTAAAGGCATTTTGGATAAATTCTCCAGTTCTTTTGTTCCTTTTAGGTATTAAAAAATGTCCATTCCAATTTAAAACTTCAGTTTCTTCTTCCCTTGTCTTCCCACTGCTGAGTGATTCTTACAGCTTGCTTCTCGCTGACAGAATAATTCCAACTTCTATAATTGTTCATCTTTATCACTTTCGCTTCACATTCCACTACTTTAACAAAACTTTTAAGCACTTTAATTTTAAATAGTTTTAGATTTAGAGAAAAGTTGCAAAATGGTATAAAGAGTTCCTACATATTCTTAACCCACAATTCCTGAAAGATAACATTTTACCTCACTTGTTTTCTTATTCTGTGTCATAGACATAATATTTAATAAATGTTTATGTACATTTTTTCTTAACCATTTGAGAGTAAGTTGTAGATATAATGCCCCTTTGTTCCTAAATACTTCAGTGAGTATTTCTTTTAAAAAGATGACATTCTCTTACATGACCATAGAACGATTTTCAAAGCGTAAAATTAAGATTGATGCAATGCTATCATCTAATCTACACAGCTTATTCAAATTTCAGAATCATCCCACTAATGTCTTTATAGCAAAACAAGAAAACTAATTTTTTCTGGTTCAAGATCCAATCAAGAATCACCCATTACGTTTAGTTGTCATTTCTCTTCAGGCTCCTTTTATTGGGAACAATTCCTTAGTCTTTTTTTTTTTTTTACTTTCACGATCTTGACATTTTTGAAGAGTACAGGCTATCTACATTGTAGAATGGCTCTCAACTAAGGTTTGCTATACCATTTATTTTTTACCTGAATTTTCTTTCGTTCTTTAGGAAATAAAGTTAAAGATGACAAGAGAAAGTGCTCTTCCTATACATTTAAATCACAAGTCTGTGATTTCTTACTTGTTACACTGAAACTTTCCAAAACGTCTATCCAAACTGCACTTTAAAAGACATTGAGTTTTATCAAATATGTCATTCCCATTAAAAAAAAAAAGAGGAAGAGAGAAGGAAAGAAGGAAGGTAGGAAGGAAAGAAGGAAGGAAGTAAGGAAGGAAGGAAGAAAGGAAGGAACGAAGGAAAGTAATAAGGGGTAATGCATGACTCTTTTATAATTTTATCCACTGTATTATTGTGTACCTTCCTGACAGATGACAATTTCTGTTTCCACTAGGTGTGGATGAGAGCTGAGTCCACTGTGTACAACTTTACACGTGTCTATCAATTATCTGTCGCTGCATAACAAACCACTCCAAAACTTAACAGCTTTCAACAATGACTATGTTATTTGCTCATGATTCTGTGGATCAGCAAGTTGGACTGGGCTCTGCTGGGTGGTTCTGCTGGTCTCACCTGTGATCACTCATGAAGCTGCTGTCTGACGGCTCAACCGGGGCTAGACGGGCTGAGATGGCCTCCACACATATCTGGTGGTTAGTGCTGGCTGTCAGCTGAGCATCTCATTTCTCATAGACTCTCATCCTCTTTGTTTTTCTTTTTGAATTCTCAAAAGCTCTGTAGGTAGAGTATGCATGATTTCCAGCCAAACTGAGCTGTGCAAAAAATAACTTTCTTGTTTTCTTATAACCAGATTTAAATTTATCACGAGCTCTCATAGCTGCATGGTAACTGAAAACTTACACAAAACTGTCTGTAAAAATGCAGTTAAATTCAGTGATGTTGCAGTAATTTTTGGTTTCAATTCAATCAAATTTGGAAATGTCTTTTTCCCCACCCCTGGGTTGGTTCTAAGCTCTCTCTGAGACCCACCACCTTGTAGGGCAACTAGACAGGAAGTTGGGCAACCCTCTCTCCACACTTCCAGCTTCCAAACTGGGTGGTGGAGCTCCCATCAATTCTCAGGCCCCCAGGCAAGCCCCACCCTCGGGAACTTAGTTGGGGCTTCAGGCAGCGCACAGGTATTTGCAAGGACAAGCTCCAAGCAGCGGAAGATGGGCCCTGATGCAGGAGCTGGTCTGGTGCTCTTGAGAAAGAGGCCTGTGTGCCTGAGTGGAGCTTGCAAGGAGACAAGCACAAGAGAGGAGGATATGCAACCACAGGACATGTGTTAATGCGGAAATAAAGTTCGCTCAGTTGGACATAATATGTAACTCCAAAAATTTTTAAGCACCTTCAGTTCTTAATTAAGACTTACTCTTTTTAATTAGTTTTAAAGAGATATTTAAAATCCATTACAATAATAAGTAATTAAATCTTGCAAAGGCCTAAATGAATAGTCATTAAACCCTTGCGGGGCGCCTGAAGCCAAAGCCACGTATTTTTCTAAAAGTGTGACGCTGGAACAATGAAATCCTCTTCAAACTCACATTGAACAGAATCACCATGAAAGGAAGATAAGTCGTTAAGTCAAGTCAAATAACTCTTTAAAGATGATGTATTCTGAGAAAAGCGAGCTGAAGGAGTGCACACTTGCATTTCTTTTCTCTGGTAGTCAGTCTACCTTCTCTGCGCCCTCAGCAGCAGCTTCTCTCACCCATTTGCATCCTCTCCTCGGGTCTTTCCAAAGTTCTTGCCGTTCCTCTGGGCACGGGGCACATCCTGCTCCTGCTAGTTCCTCTTCTTTCCATGCTCAGTCCAGCTCCCACTTGGCCGAACCAAGCTCCTCCCTCCCCTGCGTCCCGCACTGTCCCATCCCTCGCCGGGCTTCTTCCTCCCTCTGTCTCTTCCCACCCCAACTTAGATGTATTTCTATGACAGCACTAGTAACCACACACTGAAACACTTTGCTGGGTTTTCAGGAGGAATTCAGTAAGGACATGTAGTTGGCCATCACCTTGCTCTTTGCCCAGTGGCTTTCTCTTCTTTATATTCCTAGGATCTGGCACCTGGCCTGGTACAGAGCAAGCACTTCATAAATGCTTGTTGAATGAATGCAAGGGACTATGTGCTATGAAGACACCTGGGCTGGCTCCTGATTACTTTGAGCAGCCAGAGTGAAATTTTTGGTTGAGTCAGACTCTTTTATTCTCTGTTCCATACTCCTCATGCTCCTGCTTATTCCAGATCAACTTTATTGCCTCGTTCACGTATGAAATTTATTACAATTGGAACAGTGCTGACTTGAATTTTCCTCCATAATTATAAAAGAGCATTATTAATTGTTGAAGGTGTCTGGTAGATGTATGGGGATTTATTATACTTTGATATAATAGAAATTTTTTAAGCATTATTATTAAACACAGTTATAACATTAGCAGAACTCAAACAAAAGAATGAAACTTATCCACATGGCTGACGTCCCAAAAAATCGATTTCTATTTTTCTCTGCTTTCTGTCAGATCTTGCCCATGTGCACATATAATTTTTATGTGGTTGCAATAATTTATGTATATGGTTTTAAGTATAGAGAGATTGTAACTCCTTTTCTTTCAGGTAAAGTGCTGTCACTTAAAAGTCAAATCACCACCAAGACAGTGACGTCCCTGATGATGACGATGACTACGCTTATAGGAGCTCCAACTCTGAGTCATTGTCATATACGGTCTATTTCTAATGCCCACAGCAAACTCAGCGAGGCTGAAAACGTGCCTGAAGTCATACAACTAGCAGAGCAGTAATAGCACTTGTCACCACTAATCCTTGCCAATCACTTTACTATATGCCAGCACCCAAGCTAAGGGTCTACCTGCTTTACCTCACTTAATACTCATAATGATCCCAAGTTATTATCCTTCCCAACTCTCAGGAGGAGACTGAGAGTTCGAGCAGCCGAGCAATTGGCCCCAGGTCGCATGGCCGAAAGTGGCAGAGCTGGAATCGGCCGTCAGCTCTCTGACTGCACAGCCTGATACATAACCCAGGATTTGAAACTGGGAATGGGATCCCTCGGGCTCCCGGCACCGACTCTAGTCTACTCTATCTTGTGCCCTTGGCAGGGAAGGGGGTTTCTTTTTGCTAACATAGTTCAGGCCAAATCTGAAATTAAAACAGTAATGGGTTTTTGGAGGAGTTTTAAAATGAGACTCCAACTTATAATTTATCAAACACGTCAGTTAAATACACACAGCATATTGTGAACTTCTTATTGGAGAGGCGTGTATCTCTGATAAGGACTGTGTGGTCCACTTGATTGAACTTCATCTCTCTGCTTCTATTTTCTTTTGTTAGCCACTTGAAAATTTATCATCCTACAATGTCACAATAATTTGAAACTTCTTAAAAGGAGATTTGCTCCTTAATGAAGCTCTGCTCCTTTGGTCTGAGGATATTATACAGCATCTCATCGCTCTTAAATTCATGACCTTGCTTTCTGAGATAAACTTAACGTGCAGAATGCTGATGTGGTGTTTGATTGCTCTCTCAACTTCTAATCAAAGCATCTTTTTATTTCCTCCTTTGTTTGCTGCTGTTAAACATGAAGCGTGCTTTGATGATCAGGCCCAGATGAGCAGGACTATAAAAGCATTTGCTGGTTACTCAGCTCCATGAGGACAAACAGGAAGATGCAGGGAAAATGGAAGCGGACAGAGCTAGAGTTAGCCCAACAGAGGGATTTCCTGAGAGGAAAAGGTGTATAATAACAAAGTGGATCTCTTTCTGGCAGCAACCTTTTTAAAAGCTCGATTTTAATTTGTTGAGATGGTTTGATGAGATGCAGCTGCTAGGAAGATAGACTCAGTGTTTTCTTAGAGTTGCACTGGGGCTTGGTTTCTCTGACAGGCTGGAGCTACTGATGTTCATATCCCAGAGAGTGAAATGGACTTGCCGTGCTCTCTCTTTTCCTGAATGGATAATGTCAGCAGTGTGATTCTGCATAAATAGAAGTTTGATACCACTTGACACACAACACAGGTTTTATTTATGTTTCTGGTCACGTGGGTCACAGAGTAGTAGAGGGGCAGTGACCCTCCCAAAACAGAATGGGCTTGATTCACAAATAACAGGATTGAGTGGGGGAGGAGCTAGGCTCATTGAATGGGCATCACATATTGGCTGATATCCTGCTCAAGGGGAACAAACAGTGATGAATAGATTCAGCTCCAGCCTTAACAAGTGTATATGGTCTAAGGGGGGAGATACAAAAGCTGATCACCCTCATGTAAGGGTTTCTCAACCTTGGCATTGTTGAGATTTGGTACCCACAACTCTCTGTTGGGGGGCTGTCCTGTGCACCGCAGAATGTTAGCAGCATCCCTGGCCTCTACCTGCTAGATGCCCGTAGCAGCACCACCATCCCCTTAGTTGATCAAACATGTCCCCAGACATTTCCAAGTGTCCCCTGAGGGGCAAAGTTGCCGCAGTTGAGAACTGCTGCTGTTAGGAGGGATGAGCACTGTGTGTGAGAAAGGAGAGTCCAGGATGCTCCAGAAGGCAAGGAAGGATGCCCAGGCAGCCCCAGAGTGAGGTGGGGTGGTCAGGGAAGGCTTTCTTAGGAGGTGACACTGTATCTTGCGAGAAACATGAGTGGTGCTAGCGTGCAATCAAGGGACCAGTATGAACAAAGAGACAGCATCCTGAAAACACAAGGGGTGTGCAGGGAGTCACTGAGGTTACTACCTCAGTGTTGCTGGAAGGTCAAGTGTGTGTGTGTGTGTGTGTGTGTGTGTGTGTGTGTGTGTGTGTTAGACGGTAAATGGTGGGATGTGAGACTGCGATGTGGGCAAGTGTGTGACCATGGCCTGCAAGGACAGCTTATGCAGCGGGTTGGTAGGGATAGACTTCTAGAACATTCTGGCCACGATGCCGAGGATGGATTACGGTGGACTCTTGAATGGCACTAGGGGCCCTTTTGCAGGAGGTGCTGTGCTACTTGCTGTCCTTACATCACCCCATTTGATCCTCACAACAGGCTTGTGAGGAGGAAGCCCAATTATCCCACTTACAGGCGAGGATGGAGAGGGGCTGAGCCTCGCTCACTCAGTGCCAGGCAGCCTGCAGGACAGCAGGACCAGGACCTTCCTCGAGAAGGTGCTGAGGCTTCCTCCGAAAGATGGAATAGACTTGGCTTGTCTGGCAAAGCTTTGTCCAAGGAGTTGCTGCAACGGAGGTTGAATCAGGAGTCCAGTGACCAGCTCTTGCACACGGGGTGTGGGTAGAGTCCTCTGCAGGGATGCATTAAGCAGGTCAAAATACAGTGACAGTGAAGCAATCAAAAAGAAACAGGGTAGCCAAGTGCCTTCTGCATTGTTCTTTTCTCCCAGCAAACTTCCATTAGGCCCCAAGTGTTTGTGCATTTCAGTAAGCATTTATTGAGTGCCTACTTCGTCCTCAGAACTGTTCCAGGGCTCTAGGGGAGACAAGAGGCTGAATCTAATTGAGTGGACAGCAAATGTGAGCTGAATGAACAGAGGGAGACAGCGATCAAACCCCAGGATGAAGGGTTTCAGAAGAGGAGCTTGCCTCACAGAGAAAAGCAGCTCCGTTTGGATCGGCCTGAGAACCTGCGCCTGAACATCTCGCTTTCGGGGAACGCACGTTTCCCTGGGAAGAGCTGATGGCTGGCTGGTTGAGAGGGAGGCTTCAGGAGACGAAAGGGCCAGGCTCACCCGTACTGGACAAGGTCCTCTCTCGCGCGCCCCTGGAGACGGCAGTGCACTTGGCCGTCTTTCCTGTGACCTGTCAGGTATCCATTCACTGACTACGTGTGGAGACGTGTTCTAAGCATTTTTATGTATTAAGTCATTTAATTCCCATGGCAGCCTTACAAGGTACTATCATTATCTCCATTTTACATATGAAGAAATGGAAATTATAGACAAGCTAAGTAACTTGCCCAAGGTCACATGGCCTTTCGGTAATAAACTCAGGATTAAAATCCAAGGCTCTCAGCCATGTTAATTGGGCTCATAATATTGAGCACCAGGCTGTGCTCCCTCTCACTGTGGTGGCTACAAGCCGGAAGGCTGGGGCATGCTCCAGTGAGAGTAATAATAACCACTGTACTGAGAAAAAACTGCAGAGGGAGGCCACATCTTCGCATGGTAAAAAGAGAACAGGATTTAGATCAGAAGACAAGTGTTGGTCTTAACTCTTATACTAACCAGTTTTGTAACTTGGAGCATCAGTTAACCCCACTGAAGCTTAACTTCATCATATTTAACACGCAGTTAACAATATGGACCTCACAAGTCTTAGGAGCATCAGATAGACCGTATAACAATGTCTAAAACAGCTTCTGAAACTAAGTAAATACTCTGCAAATATAATGTGAGTGAAAGATAAATGAGAGATGCTTCATGGACACAGGTTTGATTGGCCTTGAAGAGAGTATAAAGTTCGTGAACAAGGACAAAGTAAAAATCAAATGCACGGAGAAAGTTCAGTAAATGAATCCAGGGGCATGTGTGTGTGTGGGGGGGTATGTGAGTATGATAGTATAACAGCTGTCACTTATGGAACAGCTGTCAGTTAGCGGGGTCTTACCATGTACCCTCACTGTACTATGGGTTATATACCATCATAACCACAAATTAGGGAATTTTGTTCTGTACTTTGGGCTCCCCATTGCATGCATGTTGCAGATGCTTAACCATGGACTGTTCCGAGACGTGCTGGTTTAACGCAGCCTCTCCGCGGGTGTCTGCAAGCCCAGCACCAGGCTGTGCTGGATGCAGGGTCGCGGCCAGCTCGGAAGGCACGGCTCCCATTTGCTCTCCTTCCTCCCGTGACTTCCCAGGCCCCCTGATTTTCGCGGGCCTGGATAGTACTCCTCAATCAAACATTCATCCCATAGCTTTTGCCTCAAGCTCTACTTTTGAGGAAACCTGGGCTAAGACACATAAAAAAAATTTTCTTCAGTAAAAGAAAACACATTGAAGTAGATATGCACAGGAACAAGACCTAGATTTACATATGCAAAACGTTAATTGGGTTGTCTCTCTTCATACTTGCCTACATTTTCTATTTTTAAAATTTTAAATTAGTAAAATGGTTATTTTAATAAACTATTTAAACATACACATTTCTTTCATTCAAAATTAACAGACATAATATATAGTCCTAAGCTGAAAAGCCACAGCAAGAATAAAAAAAATTGTTTTCAATAGTTATTGTATGAATTCAGTATGAATAAATGTGGATTTTCATATGTTGGAAAATAAACAATTGGATTACACAGAAGTGCAGGAAATACATTGAGCATACTGAATACATTCCGATTATTCTATGACTTCCTTAGGATTTGAAGGCACTCTCACAAACCTGTCCAGCAATCCATTGTTCTGAGGCTTAATCCAAACTGAAATCCATTTGGAGAGCCTCAGAAGTGTCTCGTGGCAAAGCTGGATGTGTGGCCTCCGTAGCGCATCCTGAAGCCAGCAGCATCCCGGCCATTGCTAATTCCCTGGGGATCAATGTGAATGGAAGGAAAATAAAAGCCGCCTTGGATTTTGCATGCCTTAGAAAAGACGTTAAGTGTGCCTTCACTTCCCTGCAGTGGTCTCATTTGCAGCGAGAGTCCACCATGAAGAAGGGGGGAGGCTCTGGGAAATCATCCCCTCACATGACCTATTTCATTTACGAAGATGCAGGGCTAGAGGCGCTGACCAGCCTCTAGGTGACCGTGCTCTGAACGGACAACCGTGGTTAAGCAAGCAGTCAGCATCTATGTTTCAAACCGTTAGAAGAAACAAAGTCAGCTATTCACACAGCTCAGCCATTTGATATATGAGAACCTCACGACAGAAGAACTGAACTATTTTTGGAGGGGATTAAATCCATTACACCAAACTCTTCTGGAATGATGTTTTAACTTTTGCTTTTCTTAGTTGTTTGGGGGTAGTATAAGCAGGGTTAATGCTTAATTATGTAGTTATTTCTATGCAGGTAGTTACTTAGTAATTTCTTTACCTATGTTCCCTCAAGCCTTACCTCTAGCAATTTGAAAAGAAAAAACCATATCCTAGCCACAGTTATTCCATCTTTCTACAGGGCTAAGTCCAGAGTCTTCTTGTAGCTCCCAGCCTGGGCTGTGGAGTTGGATGGGCTGGGTTTGAATTCTGGTTCTGCCATTGACTAGGTACTTGACCTTGGGCAAGTGACTTGATCTTGCATAATAAGTAACTTGACCTCTCACTATCTTCCTTTCCTCATCTGTAAAGTAGAGTTCATTTTAACACCCATCCTGCATGTAAAGTGCGATGCCTTTCACTTAATAAACATTCAATAAGTGTTGGCTATTAACTGCTCAAAAAAGTATTTATTGGAAAAAAATGTATTAAGGGAAAAGGAGAATTGCCACAAAGAAGAAAGCTGTTGACTCCTGCTCAAACCATCCCAGCTCCTGCTATTCCTCACATTTCAGGAACTCTAACATCATTTATCACGCTCATGGAAGGGAAGAGGGAAAGAGGAGCATAGCTAACTTTGTTTTTAACAGCAGAACTCCATTGTCATATGAAATTTACATGTGTAAGGTATAGTCTGCTTCAAAAACTTAGGATACAGATTTAGCTACATTACTTTTTTTCCCCTTAATTAACAGCTAGAACACTGAAGCATCCCATTACTAAAATGTCCAAAGTGTCAACCTCTGTCTGAGAACGCCAGGGGCTACTCAGTCACAGGGAGCACATCTCTCTCAAATGCCACGTGGAGCTGAAATGGTCTGGCATTGTTTGATTTACACCTCCCGCTGCTCCTCTCCCCCAGGCCCTGGCCCCTCCGTGGGTGGACCTGCAGATTCCGGGGATCGCCCAGCCTGAGCCCAGCTGAGCTCCTGGCTTGGTGATCACAGCTCTGTGATTGCTCTCCAGGACAGAGCTTCTGTGCCAAGGGCTACGCAGGGGCTGCTGCCAGCAAGAGCCATGTGCTTCCAGGGGAGCAGCCGCTACAGACTGCAGCCCTCCTCTCAGAACCCTGTCATCAACCTTGATGTCTCTTCTCCCCTTAATCACGACATATTTTTAGGATTTTTCGGGTACGCAAATGTGTCTGCCTCCTCCCAACTGTATTAGTTTGCTAAGGCCACCCTAACACAGCGTGACAGGCTGGGTGCCCTAAATACAGGCTCTGGAGGCTACAAGGCCGGGAGCAAGGTGTCCGCAGGATCGGTTGCTTGCGAGGCCTCTCTCCTTGGCTCCTCCCGGTGTCTTCACGTGGCCCTATTTCCAAATACAGCCACATTCTGGGTACTGGGGGTTAGGACTTCAACATTTGAAATTTGAGGGGACACAATGCAGCCCACAACACTCATAAGTGACTCTACATACTTAGAGTGTAAGCGAACATTTTTAATTCGAGAGAGAGACATCGGTGCGTACCAGCGACATTCTTCCGGGACAGCGGGCACCCGGTGCTCATCCTACTAAGGCAAACACCGAGGGGTCGGTCAGACATTTAAGGTGCCCCGAGCTAACCCCAGAAGCTGGCAGCAGACTCTGATCCCGGAGCTGCTCTGGGAGAAAGGGCAGCGGGGGTCCAGCCGCTCCTTCACTCCCTCCTCGCGAGTCCCCTCTGACCGGTACCGTGGGGAACCTTCCGCCGGAGGATTCCAGGTGTCCAGGCTCCTTGTTTCTTTTTCATGACTGCACAATTCACCGAAGTTTGAAATGGGTGCGTTTGCTGCCGTCTGACGGTCTTCAGCTTTGGAAGCCTAACTCTGTGGCTGGCGTTCAGCCGTCCCCCTGGCGTCCGGGCGCGCTCCCGAGACCGTGCCCACGGCCTGGCGCTGGCGGGCCTGCTTGATTTTTCCACTTTGCCTCTTTTGGGAGACGGGCTTGCTAACCACCCTGCTCAGCTGTGATACCCAAGAAAAGCTGAGCGGGGAAAGTTAGCTGCCGCCTCCCTGTGACCCGCTTGCACATACAGGCCAATAAACCCGGGCAGAGTGACAGTGACAGCTGCCTGGTGGCGTTCAGAGGGAATCGAGTGGTTCAGTTCTGCAGCCCCAGGGACAGTATACCGTTACAGCCCGGCTGCTCAGAGAGAAACCGCCGAAGCTCCCCCGCGGCCGCGCAGGAGGCTGGGGCCCCTGCCGGGGCTGACCGGGAGCCCCCGCGTCCGCCGCCGCACTCTGTCCTCGCCGCCGCGCTCGCTGCCTGCCTGCGCCGGCCGCTTAGCAGCTGGGGTGGACAGGACCCCAGCCTTCGGGCGGCGGCGGAGAGAGGGTGCAAAGGAGGGAGAATGGGGGCGCGGCAGTCAAGTGCCCACTCCCAGGACAAGGGCCCCAAGGGGATGGTGCTGCTGGCCGGGAGGCAGAAATTCTCTCCGTGGGACGATGCCCTGCTCTCCGGAAAGGACCCACGGTCTCTGCTGAAGCGGGGCATGCGCCACGTCAGCTTCAGCCTGGTCACCAAGGGAATGACAGACATCCCCGACTTTCTGTGGGGCTTGTCTGAGGTCCAGAAACTCAATCTGTCTCACAACCAGCTCAGGGTTCTCCCGCCCGAGGTGGGGAAGCTGACTCGGCTCGTGGTCCTGAACTTGTGCGGGAACCGCCTAAAGAGTCTGCCCCGAGAAATCAGCCTCCTCAAGAGCCTGAAGGTGCTGTTCGTCAACATGAACTGCCTGACCGAGATGCCGGCCGAGCTGAGCGCCTGCAAAAACCTGGAGGTCCTGAGCCTGTCGCACAACTGCCTTTCCCAGCTTCCTGCCAGCTTCGCCGACCTCCCCAGACTGAGGAAGCTCAACATCAGCAACAACTATTTTGCTCACATCCCCATCTGTGTGTTTTCACTGAAGGAGCTGGATTTTTTGCACGTGGGCTCTAACCGCCTGGAAAACATCGCTGAGAGCATCCAGTGTCTGGTCAGCCTGCAGATCTTCATCGCGGAGAGAAACAATATCCACTCCTTCCCGCGGTCTCTCTGCCTGCTCACGAGCCTGGAGCTGCTGAACTTGAACAACAACGACATCCAGACCCTCCCGGACGAACTCTACCTGCTGTGTCGACTGGCGAGGATTGCTTGGAACCCCATGGACAAGGGGCTCCATATTTCCCATAACCCTCTGTCCAAGCCTCTGCCAGAGCTGGTGGAGGGGGGCCTGGAGATGCTCTTCAGCTACCTGAAGGATAAAAAGCACAACTGATGCGGCCCAGGAGGCGTGGACTGGAGCCAGTGCATGGAGACTTGTCAGCTGGGTACTTGTCTAGTCTAAACTTTCTCCCCTTACTGTTTGCGTGGCTCAGTGCTTGTGTTACCATTTGCTAAATCGTATTGAACACCTGTTGTAGGGAAGTGTTTGCTTTGAACTCTATAGGTTCCTAATAAGCCCCAAAATATTATGTTCATCTCATTCTAAACATAAATTGAAGCAGGCCTTTGGTTTTCTCCGAAGAGAAATAATTGCTCTGATTCTTCTGAGGAGTAGTGGGATTCAGCCCTTGGAATAGTGGACAGCAGGTCTGATTCAATGCAATCCAAAAGTCAGATATTTGCTAAGCATGTAGTGTGAGCCAAGTGCGACGTGAGGCACTGACACCGTCTGGTTTCAACCCTCGAATCGGCAGCCTGCAGCCAGGTAACAGCGAGACACACTCCTCCATCAGCCTTGGTAAGTGTTACCTGGGACCAAAGAGCCAGCTGGGGCCCTGCCCTGCCGGCGATGACCAAATCAGACAGAGCTTTCCCCTCAGGTTCTGGGGAAACAGTCAGAGGAACATTGTCTCTAAAATGTCTATAGAGTAAGAATCGAGCTGCTTGTGCTCACGTCTGGTGGTGAATGATGGGGGTAGCATGATGGCTTTCAGATAATAAATACAAATCAATTTTAATGTCAGTGTCCACCTTCTTTCCCAGTCCTCTTGCATCCATAGGCACATCCCTGAGCTTTTCTAGAGATGCCGGCCAGTGGTTACGTTATCCGATTCTAACTTCACTTCTCCTCCCTTTCTAGATTTGCCCTCTCAGAGATGAGCTAATAATTGGGGGGAAAATGGCGAAAAGGCAGGAAAGAGGAGGTAAGGCCTAGATAAGCCACAGAAAACAAGTAATTACCCTTTTCCCATTCAGAGGAAGATAGTATTTGCCACTTGGCTTTCACATAGGGACATTTAAAAAATGAGTTGAGTGTCATTTAAAAGCTCTTTGGACAAAAGGCTCTGTACAAATATTAAGTTTGTTTTGCTTTTAATTTTAAAAGTACACAGCTGTTAAACACGAACATCAGGACAAGCAATTACAGAGTTCCTGTCACAAGGGTCATTGGATCTTACTGCTGTCATGGCTGCCAAGAGTCTCTAAGACATTGCTATTCATTTGGAGTTGAAGATTTAGGATGAAAATGTGGCACTGAAGAAAGTACAGTACCTTCAGATAATGGAGAGCCAAGTGCCCAGGTTTCTTGGCTCATTTGTCTACAGAACATAGCAAACAATATCAAGACCTAGGATTTAGATTTGCTGCCAAGGCTTGTCTAACTTTTTCATGTTTAGTTTAATTCAGTTAAACTTATATTTATTAGCACCTTCTTTAGCCTAGACACTGGGCTGGGACCTCAAGAGGAATAACACCCTGCTTCTTCTACCAAGGAGCTCACACTTTGGTGAAAGAGACAGACCTGTGTGGGTTTCTAGACTATCTGGTAAATGTGAGCCCTGCTAAAGAGAAATGTAAGCAAGGGGCTGAAGCATGGATAACGTGGGTGGGCAGACTAGACTGAGCCCCAAAGTCTCAGTCACCAAAGAACACGGTGGGCGGAATCAGCCAGACCCTCCGTCCACTGCGGGCATCTTATCCTAATTCCTCCTCCTCCCCACTTCACGCCATTTGGGAAAGAGCAGCAAAGTGCTGGGGTGGTCGGTAGCTCGTTCTCAGGTTCTGAGCTCAGGCAATTGTAGTGTAGAGCTGCCGTCTGACTTCTTTCAAGAGCTGCTCAAAGGGGGTCCATATAGCTTATTCATGGGGACAAGTGATTTACCTAGCAGACTCTAAAGTCAATTTTCCCATCCACAAAAGGGGGCAGCAATTCCCGCTGTTATCGTCAGATACCATGGTTCCCTTAGCACGTTTGTGCGTGAGCTCTTCTTTGGAGTCGTTGCCAACAGGTCTTACCAGCATCACTGGGAGGCAGCTGGAGAAGTCCCCTCTAAATTCCGTCTCCAGCAGCAAGCGGAGCCCCGCATATCCCTGCCAGGCACACACAGGCACACTCCAGTAGCATCACGCACATTAGCTTGCTGGAGCCAAGACTATTTAAAGACATCAGTGGGATTCTTCCTTGACCTCATGACTCAGTGGGAAACTGTAGGGCGAGTCTTCCTCTGCAGAGCAGACCCAGGCAGATCACTGGCTGGAGCTCTGGCGGGAGCACACGCAGCTGTCAGACAAACACCGATGTGTGCCAGGATCACACCTGTTGGTGTCTGCTACTGACAGCCGCTTGGGCTCGCACTGAGTTTCCGTGACCTTGCTGTGGGCAGAGAGGCAGGCTCGGGCAGCAGCGCCAGCTTTTACTGCTGAGCCATCCTTTTATTTCCTCTCCTCACTTTTTCAGTCACCTGATTCCACAGTAACTCTATTCCGGGGAAAGAACGGAACCGTATTTTGAAGGTGACCCAAGAGCTTATTATACTTCTTATTAGAAAAAAGTGGTATCATTTGGTTGCCAGCGTCCATGGGTGCCTCTCAAAAGTGTAGTAGCAAGGTTTTCTTTGTTAACGCTCAGCACTGAGGAAATCATAGAAGTACTGGGAGGTGCCCAACGGGCTTTAGATATTGATTCTTCGTGAATGCTCCTTTATTGATAAAGGGAAGTGTTGTGCAGGGGACTGGCTAGCGTGCTTGGTTATTCAAAACCCTCACGTGGCGGGGATTTGATACAACCTTCAGTGTCAGATTCTACAGTCTGCTGACTGACTGCGAAATGCTTCTTGCTTCTCTTTTGTAGTTCTGATACTGCCGCATTCAGATCACTCCCAGGTATTTCTAAGGCTTCTGAGGATGACTGCACTGACTGCGGAGTTATTTAGCCAAAGAATACGAGCTAACTGGGTGCTTGATGTGGGGAGCTGGCTGCTCACGTTCTTGATGACACTGTGGTTTCCATGTCACCTGGCTCTCAGTTCAGAGCAATCTCAGTGGTGTGTTTAGAAACTCCTTTTGAAGCAGTTGTAGCTTAAAACCATACAATTAAGAAGAAATCCTATGTTCATAGGAAAGGAAGACGACTTTGAAAAGACACATCTGTTCAAGGAATAATACTGCTAAATGCATAAAACTCCCGCATAATAGAAAGAAAAATGTCGTCATTACTTAGCTTGTTGGCTAAATAAATGGTTAATGGAAGAATTGTACTCCATTCTCAGGCTTAGCTAATAGGCTGCCTTTCTGCAGTAACAGAAGACAGAGCGACCGCGGGACTGTGCACCTGTGCGCACACTGACGTCGCACTGGCACTGGCGAGAGAGGATGCTGCTATTACGGCAGGGATCCAGCACACGGAACATTTTTCTTCTGGTCATGTATCAGTGCATTTTAAAATTCCATTTCATATGGCTCAAAGCACGTACTAAATATGCATTTTGATAGCTATGCATTAAAAACAGAGGAAGATTGAAGGACTGTGGGCTTCGTCACCGGAAGACACATGCAAGTGTCAACACCTGAGATCACGGGGCTGAGTGAGGCCCGAAGGCTGGGCTTCAGTGCCTCTTCTCAGTAATATCCATACCCTACGGAGAGTCTGTCCTGATGGAGTTCCTGAGATTCTGTTACAAAAGATGAAAAATAGAAGATGAGTTCAGGAAATGGTCTTAAAAAAACAAAAACAAAAAAGCAAAAATTCAAGCTGCTAGATTTAGCTAATATGAAGATACTACTCAATTTCCATCAGAATCTACTTAACTATCCACACGTGCTCTATCTTCTTACTCCATCAGAGTTATTTTCAGTACCGTGTAAGATATACTTGAGAAACACCAAATACCCAGCCATGATTAAATGTGCAACTAAGTACCAGTATACTTGATATAGTTATAATTCATCCAAAAATACCAAAACACAACCTCTCCATATATTTTAAGAAAATGGAATAAAATTCAGAGGAACATGAAAGCTATTATAAACAATAATGGGAATGATCTTGACCTTGTTGAGAAAAGAACTTTTTATTAAATGTTCCTTTTAAGTTGTATGTCCAGTTGAATCCAAAGCATTACTAATTTAAAAAAAAAGGGACAGCACAGTAATAAAAGAGATGCAGAGAAGGCTGGTCATGAGTCTGTGAGCGTCATTAGGCAAGCATTGCTGAAGGCCTTAGCACGCAGCTTGCTATGCAGATTTTTTTTAGTGGTGTCAAAGGAATCTACTTGCAGGGAGAGAGCTTATTTCTCACTGCTTCTAGACTTACTCCTTATTTCAGCATAGGACAGAAAATAAAAGGTAAACGGAAGTCCATTCTGAAAGTGTCAAAGTATTTACTAATACTCTTGAGAGAAACATACATTGTGAAAACTACAAGACCATTGGCCTGATGGCATGGGCTAGAGCTGCTCATGGAACATCACATAATCACCCGTATTCTTTGGTCTTGAGTGACTTGAGTTCAGAAGTCAGTGTGCCAGGACATGCCGCTTGGGGGAATTCTGTCTCCTGAATGTCATGCCCATCACCCTGTGCATGCATTCGAGAAGAGGCCCTGTGGTGTAGTGGGAAAAGCTCTGGCCTGAGAGCTGCATGTGTTGATTGCATAAGACTTACTGAGCATCTGTGCATCCTAAACTACCGGTGTTGGGGACAGGACGAGAGACAAGTTCCCCACCCTCCAAGAGCTCCCAAGTCCCTGGGCAAAGAAAACGAGGCTCAGCTAAACATGATGCAGTCCTCTGAGGACAACTGCCTTAATCGATGCGTAAACTAGCACAAAGCCATGGGGCGGGGCTGCAGGAGGCGCAGAGGTGTGGTGTGACTGAAATGGTGTGGGGTACACACAATCTAACACGATGGTTATCGACCCAGTGGTTCCTTTGTTTTGCTTTGTCTTGATGGAAAATTGTGACTCTCATTGTCGCAGAGTGGTCTGCTTTATAACACCTTTGTGGCATTTTTTTCTTCCTGCTTGAATCTAAGATTTGGGCAGGCACATGGGGGGAGAAGGGCACGTTACAATAATGGTGGCACCATGTGTCATGGGTTCGAGAGGTGCTCCCAAGCCCCTCCCCCACCGCATGTGGGCGAAGGTCTCTCCTGAGCGTTCTAAAAGGACCGTGGGTTAGCATGGCCTTCAACACTGGCTGCTCATCAGAAGCCCCTGTGGAACTTCAGAAAAAGAAAGCCTTAAATTTCAATTTGAGAGATTCTAATATAGTTGGCGTGAGTGAGGCCTGAGCTGCTTTTTTTTTTTTTAAGCTCACTACATAATTCTGCCACTGACTCTGAGCTGAGAAATACTGATGTAGGCTCTTACCTAAACCTTCAGATATGGGACTAAGCCAACGGGGCCTGGAGCTACCAGCTGAAAGAGAGCAGTCGAAGGTGGGAGATCTCTGAACCTGGCCGGTGTATGGAAGCCCTGCTGGGGCCTCGTGATTAAATTCATCTGGGCACTTGTGGAAAATTTAGAATCCCAGGTTCCTTTGGAAGACTTTCAGATTCAGGAGGTCTAGGGCAGGGTTGGCATGTGTGGGTCTGACAAGCACTGTAGCTGTTTCCTGTCATAAGGCCGACTGGAGAAAACCTGCGCTAGCAGCATGTGTGCCCACCAGAAAAGGGCTGCCGCTCAGATTCTAGATTAAGCTGCTCCCTGGACGCTCCTGATTTTCCTGACGAGCTCTGCCGCTAGGCTTCGAACTCTTTGCTGACTTTTACTTTTGCATCCAGCATAGGGAAGCTGTTCAGTAATGACGTACTGAATGAATGCACGAGAAAATGAACCCGTGTGCACGGACGACTCAGCCTCTCAGGGCCTCAGTTTTCTGTAAAGTGAGGCAATTGAACTTACTTTAAGGTGAACTCACTTTTAGCTTCTTTCAGTTCTGAAATACTGACTGTATTTTTTTTTTTTTTTTTTGCTTTGTCTTCCCCTTATCTAATGCCTCACTAAATAGATATCTGAGCTTATAATCATTGTGATTACTGAGAAAAGCAAGAAGCATGAGGAAATGGGTCAAGATCAGTATGACTGCTTTAATATCTCCTTGCTGCAGCATAGAGGTCTAATTTAGTTTTGCCTTGAGTTTGCAGACCTCCAGATTGTCTGGACTCCATCTCTAACTTTTTACTGGATTGGAGGCTCAGAGGGAATATTTCTGTTTGGCTTTGTTGATTGATTGATTTAAAACGCCTATGTTTCTGGAGAGAAGGAATTTCTAATTATCTGTTTTCCATAAAAAAAGTGCTAATTGGATTTGATTCAATAATAGGATTTGGGTACTTAGAGCTGGAATTTATGCCTTCTTCACAGCACTTCCTCATGCACGTGCACGTATGAGCCACATGCACGTATGAATTTTGCTATAAATTTTCAAAAGCAACTTTTGGAAGTGAACACACATAAAACTGCAAAATAGCTCTTCCTTTGGTTTCTTTGCTTCTTAATAATATCGCTCCTTTCTCTGCCTCCACTGTTTTAGTTAAAGCCTCAAATTGATGATATCTACATTGTGGAAATTAGAAATTAATGACTTTAATTTGTTTTTCACTAACCTTCCTTATAAGAGGGCAAGTTACAATTGTGTTTGATAAGGATTCATGAGTAATTTTGTGGCCATAAGTACTTTGAGAATTCAAAGTATGCTTCTGGTATTATGCTCCTCGGCCAAGATATATGAGAAGGTTAAGGAATATTTTCATTGTGGAAATCACAGAAGTAGTATAAACAAAGAATCTAGCCAAGAAGGATAAAAGTCTTCCTTATGTTTTAATCCTTTAAACTTTCTTATTATCATTATTAAACATCTATTGTAAATAATTGAGAAATCTGTTTATCTCCCAGAAATGTATATAATATGTTTGTTATAGAACATTTTAATTGTTCATCTGACGATGTAATATGTTGTCCATAGAAAACTGAGTTAACTCAGTTTGTAAATTAGCTTGGCAGGCTCTTTATATTTATCCACTAACTCAAATGTCCTTTTAACTGACTCTTTTCTACAGCAGAAGAGGGAAAGTAACTCTCTTTCTGACAGATCAAAATGAACAGGTTCTTTTTTATGCCACGTGAGGTTGGTTCCCTCATAGTCATCACCTATTGTGCAAAGGACAAGGGTGAATTTGACAAAATCACGTAGCATGTGTGCAGTGAAGGGTTGACTCAGCAGGCCTAGGGTGTTCAAATTCTGCACATTTCCAAGAGAAGTGTGGCCTTTGACCAGCTCCTGAGGAAAAACCTCTAAACCTGCCTGATAAGAGTGTCTCTGTGTACCTGGGCTACACCAGAGAGTCCATGCTACAGCGTGGTTTACGGTGTGGCCTTCAGCAACCCAGTATTAGTCTGACCTCTGGAGAGGCTGGAGACTGAGGAGCTGAGGTCAGTCACGTGGGAGCTCCATGCCTCTGTGACCAACTCCCAGTAAAACCCTGGACACCAAGGCTTATGTGAACTTCCCTGGGTGGCAATACTCCATATGTGTCACATATCATTGCTGGGAGAATTAAGCACCACCAAACAACTCCATTAGGGGAGGACAATGGGAAGGTTGTGCCTGGTCTCTCCTGGATTCTGCCATATGCACCTTCTATCTGTTGATTTTGACTTGTGTCCTTTTGCTGTAATAAACTATAACCATGAGTATAACAGTTTTTTTCTGAATTCTGTGAATCCTTCTAGCAAATTCTTGAACTTGAGGGTGGCCTTAGGGATCCCCCAAAGAGCATGGGTTAAATAGGAGACTTTATTAAGAAAGCAAGGGGAGAGAAGCTACAGGTCCTCAGATTCCCCTCCATGCTGGCCACGTGTGGTGGGTATGCCTTTCTGGGAGAGAACTTGCTCTCTTGATAGTTCTCTCTCTTCATGGGGAAATCTTGAGCACTATAATAAGACACCTTTGGTGCCTGCCTGTCTGGTTTTGATGCTAGGAGTGGTCTAAGAAAGCCAGCTGCACCACAAACCTTGGGCATCATGGAATTGCCATAAGGGATGGAAGTCATCAGTCCCAGGAAGACAACCTAGAGTGCCATTCCCTCCTGAAGCCCTGGTCCCACTAACTCATTATCCAGGCGACCAAGAGGGAGCTCCCACATCATTTCTGGAGGTTCTTGCTCCTCGGAGAACCCTTTGACAAGATATTAGGCATATCACACTTTCCTCCCAAGTGGAATAATGCTACTCTATCAAGAGGTCATTTATATGTCAAGCTCAGTTATTCAAAATACTGCTGAGATCCCAGAGTTAATGTCATACATTTATTCATTTATTCGTAGGTGAGACCTTTAAGCTCATCATAAGATAATGAATGAATGAATGCATAAATACATACATACAGACTATGTTAGATAATGACAAATATATGGAGAAAAATAAAGCAGTGAGGGAGGATAGATTTGGGGGGGTATTTGTCGTAAGGTGAGAAAATCATGTTGAAGCAGAGACCTGTAGAAAGTGAAGAAGATAGCCATGTAGGTACATTTTAGGAGAAAGTATTCCAGAGGGAAGAGAAAGCACATGGAAAGGCAGAAGTGTGCCTGGTATGTCCGTGGAATGCAGTGGGTGCAGGGGAGAACGCTGAGGTCATGTTGATGTTGGAGATGGCTCATGTGAGGCTTTAGGCCATTGGAAGAACTTTGGCTTTTTCTCTGAGTGAGGTGGGAAGCCATTGGAGATTTTAAGTAGAGAAGAAACACATACTAACTTACATTTTAGAGGAGATACTTTGACTACTGGGTTAAGAATAGACTATAGGGGCATAAGTAAAAGTATGGAGACAAGTTAGGAATCTGTTGCAATATTTCAAGTAACAGATGAGGTTGGCTTGACCAGCGTGGAAGTGGTGGAGGTGATCTGATTGTGGAGATATTTTAATTATAGCACCATCAGAAATTGCTGATGGATTGGATGTGGAGAGAGACACACTCGTGCACACACACACACAGAGGGACAGAGACAGAGAGAAACAGAGAGACAGAAAGATCTAGAATAACTTCAATGTGTTTGACTTGAGCAACTGGAAGGATAAAGTTGTCATCTATTGAGAGAGGAAGGGTTTAGAAGAGAGAACATCAACATGATAATTTTAAGATGATAAATAGATTTTCAAATGGGTCTGCTGCGTAGGCACTTGGATAAAGGCCCCAGAGTTCAGGGGAGAGGTATGGATTGGAGACATAAATTTGGGAATCCTCAGCAAAATACCCAGGAAGGAGTCAGGAAAAGACGTATCAATTGTCAAGGGCTTCAATAAAAAATGGTGATTCTTTTTCTTTAAGTTTTGCTACTCAAAGTGCTATACTCAGTCATCTGGAAAATTCCCATATGTGGTAAATGCTTGTTTATTCCAGATGCTGAGTAAATGAGATATTACTATATCTGTATCTCAGATCTGTATTTGTGCAAACCCCTAAAATTATTGGTTGACAGGAAGAGAGGCATTCTTCAATCACATGGAAATGAGAGCATAGCAGGGCAAGCGTTTGGAGTGGATACTTCTGCCCCATGCCTTTGTTTGCTCCACTGCCCCTCCCCACTGTCCTGATTGTCATTGATTTTAATCAATCATCAAGCAGAGATGCATGTTGGTCTCGTTCAACATTTACTGGAACACAGTTGGACAAGTCTCAATTCGTCTCCCTTCTCTCTTTTTCCTTCTCCATTGGTTTTAATTTATTTCGATCTTGGAGAATATCATTATGTTTGTAAGCTATGTGCTTCAAACAAGAGTGAGGGATGGCAAAACTAACATTTACATTGGATTTCCTCTTCGAATTTTGGAATGGAAAACTTTCCTTAAATCTGTCATTCTCATAAGTATGTTTTAGAATGCAAAAGCTGATAAATGTAATTTAAGGTTTGCCCTGTATTTTCTCCACCCACATGCTGCAGGTGCCTGCTCCCCCACTGGCATCTTGAGGGGTCCATGAGACAAGGCGCCCAGGGATTTCTCAGTCACTCTCTGTTGTATTGTGTGTTCTGCTGCTTTTCTTGTTCTAAATGACTAATGTCTCTCCTATTAAAGCAGAAGCAAACAGCTTTCTTTTGGAACTCTAACTAAATCTACCTTTTATTTTGCCCTTATCTCATATTCTCTCCACAGGTGTGGCAACACCATAAAGTCACGTATAAGGGGGCATTACTGGGCTGTAGACTCTTATTTGTGCGTGTGGGCAGAGACACTGCCATAGGTCATGATCCGTTCTTGCCCAATCACGCAGAGAGAGGGGCTTCTTTCCTGAGATCAATGTAGGATGTGATTCATTGTTTCTTTTTCTTTCTCTCTCTCTTTTTTTCCCACAGGATATTGAAAATAAAATAAAACAAAATGCTGAACAGTTCTGAAAGCCAAGCAGTTCTATTGGCATGTATGTGCACTTATTTTTTCCCCATATTGGTCAAATACTCCGATTGTTGTTTCCGTCTTGTTAATACAAGGTCTTCTGAACAGACCCCACGTGTCTTGCTCAGACCTCAGAGACAGCCCGCAGGACTGTGCCTTCTCACTGGGAAATTACTTTCTCCACACGTGTTTTGATGGTGATAGGTCTTTTTCTATCTTGTGGTTCCTCCTTCTTGGGGAATAGAAATGTAAGGAATAATTTCTGATTTGATACTTGCCATTCTACCCACATATCACTGCAGTTTAAAAACTGTCTACAAATTTGCTAACAATTTACTTTAAATCTATACTTTGGGAAAATTGGGGACAAAGTAGAAAAGAAGAAAGAACTTGTTAAAATAATACATTTGCAGGGGCCAGCCCCATGGCCGAGTGGTTAAGTTTGCACGCTCCACTGCAGGCGGCCCAGTGTTTCGTTGGTTCGAATCCTGGGCGTGGACACGGCACTGCTCATCAAACCACGCTGAGGTGGCATCCCACATGCCACAGCTAGAAGGACCCACAATGAAGAATATACAACTATGTACCGGGGGGCTTTGGGGAGAAAAAGGAAAAAATAAAATCTTTAAAAAAAAAGAATAATACATTTGCGAATATACGTGAAATATTTGGAAGAAGAGACAATTCACTAATTCTACTGGGTTCATAGCCTTGTACAAAGCTACATCTATGGGGGCTGGGCAAGCTCATTTCTAAGCTAAAATCCTGTAATTCTGCTACATAGGAAGTCTCAATATAAGTGAGGATGTTTTCTTTATCTTGCCTAATTCAAAACTGTCATAGTTCATCACTAATTCTAGAAAAGAATAATCAACATTTCCGTTTACCAGATAAAGTGACACAGCCACAGGAAAGTAACACAAACACAGTTCAAAATTGACAGGATTTATCAGCTTTGAAATGGAAATTCTTGATTTTTTTTTTTTTACTTAGAGGATTAATATTATTTTGAGTTTTGTGCAAAAATGAGGCCTTATTAATAATGTTCCCACATTATTTCAAATCTTTAAAACTCAATTTTTCATATAATGCAACAATACTGTATAAGGCAGAGAAATGTCAACTAGTTTCATATTGAAGGTAAAAAAAAGTTGTAGTTTATACCCAAGTCCATAGGTCAAGGAGTGGACAAATATTTATGTTTTTTCTCTTTTTGCTATTACTCAGGCTAACATCCATTCAGTAGTTGCAAGCTCTAGAATTGGAACAAACAAACCTTAAAACAAATCTAATCTAAACTTCTTCTCCATACATATCTCTTTAAAAACGCTTGTAGGGGCCAGCCTGGTGGCATACTGGTTAAGTTTGCATACTCACTTTTGGCAGGCTGGGGTTCACCGGTTCGGATCCCACGTGGACCTACAACACGCATCAAGCCATGCTGTGGCAGCGTCCCACATACAAAATAGAGGAAGATTGGCACAGATGTTAGCTCAGGGACAATGTTCCTCCAACAAAAAGAGGAAGACTGGCTACAGATATTAGCTCAGGGCCAATATTCCTGACAAAGAAAACAAAAATTGTGCTCAGACAATTTGATAACAGGGGCTCACTATGCAAATAGTCCAGTCCACTGATTCCTTGATATTTCTCCCTTAAATATGAGCCTTCTCCCTTGTTCTCCACCTCTATAAATGGTACCTCTATCCACCCAGAAACCCGAGATTCCGTCCAGCCGCCTCCCTCTCTTAATTCTTCCATAGAATCTATAGCCCACTCCTGAGATTGTTCCTCCAAATCCTTCTCTACTGCTCGTCCACTACCGTCCTGTCCATCATGCCTCACTCTCGTCTCCCTATTTCCTTCTCTTGGCCCCTTTTTCCTTCCATCCTCCACACAGGCACAAAGAGGGATTTTAAAGAATGAAAATTGGATCATGTTAGATCCCTGCTTAAAGCCCTTCAGTATGAACTTGCAATAAAATGCAAAATCCTACGATCTACAGGCTCTTGCCAACTCCAGCTCTCACTATTTCTTCAGACTCGTTACGCACCCCTCTGTTCTCTCATGAATGTGCACCCATATGGCCTTCTTTAGTTCCTGGGCAGTCTCAACACGGTCCTATCTTAGGACTTTCAAACACACTGTTCCCTGCCCCTGGGTGACCCTGCCTGGCCAAAGCCTCCTCCCCCTTCAGGTTTCAGTTCAACACACTTTCTCAGGAGAGCTTTCCCTGACCGTTCACGTTTGCTTCATAGTCCTGACTACAACTGAAATTATATGCACAGGTCTGGTTGTGATTGTGTGCACGTATAATTAAATGCATATATAATTACACATATACGCATATGGACGTATATTTTGCATAATGTTTGCCTCCCACCCGTGACGGTAGGCAGCATATCTGCCTTATTTCATTGCCACCTTACCCCACATAGAACTTTGTTCCTGGCCCCCATTATGTACTTAGTACATTGTAAAGAATGCATTCACATCCGATTATTAGAAATCATTCATTTGGAAAGTGTGCCTTAGTTGAAATTTGTTTTATCAACTAAGTGATGTAGTGTGTCCTTGATTAAGAAGTGCTTTTTAAGATAAAACAAAGTTATGTTCATTAAAAAATTTTCTACTTGAGAAGTAAAGAATAAACATACGAGGTGCTCATCACTTATTTAGGTTAACTTTAACATTAACAGTGCATACATAATTAAACTCACAGTCATGAGTTAAATAAATAAATGATTAGCTTGGGGACAGTATGGCCACCATTGGCAGTATCATCTTGTTCACTGTTTGTTTGGTAGAGGACATTATCTGCTTGCTACAGTTTACCTACATATGTTTCTTAGCTGGTGGTATGTGGACTAAATAATGATAATAGTTAAATAGGATAATAACAGAAATGCAGGTAATTTATTGAGTACTTACCATGAGTCAGGTCTATTTAATTCTTATAAGCTCTCTAGTATACAGATACCATCACCCCGTTTTACAGGTTGGGAGACTGAGACCTGAAGAGCTTAAATTGCTTGTCAATCTAGTAAGTGAAGGAGCTGGGCCCTGACTCCGGGTGTGTCTGATTCCAGGAACGGCGCTCTCAACCACTGCTCCCAGTTTTCTCTCAGGTACAGGTCCCTGATCTCCCCAGGGAGGGCATCGGGTTGCGACTGGGACCCCTTTCATTTGTGCTTAGATAGCTCCCCTTAATAGGACACAGAAGATTTCTTTCGTCAGAACTTTAGAGGAAAAGACTGAAGTAAAGAGAGCTATGCAGTTTACTGTGATTAAATTCAGTCCGTGCACCTGAATGTGAATTTAAGAAAGAGACCGTTAATATTCAAGCACATCCGGGTAGTTTTCGGTATTACTACCAACTCCCCCACTGTGGGTATTGGTGAATCCTAGTGATTTACATCTCCCAGTTAGTCTCTACAGCAATCCTGTTAATTGGTTATTTTCCCTGAGGAAAGTGGGGCACAGAGGGCGCCCATAGTGAGGCGTTGGGAGCAGCGAGCTGGGGGCTGACGCCTCTCCTAGCCTGGAGGAGCTGGTTTCCCGGGGGCAGCACTGGGCGCATCTCCTGGCTGCTGCCACTCAGCGAACGTGACCTTAGGGAAATGTCAGGATCTACTCCAACAGGAGGCACCATCTACGGCAGCGCCCTTGTGGGCAGAATTAGAAATCAGTGCGAGGCAAGGCGGGAGCAAATGAGCGACAGGAGGGGTGGGTGAGAGCGGGTGAAACCAGAGGCCGGTGGAATTCACAGGCTCGGGCTCTCGCACGCGGGGGCGGGGGAGGGGCAGGCGGCGGATTCCCGCTGGCCCTGGTTTCTCCCGCCCAGGAGCCTTTGGGGCAGTCCTGTCCGGTTCTGGGAAGGCCTCTGCCTTTGACACTCTGCTTTGCTTCTTCCCTTCTCATCGGCACTCTCCCTGCTGTAGCAGTTGGGACGGTGCCGTCCTGTAACAGAACCAGCATGTTCCTCTAAGAGAGCCCTTAGTTTTGGCGCCACAGCAGCATGTGCTTAAATCCTCCAAGGACAGACTTTGCGCTTCAGGTGCGTGGAACTTACTCCCCCCACCACCCCGCCATATTTCTCTAGACGTTGCTTTTTGAGTTCCTCGTGGTTAATGCCCAAACTCAGACCACTTTGGAGTCAGGGGGACTCAGATGTGCGCCCCTCACCCTAGGCTCCCCAGTGTCCACAGGTCGCCTAGGCGCACTCCCAGACTCCCTTGGTGTTTGCTGGGAAAGAAGTTCTGCTCTGGGGTGCGTGCTGGCAGAGAGATCTTTGCCGTTGTCCAGGCAGCCCATCCTCTCCTTGTCTCCCTCTCTTCCCATAGTCTTCCTGGTGACTCTTTGAGCTGAGGTTGGAAGCCGTCTCCCAGGGCTTCCAGACACACTGCTGTCTGTGCACGCTCCAGGATCACGGTCCAGGATCACGGTCCAGGCTGGGCCCTATGGTTGATCACATTAAGCCCACTGTGTCCTGGGCTCCAGAGCGTCTTCACTGTTCGGAGCTTGAAACAGGCCAACCCATCCTGATATGAAATCTGTCATTTCTGATACAGACAGGTCTTCAAACATTGTAGGAATAGTTTATTGATTGTTTTCCAATAAACAAATACAAACGTTTTTACACTCTGGTTTCAGTTGTAGCGATTCTGTTAAAATACTTGGCTCTGAAAATCGAAGACAGCTGAAGGACTGTTGTAGACATCAATTCAGCCCTTCAATAACGTGTTCAATACCTCCACAAGTGACAGTAAATCAAGGATGAAATGCAACAGCAAACAGCGAAGGCACATTTCACATATGCTGGCAGCTCTGTCATTTCAAGCCTCAGACAGAACACTGGATCAAAACGCCACATATGATGGATGGTGCTTGTAAGTCCCAGATGAGTTGCTTTGGCTGCTGATATAGCGGGTACTTTTTATACTACGTAGTCCAAGTCAAAAGAAGAAAACATTTTAAATGTATGGCAAAGTTTAGTCCCATCCCATGGGAAAATCCATACCCCCGGATATCCTTGTAAGAAGTGCCTGTCTAGGCACGCTATTCCACAGTTTGTCCCTCACTGGGAGAGAGCAAGAACCAGCAAGAAAGAGGTCAACAGCTCTCCAGGGTGCCTAGGGCGGGTGGCCCACTGCGGAATCCTCACGTACCACCCCCAACTCTGAGGCTGATTCTGCTTCTTACTCTTTCCGCCTCGTTCACCAGCACGGTCCTCTCAAGCTCAAGGCCCTTTTCTTCCAGAGCTTGCGTTCATCTGGATTCCTGAAAGCCTCCATATGTTAGCCTTTCATTTTCCCAGTTTTGTCTCTGGCTCTGGTTTCCATTCAGAATCCTCTGACGTTATTTCACTCTGCTGTAGGAAACCTTTCTTGGGAAGGTCCAGGTTAACCACTGCTTTCTCTCACCCCAGGACTCACTCTGAGTGGGATCCCTTTGTGCCCATTCTGAGGTGTGTTTCTGGGATAATAGACACCCAGGCTGCAAGTTTGAAATGCTGTTGTGGCATTCCTTGTTAAGTGGTTGAAGGGGATTAATGTCACTCACCTCTTCTCCTTTTGCTGTGCCTCTAATTTCAAGAGTCATGAGGTAGAGCCATCTGTCCTCCTCTCTATTTATCAATATATTTAGACAAGCCTAATCCCTCTACTGTGCTGGAATGTCGCCCAGGAAGTATCCATAGCCTCTGGGGCTGACATTACAGCATCGTCTACGCACAGTTGTAGGTATGTGGCTGTGAGGGACACGTTAGATGGCACCCAATTAAGTGACCACTTCTTTCTTGCCTTCTGTTGGTAGCTTTGTGGCATCGTGGATGCCACATGGGATGTGTGAATTACCTGGCACAGCCCCACTACTGCCTAAAATAGTTCCTTACATGTGGTCAGCGGGGTCAGTTGCCACAGAGACCATATTACAGAAGGCATTTTCCAAGTCTATTTGAAAGCTGGAATTAATATTGTTAAATGAAGTAAAGTGTCTCCTCTAATTGTGCCTTTTGAACTAAATCAGGGTCAGCAAATTACAGGCTGCAGACTAATTCTGGATCATTGCCTGTTTGAGCAAATAAAGTTTTATTGGAGTGTAGCGCCGCTCCTAGCCTCTCCTTTACACATTGTCTCTGGCTGCATTCACATTACAGAAACAGAGTTGAGTAGTTGCAACACAGACCTTAGCGGCCCATAATGCCTAAAATATTTACTATCTGGCTCTTTTCAGAAAAAGTTTGCCGACCCATGGACTGTATTATAGATTCTGAGGTTTGCTCCTTCATGAACACAGGGAATCCTGAAGGCTTGTGGATGAGTTCAGAGGATGTGATTTTTGCTTCAGTAGAGTTTTGATGGTGGGGTGATCCTGAAGAAGGTTCATGTGGCTCGAAGAGCCAGACCTTCCCACTCTCACAGCGGTGCCTCGAGGAACGAGGCTGATCAACTTCTGACTTTTCCTTTTGCCCGCGTATCTTAAGGTTAACAACTCCAGTGTTCCAGAAGTGGCGCTCTAAATTCTGTATGGAATTGAGATTATTTTTTTTTACTCTCTATTTGGTGCTGTTTGTTCTACTATCTACAGGTTTCTGCTTCTTTCCTTTCTTCCTTTCTTTTAGATTTAATTTTTTTCCCCATTTCATTTTTTGCTCTGCTAGTTGGGAAGTTATTCAGTTAACTTGTCAAAGTCTAAAGTTAATCTGTATCTCTACGGTCCATCTATACAAGCCATTTAAAATACTTTAATTCTGATTACTTCTCTTTCTACTTATTCTACATTTTTTCACATTTTGTATTTTAGTTCTCTCTCTTTTTAAAATAAATCACACATTTTTATTATTGTTTACGACAGTCTTTGTTTGTTAGTTGTACCCATATATTTAGCGCATTTTTGCCTTACCATTCCAGCTTAGACCACCTATCTGGGAATCACATTTCTTCTTTAACCAATGTATGTCCTTTCAAATTTCCTTTCCTGACATGCTCTAGCATGTTAATGGTCATTGGAAAATACCATTAGTTTTTATTTATCTAAAAATGTATTTGTTTTGTCTTTCTTCTTGAGTGATATTTTCTGGGGATGTAGCTCGAGGCTGAGTGTTATTTTCTTTTAGCACCTTCATGTCTCTCCACTCTATGTCGTCTTCCATTGCTCTTTTTGAAAAGTCAGCTGTCAGTCTAACTGCTATTCTTTTTAGGCAATTTATCTTTTATCTATTGACTGATTTTATGATTTCTCTACTTTTCTCTGTTTTCCTTCACTTTCATTATGATGTCTCTTAGTGTTTTATTTTTATTGATCAGACTGGTTTGGATTCACTAACTTCTTGAATCTGTTGATTGACATTTTTCCTCAGTTCTGGAAAATTCTCAGCAGTTATATGATTGCCTCTCCCTATTCTGTCCACTCTTTCTGAAACTCTGATTCAGTGTTTGCTATATTTTTTCTCACTCTATCATTGATCTTAAACTCTCTTTCATGTTTTCCATCATTTTTTCTCTCTAGGCTGACTTCTGGGAAATTTCTTCAGGTTCATCTTCTAGTTTGTTAATTTCTCTTCAGCTAAGTCTTGAGCAGTTAAACAGATCAAATGAATTTTTAATTTTAATTGTTATATTTTTAAATTCTAGAAATTGTATTTGGTTCTCATTCCGATCTGCTAGGTCTTCTTTTCTAACCTTTTCCTCATTACTGTTTCCAATCCTTTCCCTTCCATGTCATTTAACATATTAAACATACTTATTTTATATTCATTGTCTGATAATTCCAATATCTAGTGTCTTAATTCAGTTGTGCTAATTTTTGTTTTCGTTTCTGTTGCCTTTTGCTCGTAGGTCTTGTTTCCTTGTAAATTTTGTGATTTTTTCACTGTGGAGCTTTATCTGAATGAACTGAAGTAATCCTCTGAAAATCAGGTTGAAAGTGGGGAGGGGATTCCTCTAGAGAGGACCTGCATTTGCTTCTGCTGATTCTTGAGTGCCTCCTCCACCTGGGATGGCTTTAAGTTAATGTATGTCTTTATGGATTCTAGGTGGAAATTTTTTTCTCTGCTCAGCCAAAATCTTTACAACTGGACATTTCTCTTGCTATCTCCTGGGGGTAGGAATGTGGGTTTATTTCTAGCTCACCTTTATCTTGAGGGTTAGCCATCTGGTTGGAGTTTAAGTTGTTTTGAAGGTAGGAGGCAGACTTCTTCCCTTGGGCAGACTCCAGGCTGTGTCTCCTTTTCCTCATGCCCTAAGAAGCTATGGTAAATTTAAGCTCAGGTTCAGCTAGTTTTGGCAAACACTTTAGTTTTGAAAATGGCTGCCTCAGTGATTCCCTTCCCTCTCTGAATTTCCACTTTCTAGGTCACTGCTGCATCTAAAACAATTTTTTAAAATACTATATCCAAATTTTAAATTTGTTTTATGTGGGATCATGATTCAGGTTTTGCCATGATGTTAGAGACAAAATCCTGGAACCGAGACTTTATGGGAATGTCAAGTTACACCTCTAGCTTTCAAGTCTCTTCCTGTGTGTATAATATACAGTTTAAATTTGAATGTTTTTGGTAACATTTCATAAACTAAGATTTAATAAAATAATAAAATGTTTATTGTTCTTTGTTCTGATTTTAACAATATCACATGCTTATTACAGACACTAAATGAAATGGGAAAATATCAGTAAGAAGGTTGACACCACCACTAATCCCACCTTCTGGAAGTAACTACTATTCATATTTTGTTATATCTACTTTTATCCAGATTTTGGTATGCTATTCTATTTTTAAATAGTTGAGAACACAATTCTTTTAAATAGATTTGTTTAATTGGAAGGTGATCATTCTTTTTTGAGATGTAAGTGATGAATAGCATTATTTCTTTTCCTTTCTATTCTGTGGTCATGCGAATGGTTAACTGCTTGTAAGGTATACTACCTTCCTCAGCATAATCTATCCTGGTGGATCTAATCAAAAGAATCCACTCAGAAGACCACGAGGGAGTAGTAATTGAAGAAACAGTGCCACCCGGTGAGAGATGGTAAAGGATTCAGCTATAAAGGACCAAGGCCATGCAGAGATGACACTGCCATCATTTAAATGCTGCTGTAGGCTCTGTTTGCACTCTGTCTAAAAGAAAGGGGAACAGGATGAAATTAGGACTGGGATTTAATGGATCATTTATATTTTACGAATAAAAGTGATTCAGTATAATAACCTAATTACAATTACAGAAATTTCACATTAGCTCAGACCTCTGGCCCTGTCTCTGAGACAAGGATAGAAGTGCATCCATCTCATGCCTTATGCGAAGGCCTGAACAAACCTGTCTTGACTTGCTGTGGTAGATAAGATTGTATCCAGGTTACTAAAATCTCTGAAAAATGACAAAAATATCCCATTGATTGAAACATTTTGCTCCACAACCATGTTTTCCTCTCCATTAAAGCCTCCTAGAGTGAACATGGGCCCAGTTTCCTTGTGGTTGTAGATGTAAGGGGTGCAGAACACTGGGAGAGGTTTCCAACAAAAGAACCCAAGCCCACAGATATTAGTCAGGCCAAAGAAACCCTGAACGCTTCCCATTAGACCTCAATGAGCACAAAAGAGGAAGAGTCTTTTCACTCTTTCAAGGAGAAGTCCTAGGTGGGGCTACACTGCCCTTTGACTCTGTAGATCCACACGAAAGATAACACCCATTGTGCTTTGTTTAGGTAAGTAGGATCCCCTTCTGTAACAAAAAGCTCAGACTCTGGTGTCACAAGGATCTGAGTCCACATGGTAGGCTGTTAACATCGTAGCTGCATGAACTCACAAGAGGTACTTAACTTCTCATCTGTAACATAGGGCTGATAATACCTATCATTGCAGGGTTGCTGGAAGGATTGAAAATGGTCCCTCTAATGCATCTGGCACAAGGGAAACAGCAGTGATCTCACTTGACTGTGTAAGTCCATGAGTTCTGAGACCATATCTTGATCATCATTGATTCTAAAACGCCTAGCACATAGTAGTCCTACAAATACTCCTCAGATGAATGGACAAAGTACTCAGTTACAGAATGAGTCAATCTTGGCAAGACAGACAAAGGTGCGTTGCTGTCCTATCAGAAGCTTTCAGTAGGACCAACACTCTGGATGACTTCAGACTGAGGCATCCAGTTGCTCCAAGGATGAAAGTTGTCAGTTCACTGCCTGCTGCAGCCTCAGGCATCTGGGCTGGGGGCAGCCGCTTATTTCCACTCTTAGTGCCGAGTCCTGACTCTGTCCAACAGACTGACCAGATGCCCATCCACATCCGCTTCTGATGTGCCCTCACCTCCCTTTGCCTCATTCCCATTGACTTCTCAACCTGTCTACCTGATCCACTCACGTAGCCAGGGATTTACTGCCTCCCACATGCCACTTGTGGAAAACAGCAAGCAGATGGAAGAAGGGAAGATGCACGTTTGCAGGCACGGCCAGAGAGGACACTGAAAGTCAAACCCCACTGTGAAAAATGTGGTTTTTCAAATAGTTTGACTGGGAGGCTGATTTAGTAAATTATAGTGGTGAGTCAGTAAAGTGATATCAGACAGATGAAATATTTAACATGATGTAGTAACCCCTCCGGTAATGTTAGAATGTTCACCTTTGTTAATCTAAAGCACTCCCTGATGAGATAAGAATGTATTTGAGCATTTCTTATGTAATTTATTTTTTAAGATTTTATTTTTCCTTCTTCTCCCCAAAGCCCCCGCAGTACATAGTTGTATATTCTAGTTGTAGGTCCTTCTGGTTGTGCTATGTGGGATGCCGCCTCAGCATGGCTTGATGAGTGTGCCATGCCTGCGCCCAGGATCCGAACCGGCAAAACCCCGGGCCACCAAAGCAGAGTGCAGGAAATTAGCCACTCGACCACAGGGCCGGCCCCACAGCACCATTATCAATTTATATATCAAGCAGTTGGAATTCATTTCTGGATTATTTTCATTCAATAATTAAACAGTACTGCCTCTAAAGGAGACAAAGTCACTTGACTTGTCGCTGTGTCCCAGTGGCCCCTTTTGCTGGCTTGTAGGTCTTTCCACAGTACAATTGCAAACTTACCAATGGCCAGAATCCTGCATGTGACATGGACTGGTATTGCTCTTGTCACTACCAATCACCCTGGGATTTCGCTGCCCAGTCCTCCCCCTGCCAGATCTGAACTCACCACATGTGTTTTCCAATTGCAGGAAAGCTGGAAGCCAAATGGGAGGCCAGAGAGATGGCTCTTGGCACAAACATTTCATTGATTGATTCTTTCACGACTGGCGTGAATTTTGGGGTGCATTTAGGTTATGAAAATTATCTAATTAGCCAGACCCAGATAGCATATACTTCTCTGTGTGGTAGTTCCAGAGCTTCATCTGTGGTATTTCTGTTTGACAAAAGTAGACGATGCCAATTATGTAGTTTGGGGTGGTGGCCAAATACCTATCAAAGGCGGGAAAATAATTAGCTCTGCTATTTGCAAGCAAAGCAGGGTCTTGTCACAGCCTTTAGAGATCAAAGGCTACCAATTTTACTGGCTGCATCACTGAAATGTTTCTATTTAGACAAGGAGCTGGCAAGAACCATATTCCCTTACTTTGCAGAAGTGCCTAAAACAGCTGTTTTAAGATGTTCCTCTGGAATGGCAGATAATGGCAAACATCACTTGCCTCATGGCTTCTGGAACCTCAAGGCATGCTGGAATTGAGAAAGTTGTAAAATGAGTACATAGGTACTTGATTGTTCATTTGTGCATCTGTTGGTTTGTTTCAAGATCCCTGAACAAAATAAAGAAGGTTTTTTGGTAACGTATCTTAGGGAACCTTCCCACACTAATGTGGGATCTTTATTTAATCTTTTTTTCTGATGCCCAGTTTGCCCCTGACTCAACTATCCAGACCCTCAGGGAGGGACGGGCGGTGCTCCTGGCCCTTCCGAGTAGCCTCTGCTGCCCTGCCTATTGCGCTACGATTTCCGCTAATCTCTCGCCTCCCCTCACCATTGGCTCCTCCCTAGAGCACTGACCTGGCCTTGTTTCCTAACCCACCTCTTCCCAGAGACCTTATTTTCTATTCTCCATCCTTTTAGTGGCTTCATATCTCCTCCAGTATTTGATCTCTTCTCAAACACAGTTTCAGTTGCTTCGGGCAGATGCTGTTCCCAAGAGACCCAGAACAGTGAGGGTGCCAGACCAGCCCGGTGCCCCCAGGGCAGGCCTTTCTGAGGGCGTTCTGGGGGTCTCTGGAACCATGTCTGATGCTGGTGCTGGTAGTGACAGCAGGAGGGTCTTCTCATTAAGCAGTTACACTGCATACTGAATGAGTTACCGTGGACTTCCTAGAGGCACCATGACCAAGCATTCGCCACAGCATTCGGCTCCCACTGGATCTGCTCCCCAGGGTGATGCCCCAGACATGGATAGACAGGCCGGAATATTCTTATAGTGCAGTGGGCACTTTATCATATCAGTATCATTCTTTCCCTTTTATCTGTTTCTTGAGTACACACTTAAAACATTCTATGTTAAGTTCTCTTGGAATTAGACAGTGATGCGGTAATTTTTTATATTGGGGGGAGGAAATGCAAAGAAGGTTTCCAATTTAAAGTTTTGCCAGCAGCTCCTGATTCAGTTCCCCTCATCTCCCACTGAAATAACTTTCAATTTATAAGGGGAGAATCTATTCACAACCCCATCACCGGGACTGGCAGCCCATCTCCCGCCAGAGTTTGGGAAGAATTTCTGCAAACTGTAGGACTAATGGGACTCAGTGGAGAAAGCAGAAGCTGGGCCCCCAGCAATGGAGTGCTCCTGCTGGCTGGAGGAGGTTGGGGTCCCTTTCATCCTTCCCCCAACATCGGCCCCGTCTGTAACAAACAGGCCTCGACTCTCCAGATGCAACTATTTGACACAGTCAAATTCTGTCTTCCTCCTCTCCATAACAGTACTTTTGTCTGACCCAGTTAGATAATTCTGCGATCTCTAAGGAAGAACACTGCCTTATGGAGGGAGTAGTGCCCTCAAATCACAATTAAAGAGGACAGAGTCCAGAAGAGCCCCGTGGCGGCTGCTCCTCTTCAGGTGCTCGAATATTACAAAGAGCCAGAAGGTCAGACAGGGCGGGTAGGAAAGACATGCTGGATGCAAGCCCCAGAGACACAGGTAAGTGAGAGGGATGGGATGTCCCCTGCTCTTTCTAGGAGTGGAACAGAGTGGGGACAGGAGCTCACAGCTGCTCATCTCCTCCTCTTGTGCTGCTTTGTGTTCTTGGGCAAGCAAACAGCAAACAAGAGAGCCTTTGAAAAAAACTTACAGACCAAAGGAAGTGAACTTCATGCTAAAATTTCACTGGAAGTGATATTTTTCTGCAAACACTCCTAGACCATTTTAGAGAAAAATGATCATCTTTCATAGGATGAAAAATTGTGTTGTCTTTTTGAAACAGGAACAAAATGTCTAAAGGAGAATGGACCGAGAGGCAACCGAGACAGAATGTGAAGAAAAGTGAGATAATAAAAGAAGTAAGCATTACAGGGAACTAGAAATTCAAAGCTAAATTAATCTCCCTGGATCCAGTGAAGAGCAGAATGACACCTTGGAAACTGCTCAACGGTGACAAGACTAACCGAGTGGCCCTCCCAGAATGGAGAGGAAAGAGAATTGCAGGCAAAGACCAGGACGCGGGTGGTGTTGACAGTACAAGACGAGAGTACAGTGTAGGGGTCAAAGAGCTTGACCTTTGGGTCATGCGCACTTGAAGCTCAGTCCCAGTATGTACTGCGTGTGTGGATTTGGACGAATCTTTCATCTGTAAAACAGGGATACTGACATCTACTCACGGCGCTGTTGGTGGGGAGGGGATAACAAGCAAGCGTGTGAGAGAAGTGAGGGCTGTTCCCCAGCAAAGAGACGACAAGTGGAGCAGATGCAGTAATAATCAAAGACATCATTGGGGGAGAGGAGGAGAACTTTCCTGAGCCTGGGCTGAAAAAAGACCTGAGTGTGCAATTTAGAAAGAGGTTGCCAAGTTGAGGCATCGGTGACATGAGACGTCTTTACAATATTTTTGAATTGCTGGGATCAGGAAAAAAATCCAACAAGAACTCACGCAGAAAAAATAGGTTATCTAGAGAAGTTCAGAAACTAGAGAATCATTGAATACTAAGATCTGATGATGGAACATTTACCTTTTGAGGCAAAGCAATTGCAACCCCTAAATATATGCCCCGTTGGGTTATTTTCCATATGAAGGCAACAGAAAGATATTCCCAAATATTTAAGGTTCAAGAAATAGGCATTAACGTACTATTCTGGTAAAAATTGCTTTAGATGTCCTCTAGCCAAACAAGAAACTATCTGCTATTGGTGAATGGATAATTGTGATACAAAAGGACAAATGGTGAACAATGAAAGCTGCTAATTGTAGATTTAGCATAAATCTATGAATATAGCATAAAACCTATGAGTTTGTTATAAATTTAGCTTGAAAGTCTCCTGAAAAATTTCAGATTTAGTATAGAATTTTATTTGGTAGAAAAATAGTAATAAGAGAAAATTGGTCTAAAATCCCAGATTTTATTAATAAAGTCTGGGATATAGGAGGTAACTTTGAATTAAAACAACGCAAAATACCTCATCTTATGTCATGTACACAAAAGCTATCATGTCATGGCTTAATTTTGGTAGTTAGGGAAACGTATGATGTAATATTTTTATAGCTTAAAAGAAACTCTTGTTAGATTTAAAATAGGCTATGCCTTCCAAGTCTTTGGAAAACCCAATGGATTTACAAAACACTTAAAACACAAGTCTTAGTGAAGAGCCATAAAAACAGTAAAGTTTTAAGGACAAGGGAAAATATGCAGAATTTAATCTATATATACAGAATGATTCAAACTTTAATGCCTGTGTGTGCACGCATGTGGGTGGATGTTAGCAAAAAGAGTGAGAAGAAATGGGCCAAAATTTGTTGGTTTCTATAAGAACACAAGAGGAGAAGTGGGACAAGATGTGTAGACAGATAGCCAAGATCTCGCCGGGCAAGCCCTTGGTCCCTCTGTAGGAAGCTGACGGGGTGGCGTCTTCCCAAAGAGCGTGGTTGCAGGCCCTCTGCCAAGCCCACCTGCGGCCCTGGCATCTCATCTCTGCTCTTGTCTATTTAAATTGTACATAGGGTGCTAACTTAACATCTATTCTTCCAATAACATTTATGCCTTAATAGGCATATGATCTAAACAAATAACTTTCTCATGATGGGAATTAGAGAAGTAGAAAAAAATACACATTAGAAAAAATAAAATGTGGGAAGCACTGCCTAACCCCCTTCCTCAGGGCCAATTTACCCACTCTCCAGCAGGCCCAGGCCCACAATAGTTGGTGGGGCCCATGAATGTGTTTAAACTCTAATTTCTTTTAAAATCAGAAGAAAACTGAATATAATAATAACAAACGTGTAATAATGAATCCAGTGTGTGTTATATTTGTCTTTATACTAGCACAGTCAAACAATATAATTTTTAATAATTTTTATGGAGGAAGAGGCAGACGAAGACAAAAATGCCTAGGGCTCATGAAAGCCATAATGCAGGCCTGCCGTGAAAACTAGCGCCCCTCAGCTCGCCGACTGCTACACCCAAAGCGTCCTGAACTCATAGCACCCTGAGCTCAATGCCCCCTGAACTCTTAGCACCTCTGAGCTCATTGCACCCCTGATCTCATAGCACCCTTGAAATCGTAGCACCCCGTAGCTCATAGCACACTTGAGCTGGCTGCCTCCCAAACTCATTGCACCCCAAGCTCATTGCACCCCAGGGCTTGTGGCACCCTACTCTCCCCTGCCTTGCCTGAATCACCCACCTGAGGCAGCCCCAGTCACAAGTTAATAATCAGTGGGAGAAAATGTCATATTAACTGGTAAACTGGCATTACTGATCTATACAAACAATATTGTTTGTGCTCCACTTTTACGTGAGAAAAGATTTTAGCACTTTTTATTGTATACCATCTTATACAATATAAAGTATACATGTGAATGGTCATGGAAAAGCCTGGATATGAGAGTCAGAAGAGTTTGACCCAGGATCTAACATTCATTTGATGTCAAACTTTAGGTTTATTACTAAACTGGCGTGAGGCTCAGTTTTCTTACCTGCAAGATGAGGATAACATTTATTTTTAGAATAAATTTAGCTAAAATGGACCATATGCAAAGTGCTGGCACTCCTGTGGCATACAGTATTCACTCAACAAATGGTTGCACAGCAGATCAGTTAACATAAATGTCCAGGATCTGATCTGTTTCAAATTAATGATATTTCTGGAGTTTATATATCTTAATGTGAAAAGGCTACGATGACCAGAAAGCAAAAGTCCAAGGGATGTGTTTCATAATGTGAGAGACATAATTTGGTAGAAAAATGAATGAGTTAGGAAGATATATATGAATTAGAAAATGTCTCATTTTTATAAATGTGCCATGCAGGGCAATTAAAGCACCTACTCAATTTCAATAATCATTTTGCTAAGCCAGGAACAGCTGAGTTTACTTACCATGGAAAAAATAAGCCAGTATAGAAAACCCCAAAATATATATTGACATAGATTTGTCTAACCATGATTCCTGGATCAACAAACAATTATTGAACACTTACTTTGTACTTCTCGTCCCTGGGGATTCAGTGGAGGATCAGATGAAGTCTCTCTCCTCATAGACCTCACTCCTGGGAGAGATCGAAAACCAACAAGGAAAGAAATGTGAGCTGTTGATGTGTTCATGGGTGTTCGTTACATTATTTTGCTACACAACCATCATATGTTATTTCAGATAGTGTTAACTGCTATGGAGAAAAATAAATCCAGGTTAAGCCTATAGATGGTGGAGGGGTTGCAGAAGGAGGCGATTTGGACAAACTATTCAGAGAAGGCAGGATCACATCTTACTCAGTCTTTCTCCCCCATGGTGCTGAGCACAAAGTCTGAGGCACTGTAGGCTCTCCAATTAGTTTTGCTAAGTCAATGTTATCAATATCATGAAAATACCCGTTATGACTGACATGCTTTGGTATGCTTTAATAATTTTTTGAGATTTACCTTCAGGTAAATTTCTATTGCCCTGAAAGCCTTCAATTATCATTGAAACGAAAATGTTATATAGGCATGGAAACAAATTTAACTTCATTTGCTTCTATTGCAAATGATGCGTAAGCACACTTGGAAGAGCAATTCCATTCAATTGATATCCTGGATTACAGTGAGTCACCAAATGTCACATTTAGCAATGTTGGTGTTCGATTCTAGGAAATTGGATCACAGGGAAACATACTTGACACCAATATTTCACTGAACATAATCTGATCACTGACGATTTAGAAGCACCTTAGGGTCTCATGGTGTCTCGCTGTGAATATCACTTGATTCTGTTCACGTGCCAGTGAACAGAGAGTCGTGATGGATTATGTGCAGGTAGCAGAGAGACGGCATGTACACCTGTGGACAGTAATGGGGAAACTATAGATAAACCACACACCTACCTCAAGGATGTGAAATGAGTTCCACACAAAATAAAAATGAAAAGAGAAAACAGAAAAAACCCTGTTACATTGGAGACCATAGCATCAAATTATCCCAGAGGTTACGTACATTGTTGGCTTTGTAAGCAGGACTGTGGCCATCATGGGCCCCCCTCACACTTCCCAGGCTATGGGCAGGGCTAAGCTGGCAGCATAACGAGGAGGCATGCCCGCTGTCCGCTTGCACGAGTTCTCCTGTCCTGATCACAGAGTGACGAGCTGTGCTTGGTCTGATGCATCCATCCTTGAATTGCCTTCTGCCCCCTTGACTTGATCACCATTGCAATCCTTTTTGGTTTATTTTATTTCTCACTCACTCAGGCTAGACACACCCCTCACGCATATGCACCACTCCAACATTGTTTCAGGAAAGAAAATGTAAAACCCTTTGCTCTTTGCAGTAACACATATGAGTCTATTTTCTTCTTTTCTGTGATATTTGCATTTTAATCTTCACCTTTAATTTTGCCTGTAAATTTGTCACATTTCTTGTTAAGGGTTTTCAGAAACAGATAGGGAAAGGTGGTCTTTCTTCCTCATCCTGGGAGGGGGTTAACAAATAACATTTATCGTCCTCATCATCTCCACTCTGTATTTTCAACGCTCTCTCATAGGCACCAACCTCTCCAATACCCCAAAATGGCATTTATAAGCTGTCACCCACTTCACCTACTTTTACAGTTTGCTACTGCTCTTGTAAAAAATATTTTAAGACCCGTTCTAGTGCTAACATCCCACGCTTCACTCATTCTATGGAACAGGTTCCTGTAATCTTATTCTCTCTCATCCACAGCCATAATGATTTATTTCCATACATTAACTGTCCAGTTTCAGTTTCATCTGCCGAGAGTTTTGCCAGAAAGTGTGGCATACTCCCTATCTTTGGATGAGGTACCTTTTCAAAGAGCCAGATGCTTGAGAGCATGCCTCCCCTGGAGTAACTGGATGTGTGTAAGTTCACCTGCTCTGGGCAGGGCCACACACCCTGTGGAAACTAAATGACTTAGGCCTCATGCATATGCACCTTCGTGCCTCGTTAACTGGCATGTTTTGTCCACAATTGACGCTCTGGGCATCAGCTTTGAAATACTTGTGATGTTTAGGTTTGACAATGGACAGCAGGTGGCACTCTCGTTTTAGGATTTCAGCTCCTAAGTAAGGTTGTAACAAGGGAAAATTTCAGGTGCATTTAAAAATTTATTTATATATTTTTGTCTCTGCCAAGCCAGAAATGTACTCCATTTTCTTTAATCAGGTTCATTTGCTTCCTACTGTGTTACTTCACTTGGGTAATAGTCAACCCAACCTCTCCCCCAGCTATGTTCTTTCCTGGGGCCGGGATGAGGTCTGAGATTCGCCAGAGTTTGGCAGATAGTTAGTTGAAAGTGCAGGCCTGGCAGACAACAGAAATGCGGTGTTTACATGCAGAACTGGGTGTCACTCCAGATAGCTCCAAGTCACCTATTGCAGAAACCCTGTTGACCAGGGGCAAGTTTACCACAGTCCAGAGACTGTCCCTGACTGTCCCTGTTGGAGGTGAGGGAGCCCAGAAGAGGGTTCTGGAAAAGGGCTTGTCCAGACAGCTGAGTGGGAGTCGGGGTGACAAGGGGAGGCGATTCCCGGGGGCACCCTACAGCCTCCCAGGGGGACTTTTGTTCATTCCCTCTGAGCATGCAATGAGTAGAGCCTTTGGTCAGCCTCCAAAGAGCTCTGAGGCCATTTGTTCATTCGTTCACTCATTCATTCAGCAAATACAAGGCCTTCTATATTCCCAAAGTGGTGGTTGCTCAAGCTATCAGTCAGGGTCCAGTCAGGAGACAGAAACCACACTAGTTATTTTAAGAGAGAGAATTTAACATAAAGAATTATAGGGGCTGGCCCAGTGGCACAGTGGTTAAGTTTGCACGCTGGGGTTCACAGGTTGGATCCCAGGTGTGGACCTAGCACAGCTGGTCAAGCCATGCTGTGGCAGCATCCTACATAAAGTACAGGAAGATTGGCACAGATGTTAGCTCAGTGACAATCTTCCTCACACACACACACACACACACAAAACAATAATAATAAAAAAAGAATCGTAAACTGTGCATAGGGTTGTTAACTAGATATCTAAATAGACAAAAGAGACAGCCAGATATCCTGGCATAGCGGTGGAGCAGCTGCCGCCCCTGTGGCTGGGGTATCAGACCTGGAAGTTCTGGGCTGACCGTGCTCGGTCTCAGCTCTGAGGAGCCTCCGCTCAGCTGGTGCTGGGCTCTGAGCCTATGCGATGAGGACGGTTCTTTGAGTGTTAGCAAAACTGCCAACGGGATTCGGCCGCTGCTGTGGAGAGGAAGAATTGTAGCTAGGGGAACACCCGGAGGAGTGGCAAGCTGACACGATCAGGTCCGCCCTCCCTCCTTCCTCCTCCCTGGCTCCCTCTAGCGCCTCCCACTGGCAGAACCTGACGGGGGCTGGGGGCACAGCAGTGATGTGGCGTGCAGGCCCAGCGTTGGCCTCACAGGGCTGGGTGTAGACACAATAGCTGAGTCACCAGCCACTCACAGAACGTCATTTCCCCAGCCCCTTGGGCTTCAACCCAGGACAAAAACAACATGAGATTGAAGTATTGATCCTCTGTCCTGTGGCTCCTAGCTTGGGGAAGGGAATGTGGTCAGTGACTCATTTCCCTTTATTGCTCTGATCTGACATAAAATTTCACTAAAAGTGGCATAACTGATTTCCTCTCTTTAGCTTGAAGATTTGAACAGAATTACCCTATTTTATGTTTTCACCCTCCCACCACTACATCCTCATGTTTTCTTAGCATGGTTTTACTCTTCACACGAACCAGATCCAAGAGGAGGAAAAGTATGTCAAAAGGTCATCGTGAGTCTTTTGTTAAATGTAAATGGTCATATTGAGTTGAATTAATGCTCTTTTAAACAAGCCATAGCTACCACACTTTCAACATCTTTCATTTATGATGGTAACGTCTCTGCCATCAGATCTAATAAATTTTGCACATATTAGCATTCCCAATCTGTATTAAGATGCTTACTTATGCAATTGTTTTTTATTTAAGAAAAGTAGAAGTGGAAGGGATTAGGGAGGTTTGGGTCCAAAGGAGAGAAAACGGAAGTGAATGGAGAATTATTTTGAAGACCACTTGGTCATTGCTTTGCTTTTAGGGAAGAAATTTATCTGGGACAATAAGCATCAATGGGCAAGCACCAGTCAGAACTGTACAGTGGCTGAAAGTTAGGAAGGGGGGCGGGGACTGGTGCAGGAAACATACCAAACTAGAAATACTGAAGATGGAGTTTGGGCTGGGTGGTATCTGTTGGCAATACATCTCCTTCTGTGTTTTTTCTCATGTTTCACAGGCCAGAAACTTGGAAATTGCATTTCTCCTTCTCCCTTGCCAGGAGTGTCCCGCACACATTTTAAATTTCATCAACAAGATGAATTCACTCGCTGTTTGGCACGTGGAAGGGTGCCATTTCGTTTCTCCCTCTGGAAGTCATGGATGTGGTCCTGCCAGATGTGAGTTATTTATTCAGCAGCTTCAGCCCCGGTATCTCGTTCACCTCTGGCCTACAGAGAATCATCCACGAGACCTGCGACAATTGTCTGTAGGTTCCCGACTTGAAGCAACATCAGCTCTTAACTCTCTAACAGCAAGGTCTCCTGAGCAAACCATACTGATTCAGAGGCGGGGGAGGAGTACAGACTAAAAGGCACACGCCATCATAAAGTCACTCCTCTGATGAGTTAGTCTTACTTCCCCACCTTTACCAGCCAGACAAGTTTCAAGAAGCTCAAGAGATTATGTTCTCTACATTTCTTGGTGACCAAATGTAGGTTTGGATAAATCTTGATAGATTGAGAAACCTCTTGGTCCTGGTCCAGAATAAAAATGTGCTTGTAGTATCTTTGATATCAAGGAGACAGCTGAGGTGACCACGAGGGGAAATGACTGCCTTTTTTTTTCGCTGGTATGAGCCAGGCAATCCAAATCAGAAGCAAGGAGAAGGTGCCCTCCTTCCCTCGGACGACATTAACCGAGAGTCGCTTTTCATGCAGCAGATCTGGCTCAAGTCCTTTATGGAATGTGAAATTTAATATTCATCCCTGGAATGAAGATTCATCTCTTTAGAAGCTGTTCACTATCTCACTCAAGGTGTTAGTACTCACGTGGGATGAACTGAGAAGTCCACATCAATTGTGTCTTCGCAGGGCTCTTGATCTGTAGGAAGAGAATTTAATCCCTGAAACTTTAAATTGTTTTGAACAGTACTTGTCACAAATATACTTTTTCTTTTTCCTTTATTTATCCCTCTTTATCCATTTTTAAAATTTGGAATCTATCTTAAATATGAATTTATAAATATAAAGTAATTTTATAAATTGAAGAGAGTTAAACAAATGCTTTATGATTACAATTTCTCGAATAAGTTCTTTCCTTTTAAATACTGAAAAGTTAGGGCTAGCCCAGTGGTGCAGTAGTTAGAGTACGCACGTTCTGCTTCTGTGGCCCAGGGTTCGCATGTTCGGATCCTGGTCTGGACCTACATATTGCTTGGCACGCCATGCTGTGGTAGGTGTCCCACATATAAAGTAGAGGAAGGTGGGTACAGATGTTAGCTCAGGGCCAGTCTACCTCAGCAAAAAGAGGAGGATTGGCAGCAGATGTTAGGTCAGGGCTAATCTTCCTCAATAAATAAATAAATAAATAAATACTGAAAAGTAAAAGGATTGGTTAGCATCATCATTCAGAACAACAGTCTGGATGGAGGCCACCAAGTTCATCTGCTCTTGGCATTTCTGAGCAAGGACCACACTGAACCATGCAGACCAAATCTGCAAGGCTATGGTCCATTCATTTGATGAATGGTAATATGTTTGGTATCAGAGCTCAGAGGCTTTGATTGATAATAGTATTTGCTTTATGCTATTTGCTTTTCTTACATGTTGCCCCACAGGTGATCTTAGTGATTGGTCATGGCAGTGCTATGAAGGAGGTAGAGCAAGTGGCCACCTGCCCGCATTTGACCTCATTGCAAAGAGACACTCTTTTCCCTACAGCCGTGAGAGCCGGGTGTCCCAGTTTGGCCAAGACCAGAATGAGTGCAGAGTCTGCCCTGCACTTTTGGTGTGGCCCTGATAATCCTTGGGACAATTAAAGAATAAAACAAAAGGAAAAACCTAAAACCGTTGAGAAAAGTAGGAAGCAAATACTTCCAGCTATTCTAAAAGTCTAAAGGGTGAAGAGAATAATTTTTTCCCATCATTTAAAAACTTGGGATTCTATTTGACTACAGACGCCAGCTGTCCTTCCAAGGCCCTGATCAAGGACCACAGCCACCAAGAACCCTGAGAGACCCTACTAGCCCCGCCTGTCTGCTCCTCTCCACAGCCCCATAGCACCAACGAGCAGGCTGTGAATGTTGGTGGACGGAGGCAGGGCGCTCCCGATTGTTCTCTGTTTCTCTGAGTGTCTTGTCTTATCTCCTTGACTAGACTGAAAGAGTCTTGGAATGGAAACTGTGTGTTGGAGAGCCACATACAACCTCTGTGGCTATCCTACCTGGCAGCCCAGCTCACATGAGGCTGAGCTAGGACACCTGGTGGCCACTTCCGACCCCCTGCCAATCTTCGCTGGTATATCCAAGCACAACTGCACAGGGAGGGCCCCGAGGCAGGCCTCCTGCAAGGCAGTGTTCCGCGTTTCCACACCCACCACCAGCCCCTCTTCTCCAGGGGCTGGCTCTTCAGCTTAAAGCACACATGAATAGAAGAGGATTGTGCACTCATGGAATTGTGAAGACAGTAGGAGAAACGGCCATAAGGAAGGCTGGGTACAGTGATGCAAATAATGTCCTCTCTCTCTCTTTCTCTCTCTCTCTCTCCAACTTGTCTTTGTTTATCTTGGTAAATTGGCTTCTTCTTTCCCTTCTAATCCAAACAGATTGCATCCGCTTGGCATGGGGCGCTGCTAAACCCAGGCTTACGTCCTGTCAATGTGGCAACCGCAAAGAAAGGAGACTCTCACTCCTGCTTCAGGATATATGATTCCCAGAAAAAGCCTCTCACTGGCCCAGTGCATGTGACACACTCACCACTGTGACCAGTCGCTGAGGACAGGGCTATGATTCTCCAGGCGGGTTATCAGGAACCATGATTGGTAGACCCACCAGAAACAAGAGCTGTGGAAAAGCTGCTCTCCCAAGGAAGGGACTGCTGTTGACCTACACACAAAATGTCTCCTCTGGTGATTTTTCTGAAGAGTCAACATGATTTGTGCAGCAGAATTCCTCCTACTAATAAAGGGAATGGTGAGAATGAATATTTGAACCCATATATATATACTTCTGCACAACTACCCACCAGCACAGTGGCCCGGGGTGAGCACGGAATTCAGTTCAGAAGTCATCCTCCTCAACAGAAACATGCGGGGAGGCAGCCTGCGTGGCCATCAGCCCTCGGGATCATGCCTGGCTTAAGACAGCATTCTCTGTCACTCAGTTTCAGGAACATCTGACACACCTTTTCATGCTGAGAGCTAATTGCCTCATTTTCAGCCTGGAACTGTCCCTCTCGTGATAGTTTTCCAATCGCAGTGATATATTTGTCTAGCCAGCGAGCACCGCCAGCGCCAGAGCTGTTCTGAAGAGCAGTCGGGTGGGGAGCAGGGGTTATTCATCAGCACAGTAAACAAAAGGAAATTCTCTTTGAATCGACAGTTACAAAGCAATAGCATACTTTCCTTGATAACATATACATGATGGCAAAAGCGGTTGGTTATCCATTTTTAATCTTCATTAAATGAATACGCTCGAGCATGGAAGTTATACAGGAGCTACTTCAAATAATGCAATGAGTATATTACTAAAGTGGTTAAGTGGGAACCCAAGTGAAGTTGAGCAATATTCTATACCAGCGCTTCTTCATAACCACATAAAAACCAAAACAATCCACAGGAAAGATACGGAAGATAGATAAATAAAAACAAAGACAATAGGTATGTAAAAATAAATAAAGTCCGTTGTAGAGCATTGAGCTAGATTCTACATTTCTACGCCCCTTAAAATGTTATTTTTATTACCCAGGAGTGAGTAAGCAATAGGTACTCACTTCAACTTGTACTTTGATTTATTAATTTATTACCAATGGTTACTGATCCCTTGCTATGTATAAAACATTCTGGCAAGAAGTATAGAGAATACAAAATAAACAAACAAACAATGATCCTTGTCCTCCAAGAAACTAGAGTCTAGTTGAGGAGTTGAGTTATATCCAGGGCACACATTACTATAAATTAAGCGTCGTGGGTTATATGTCCCATGAGTAAAATACATGGTATTTTCCTCCAGAATTTAGAAGAAAAAAGAAGTTAAGGCAAGACTTTTTGGAGGTGCCATTTGACCTTGGCCTTGAAATGTGGATGGGGATTCCGTCAATGGAGATGCTAAGGTGTGGCAGGGAAGGGATGTCCAAAGGAAAATCATGGTGGGTATGGCAAATAGTTGAGTATGAAATAAGCAGAAATTCAAGTCAGAAGTTAAGGAAGATGCAGCTGGACAGGGAGACGGTAATAAAATTGTGGGAGCTTTAAACGCTAGGATGAAAGCTTTTCAAACTTACTAGAGGTGGAAAGAAGCCACTGGAATTTCTTGAGAAGGGGAGTGCTGTAGTCAAAGTGGTGATTTAAGAAAATTATTCTTATCCTTGGTCCTGCAGAAGGACATTGACAGTGGAAGGGAAGCAATGGAAAGTGTATAAGCTAATTAGAGTTTTGGGGTTGTATAAGTCTGCTAGGGCTGCCATAAAAAAGTATTACAGATTGGGAGGGTTTAAATGATACGCATTTATTTTTGCACTTATGGAAGCTGGAAATCTGAGACCAAGGTGTCAGCAGGGTTGGTTTCCTCTGAGGCCTCCCTCCTTGGCTTGTAGATGGTTGTCTTCTCGGTCCATCTTTATATGGTCTTTCCTGTGCGTGTGTGTATCTTTAGCTCCTCTTCTTATAAGGACACCAATCTATAGGATCAGAGCCCACCCTAATGACCTCATTTTACTTAATTGTCCCCTAAAGGCCCCATCTCAAATACAGTCACGTTCTATGGTACTAGAAGTTAGGACTTCAACATGTGAATTTGGAGGGTCACAATTTAGTCCTAAGAAGAGTAATGAGGGCTTGAATTAGGATGATTTCCTTGGGCATGGAAAAGAAGAAACAAATCTAGAGCCATGATGAAAGTGGAACTAACGGTGAGTGGTGAGATGCTGGATGTGGGCAGAAGGGAGAGGGATGCTTGGTGAGCCTGAATGTAGAATTGCTTTTTCTCAAGGGTAAGGGATGAAAGGAAAGGAAGGAAAACAATAAGAATAGGACCACAGATAAAAGCTTTGTTTTTTTGTACATGGAAGAGTTCAATACATTTGGAGGCAAAGGGGAAGGAGGCAGGAGACAAAGAAACCAGAGATGACTTAGGGAAGAATAAAGGAGGCATGAACACAGGCCAGTGAATTTGCTGTGGATATGGGAGGGGTCGTCTTTTCCTTTTATTTAAGACAAGAGAAAATGGAGAAAGTATAGATGATTGCAAAGATACATTAAGATGTAGATGAGGGAAACAAGGGAACTCACACCTGGTGGTCTCAATTTTCTCAGTAAAGCTTGAGGCAAGACGTAGTGGAAACATCTGGATTAGTTAATAAACTCAAGTTTTATGTTTGGGAGTCAGAAAAGCTGTTCGAGTCCCAGCCCTGCTATGAGACCCTGAGCACTGCTTGACCTGCTGGCGACTCTCTAGGACAGACATGCTACCTCTCCTGAGCACAACTGAGATACATATGTGCAAAAGCATTTTACGGACTGAAAAGTCCTCTAAAATCATTGCCTGTTGTCATTATTTTATTTATTTATTATGTGAGTGTGAAGATTATCCATGGATAAAGCAAACCCTTCTTGACCATCCTGGAACCAAACGGATCTCAATCTGCAGATGTCCTGGGCCCCTCCTTGGGCCAGATTGGGCTGAAATAACCTGTTCTCCAATATGCTGGACAGACCCTCCTTTTTAAGAGCATCCCAGCTTTGATCACTGGACCTTGAACCTGGTACTTTCATAACACAATGTACTGAAGCGTCTTACTGTGGCATCCAAAGTAATTTAATGCCCACACAGTGAGAGTTAACATGAAGCTAGCTGCTAGCACTTCATAAATTACTTCAGTTTCTTGCATTTTTATATCAGGGTGTCATATTCCCTTCTAATCTAATATATCACTTCAGGACACAATGTCGCTCTAAAATTTTTGAAATATTATAGAAGAGATTCTCCACTTCTTTGGTACATATCGATGACTCTTATTATTCAAAAATTGCCACTATTACTCTTGGGTTGATGAACAGGTTGGTTTCCAAAAGTTTGCTTAAAGTCAACGGTGTTTCCAAAGACGAAAATTTTCTATTATAAAAATGATATATATGTTGGTTAGGTTTCCAGGTCAACCTACAAAAATCTATATAACTCTGAAAGAGAACAGGATACCACAGCCTTACACCACCCTGTCCAAAGCAAGTAAAAGTGTTTCTCCTACTAGCTTTCTTAGAAGAAGAGAGATGATGCTTTCTCAGAAACACACATCTCATTGCCCCAGATGCTTTCTCTGGGATGGGATATGTTCATTGAATTCAGCCAATCACGGGGTGGGAGTAGTGTAAGGCCTCCCTGACACTCCTGCACTGAAAGAGGAAAAGGCCAACATCTGAATCAAAAAGAAAGAGGAAAGGAGGATGGATGCTGGACAGCCAAATACAGCGCCCCTATTCAGCACACAAGTGCTATAGAAAGAAGCAAGAGACAGCACTGCCGTTTCTCTGATTCCTAGTACAAGGTCAGGTCGTGAACCTCCAACTTCACCTATCCTCCCTGAATCCCTCTTTTCAGCCCACCCAGGCTTTCATTGAGATCGAAGTAGTCCATATTGAGACTCATGTTTTGAAGACTATGCAGAATAAACTGTCCAACCGCCCCGCCCCCGCCGAGTTCTTCCTGCCATCCATTCCTCTCTTCCACGCTCCTCCACCTTGGTGTTGCTGATCTCAGTTGACTAGTAAGAAGAAGCTAGATAACTAAGACACACTAGGGTTAAGTCATTAACTAAGATATTTGTGTTTTTAAAGTAGATAATTATTTCTACTCCCAACACCCCAATAAATCACAGACTGATGAAATTTCAAGCTGCATAAACATAAAGAAATAATAAAAAGAAGACAAAATGGAAGTAGAGATGACAGGCAAACTAGATGTGCCTGGGTCTGGCTGTGTCTGGGTGTCTTTCTCTGGATGCACTTTACTTACTATACTTTCTACTGATGCGACCTTCTCTTCCCCCAACTCTGAGTCCACAGACACCCTAAAAGCTCTAAGAAGATGCCTAAAAACATGCATGACAGTGGAAGCAGGGGAAGGAACAGGGTAGGGGACAGTCAAATTTTGATGTAAGCTATGAACTCCTTCCACATTCATTCGTCAAGTAAAGGCCATTGCATGGAGTTGTAGATGAATTACTAGATGGGCATGCAGACACACTGTGTTCCATTAGCTTTACGTCATCATCCATTATAAGAAGCACCATTATTTTATATAACATAAGAAAGAACAAAATAGTGATAATTATAAGAGCCATCAATGTTAAAAATGAAAAAAAATGTGCATTTTAGAACTGATGGACTACAGTATGCACATTCTTTCCAAAATTAGGTTATCTTCTAACTAATTTAACTGCAGTTTGAAATAAAGAGGTTGGAATGATTGTATGCCAAGAAGGTGTCAAAGGAATTCCCATTGCGATTCAGGAATAGCCTTGCAGATGAAGATTCAAGGAGTTAGTTTTCCTTTTTTATCAAAAATCAGAGCAGGTTTTCCCATTCCTGGGCCTTTTAGACTCTTCATTCAAAAATCCATTAATGGCAAATGAGTCACTGCGCTAGGCTCTGCAGAGAACAGAGAAATATAAAATATGGTAACAACTCCTAAGATTTTTATAACTTAGCTGAGAAGACAAATCACATAGAATAAAAACAAAAACTTAATAAACAGAAGAAGCTATGTCATTTTGATCCAAATGATTCTGGAAGGATCACTATGGTCTGGCACCATAGGGAAGACTTTGGACTTGAACTGGATCTTGAGGAATGGGTAAGATCTGGACAGTGGTGGTGGGTGTTCCACGTTCCAGCAGCAGGGGGAAGAGCAAAGGTCTGTGATGTGAAAATTCATCAGAGACCTCCCTGGTGCCCGTCAGTTGCTTATCCACTCCTATGCGACCTCCATTAGGGAATGCAGGTGGAGAATCAAAGGGACAGTGAGTAGACTGGTTTGGTTTCTTCTGCCTTCACCAAATTGCTTCTCTCTGTGATCTTTTGGCCAGTGGATCTAAATGAAGTTCCTTCACTTCAATTCTTAACCATGCATCCTAGTTGATTGAATTCTCTTTCTGTCCTAACTGTTGATATCATGGGATCTATTGGTAGAGTTGCTAAATGGTGAGATTGGAAGGTACCAGATGGTGTTTTGAGAGCACTTAGTCAAGGAGCCAGGACTATTAAAACCCTACCCTTGATCACTACTTCCTCCTAAGTCTCTGAGGATCAGTGGCAATGATTAATTAGCAAATAGAATGCTAAGCTATGTTTGTGTTGCCTATGGCTTTGATCCAAATCCCAATGCAGACCACCAATAGGCTGGGCTGGATCCTGACAAAGACTCGTTTGTCCAGCCCTGAGGCCTGAGTAGTTGCTTTTCTCTCTGCTCAAACCTAAATTTCAGATTATAGTGCTCTACAAAGAAACGTAAAATATATACATTCCTGACAGATAAGAACTATAACAGAGAGTTCTCATTTCCTGGTCTATCTCCAAGCTCAACTCCCCTGGAAATGTGGCTTTAGTCATTGGGCCAGCAGGTTTCCTCCTGGACCGTGGAGTTAACGGGACAGAGACAACTCCTCCACAGAGAGTCACAGGAGGGACTCTCATTTCTGACCCCAAATTAGAATACATGGACTGACAAAGGAATAAAATTTAAATCACATAAGATTCTCTTTCTAATGAATATCAATTATTGAATAGAATAAATGATGTGAAACCTAGGCACTACAAAGAGAAGGGAAAGAGGTCAAATAGTCTGTGAATTTCTATATATGGAAACAATCAGAAGGTTTCAGATTAAAATAAAAGAAAAAAATCTTTTCTTCAAAAGAAAATTGAAAAGGGGGACAGCAGAGACCTCCCAAAATGTCAGAATTCCTACAACAGTTGTGTACTTGGCTTTGTCCTTTGGGCCATGCAAATACAGCCAAGTGGGTGAGCTCCTAGCTTGAAATGCCCACTCTCTACCCGTGGTACCCTCCCCTTCTCTTATAACCCTCACCCACCAGGATCATGACTCACCATCTCCGGCTTTGTCTTAAATGTTAAATGGTATAAGGTCCTGGAGAGTTCTTGACTTACTCTTTGTTTTAAATCTATCAACCAATTCTAGACAGTAAAGCTACAAGTCATGTCATTCTATGGTAACAACAAATTACAGGTCATTAGTCTTAAAAAAAAAAAAAGGATCCTAGCCAAAGTTTTACCTTTCTGCTACACACACACACACAAACGCAGCCAGAGAGACTCCCATTTTTCTGCACAAGCTTCTGTATAACCCCAAGCTCCACCTACTAGAAAATGAGCCGGGAAAGTGATTCCTGATCAGCACCTGCCCTCCTTGAGGGTTGAGTGAAGAAGCTGAGGTAGAGGCTAGAGGCCCCAGTGGCTTTCTACCTTTCCAAAGCCAAATGCCAATCTTGAGAGGTGCTGTTCCACAAGAGAAGTCCAGGCTCACCCCTGCTCTGAGTCTCCCCACACACAGCCACTTCCCACCACTGCTCATTCCCTGCTTTGCCAGCCCCTGCAGCCCGAAGGTTCTTGCCTTGGTTGGCTGCTCCTCGCCATACCCATGGCCTGCATGGTCAGGTCAGAAGATCGTGAAAAAACTATATATAATTGGTCTTACAACATACACACACATGTATACGTACACAAACATACACATGTATACTGCCCCCCACACAAATGCATGCACACACATGCATATGCCCACACACATGCACATATGCATACATGATTTAAAAAAATTATTAGAATGCTTCCGTTCAGAATCAAATTCCTGGCTTTCTTTCCAGGCATTTCTTGTTTGAGTTTACATCAATGCTGCTACAGTCAAATGCTGTAAATAACAGCCTCCACCTAAATGATGCCTGCTAGAAAGTTCCTTCTTTATGAGTTCAGAATGCAGGGTTGAAGTGGGGAACGGTGAAAGATAGATTCGAGCTCTTCAAACATCACTCTATTGATTTATATATGAAAAAATATGGAATCTGTCAAGGCAAACAGCACTGTGTTAAATGTAAAATGTAATACCAGCTGTGGTGGCCACTGCTGCCAATACATATATTTCAGGAAGTCAATTTACTTTTAAATGGAATTCTAACATTGGTGACGGGAGTTACACATCCCTTATTTATATAAAAACTGTCTTCAGTAGAGAGGAACAATGCACATTGTTCTCACAGTCTGCAGAGACAGGAAACTAGGCAGACTTCAGAAGCCTTGTTTGTTTTCTCGATTATTTATTTATGTCTCGTTGCAATGGGCAAAGATGGAGTAGGGGTGGGGGAGGGGAGGGGGAAGCTGGAAAGGTCCACATTCTAGGCCTGCCAGCTTTCCAGTTCCCGGTGGTCCATGATTGGTGATTTTGAGTGAAGTGTCTTTCTTCAGCACAGGGTAGGTGGCTCCCCCTTCAGGACTTAAGGAGCTGACTTCCTCAGGAGAGATGGGAGAAGGTGATGACTGCAGACTATAAGGAATGCAGGTCCCTTCTCTAAATCAGCTCTGAATTAGAGCTGTGTGATCATGGGCCCGTTGCTTAAACTCTCTGGGCTCAGTTTTGGAATTTCGTGAAAATTAAATGAGAGGACATATCTACAAGTGGCTTAGAGCTTAGCTAGTCAGGAAAAAAAGTGCACTACTTCCCTTCTCTTTTCTCTTTCCCCTGGTTGAAGTAAAGACTGATGTCTTGCTCAAAGTCCAAGAGTCCGGTGGATGAGGCCCACTCATCTCTCTGATTCACACTCATGGCCAAGGGAGACTTTCCCTTCCTCATAGGCAAGAACCTAAGAGAAGCTGAGACTGGTTAGTGCTAATGACTTGGGTAATTGGTTAAATGTGCACAGTCAATTAGCTGAGGCACTGGTTTGTTTTGGCTCGGGGTACTTGTTGTGAGAGCTCAAATATAAGTGTACGAATAGTAAGCCAGAAAAATCCCTATGGCCAAGCTGAAGATTGCCTAAATAAATAGCAATTCTGATGACTGCACATTTTCAGCACAGAGAAAGGATCCTCTCCTCAGGCACAGACAGCAAGTCCTGTCTCTCCCTGCCTTGTGGAGCAGGGGGTTGCCCTGGGAGGAGGGTCACAGAGTCACCTCTTCGGTAGATTCCTGCCATCATGGAGCCACACAGGAACTTAAGGTCATCTGTCCAGCTCCCATCTGATGCCTGGCCTCCAGCGCCCTGTGGACATCTCCAGTGACGGTCATCAGTGAGGGTTCCCGAACTGTGCTTGCGTCATGCACAGGCCTGTCCTCAGGTCTTGGGGCCTGGGGGCTCACTGGAGGAAGCTGTCTTCTCTGATCACCCACTTTGGCTCCCTGACTGCTTTGGAAATGACACGAAAAAAAGAGTTTTATTAATATTATAGTGTACAAGGTAATCCACGTGCGTTAACAAGAATCTACACAGTTCATTTTGGTTCTAATTAGAATCTGAAAATAAATTCTCCACTATGAAGTCCATATCATTTAATCATCGAATTACATATCCATCTACATTAGTTCCCACATTGTGGTGCCTTTAATATAAATATCAATATAGAACAGATTACATGCTTTCAGTTTGATCTCACGAACACCGACATGAACTTTTGGGGAGATGATGAAGCAGCCACTGAAGGCCCGAAGCTGTCTCCCAGCCCCTGCGACGTCACCCGCGTGGGCTTTGGTGAAATGAAGACACGAGAGCAGGAGGAAAATGGACCCTGACTCTCCTCATCTCAAAAGAGCTTTTGACACGTTTATGACCACAGTTTTCCTCTCTCTCTAAGGCAAAAAAGGCAAAACGCATCCCCAATAATTCCTTTCAGACGATACACATCTTTCAGATCACAGGAAACATGGGTTTTTGTTTTTTTTTTTTTGCTTCCTTTTAGACTGCAGGTGCCTTGGTATATATTGTGTTATAAGCCGATTAATTTTCTCCACTCTTGGCTCTAAAACACATTTAATTCAACGTGTTGTTTTGGATATCAAAGTGCAGCCTTTCTGGATGGGCAAGCACTTTGAGTTTCCAAAACAGACTTCTTGCAGGCTTAGTTTCCCTCCTTAATCACAGTGAGACAAGGCATGGACTTGGGGCCACGCCCGCTCCAGCTCTGTTTCTCTCTGCCCCCGCCAAATCTAGAGCTGGTAGCTGAAAATACAAGACGGAGACTCAAAATCCAGTCTGATAAAGACCCAAAACATGCCGGTGCTGCAATGATTTTTGCATCCTTTATTACACCCACGCTCCCCCAGGCAGCAGAGCCTCCCAGCAGATTCCTCCCTCCTTGAGTAGAAGCACTTGGCCCATATCTCTCAGCTCTGCATCTACCGATTGAGTGAAGCAGGGTGAGCAACTTAACCTTTCTCAGCCTCAAACTTCTCATCTCTAAAATGGTATTATAATTGTATCCATATTATAGAGTTGCTGTGGGAACTAAGTGAGGAATCCGCAGGACAAGCCTAACATCGTGCCAGGCACACAGCAAGCATTCTTAGATCATCCGTCATTCTCTCTCTGCAGGTTCCTCCTCCAGCGGGTCATAATGATGCTCGTATCTCCATCTCTTATATTCCCTTGCCTCCCACTCCAGTCTCTTCCTGACCTCCAGCAGCCAACACGGCCACTCTAATTCCTTCAGTCTCCACCCATATTTCCTGCAGAGGCATGTGGCCATTACTAGAAATCCACCCCCCTCCACCCTTCTCACACATGCAGGGTCTGGCTTGCTTTTAAGACACCCCTAATTCAGCCAGTTTAGAGCCCTTGACTGCTGCTTCTTCATTCCCAGCCGATATTTCAGGCTCACCCAGATGACGTCCAGCTGCTCAGGAAGTCTCTCCAGATTCTGCGTCCGGGCCTCCACTTGAACCTTCTTGCTCTTCTTGGTTGGGGTCCCCGTGCCTCACATACCCTGGTGCGTGTCTGGGCATTCTCTCTCTCTGCCCAGCCCGTCCTGTGAGGCTTCTGCTCTGGGATCACCTCTGGTTGCTGCTTGGAGCACATCCTTTGACCTTGGAAGGAGTCACTCGTGTTCCCTCAGCAAACCCAGACCTCCAAATCCCAGCCCAGCCCACCACCCCAGGACCCTGCTTGTCCAGTGAGCGAGGGGCGGGGCTAGACAACCAGAGTGCATATTCATCATTCTCACTTTGCAGATGAGGCAGTTTCTGCCCAGAGAGGCTGTGAGGTCTTCCCAAGTTCCCACAGATGGTGGCAGAGCTGGGCATCTCACTCTGGATACAAGGTGAAGATGAAAGAGCGTAAATTTCATTCACATCTCCCAAAATTACTACTTGCTGTGCTGTGCTAGTCACTGTACTAAGTGTTGGTGATGTGGAAATAAGGCAGAGAAGGGCCTTAGCTACAATCCACTGGAAGAAGGAAGAGAAGCACAGGATGCTGCAGAGCGAAGAGGCTTGATACAGACGGGGATGCTGCAAAGGAGAATTAGAAGGAGGGGACGAGGTTCACACAGACTCTTTAAAAAAATGTAAATATAGCAGCATTATTGAGATACAATTCACATACCATAAAATCCACAGTTTCAAAGTGACAAACTCAGTGTTTTAAGTACATACACAAAGTTGTATAACTATCCCCACTATCTAGTCCCAGAACAATTTCATCACCCCAAAAAGAAACGCCTACCCATCAGCTGTCACTCTCCACTCTGCAGGCTCCTCAACCACTAATCTGCGTCTTGTGTCCATGTCTTTGCCTAGTCTGCACATTTCACGTAAGTGGAATCATACAATATGTGGCCTTTTGTTTCTGGCTTCTTTCACTCAGCATAATACTTTCAAGATTCACCATGTTGTAGCATGTGTCAGTACTTCATTCCTTTTACCCATTTTGTTTCTCCATTAACTCAACTGATGGACTTTCTGACTGTTTACACATTTTGACTGTTAGGAATAATGCTGCTATGAACATTGGTGTTTTTGTGTGGAGTTTTCAAACTACCTGGGAGTGAAATTGCTGAGTCATATGGTAACTCTGTGTTTAACTTCTTAATGAACTACCAAATTGTTTTTCATGGCTGCCGCATCATTTCACATTCTCAGCAGCAACGTATGTGTTCCAATATTTCCACATCCTTGTCAACACTTGTTATTGTCTATCTTTTTGATTATAGCCATCCTAGTGAGTGTGAAATGGTATCTCACTGTGGTTTTGATTTGCATTTCCCTGATGACTTATGATGTTTAGCATATTTTCTTGTGCTTATTTGCCATTTTAAATTTTCCTCAAAATGTCTATTCAAATCCTTTGCCCATTTTGAATTGGGTCGTCTTTTTATGTTTGTGAGGTTTTTTATGTACACAAGTCCTTTATGAGATATAAAATTTGTAAGTATTTTATTCTATGAACTATCTTTTCACATTCTTGATGGTATCATTGATGCTGAAAGTTTTTAATTTTGATGATGTCCAAATTATCTATATTTTCTTTTGTTGCTTATGCTTTTGGTGTCATGTCTAAGAAATCATTGCCTAATGCAAGGTTACAGTGACTTATGCCCAGGTTTTCTTCTAAGAGTTTTACAGTTTTAGCTATTAGAGTCTATGATCAGTTCTAAGTTAAATCTTGTATATGGTGTGAATTAATGGTTCAACTTCATTCTTTTTGCATTTTTCTGAACCTTCTCAAAAATCAGTGGGCCCTGGATATGAGGGCTTATTTTTGGACCTTCAATTCTATTCCATTTATCTGTATGTCTCTCCTTGTGCCGATACCACATGTCTTGATTACTGCAACTTTGTAGTAAATTTGAAATTGGGAAGTATGCGTCCTCCAATTTTGTTCTTTTTCAAGATTGTTTTGGTAATTCTGGGTCCCTTGCATTTCCATATGAATTTTAGGATCAGCTTGTCAATTTCTGCAGAAAGACAATTGGAATTTTGATTGTGATTGCTTGAATCTCTAGGTCACTTTGGGGAGTACTGCCACCTCCCCAATGTTAAGTCTTCCAATTCAGAAACATAGGATGTCTTTCTATTTATTTAGGTCTTCCAAAATTTCTTTAAGTGATGTCTTGTAGTTTTCAGTGTATGTATAAATCTTACATGTCTTTACTTAAACGTATCCTTTTTGATGGTATGAAAATGATCGTTTTCTTAATTTCACTTTTGAATTGCTCATTGCTAATGTCTAGAAATCCAGTTGATTTTTGTCTATTTGTCTTATATCCTGCAATCTTGCTGAATGTATTCATTAATTTTAATAGATTTTTTTCTGGATTCTTTAGGATTTTCTATACACAAGATCATTGCACCTGTGAATAGAGATAGTTGTTTTCCTTTCCAATGTTGATGCTTATTTGTTTTACTCACCTGGCTAGAAGATCAAGTACAATATTGAGTAGAAGAGATGAGAGTGGACATCCACATCTTGTTCCTAATCTTAGAGGGAAAGCATTCAGCATAATCAATATGATTATGACTTCATAATTATGTTAGCTATGGGTTTTATTAGGTTGAGGAAGTTCTCTCATATTGTTAATTACTTGATGTTTTTAATATGAAGGGTATTAGATTTTCTAAAATGCTTCTTATGCATCTGTTGGGATGATCATGTATTTTATTGTCCTTTATTCCATTAACATGATGCATTACACTGATTGGTTTTTCCACTTGGCCTTGGTGCATAATCCTTTTTACATGTTGCTAGATTAGATTTGTTGGTATTTTGTTGGGGATTTTTTCATCTATATTCATAAGGTATATTGATTTATAATTTTCTTTTCTTGTGATGTCTGTGTCCGGTTTAAGTAATACTGGCCTCAAGGAATGAATTGGAAAAAGTGCCCCTCTCTTGTATTTTTTGGAAGAGCTTATGAAAGATTGGTGTTTTTTTTTCTTTGAACGCTTGGGGGAATTCAACAGTGAAGCCATTTGGTATGGTATTTTCTTTATGGGAAAATGATAGTCTTCGAAAGCAGCACCTTAGCAGCCACTGGAGACTATCATAGTTGTGAGGCTGTTGGTTTTCAAGATTACTGTGAAGCTGGTGAGAGGGGGAGGAGATTAGGGCAAGTAAAAATGTTACAAATCTTGCTTTTCTTACAGAAATTCAGCTTTCTTGAATAAAGTCTCCTCAGACCGTTGCAAACCTTTAGTTAATTTCCAGAATTCTGGTAAAGTTGAGTCTGATAGTTCCAGCTAGTGTTCTCATTGCTTTTGCGGGGGAGTGGGTTTAAAGAAGTCCTTACTCTACTGTCTTAGAAAATTGAATCTTGCGGTGTAAGTAAAAGTCAAGCATGTAGAGAAGGCAGTGAAGAGCATTCCAGGAAGTGGGGATAGCAGCAGACAGACCAGAGCGCAAGAGAGTATGGTCCATGGACGGAGGCTCGGTGGGGTTGGAAACAGCAGTTTCCCTTGGGAAAGCCTTGGGAAGATAAGAACAATGACTTAAGGCAGTGACCAAACCACAAGTGGCCCTATATCCAGATTGTTTACCTCTGGCTTTTACAATTCAGGATTTTAGATCACAGTAGAGAAAAGCTGTGGTTCCAGGATAATTATTTCATTTGTTAGCTGTATACCTCCAGTTGCCTGACTGCTCCCCAGTTCTTGGGCTCCCTGCATCACAGCCTGCCACCTGCCCTCTCTTTCCTCCTCCTCAGGAACAAGGGAGTGCTATGTAGACCTGGGCCCCACAGCCTTGTTTGCTCCTCAGCCCTTGCCTTAGAAAGTCATTTCTGCCTGAGACCAGAGTGCACTTTCTCTCAATGAACATAAAGACATTCTATTAGGTACCTTAATGGAAGCAATAAGATTACAAACAGGAAGATAGGGAGTCATCAGGCAGTGTTTGAGAACTGGAAGAAGCTGACTTCTACATTACACCTTTTCCACTCCTTTTATTTTCTCCCACCTAGTCTTGAAAACCTTATTAATTGGATAGCGTGACCACATCACTCTTTGCCCTTTACCCTCCAGATCCAAAAACAGTCCAGATTTACAGATTATGACCAGCTGCATTTTACCTGAGAAGTGTCAGCCGTGAAGAGAACACTGTGTAGGGATCAAATCTGGCTCAAATCCGTCTGACACCACTGTGAGCAAGTTACTACTAACCTTCCTGTCGGGTATTTTAGCTCTATCTCCTATCAGATGGCAATGATGATCCTGGCCCCCTTCTGACCTAATACAGCCTTTAGAAAAGTGATTTGAGATCCGAAAACTTTAAGCTCTTTGACAAAATGTTCCCGCTTAAAGACAAGCCTGTCTCTTCATTCTTACAAGAACAATTTCTGGCTTAAAAAAGATTTATAAATATCATGAGTTCCAGCTCTAGACTCTGTGGCTCTGTTCTGGCCATCCAGAGGGGAAGGAATGCTTATTATCATCTTGACTCCAGTTCAGAGGAAGAGGGCGAGCCAGCGGCAGCAAGGGTAGCAAAGGCCAGAGGTGGGGCAGTGACCGCCGCACTGCTGCCCCAGCGGGGCTCCACCGCTTACCCCAAACGGAGCAGGCTTGCATTCTAGCACGAGATCCAGCCCTTAGAACCACACGGGAGAAGTGCATTCTACTTTTATTGTTTTCATTTTTTAAAAGCAGTACTTAAAGACAAAATTCTTACTTAAATTTTGCTTAACTAACATCAAAGTAAGCTTTCTAGGAGAAACGCTTATTAGCTCTGCTACCGTGAGCTGTCGGCACTGCTGTGTGGAGTGCCCCGAGTAGGCCTGCATGGTCTGTGGTGCACAGGTGGTCACATAGAGGAGAGCTTTGAGGAGACTATGCCCCAAGCCATGGGAGATGAGTCAGGATGCTGCTGGATTTCCCTAGGCTGCGAGCACAGGATGGGGAGGAAGGAGCAAACTCCAAAATATTTAGGAGGTTTACTTGACTGACTTCGTGATTTCTGGGGTTGGGACAAAGTGGGAGAAGGTCGAACTAAGGATGGCCCCTGGGTTCTGGTTTGAGTAGCTGGATGTTGGTCCCACTCACTGAGACAGTGAACAAGCCTGAGGAGGAAGCTCACCTTGGTTTAAGACACGTTGAAGCTCCTATTTCTGGGATATTTGAGTAACTGGTTTCCACAAGCAGATGTATATACAAAGGGTCAAACAGTGTTTTATTGCTTGGCATTTTTTTAGAATAATCATCATAACAGCTAATTCTTGTGGAGTTATTTCTGTGGGTCAATAACCATTCTAAGTGCTTCACACATATTAAACTCAAGTGGTCCTTTCAACAAGATACAGAATCTACTGTAGGTTGAGAGACTGGGGGAAGACAGCCAGGAGAGAGGAAGAAGTTGAAGATCGGAGTGCCAGTGGACCACGAGTGGGGCCAAGTCAACAAGGAGGGGGTGACAGAAGCATAGACGGAGGGCGGTGGCGGGGGGAACTCATCCACTGAGACTCAAGGAAGATGTCAGTGTGTTTACATATATGGGGACTTGCCTGATGGTTGACATGTCCTTGTCACAGGAGGGACAGCGAGGAGGGTGGGGTTGGGCAGAGGACTTACAGACAGTACTGAGGTGTGGGCCCGCCTCTGAGGGCAGAGAGGGGGCTGCTGAGCAGGAGACCAAGTGTTTGCAGTGCTCCCTCTGTAGCAGCCTGGGGTAGAGGAGCACCGAGACTACTAATTATCTAGATCAGATCCCTTTCCCACTTTCCTTACTAACAGAGCCCCATTCTGTTTGGAGAGGTGATGTGCCCAGTGAAGACACTTAATTTATCAGCCTCCCTTGTTTCCAGTGGTGGCTTGTGACTGGCCAATGAGATATAAGCAGAAATCCCCAAGTGATCCTTTCAGAAAAGGTGTGTGTTTTTTTTTAATTTATTCGTCTGTGGGCACACTCAACTGGCACGTACCCTTTGCCCTTTACCCTTCCCCTTTTCCTGCCTGGAATGCAGACACAGTTCTAGAAGTAGCACAACCATGTTATGACCATAAGGCAACAGGCATGAGGACAAAGACCCACACTACCAATGACTGAGGGAGGAGAAAGAAAGAGCCTGTCAGGAGCACTGTTCATGTCCACATCAGCCCTGTGGCTTTCTCTTACAGAGGAAAAAGTAAAACCTCTGATTAAGCCACTGATGTCAGGTTCTATCACATACAACTAACTGCAATCTCAAGGATACAGTAGGGAAAACTGTTGCGGGACTGCTCCAGGACTGGGGCTCCTCGAGACAGGGTACAAGTGGGGAGGGTGTTGATGAAAGAGTGGTTATATAATCAGCCATGGGGTCTAGGCTGTAGAGGGTAGGAAGAGAGGCCCAGAGAGAGCTAGAAGGATGGGGTGGGGGTCGGGGGTCAGTGGCACATAGGAGTCTATGTGTTTAGTATGTGAAGGCCTGGGGCCTGTAGGAGGATAGGAACTCGGACCTGGCTGTTGCTTTCTGATGTGAGCTGTGAGAGGCGTGACAAGACCCAGGGTAGATGGAGACGAGATACAGGTCATGGAGAAACCCTGGAAGGCAGATGGCACTCCCAGCAGGGCTCACCAGCTGTACCTTTCTCAGGGGTGCCAGAGACATTCCGTCAGGAACAAAGGCATCCTGCCCCTCCTTTCAGAACGTGGTGGGTTTGTAAGAGCTCCATCCAGTCCCGGAGGGCCTCATTCGGCTCCGTTCTTAGGTTTTGGTTGCCTTTCTCTTCTTTCCCCCGCAAAGATAATTTCCACAGCAAAGGCGTTAATGGAATGCTGTCAGTAATGTTTCCGGCAGGACTGCAAATTTGAGCCAGTCTCCAAAATACAGTAACCTGGTAATAAATCATTATATACTCTTTCCCAAGGAAAATGTCACTTCTAGGACAGATATCCACTTTTAGTTCTTCACAAAATGATGAATAAGACAGCCGTTATATAAACCAAACCAGATCTTGATGAAGAACCAAGGGAGAGATCAGTGAGTACACGATTTAAGGGCCCAGTCGTGCCAGCCCCTACCCACGAAGTGCTCTCCTGGAGACCTGCTCAGCCCTGGTGCCCTACCGTGACTGCACCGCCCCTTCCCTGTGTGCCCTCCACACCGTCCACGCTCTCCTTGTTCCCGGGGCATTATCAAGAGGCTAACTTGGAGTCAAAACAATTACATCTTGACAGGAGCTCCCTGTGTTACCTTCTGCAGGGTCTCTCTGGCAGTCTCCAGAATCTTCCGCAGTCTCTCTTCAGACCTGTTACCTAGAGAGCGATAATGCTCCTAGCCGTAAGATGGGGTGATTTGTTACCCCAGAAACATTGCATTTTAATTCTTTAAGAAATTGCTCAGGGAGATTCTTGCAGCGATGAGGGAAAGAAGAACGAAAATCTGTAGTTGAATCTCTTCAGAGTCAAAACCACTCGCTGTTAAAATCATTGACTATATTTTTTTTGGAATGCTTGACTGATTACACGCACCCTTTTCTAGAAATATTGACGGTTTCTCAGGCTGTGTTGGTTCTCCAAGCACACATAACACATAATCCTTGGCAAAATTACTAAAGGAATCATTTCTATGGGCTGGAAGACTGCAGTTCTGCCTGGAGAATTGCATTATTTCTTATCTCAACTACACTGCTGTCACTCTCAACGTGGGCCTGCCGCATGGCTCCCTGGAGACCTCCCCGGCAAGGCTGCGATGCTGGCTGCAGCCGCCTCCTGAGACGGCTGTGCGTCAGGTGTGAGATAGAGAGCAGACACCCTGGTCACTCCCTCCTCTCCGGAGAGTGCTTCTGCTCTGCCTCAGTGGACGCTGAGGCCACCTGGACTCTGACATGACAAGCGCAACAGAGAAATGGCTCAGAATGCAGGTTCAGGACTGGGGCAGGCCTGGCCTTGGCAAGTCAGTTAGCACCTGTCCAGCCCAAGATCCACCTCTAGAACACTGGGACCCTACCTCAGCTAACTCACATGAGGATGAAATTGGATCAAGCAGCTAAAGAGCCAAGCACAGTGGCTGGCATGTCAAAGCTGGCCACAAATGGCCACTGTCCTTCCAGCACTTGATGACCAGGCTCCCTGTGAGGCTAAGGTGGTTTTGTTCCTGAAGCTGAAACTGGAAAACCATATTGTTCCTAATATGCACCCAAACCTCAGCTGGCGTGAAAAACAGTGATTCTCAATCAAATTATCTGGAGCAAGGAAGGGAAAGAGAGAGAAGGGAATCTCTCTTAGGTTTATAATGCAAACAACCAAAAACAAGCCTCAACTAACTCTTCTTGAGGTTCGGGGTTTCCAGCAAGGACCCCACACTGCCCCCTCCACCCGGATCCGTGTGTGTGTGTGTGTGTGTGTGTGTGTGGTGTGATGCTTCCCAGAGCGGGGAGTGCTGAGAGATTTGTATGTTAATTAAAGGAAGGATGGGTTTAAAGTTTGAGAAACACTAATTAATACATACAATGACAACATTTTATAGCCCACTGCTCTAGATTTTTATTTTTTTCAACAGATATTTATTAAACATCTAATCAATCTTTTGAATACCCTCCAGAATGGGCCAGAAATATCTTCCATGCTTGCTGCATTTCTCTTGCCCTGGCTTACAGTGGAGCACAGGGCACCACGCTCTGCTCACAGAAAAGAGTTTATTTGGAAGAGACCTAACAGATGTTTACAGAGCCCCTGCTATGTGCCAGTGACTGTTTTGGGGGGTGTGGTGGTAAGCAGGAGCGAGTGCCTGTCTTCAAGGAGTTTGCATTTTGTGTAGGAGGAAGCAATCCATAGTGTAATTTAAGATGGTGAGAAGTGCTATGAGGACATACAGAGAAGTCACAGAGCTATTCTTCTGTGGGGTCAGAGCAGCTGTTTTAAATAAGACAGATGGAGATGACTTGTCTGAAAAAGGAAATTAGATTTGCGATAATAAGTGAGCAATGGGAACACCCAAGGCAGAGAGAACAACATCAAACATTTAGGATGCTTCTGGTTATAAGCAAAACTCTCTACTCAGGAAAAAAAAATGCCTTAAATAACAAGGCAATTAATCCTCTCACAGAACAGGAAGTGCAGAGATATGCCCCACATCAGGGCGGGTTGCTTCACTAGTTCAACAGCACGATGAGGTCCTTTGTCTCTTTTTACTTGGCCATTTTCAGCACTGAGTTCATCCCAAGCCTGCAATCCTACAAGACCTTGGAAAGGACTGCCAGCAGCCTTATCCACACTCATCTCTTCCCTGGGCTCTCTTTCAGAAGTGAGGATGTTCTTCCCAGATGCTCCTCAGCTGAACTCCCCTCCCTTCTCATTAGCCCAATTTAGTTTAGGCTTGTCCGTTCCTCAGCCAAGCCCTGATGAGGGGAATGGAATTACTATGAATGGTCTGGAATAATCCCCTGGGAACGGAGGTTGGAGAGTCGATGAAATCTCTGCTCTAAGCAGAACACTCAGTAAGTTCAAGGAACAGAAAGAAGCCCAGTGAGGGAGTGGGCAGGAGGGGGAGGTGAATTTAGAGGGCAGATGTCATAGGAAGTGGAGGGGCAGCTATCCCAGGGTTTAAGCAGGGGAGCAATAGACCCTCATTGGCATTTAAAGAAGAGGACACTCAATGCTCGCTCCCCAGGATGGGCTAGAAGGAGGGCAGCCTGAAGGGGAGGAAGTGGGGACCAGGATCAGAAATGCTGCACTGCAGAAATTCCCTGTTAGGTGCAAGGGAAAAGATGCGTTCAACACACGCTGCATGGAGAAGACCTTCCAGGTCTCCAAACAGAGTGGAACCACTGAGTTAAAGGATGATAACACAGATTCCCAAGTTAGGTAACCTTTAACGACAACCTAAAGCCAAAACGCAGAGTAACTGAACCTCTCATTTAATGCCAAAGTTGTGGAGCCACGTCATTCTTGGTAGACTACTGGCCCAGGACATCATTCTAGAAAACGCCAATAGTCAAACCAAAGAACGCTGGAAGGTGATGTGAAGCACACACGAGCACGCGCCCAAACGCCCTCAGTTTGGACCAGGACAAGATGCTAAAACATAAAAGCCACTGAAATGCCAGCCCATCCATCTGCTCTGAATCAGTGAGGCTATGGGTATCCATCCCATTACCCCATGTTGACACAGTCCTTCTGAGTCTGAAATGTGCATCATTATAGTGGTTCACACACCTGATTGTGCATCAGAAACACCTGGGGCAATTGTCCAAAACCCAGCTTCCCAGGCTGGACTCCAGAGCTAGAGGATCTGAATATTCACAGGGGGCCCAGGGATCTTTAACAAGGTTTCCAGGTCATTATGATGATCAACTGCAAGTTAGCGCTCTGTGTTAGAACGAAAAAGCACCACAGAGTTTTGTGCCTGTGGTGGAAACAGGAGGGAAGAAAGTTAGCAGGAGAGTTTCCAGCACCCCGACAACATGCTATCTCTGCAGCCAAAACCTTAAGTGGAAGCTCATGTGCATTGCGCCACGAAGGTTTCCCTTGCATCTCTGAAGTCATAAAAATGTTCCAAAAAGTTGTAAAACAGTTTTATCAACCAAGTAACTCTTCCCTTTAAGCCTCATAATAATAGCCACGGTGTAGTGCACATCTCCCAGCACTGTCCTGGGAGTCCTACCTGTGTTATCTAAATCCTTAGACTAATCCTGTGAGGAAGGGTTATTCCCATTTCATGGAGAAGAAACTGAGGCTCGTAAACGTTAGTTGGTTTGCCCAAAGTCACACAGCAGAGGAAGATTCCAGCACAGGTGGTCTCAAGCCTCCAAGACTTGACTGCTGCCCATCCAGGGCTGCCTCCCTGATGGGCGGAGCTAGGACATGCCCTGACCCCTGACCCCAGCTTCAGGGGCCATGAGGGCGAGGAGTCTCCTGAGCTGGCTATCTATCTGGGGGTCCTGAAAATTACATTGTGGTGGCATCTAGATGTCCCTCTGACCTTGAACTGTTGGGAGAGGCCCCTGGTCCCTGAAGCACTCCCTGTGGGTTTGGAGCTGGCTATTTCCCCGTCCCTCCGGTCCCTTCTCCACTTCCCCATCTGCTCGGAGCTCTGCGGGCTGACCAGTGTGGGCCACCTCAACTGGTTCCCTTCCTTATGGTGGCCAGCTGGTCTGGGTCAATAGGTGGCAGTGGCAGGAGATCAGAGAGTGGGAGGAAACATCAAGGAGACCTTATTTCCCTGGTTCTTTTACCAAAGGCCCAGTTCTGTTGGCCATTTCGCTCCTGCAGCCACTGCTCTCTCTGCAGGCTGGGGACCCACTCCTTCTCGTGCCCCTTTAGGCCTGAGAGCGGTGCCCTGCTCTGCTGCTACTTGTCCCCATGCTCCAGCACCTCTTTCTGGTTTCTCTAAGTTAGGTCCCACTGTTGTAAGTTGTCTTGTCATGGAAGTCCCTTCAGTCACCACCTCTTTCCTGGCAAAACCCTGACAGATGCAAACCTATATTCTGGGATGCCTTCAGGAGGATGCCCCTATCTCCTGGGGACTCTTACCCTGTACCATCAACCCAGGGCAAGGCAATGCGCCCAGGAAGGGCTGGATGTGAGTGTACAAAAGCACGAGTGTGCACACCAATGTGTAAGCATGTGTGCACATGCAAGTACATGTGTGAATGAGTATGAGTGTGAGCACACGAGCATGTGTGTGAGTGCATGGGTGTGCAAGTATGTGTGTGTAAATGTGTGTGAGCCACGATGTGAGTGTGTGTGAGCAGGTAGGTGTGAGCGTGTGGGTGTGTCCACCTGCTCCCGCAGCAATGGGTCAGGTAAGATTTCAATGCAGCCCTGTGTCACCAGCCTGCCCAAGCCATTTCCAGAAAGCGCCCTCTCGGTCCACTCCCATCTACTGAGAATCTTCTCCTCTGCTTCCCAAGGCTCCTGGCAGCATTGCCCCTTGGCCTGCACCTGCCATGTCAGTACTAAGGGCCAAGCCTGGGTGATCACTCTGTTCCAGATAATCTGCCCAGGTGCTTTGTGTCCATCTGCCATTCTGCCTCACCCGGACCCAGTGAGGTAATATGGTGGTTCTCATCTCTGCCATCCCAGCACACCTTGCTCCCGTGGCTCCTTGACCAGGCAGGGAGTCCTGGTGGAGTTTGGGGCCTCAAATTATGCCACAGCCCTGACCAGTGCTTGGTTTGGGGTGGGCTTGGGGCCAAGCCAGCTCAATCACAGCCTCCTCTGCACACCTCTGGCTGGCCCTGCGAGGATACCTCCATTCTGCCTCCCAGGCCAGAGCTGGTAAGATGTGGGGCCTTTTGTGGCCTAGGCCCTGCCAGTGTGCAAGGCCCAATTGGAGAGGACGAGGCAACATGAAGGGGGTAGGCAGAAAGGACAGAGATCCAAACCCAGGTCCATGTGTCCTCTGTCCTACAGTGTGTGAACCGATGCCCCCATTTCTGCGTAAGTGAATTTCAGCAGAGTCTCTGTCACCTGCAACAGAAGGAGCCTCAACCAGTACACGGAGCTATTATTATTATTTTGCCCACTTTACAGATGAAGACACTGAAGTTCAGAGAGCCAAGTGACACCCACAGTCTCATACTGACACAGGTGCGAGCTGGGACTCAACTGGGCTCCGCCCAGAGCCCCTGTTCTCAACAGCGTGGCACTCAGAGTCTCCCAGGACGACTCCCAGTGCTTCCCTCTGTGCCATCACATCACACGCGGTGGTTCTGCAGGACAGTTACATTATCCTGGAAAACTGGTGAAGAAACGGAACAGAGGCACGCATGGGGGTGGGAGGTGGAGATGGCGAACCACCACGGGGAAGAAGAATCCGCCAGATGACACAGATGACAGAGAGTAGGCCGGCCGTGCTTGAGTCTTTTAAAGAGCCTGCAAAGCCTTTCTCTAAGAGGTGTGCGTCGGCGCTCCTATGGGCTTGAGAGTAGCGGTAAAGTGGCCCCGCCTTGGTCATTTCCGTGAATGCTGAGCACTTCCACCCAAGGACCAAGACAGAGCTAAGATGGCTGCAAGGGTCACCTGTGCATCATACCCTGGGAACACGAAGTAAAGAACTAAAAAAGAACATGGATTCGGACCTAAGATCCCGTGAAAAGGAAACAGATTTAGCTTGTTTCCACTTTCTCAAAATAAAAAAAAGTCAGCACTTCTGTCTGAACTGATGGACAAATGTGGTTCCAAACCAGCCCATCAGCAGCTATAAAAATCCGTGTTGATCCACTCCGGGAAGGCTGAAGAACACAGGCTCCCGAGAGAAGGAGGATTCGCTTCCTCTCTAAAGAGAGGGTTTGCTGTGTCACTTAAGACCCGCAAATGTTTCCACCGCTGGAGGTTGGTGAGGTCAAATTAGATAAAACACATTTAGATACAATCGCTTTGTATTCAAAACCTTACGGAGGAGCGCTGCTTCGTCCTGTGGCTGAAGCCTGCCGGGGAACGCGGCGGGCCGGCTTTGCGGGTTTACTTGGAGAGCATGCTGAGCAGGGGACATTTGCTGTGTGCTTATGCCATCCTGACTTCCTGGCGATGTGCAGAGAATCCCGGAAAATCTGCACAAAGGCTGCTCAGGCAGACAGCTAAGATGGCCTCGGGCAGAGAGGGAGACGTCTCTGGTGCAGTTTCCGCTCTCCCTCCCGGGCTCGCTGCGCACCGGCACAGGGACGCCCAGCCTGTGCCCTCCCGCACTTCTGGGCCCGGGTCTTCCTCAAGCTGCCTGACGCCCTCCACCCTGGAAACCAGGGTTCACGTGATGGGCAGAGTCCTGGGCCTGGTGCAGAAGAGTGCTCTGACCTTTATTGGTGTCCAAGCTACTCATCCTCTTGGTGCCTCGGTTTCTCTTTCTATGAAGTAATGAACATGAAAGTACTCACTTAACAAGGTTGCTGTGAAGATCAATCGCGTTAATCACAATGAAGCAATTAGGCAGTGCTTGGGGCATGATAAATACTCAGTAAAGATGGGTGATAATATTACGGTTATTCTCTTTCTCAAAAGCAACTGTCATTATTTCCCACTTTTTCGTCAAAAACTTACCAGCATTTCTAGGGCTTCATTCAGCACTATAGCATTCCAAGTTCTATCAGTCTCTAGATGTCCCCAACCTCATTTTTCACTTCTGTCCTAAAAGCTAATTTGCATCCAGGAGGGCTACCAACATCTATATGCCTTCGTCAAATGTTTGTAGAAATTCCATTCAGTACCAGGCGCTGTGCTAGCCCCTGGTGAAATGAAACGAACAATACTGTCCTTATCTCCCCGGAGATGACAAAGCTCTCCCACTCCGCTCTGCTTTATCATAAGTCACTAGTGCTCTGTTTCTCATTTTTTTGATTGATACAATGGTGCAGAGCTGCCACCATCCACTGGGGAAAGAGGTGTGCTGTTGATTGTAGCGTTGACAATGGTGAAAAAGTAAAGGAATGGATAGACGAATTGTGGGAATATCATATGTCATTCTGTGTGTATGTTTATTTTTCACTCAAGATGGTCAAGGAATACAACAGAGGAGTTCTGATGTTGAAGTCTGATCTGTGATTTCACTGAGGTTTACGAAGAAGTGATGGTTCATAGAGGCGTGTTGACTGCACATCCACGTTGTGGGCTTGGATCCTGTCGGCAGTCTGGGGGAAGGACAAGGGTGGCCAGCCTGCAGCACCTTGCTCTGTGCCCCCAGAGTACACAGCACTCAGTGCACCGCCAGCTACCCATTTGTGTGTCTGCCTCCTGATTAGCTTCTGAGCCCATGAGTGCCAGGACATCTTCCTCTGGATCAGAATGTCCTCAGTGTCTGTGAAACTAAACTTATGTAGACAAAGAAGTTGACCACACCCATACATTCCAAGAAAACTTCTTGGGTCATATGAAAGAATAAGGGAAGCATCACTTCTCCAAAAAGATTCCATGAGAAAATAGAGCGGCTAGCGTTTATTTCTTATATCTGCTCTAGTATGGGATGTGGGACTTGCCACTCATGCAAGTAGGCAACACAACATAACTCCTAACTCAGTACCTCTACAGTGGGATGTGTATATCCGAGATATACATGTATATTATATTGGTGAGAGAAGAAAATATCAGAACTTTATATTTAATTTAAAGTCAGCTTTTAAAAACACATATTTTGTGTGTATTTTATAATGTACATAATATATTGGCACAGTGATACACATAAATGTATAAAATATAAGTGTATATTTTGAGGATGCTTAAAATTTGTTAAGGAGGGGGGTAAATACAAATGTTTTGAAAGCGTTTATCTGAATATTTGTATATAGCATCTGAATCATATATGACTTCTGAATGAGTATTAATAAATATTTAAACATATGTCTGATGTCAGTTATGATTTGGTAATGGCTCTCCCCAGTCTCAGGGCAATTTCCTCTTCCTAAGGTGGGTAAAAATGAATTCATGGATGAACGCGTGGGTGGGTGGGTGGAGGGATGTATGGACAGATGGTTCCTGTTTATGCCGACTTGAACCTGGGGTTTGCACGGGCGTCGGGGATTCTGAGGACTCCTCAGAATTTGCACACGACATAGCCCTAAAAGGTTAAGAACCACTGCTTAACTAAACATTGGGGGGAAATTTTAGAGAAGTTTTTAAGACCTAGTGTAATTCAAAGTACTTCAGAGTACTTATTGATGATTATGGTTCGTGTGGCAGGATTACGCCACTGCAGGGTAATTGGAACAGAAAAGCCCCTACTGCCGATTTTTATGTGGGAAAGAAGTGAAAGGGTGTGACAGGAGGAGCACGTGAAAATGATTATAGAATTGGTTTTATCTCTTTGCTATAGGTGCAACTCAATCTTAAATCGGAAGTTATAATGTTTAATACTGATCAACATTTCATAAGCATTTAGATATTTTCTGGCATCATTTAACTTTGAAAACTTTGTGAGAAGATGATGGGTTTTCAATTCTTTATTTATTCAGTGTAACAAGTAAAGTCCAGGGCCTAGCAGAGTTTCTCACTCAAACTAGGTTATTGAAGAATATTTGTCCCATTGAGTGACACCTCCCCTGGCAGGCTCAAGGAGCACTTGAATGGGGAGCACCTCCAGCACAGCACAGACCTGATCCTTGTTCCCTGACGCAAGTGTTGGTCAAGGGCTAGGAAATCTTCTACTTTGCCCCAAGTGTCTTTTCTTCCTCTCTGTTAAAATTTCAGCAGCAAAAACACCCCACATACCATGACAAAGCCATCATGATGATGAACAGTGGCCTTAATTGATGTTAAAAGATATTTATGTTGGGATGACTAAGTTAAAACCCCTAATTGATTGGAGACACTTGATTAATAGAAGCCACAGAATCCCATTAGTATTGCTTTGACATATTAGCTTATCTTTGTGCTTGATGGCTAAAGGATACGGATGAGAGCCTCACACTATAGCACGTCCGGGGTAAGATTTCTGACCTTACATTTATGTTATCTAAAGCAACAGGCCCAGCTGCCTCCTTCATGGTCTGAACTACAGATTTTCCCTTTAGCCAGACAGCATGAGTCTGCTGGTACGATTTTGTCTACAATTACGATCCCCTCGAGGGCCTACAGCATCCTAATGGACTCGTTTACTTTATCCTCTGCCTTGTCCTTGGAGTAAAAGTCCATCGGCAGCCTCAGCTCCCTCGTCCCTGGAAGGGGCTGCACCTTGTTACCTGTAAGGTCACTCAGCAGAGCTGTCACCAGGCAGACACTGGTGACACTCTCAGGAGTGACTCCCCCCACTGTTTTGTTCGTCGCTGCCTTTCTCTCTTCAAAGAAGAATTACTTCTATCAGAACTTTCTACTGTAAGAAATAATGAGCTCAAGTCACCCCTCTATTCAGGGAATGTACATTCCCGTAGTGGAGCAGAGAGGAGCTGTTCAAATTAACCAGTGGTGGCCGAGCCCTGCGCTGCGCTGAGCGCTAACTGCCTTCCCAGGCTTGAGGGGAGAGCGCTCATGTTCTGCGCTCCCGGCCAGCAATGGGTCTGGTCCTGAGTTTTTCTCCCAAACTTTCCCTCCAGCTGATTAGCTCTGGTCCTGTAATTTTGAGGTATTGTCTGCATTCTATGTCCAGGTTCTGGTTCTGAGTCTTTCCTTTTCCTTTGTTTTTTTCTTAAATGAAAATATGACCATCTTATACATGCAGTTTTATGATCTGCATTTAAAAAATGTAAAAACAGGGGCCAGCCCAGTGGTGTAGCAGTTAAGTTCGCCCGCCCCACTTAGGCGGCCTGGGGTTTGCAGGTTCGAATCCTAGGCATGGGCATAGCACCGCTCTTCAAGCCATGCTATGGCAACATCCCACATAAAATAGAGGAAGATTGGCACAGATGTTAGCTCAGTGACAATCTTCCTCAAGCAAAAAGAGGAAAATTGGCCACAGGTGTTAGCTCAGGGCCAATCTTCCTCACACACACAAAAAGTAAAAAAAGTTTAATTGCAGTGGTGATACATCTTTATTTTGAAAGTTCATGTATTATCTAAGTATATGAAGTTAAGTCTTCAAAGAATATTTCTAGACTCTTCAATACAGGTATAAACACAAACATTAAAGTATAAATATACACTTAAAAAATCAAAACGAAATTTTAATATGTATCTTTTCCTGGAAGTTATTTTTTATTTTTATTTAGCATGTTGTGTATATTTTCCACATGAATAAATTACATCTACATAATTGTAAATACATGGGTCAGATGTAACATCATTTATTTAAAGTATCTCTCATTGCTAACATTTAGAATATTTCCTATATTTTGTGATCATAAACAATTATGGGATGAACATTCTTTTAGCTGAATCTTTTTTCCTTTTTTAATCTTTATTATGGAGAACCTCAAACATACACAAAATAAAGAGATTAGTATAATGAAACCCTGCATCTCCAGTACCTACATTCAAAATTATAAAAACCCTGTCAGTCTTGTTTCATCTATCTGCCCTCTCCCAACACACACACACACACACACACACACACACACTTTTTTTTTTGTTTCTTAGAGTATTTTAAAACAAATACGACACTTTCTAAATTCTTTCTAAGAGACAGGAAGAGATGTGTAAGAAAGGACCACAGATAAGACCTACTTCCTTCCTCCCCTTGTCTCACCAGACCCTCTGAGGGCACTGAGTGCGGGGAGATTAAGCCATCTCCCTGCTTGTCCTGTGAAGTTAGAGTGGCAGCATGTTGTACACCTACTTTATAAGATGCCAGGAGCACGCACTGTAGAATCAGAAAGACGTACATTCCGCTCTTGGGTTTCTCACTCACTGGTTCTCTGAATTTCATCAAATTCCTTATCCTTCTGAGCCTGAGAGTTGGAATGATAAGAAAAACCACTCACAAGGTTGTGCTGGGACGTGAGTGAGATCATAGATGTGGATAAAGCATCAACACTGTGCCCTGCCCAAGGAGAAGGTGTGTGAGCAATGGCAGCCCCTGCCCTTAGGGAAGCAGGTCGAGCACAGACTCGGGGCTCCTGAGCCCAGCAGCCAAGCCTGGACCATGAGGAAGGCAGCTCTGCAGCCCCAGCACATGCCCTGACTAGTCACCAAGACATGAAGATAAACGCCCTAAAATTGCCTGTCTCTACAGCAAAACCATACCAGTCAATGTGACTGTGACGTCGTCAATCCAAGCAAATGTGGGGATTTAACCATGAATGGCTTCAAAGGCAGAATGTCTAACCAAACTGTAGTGGGTTACATGGAGCCACCCATGACTCGCATTCCTTGGTTGGTTAGCAGGTTCTACTTCCTGCTCTGTGGCCTGTGACTCCAGGCGAGTCATGTCACATCTCTGAGCCCATTGTCCTCACCTGTAGATTCCACCATGCTTGAGGGCTGTTCCAATGAGGAAGGTACAGTTAGAAAATGTCTCATCTCCAAGTCGGCTTGAACCGGCTTGTGCGATCCAGCGTGCGCACCTGTGTATGCACTGGGCGGGGGGGGGGGGGGGGGGGGGGGGGGTGGTGCGGTGTGGTTGACAGAGCACAGGCTTTGCAGTCAGCAGACCTGTATTCAAGACTCCTTATTCACAAACGCTGTGACTCAGAGAAAGTCTTATCCTAAGTTTGTGCTTCCTCAACTGGAATACAGAGGTAGTGATGCCTACATCACAGGGCTATTCATTCATTCACTCACTCATTTGTTTCATTCATCCTTCAATTGTATCAAGTGCTTGCTAGGTACCACGTACTCTCGTAGTTGCTGAGAAGACGGCGGTGAACAGATGACCAAAGCCCGGCCCGCCTTCCAGCGAGGATGCTGGCATCAGATGTGATGTCCTTTATTTAACTTGTTCTTCACTGTTAGATATTCAGAGTATTTCCTATTTTTAAAATTATAAACAGTTATAGGATGTGTTTGGGGGTAGGGGAGAAGAAGTAAACAAAAATAAACTGCAAAATAAGTGGTAAACTAGATGGAGATAAATACTAAGGAAAGAATAAAGTGTGCAGGGGAGATGGGAGCCTCAGAGGAGCAGCGGGATGGGAGACGGGCTGCCGTTTCAGCGAGGAGGCCGGGGAGACCTCGTTGACAAGGTCTGAGTACATTTGTGAAGTGAGAAGAGAGACTGAGCCATGCAGAATAGGGAGGAAGAAAATTCTGGGCTGAGGAAACAGAAAGTGCAAAGGGTCTGAGGCAGGATCATGCCTCAAGTGTTTTAGGACTGAAAAGGAGGCTGCATGGCAGGAACAGAGTGAGCGAGGGGCTGAGGCCAGACAGGTAACAGGGACAGGCCTTGCGGGTCTTTGAAGACCACTGTAAGGACTTTGACTTTCATTCCCCTGTGTCCGGAAGCCATTGCCAGCCTCTGAGCAGAGGCATGACCTGCTCTAACTCAGCATTTTTCAAAGGATGACCTGGGACCTCCTGGGCGTCCTTGAGAACTTTACAGGGACCTTCATGAAGTCGAAATAGTTTCAACGTAATGTAAGACGTAACTTGTCCTTTTCATGCCCGTCTTCTCACGAGTTTTCTCGTGAGTTTTCTACAGCGGAATTTTCTAGAGGCTACAAGATGTATGATATTTAACAGATTGAAAGCAAAAGCAGAATGGGGAATCCATCTATCTTCTATTAAGACAGACATTTAACAATTTACAAAACACACTTTTCAAAATGTATGCTGCTGCTTTTCTCACTTTTTTGTTTTTGAAAATAGTTATTTTTCATAAAGTTATTTTATTTACACTAACATGCAATGGGTTTATTGTTTTTTTTAATGAAGTACTTTTAAACTTTCAGTTTTAATTTGTAATACAGCAAATATCAACAGCTGTAGCCCACATAGCAAAAGTCTTTACTCAATTACTTCTAAAGATATAAAGTGATCTGAAAGTAAACAGGTGGGGGCCGCTGGCCTAAGGAAGCTGTGAACAGGACCTCACGCGTTGAGTCTGGGAAGCAATATCAATAACAGGATGGTGGGCTGACTACGGTGGTGGCAGTGGAAAAGCTGGGAAGTGTTCAGATTTGGGATACATCTTGAAGGTAAAACTGACAGAACTTGCTGATGAACCATATGCAGATCTGAGAGAAGTCAAGAGTTACTCCTGGGTTTGGCCTGATCAACCAGAAGGATAGAATTGCTGTTTGCTGAAGTGAGGAGGACTTGAGCAGGCTTGAGGTGGCAGGGAGGGGAGCAGGGAGAGATCAGGAGCTTGGTTTGGGACATGAGAAGTTTTAGATGTCTGTGGGTATCCAGGTAGAGATTTCAAGTAGGTAGATGTACGTATGTCTGAAGTCCAGGAGAGGCAGCCAGGCTGGAGACATAAATTTGGGGTGTCATCAGCATATAGGTGCATTTCCAGTCATGCAATGGCTGAGCACTTCCAGGGAGTGAGTGTGGGTGGAAAATAGAATGCATCCAAAGATGCTGCACCATCCAGAGGTGAGAGAGAATCACAGGAATGGGAGAAAGAGGAGAGACCTGGAGTTCTACATTCCAAGTGGAGTAAGTGTGTCAAGAAGGAAAAGCGGTCAGCAACCTTGGGCAGTGAGTACTGACTGTTGAGTTCACAACTGGAGGTTCCCGGCGCCTTTGATCAGAGCAGTTTCCTTTGACGAGTAGGTGGAAGTTGACCGGAGTGAGTTGGTGAAAAAAGGGAGAAGGTAAGGATGGACGACTCTGTTGAGTTTTCTGTAATGGGAAGGAAAGAAATCCAGTGCTAGTGGAGGGAAAGCAAAATCCAGGGGGGCTTTAAAATTTTTTTTTCCTTTGATATCAAAGGAAAGAAATATATTTACTTTTCTGATGAGGAAAAAAGAGTAGGAAGGCAGGGTTTGACAAGACAGGAAAGAGCCAAGAGAATTAATTGCATGAAGAAATTCTTAGGAAGGAGAGGAGATGGGGTCTAGTGAGAAGTGAAGGGGCTGACCTGATCCAGAGTGACAGGAGGGAGCCAGAGAACATGGGTGCAGGTGCAGGAGGATGGCGCTCATGCAAGTTCCACTCTCTCTGCTTCTGTTTCCTCGGTGAAGTATAAAGCAAGTGCATCATTAAGAATCAGGAAGGGTAGGAGGTGACGGAAGCTTACAGAAAGAGAACGTGTGAGATAGTTATCTTGGTAATTATAAGACCACGTGAGACAGTGTTCAGTGCTGGATAAATGCTTGATACTATTTATTCCTAACTATAGCTGTGGGAAGGCAGTCTTATTTTTCACTGCGTCTTATGTGTCCCCAGTATAAAGAATATTATTATTCTCTAGAGGTTGAATGAACACATTTAGTAATATGTGCCTACATATTGACACCCTTCCGGATTTCCCATTGTACTTCTCAGGTCTGTATAGATGTTGAGGACACACTACTTTGTAATGCGTACCTTGATGTAGTTTTGCTGACTGATGAAGAGAAATGGATTGTCTAAGGTTCCATACCTCTGACCCATAGTTGCCCATCAAAGAGCCTGGTGTAATTAGATAAATTAAGTCTCCCTGTGCAATGTCATGCGGTTTGTGGAGGAAGTGTCTGGAAAAAGATGCCTTTTGTATATGTCCGGAGCTGTGGTACCTGTAGAGGGAGGAGTGCTGACTGAGGAGAGCAGGGGGGACATGAAGCCAGGTGTTCTCTTTCCAGTCAATTTCTCCACTAGGCCCAAGGGCCTTCCTGCGCCCAGGCACCTAGCAATGATGCATCACTGTCTTAGGAAGAAATTGCCTTTGCAAAATCAAACAAAGGCAGTGAAGTTTTGGCTTTTAAGTTTAAGAGCCTTGTCTTTCCCTCTCTCTGCTCCAAGCCTGAGAAGAAGAAAAGCAAGAGAGGTGGACACTGGCTGCCTCCCACTCTGGCTGTATCAGGGGGCGTAAAAAGGGCACAAGGATCCAGTGACAGAGGGAAGTCACAACAGCACACATTGGCAGCAGTAGAACAGGACCATAGCAAGGTGGGTCCAGGCCAGGAGAGTCTGCCTCAGTCTCAAAGAAGCCAAGGAGGGCTTTCTGAAGTTTCCTGTGTCCTACGGGAGCCTGCGGTCAGGACAATGAAGACGCAGAGTGGAGACAGCCATTAGAGGTGATGGTAGAACTCCAGTGGATGCAAGCAGGGATGACGCCACCGGAGAACCAGAGAGAATCCTTGCATGACACAGAGAGTGCCAGCACAAGGCAGGCCAAGTCCCAGCATATACTGCTGCTCCCTCCGGATGAACATCATTGCACTATGCAAACGTCCCAGGACTGAGCTGGAAACCCTGCCTTGAATTGATTGAATCCAATCCCGAAGATGACCAAGTCTATCCATTATATGGATTATATTTCTGCCATCAGGAAGCTCAAATTAGAGATTGATTGGGCTACAGAACAATAGAGAGATCAACATATCTGCCTGCTGGCATTATTTCTCCTTAGTTCCACTTGCAAAATGGAAGTATTCATTGGAGAAACATCAGATTAAGTCACTAACATCTTTGTACGAATGAGCTTATCACAGTGGTTCTCAAACTCGGGAAATTTTGCTGCTGGGGGGGCATTTGGCGATGTCTGGAGACACGTTGGATTGTTACAGCTTGGGGAGAGGGGTTAGCTGCTGTTGGCGTCTTGTGGTAAGAGGCCAGGGAGGTGGCTGAACAAGCTACGGTGCACAGGTCAGACCTCCACAACGGAGAATTACGCTGTCCAAAACGTCAATAGTGCTGAGGTTGAGAAGCCCTCAATTTCTGTTCTGAATCAAAAGATAGGTTCATCATAAAACACCAAATTCTTCAGGGAGGAAGTTTGGTGCAGATGGAGGAAGAATGCAAATTGAAACTGAGAGGGAAAATAGATTCTAGCCTACTCCAGATTTTGAGGTTCTAGTTGTTTCAGCACAGTAACTTATTGTATCTCACACCAAGAGAAACAACAACTTCATGGCTAATTGCGTCCTACTTCCAAAGGGACACAAAACAAATACTCAAAATGCTAACAGGCACACTGTAACAAAACAATAAGGATTCGTTTCATCACCACCTGGCATGCATGATGGACATCTCCTACATAAAGTCTGGCAAGAGTCAGGCCCAGTGAGGCTGACAGATAGGTTGGTGAGTTCCTTTCGATAGTCAAAGGTGAGATAAGCCTATAGTTCTTTCCATTTACTTCTACATGCTGCTTGGATTCTGAGGGAATGCTTGATCATTTTGCTTTAAAAAGTCTGCTTCAACGGTAGCTCCGGGCAGTAATGGCGCCTCGCGCGCACACGCACGCATAGACTTTCTCACCCCGTGCTTCAGGCACCCCACCTCCCAGAGCCAGCAGTACCCTCCAAATGGACTTCCTACCTGGCTCCCCAAAACATGAGGCCAGCAGCAATCTCCACACCACGCAGGACGGCAGGAGGGGCCTGACACCTGTCCTTATGTGGTTGCCCAACAATCTGGTACAATAGAAACATTTTTGATGATGGAGAAATTAACCCGCCTGCTGTTGGGTCAGAAGTCACCAATCCAACCTTCCTTCCCAGTCCTCCTCCGTCTCATCACTCTGCAGTGCTCTGCACTAATGAGCTGGCCAGTCTCTTTCCTCTTGCCCTGGTTTTCAAGATGCTGTAATTTTGGTTTCTCCACCTCTCTAACTGATGCCAGCCCTGATATCATTTCCCCTATATTAAACCCAGCATACGTGGGGTTAAAACCAAAGCACTCTTTCCCTGCTTACTACCTGGCTCCAGCTCCAGAATCCACTATCAGCCACGCAGACAAATAGCCAAAGTCGCCCACCTGGGTTCCTTATCCTCCTCCCTGCAAACAGCCTCCCAAGGCAGAACGCAGGCTGGCGGGAAAGCTCTGACCAGCGAGGCCACTGACTCCCCCCACCTCTCTACAGTCAGCCACATTCCTCACAAACCTTTAAAACCCCTCGCCTCACCTCTTTCGGGCAGATGAGATGAAAGGAGACAAATTTGAGGGCTCGCTCTCGTCTCCCGGCTGATGTCACCTGAAATAAAAACCCTTTCCTTGCCATAAGCCTGGCATTCCAGTTTTCATTCGGCCCCTCTTGTGTGGCGGGTAGGGAACCTGTGTTTGTAGGTGGTAACATAACCAAATGCTCCCTTTATGTCTTCCCAACCTCCTCTTTCTCCTGCTATTTCCGTCTTTGTTCTTGATCCTCATCCCTTGCTTCACGCTCTCCGCTGGCCTCCGCCACCTCTTCTTGCTGGATAGTTCCTGGATGCTTGTCTCTATTCTGAACTCTCTCCTGAGGTCCAGGCCTGAATTTTCATCAGCTATAAGATGAGGGTAATAATAATTCCTACCTCACAGAGTTGTTGAGAAGAATAAATGAGTGAACTCTCTGCTTGGCACAGAGTAAGCACTCAAGAAATGTTGACTATTATTATTCTTATCTTTTTCTCCTTGGAAGCCCTAACACTACCTCAAACTTGGTATGTCCACAACCAGACTCATTTTCCTCCAAAACCTGCTTCTTTCTCTCTGTTTCACCCTTCTAGTTACTCAGCTTAACATCACTTTCAACTCGGGTTATAACTTATTGCCAAACTGGCACACTTGTAAAAAGAGTGTCGCTAATAATTACACCAGAACAGCAGGCGGAAGTCACAACAGTCCCTGGCAAACGGGAAGGATGTGTGGTCCTTCTGCCTTCCAACCTCTTCTTACCTCTTCACGTGCGGGGTCCTCACCCGCACTGCCATCCCCTCTGATCAGGTTTAGCACCACCTTCTCCTCACAGAGCACCCTCTCCCCTACCTGTCCCCTTCCGTCTCATCCTACATATCTTTCTCTGCTGCAAAACTTTGAATGTTTTCTAATAACTTAAGGAACAGGGCATAAATTATTTATCTTAGAGTTCAAGGCTTTCTGAGATCTCAGACAACGTTTATAGCTTCATTGCTCAGAACCAGGCCAACTGAATGCACCATCCACTGCCTGTGGATCCATCCTGGACTTTCCCTTCCCCCTTCATGCTTTTGCTCTGGAATGTTCCTTTCTCTCCCTCCCCGCAGACCCTGTACCCATCCCGTCTTCAGAGATCCATATCCTACCTACCCTCAGAGCTCGCCTCCCTCAGCTCCTTCCCACAAAGCTTTCCTACAGCCAGCACTGGAGTGTCAGGGACAGATCTCTCAGCTACAAGTAACTTTCTCTCCTTCGAACTCGCGTGATATTGAATTTGTCTCTCTTTTGTGGCACTTAGCCCTCCAGCATTGAGTTGGAGTTACTTGGTTTCATGCATTTATCTCCCCATAGTACACTGTAAATTCCTTCAGAACAAGGACACCGATTCACTTTATCCGAGGGACTTAGCGCCTGGCGGACGCTCAGCAGATGCATGTTGACCGTGTGATACTTCCACAGGCTCTTTTGAATGGTTCTATTGACTGCATGTAGAAGCATATTTACAGAATTTTCTTACTGGTTTTGTCATTGGATGGTTTCAGCTGATGTGCAGGCTCCAGAAGCTACTCTAAGCTCTCATTTCCTTTTTGAGGGGCGGGGGTGGGAACACAGCATGAGGGATGCTTAGAGAGAGCTGGAAAGAAAGTATGAAGCTTATTAATGTTCATATTAAGTAAATTGTCATAAGGCAGTGACAATTTGGGCTTGCAGATAGGCAAACTGAGGTTCAGAAAATATACTATGGCTTTACACGGCAGTCCTGACCAACACCCAGGGAAGGTTTTGCTGAAAGTTGTCTCAGCCGCTCGCTCCCTTTTACCTCAGAGGAAACACGACAGGTGAGGTGACTCCCCCGGGGTCATGGAGAAAGTGTAGTGTCAGAAACCCTATCTCCGGCCTTAGATGGTCTGTATCTTTAAAGACCCACAGTCATGTGAGAGGTAAGTCACTGGTGGGTATTCATGTGAAGCGGAAAGGAAACATTTTGAAACCGTATAATCTCTGTAAATGAATAACTGTGTCTCAGCCTTAAAGGGTGTGCAGCTACAAATGGCACAGCTGGTCTGAGAAGACAGGGGGGCCTGGCACCTGTCTGACTGGCCAGTCACTTTCTGTGGGTCACAAGCATGAATGGGGAGTTGCTTACTACATACTGGCCCAGAGCAGAGGGCCTGAGCTCAGTGTCTCGTTTCATCCTCCCTGTTCCTGGAGAGCAAGTACTTGCCCCAAGTCAGGCAGCTGGTGAGTGGGGAATTGGGATTTGAACCGGGAGCCTAATTGTAAGAACCATTTGGCCATATACAGTTAGAAGATGAGGAGGAGAAGGGTGGAGGCGAAGTTGCATGACCACACCCCCCAGGCCCATGGCCCAAGAGGAGAGCTTGGCTGGGCCAAAGCGGCCAGCACAGCTGCTCATAGAGGTGCACTGTGGTGCAGGCACACTTCTTCCAGTGGTTTCTTCGCTTTGCTCATAATATGGGATTTATCTGCACACAGGTGGAGATAAGCAGGGCCAGCCAGATATAAAAACGAGACACTCCTAAGATTGTTTCCAGCCTCGCTTCTCTTTCCAGAGCATCTTCTAACTCACGCCAGGAGACCATTGCTTTTCTACATTTTGTTTTTTTTAATTTGTTTATTTATTTATTTTTTAAATTTTTAAAAAATGTTTATTTATTTATTTTTAATTTTTATTTTTTTCGGATGTATATCATATTTCAAATTCTGGATACGTTACCTCATGTTCACCACCCAAACACTAATTATAGTGCATCCCCTCACATGTGACCCTAATCACCCCTTTTGCCCTCCCCCCTAACCCCTGCCCCAATGGTAACCACCAGTCCAATCTCCAATGATATGTGTTTTTTGTTTTTTTTTTTTGTCGTTTTTATCTTCTACTTGTGAGTGAGATCATATGGTATTTGACTTTCTCCCTCTGACTTATTTCACTCGGCATAATGCCCTCAAGGTCCATCCATGTTGTCACAAATGGCTGGATTTCATAATTTCTTATGGCTGAGTAGTAGTCCATCGTGTATAAATACCACATCTTCTTTATCCATTCGTCCCTTGATGGGCACCTGGGTTGCTTCCAAGTCTTGGCTATTGTGTATAAAGCCACAATGAACATAGGGGTGCAAGTATCTTTATGCCTTTGTGTTTTCAAGTTCTTTGGAGAAATACCCAGCAGTGGGATAGCTGGATCATATGGTAGATCTATCTTTAATTTTCTGAGGATACTCCAAATTGCTTTCCATAGTGGCTGCACCAGTCTGCACTGCCACCAGCAGTGAACAAGGGTTCCCTTCTCTCCACATCCTCTCCAACATTTGTTGTTTCCTGTCTTGTTAATTATAGCCATTCTGACCGGAGTGAGGTGACACCTCATTGTAGTTTTGATTTGCATTTCCCTCATAGCTAATGATGTTGAGCATCTTTTCATATGCCTGTTGACCATCTGTATATCTTCTTTGGAGAAATCTCTGTTCAGATCTTTTGCCCATTTTCTAATTGGATTGTTGGGTTTTTTGTTGTTGAGCTGTATGAGTTCTTTGTATATTTTGGATATTAACCCCTTATCTGATATGTGATTTGCAAATACCTTCTCCCAATTGTTAGTTTGTCTTTTCATTTTGTTGATGGTTTCCTTTGCTGTGCAGAAGCTTTTTAGTTTGATGTAGTCCCATTTGTTCATTTTTTCTTTTGTTTCCTTTGCCTGGTCAGACATGGGACTTGAAAATATGCTGCTCAGACCAATGTCATAGAGCGTACTGCCTATGTTTCCTTCTAGAAGTCTCATGGTTTCGGGTCTTACATTCAAGTCTTTAATCCATTTTGAGTTGATTTTTGTGCATGGTGTAAGGGAATGGTCCACTTTCATTCTTTTGCATGTGGCTGTCCAGTTTTCCCAACACCATTTATTGAAGAGACTCTCCTTTCTCCATTGTATGCTCTTGGCTCCCTTGTTGAATATTAGCTGTCCATAAATGTGTGGGTTTACTTCCGGGCTCTCGATTCTGTTCCATTGATCTGTGTGTCCGTTTTTGTGCCAGAACCATGCTGTTTTGGTTACTATAGCTTTGTAGTATATTTTGAAATCAGGGAGTGTGACACCTCCAGCTTTGTTCTTTTTTCTCAGGAATCCTTTGGCTATTCGGGGTCTTTTGTTGTTCCATAAAAATTTTAGGATTCTTTGTTCTATTTCTGTAAAAAATGTTCTTGGAACTTTGATAGGGATTACGTTGAATCTATAGATTGCCTTAGGAAGTATGGACATTTTAGCAATGTTAATTCTTCCAATCCAAGAGCATGGAATATCTTTCCATTTCTTTGTGTCTTCTTCGATTTCTTTCAACAATGGTTTATAGTTTTCAGTGTACAGATCTTTCACCTCTTTGGTTAAGTTTATTCCTAGGTATTTTATTCTTTTTGTTGCAATTGTAAATGGGATTGTATTCTTAATTTCTGTTTCTGCTACTTCGTTGTTAGTGTATAGAAACGCAACTGATTTTTGTACATTGATTTTGTATCCCGCAACTTGACTGTATTCCTTTATTATTTCTAAAAGTTTTTTAGTGGACTCTTTAGGGTTTTCTAGATATAAAATCATGTCGTCTGCAAAGAGTGACAGTTTCACTTCTTCTTTTCCAATATGGATCCCTTTTATTTCTTTTTCTTGCCTGATTGCTCTGGCTAGGACTTCCAATACTGTGTTAAATAAGAGTGGTGACAGTGGGCATCCTTGTCTGGTTCCTGTTCTTAGAGGGATAGCTTTCAGTTTTTCTCCATTGAGAATGATATTTGCTGTGGGTTTGTCATATATGGCCTTTATTATGTTGAGGTATTTTCCTTCTACACCCATTTTACTTAGAGTTTTTATCATAAATGGATGCTGTATCTTGTCAAATGCTTTCTCTGCATCTATTGAGATGATCATGTGATTTTTAGCCTTCGTTTTGTTAATGTGGTGTATCACGTTGATATATTTGCGGATGTTGAACCATCCCTGCATCCCCGGAATGAAACCCACTTGATCATGATGTATGATCTTTTTAATGTATTGTTGTGTTCGATTTGCTAGTATTTTGTTGAGGATTTTTGCATCGATGTTCATCAGTGATATTGGCTGGTAATTTTCTTTTTTTTTGTGTTGCCCTTGTCTGGTTTTGGTATCAGGATAATGTTTGCTTTGTAGAAGGAGTTAGGAAGCCTCCCCTCCTCTTCAATTTTTTGGAAGAGTTTGAGAAGGATAGGTATTAAGACTTCTTTGAATATTTGGTAGAATTCACCAGGGAAGCCATCTGGTCCTGGACTTTTATTTTTTGGGAGGTTTTTAATTGCTGTTTCGATCTCCTTACTGGTGATCGGTCTATTCAAATTTTCTACATCTTCTTGGTCCAGTTTTGGAAGGTTGTATGTTTCTAAGAATTTATCCATTTCTTCTAGATTATCCAATTGGTTGGTGTATAGCTTTTCATAGTATTCTCTTATTATCTTTTGTATTTCTGAGGTGTCAGTTGTAATCTCTCCTCTTTCATTTCTGATTTTATTTATTTGAGCCTTCTCTCTTTTTTTCTTGGTGAGTCTAGCTAAGGGTTTGTCAATTTTCTTTATCTTTTCGAAGAACCAGCTCTTGGTTTCATTAATTTTTTCTGTAGTTTTTTTAGTCTCTATTTCATTTATTTCTGCTCTGATTTTTATTATTTCCTTCCTTCTGCTGATTTTGGGCTTTGTTCATTGTTCTTTTTCCAGTACCTTTAGATGCACTTTTAGATTGCCTATTTGGGATTTTTCTTCTTTGTTGAGGTAGGCCTGAATTGCTATAAACTTCCCTCGTAGAACTGCTTTTGCTGTATCCCACAGATTTTGGCATGTCATGTTTTCATTTTCATTTGTCTCCAGGAATTTTTTTATTTCTTCTTTGATTTCCTCATTGACCCAATCGTTGTTCAGTAGCATTTTGTTCAATCTCCACATTTTTGTGGCTTTTCTGGTTTTCTTTCTGTAGTTGATTTCCAGTTTCATACCTTTGTGGTCAGAAAAGATGCATGGTATTATTTCGATCTTCTTAAATTTATTGAGACTTGTTTTGTGGCCTAATATATGATCAATCCTGGAGAATGTTCCATGGGCATTTGAAAAGAATGTGTATTCTGTGGTTTTTGGATGGAATGTTCTGTATATATCTACCAAGTCCATCTGGTCTAACGTGTCCTTTAAGGCGAGTGTTTCCTTGTTGATCCTCTGTTTGGATGATCTATCCATTGGTGTAAGTGGAGTGTTAAAGTCCCCTACTATTGTTGTGTTACTGTCTATTTCTCCTCTTATGTCTGTTAATAATTGCTTTATATATTTAGGTGCTCCTATGTTGGGTGTGTAGATATTTACAAGTGTTATATTTTCTTGTTGGATTGTTCCCTTTATCATTATGTAGTGCCCGTCTTTGTCTCTTATTACAGTTTTTGATTTAAAGTCTATTTTGTCTGATATAAGTATTGCTACCCCCACTTTCTTTTCTTTGCCATTTGCATGGAATATCTTTTTCCATCCTTTCACTTTCAGTTTGTGAGTGTAGGTCTTAAGTGTGTCTCTTGTATGCAGCATATACATGGATCTTGTTTTTTTATCCAGTTGGCCACCCTATGGCATTTGATTGGAGCATTTAGTCCATTGACATTTAAAGTAGCTATTGATAAATATGTATTTATTGCCATTTTGTCACTTTTTCTTTTTATTGGGTGTTTTAGTAGTTCTCAGTTCCTTTCTTTTTCTCTTGCTCTCTTCACGTGTGCTTTGATGGCTGTCTTTAGTAATATGTTTGATTTCTTTTGTCTTTCTGTTTTTCCTGCTTGTTATAGGTTTCTGGTTTGTGGTTACCATGAGGATCCTATTTAATATACTACACATATAACAGTCTATCTTGAGTAGATAGACTCTTTAGCTTGACCTCTTTCTAAAAGCTCTGCTTTTTCACTCCCCTCCTCCCACATTATATGTTTTTCACTTCATATATATTCTCTTGTTTAGTGTATGTCTATCTATTACCCTCTTATCATTGAAATAGGTGATTTTAGTACATTTGTCTTTTAACCTTCATGTTATCTTCACAGGTAGTTGATCTGCTGCCTTTACTATACTTTTACCTTACAAGTGATTTTATTGCCTGTTTTTTCTTGTTGTTGTTTTGGTTTTTTTTGATATTTTTTTTCTTTTATCGCTATTTGTGGTCATTGCTTTCCCACTTAAATAAGTCCCTTCAGTATTTCTTGTAGAACTGGTTTCTTGGTGATAAACTCCTTTAATTTTTGCTTGTCTGGGAAGCTCTTTATCTCTCCTTCCATTCTGAATGACAGCCTTGATTGATAGAGTATTCTTGGTTGTAAGCTTTTTCCTTTTAGCACTTCAAATATGTCGTGCCATTCTCTTCTCGCCTGTAGGGTCTCAACTGAGAAGTCCGCTGACAGCCTGATGGGCTTCCCTTTATATGTCACTTGTGGCCTTTCTCTTGCTGCTTTTAGGATTCTCTCTTTGTCTTTAATTTTAGACATTTTGATTATAATATGTCTTGGTGTGGGCCTCTTTGGACTTCTCTTGTTTGGAGCTCTCTGTGCTTCCTCAACTTGGATGTCTGTTTCCTTCCTCAGGTGAGAAAAATTTTCCTCTATTATTTCAACAAATAAATTTTCTGCCCCTTTATCTCTCTCTTCTCCTTCTGGGACCCCTATAATCTGAATGTTGGCACGCTTGATATTGTCCCAGAGTTCCCTTACACTGTTCTCATTCTGTCTAATTCTTTTTTCTCTTTTCTGTTCTGCTTGGGTGATTTCCTCTAGTCTTTCGTCTAGCTCACTGATCCGTTCTTCTGCTTCCTCTACTCTGCTGTTGAGTCCCTCTAGTGAATTTCTCATTTCAAGTATTGTATTCTTCATTTCTGATTGGCTCTTTTTTATATCTTCCAGTTCTTTGCTGATGTGCTCACTGTGTTCATCCATTCTTCTCCGCATATCTGTGAGCATCCTCATTATATTTTGCTTGAATTCTTTGTCAAGGAGGTCACCAGTTTCTGTTTCACTTAGTTCTTTTTCTGGTGTTTTGTAGTGTTCCCTTGCTTGGAAAGTATTCCTTTGCCTCCTCATTATGCCTCTTTCTCTGTGCTATTTTCTTTGTACTAGGTGAGTCGGCTATATCTCCTGATCTTGGAGAAGTGGCCTCATGTATGAGATGCCTTATGAGGCCCAGCAGTGTGCTTCCCTCTCATCACCAGACCATAAGAACCAGGAGTGTCCCCTTTGTGGGCTACTTGTGTTCTTCTGCTGTGGCAGGGTTGCTCCCACTGCAGGTACCCAGGGAGTCTGATCTTTCCTTCCCTGGCCAGCGGTTTGTAAATCCAGTTTGGAGGGGCCTCAGCACTGTTGGCTACAAAGTCTATTAGCATACTCTTATTGCAATTGTCCGCTTAATTGGGTTGGTACCAGGTGTAGCTGGTTGCTAGGCTCAGGGGCGTACAGTTGTGATAGGCCTGAGGCCAACAAGGCTGTTGTCAGTTCTCTTAGGAGTGCAGCTGAGTGGGGCTAGCTCTTGGCATGGAGGCACTCAGTTGTTTCAGGCTTTGGAAGGTGGGGATGATCCTTTTTATGGCTATTTGTGAAACACAAGTCTTCTGCCGCTGATAAGACTCACCCCCCACTGGACCACATACACTGTCAACACAGTCCTGGTCCATGCACACTTCTCAACCCCCTGGAGCATACCCCACTTCTCAACCGCCTGGAGCGCACCCCAATGCCACACTGCAGAGGCCCCCACCTCTGCCCCAATGTCCCCCACAGTTCACTTGGTCCTCACAGAAGCCCTGCCCCACAGAGGCAGACACCCTTGTCTGCCTGTAGAGGATCAAGGCACCCAGTCAATGCAGGCTGAAAAGTAGCCTGAGGGCTTGCTGTTTGGTGGGGCCAGTCCCTAGGGCAGATTGCCTGCCCTGGCTGAACTGGATTCAATCTGTGCTCTAGTGGGTGTGGCAGACCCCTGGGCTAACAGCCCAAGAGATGCTCCTCAATGGCCCCCACCAGTGTCCCTTTCAGCACGTCTGGACCAGCTCAGAACAATGGCCCCCACCAATGTCTCAGTCTCCGGAGAGGATCCTCCTCTCACCAAGATGCCCCCAGAGCCCACCAGGTGAGTCTTGTTTCACCGAAGGACAGTCAGCCTTCTCTCTAGTGATTTTAGCTTGCTGCAATGAGTGAGTTTGTGTGTGGGCCCTTTAAGACCCGGATCTTTCTGGCTTTCGGCCAATAGCTTTTCTGGGGTGTCCTCGCTGCAGTTAATAGCCAGCAAAGCCAGACAGTAAGACCCCCGCTCTCAGCTGGGCTGAGTCCGAAGGATGGTTATAGCAGTATTGCCCCCGCTCCAGACCTGACTCCTCCAGGGAGGGCTGCGCACCTTAGGTTGGCTCCCGCCTGGCCAGCTGAGAAGCTCCCCTGCTCCCAAAGGTGGCTTTTTTCCTCTCCTGCCGGAGTTACTGCCTCTTCTGCTTTCGTCAGGACTGTCCCTTGTCGTGGGCGTTCTTTTTATCCAGTTTTCAGTTTTCAATCCAGGGTGATTCTTCCCAAAATTGTTGTAACCTGGTTGTGTTCGTGGGCGGAGGCAAGTTCAACGTCTGCTCACAGCGCCATCTTGATGAGATCCCTTGCTTTTCTACATTTTGAAGTCTCTTCTGTCACAGCTATTAAGGCCTGATATCATTTTATACCATTTGTCTGAAATTTATTCACACTTTTGTGTAACTTCTCCCGGGGATTTGCATAGTTGGACTTTCTTGCTATCCCAGCAGAATGAATGGCATGACTCCCCTGAAATGAGTTCTAGGCAACATCCAGGCCTTAAGGGAGGATGGGAGGTCATGGAGCCTTCCAGTTGTCCCTAAAATTATTCCCTGCCTAAGGCTGGCCCTGAAGGAAAACCTGCTTTCTTTCGACATGCCTGGGGCCAGAGCTGGGGCCTGAGAAACCCAGAGCCTGCGCCGCCTCCCATGGCTATCAAACCAGAGCAGCGGGGGGAATGCAAAGGAAGCCAAGCGTGCCTTTCACCTCCCGAGCCGCCTTTGTCTCCCCGAGCTGTGGAAGCACTAATAATAGACAAATGACTCCACTTACTAAGTGCCTGCTATGTGCTAGGTGCTATGCTCAGTCCTCCCTGTGCTTGATCTTGGAAGCCGTGATGGTTGAGTGTTTGGACTCGGGCACCAGGTTACCACAGTATATAACTTCAAAGACTTGCTGTGAGGATAAGCAAAAAAATACGATAAAAACAAAAAAAAACACCACGCAAATCCTGAGCAGGCCCTGGCATATAGGAAGTGTTCTATTGGTGTTAGCCTTTCGGGGTAGCAGCTCGTATCTCCAATTTACAAATTAGGGGTCTGAGGCTCAGAGAGGTCAAGTAACGTTTCCAAGATTATATAGCTAGAAAGTAGAGAAGTTAAATTTGAACCCCGATCTGTCTGATTTTCTCCACTCCTCATATTCTCCCCTACTACTTAGGTGACTCCAGAAGTATCCGGATTGTTACATTGAGCGGCTCGTTGGTTTTTGGAAGTATAGTGTTTCTGATTCAGTACATTGGATTTGTCCCCATTCCTGTGACTAAATGGATCCCACGTGCAATCTCAGGAGAGGGGTTTCCTCTTCTATTATGATTTGGCAATATGGTAGCTGTTTCACAACAAACAACTTCTATTTTCAGAACAGTAATTTCACTTTTAAAATCTTGAAACCATGTTTCAAAGACCACGCACACACAAAAACCAAGCTATGAGCCCCCTTCACTCTCAAGTCAGAGCTCTTGTACGTGTTAAGAGTTCAAGGAATGGGAAGGGATGCATGAGCTGTGGGGGGTCGTCTTGTTGGTCCACACGTGCATATACCATAACCTATAAGTCACCAAGACAGGCCCCATTGAATCCCATCTAAGGAGCTACAAAGGCTGTTACAGCTACTTCAGCACCAAAGAGGCTTTAGGCAAACTTGCTGGAGGTGTTCTGTTACCACAACCCAAGGACAACTTAGAGTCAGGCCCCAGCGGGTGTCCATTCTGCCTCAAGTAAGTGGCTGCACTCCCTCCACTCTTGTTGGTGAAGTCTGGGTGCAGCCAACTACCTCTCTCCTAACCTATTCATCAACACCCCACCGTCCCCAAAGGACGACTCTTAGTTTTCTTTTCTGTTGTTTACTTGCAACGAACCCGAGATGCAGTCCTCGGTTCTCGCCACTCTTGCTCTGGCGGTCAGGACCATTCATGCACTGTGGTCTGGGCTCACGCCCTCTAACGCTCTGCTGTGGCTGCTGATTATACATGACTTTTCACAGATAACTCCGGACCCTCTCAGTGGGCACATGTTCAAAATGAGTCTCAGTGCAGCTGGATGATTTACAGCCCACACGGCTTTGCTCCATCTTTGCCTGTCTTGTTCTCTAGATGGCACTGACTCTGCAGAGCACAGGAACACCTCCACAGAGACAGACGCAAGCCGTCTCAAATCTGATTTTCAACTCACCTGCAAAGGGAAGTTGAACTCATGTTATCTTCCTTAGAACATGTGCAGGCCAGACAGTATTTTGCAAGGTTTGGGCTTAAGGATTTCTGGAACGATCCAAGGCAGTAGTTCTATAAATATCTGTAGTAAAGGACTATTCTGTTTGTTTTTTCACAATTTATAATCTATGGCATACTGAAACTTATTTTAAATACAATAAAAATGAATTACTAGGAAAGTTAAATAAAAAAGACTCATCAAGCCACGCTATGGTGGTGTCCCACATACAAAATAGAGGATGATTGGCACAGATGTTAGCTCAGCAACAATCTTCCTCAAGCAAAAACAGGAGGATTGGCAACAGATATTAGCTCAGGGCCAATCCTCCTCACCCCACCTCACACCCCCCAAAGAAGTTTCTAAATGCTTACTCTCAGTTTTTGGACTCATCTCTTCATGGACCTGAAACACATTACAGGCAGGCACCTTCCTTGACTGCAATTTGAGTCTACTGGTATGTGTTGAGCAATGGACCAGGATGCTTTCTCAGGACCTACCCCCGACCCATGCTCCAACATCCAAAAATCTGTGTCTACCTTAAGACCGAGCTCAAGCACAGAATATCGCTGCACGCTGAGCGGAGCAGCCAAGGTCAAGTGCTCCCTCTGTGTGCTGAACAGCCTTCGGCTCTTAAATTATGCCCCTGATTGTATCAGTATCTGGTTCAAGAGCACAGCTGACTATCTGCTCTGTTCACGAACTCACAAATCACAGCTTTCTTATCTAGTCCCTTAAGAAGGGATGCCTTGCTGCTCTGATTAATTATGCATCAGTTAATTAATTTGTTGGCTTTAGCGAATTGAATCAATTATTTTAAATGGCTTTTAATTGTTAATGTGTGCATTCTAACAAAAGAGAAAAGCTCTTAATAGAATTCAACATGAAAACCTCTCAGGACAGGGCATGGCCTTGTAAAATGAATTATTTAAAGTTTCTCCAAGTGTCTCTGTGACTTCCAAAAAGCCAATGGTGTCTGAAGCAATGTGGTACTCTATCTAAGGGCCCTTTTAGACGCCATACTAAACTAATACAGACGAATAAGGTGAGAGAATTTATGGAAAGATCATTGCTGTCTTACAAGCATCTCTGTGCTCCTGCACGTGGGCCTATAAGGAAAACTGGCAGGCTCGCCTCCGTTCAAGTGTGAACCTCTGCTGGGGCTCAGTGATGCACGGGTGAGGGGTACCGAGTGTCTGTTAAAGACAAGTGGCTGCGAGGACTCGAGATTCTCTCTCGCTTCAGGCAGGAAGACAGGCGAGAGGGTGGAGTCTGGACAGCACTGGGCTGGGGCGAGGGCAGGAGGGGTTCTTCAAGTGTCACCATCTCTTCTCGTCCTGGGAGGAAACTGGAACCCAGAAACCAGAGGCAGAAGAAGACATCCACGCAGGTTGCAGCAGCCTGAGAAGGGAGAAGGATACACACCCGCCCTGGTTCTGCTTTTGGGTCTGCTGGACGGAGTATGAAAAGGAGAGCACAGAGGGACACTTGGAGGCCAGGATCAGAGCAGTCAGTGATTTCCTTCCCTGTAGTACCTTACTCAGCAGCCACAGGGAAGATCGTTAATAGTGATCCAAAGGAGCTCCTTGGCTAAACTTCATAGACTGCAATATTTTCACTGGGAACTTCAGAGCTGATCCATCAATAAGCCTCATTTCATAGACTGGCTCCTGCTTTTGAAAACTCTGTTCCAGATGTCCAAAAGAGAGTGGTTAGTAGTCAGGAGAATAAAGTAAGGTAAGCATATTTTTCAAATTATTGTTTGATTAATTCATTTACTGTCCAAACACTTGAGAGTCCCTCTATATGCCAGACCACATGGTAGAGTCTGGGTTAAAGAGAGCAAACTGTGTGCCTATGCTCTCAGTGAGATGAGTTTCTGCCAATAGACAGTTGGTGCATCCTGTAATAAATGCTACAAGAAGGCAAATGATGAGGGCTACAATGACATATTGAAATGTCGCTTAGCCCAGGCTAGCAGAGTCACAGAGGTTTCATAAGGAGGTGAATCTGAAGGACAGGGCAAGAAGAGTGAGCTAAACAAAAAGTCAGGTCAGAGAAGGAAGGTATCTGACAGAGAAAGAACCAGAAGACATGTGAAACCCGAGGAGATTGTCAGGGACAGAGTGCAGGTTGTTTGGCAGTCCAGACTGCGATTCCACAGGTAATGAGAAGCCACTGAATGATTTTAGGATGAAGAATGGCACAATTACTTCTCTGTTTAGATCATCACAGCAGCAGTGTGAGAAGTGGACTGGAGAGAAGCGAAGGCAGTAAGGGGAGAATTAAACTAGGACCTTGCTGCAGAGATTCAGGAGAAAGTAATGAGAACCCCAAAAAACTAACCCACGAAGCTGGCGATGGAGACTTGGGGGTCATAGTGTTGTGAATGCTGTGATGTGCCACCCAAATGCCCCGCCAATGAAGGAATTGCTGCCCCAGTTACTGGGAATGGTGTGAGCAGACGTCTTCAGCAGCCAACCTCTTCAGGGATTCTGGAGTTGCACGGAGCTCCTCGCCTGAGGTCACTTCCCAACCCGTCATGGCCCAATGACTAAGTGATGTGAAGGCATGAAGGTTTGCCCACCTTGGTCCAGTCTGAGGCCGCTCTGAAGGGCTGATCTAGCTCCAGTGTTCCCTGTGGAATGACCCAAGGCTGCATGAAGCTTACTTCTCCCTCTGTCCACTCCTGCTTCATTCTTCTCCCTTCCACGGGGCAGATCAGGACACACCCTAATAAACACCCTGCACACTCAACTCCATCTGAGTCTGCTTCACAGGAAACCCAACCTGCAACTTGATTCATAGGTAAGGAAGAAGAAAAAGTTGAGAACAATTCCAAAATTTCTAGTTTAGGTCACTCAGATAGGAAACAAAAGAAGAATCATTTTGGAAGGAGAATGATGTACCCAGTCTGAGCACTGTCTTAACAGATTGGTGACACCACAATTTTCAGGCATCCTTGGCTTGAAACCCTAGGGTCATCTTGGCTCTTCCTTCCTTTCAAACCCAATTGCCAATGAGTCCTATTAATTATTTTCTTTGTATAAAATTTAAGTATTCTACTTTATTGCTGTTTCTTACTTCCACCTATTCCAAGTCTTAACATTTTATGCCTGAATTGCCACATCAGCTTTGGAATAGAGCTCCTTGACCTCTGTCCCTGACCCTTTGATTCTCATCAGGTTTCCCAAAGCACCTTTTTCATTATGCCACTATCCAGCTTAGCATATCTCAACATTTAGGGCCATGTAATAGATATTGGTAAACTTACTGTTCCAGCCCTTGATTCCATTCAAAAAACCATGCTTGAGCTCCCACTGTAACCCAGGCATGACACTAGAAGGTTGGGGAACCCAATATGAATAAGAGATGGTCTCTGTCTTCCAGCAATTTTCAGTTTAGTAGAGGAGATCAGCGCTTATATGACAGTGAAACAGTGTAATGAAAGTTTACTTGAGACAGAAATGTTTATAGAATAAGAGTAGAAAAGAATTATTTCCATCAAAACACTTTCTGATGGATATCAGCTCTTTCTGATGTGCTATCATCCGGCTCTGCCCTGCCCATCCAACCTAATTTTCCCACTCCCTGAGGTGACGGGTTCACCGCCGTGGGTGGTGACCAGTCTCCAGTGATCCTTGACTTCAGACACCCTCACCCCCTCTCCAACACACACACACTGGAGAGGGCTACTTCTCTAGGCAACAGGATATTGTGGAAATGATGAAGTGTAATGTCGGAGTCTAGGTCATAAGACCTTGTGCTTTTTGTGAATAAAATATATGATGTACTAGTTTTCAAGACACTGGACATTAGTTATGAAGGACAGTGATTGCTGAGAGATGGGAAGCAAATGACGTGAGGCCTATGACCATCTGAGTTTACTGCCTTGAGAGAGTTTCCAGGGCATGGCACAGGAAAGAAGTGACCAGGAGGAGCAGACTCGTTGGGCTTAGGAGACAGAGCTAAGAATCTATGGAGAAGAAGGTGACTAGAGTTTGTAAGACAGAATATTAGAGGGGAGACAGCTGCCCAGAGAGGGAACTCCAGAGCTCTGGGTGTTCGGCTGAGTATTGATCAGTGTGTAGGTAGAGAAAACAACCCAAGGATGGGGAAAGAACTACTCTATCTTATCTTAAAGGGTAAGAATAAACAGCACTTGACACTTGCATAGAGCCAGGAATAGTGCCTGTTCCCACCAGTCAGACTGGATAACCTCATAACTCACAGAGCACTGGGGAAAGCAGTCAAAAGGGCCTTGCCTCAGTAGTGGATGAAAATTAGCCGCGCTCTTGTCCCACATAATGAATCTTAAATGCAAGACCTGAAAGGGCCAAACTACTTCCAAGTAACTTAATCATATCCCAGAACAAAGCTCAAGAAAATACTCACAGGAATACAAAACTATCCAGTACTCGAAAGAGCAAAATTGACGATGTCTAATACCTGGTAAAAAGTTACCAGGTAGGCAACAATTCAGAAAAAGAGAAAAATCACTCAATCAAAATTTACCCCGAAGGGACACAGGTGTTAGAATTTGCAAACAAGGGCAAATAGTTATTATAGATGTATTTCATATGCTCAAAAAGCTAAGTAGAGACATACAAGATATAAAAATTACCAAACACAACTTCTAGAGATGAAAACTAAATTGTCTTTGATGAAAACACATTGAATGGAATTAATGGCAGTTTAGTGATTGCAGGAGAAAAGATCAATAAACTTGAAGACATAGAAGCTATCTAGACAAACATAGAAACAAGTATTTTTAAAAAATGGAAAGAGCATCAGTGAGCTGAGAGACAACTTCAAGCACCTTAACATCCATGGCATTGGAGTCATCAAAGGAGAGCAGGGGAGAAAAAATATTTAAGGAAATAGTGGCCAATGTTTCCAAAATTGATGAAAACAATAAACCTAGAGTCCTGAGAAGTTCAATGAACTCCAAGCACAATAAACATGGATAAAACTATACCAAGGCAGATCAAATTAAAAGTGCTCAAAACCAGTGACAAGGAAACAAAAATCAGCAGAAGAAAAAGGATGTATGTGCAGAGGCACATACTGCGGATGGCAGCAGACAGAGAAACATCTTTAAAGAAAAAAGTCAATCGAAATTCTATGCTCAGTGAAAATATGTTCCAAAAATGAAGGCAAAATAAAGATATTTTTAGACATACAAAAGCTGTAAGAATTCATTGCCCCAGAAGACCCACACTATAGGAAATGTTAAAGGAAACCCTTCAGGCAGAAGGGAAACGATGCCAGATGGAAACCTGTATCTACACAAAGAAATGAGGAGCACCAGAAATGGTAACTAAGGATTAAATATATGATCATTTTTTCTCATTGTTTAAAAATGTTTAAAAGATAATCGATTGTTTAAACAAACTCAATAACAATGCATTGTGGGCTTTATAACATGTAAAAGTAAAACATGTGACAACAATAGCATAAAGGCTGGTGGGGGGAAATGGAATATACCATTTTATGGTTCTTATAATACATTTATTATGGACTGAATGATTGCATCCCCCCCAAAATTCATATATTGAAATTTTAACCCCCAATGTGATCATATCAGGAAGCGGGGCCTTTGGGAGGTGATTAGGTCATGATTAGGTGATTAGGATGAACCCTCCTGAATGGGATCAGTACCCTTATAAGAAGAGACAGGAACTCTCTCTCCTTCCCACCATGTGGGAACACAACAACAAGGCCATTTGCAAACCAGGAAGAAGCTCCTCACCAGACACTGGATCTGCCAGCACCTTGATCTCGGACTTCCCAGCCTCCAGAACTGTGAGAAAGTAATGTTTGTTGTTTCAGCGATCCAGTCTGTGGTATTCTGTTATAGCAGACCAAAAGGTCTAAGACAAAATGTGAATTGGTGCAGTACTAGAAGGTAACAAGGATAAGTGAACGATGTATACTATAAGCCCTAAAGGAGCTACTCCAGTAACAAAACGAGGAGTTAGAGCTGATAAGCCAACAAAGAAGATACAATGAAATCATAAAAAATATTTAGTTAACCCTAAAGAAGGCAGAAGAAGAAAAAGGAAATAAAAAAAAATGAGATAAATAGAAAATAAACAGCAAGATGATAGATACAAACCTAAACATATCCATATTCACTGTAAATGTTAATAGTCTAAACACTTCAATCAAAAGGTCAAGATTGTCAAGTTGGATAAAAAACCAAGACACAACTATATGCCACCCACAAAGAACACAATTTAAATATAAAGACACAGGTAGATTAAAAGTAAGTGACTGAAAAAAATATATCCCATGCTAATATTAATCAAAAGAAAGTTGTAGCAGCTACATTAACGTCAGACAAAGTAGATTTCAGAACAGAAGCTGTTACCCCGGATAGAGAAGGTCATTTCATCACGACAAAGGGGTCAATTCATCAATAAGGCATACCAATACTCCATATGCGCCTAATAATAGAGCCTCAAAACCCAGGAAGCACAACTGATAGAAGTTCAGGGGAAAGTGAACAAATCCAGGGTTGTAGTCAAGATATCAGTCTCTCTCTCACAATAACTGAGAGAAAACTTGATAGAAAATCAGTAAGGATATAGAAGACTTGAACACAATTATGAACCAACTTGACTTAAAGATAGTAACTCAAAAATCGTGCACTTAAACGTAAAACTTAAAACTATAGATCTTCTAGAAGAGAAGATAGGTGAAAAACTGCAACTTGAGTGAGGCAAAGATTTTCTAGATATAACACCTAAAACATATGCCATAAAAGAACAAATTGATCAATCAGACTTTACTAAAATTTAAAAGTCTGCTCTTGGAATGACTGTTTAGAGAATGAAAAGCCAACCCTCAGACTGAGAGAAAATATTTGCAAAGCATATATCTTATTTGAATCCAGAAAATATAGGAAACTCTCCAAACAGTAATATGAAAACCAACAAACCATAAAAAAATCAGCAAAAGATCTGATCAAACATTTCGTCATCAGTCATTAGAGAAATGCAAATTAAAGCTACAATGATACTCACTACACAGCTATTAAAAATTGGAAAAGACTGAGGGGGCGGGACCAAGATGGCAGAGTGAGTGGTCTTCTTTGTCTTTACCCCGTAGAATCTACAACTAATTGGACATTCACCGATTAACAAAGGATATCCAGATAGCGTCTCAGGACGCCTAAGAGACTCGTGCTGCTATACATCGGAAGGCAGACAGACTTCCCCCTGGGAGGAGGTGGAAATAGGTGAAAACTCTCCGACCCCCGACCCCCGACCCCTGGACAGCCTAGTACCTGCAAGAGGCTCTCTTCCAGCGGACTCCCCCATAGCATCGCCATGCACCAAGGGGGGGAGTATGCACTCACCAGTGGAGCAACGGTGGAAGCAGGTGACAACAGCCCTACCTAAGCCCCCAGCAATTACACCTAAACCCAGGGGGAATCTCCAGGGTCCCGCACCCGCCGGCAGGGAAGGCCTCTGCTTGCCATTAGCAGGGAGGCCCTTCCCAGAAACCAGAACAAAGGGAAGCTCCCAGCGAGTGGGTTCCCCGGCACGGCACCAGTCCACAAGCTGCTGCTGGGCCCACGGTCTCTGGCCGTGCATGGGTCGGTGCAGGGGGTGCCTGGACTTCCCATGGACGTGCTTGGGGATGGGATTGGAGCTCCAGTGCCTGGCTCTGCAGCCCGGGGGGAGGCTCTGGGGTCCTGCACCCCCCTGGCAGGGAAAGCCTCTGCTCGCCATTGGCAGGGAGGCCCTGCCCAGCATTCGGAACACCAGGAAGCTCCCTAGAGCAGAATTCCCCTCAAGGCAGCAGCTTGCCAGCCACCGCCAGGCCCACGGACTCTGGGCATGTCCAAGACAAGCAAGGGGCTCCCAGAGATCCCGTGAGAGTGGTATGGGGCAGAGTGGAGCTCCGGTGGAATGGCTACGTGGCCCGGGGAGAACTCCAGGTTCCTACATCAGCCTCAGCGAAAGCCTCTGCACAGCACTAGTGGAGAGGTAAGTGGCAATCGCAAGGTGGGAAGGCCCTGGGGCAAAAGTAGCACAGCTAGGTGAGCTAATGACAGACTGCAGAAGGTACCCATAGCTCTGCTGGGACCTATAGTGAACAAGTGTGATCTTGTGGGCTCTGTCAGTGACAAAGCTGTGATTATAGGTGATCCTGCTCCAGGCTGCTGGGAAAGCCCATAACACTGCTGCAGACCCCGAGGAGGGAGTGTGTCTAAGTGGACTGCAACAGTAGGCACCAGCAGCCTGAGGCCTCCTTGCGATTGCCCCCACAAACACCGAGGGACCCCACAGGACCACTGTGACTACAAGGAGGGGTCCAGGTCCAGTCAGTAACAGCTGACAGGGTTCCTGGTTGGTGCAGTCTAAACAGCTGCCCCCCACCCCCACACCAGTCACAACAAGTGGAAGCAGCCACTAAACTCTATCTCTATGCAGAGGCACAAATCCACACCATCAAGCAGTATGAAAAAATATATTAAATCTCCAGAACAGAAGGAAAATGATAAGCACCCAGAAAACAATCCCAAAGACAATGAAATCTATAACCTAAATGACGATGATTTCAAAACTGCCATTATTAAAAAAACTCAATGAGTTAAAAGAGAATTCAGATAGACAACTCAATGAATTCAGGAGCTATGTCACAAAAGAGCTTGATACTATAAAGAAGAACCAATTAGAAATACTGGAGATGAAGAACACAATGGAGAAGATTAAGAAAAATCTGGACTCTCTGAACAGTAGCGTCGATAATATGGAGGACAGAATTAGCAATTTGGAGGATAGGAATATAGAAATGCTGCAGACAGAGGAGGAGAGAGAACTAAGACTACAAAGAAATGAAGAAACTCTCCGAGAATTATCCGACTCAATTAGGAGATGCAACATAAGGATTATAGGTATACCAGAGGGAGAAGAGAAGGAGAAGGGGGCAGAAGGCCTATTCAAAGAAATAAAGGCCGAGAACTTTCCAAACTTGGGAAGAGAGATGGAACTTCATGTGACAGAAGCCAATAGATCTCCAAACTTTATTAATGCAAGAAGACCAACCCCAAGGCATATTGCAGTGAAACTAGCAAAAGTCAACGACAAAGAGAAAATACTAAGGGCAGCCAGGCAGAAGAAAATAACTTACAAAGGAAACCCCATAAGGCTATCAGCAGATTTCTCAGGAGACACCTTAGGAGATTTCTCAGGAGAAGAGATTGGAATGAAATATTCAAAACTCTGAAGGACAAAAACCTGCAGCCAAGAATACTCTACCCAGCGAAAATATCCTTCAAATACAATGGAGAAATAAAAACTTCCCAGATAAACAGAAGTTAAAGGAGTTCATTGCCACAAAACCTCCTCTTCAAGAAATGCTCAGGAAGAACCTCATTCCTGAAAAATCAAAAAAAGGAAAGGGGTTACAAAATCCAGAACAAAGGAGATAAGCAGAAGGACAATAACACAAAGTAACAGCTCTCCATCAGGACAAAATGCAAAAGAACTGGAAAACAAGTGAAAAAATGGCAACAGTAGGCCCCCACATTTCAATAATCACTCTAAATGTGAATAGATTGAACTCTCCAATCAAAAGGCACAGAGTGGCAGGAGGGATCAAAGAACAAGATCCAACAATATGCTGCCTCCAGGAAACACACCTCAGCCCCAAAGACAAACACAGACTCAAAGTGAAGGGATGGAAGACAATACTCCAAGCTAATAATGAACAAAAGAAAGCAGGTGTTGCCATACTTATATCAGACAAAGTAGACTTCAAAGCAAAAGAGATAAAGAAAGACAAAGAGGGGCAGTATATAATGATAAAAGGGACACTCCACCAAGATGACATAACACTTATAAATATATATGCACTTAACACAGGAGTACCGAAATTTGTAAAGAAACTATTAACAAAACTAAAAGGAGACATCAACAGCAATACAATAATAGTAGGGGACCTCAACACCCCATTAACACCAATGGACAGATATCCAGACAGAAAATCAACAAGGAAATTATAGAATTAAATGAAAAATTAGATCAGATGGACCTAATAGATATATATAGGACACTTCATCAAAAACAGCAGGTTACACATTCTTCTCAAGCACGCATGGAACATTCTTAAGGATAGACCATATCTTGGGAAACAAAGCAAGCATCCATAAGTTCAAGAGGGTTGAAATAATATCAAGCATATTTTCTGATCATAATGCTATGAAACTAGAAATCAACTACAAGAATAAAGATGGGAAAGGGACAAAAATGTGGAGACTAAACAACATGCTACTGAACAAACAATGGATTATTGAAGAAATTAAAGAAGAAATCAAATATTATCTGGAGACAAATGAAAATGAAAACATACTGTACCAAATTATCCGGGACACAGCAAAGGCAGTCCTAAGAGGGAAATTCATTGCAATACAGGCTCACCTCAATAAGCAAGAAAAATCTTACATAAACAACCTCAAACGACACCTAGCAGAATTAGAAAAAGAAGAACAAACAAAGCCCAAAGTCAGTAGAAGGAGGGAAACAATAAAAATTAGAGCAGAAATAAATGATATTGAAACAAAAAAGATAGTAGAAAGGATCAATGAAACAAAGAGTTGGTTCTTCGAAAAAGTTAACAAAATCGACAAACCCTTAGCCAGACTCACTAAAAAAAAAGAGAGAAGTCTCAAATAAATAAAATTAGAAATGAGAGAGGAGAAATCACAACAGATACTGAAGAAATACAAAGGATCATAAGAGAATATTATGAAAAACTATATGCCAACAAATTGAACAACCTAGAAGAAATGGATAAATTCCTAGACTCATACCACCTCCCCAAACTGAATCAGGAAGAAATAATGAATCTGAATAGACCAATCACAAGTAAAGAAATAGAAACAGTAATCAAAAACCTCCCCCAAAATAAGAGTCCAGGACCAGATGGCTTCTCTGGAGAATTCTACCAAACATTCAAAGAAGATTTAATACCTATCCTTCTCAAACTATTCCACAAAATAGAGGAAGATGGCGCACTCCCTAATACATTCTATGAAGCCAACATCACCCTGATCCCCAAACCTGACAAGGACAACACAAAGAAGGAAAACTACAGGCCAATATCACTGATGAACATAGATGAAAAAATCCTCAACAAAATTTTGGCAAACCAAATACAGCAATACATCAAAAAGATTATACACCATGATCAAGTGGTATTTATACCAGAGACACAGGGATGGTTCAACATCTGCAAGTCAATCAATGTGATTCACTACATTAACAATATGAGAAACAAAAAACACATGATCATCTCAATAGATGCAGAGAAAGCATTTGACAAGATCCAACATCCATTTATGATAAAAACCCTCAATAAAATAGGTGTAGAAGGAAAGTACCTCAACATAATAAAGGCCATATATGACAAACCCACAGCCAACATCATACTCAACGGACAAAAACTGAAACCCATCCCTCTCAGAACAGGAACAAGACAAGGGTGCCCACTTTCACCACTCTTATTCAACATAGTACTGGAGGTGTTGGCCAGAGCAATTCGACAGGAAAAAGAAATAAAAGGAATCCAAATAGGCAACGAAGAAGTAAAACTCTCACTGTTTGCAGACGACATGATCTTATATATAGAAAACCCCAAAGAATCCATAGAAAAACTATTAGAAACAATCAACAACTACAGCAAATTTGCAGGGTATAAAATCAACATACATAAATCAGTAGCATTTCTATACGCTAACAATGAACTAACAGAAAAAGATCTCAAGAACTCAATCCCATTCACGATCGCAACAAAAAGAATAAAATACCTTGGGATAAATTTAACCAAGGAAGTGAAAGATCTATACAACGAAAACTACAAGACCTTCTTGAAAGAAATTGACGATGACATAAAGAGATCGAAAGACATTCCATGCACATGGATTGGAAGAATAAACATAGTTAAAATGTCCATACTACCTAAAGCAATCTACAGATTCAACGCTATCCCAATCAGAATTCCAATGTCATTCTTTACAGAAATTGAAGAAAGAATCCTAAAATTCATATGAGGCAACAAAAGACCCTGAACTGCTAAAGCAATCCTGAGAAAGAAGAACAAAGCTGGAGGCATCACAATTCCTGACTTCAAAACATACTACAAAGCTACAGTAATCAAAACAGCATGGGACTGGTACAAAAACAGGTGCACAGATCAATGGAACAGAATTGAAAGCCCGGAAATAAAACCCCACATCTGTGGACAGCTAATCTTTGACAAAGGAGCTGAGGGCCTACAATGGAGGAAAGAAAGTCTCTTCAACAAATGGTGCTGGGAAAACTGGACAGCCACATGTAAAAGAATGAAAATCAACCATTGTTTTTCACCATTTACTAAAATAAACTCAAAATAGATCAAAGATCTAAAGATTAGGCCTGAAACAATAAGTCTTCTAGAAGAGAATATCGGCAGTACACTCTTTGACATCAGCTTCAAAAGAATCTTTTCGGACACCATAACCCCTCACATGAGAGAAACAATAGAAAGAATAAACAAATGGGACTTCATCAGACTAAAGAGCTTCTTCAAGGCAAGGGAAAACAGGATTGAAACAAAAAAACAGCCCACTAATTGGGAAAAAATATTCACAAGTTATTTATCCAACAAAGGGTTAATCTCCATAATATACAAAGAACTCACAGAACTCAACAACAAAAAATCAAACAACCCAATTACAAAATGGGCAGGGGACATGAACAGACATTTCTCCAAAGAAGATATACGGATGGCCAATAGACACATGAAAAGATGCTCATCATCACTTATCATCAGGGAAATGCAAATCAAAACTTCACTAAGATATCGCCTTACACCTGTTAGAATGGCAAAAATATCCAAAACCAAGAGTGACAAATGTTGGAGAGGCTGTGGAGAAAAGGGAACCCTCATACACTGTTGGTGGGAATGCAAACTGGTGCAGCCACTATGGAAAACAGTATGGAGATTCCTCAAAAAGTTAAGAATAGAAATACCTTATGACCCAGCCATCCCACTACTGGGAATCTATCCTAAGAACCTGAAATCAGCAATTCCAAAAGTTCCATGCACCCCTACGTTCATCACAGCATTATTCACAATAGCCAAGTCATGGAGCCAACCTAAGTGCCCAGCAACTGATGACTGGATAAAGAAGATATGGTATATATATACAGTGGAATACTACTCAGCCATAAAAAAGGACAAAGTCGTCCCATTCACAACAACATGGATAGACCTTGAGGGTATTATGTTGAGTGAAATAAGCCAGACAGAGAAAGATGAAGTCTGTATGACTCCACTCATAGGTGGTAGTTAACATATGGACAAAGAGAACTGATCGCTGGTTACCAGGGGAAAGGGGGGGTTGGGGGAGGGCACTAGCGGTGAAGTGGTATACCTACAACATGACTAATAGTGATGTACAACTGTAATTTCACAAGGTTGTTAACTATCGTAACCTTAACAAAAAAATATATATATATATATTACAAGAAGCCAAATGACAATAAAGCTGCACTTAGAGACCAAAAAAAAAAAAAAAAAAAAAAAATTAGAAAAGACTGAACATATTGAGGAGGATGTGGAGGAACTGGAATTCTCATTGACTGCTGGGAGGAAAGTAAAATGAGACAACCACTTTGAAAAACCGTTCTGAGTTTCTTCAAGAAGTGTACATACACCTATCATAGGAGCCAACCATTCCACTCCTATGTATTTACCCAAGAGAAAAGAAAGGCTATAACCATACAAAGACCTGTACACTAATGTTCATAGTAGCTTCATTTGCAAAAGCCCAAATGGGGAAACAACCCACATGTCAATCATTTACAGTGACAGCAAGCAGCTCAGCAGTTGCCTGCAGGCTGGGGGGCAGGGAGGACCGAGAAGAATAGATCACTAAGGGGCATGAGGAAACTGGAGGAGGATGAATGTGTCTATGATCTTGTACGTGGCGAATGTTTTAGTGGTGGATACGTATGTCAAACATCAAATATTACAATTTAAATGCTTGTATTTTATTGTAGGTCAATTATACCTGAATAAAGTGGTTTAGGAAAGTAAAGAAATTTGGGATCTCATTAATGACATTATCCTTGCAAGGACATCTGACCTGGCTGTGTAAGTGGCCTCCCTAAGGAACATGTAAGTGACTAATTCAGTCTGTCCCTGCCAGACAGTGTGACTGGGGAGAGGGGACGGCATCAGCATTTCCCCCATTAGACTCCGCACCTGCCAGACCCTTGTGCCCTATGATTGTACCAGCAGAGTTGGCCTTTGCTTGCAACCTTTCAACCTCCAGCCCGTCATGGAAGTTTTGCTCAGACAGAGCCATCTTTTCTGGATGTTGCGGGTCAGCACCAGGTGACTGTAGAATTTCCCTAGAAACTCACATCATTATTAGAGCTGGGCTGGGTTTCAACTGGTCCAGAGAGCCCCTCTCCTGCCCGCCCTGCAGACAGACGATTGTTCTCCTTTATTGCCATGTTCAACCTGCTGGCCTCCAGCCACAACTCTGTCACTCTAATGATGCCAAGCGCCATGTTGGACCATTTCCAGATACTGTAAGCTCCTCAAGGAAGGGTTACAAGCTGTGTCCTATCCATCTTGTACTCCCAGCCCCAGGCATAGTTCCTGGCTCAAAGTTGGCAGTGAATGCATGTTTATTTTATGAACGAATGAGCAAATAAATGTTTAATGTAAAAAGACAATTTTCGAGGTAATCCAATACGTAATAGTCCCCACAGTATGAACAGGTTGGAGTCTAAATCTTAATTCTTAGGAAAGTCATTTAGAATTTGCAAGATACTTGGCTGCATGATAATGAGAGCTAACATTTGTCACCTGCCTACTATCTAGTCACTTTTCTAAGCATTTCCCTCATGCTTTGTCTCTTGGAATCCTCAAACACACTGTGCTAGATTTCTAGGCCCCCATAACAAAGGACCACAGACGGAGGGGCTTAAACAGCAAGCATTTATTTTCACACAATTCTGGAGGCCAGAAGTGCAAGATGAGGGCGTGGCAGGGTTTCTTTCTTCGGGAACCTGTCTCCTTGGCTTGCAGACGCTGTCCTCTACCCGTGTCTTCACACGGCCTTTTCTGTGCGTATCCGTTCTAATTTCTTCTTTCTCAGGGAGACACCAGTCATATTGAATTAGGGCCCACCCATAGGATCTCGTTTTAACTCAATTACTCTATTAAAGGCCCTATCTCCAAATACAGTCACATTCTGAGGTACTAGGGGTTAGGACCTCAATATATGAATTTTGAGGGCGTACTATTCAGCCCATAATAGTACTTATAAGTTCACTTATAATTATTGTTGTCATTTTACGGAGGCAAAGAGCAGCCAAACCATCCAAGGTTACACTCTTCACAGAAGTCAGAGCCTGGAGACTAACACGGGTGGTCTGACTTCTCCAGAACTATATTCTTAATAATTAGTCTCTTCTGACTCACAGTTGACCCATATGTTCTCAGTGGTGAGCAGACTCTCAGGCTGGACCCCAAAACCCAATCATCACAGTTGGAATCAACACAGTTGGAATACTCCTCAGCATCTTTCAAAGACTTGAGTGCTGGATGCCTTAAGGCATAAAGGGAAGTTGAAATTGGAATTAGCACTGGGGGCTCCATAGGCACCAGCTCTGGGGTGTTGGTGGGGTGAGTGGCAGCCAGGACCTTTGGCCCCCACAGCCCCTGTGACATTACAAGAGGACGGAGGAGCAACGGCTGTTTCCATGCAAGGACCTCTTATTAGCCAAGTGGTTTAATTCTGAGACTGCCTATGTTTACAAAAGAGACAAAATGAATAGTGTAGAAGGCATAATTAATATGCCACTGGGATCTTGAAATAATATGTGGATTGTTTTAGGGCTTTTAATTTGCTTTAACTTTCTTAATGTACTGTAATATACTACATAGATATATGCAATATAATTTTAAATCACTGCAGGCTTTCTTTTCTGATAGTAATTAATTTCATGGCACAGCGATATTTCTTAGACTAAATCTCTCAGGCAGCAGACAGCCTGAATTCCTTTTTTGCTCTACTTAAAATGCACTCAGGAACCTGTCTATTTCTCTAAGCCATTTTTTTCTGGCCTGTTAGTATCCTATGCAATATTCACATTTGTCAACCCCAACTTTTCTTTTATTTCTATCATGAAGTAATACACATTCCAAAGGTATTTATAAAAGAGCCATGCAGAAGCTGGGATGTCAAGGGTTGGCCCTTATCCATGTGGCTTCATTCACCAAATATTAAGGCATGATTCTAGGCATTGGAAATGCAGCTGTGAAATAGCCCTTCCTCTTGTGGACACTGGCTTTAGCGCCTTATGACAGGTGAGCCAATTCATCAGCATACTGTGCATCCTGTACATCATACAGCATCTTGCCCGCCAAGGGACGTGGTCTCCACAGAGGAAACGCCTGTGTGCAGGGAAGGCTGAGCTGGGTCTGCTGAGAAGAAACTCTAAAATACGTGAAATTGTGGAGCCTTGCAAAAGCTCTCTGGTCAGCATTGGCCCAGCACCTGGCCCTCCACGCCCAATAGTCCTCGGATGGCAACTTTCATCCTGCGCATGGACAGGTGGAAATCGAGCGCAGGAAGAACAGCTGGCTTACTGCTCCTCCCCCAGAGGGACAGCAGCTACATTTTATGTGTGTAATCCAAAAGCAGCTGAACCTTCAAGTTCTCGGTACAGCGTCACATTCAAAAGAAATCCACCAGTCAGATAGCAAAAGAAGCAATTAATAGCAATTTTAAAATCTTTATAAATTTTCAATAAGGTCCAAGAAGGGATGTCATTCATTAATTTGAGCTAAGTTGTTAAAAATCCTCTTTACCACGTATCTCCCCAGAGCCCCACTCGTTATGGCACAGAAGCTGCCTGCACTGGCTTCTCAAGCTCCTAGCAGAGAGGGGATGGGGGCAGAGAGCTGCGTTTGAACATCTTCCAAGCCTGAGGGGTGCCGTCGAATGCAGTCTGGCTTGACACAGAACAGGAGCCTCTGACGTCAGTGCCCTCCTCCTGCTCTGAGAAACCTCTGCCTGACTCCCAACCTGGGACCCATAGGGCCATGGGACCCGCCCCACACTCCAGGCTGCCGTTCCATGGAGCACTCCCGTGCTGCCATCCTCTCCTGGGAGAGTTCTTGTCCAGGGGAGTGAACGCCTGCCCACTGGTCAGAAACTCTTGGGCTCACATTTTCCATGTGTCCCCCAACCACCACCCCCTGGGGGTGGGGGAGCAAACTCAACAGACCTCAACTCCCTTCTGCTCGTCTTTCAAGCACATCTCTTGAGGAATGCCTCACTTCTCTGCTTCCTGAGAAATCTAGGGACTGGTGGGCAAACTTCCTCCCTCCTTACTCCATCTCTTTTTCTTTCTCTCTATCTTTTCCTGCCTTCCTTCATTTCTTACAGGGTAACAAAGTTTGCTTAACTGGAAGTTGGGTTTTCCTTTTATCCACCATGTTTGTAATGTCTAATTTAGTCCCAGTGGGCTGTGTCACACGTTGAGCATTTTCCTGGTGGATTCGCATTGTCCATGTTAGAGTTTAGCCCCTGTTGCATTATTTATAATGACCCCAGCTTAGTGCATCTCCTGCTTCTTTCTGGATTAATTTACCTTTTTGATGATATACATCCTTCGTCTTTGTGGCTCTAAATTATTTTGTCCTCATTCTTTTTTTTTTTGTGAGGAAGATTTGCCCTGAGCCAACACCTGTGCCAATCTTCCTCTACTTTGTATGTGGGTTGCCTCCACAGCATGGCTGATGAGTGGGATAGATCTGCACCCAGGATCAGAACCTGTAAACCCCGGGCTGCCGAAGCAGACTGCACAGAACTTTACCCACTTGGCCAGGGAGCCGGCTCCTCTCCTCATCCTTGAATGATCATTTAGGTCTACACGGAATTCCGAGCTGACAGTGCTTTCCTTCAGCATATGCATGACATTGCTCCATTGTCTTCCAGTCCCTGCTGTCCCCGATGCTCTCAATCCAATTGTTGTTCCTTAGTAGATAATCTGGGTTTAAGTTTATTCCCCCCTCTCTGGCATCTTTAATAATCTCTCTTTTTTCTTGATCTACAGACTCCTCTTTGAATGTCTGTTACGTTGTGTAGAACTAGGGGTGTTCTTCCAGTCTAAGGATTTGTCTATTTCCTTGTTCTGAGTATTCTCAGCTGTTATCTCTTTGACTATGGCCTCACCCCCGTTTCCTCTCTCCTCTGCTTCTGGAATCACCACGAGATGTGTCGCGGCATCTCTTGCTCTTCCGTGTCTCAGCGGTTTGCATTTCTCTTTCATCTCTTCATCTTAGTGTTGTATTCTAGGCGAAATCCTCAACACTTAAATCATTTTACTACGTCTTCTCTTTGGCTGTGCCTTATATGGACTTGATAACATCTGTTGAGTTTTTCTTTTTTATTTCAACAACTATATTTTTCACTTCCTGGCTCCTAACTGGTGCTTTTCCATATCTGCTATTAGTGATTAATAACTGCCAGCTTTTGTATTTTTTTAAATACAATTTTTCCTTCCTTTACTCCTTTGAAGATATTACCATACTCATTTTAAATCCTTTCACATTACTCTATTATTTTCATTTTTTCAGAAATAAATTCGTCACTGATTAAATGTTTTGGCTGCCTTTTATGATTTTAATCTTCCTCCTGTGTTTGGAAATTCCGAGTGCCAGTTCTTTGCCTTTTACTTCCTCTCCTCATGTCCAACCTCTCACATCTGGTCTTTTGGGGGTTGCCCCCTCCCAGCAATGTGCAGCCCCAGTCATAATCAACTTTTATGCTACAGCTTGAGCCCTTAGACGCAAACCCAATCCCTTTGCCGGTACACAGCTAGGCCTAGTTTCATATTGCAGATTAATTTCTGTTCTTTTTTTCCACCCAAGCAAACAGCTAACGTTCTACCAGAGACCTCGTTAGTAGCTGTAGCTCAGTTCAGCCTATGTTCTTTTGCAGGGAGCCCCAGCGCATCCCACCTGGTCTGCACGGGAACTTTCAGCCCCCCTTCTCTCTTTAGAGTAGAACTCCTGGCCACTCCTGCCTGTCTCTCCTCCTGCTTTCCAGCAGGCCTGAGGCTTGGTCCCTGCTCACTGTTCTGTGATCCCGTTTTATTACTGGTCCACGTAGATGATTAAGCTGTTTCTTGAGTACTGAGTGGTTTTTATTGAGACTTAAAAAAATGAATCAAACATATTTTTAAGAATTGTTTTGCTTATCATAGCTTTGTATGTGAAGTGGAATGCGTTTCTGCAAGAACTTGCTCTGCCTTCTTGACCACCTCCGCCTCTGCTTTAGATCCTTTTCCGTCTCCTTCAACAAGACATATTACCATGCATGATTATAGTTCAATTTCGTGTCATTCTCATAAAGAGTACATTCTTCCATGTATTTGCATATTTAATCCTCTTCACTTGACTTTGCCTAAATCTAAAGGAAAGCTGGCCCTGGGAAGGAGACAGGAGCAATGTGGGATCAGCAGGACCAGGTTTTGATTTGCTCTGAAGCCAAGAGACAGCTAAGCCCAGGCTGGAGTGTGAACATGTTGTGGCTTTCTAGGATGCCCTCCGGTGCTGAGTCAGCAGGAACTGGAGGATGCTTCTGTGGGCCCCTCTTCTCCCCTTTCTTAGCAGTCCCCGCCCATCTCTCATACTGATCGCGGTTCATTACTTTGGAGGAGTCGGTCTCTCTTCTCCCTGTGGTCCTTTTCTTCCTCCCTGCTGCCAATCCTTAGTTAGGTCTCCCCTACCACCCCTGAGTCTACAGTCCAGAACTTTGTGAGCCAAGACTACTTTTGCATCAAGCTCCTTCGCACTTAAGAGACCTCATAGTGTTGAGTACTTGCTTCCAGGCCTTTGTCAAAAGCCAGGGAACTGGCAGAGTTGGGAAGCCCCCTTGAAAACCATTATTTCTTAATAAGAGTAAGGGATATTATGTGCATGAAGGGCAAGTAGTCTACGATTAATTGCATTAGATAAAAGGTTAACATGATGTTGATGATACATAGTTGAAACAAAATAAGAAAGGAGAAAATTCTTTTCTTTTCTTTTATGGGCTTCCCACCACTTATGTCTAACTACTGCATGGTATGAAAATAAACATGGATCTCACTGGATATGCCAAATTAATTTTGTTGCAAGTGTCTTTTCATTACAAAAGAAAACAGACAGACCTAAAGTTAGTTAATTTCTATAATGTTGCCTGTATATGTATAATACAAATATGAAACTTATGTTAGCTTATACATGTTATATGTATGTATTTATACATATATAAATATGTGTATACGTTTGTCATAGTTTGTTGTATATGCATCATGAGTTATGCTATTGCAGTTGTATTTTCTGCTCAAAACTACAAAAATTTAGAAGAAAAACAGTTTGTTAGTGTCTATTTAGCAGCTAAACTGATAATCTAATTTTAGTAATAGATTTAATAGGTGATAATGGCCAAGGGCTTGCCACACCCAGGTAATTTACTGCATTTTAATAAACTCCTTGAACATGTTATCTAAAGATTGAGCAGGGGAAGAAATTTAATTACCTATAACAGGCTAATTTGGAGATATTTTGTAAAGATTTTCTGGTACACTTTAAGTCATACTACAAAGACAATTCAGAAGGCAGACATAGTTCCCTCTCCATGTGGAACTAGTTCTTGTCTTAAGGAAAACAGTGTATTTTAGCATGTCACTGAACCTCATGATAAGAAGACAGTCTTTTCAATTTTTCTAATCTTTTGCAATTTCATAGGTGAAAATGGAAATAAAACCTCAATATTTTTACCTTGCATATCTTTGACCATTAATGAAATGGAACATTATATATATCTTTGATCATCTATGTTTCTTTTCGTAAATTGTCTCTTCATATTCCTCGTGCACTTTTTTTTTTTAGGATTTTCACCCTCTTTTGGATTTATAAAACCTCTTTCGTGGTATAGGTTATTATGATATTTTAAGTAACAAGACATTTGAAGATGTAAATGAAAAAGGTTTAGTTTTCTTATTTTATAATAACATAAGCTTTTGAATTTGTAAACCTGCGAGGATAGGGATTGGCTATCACCCAATGCAATGTCTCTGTCCATCCTGAACGCTGCCTTCTCCTGCTGAATTAGGGCTGTCCACGCAAAGGCCTGCACATGGCATTGCTCTTCCTCCTTTTTGACATTTAAAATATTTATAATTTGCCCAAGATAAAAAGACTAGAAAAGAAAACATATCAGTTTCCTATAATAAATCACCCACAAGAGATTTTTCTACTGTATGACTGGCATTATATTTGCACAAAGTGAGAGGTAAGACATGTGAAGTGTTTGATTCAGGCAAAAACAATTTCCAAATGTCACATTTAAGCTGTCTTTTACTGTCAGCCAAATATGCAATCAGCAGGACCCCACACTTGGGACAAACCATTGTAAGGGGATCTTAGATTCCTTCCTAAGATCCAGGGTCCCTTGCCTTTTACTCTCCTTTACTAAATTAATCTCTGTCAGCTACCTCTTTCTTATTCGTTAGGAAATATTTCAGAGATCAAAAACATGCAGAGACTAATTTAGCAAATGTCAATTTGTCCCTCCTCAGCTTAGCTGATGAACATTACAAGGGCAGTGGGCACTCCCTGTGGTGGTCCTCAGCCCAAAGACCCCATTCCCTCCCTGCCCAGAGGGAACTGCAACCCTGGGTTCAGTGGTTACTGATCCCTGCATGCCTATCTTATGTTACATGTGTACATAACTTTAAACAATATGTAGAACTAACTGGTTTGCTTGTTTTTGTTTTTTTTCAGTAAATGTTTTTGGTTTTTTTATGTAAATGTATAACACAACACGGAACCTTCACTCAATAGTGTGTTTCTGAGATTTACCCATGTAGCTACTTGCAGCTCTAGTTCATTTATTTTTCTGGCTGTATAGTATTCCATTGTACGACTTCTTGCTCACCTTGCTTTCCTGGAAATTCCTCTCCCATGTTCCTTTTCCTTTATAAAGCCAGTAGATATTCAGTGTACCCTATTCATTTCTACTGCCATAATTCCAGAGCGTTTCAAGAGAGGAAATGCCTTCTCCATTGTTAACCTTTCAAAATACTGTTCAGTGCATGTTGGTTTTGCTGCTATTACATTACCCTTTTGCTTTATCTCCTTTTATCTTCTCCTCATTCTTTCTAACTTTACATACAGACATAGAAATGAGATGGAAACTGTTTTTTCTAGAAGCCCTGACTCTTGTCCCTGTTCATTTGTGTGCAGTTCAGTATTTATCTACCAGAAGGGCTGTGAAGTTCTCAGTCTGGCTCATACTTGACTCCTTCTTCAGAAACACTAGTTCCCGGCCCCTGAGCTCGTGACTTGCTGCCACCAGCCACAAAGCTATGAAATGAATGAAATTTGTCACCAGGAACACAAGTATCCCCCCCCCCCCCCCCCCGATTTTTGGATTTTTTGTCTCATTCTAAATCAAAAGTTTTGCTTTTTCTCACAAATGAAAGTGTCTTAGTTTCTATCAGAGAATTTCAGACTTCTGAAAATGGGAGTAGGGGGTCAGTGGGGTGAGGGCTGGCCACACTGTTTCCTGAAAAGTGCGCTGGAATCAGAGAAAGCCAACTCCCCTTCAGCTTTGTTACATGCCAGCTCTAAGAGCATGGCAAGTTACTTACCCTCTCAGCCTGCATCTCCTCACTTACAAAATCACCTTCTTGGGGCCAGTCCCTTGGCCTAGTGGTTAAGTTCACCACGCTCTGCTTCAGTGGCCCAGGGTTCATGGGTTCAGTTCCCAGGCGCTGACCTACACTGCTCATCAGCAGCCATGCTGTGGCAGCAGCCCAAATGCAAAATAGAGGAAGCCTCGCACAGATGTTAACTCAGGGCAAATCTTCCTCAGCAAATAAATAAATAGAAAGTCACCTTGCTTTCAGGATCTTGAGGGATTAAACATATATATACTGAAAGCAGGCTCCTAGAGTGGAGCAGATACTAAAGCCTGTTCATTTGCACATTGCCTTTCTTCCCCAATTGTTCTCCCAGGAGCTCTGCTCACACACAGATAAGACCTGACCACCTCCCACTCAAGCATGCAGAGGGGCTGGGAGGCAAGCATGATTGCATCCTAGCACCTGTCTTCCGAAGGGACCACCCCAGTTTCTTAAAAGTTGAGTTGAAGAATTTACTAAAAACTAAATGTAGGTTAATGCGCTGTACAGACTTAGTTTCCTTAGAAATATCCTACATAATGCCTCCTGCCAGAGATGACATAGAAAATAACCACTCCAATGCCAAGCTCCTGAAGTCATCTATTTGTAGATGCTCAGACTTGAGACTTCAGGGTACGTCCCCCCAGCCACCTTTCCCTAAACAGCTTCAGACTCCCTGGAGAACCACAGTGTCCCGTCCTCCAGTCCTAATCCCATGTGGCTCTTCGTCAAAGATCTGGACACGTGTCCATTTCCTCGATGTCTCTGGTAGCCTGGATCAGCACTCCAGCTCCTCTCTCAGGTTTACAGCAGCGCAAGTGCTTGCTCCCCCGTCCAGGGACCAGAGCTGCATTTCTCCAGAAGACTATTTGAGAAATTTTATATATATATTAATCGGAATGTTTTCAATTATAAGTGAAGGAAACTCCAATCAGTCCAGGGGGAGACAGAATGGGCTGGGTCTCTACTGAGTTCTGTGATCTGAATACCAAATGGATGCTGGGACAGATGTGGTTGGATCCAGGGTCTCAACCATGTCATCAGAGCACACCCCCCACCCCCACCGTGTGTGTGTGTATCCGTGTGTGTGTGTGTGTGTGTGTCTAATTTAGCTTTGCTCCCCTTTGTCCATTGTCCACATTCTTTCCTATCATAGGCAGGAATTGGGAAAGTGGTTCTTGTCAGCTCAAGTGCCTTTCCTTTCAGTTCATAATCCTACAGAAACTAAAAGGTGCCTTGCCTTATAACCTGAATGGGCTTTGCATTTTAACACAAATGCAAGATCTTGTGACAGACCATCCCACCAGAACCCGGGGGATTAGGTAAAGGGGGATGTAGAACAGAAGGAAGGGCACGGGGAGGATGGAAAGCCCCAGCCATCCTGGTGTCCAAGAGTCTTTTGGATTCTATATTCTGAAAACCATCAGCGGCAGGAAGAAGCAGCAGCATAAGCAGCCATCTGAAACATGGGGCAGTGAGAGCTCACGGGCCCCTTCCCTCACTACCTGCAGGGACAGAAGACGTGATTAGTGTCCCCATGGTTTCCTGATCATCCCCCTTCCAGGATGTCTGGAAAGATCTTGCTCCCTGCTGCCTTGACTGCGCTGTGGTCACATGGTCTGCTTTCAGCAATGAAATGGGAGTACAAGTGATGCGGCTCACTCACAGGTGGGAGCACTTACGTGTCAGTGTATGCTTTTGCACATGTTCTTCCTCTGCAGCCACAATCATGAAGGAATTCTTACATGAGAAGGATGAGCCAAGAGATCAAAGTGGCCTGAAAGGAGAGGCTGGTGCAAGGAGAGTAGTGCCCTGGATCATTTTCTAGATCACAGTGGGATTTGGAGTGAGAAATAAACCTTTGGTCTCAAGCCACTGAGATTTGGAGGTTGTTACTACAGCATTGTCTAGCCTATCCCACCCTACGCTAACACAAGTGGGTGTTGAAAAATGGGTAGTTCTATCTTTTCAGTGAACTCAAGGAATTTGAACATTTCACTTAACTCCTCTGAACATAAATTCATTTTTGCAAACAGCCTAAGATCATTGCAGAGAAGAACATTAGCTAACTATTAGCAGAAATGATGGTCTGAAATAATGTCCAGGGTGTCAGAGACCAGCTGGATGCCCACTAGCACCGTTTACTCATCCTCGCACTCAAGAAAACTACATTTCCCAGCCTGCCTTGCAGTGGGATTCAGATCATGTGACTAAGTCCTGGCTGATGGAATGTGGGCAGAATAGTACCCTTGCCTTCCAGGCTGGTCTTAAAATGTCCCACGTAAGATCTTCCTTGCTTTCCCCTCTCTCATTTTCGAGGCTTCGAGCAAAGGACTCAATAATGATGGAGCATAAAGTGACAGGAACTCAATTCCTGAGTTGTCATTTAAGGAGAAACCTAGAGGATTGCTGTTCTTGAAAATCACCTGACCCAGAGAGCATAACCTCATCTCCCTAGATAATACGCCGAGTAAGAACTATGTCAAGGCTGACCGTGGAGAAGGTCGGCTGGGATGTTCCATGATCGAAAGGGGAGCTTGGGGCCACCCACAGAGGCTCAGGGCCTGATACTCTGGATGAATGTTTCAAACTTCTGGCTTTTACTTAATTGATGACGACTAAACTCAACTGAGTGGATAATAACTTTGAGCAAGCCACTCTAAATGGAGCATCTTCACAAACTACTCCCAAATTCATTTTTTGCTTTGTTTTTGAGGAGCACCTCTGTTCATCTGGTCTGTGCTCAGAGGACTGTCCAGAGTGTCATCTCACCTGGGGAGGTTCTTTCCATGACCCACACTGAGCCAGGGCCGGCAGAGAGGCTGTGGGCCCTTCTCTCCTCGCCCCTCCTCAGCCCCTGTCCAACATTCACATTTCTCTTTTTTTCTCCCGTTGTGCCTGGGCACAATAATGAACAATTATAATAATAAATATTAAAAAATATTTTAAAAGGCCTTTGATCATGTTCTAGATTTACGCTTAAATACCCTTGGAGAGAGAATACCTGTTACGAAGAAAAGTTTAAAAAGTTAATTAGTCTTTCGAAATTCAAACCTAAGACATGCTAGAAATGCTCCATCAGAAATTCCAAACTCGTGTCCAAATTCAAAACCCTTAAGTCCAATACGTCATGAGATAGTCTAAATAGGACTTGCCTTTAGCTTAGTACATGCCAGGCACTGTGTCAAGTGCCCTACGTGGTGGACGGACATTATTAACCCCAATGGAATTCCTTCCCAAGGGCTCAGTCAGCCCTTGAATCTTAGCTTGGGTTCAGAGTCGGTTGTCCTGATTTTACATCCTTCAGAGGCTGATGAAATCCACCAAGACCAGGAAAGCTTCCCTCCTTCCATGAATTGACCCCAGTTACAGCAGCAAAGGGTGTGCCAGCATCCAGGTAACGCACGATGCTGAGAGGGAGGGAGGGAGTCAAAGAATGAATGAAACATACAAGCAACCAGAAGTGCTTAAATCCACGATTATTGTATTTCTGCTGGGGTAGAACTCAAGAACAATGAAGCATGCCTCTCATCAGGCTTATTGTAAAGTAAGTAATTTAGTAAACACAAAACAAAGCTGCTGAAAGATGTCTTTAAAGCAGTTTGCCTCATGGAGCATGAAGGGTGATTTGGGTGCAAACATAAGGACCATTATCATGGAGCAATTATAGATGTTAAGCGACCTCAGAAAGGCTCTAAGTTCACAGTGGACCTTGTCCAAGAAGCTCTAGGTGTGGGAGGGGTGCAGTCTATTCTTTATGTCAACAATGGCTCTTTTGCCCTCTTACACACTAAAAAAAGAAGGAAATACTTGTAGGACTACTTCTCACAACTGTGGGGGAAATGCGTCTGCGTTCCTGTACTTGCAATTGTGGGGTTATCATAATGGACAATAAAGCGGTACCCTGCAGCTGTCCCGGGGGTTGAGGAAGCAGTGTCCAGACTCCCATCGCGGGAGAGACCCAGTTAAGACCTAAGAACACCGACGCCTAATGAGAGTAGACCTGGGTATCGTGCTGGGCACTGTGCAAAGTGCTCTCCAGCAGGACCGCATTGTCCTCTCGACCACCCCCCAGGGCAAGCCCTCTGATAACCCCTCTACAGAGGAGGAAGCGGTTTGCCGCTGACCAAGCTCTCACAGCTGCCAAGCGGCAAAGCCGGCATATGAGCCCACGTCGTTTGGCTCTTGAGCCCCAACACACAGCCACAGGCCTGTGCTGCTGGGACCCAGGCCAGGGCCAGCACCACTGCCACTCCCTCAAGGTGTCCAAACAGCCTGTCCACGGCCCAGCTCGGCCTCAGCCCTTTTCATTTGTGAGCCGCGTGGGGAGATTAGGGTCGCCGCTGAGTAGGAAATGACAGCAACCCAATATCGGGTCAGGAGTTAACAGGCTGTGGTGACCACAGGGCCCCATGCCACCACTCTTGGCTGCTTCTCATTTTGGCTGCTGCTGTGAAAGGTGGTCTTTGCGATGCTGCCAGGGGAGCCACTTCAAGTGCTCAGAGCATCTTTTGCTTTTTCAGCCCCTTTTTCAGGGGCGGAAAGGAGAGGCAGCCCTCAGCCAGCAGGGCTGGGTGCCAGTGACCAGACGGGATGCTCTACAGTACGTCTACGTGCTCCTTAGTGGGTCCCCTGGGGGATGGAGCCCAGTTACCATGAGGTCAGGCCACTCAACAGTGCCCACCGTGTGGCTTTTCCTCGTCCCCACTTTACTCTCCTCACTTCTTACCCCTGCTTCCTGGGGTCGCTTAACAAGCCCCTCCACCCAAGGCCTTGTCTCAGGCTCTGCTTCGGAGGAAACCAAACTAAGAAGGAAGGTACTCAGGGTGCAGCCCTCCACCACAGTGACAGCAGTGGAGGGATAACAAGGATGCACTCCTAGGCTCTCCCTGTGCTCCTCCATCCACACCATCACCCCATGACCCCCGTGACCGTTCTGGACATGTTGCAGTCAGTTCTCTAGAAGTAGATGCTGCGATGGAGTTTGGAGGACGGGATGTGGATTAGGGGTGGGCACTGTGAAAGGACTGAGGACTAAGAGAAGTCAAATGTGAGTCAGCCCTCGCAAAGGCTCAGCTACCGGCAAGCTGTGGGCAAACACAGCCCTGCATGGGCCTGTGCTGGGCCTTTATTCCCCAGCCTCGCTGACTCACTCGGAGGGCGTGGCCCTGCACAGGGGATCTCTGCCTGCCGCTGGGCAGCAAGTTCTTCCCTGAGTGGGGACATAGTGGCCCATCCTTGCACCTGCCACAGTGCAGGATGGTACTGTCTATACCCCAGTGTGCAGGGTGAGCCTCTCAAGGACACTGACCTCAAGCTGTTTGGTCTTCAATAACCGACACATTGCCTGGCACAAGTGGCTAACCAATAGCTGTTAAATGATTTAATATTAAATATCAATGATTGAAGAAGCTTCTAGTACAGCCTTCATTTTATAGGAAGAAGGAGCCGGAGCCCAGAGTGGTTAAGTGACCTGCCCAAGGTCACACAGCCGGGAAGGGGCAGAATGCTTCTACTGCACAGCTTTGCTGTGAGGTCCCTCAGTCCTTGTGCTGCTCTCAGAGGCCTGGAGCAGCAACATGGTACGTTTTCTCATTTTGATTCTCCTCTGGATGCGCACCGCTGGGCAGATTTCCAGCCATGTTGAAAACAATAATGAAGAACAAATACAGAACCATTAAGCACCTATGGGCCTCAGGGCTGGAAGGACACAATGACAATGCTCTGTACCCAGGAAGGAGGGGAGAGGCCGAGTCGTCTCCTGTCACCACGTGCATTGGATGGAACCAATCCCCATATTTCTTGAAAGGTGATCCCAAACTCTAAAAAAGACTGTTCTAGATCAAATCTACGTGCTTGTATCTAGTCTTGCCTCTGGGCTGATAAAATGACAAACTTTCCATGCCACTCTCCCAACTCTGGCGAGTCCCCTTTAAAGGAGGGCTGATCCTTTCGGACAAAACTACAGCAAGGCTAGGGATGCCCAAGGATCACGAAGGGCAGCGTGTTTACCCAGCCAGAGTGCTCCAGTGTGGGGCAGCGTGCCAAGGCACAGGGATGTGTTCTCACGGTGTCCTGATCGTTCAGCGCTAAAAGCCGTGCTCTGACAGAGACTCAGTCTCACAAATTCTGCCAGAGTCCAAACCCAGACGCTGCCTTATCAAGCCACCAGCTGCCATTCCAGGGGAATCTGACGATTATTTCCTAAGTTTGGCTATCTGCAGGATGTAAGAAGAATGGAAGGAAGCTGCACTTATAATTAGCAGTGTGATGATTTCAGAGTGCTCTCTGAATGGAGCTTGAATATTTGTGCTGTGCTACAATGTTGTGACTGGGCACTTGATGATTACAGCCATTTGCACGGAGCCAGGCACCTATTCCTGTTAGGGAAGCAAAATACGTACCCTGTATGGCTTGCTCATCAAGTTGAGCCAAGCTCCCATGACAGGCAGGCAGGAAAGCCCGCAAGTGAATGGCATGGGAGGGCACTTGGCATATTTACAACACTCACATCTCAGGTCCCTCATTATTCATGCATTTGTTACTCTGTGCCACCAGTCAAACTCCATTTCCTTGAAATATTTGTGAATCTGAGCAAGAAAACAAGCTGGAGCCCAGTGGGTTCCTTGCCTTCTCCGGAAAGCAGCCCCAAGAAAAGTTGGAAGCCCCTTCCATCCCAGTGTGAAGAGGCACGCGGAGCACGCTTGTCTGCATTCTCCACACACTGGCCCTACAGAGGGCAGGATTTGGAAACAAGACTGCTAGGGTCAAGCGGAACAGGACGCAGCGAGGCCACAGAGTCCCCACCCCTCCTCTGTCTGCCTCGTCCCTGGTGCGCAGGGCTCTTGGGGACTGTTTTTCATTTTGCCCTTTGGTGGAGCTTTCAGACAGTCGTTGGGTGTGGGATCCACTAGGGCTGGGCAGGTGGACACTGGCTGTGAGAACGTCATTCCGGTGACGCGTTGATCTAGGTCTGTAAAGGGAGGCCCTGAGGATGGCAAGTCAACAGGCGCTGACGCACAAATGCAGGCCGGCCTTCTCCCTCCATCTGGGGGACGCCAGGAAACGTGCAGCTTGGTCAGAGAGCCTGAGAACCTCATTATCCTAAGGGCGGAGTGAGACAAAAAGGGGAGGGGGCCAAGAGGATTCTTGCCAGCGAAGAACCATCCTCCTTCTCAGGGAGAGTTGAATTCACTGCAGAGTTAAAAGCTGAGGTCAGGCTGACGCCTACGCGGCTGCTTTCCCACCTGTGCCCAGGCAGCGGGGCTGCCCTCCACTCGGGGCCTCACTCGTCCTGTTAATGACATGTGTCACACTGATGACTTTCTCCATGTAATTTGTTCCCTGGCATATTCTGCAAAGGATTCAATTAAAACTGAAGTGGAGATCAGAAGGCCTGGGCAGACAGGTATCTACATGCCAGATTCTCCCGAGCAGGGGAAAAGCAGCAAACTCCACACTGTGCCACCCCAGAAATGCGGGCTGTTGATGGCCAGCCCCACCTGGGGACCACTGCCAGGACAACCTCTAGCAGGGCACAGCAATCAACCTCAGAAAACCGACCCGGCGCTGACTCTGGTGGGAGTGAATCCTGAGAAGAGAGAAAGTAATCAACTTCAGGAAAAGATGTCATTTTCTCCCAGCAGCTGACGGGAGGTGGGGGGGTGGAACTCATAAAAGCCGGCACAGCCAGATACGCCACCGGCGTTTTGAACAAACATCTTATGGGTTGTTTAAATTAGAGACAGTCAGAGATAAAGACGTATTTCATCCAGCTGTTTGCTCAGGACTTAGCTCTAATTCTATCTCAAACGTTGTTCATTGTTTAAAGTCTTTATATTCAGAAGTTGTTCCCAAGCATATCTGCAGGGGAAGAAGCAGAATGCTGATAGCATTTGTGAGCCCTGTTGGCCGGGCTGGGTCTCAGGAAAAAGAATGAGATAAACGCCTGAGTGGGAGGGCTCCCTTTCAGTGACCGGATGCTGTGCAGAGCTGAGACCTCGAGCGACACCGCAGCTCCAGGCTGCCCCAAGGTCCCACAGAGCAGAGGGACTAGAGCAGCTGGAGCCACTGAGGCCTTTTCCGGAGCCAGGTCCTGGCCCTGAGGCCAGGTGGGGAAAGAGGAAGAGGAGTGGCTTCCCGTCTGTGTGCGTCTCTCCCAAAGTAGGGCCCACTGGCCCAGGCAGGAAAAAGATGGCCTTTTCTGATAGGAATGCTGTTTTATTGTTTGGAACAATAGATTGGGGTCTTGGTAAAGACATTATTTGAACTCAACTGTTTTGTGGCGTTATGAAAAAGATTATTATGTGATCTCGATCTGATTAGTGTGGGACTGAGCTAAATGATGGATGAAGCAATTGCTTTCCTGCAAGACCAAAATTACAACAAGGTTGGATTTAACCTTGGCAGATATTCACTGGGATTTCTGAAACAGCTAAGGGCAAGGTGCAAAATAATATATTAAGAAGAGAGGGATAAAATATATTTGTGGTCGAACTCCATCCCTACACGTCCAAGAAAAGGCTCATGTAGGAAGTTCTTGAGTGGCCTGTGAGTGGCCTGCTGAGGAAGGTCAAAAGAAATGAGTAGGCAGATGCGGAAGTAAGAATGAGGAGCTGCAAGGAGCCCCGGAATGGAGCCATTCTTTTATTTTTCCAGATGAGCACACAGGTATGCAGTGTCTTGCTCCGAGGCCTCCTACCGTATCTGGCCACGACCAGGTCCAGGCCCAGCTCTCCTGACTCCCAGTATAGAGCTTGTGGAGAAGAAGATCAAGCAACGGGGGCTGCTGGCAGCTGCCTCTGTTCCCAAGATGGTGCCTGGTGGGTGAGGGCAAGCTTGGTGAGAGGGAGAGAGAGAGAGAGAATGGACTGGTAGTCAAATTGAAGAGATGAAGACAAAGTCAAATGCAAGCATGTAGAGAGTGAGGAACAAAGTCAGGAGAGGTCAGAGAGGGTGTGGGGCTGGGGGAAAGGGGCTGGCAGCATGGTGGTTCGTGGTGGGTGACCGAGGCTATAGTAATAAGGCCTAGATTCTCCCTTGCCACGCTATAACCATGGTGAGGCCACTGTACCCCATCATAAAATAGCATCATTTAACCTCTTTTTGAAAGTCTATTGGAGATGAGAAGCAAATCTAGTTGTTCAAGTGAAAAACAACTACTCTACTCTTCCTAAGTATAAATCCCCCACGTGTCTGGAGGGGCACCCTCTGGAGCCCAGGAACCCATCTCTGAGGTGGAGAATGACTAGGAAAGGCTGGAGATTATTATTCCTCCAGGAAAAAAACCCCAGAAGTTCTATTGAACTTCTGTTGCTCAACAGAAGCCTGCTGAATCTGTTTACGCACAAAGAATATTCATGGTCGAATATTCATGATGGACAAATGCTAGTTGAGATGGTGCATGACATCAGTCTCCAATAATGACAAAACTCTGAGTGGGAGGTCTCAGACTCACATACTCCAGGGTCCGGGCAGAAACTTAATAAGTAGAAAACAGGATTATTTCATAAGGAGTCTATTTTGGTTATCAATTGCTGCACAACAACCATGCTCACAGGTAAAGTCTTAAAACAACAATTATCTCTATGCCTCCATGGGTTGACTTGGCTCAAGAGGGACCTAGCCCCAAAAGTGCCAGAATGTTCCTTCCGCATTTTATTGGTCAAACAAATCACTAAGGTCAGCCCAGGTTCAAGTATAGTGTATTTGTTTCTTATTCTCTATGTTCTTGCATCTGACTTTCTTGTCGTTATCTCCAATTTTCCATTTTGAATTTGACCGCCGATTCAGTTTCTCTCTCTCTCCAGCCTTGCATTCACCCGCCAGGCGCCACGCTAGACACAGAGCCAGCTTCCGGGCCTCGCTGTTACTCAGCATGCTTGTGCTCCTCTATGAGCACTGTAGTGGGAGTCAGAAGAGATGGGTCTGGGACTTGGTGGTGCTGCAGATAACCTGGGTGGCCTCCGACCGAGACATCACACCCAGGTTTCCTCATCTGCAAACTGTACCTGTTGTTGAAGGGTGACCCGCCACGTTACAGAAGAGCACGTGGGTCAGGAGACGCCACAGCCACCCTTGGACGAACAACCCACCGCAGTGTCTTAAACTTTCCAAAGGGTTCACTTCGCTTTGCGTATGAATCGCACAGAAGCATCCTTTACAAATAATGACCGTACTCTCTCCTATTTTTGTTGAAAACACACCCCTCCCAGGTCTGGTTCTCACTGTCCTTCTTTTGGTAGAGACACAGTACAGTCCATATTCCGCTTTCCCTCCAGCACAGCTGTGAAAACAATGACAGAGCGAGCATGATGACAGAGGGCAACCATGCGATGGCAGGGAGATTCCAGGGAGCGGCAGGGACTGCGGCAAGGGGAGCATGCCTGCCCGTCTAGCGCTGAGTGCCTGTCACTCAGCTGCCACTGATTTTTATCACCTGAGAAAGACTGTTGATCATGTTGCCTATAATTTACTTTAAAATACTTCAGCGCCTTTCATGTGATACATCTGTGTACACAATTTAGTTTAATCTATGCACTGGGTGCAGTCAGTTAACATTTGAAGTACCCTTCAAATTAGAAATTCACACTCCAGGGGTGGTTAGTTACCATTTGAAAGACCCTAATCAAAGGTCTACAACCCAGAGAGAAACACTTCAAATACTGCTCTGCGAATCTGCACTGAGAAACGGTTCAATAACACCCCTCTGAGGGGTGACTTGGCCCCTGGGTTGCCAGTTTGCACTGCTGGGCAAGCATAGTCACAAACAGCGCACTACCCTGGGCTCTGCACCTCCAGGACCCCATCAGCCCCACTGAAATCAGGGAGCCCATTTGAATGATCAGATCCCCTAGGTCACACCTGGCCTACAAAAGATAACAACCGCAGAGCTCTCCGAAGATGCAGGCACTCCCCTCCTCTATGCGTTTCTCTATGCCTGAGTGAAGGGAGTGTCCTCCCGACCTGCTTATGGTAGTTGTGAGGTGGGCGCATGTGCAGGTCACACATGATAAATCCAGTTCCCAATTCCTGTCTCCCTAAGTCCTGGGAACCCCTCCTCTACATTAGGCCGGGAGTACTCTGGCATCTCAGCTTTATTAAACGCAGGCCACTTTTGAGGCCCAATTTCAGTTAACCAAACAAGCCCATTGGTAGAGCCACTTGCAATGGCAGAAGCTGACACATGAAATCTGAAACCAATAACTGCACCAATATCAATGAATTTGGTCCTACCCACAATTCTAGTCCTCCTTCCCTAGTCTATCACCCTTGAATCCACCCCCACACATGTTCTCCGGGTTTCTATGGATATATATTAGGAAAGTCTTATAGTCCTTTGGTGTACAACCTATTTCTTCCTGGGCCATAGCACATGTCTGTGCCTCTGGGGCACGCTGAGATTGGAGCCCAGTGCTGAGCTGAGTGACAAAATGGGTTGGTTATGGAGGGTCTTGAGGAGAATAGACATCCCCTTTCAAGGCATGTGCCCCACTGGGGAATGGTTATCACAGGATTTTCAAGAAAACAAGTCTAGTCTCCCAGGACCTGGAAGGAAGCCATTTCTGCTGGTAACTGAGACGTGGATGTCGGTTTCACGTGACAATCCGTCTAACCAGATGTGCTCATTCTGAGTTTCAGGAGCCTATTTTTCCCCATTGCCCTGACTTTTACATGAGAAACTTGGTGAGATTGTGATTCCAACTGTTGAACTTCAGCAATCATTGCAAGTAAATTTTGTGTTTAATTTTTAGCAACGTGAGCCCTACAGCAACAAGAAATAAGAGATTCTGTTCTGTCATGAAAGCTCCTAGTTCTCAGACTGTGACTTGAACTGAGAGTTAAAGGACCTTTATTTTCATTTCTTTCTGTACTTGCTTCAAGTGTGCTCAGCAGGATCTGCCCCACACCTCGGACCTTGTAGGAATTACTGTCACCATGATGGCCCAGTACAGCAGCCACTTGTGCTCCCAAGTGCATGCGTCAGTGGTGCTTCACCACAGGGAATAGCCTGATTGGCTGTGACGCCGCTCGAGCCCCGGTGTACTGGCATCCCCTCTCCTGTTGTTACTGAGCTCAGCGCTGTGCTCACACCAAAGGGCACAACCAAACCAATCCCCAAATCCCACCTTTCGCAAATCTGTCTTCTGGGACCACTCTCAATATCAATTGTGTATCAGTCAGGGACCAATCAGGAGAGAGAGAACACGTAGTAATTTGCATGGGAAAGTTTAATACAAAGAATGAATCACAGCTGATTGTAATAACGAGAAATTGTCTGGTGAGAGTTAAGGAGAAGTATAAAGAGTCACAGGATTGCAAATGGAAGATGCAGCCCTGTCCCCAAGGCTAAGCGCAAGCACCCAAGGAAGAGATGTACCCCTTCAGCTCCCAGCTGGAGTTCCAAACCTCCTTGGTGCAGACATGGCCATGGTTCACTTGACGCCAGAGAAATCAGTTGCTGTAGTGCTATGCAGGTGGAACTTGCCAGAATTCTGCCTTCTAGAGTATTGAAGGAAGCTGTCCATGAGGAGGTGCTGTGCCTTTACTACAAGGCCACAAGGAGATTTTAGAAGTCTCCGTGGTGGTGCTCACCTGCAATGCTGCTCAAAGGGGTGGTGGGTGAAGCTCGGGCCACTGGGCATTGCTGGCCACCATTTGCTGACGGCCCCATGGGCGGGAGAAACCACATGTGCAAACTCCTGGAGAGGAGCACTCTAGAATGAAGAAGAGAAACTCCTTCCTCCTCCAGTGTTCCTGCAGCATCCTCCACTGCATTCCGGCTGATTAAGGAGAAATAGTCGCAGGGCTCATCTGTGTTATAGCAGAGCAGGCAATGAAGGGTGGACTTTGGGATGAGATGCACTAAACTGAGAAATGGAACAGCTGCTTTCACGCTTACAAGTGTCCTAGTTTAGACAGCACATTATATAGCTACCCTGATCATAAGCATTATCAGAAATAATTTCTTAGAGAAGTAATGAGTAAATTTTATTCATGCACTTGCACCATTGCGTGAATGGGGTTTGAGAATCTTGCACACCCCTTAGCCCAACATTACCTACCAAGGGGAGCAGCTCCCTTGGTCTTGAGCTCTGTTTGGTCCTTTGCCTCCTAATTTCTTGGAAGAAGTTATTGCCTAATCTCACCAGATGGGGAGTTGAATCCACTATTAGAATACTGTCTCATTTTTGTCTCAAGGTGAATCTTTCATATACATTGCTTCATAGAGTCTGTAGAGACAAGAGTGGGGACGTCACTCTTTTATAAAGGATTTATAAAACAGGTACTCTCACTAATAAATGTTTACATTTTATGGCTTAGTTCTGCTTGCCATAGGGCCCGGTGTCACCAGATCTTCCAGTTTTTAAAGAAATACCACAAATCTGGGTTTTTGTGGAAATCTCTGAATTAATAAATGTTGACAAGCGAATTTGGCCCATGTTGTTGGCCAAGTAAAAATCCGCATCTGTGTGACCTTGGGCAGTTACTTAACCTCTCTGTGCCTTCATTTGCTTATTCATCAAATGAGGATAATAATAATAATACTTCATTGGGCTGTTAGGGGCTAAAATGGGTATATAGTTAATGTTTAATAGGGACTGGATGCATAATAAGCACTATATGTGTTGGCAACTAAAAAATTAATAAGTAAATTTCTGCCATCCATATGTCCGGGGTCTGCTCGCTTTCTGCTTCTCCTTCCCAGTTTTCATGTTGCCCATTGCGCTGGTCTATTAGCCTCAGCTGGCTAATTTATGGAGGGAGCATAAGCAAGACTTGCAATAAAAAGTACACTGGAGGAAGTGAGTACCAATGAGCTGGAAAGTGTACACACTGGAAGGTGTCTTCAGAACCCAGGTTTCTCCAAACGATGCCTTCGCCTCCCATCTGTCGTTCTGCTCTCACTGGGCTAAAGGCGACACGCTGCTGCCAGACCCTGACCCTCGGAGCTAATTCAGTCCAGCTCTGGGCACGGGGCGGGTGCTCAGCAAGAGTGTTGACTTCTCTGGACACAGTAAACACATATGCTCACGTGAGCTCAAATGCCAGATGCCTCGTCTAGAAGCCATCTTTCCCTGGTAGAAGTGTTGACCCAACACTTTGGCATTTAAAGCACCAGAAATCAACCTTGTGAGTTCTATTTGAGCCTCGCCCGCTGGTTACAATCTTGAAACTCTAATCAAGGCTTTTAATCTTTCCTCCATGGCGCTCGGAGAGCAGGTAGGTCTGAACCTCCAGCACAGGCAGAGGACTGTGGCTTCTGTAGGAGGCCTCTCCTTTTCCTCACATCTTTTGTCTCTGAGAATTGAAGACGGGGAGGGACGGGGGGAAGAAAGAGAAGTAGCTTGCTTGCTACCAGGTGGTTGGGTCTTGGTGAAGGAAGGAGTCGTTAGGGAGGCGGGACGTCGCCGAGCAAGGCTTTCGGCTCACGAGAAGGTGTACAGTCAGCGAGACTCCTCATCGGCTCCTAGGGTAGCCATGCACTTAGGGTAGCAGCTCCGTCCCGGGGTGGCCTTCTCATAGCCTTTGCACGCTCAGATGGGTGTAGTTGTGATGTGGCAACGGCAGCCGGAAGACTGGACCCGAGAATACTCACAAAACACAACTGGCTCTCCATTGCCAGGCCCTCAGAGGAAAGCAAAAATCTCCCTCAAGAGAAGGAATCCCTGAACTTCAGTCAGTCCTATGCATTGTTAATAACACAAATGCAGTGGGACTCTGATGCTCACTGCGAAACATTCCCAGGAGGAGATATTCACAAGATCACATTTTAACTCAGTTTCGGCTCTGCGAAGCATAGCTTGTTGATCCACAGGCTGGATGTCAAAGTCAGTCTGCCTGGGCTTGCTTTCTGATTCTACCATTTTCTAATTCTTGAATAAACTTCACCCTCCCTTCCCTGGTTCCCTGATCTTTGGAATGAGGCGATAACTAATGCCTCCTCCACAGAGTTCTGGTGACAATTAAGTGAAATAACAAAGGGAAGCTTAGGACACTGCCTGGCATTCAGCAAGTGCTCAATAAGTGTTGTCTATCGCTGTTTTTGCTGCTACTGCTCCAACTGCATTGTAACCTATTTTCTATTTGAGTAAGATGAGCCACAGTTTTGTATAAAGCACAAAACTGTGGGTCTACGTGGATGTTTTGACAGCAAAATATAGAGCTTAAAATAAAATAAGGGAAAATAGAGGAAAGGAAACCATAATATAGTTGAAAACCATTGAACTGGATGTAGGAAGACTCACACATGTTTTTATCCAGGAAACACGTATATGCTGAGTAGGTGCTTGAAGCTGTGCTCCATGCTGAGGGTTAAACCATGAACAAAGTACAGCATCTGCTCCCCTCAAGGAGCTTGTCACCTCGTACCGGGTACTCACCGGGAAAGGGCCGTGACAGCACAACATGACTCTGCTAGCGTGTGGGGTGCAGCATGAGGTGCTAGCTTGTGAACAAAGACGCCTGTGGTCCTTTCAGGCTAGGGGGTCAGCTGCGGCGGAAAGGGTTTTAGAAAAGCCCTCCCACGTGGGGGGTGCCTCCCTCTATGCACAGCCCCCTCGATCCGCCTTATCTCTGGTTCACGAACACCATGTGAGCATCTCATGATGGGATACGAGAGGGGTATTTTGCCCAATCTTTGAGGAGAAAGAGCTTCTTGAAAGTGGCGTCTAAACCAAGAACTGAAGGCTGAGTTAGAACCAGCTGTAGAGAGGGGAAGATTGCTCTGGGTAGGAAGAGAAACATATGCAAAGGACCAATTAGAGGCAGCGGTGGTTTGGGGAAATGCAAGTAATTCAGGATGGCCAGGGCCTTGGAGCTGCCAGGGGTAGGGAGAGGAGTCAGACCACAAAGGTGCTTCTAAGTCATCTTATAGAGACTGACCCTTTTCTGAAGGAGACAGGGAGTCAGTGAAGGTGGTATGACATCTAAATGTCATTCTGTACACTAGGAGAATGGGTCGGATGGGCCAGACTGGAGTCTTGTTGCAGTAATCTGGGTTAGAACGGTAGCCTGAGACAAGGTGACAGCAACTGGAATAGAGAACAGCAGGACAGAGAGGATATTTATAAATCAGATTCACAATGACATAGTGATTTAATGGATATGGCCCTGGGGCAAGGAAAACAAAGGTGGTAAGGTGAACATGCGCGTGTCGGGTTTGGGCAGCTGAGCAGATGAGCAAACGGTTTTCTTAAATGAAGAAAAAGAAAGAACAGATTGGGAGGGAAACAATATGGGATGGATTTTGAGAATGTTTTGCTAAAGGTGCTTATGGACTTCAGTAGAGATGCGCCATAGGCCATTAGATATATGGCTCTGAAGTGCAGGAAAGAGTTCTGGCTGAGAAATTACACACACACACATATATGCACGCACGTGTGCTTCTTGGCTCTGTTCCCATGACACTGTGGAATGTTGTCAGAGGCGTGAGGGTCAGCCAGTTGACCACCTCTTCTGAGTGATGAACATGGTCCAAAGGATTGGGTCGACCTCTCTCAGGAATCCAGTTTTTGATCCCCGCAGTTAGTAGATCTCTCACCCACAACTAGTCACCATTCTAAGCAGAGGGCTTCCTCTCTGGGCCAAGATGGGGACGCAGCTAGCGCTCTGACAGTGGGTGAACCCCACGCGGGACGGGCCCCCTATCGGTTTTGTCTTTGGTCCTCCTCCCTTGTTCTTGGGGAATGACTATGCAGACACAGCCTGGCTGCTGCAGCAGGTGCCCAGCCCTTTCCTCCATAACCGCAGGCTGGGAGGATCACCCTCCTCAGCCAACATCGAAGCGTGCTAAGCCTTTCAAGGAATGCTCTCTTTGGTGCTTGAAACTCACTCCCACCAAACGCTCCCCAGGGTATTGAGGGGGAAAATAAGCCCTTTGCCATCCACCAGATGTGTTTATTGCAGGGGGGAAAAAGCCTAAGCAAATCTCCCCAAGTGGGCAGAATCTTAACAAGGATAGCAATTCCCTTAACATTCAGATACAGCATTAACTGCATCCATAAACTAAATCTAAAACCAGCAGAAGTAATAATAAAAAGAAGATATTTATGGAGGCAATGTACGAGTGGTAACAGTAAAGAGACTCCCTTGCCCTCGTCAGCCCTGAGCTCTGTGGTCCGGAGGAGCTGGCAGCCTTCCATCCTCATAAACGCCCGGCACTGCCGCGTTCCCAGCACGCAGCCCCTGCTCGTGCACGCCTGCGTTCCTCACCCAGTGGGGAATGCTCAGCGTGCATACGTTGTGTTGGGACAGAAGGTGAAAGAGGTCTTTTGCTTTGGTTCTAAAGCAGAAAGTTTCCCAGTGTTTACGGGAAATTACCATCCTTCTATATGTTTTAAAGTTTTCTTTTAATTAATAAGCAAAAATATCAGAGCCACTACCAAGACTGTCCTTGTGCTGTACATGCAGCCCCCTCTGAACAGCAGAGGCTTAGTGGTGTGGGTGTTGTTGGACGAGTAGTAATACTTTCTAAACAAAACCCTGGATAACAGTGTACAGTGAAGACAACAGAGTGCTGGCAGAAGTGGCAGAGAAATAATAGCAACGCTTTATGTTCAAATTACACCTTTTGTTCTCGATTTCAAAGCCCTGCACATATAAATTAAGTCTCAGATGTTCATCTGAGGTCAGCATCCTCGCCCCATTTCACAGACTGAGCGAGAGGCCCAGGGAGCGACGAGAGCAGCCGCGCCAGCAGTGGAGCTATGAATAGAATCTTTTTTTTCCACCCAGGCCGCTTCCCTCCTTCTGAGTCAGAGTTGGAGCCAGGAAAACCTCAGACTGGAACAGAAGCAAAATCAACTTAGCCTTTCCTCCCTCCCCTCCTTCAGAGGGAGTTGGGGCTCATCCCTGGCCTCTTCGTGTGGAGGGCCTTTGGAAGAAGGCCTTGGAGAAACAGGGCGTCCATCTGCTCCTTGTGAACATTTAATATCTTGGGGAGATTTCCGCAGAGCAAAGTCGAGCCCAGGCCCTGGGCTGGGTGTTCCTCTCTCACAGACGCGCAGGGATTGTGCGCTGTTTGTGTCCCTGGCCGTTCCTCTCCTAGCCCTGAGGAGCCTCGGACGAGAAGCAGATCAGGTAGTTTCTGTGTGTCAGTAGCTTAGAAATGATGAACAGCGGCAGAAACAGGAGATAGGATCCTCATCTCTAATCCTGTACCAGTGCCAGTGCAGTTAGTAATTTGCTCCTTTGGAACTCTGGTTTCAGAGGGGACAGTTTTATCTAAAAAGGATGCAGTGTTTTCCCATCCATTGGGCTGATGAAATCGACTTCCTTTGATGGTAGGATGCCTGCAAATTTGAAAATAGGAAAGTATTTTACTTTGCTGCAATTCACTTTTTGGTTAAATAGTATTCAAAGAGGTAGAGGGATAAAACTCATTTTGTCATTTTCCAGCTGTGAGAAAAAAAAAAGAACGAAAGGTATAGCAAAATATGAAAAATAGTGCAATTTTCCGATGGAGCCCAAATGCTGCTCTTGGCTATCTCCCATTTCCTAAGCAACTCACAAGCAGCCACATCATAAACTCTGAGTCCAAAATAGACTCTGATTTGACACTGTCAATTTGCTAGGAATGTGATGAGAAACAAAAATCATAGCGTCACTCTCAGATAGTAATTATTAGAACACTTGAAGCAACACTCGAAATGCCGTAGAAACGACCTGGAAGGCCCTGCGAGGAGTCTTGGACTGCCGTCCACTGTGGCGTTGGAGGCTGTGTGATCGTCTGCTTTCTCCTCTTTCCTTTTTGTTTTCCAAGCAGAGATGTCAAATGCAGAGCAGCAAAGCAGACAGAAAGTGTTTGGAATTTTCTTTTAGTCCTATCTCCTGCTTCTCTCTCCCCACCCCGTTTTGTCACTTTCCCTCTTACTCTGTAACTTTGCCTCCCCTACTACCTTTCAATCATTTCTATCTTCAGACCCTTGTCTTCTTCCTTGATTTACCAACACGATACCTCTCAGTTCTCTAGACTGACGCTGTTCTGGCTAAAAAAATATATCAATGTCTGCTGGAATGTTTTGATGTTGCTCCCTAAACCCAGCAGAAATTTTCCCCATCTTAGTAGCTATGGAGACGTATGGGGAGAAACACATCCCCAGACTTCTGGCATCTCCAGGAAGGTAACTTCAAGCACAGGTTTCATCTGCAATGAAGTCACAAAAGAACACTATGAATGGCCTTGCCTCCCAAGCTGTGATAATCTGAAGACCAGGGGCAGTGAAAGCAAATCCTCTGGGCACCTTCACGACCAGCACACGCTGGACTCTTAAACAATGCATCCAGAATGAAATGAGTGAACAAATAAATAGAAAGGCCAAGTACTGGGGAGTAATTGAGAATGAAAGCTTCTAAAAGGCAAGCCTACACCTGTTTGAGATTCTTGGTCTCTCTTGAAGGAAGACGTGATACTTTCTTCACGAAGAGCTTCCAAGGAACTGGTGTGCATGTGACGTGCCCGTGGACGAGCAGGGCCTGCTGGAGGTGGCACCAGAACTCGTCAGGACTCTGGGAGAGGAGTTCTCAGACTGTGCCCTGTCTCAGTTTGAGCATCCCAGAAACAATCTCCAGGACAAAGATCCAAGTGCAATTAGCTTACTTGGGATCGCACCCAGGCAGCACCTATAGGACAGCAAGCAAGACAGAAAAGGAAACGTAACCAAGAAAGGGCAAAGTAGTTCCCACAGCAGGTGCCTGGCGCTCCATCGTGCTGTAGAAATCCAGGAACCAGTGTGGAAGTTGCGCTTCCGGATGTCCCACCTGCTGCTATTGGCCAAGGGCTGCTCCCAGGACACATGGATCAATCCCATGGCACTTTGGCTTCTATCACAGGTGGAGAGAGTTCACTCTGGAGGCCCGTGAATGCCTTCATGAAAAAAAAAGTAGATACTGCCAGCTGGAAACCCAGTGCACCAAAGTGCTCAAAGCAGCGGGTATGGGTGGGGCACTGGCGCCCTGCTACAGCCTGCAATGGCCCCTCACGGCTTCTAATTTCTATATTATAATAACACAGTAAATGCAATTTAGAGTCACATGGCTCTTCGGTTAGCAATGATGATAAATGGTGGTCCCAAGCTATAGAGGTGGGGAGTACTAAGGATTTAGAAGATTTAGTAGCCAAGCGGTCCATGGAGGAGAGAACCTCACCTGAGAGGGGCTTTGAGTAACAGTATTCCTATGCAGTATTCCCGTAGGTCCTACAGAAATAGAAGAAGTCATATACAAATTGAATATATATTCTCACACAGCCAGACAAGCAGAGGAGGAGGAGGGGCCTTTCCTGACAGCGGCCCTCCTCCTTAACCCCTCAGCTGGAGTATTCTCCATGCTCCCCAAACACCCTGAGCATCCTCTTTATAAAAGCCAGTCCTTAGCACATGGCCACATTCTTGTGCATGCCTGTTTCCGCAACATACTTTGATCCATCATTTGGTGCATAGTAAGTGTACCCAATAAGTGTTTAATAAGCAAATTAATAAATGAGTGATGAGTCATATCTCTCTAACAAAAAGCCTGATCTTTGACAATTTGGCAGTGACTCACCTGGTGATGTATGATAATTGAGTAGACCAGGGTGATAGGACAGCAACAACTATTAGCATTTGGCTATTATGTCCATCAGTTGTGAGGACTAGCCTGTGAGGGCAGAAGAAAATGTCTACCTCACTCACCAATGAATTTCCAGGACCTTGCAATAAGATTTGTCGGATGAATGAATGAATGAACAACCAAAGGCACGGGATGATGTAGTCGTCAGGAGCATAGATTTGGGAGTTATGTTGCTTGGGTTCAAATCCCAGCGCTGTCCTTTCCCAGCTCCACGGCTTTGAGCAAGTTATTTAAACTCTTCATACTTTAGTGTCCTCTTCCATAAATGGGGTTAATAACAGTGTTTATCCCATAGAGCTGCTGTGAGAATTAAATGACAATGCATTTAAAGCATTTAGAACATTGCTTAATGAATAGTGAGCCTTAAATAAAAGTTTACTGTTACTGTGGAATCTCAGTGTCGTGAACACCAACAAGAATTATTTTTCCAAAAAATGAAAACATGGCAAATGTGGCCATTGTCTTTTTAGTAAATTCTACGTCCCACTTTCATTGTCTGCAGAACTTTGAGATTTCAGAGCATAATCCTAGACAAATGAGTTTCTGAGACCTCAAAAAAATTAGAAAAACACAATCCCTATCAAAAATCCCAGTGACATTGTTTTTCTGTAGAAATAGAAAAATCCATCCTAAAATTCATATGGAATCTCAAGGGACTCCAAATAGCCAAAGCAAACTTGAAAAAGAACAAAGTTGAAGGCCTCGCATTTCCTGATTTTAAACTTATTACAAAGCTACAGTAATCAAAAAGTGTGGTGCTAGCATAAAGATAGACATATGGATCTGTGGAATAGAATAGAAAGCCCAGAAATAAACCCTTACATACAGAGTCAAATGATTTTTGAGGAAGGTGTCATTCAAGGGGGAAGAGCCAGTCTTTTTGACAAATGGTGTTGGGAAAGCCAGAAATCTACATGTAAAAGAATGAAGTGGAACCCTTACCTTACCATATACTAAAATTAACTCAAAATGGATCAAAGACCTGAACATAAGAGCTAAATTATAAAACTCTTAGAAGAAAAAGTAGGAAAAAAGCTTCATGACATTGGATTTCACAATGGTTTCTTGGATATGACACCAAAGTTGATGTCCAGAATATATGAAGGACTCCTACAACCCAACAACAACAAAAACCCAAACAGCCTGATTTTAAAAATGGGCAAAGAACTTGAATAGATATTTTTTCAAAGAAGATGTACAAATGGTCAGTAAGTACATGAAAGACGCTCAACATCACTGATTATTAGGGAGATGCAAACCAAAACCACAATGAGATGCCACCTCACACCCACTGGGATGGCTACTATCAAAAAAAAAAAAAAAAACAGAGAATAACAAGTGTTGACGAGGATGTGGAGAAATTGAAACCTTTATGCACTGCTGGTGGGAATGTAAAATGGTATGGCCACTATGGAAAACAGTATGGTGGTTCCTCAAAAATATAGAATTATTATATGATCCAATAATTCCAGTTCTGAGTACATATCCCAAGTAACTGAAAACAGCCTTGAAGGGATATTTGTATACCTATGTTCATAGCATTATTCATAATACTGACAAGGTGGAAGCAACCCAAGTGTCCATTGACCAGTGAGTGGATAAACAAAATGTGCTATATGCATACAATGGAATATTATTCAGCCTTGAAAAGGAAGGCAATTCTGACCCATGGTATGACATGGATGAACCTGGAGGACATAGCGCTAAGTGAAATAATCAGGTCACAGAAAGATGAGTACTGTATGACCGACCTCTATGCGGTACCTAGAGTCGTCAACTTCATAAAGACAGAAAGTAGATGGTGGTTGTCAAGGGCTAGGGGACGAGGCGGATGGAGAGTTGTTGTTTAATGGGTACAGAATTTCAGTTTAGGAATATGAAGAAAGGTCTAGAGATTGGTTCTGCAACAATGTGAATATACTTAACACTATCGAACTGTGCACTTAAAAATGATTAAGATAGGGGCCAGCCCCATGGCACAGTGGTAAAAGTTCGCATGTTCCGCTTTGGTGGCCCAGGATTTCATCTGTCTGGATCCTTGGCGTGGACGTGGCACCGCTCGTCAGGCCGTGCTGAGGCGGCGTCCCACATAGCAGAACCAGAGGCACTCACAACTAGAATCTACAAGTGTGTACTGAGGGGCTTTGGGGAAAAGAAGAAGGAAAGGAAAAAAAAGATTGGCAATAGTTGTTAACTCAGGTGACAATCTTCAAAAAAAATGGTTAAGATAGTAAATTTTATGTTATGTGTATTTTACCACAATTTAAAAACTTTAAAACACACACAAAATTGAAGGCACAGTTTAACTGATGGCAAGCTGGGCCAGGGACCAGGAGCTCTGGGCTTCTGTCCTGTCCTTGGTTGGCGCACATCTTCCCCTGACTTAGCTGAAAGGGAAGTGAGGAGCAGTGCTAGCGAAGCACTTGGAGCAAGTTTTAAAGGATGGTGTTGCTATTAATGACCACCGGCATAGCTACATTATTCAAACACTGTGCTATCGAAACAATCCTTTTTTCTGTGAAAAACTTTAGGCAAAAACGGATGACAGAGAAGCTATCCTGTCAGTTCAGATTAACACCTAATAGAAGAAAGAAGCCAAACCTAAAAAAGCAGTAATTTACTTAAAAGCAATTTTAAAAGCAAAAAATAATAATAATGATGGTAAATCTGTGACGCTGATTTCATTTGCTGTTAGGAATGAATTTAGATGGGTCTTAGAGCTTTACACCATGAATGAAAACCAATTTGAGTTTGGACGATTTTCTTTTTCATATGGTATATTTAACTCTTATCAGATAGCTATATGGACAAATAAGTAGTGACATGTGCACAGCAAATTAAACTAAAGCCATTTTCTTCCTTTAGGGATTTAACGTGAGAAAGCATTACACAGGAATGATTTTTTCAGACACTTGCCCCTGTCAAAGACTGCCACAGTCCTGAGCTATTAACATAGCATAAAAGAAGAAATTTGGTCCTCTTCCTCACGCGTTCTTCCTGTGCCCTGTTAACTGGACTCCAGCGTGCCCCTGTGTAATGGGCTTGTTGCTAGGTAACAGACACAAGGACCCAGGAAAGTCTTTCCTCAGGGCTGCGTATATTTTCTACTAAAGCTGCGGCTTCTGCAGTCTGGAAACTATTTCCATTACTCATTGTCTCTGTTGCTCTTCCCTCCATTTGTTTTTGCTTACAGATCCCAATTTAACAAGTGAGTCCGTACATCTTATGGCATTAAACAGCTGTGTAAAATAGAGACCCCACTTTAATGGTATTGGTTTACTCCAACAGGTAATACAATAAAGAGCATTTGGCTACTGGTATTTGTCTCCACTTCGTACAAAGAGAAGTGTTAGGAAAAGCATGCAACCATATTAAAATGTTTAATAGCAATAGAACGCTATTTTAAATACAGGTTTAACTGAACAAGTAAATAAGTAAAATTAATATTTCAAGCCTCAATTGTTTGGGGGCCAGTGGAGAAATTTGAAAATGAACCAGGCGCTAGATGATATTCAGGAATATTGTCAATATGTTTGACATGGAGATCGCACTGTGGTTATGGACGATTATGTCCTCATTTTGTGAAGACGGTACTAATGGTATAAAGTGCCATAACATCTGTAAATTACTTTAAAATGGTTCAGCAAAAGATATAGATGAAGAAAGTATGACAAAATATCAACAATTAGGGGCTGGCCCGGGGTTCGCCGGTTCAGATCCCGGGTGCGGATATGGCACCACTTGGCAAACGCCATGCTGTGGTAGGCGTCCACGTATTAAATAGAGGAAGATGGGCATGGATGTTAGCTCAAAGGCAAGTCTTCCTCAGCAAAAAGAGGAAGATTGGCAGTAGTTATCTCAGGGCTGATCTTCCTCAAAAAATATGTGTGTATATATATATATATATGTATATATATATATATTAACAATTATCAGATCTGAATGGTGTGACACATTGATGTTCAGTGTCCTATTCTTTAAATTTTTTATATGTTTGAAATTATTCATAATAAAAACACAGACAAAAACCATCTTAGGTGGAAGATCTTGTAACATAGAAGGCCTGTTTTTTTCTTTTCCTGAAAAAAATAAGAATTTTGAAGGGAGATGGAGTAGCAATCTAGGAGGAAGGAGGTGGCAGGGAGAGAAAAAGTACAATACTGAGAACTGCATGAAGTGATCTGGCCATTAAACAATCCCCAGTGTTGAGTGAACGTGACTTGCGGTGTTCAATTTGAAATTGTTGCGTTTCTGAAATATAATTCCCTCCTCTGTAAATTGTACTATACTCAAAATGATTTGAGTGAAAACTGAGTCTCGTGTCAACTTCGTGTAGAAAGGGTCATAAGGTAGAGCACAGCGAGGCGATCTGTAGCCTCGCCCATTTCCATGGCGGGCAGGGGCAGGGGTGATCACGAGGGTCAGGCTCCTCGGGAATTCATGGGCACCTTTGGGAAGGGTTAAACGTCTACAGAGATGGAACTGACTTGGAGCAATCTCATCTCGCTCTGCAGAGCTCAGCTTACATTGGGGCAATAAATTTTCATCTTTCCTCAAGTCCAAGGAGATAGAAGCAAAGTGTTATGTTATCCCACTTGTAACAATGTAGGACTTAACATTAATTTATCAATTAATCAGATCATAAAATAAGTAGAATACATTTACTATGACAGTCATTCAATACATGTTTATTAAGTATTTATTGTGTTTCGGGTACGTTTTTATGAGCGAAGACTGACATAGTGGTAGTGAGTTTTATTTTGGCATGGCATTGTAGAAGGATAGGTTCTAGATGTCACTTGAAGACAGAGCCAAGAGAACTTGCCAATGAATTAGATGTGAGATACAAAAGAAAGACAAGAGTAAACTATGACATCTCAGTTTTTGACCTGAGCAACAGGAAAGATTGAGTCATCGTTAACTGATATGGGGAAGACTGGGGGAGGGTCAGGTTTGGGGGGAATCATAGAAGATCGGGTCTGGATGTGCCCAGTGTGAGGTACTACTTGCCGTCTAGTGGAGATGTTCAGAAGGCAGATGAATACATGAGTCAGGAGTTCCCGGAGATGTCTGGGGTAGAGACGTCAGTTTGGAGTGTGTGTGTCTATGTGTGTGTGTGTGTGTGTGTGTGATTATAGTTGTTTTAAGGATACCCTGGATTTGTTTTAATCAGGGAAGGTAAAACACATCGACACAGAGATGATTGTCATGAAGGAAGAAGCTTCTTATACTCACACTTCCCCAGAAACAGAGGCACAGCGTTCAGGGCCACATGAGGCCATGCCAAAGTGAGATGGGTGGGCAGACAGACAGAGAAGGAAACTGTGGGCAAGAGGCTTTGTTGTGGTTTCCGTGGGAAGGAATGGGCAAGCCAGGGGAAGCAGGCTAGTTGGACTGGCTAGTTGGAATAATTTCTGCGGCTCCAGGGCACAGGGGCTGTATCTGTATGCCTGGCACCAGCCCTGGCATGATTAGGGGAGGTGGATAGTGGCTCTAACTTGGTTGGTTTGCATGTGAAAGCTGTGTTCACAGGTAGGCAGCTTGTTTACTACCTCTAGGAATTGGCTAGCACTGGGAGGGGCGGTCCCTCCAGGTCAGCAAGACCCCAGATGTCAAAGCATCAGCATGCAGAAGCTAAAGACATGGCTATTATAACAGTACTTAAAGTCATGAGCATGGATGAGATCACTGGGGTTGGAGCCCTTGGCACTCCAACCAAGAGTCAGCAAGATGAAAAGTACCAGGAAAGAGAACTAACAAAAGGCTGGGGAAAAGCCAGCAGAGTTTGAAGGGAAACCAGCAGAAGGTGATAGCCCAAAAGTCAAGTGAATAGTTTCTGGGAGGAGAGAGTGAGAATCTGTGCCAAATGCTACTGATAGGCCAAGTAAACAACATGGGGTTTTACTGGCAAACTTTGCTAGGACAATTTTGATGGAGTAGTGGGGACAATACTCAAATGAATCAGATTTAAGAGACAATACGAGGGAGGATGTGAGACAGAGTATCGGTCACTCTTTTGAGGTGTTTTGCTGTAAAGGGAGAGCAGAGGTGAAGTAGAACCTTGACTGGAGTCAATAGAGATTCTTTTTTTTTTTTAAGATGCAAGGAAAAACTGTGATCAAAGGAATAGGCGAAGGAAGAACCTGGAGAGATGCCCATGAATAGACAAGGGAGCCCAAGAGGAGGTCCAGTCTTCAAGAGGAGCAAGGACAGCTGAGCCATAGTAATGGGGGCAGGAGGAGCGAGCGGGCGTGGATGCCGGCCCTTGTGAAGATGTGGTGGTGGGAGCAGGTAGAAGTGTGTCCACTGGCTTCCGTTTTCTCAGGCGATGGCATTTAGCTTGAAGCTTGTTCTTTTATCTGATGCTGATTTGACGTTCTTGGGAGACAACAAGCTGATTCAAATGCAGTGAAAGAAATGACCCCGTCTCTTTTCTACTTTGGCATGGCATTATACAAGAAGGAAATTGAAAGAAAGAACTATAAATCCATAAATACAGTAGCATAACCTGGAAGATACAATCCTGATTAAACTGCTTATCTACCTTGGAAACGAAGGTACATGGGAAGGGAAGGAACTGAATGTGGTAACAGTAAACATTTTAATGCTTCTTCCAATCAGCAAAAAGTTAGTGACTTCCCACAACATTCTAAAGATAGAAAAGAAAAAAGCAATGAATGTGGATTGAGCACTTGACTGCATCAGGAAAGAAAGTGGTCTAGGAGGAAGACATGCGGACGCCCTCTCTGCTTGACGCGCTTGACCTCGCAAACCCCTGACAGATCGCAGTGGTGGAAATTTTGTTCCTGGGGCTAAGGTGCCTTTATTCAGGCAGTTGGTTGTTGTTCCTTTTATTTTTTTGGCTGAGGAAGTTTGGCCCAAACTTGCCAACATCTGTGCCAATCTTCCTCTATTTTGTATATGGGATGCCTCCACAGCATGGCTGCTGATGCGAGGGATAGGTCCTCACCCAGGAACTGAAGCCAGGCTCCAGAAGTGGAGCATGCCGAACTTAGCCATTAGGCTACAGGGCAAGGCCCTGGCAGCATGCCATTAATTACATATCCCTTGCTCTCCTCTTATAAATAAAGGCAATTTACTCAGTCTTCATTTATCTTTTTTTTTTTTTTTGAGGAAGATTAGCCCTGAGCTAACATCTGCTGCCAAACCTCCACTTTTTGCTGAGGAAGACGGGCACTGAGCTAACATCCATGCCCATCTTCCTCTACTTTATATGTGGGACGCCTACCACAGCATGGCTTTTGCCAATCGGTGCCATGTCTGCACCCGGGATCTGAACCAGCGAACCCCGGGATGCTGAGAAGCGGAAAGTGTGAACTTAACCGCTGCACCACCGGGCTGGCCCCTACTCAGTCTTCAAACAGTGCCCAAAAATGCCTATTTTTTTCTCTTTTGTCTTCATATTTGTAACTTAATCCTTTAAGTGGGTGGGGTAGACTTCATGGGGATGATGGGATTCTGAGCCTGAGGAGAGATCATGATGTGTCCCCACTGCAGGTAAAGGTCGTCTCTGAGGGTTGCTTGTCCAATGCTCCGTGTCCCGCTGGCAGCATGCCCTGGGCGCTGTGGGCCGTGGTGCTCCCCGCTGATTCTCCTGGAGATCCTCCTCCTCGGGGCTGGGGCTCATCAGCAGCATGCTGCAACTCACCCCAAACTCTCCCAACCAAGGGTTTACAGGCGGTAAGCTGGGCAACGGCATTTCTCCCTTGATGAATTCCTCCCACCGCTTCCAAGAACCTTTGTCCTTTTCAGATGCCCTGTGAGCATTTATTCACCTCTCTCGGGTGAACATTTGGCATCCAAATTCTAGTTGACTCATTTGGGCCTTAAAAATCATTTAACTTTTAATTAACCCATTTGCTGCCCAGGAAGCAGCTATTTTCAAGCCAAAGTTTCTCACCTGGGTCATGGCTGTCTCTTGTAAAGAAAAAGCGTAGTTAGCCCTATCACCAGAAAAGATCTGGCAGACAGAATATTTTTATTTGTACAGAAAGCCCCTGTGTCCTCTTTTATGCTAGTCACAACTCTTTTTTCCAGGCCTCCTCCTCCGTCGTGAAAATGTATCATAGTTAAGAAAAAGAAAACTCCCACCTCTGGAGTCCTCTGAGGTCCTAACTGATTTAAACCATGGGCGGAACTTCCTGCTTGCCCTTTCTCCCCTGGAAGCAGAATCCACATGGGCCGGCCAGTGTTCCGGGAAGAGGGTTATGAGTGTTTGCCAGAGGGACAGCCTGCACTGCTTGCCAGGGCTCCTTTTCCGGGAGTGGATTACAGATTAATCTCTATTCAGGTACAGAAACTCTTGATTTATGTCACTAATAAGTATGTGCTTTGTGCTGCAGCCAGTGTGAACTGCTCAGAATACATGATGTGCTGGTTGTAAATTGATAAACACAAATTGTAGATCATTGGGAGCTCAGAAGAATGAGACAACACGTGAATCAGATTCATATTATATGGCCTGGCCCCAGCCTGAGTGGTCAGAGCACCTTAGTGTAATCCAAATTACCCTGCACATCCTCTACATCCATTTTTTTATTTCACCAAGAACACACAGACCCTTTTCACTTTGTCATGAGTCTTGCTTATGAATCAAACCATACACTAAGAACCCTGATCTCGCAAATGAAAAACCACTCCATCATCTGCCTGCCTTATGGGGAAATGGAGGTCCCAAGGCATTAGGAGGTACACTTCAAACACTCCACGAATAAACTCCAACTCTACACGAGGGTACAGTGCCATCTCCCAGCACCTGCACTAAAAAATGCATCATTTCCACACGAGGAGCACAAGGTCAAGTGGAAGTCAGCACAGCCCAGCCGCACAGACATTATTCTCTTTGTCCAGTCTTCTTTCCTGGTTTGCTTGCTTTCACTAATCAAGACCTCACAGAAATATGCTGAGTTAAAGCTTTAGTTTTGTTAATCACTTCATTGGGTTGCTTTTCAGAAAGCATTAGGGATAGTCCCTGAAATGGAACACGATTAATGGAAATTCACAGCAAACATTAATGAGATTGAAATGCTGTTGCATCTATCTTGGAATTCTGAGCCCCCTGGAATCGCATTTTTGTCCAGGTGGCAAGGTCATTGAGTTTTGCGCAATGAATGGCACTAGAGGCTGCTTGTGGGCTCTGGCAAGCTCATGTGGGAAGGCTAACCTTTGAAGTGATTACACCCTAAAAGTTGCATGATTGTTAGAGTCCTCTGGAGCAGGTTATAAAGTTTGTATCAATAATTGTCTTCCCCAGCAAATGCGGGGCATCAAAAACCTAGTTGTCCTTTTGCATGTGCACCAAGTAGAGACGATCGCACTTTCTCTGAAGTTCTGAATCATGACATTAAACAGCACAAGTAAATCAAAGCACGGCTCTCCACCAGGACTGTCGGCTGAGATAGAAACCCTGATTAGCAGCAAACTTGGCAGCTGAGACTTCTGCAGATGGAATGAATTGCCAAAGGCGTGTCTCACTGAGAGAACACGGCCTTTTCACTCACTTCTAGCAAAAGTATGTGCTACTCGATACGGTCCCTTAATTGTTTTCTTAGGAAGCTGCAGTCTAAATATAATTTTTAGTACATGCTTTTGTAAGAAGCATTTTATGTAGCTGGATCTGTAGATCATAGTTGACTATTTTATTAAATGCTCAGACTTTTAAAGAAATTATGTCATATTTACAAATTATCTATACTAACAAAAACCATAATGGCATGCTTAGGTTAATTATTGCTAGAAGGACTTTGGAGGTCTTGACATATTTTCAATTTCAGTAAGAAAAACTCAGCATTGCTAGGAATGCTATGCCAATAACTAATTCCTATAGGTGAAAATATATTGCTGTACAAAACTCAGCTGTCAAGATGGACAGTTTGGGTCTATAGCGACACAGCTTAGAAAAGTAGGAATTTTAAATGAAAAGTTCTGGAAGACACAGAAAAGGACAACTAGCCCAGTCCCTTGACTCTGCTTATCACCATAGCAACTACAGCTCAAACATCTATGTTTCTCTTTTCCTTATAAAGTGAAATACGAGGCCACGGTGATAACCACAGCTGGTAAAAGGTAGGGATGGATTTGAGTACAATTAAAACTTTAGCATTGAATATACTTGATATGGCATTTTTGTCATTGTTTTATAAAATGACAGTTTTACACCTCATCCGAGAGGCTCAACATCTGCTGGAGCTGCGTCAGGGACCTTTAGAGGAAACTATTGGGGAGACCACACAAGACACCGCTGGGCCTCCCGCTCCCCACTCTGCAAAGAGCAGCTCCGCCTTCACCTCCCTGCAAGACAAGGGTTTAAGAAAGAAGTGCTGTGTGGCTTAAAGGGGTTTGAAAACAATCGGGCTGTTTTCATCTATTTAATGCTAGTAAGACATTAAAGGATGTTACAGGGAAAAAAGTGTAAAACCTGGAAATCCATTCAAGAGATATTGTTAAATTAAAAAATGGTAAAAAAAAAAAAAAAGAAGTGTAAGCATTATAAGCTCTGTCTGCAAATACGCTCATATTTATACACCAAAAGGAAAAGATGAACAAAATAAAAAACTAAATCATCCTGAGAGGTGAGTATTGGGAGTAAGATGGGTTTTATTTCATCGTCTTTACAGCTGGTTGTCCCTCTCATGATCACGTAATGCTCTTCTTGATCCCTTGTAGCTTTCTGTGCTCTAAAGTCTGCTTTATCAAAGGCTTATTCCTGCTTTCTTTTAATGTTTACATGATATGTCTTTTTTCCTATTTGTTTCCTTTCAACCTACCCATACACTAACACATTTGACGTGAGTTTCTTTTAGACAGCTTATAATTGAGCCACTTTTAAAAATTCAGTCTGCCAATCTCTGTCTCTTAATTGGTGTGTTTAGATGAATGAAATTTACATTTAATTTAATTTTAGTATGTTATTGCTTAATTCTACCATTTTACTATTTGTCTTCTGTTTGTCCTCATTTTCCTTCCCTCTTTTCACTTTTTTTGCCTTCCTGAGGCTTATTTGAACACTTGTTAGAATTCCATTCTGATTTATGTAAAGTTTTTGAGTATAGCTTTTCATACAGCTACTTGAGTGATTGCCCCAGGTACTATATTACACATATGGAACTTATCACTGTCCACTGGTCTCAATCTGATACACGTTTGAGTAAAGCATAGAAACCTTGCATTCATTTAGGTCCATTTGCCCTCCGCCTTCACAGTATAATTAACATTACTGTTTCCTCTACATATATTGAGAACGACATCAGACAGTGTTATAATTTTTGCTTCAATCATTTGACATAATTTAGAAGTTTCAAGATAAGGATAGTCTATAATATTTACCCTCATTTTTATGTTTTCTATTGTTCTTTCTTCACTCCTGATATGTCATGTTTCTTTCATCATTTCCTTTCTGTTTAAAGAAATTTTTTCTTTGCCTTTAGTTTTCTGAAGTTTGATTTGATGTCCCTTGACTTGAATTTTTTGGATTGACCTTGTTCTGGGGTTCGCTCAGTTCCCTACATTTGCAGGTTTCTGTCTTCTGTCAAATTTAGGGAGTTTTCAGCCCTCATTTTTCCAAGCACTTTTTCAGCCCCATGCTTGTCCTCCTTTCCTTCTAGGACCCCAGTGGGGTAAATGTTAGGTCTTTGGTTGCTGTCTCCCAGGCCCCTGACACGCGGTCCATTTCTTTTCAGTCTATTTTCTCTTTGTTGTCCAAGTTGAGTAATTTCTAACATTCTCTCTTCATGTTCACTGATTCTTTCCTCTGTTCTCTCCATTCCACTGTTGAGCCCATCCAGTGAGTTTTATTTGTTATTCTACTTTTCAGTTCTAAAATTTCCATTTGGTTCTTTATATCTATATTTCTATTCCATTTCTTTGCTAAGGCTTTCTATTTATCCGTTTGCTTCACATGTGTTTGTAATTGCCGATTGAAGCAGTCTTATGAAAGGTGTTTTAAGATCCTTGTTGATAAATCCAACATATGTGGTATATTGGTGTTGGTGTCTGTTCCTTGTCATTTCTCGTTCAAGTTGAGATTTTCCTGGTTCTTGGTATGATGAATAATTTTCTACCGTATCCTGGACCTTCTAGGTATTTTAGGTAGCATGCTATGATCCCACTTAGTCTTTTCTTTTCTTTTTTTTTGCAGAGTCACCCTGTTTCGGTGTATTGTACAGGTATAGAGGGGGCTGGGTGTTCAGCTCCCCTTTGGGCCCCCTGACACCAGGAGAAGGCAGAAGTGGAGTGTTAACTGGCACCACTTTGCTCTACCTCATTCCATCTCACTGCCACTGGTGCAGGGGAAGTTCAGCTCCCTATTCCACCCCACTGGCACCACCCTCATGGAGAAGCAGTGTCAACTCCCTTGGTTGTTTCTGCTGGGAGGGGCTGGAAATCCAGCTCCTACTTGGCCCTGCTGACAGCACAGGGCTTTGGGGTTGGGGCAGATTTTCTCTGGTGTTTGTCTGGAGTGGGGCGGCTATTCTCAAGAAGATTTTCTGTTTCACTACGCTATATTCCCAGTCCTCTCACTAGAGAGAGGAAGCTTTGCTTGGGCTTTTTTCCGTCTGTGCCTGTTGGCAGTTCTGGGTTGCAGACTTCTGCAGTACCCCTTCTCAATACATGGAGGCAGAAAGAAAACCCAGGGGACATGTGCAGTGTTCTTCCTCAAGTGGCAAGTTCCCAAGCCAGCCTTTCCCTTTCCAGGATCTTCCTATGCACATTAATTGTATTATGTCTGGGGTGTTTTAGCTAAGAGCAAGGCCGGTAGGAGTAGTAAACAATGGGGATGGAGCATCTTGGCCAGAATTGGAAGTCCTCAGTACTTTTTTTAATTTCTAAAATAAATTAAACTGTATATTTAACTAGTTTATTTAAATTATATTTAAATTGTTAAGATAAATTAAACTATATATATGAGAGAACTTAGAGCTTATAGTGAATTGCAAATCAAAATAAATTTTAATTTTGTGAATTTCACCTTTTGGAAATTTTATTTATTCATTACCCAAAAATATTCTTGATTGCCTTAACTTTGTGCCAGGCACTGTGATGAATGCTGGGACCACGGTGGTACACGTTAGTCAGAGAAGGTCCTAGAGCTCGCGTTCAGGTCTGTCATACCCAGTAAGAAGATAATACAGTGGGTGAGGTGCTATGAACAAAATAAACTGGTGCTGTGCTAGGGCACGAGGGAGAGGCATGGCGTCCTAGACAGCGCGGTCAGAGAAGGCCTCTCTGAGCTCTGAGGAGGGGACTGTGGAGCTGAGACCGGGCACACAAGAGGAAGTTGTTTTTGTGATAAGAAGCCAAGCAAAGGGAACAGCGTTTGTCAAGTTTCTGAAGTGTGAAAGAACAGAAAGAGGCCAGAGCAAAGGGGGTGAGGATGAGCAGGCAGGAAGCAGAGTCTTTGGGCCTTCCTGGCCATGGTAAAGGCAATCCAGGCTCACAGCAACACTCTAAACACATGACTCTAAACGACATATTAGCATTGTCCCTTACCTCCAAATGTTCAGTTCATGAATTTAAAATGCTCTTGATCCTTTTTGCTGCCACCGTTAAGGCACTTAAACCAAGAGAATGTGAGGAGAAAGACAAGAAGAGGGGAAGAAAGGAGAATAAAAAATAAAGAAAAGAAAGAGGACAAAAGATGGCTGGAGAGGAAGAAGGACGTGATTGAGAAATGGAGCTCCAAAAATACCAGAGGCCTGCTCTCCTTAGCCACAATTTCAGTTCTCTGAACAATTTTGTACTTTGCCCTCCTCAGCAACATATTGGCTGCCATCTTGGAAGAGCCACTAAAACTCGGGTTACCCAAGGTCTACAGAGGGGATGCGAAGAAATCTCAAATGTACTCGACTGCTTCTTGGCCTAAACCAGATTAGGACCAAGAACAAAGGACTTTCTCTTCAGGGTGGTGTCCGTATTAAAGTAAAAAATAATCCTCTCTAGAAAAGGGACAGCTCAAAAAGCCACCAGCTGCTCTACCCAGGGAGCAGTCAATGGCGGTGTGGGCAAATTAGGTATTTATTAGGTACCAGAAGATCCAAGTTCAAGTCTCATTCTGACACAATGGCTGATCTTGTGTGAGTTACTTAACCTCTTTGAGTTTTCATCTTTCCACCTTTAAAATGGAAGCAATAATACCTATTTACAGCATTGCTGTGGGCTTAATCTGGTCAATATTTCTGGACCCTAATTTCTTTATCTGTAAAATGGAGTTAATAATGCCCACCCTTCGTAACTCAAAGGCTTATTGTGAGGATGAAACACTTTGGACTGTAGAACTCTTGGCAAATGAGAAACGGCATTATGATCTTCACTTCCCATGCCAACTCTCCAAGAGTCAGGGCAGTCAGAGCCCTGAGATGACCGTTTCTAGAGTAGGTTCAGCAAACCATTTCCATAAGGAGTCAGGGAATGAAGATTTTAGGCTTTGTGGCCTCTATGGACCCTTTACAACTGCTCACCTCTGCCATAGTATGAAAGAAGCCATAGACAAGACATAAATGAGTTAATGGGCTGTGCTCCAATAAAACTGGATTTTTAGTCACTGAAACTTGGATTTCATACAATTTGCATGTCATGCACATTATTTTTCTTTTGATTTTTTCAAGCATTTAAAACTGCAAAAATACGTATATCTTCTTAGCCAGTTTGTCATACAAAAGCAGGCAGCAGACTTAAACAGCCCACGGACCATAGTTTACCAATCTCTCTTCTAGAGGAATTCTGCCCTTGTTGACCAGATCTCTCGTACAGCAAAGTCTCCCAAGAGGTTCATTTAAAGATATGGACATGAATTTGGAATTCACTAACTTCATGGGAAGAGCAGTTTTAGAACTTGTCCAATAGGGCCATTTTGGGCAAGGGAGTATGTGAGCAATCATTGATTAAACATTTGCAGGTATTGACTGAGCGGCATGCCTAGGTCCAAACATCATGGACGAAGGAAGAATGTTCACTGAAAATCCCATTTGTCTGAAAATGGGAGAAATGAGATCTCATCAATTGCTTCTGGGAGAAAAAGGTCTTTGGGCAAGAACCTCAAGTAAGTCAATAGGAACACGCTTTTATGTATTGTTAAAAAATACTTCTATTGACAGTTGATATCCACCTGGATTATTTTGATTGAAACCACCAGTCACTGACCAGAATCTTTTCGAAGCCTGCACCCTTGAAAACTGGTTTTTGGGTTTTTTTTAGGTTTATAGCCATTGCTGAACTTGTTCTGCTACAGTTTTCACAGGACCCTTAGCTTTTTTGGCTTCTTTGTTAGAAAAAAAATAGCGTCTTAGTATAAAACAAAATACAGAGTAGTTATAAAAATACATATTTGCAGTTGCATCTCTCCAGATTTCAATCATTTTAATTTATTATTTTTTATTTATTTTGTTTTGTTTCAAGAGGTCAACGTAAAATAAACTGTATCTGTTAGTAAATTATATTATGTGTCTCAGTCTCTACTCAGAACTTGCTTTTCTCAGTGACCCGTGGAGCAATGTGTACTTTTTGCTTTCGGGTCAGGTGAAGGTCACAAAGCTTGCCAAGGTCCTAAGTAACTTCCGTGTTAACAATTCTACTGAATGCTTTCAGTTCTCATTTGACTTGGCTTATTCCCTGCATTTTCCAGTATGGACCATCCTCTCCTCCCTGTGGCATTTGTGATGCCAGACCTTTGTCTCAGTCTCCTTTGCACGCTTACTTTCTGTCACCCAGCTATTAATGAAGGAGTTCCTTACGGCTGAGCTCCTCCTCTCACTCTAGATTCTCCTCCTAGGCAATCTCATCAAGACCTTTGACTTGAGTAGCACCTGTGCACTGATGACTCAAGAAGTGTATATCCCGAGGCCAGACCTCTCTTCTCTATCCCAGATATAGTATCTGATCTTCTATTTGATGTCTGTCTTTGGATATCTCAACAGTACCTTAAATTCAATGTGTCCAAAATGCAATGAATGACTGGTTCCACCACCGCTGCCCCAGACTTTCTCTTCCTGCAGTTGCCTCTCACAGTAAACAGCAGGAGTGCCCATCCGCTTGTGCAGGACAGAAACGTTCTTTCATATCTCCTTTTCTTTTGTTCCACATATCTAATCTGTTATCAAGAGCTATGGACTTTACATTCTAACTATCACTCAAATCCCTTATCTCCTCCCCATTTCCACTGCTGTCAGTTCAGGCCAAACCACTTGAATCGCTGCCTGGACCCCAAGCTAGCCTCTCATGCCCATGCTTGCTCTTCTCTAATCCATTTCCCACATAGCAGCAACAATGGTCTTTTTGTGTGCGTGTGTGTGTGTGAGGAAGATTGGCCCTGAGCTGACATCTGTTGCCAATCCTCCTCTTTTTGCTTGAGGAAGGTTGTCGCTGACCTAACATCTGTGCCAATCTTCCTCTATTCATGTGGGGTGCCACCACAGCATGGCTGGATGAGTGGTGCTAGGTCTGCACCTGGGATCCGAACCTGTGAACCTCAGGCCGCTGAAGCAGAGCACATGAACTTAACCACTACACTACTGGGCCAGCCCCTAAAGAATGATCTTTAAAAATGCAAACCTTTGTACATTCTTGGCTCCTTTGTCTAAGATTAGCTGTTCATAGATGTCTGGGCTTATTTTTGGGCTCTTGATTCTGTTCCATTGATCTGTGTGTCTGTTTTTCAGCCAGTACCATGCCGTTTTGATTACTATAGCTTTATAGCATATTTTGAATTCAGGGATTGCAAGCCTCCAGCTTGGTTCTTAGGATTGCTTTGGCTGTTTGGGGTCTTTTGTCATTCCACATAAATTTTAGGATTCTATTTCCATGAAGGATGTCATTGGGATTCTGATTGGGATTGCACTGAATCTGTAGATGGCTTTAGGTAATATGGACATTTTAACTATGTTAATTCTTCCAATCCATAAGCACAGAATATCTTTCCATTTCTTTATATCTTCTTCAGTTTCTTTCAATAATATCCTTTAGTTTTCAGTGTATAGGACTTTCACCTCCTTGGTTAAATTTATTCCTAGGTATTTTACTCTTTTTGTTGTATTTTTAAGTGGGATTGTATTCTTGATTTCTCTTTATGCTAGTTCATTATTAGTGTATAGAAATGAAATGGATTTTTGTATGTTGATTTTGTACCCTGCAACTTTACCATATTCTTTAATTATTTCCTATAGTTTTTGGTGGATTCTTTAGGGTTTTCTATATATAGAATCCTGTCATCTGTAAATAGTAACAGTTTGCTTCTTCCTTTCCAATGTGGATGCCATTTATTTATTTTTCTTGCTTAATTGCTCTGGCTAAAACTTCCAGGACTATAATGAATAAGAGTGGCAAGAGTGGGCACTCTTGTCTTGTTCCTGTTCTCAGAGGAATAGCTTTCAGTTTGTCACCACTGAGTATGTTGTTGGCTGTGGGTTTGTCATATATGGCCCTTATTATGTTGAGGTACTTTCCTTTTATATCTATTTTATTGAGAGTTGCTTTTTATCATAAATGGATGTTGGATCTTGTCAAATGCTTTCTCTGCATTTGACCAGATGATTGCTTAAGATGATCATGTGACTTTTATCCTTCATGTTATTAGTGTGGAGTATCACATTGGTTTTTGTGATTGTTGAACCATCCTTGTATCCCTGGAATAAATCCCACTTGATTGTGGTGTATGATACATCTAATGTATTGTACTCAATTTGTTAATATTTTGTTGAGAATTTTTGCATCTATGTTCATCAGTGATATTGGTCTGTAATTTTCCTTTTTTGTGTTGTCCTAGTCTGGTTTGGGTATCAGGGTAATGTTGGCCTTGTAAAATGAATTAGGAAGCATCCTTTCCTCTTCAATTTTTTGGAAGAGTTTGAGAAGGATAGGTATTAAACCTTCTTTGAATGCTTGGTAGAATTCACCAGAGAAGCCATCTGGTCCCGACCTCTGTGTTTTTTGATAATTGTTTCAATCTCTTTACTAGTGATTAGTTTATTCGTATTCTCTAATTCTTCTTGATTTGGTTTTGGGATGTTGCAGGTATTTATGGGAGGTATGTTTGGGAGGTTGTATGATTCTAGGAATTTATTCATTTCTTCTGGGTTAACCAATCTGTTGACATATTGCCTTTCATAGTATTCTTTTGTAATCCCTTGTATTTCTGTGGTGTCCATTGTAATTTCTCTTCTTTCATTTCAGGTTTTATTTGAGTATTCTCTCTTTTTTTCTTAGTGAATCTGGCTAAGAGTTTGTCAGTTTTGTTTTTCTGTTCAAAGAACCAGCTCTTAGTTTCATTGATCCTTTCTATTGTGTTTTGGTCTCTATTTTGTTTATTTCTACATGTAACAGAGAAAGGAAAATCTCTTCAATAAATTGTGTTGGGAAAACTGGACTACTACGTGCAAAAGAATGAAAGTAGACCACTATCTTACAACAGAGACAAAAATTAACTCAAAATAGATTAAAGACTTGAATGTAAGACCTGAAACCATAAAACTCCTAGAAGAAAACATAAGCGGACTCTCTTTGACATGGGTCTTTGACACTGGTCTTTGCAGTATCTTTTTAAATACATGTCTCCTCAGGTAAAGGAAACAAAAGAAAAAATAAACAAACGGGAATACATCAGACCAAAAAGCTTCTGTGAAGCAAAGGAAACCATCAACAAAACGAAAAGACAACCCACCAACTTGGAGAAAATATTGGCAAATCGTATAATCTACAATGGGTTAACTTCCAAAATATATAAAAAACTCATAGGACTCAACAAAAACAAAATGAAAAACTCAATAAAAAAATGGGCAGAAGATATGAACAGGCATTTTTCCAAAGAAGACATACAAATGGGCAACAGGCCTATGAAAAGATGTTCAACATCACTAATTATTAGGGAAATGCAAATCAAAACTACGAGATACCACGTCACACCTGTCAGAATGGCTGTGGTTAACAAGACAAGAAACAACAAGTTTTGGAAAGGATGTGGAGAAAAGGGAACCCTCATACACTGCTGGGGGGAATGCAAACTAGTGCAGCCACTATGGAAAACAGCATGGAAATTTCTCAAAAAATTAAAAATAAAAATACCCTATGATCCAGCTTTGTCACTACTGGGTATTTATCCAGAGAACATGAAATCAATAATTCAAAAAGATATACGCACCCCTATGTTCATTGCAGCATTATTCATAGTAGCCAAGACTTGGAAGCAACCCAAGTGCCCATCAAGGGATGAATGGATAAAGAAGATGTGGTATATTTATACAATGGAATACTACTGAGCCATAAAAAAGACAAGATCATGCCATTTGCAACAACACGGATGGACTTTGAGGGTATTATGCTAAGCGACATAAGTCAAAGGAAAAGAAACACTGTATGATCTCACTCATATTTAGAAGATAAAGAAACAAACAAACACATACATAGAGAGAACAGATTGGTGGTTACCAGAGGGGAAGGGGTCAGGGGAAGGCGAAAGGGGTAAAGGGGCACATATGTACGGTGACAAATAAAAACTAGACTATTGGTGGTGAACACAATGCAGTCTATACAGGAGCTGAAATATAATAATGTACTCCTAAAATTTACAGAATGTTATAAGCCAATATGACCTCAATAAAATAATTTAAAAAAAAATAAAGTCTATCGAAAATGCAAACCTGCTCCTATCACCCAGCCCCCTCCCAGTTAGAACCGTCAGTGGTTTCTCATTGCCCTTAGCATTGGACTGAAATCTTAACGTGGTCTCAGAGCCTGCACAACTGGCCCCGTGCTGCCTTACCAGGTTCTTCTCAGCTGCTGCTCCAGCTCCCTCTCACGTGGTCCTTCACACGTGCTGGGGCCTCTGAATCCAAGGCTCTTGCCCACTCCCTTCTTTACCTACTTATCTCCTCCTCATTTTTATTGTCGTAGTTTAAATAGTACCATGGCAGAGTCTTACACAGCTTTCTGTATATTTTTTCTCAGTAGTTATCGTGTTTGGAATCGCATCTTTATTTGTGTCAGCATTCAGTTACTTTCTATTCCCTCACTGGACTGCAAGGTCTGTGACAGCAGAGATACAGTGCTTTGCTCCCCTGTGCATCCAAAGAGCCTAGCACTGGGTCCAGACACAGGAGCACCTGGGAAGTGTCTGATGAAGATGGAGGAAGGAGAAAGAGGGCGGGGCAAGATAAAGAGGGAAGAAGCATCCATCTCCAGCAATGGCGTCCAGGGACCCACAGAATCATACAAACACTGTATAAAGTGCCTTTTTCATCTTACAAAGAGGAGTTCCACAGATTCGCATGCCCACTGTGGAAACACTCCCCATCTGAGACCACAGGCATAAAGAGGTTTGTCTCTTTCACTGTGTAAAGCTCTCAGAAATCCAACTACTAGCATTGTGCTCATGGCATCTCTCAGTCCTTTTCATGGTGTCACTTTTGGTTGAGACAGAAAGTACTAGACTTGTACCTCTTTACAGCAAACTTGGTGTCCCTGAGACTCTGGAAAGACAGAGATGAATAAACATGTCGAGACTTCCCACCAGGAGAGTCGTCTTGAGGCCTAAGGGAAGTTCTCATTCCAAAGTGTCCGGCGGCATAGAGACAGAGAGTTTTACTGCACACGGAGATCGCCGAGGAAATCCTCAGACATGAGCCTTCGCAAAGGTTGTTTAGAACTGGAAGATTAAAAAGATACACATTCTGAAGGGCAATAATTTCATAGTATCTGCTAAACCCGATTACTATTGCGCTTTCATCGTAACGTGGGCAGCCCCCTTTGCAGGGAGGTTTGCTATCTGCTGCAGTCCTGCACAGATGCCTCCGCAGGCCTGGAGAGCAGGCACAACATTTCTCTTTGTCTTGATCAGTTTTTAGGACTCAGGGTTGAAAATTGAATTCATTTCTGGCCTTATAAATATTGAAATGCAGTTTTCAATAGAACCTGAGATCTCCTCCATCCTCGTCCCTCCACAACTGGTGAGTGTTTCTACATTAAGTATTGTCCCCAGTCTCTTCTGTGAAGACCAGAGAGGAAGTCTCTAAGGGAGTACACAGTTCACAAGAAATGAGAGCTTCTAGGAAAAGGGAGGGGAGTTTAAAGGTTAGAGACTCTTTCAAGAGCAGGACGGAAACCCAAGTGTTTAGCTTTGAGACACTTGGGGAGAAATTGGGGCCAAAGGAAGCTGAGACTAAGGCTGAAGAAGCCAGAACACGACAGGCATGGATGGAGACACCCTCTTCACTAGCCTTGCTGGTTTTGTTTTGCTTTCTTTTATTGAGACTTTCTTTTTCAGAGCAGTTTTAGGTTCAGAGCAAAACTGAGCAGAAGGTACAACAACGTCCCATATACCCTCTGCCCCCATATGCATAGCCTCCCCCATTATCTATATCTCCCACCAGAGTGGTTCTTTTGTTACAAGTCATGAACATACATGGACACATCATTATCACCCAGAGTTCATAGTTGACATTAGGGTTCCCTCTTGGTGTTGTACCTTGTGTTCTATGGGTTTGAACAAATGTGGGGCACATATCCATCATTATGGCATCACACGGGATATTTACAGTGCCCGAAAAACCTCTACGCCCCACCTGTTCATCCCTCTCCCCCAACCTTGCTCGTTTTGTTTTTATCAAAACTGAAGCCTCAAAGTTGATCTGATTAACCACTTAAGGAGAGAAAGCAAATCTAATTTGGTTTATCCCCTACAGAAATATGCCTCCAAGAGATTTTCTTTTTGTTTCTTTTCCTGAGGTTGAAAGATAAAGGAATGTAATGTCAAACAACTTACTATTTTATATGTTGGATTTTCCAGTTAAACATAAATTTCCAGGAAAAGGAGGCACGTCAAGTGGCTCCTGGCTGCTGGCCTTTTCCAAAATGTATTTGGGGTGGAACATGCTTTCGCTCTCATCATCTTACCAGGAACTTTGTAGTTATTTGCTACCACATCTACAGCCCAAAGTGGGTTTCATCTTATTTCTTACTTTATGTTGTAAAGCTGAAATATTAAGCTTTTGCTGCCAATTGTGTCTTATATCTTCAGAATCACCCAAAATGTAAAATTAAACTTAGTCCATGATTTTATGAACTTCCTTACATGGCATTTTACCTGTGATTAGTTTTAATAATTGATTTAACAAACAGGAGCCACCAGAAGTGAAACTGAAATTGTGTGTTGTTGCTATTATTTATATCATTAATCAAAATATATTAACCATATTTAATAAATAAAAATTAACCAGATTGGATTTATTCCTTAGGTCTTGAAATGCAAAGACATTCAGTATAACAAAAGCTATTAGATGGGGCCAGCCTGGTGGCATGGCAGTTAAGTTTGTGTGCTTCAGCAGCCAAGAGTTCATGGGTTCAGATCCTGGGTGCAGACCTACACACCACTCATCAAGCCATGCTGTGGCAGTGTCCCACATGCAAAAAATGGAGGAAGATTAGCACAGATGTTAGCTCAGGGCCAATCTTCCTCTCTCTCTCTCTCTCTCTCACACAAACACACACACACACACACACACACACACAAAACTATTGGTACAATTTACCATGTTAGTCAAAAGACAAAAATGATCATCTAAATAGGTGCCCAAAGGCCATCTTCTAAATTCTTTACCTTTTCTGAAAAATTATTGTTATATGTAAATATATATAATTTAGAAACAGCAAGCATGATAGTAAAAAAAAAACCCAAAACAAAAAAACACAATCCTTTGAATTATGGTTAGAATCAGTTCAGGTTTCAATTAACACAAATTTCTTTTAACATTAATTTGGACATGCTGACTAATAGAATTAGATGAAAGCATGAAATAAGAGGTATTAACAATGGAAAAAAGGAAGCAAAATTATTGTTTTTCCTGATGCCACACTTTCATGTATTGAAAACGTAGGATTAACAAATGACCAAAGATTAGGAAAAATAAGAAAGCCTATAAGGTGATTGCTTACAAAATACGTATTGAAAAATAAGATATTGAAAGGAAAGATGTCAATTCTCCCTAATTTAATCTTTAAATTCAATCTGGTTCCTGTATAATTCCCAGGAGGATGACATTACTGAACAAAACAATTCCATATTTTATCTGAAAGAATAAACATAATATGTCTGAAAATAAGAGGTAATGTTTAGCCCAGGAAATGTGGGAATTTCATATACTATCAAGCTCACAGTTGTATCAGTGGGAGAAAATTTGATTATACAATAAAAAGAAACATAAATGTCCAATAAATATAAAAAAAGTTTCAACAGTTGTAATTAAAGAAATACGAATTAAAACAATTAATAAGAGGGGCTGGCCCCGTGGCCGAGTGGTTAAGTTCTCTCGCTCTGCTGCAGGCGGCTCAGTGTTTCCTCAGTTTGAATCCTGGGCGTGGACATGGCACCGCTCATCGAGCCACGCTGAGGCAGCGTCCCACATGCCACAACTAGAAGGACCCACAACTAAGAATATACAACTATGTACCTGGAGGCTTTGGGGAGAAAAAGGAAAAAAATAAAATCTTAAAAAAGAAAACCAACAATTGATAAGAATGTAAATTGATACCGTTTTCTAAAGGGCACTTTAACAAAATAATCTAAGATTTCAATAACTATATCATACTTTCCAAGAAGCTGCAATAAGAAAAGCACACTGTTGTGTCGGCTTGGAGTGGTCCCTGGCTCCTCGCTGTCAGACATGGAACATCCAATCTGAAAGGAAGTCACGTTAGCTCTAACGTCCAATTATGTGCAGAATCCTACCACCTCTCACCACCTCCTCCTCTACCACACTGGTCCAGATACTATTATTTCACACCTGGATTATTGCAATACTCTTCTAGCTGGTCACTGTGTTTCCAAAATTGCACACACACTCCCATATTTATTTTCAGCACTATCACCAGGAGGATCCCTTTAAAGGACAAATCAGATCACATCATTCCTTCTCTCCATACTCTGAAGCATCCCAACTCACTAAGAGAAAGAAATCAAGTCCTTATTATGGTCTCTAAGGCCCTCGTGACACAGTAACCACCCCCAGCTCATCTAGCTCAGCCTCTGACGTTGTATCTCCTTGTATTCACCTGCTCACTCATTTGGTTCCAGCCAAATTGGCCTTGTTGCTGCTCCTCAAGCAGGCTGTGCAGGTCCCTCAGGCCCTTTGCACTGGCCATGCCTCTGCCTGAAATCCATGTGGTTTCCCCCTCATGTGCTTCTAGTCTTTGCTCAAGTGTCAGCAGCTCAATTAGGCCCATCCTGGTCATCCTATTTAAAATGGCAATGCACCCCCACCCTCCAGTCCTATTCAACCTATTCTGTGTTTTCCTTTTTTACACCTACTTATCATTTCCTAACTATTTAATTCACTTAGTTTTAACCTTTCTGTGTTGCTTATAGTCTGCCGCCACTAGATTGTACGTTTCTCAGTGGCAGATTTTTGTCTGTTTTGTTCACATAGACCTGGGCCTAGCACACAGGCAGCCACCTAGGAATGTTTGTCTAATGAACCGCTTAACAATCTTTCCCACAAGCCTTCCTGCCTGGTAAGATTTAAGCAAAGCGCTGTCATGATCAAATGGAGCTCACAGGAGCACGGCGCTGACAGTCAGGCTCCAGGACAGCTCGGAAAGGCACTAGGAACATTGGTGATGTTTTCATACTCAGCTCTACGTGGTTGTCTATTATTTCCTTCTAAAGATTCTCTGGCTGATTACAGGAGCACACCAAACTCTTAGCCATGTTAACAATAAAAAGAAAATAATAACTACAACAATAAAATTAGTCCCTTACATTTGTACACCATTTTGAATTCACTGGTATTCGCCTCTCCATGATCTCATTGGATCCTCGTGAAGAGTCCATAAGTTAGGCAGGCAGCTATCTGGTGGACTAAAAATACCACTTTTACCATGAGGGTACTTCTTCTTTTTTCTTTTTCATTGCTATCATAGTCTTCATTTGGGCTTCAATATTAGAGAGGTTAAACTATATTGAAAGGATGTTATATAAGGTAAACACGGTTGATGATGCTTCAGAAATTTTCCAGAACAATTGGACAAGTGTAGAGAGTTTTGTTTTTGTCATACGTAATTAGTTCAAAATGTGGAACCGTTATGTTCCTCAGTATTCAAGAGAGGCAAATAACAAGAGGACATTAAAATTTTTATTTTAGTTAAGAATTTATATTTGGTTTCAAAACTACTTAAAAGCTCCAAAGAAAATTATTTTTCTGCTTATTTTAAAATTCAACTTTTTGAAATCAGCCACAAACTCAAAGTTTTATGGAAACCTTGAAAGCATTTGGCAGTCTGAGAGCATGTGGCTTATAACCAGCACATGACTTGGAGTGGCTGCTTTAGGGACCAGGGCCAGGATGGAGGAAGGAGGGAGCGTGGGAGCTTTTCATTCTGCCACTGTGATCTGACACACGTTGATGGCAATGTGCAATTTGTAAGCAAAAGCTACTTCTGACAGGGCTGGTCGGTGGCGCAGTGGTTAAGTTCGCCAGCTCCACTTGAGTGGTCCGCTGGGTTCGCAGGTTCGGATCCTGGGTGTGGACCCACGCACCGCTTATCAAGCCATGCTGTGGCAGGCATCCCACATACAAAATAGAGGAAGATGCGCACGGATGTTAGCTCAGGACCAATCTTTCTCAGCAAAGAGAGGAGGATTGGTGGATGTTAGCTCAGGGCTAAACTTCCTCACCAAAAAACAAACCTACTTCTGACATAAAACTATTTTCAAGTCTATTTATATTTGATGTTTGATAAGAGGAGAGATGAGGAATTTTGGCAATGGGGAATGGAGAAAGTGGAAATGAATCATGACTTCAAGAGACATTTGAAGTGGCAAACCTGGGAGGAAATTATCTTCTTCAGGGCCTAATATGTGAAATGCCAGCATGTGAACACGAGAGTGCATGTGTGTGTATGTGAGAGACAGAGAGAGAGAGAGAGCTTTAAGGGTCTAGTCTAGGAAATGTGGCTCTTTTATTTGATTAACCTTCCAAATCAACTGATTAATCACAAATGATCTGTTGAGAGTCTCTGAGCAAAATATTTGCCATTAATTACACATACTTAACATTTACTAAAACTCTCAACCTAACTGCATTTAATTTTAGAAAAATAAATGTAGCTGAATTCTTACTTAATGGTTTGAATAATGGCCACTTGTCTCCCCGTGGCCTGGACACTGGGCACGGCCTGGTTAAGGACCCACCCCCACACTGAGCCATCCCCGTTGGTGCACCTCCACCCCTGCCTGGTCATTTCCAGCTTAGACTCCAGTTCAGGAATAGAGCTTTCACAAAACGCAGCTCCGGAGGTCCTCCAAACGTCCAGAATGTTCATCTAGCAGGGACGACCATGCACAAAATGAGGACACAGAGGGTCCCTGCTGGGGAGGGCCAGGCAGAGTCTGAGGGCTGCAGCCGAGGGTAATGAGGTTGAGTGAGCAATCAACATTCCATAGTGCATGTTCAAGCCAGAGCTCCACATAAATTCATGAGAATGTCAAGAAAATGCAAAGGCATACATAAATCGCGAGGGGTCCCTAACAAGGAAAAGGCCAGTCCCGAGATAGTCTCTCCTCGTGGCACAGAGGATGGAGGAACTTAGATGGGGCCACAGCCATGACACTGAAGCCCCAGAGACCCCACAGCCCCTGAGTCACGGCCACAGACCCAGGGATCCAAGGAATCCAGTTTGAAATCCCCTCCTTAGAGCCTTGCTAATGTTCCTTCTGGCTGTCTCTCAGTGTGAGAAATTCAAATAGTACTTTCTGGTTATTAAACACGGTTCTTACATATGTTAAAATTTAAGAAGGAACAACATCTAAATGAATGACTGGCCCTTTCCACCTTAACGTTTTCCCGTAAAACATATAACCTGACTTAATTGATGCACCTGGTTATTTATTTAAAGACTATGAAAATTCAAGCCAGATGATAAAAAACCAAACACTTTTTAGTCTTTGCACTTTGGAGGCAGTAAAACAAAAAGACTCGGGGCGCTCACAGCTTTAGAGAAAATTTATTTCCACAGCCTTTGCAATATTACTACCATACGTAGTAAGTATCACCATGATAAACAGTGATTATATATGTTGTGTCCTCTAATCTTCCAACAGCTGTATAAGCTAGGTGATAATATGGTTCCCATGTTACAGAGCCCAATTCCGAGGCCTGGCGTGGAGTCACTTCTCTGAGGCCTGCAGCTGGGGGACAGGAGCTGGACAGAGCGGAGACCGTGTGACCTCACAGTGGGTGACCATCTGCCTGCACCATTCGCGTCCTGGTTCACAGTCTGATTCCCCAAATTCAGAAATATTTCTTGAGTCTTGAAATCTTGAACATAGACAAGCGAGCAGTGGTTAAAACAAATGTGATATCAAAGGTAACTTCCATCCAAAATGTATGTTCTGTTGTGTTTTTCAACAAATGAGAACCATGACTTCCCAGTATGCTTCAGACTCATTGGATAAATAAATTATGGATCTTCAAGAACATTTGCCAAGTGCCTACGATGTAGAAGATGCTGATTCAGAGCCTGGCCTACAAGGGTGATTTAGCTCTGCCCTGTGACTTAGTCCGTAGTCAGGGAGATGCTGGCTGACAGGCGATGTCCGTCACCAGAGGTGGGACGACAGCAGTTTGCACAAGGTGCCCTGGGACGGCAGACTGAGGCACCACCCCAACCGATTGTCTGAGGCTGTCTGAGGAGGTGATACCCAAGCTGCATGCCAGAGTGCAGTGGGAACAGGTCAGGGAAGAAGGAAACAGTAGCAAGGGGCAGTGTGGGTGGACAAGGAGGTTCCAGACAGCAGAGCACCTGGAACAGAAGGACTCAGGCAGGAGTCGCCCTGGTGTTTGCTGGGAATGATGATCATGTCGATGTGGCTGGAGCTTAGAGGGTTTTCAGGTTTCATCCTGCAAGTTACTTTCTCAGAGGAGCCTTTCCAGACCACCAGGCAATCTGGAGTAAGCGCCCCTCCTATTCTATCTCATAGCATCAGTTTCTGCCATTTGTGGCAATGGCCGCATTTCTGTGTGTCTGGGGTATTTCTTTCCCACTGCACTGTGATGGCAGAGACCAGGTCATTTTGGTGTGCCACTGGAGGCCCATGCCTGCCTCGGTCCCTGTGCACAGCAGGCATTGGCTAAGTACTGGGTGGGTCCACGGGGGCAGATATGTTTGAAGAGGTTGGTGGGTAGAAATGCTTCAGCCTGAAAGGTTAGCACAAACAAAGGCAGAGAGGCCAATGTAGCAGCAGGCAACCATAGTCACCTGAGCTCAGGCAGGGCCAGTGGGGGGTGGAGCTGCAATCTCCGATGGAGGGGTCCTCCAAAGCTGGCCTCGGGGGGATGGTCTTCTCTGAGGTGATGGGACACCTGCACACTCAGCCTTTTGTGAAGTAGCACTAAGGTGAGGTCAAAGTGCAAGTGGGGTCCTGAGTGAAGACCCAGCTGCACAGAACAGAGTGTACTGCAACCTCTGCCCTCCATGAGCTTCTGCCCACTGAGGACAAATCAAATCAGTCCCAACATGGTGCTGATGCTCTGAGTGCCCGAGTTCCCAGCCCAGACTCTCTTCACCTTGAGCTGAAGGTTAGTAAAATGACTATCTTTGTGGAAAGCAAACCATAATCACACATAACTTGGTTCAAAAATGAATGAAAATATTTAACCTGAAGACAGAATTTATAAAACTGCCCAGTGAGTGATGGAGTGGTTGGAGGAAGCCCTCCTCGCCCAGGAGGAGAAGATCTCGACTCCTGGTCCCATGCACTCCCCCTGGGACTCTGGGCCCTTCTGTCGCCTGCTGGCCTCATCTTCTCATCTGAATATCGAGCGACGGTCCAGCTGCACTTTCAGGCCTTTGTCAGCGTAAGAAACACCTCCCATGGACTCAGGCTGTTCTAGCATCGTACCTTCAAGCGTGCACTGTTTTCGTTAAACATCGTCGTCTGAGCACACATCTTGGTAACGTTGTGTGAGCACTACTGTGTGCCGTTCTGCCGAAGAGCGGCGCGGTCATACGAGCAACGCTCTCCCCTTGGAGCTTGTTTGTCCTTTTATTAAACACTAGATTGTACATCCGTTTGCTCTCAGCCGTCTCGAAAATCCCCGGCAAAATGCAGTTAACACTAAGAAACACAAGTCTGAGCTTATAAAAGAGTTCCTAAAAAACGTCCTGAAACAATTCCAAATGAAACACACACTGCTCCAGCAACTGAGAGAGAGGCCCAAGCTTTCTAACCCACGCTCCGCCCACATCTGCAGAGCTGGTCCGAGGGGCAGGAGGGCGGGACATCCCTGTGTCCTTGAGCCAGTCCCTCCTGCTTCCGGCCATCCTTGCTGCTTTATTTATCCCACTCTCCCTCCTGGCGCGTCTTCATCTGCTATCTGCCAAAGAGCTCCCTCCACTCAGTCTGTAAACCTCCTCAACGCTCACTTTCTGAACATGCTATATTTCATCAATTCTAAGACTCACTTTTTTCACATTTAACATCTCTGAAATCAGGATGTTTCTTACAATTGAAGGCCTCTTACAATTCTCCTGAAGGTTTTTTTTCTTTCTTGGAACATAAAATGGTGATATGCCTTTCAACTGATGACATCTTAGATTGGTGCAATACAATGCGAAGCCTTCCTTGTCGCCCATACCTCCTGCCTAGGGTTAGGCTCTCAGATGGTCAGAAAAGGAGGATACCCTGTGGATATCTTACTGAAGGAGGATTCGATAAAGGCGCCCCTGAGAGAGGAAACAGTCCCAGCAGAGCCCCAGCCAGGAGCCCTGGAAGGCTGTGGCTCACTGGTGAACAGAGGGGCTCCACGATTCAACCCAGTGCTGCTGGCCCAGGAGGAAGTCTGGAGCCAGCTCATGACTCAGCTGCCCCATCTCCGCTGCCGCAAAGTCAGCCCCACATTCAAGCTCCCTGAAAGAGAAGGTAAGATGAGTTCGGCCAACTCACTACCTGTGGCTCTGGCAAGACTCTTTCACTAGGCCACCGACAGCTTCTGAAGATAGACACTAACCCAATTAGGTGTGGCCAGAGCTGGGACAGGACATGGCAACCTGCACGTAAAGAGCCACTCAGAAGAGGCTGTGAATTAGGAGGTATTGAGAATGTCACACGTCCCTCTAGCTATTAGTTCACTTTTCAGATTCTCTTTTCAATCCAAGTTTTTAAAAAGTGGTCTGAACTTGCTGTCCCCACCTTCATTCCTCAACCTAATTCACTCAGACTTCCCTCCCAACACCTCCGCAGGAGCCGCCGTGGCTCTACTCATTCTCCGCGTGGCCTCCTGCTTGACTTCTCCCAGAAACACTTAGCAGGCTCTATCTACCAGCCTCCGGGGCTGCGCTGTTCCTGCCACGCCCAGACCGCCGCCTGAGCTGTGCACCATCCTCTAGGTGCTTTATGGACTGCTCAGGGCCCCCTGCTGAGCCCCTCTCCAGAGAAGGGCCCTCAGCTGAGGGAGCCCACCAGCGACGCCTGGCTGAGAAGATGCCCAGGCTCCAGAGTGTCCCCAGGGGTCAGGCCGAGGCCGAGGCCAAGGCCAGAGGCCAGCTAAATCCGCGCCCTCCCTTGTTCCTCCGCTGTCTGTCCTCTGCCCTCACTTCCCTACGGGTTTTCCTAGGAGCACTCGCTCCGCAGATCGCCTCCCAGAAGCTCAGTCTCAGGCCCTTTCTAGGGCAGCAGCCAAGACCCCCAGGCCTGCAGCCCTTGGCTCCCTCGACTTCCTGATCACTAACTGTCTCGTCCTGCCCTGCGTCCTTCAGCCCCAGTGCCTCCTCAATCCTTCTTCCCACGCCGCAGCAGCGGTTTCTAAACCAGCAGAACCGACAGCCCTTTTAGCAGCAAATGTTTCCGAAAGGTCCCTTTACTGTCCTGAGGCGGAATTCATGGATGACGCTACCGCCTTCTGGAGGCCTCCTTTACTGAAAATAAAGCGGGGGGGGTGTGTAAACGTCAAATTAAATTTGAATGTAAACACATGACTTTAATGTAAACTGTAATTTCATCAGTTGATTAAGATTCAGAAAATACGAAAATACTTTTTTTTCAGAAAATTCTTGTAAATATGACAAATCAAAATGTAAATTAGGAAGAAAAAGTAGTATAATAGTGAAAAACAAAGGCTCTGGAATCAGACAACCAGGATTTGAATTCTATTAAATTTCATTTAATAGCTGTGTGAGCTTGTGCAAGTTGCTTAACTCTCTGTGCCTCAATTTCCTGTTTATCTCCTGAATAGAGCTGTTTAAGCTATTTAAATTAAAAAGAATTCATGTGCGAGCACAGTGCCTGGCATATAGTGAGTTTTAATTTATGTTTTGAAGGCAGTAAATTATATTTTCTTCTTGTTCTAGCACAAGGGTTGACTACCGCTTCTTTTTCTACAGAGGGCCAGGTGGTAAATATTTTAGGCTTTGTGGGCCATGTACAGCTTCCGTCATTTATTATCATTATTATTCTTTTTTACGATCCTTTGAAAGAATGAAAACTTAGCTTGTGGGCCTTAGTTTGCCAACTCTGTGTTAGTTAAGGACCACAGGCAGGCTAATAAGGAGCATTAAGGAAGTTGTCCCACTTGCACCTTTTTTGTTCTTTTTAAAACTGTAAAACATTTAAACATAAAGAAAATTATGGAGAGTAATGTAATACTCATGCCCTTCACCCAGCTATAAAAATATTAAATTTTGCATATTTGCTTTAGCTTTCCTCTTTTCCTGACTACACATAGCCATTATCCAGAAGTTACTGCACACCTTCCAATCTGTCGCAATTCACTAAAATCACTTCCCTTCTCTTCTCGGGCCTGAGGTTAAACTGTGGCCCCCAGACTTTCATGTAGCTAGGGGTGGGCGTGTGACGGATTCTGGCCCCTGGAACCTGGGTGGAAGGGATAATGGCACTTCTCTGCCAGGGGAGTGACTTACTGAAGAGAGAGGGACCCAGGACCACAAGATGGAGACAGCCGGGGTCCTCGAATGGCCATGTGGAGCCAGGCACATCCCCGTTAGACTGAGATGTAAATGAGAAGAATTAAGCATTTTTTGCATTAAAGCCTTTAAAATTTCAGGGCTTCTTTGTTAGTGCAGCTGGCATTATATGAATTTCAACATGATCCACGGTTTTATGATTTTACTAAATATGTATTATTCATATATAATATATAGTACAACTTTGTATTTCAAATGCTGGAACAAATGGTAAAAAAAAAAAAAAATGGTACAAAGCATTCCCCAACTTGCTTTTCTATGCTCAACAGTACGTCTTTGAGATCTATCCACGTTGGTGAATGTTCACACTTTATCAATGTTAATTGTTTGGTTTAAATAAGCTGTCTTAGGCTCTTAAAATGTATTAAAAATTTTTAGTTAATATTAAAAAAGGATAATGTGTTTGAATCTCCAAAATGTTTTGCACTGTTTTCAGCTAGCCTACAGCTAGCACCTCATCAGCTTATGATACATATTGAGAAGGGAGCCTATGTTTTATGGTGCATCTTCACACATCTCCTGTTGTATGCTTCTCCCAAAATGCCCTGTGAGTCGGAGAAGATTGGCATTGTCATTCTAGTTTGGCAGTGAGGAGCTGGGTAGGTAGAAATGAAGAGCCCTTTGCGGTCAGAGGCACAGGTTCAAACTGCAGACAACTGCTAGTTGTGTGGCCTGCATACACTGTCTGACCACTCAGTTGTCCAGCATATTGCTTTCTGAAAAGGGAATCAAATTTGGACCTATGTCTTTGGGTTCTTGTGAGGATTAAACGAGCTTTGCATAGAAAGCACACAGTAAACTTTTGATAAATGTTCCCTTAGCAGAAAAATAAGACTATGTTATATGCAGTTAACACAGAACTACTGCCCTGAGCGCACAGGCTCGCTGAAGGAACCCGCGCTCCGTCACCCAAATGGCTATTCTGAGTCTTTCCACCGCGTCTCTCTGTGATTCATTTGTCTTGTGTCCACTGGGATCTATTTGCAACCACTAGATATTGTTGGTTTTGGTTTTTCAATTGTGAAGCAAAAATTTAAAATTCCGAACATTCAGCCAATTTGCTATTCTTTTTCTAGTGGGTAAGAAAAATGTTTACCGTTAGTGAATTCTACAGGTTGTGTCATTGGGCCCGGGCCTCCAGGCCTCACTGTTGTCCTGTGTCGACCACATACCTTTATTTCCCTCTGCAGATTCCTTGTTTACTTAAACCCAACCTTTTATTACAAATACCTCACTCAGAGGCACTTTTCTTTTCTAATGATGAGCATTTCCCACTACTTTTATTCTCCTCCAGGTTAAATCTCTCATGTCCCTCCTGTGACATTTTCCGCCCTCTCTACACTTTCAGTTGTTAGCTTCCAATTCTAATTTGTTGTCAACTGAGATGTCGCTGAATTGTAAACAGCAGTTCTTGTGTAGTTCGGCATTAGCAGTTTCTTGAAACCAAACCTGTACTTCAAAATTCCATTTTTTTACAGAGAAGGTTTGGAACACATAATTTTACTACTAAAAACAAAATAAAACAAAAAACCTCTTTTCCACAGTCATGCCACGAATACAGCGGTGCTCTTTGCCGTGACCAGGTCTTTTGAGTCCAGATCCACGCTGTGTCCTCCAGGCTCCATTCCTGCCTTGAGCAATACTCACAAACAAGGGGCACTTGCTTCTGTCCACAGTGTGATGTGTTGATTCCCATAAGAAAGAATAAACTCTTATTCAAGCTAGCAGAATCATGGAATTTAAAAGTAGATAGTCCCCAGAAGTCAAGGACTGAAATGCCAACCCGGTGAGTTTCCTAGTAACAACGCTTTTACCTCTTTGTTTATTGACGATGAAACAGTTTGAGTAAAACTAACTTGCATGCCCAAGGTCACCCAACAGGTAGGTTAGCAGAGTTTGATTCGTTTCCAGGTAAGTGTGATTTCAGAGTCCGTGTGCTTTCCTCGGCCCCATTCCACCTCTCCTAAACACCAGCACATAAAGAATGCTGGCCACTGCCCTTCACCATGGTTTGTGGTTTGCCCCTTCTGATCTCCATTCCAGACACATCCCTACTTATTTGTATTCCTTATGTACACAGATGCAATATACATCTGTACGGGAAACATTGCATAAAACATTGCAGTCTTTTATGGAAATACACCGGATCAAAGGGAAAAATAAAACCACTACACAAGGAATCAATGATAATCCTAGGGGAAGGGCTTCAGAGAGAAAAATCTAGCTTGTTTTCCTAATCTTCATCATTAAATTACTTATCGTCCTGAATTCTCGTGTGTCACACATAAATAGGAGAGCTTCTACAGGAAAGGAAAGAGGTGAGCAAGGACAGAATGAAGGCATCTCAGTCTGGCAAAAGAGCTGAGTACGCCAGGGCATCAGGGACGGGCGCTCCAGTCCACATGTGCAGGGTGAGCGAGACCCTCTTTGTTGCCCATTCCAGGGCCGCCTCTGCCTGCAGATAGTATCTTCCCCAGAGGGCATTCTGCCCTGTTATTTAAAGACCCGACAGCATTGGCAAAGGGCCTAATTGGTGTTACTTACTATTTGCTGAGAGAAATTCCACCCGTTTAGTGTATTAAACCTCTAACGCTTTCCTCTTGTGTCACAGGAGCACAGGTAGCACCGTGCACTTCCCATGGCGCTGCAGGAGAGGTCCTGAGGCCTCTTCAGCTGCTGTGAGGCTGTGCCTTCCACACCACGCCGAATCCAAGATCCAGGAGATAGTATCAGGTTTAAGAGCATTCGGTTGCATGAAAATAGGCCACTGCATTTAGACATTCTCCCTAGAGACTCTGGGAGAGGCAATGTGAAATGGCATGCTTAAAGATAGAAGTTAATTGGCGGACTTAAGATAGTTGACCAGAACTGTAGATTAATTATCTGCTGTGATGGAGAAAGGGAGACTATTGCTTAGCTGTATATTTTTAGATATCAGGTCAAATGGAAAATAAGTAAAGGAAAGTAGTAAGCTTTTAAAAGGTATTTCTTTTTCGCCTGTGGACTGGGGAGGACACTCTGGTCAGCAAAGTGGTAAAGAGACAGGGCTGCTTCCTTCTCACACCCATGAAGATCAGTTTCCAGTCCTTTCCTGAGTAGGAAAGGGAAGAATCTTGAATTAAATTCACCTTCCTTACACAGTCTTCTATTTTTAAGTGTATTGATACTCAGACATCTTTCATTTCCGTATCATATAGGTAGGTGGTTTTGCTTTCTTGAAATCTCCTTATGATAATCTTATTAAAACTACATTAAACAATAATAGAGCCTATTTTATTCATTAATAACAACAGAAATAATAATTTAGAAGCTTTTATCATAGGATTCCTGACACAGTTTTCTTAAACTCAAATATATGAAAAAATTATTTATGTACAAAAACTGAGTCCTTTTAAAGTGTGCAATTCCATGCGTTTTGAGAGTTATACCGTATATACCCGAGGAGCTGCCACCACAACTAAGATACAGAACATTTCCATCACCCTCAGGGATTCCTCCTGCCCTTTACCGTCCTTCCCTCCCTCCCGCCAGGGTCATAGGCAACCACCCAGCTATTTTTCCCACAAATTATTTTTAAGCCAGAAATGTATTTGTTTCCACTTCTGGTGAGGAGTAAAAGATGGCCACAGGACGTTATTCTGAAAGACCTTCCAGTGCCTGATATTCACAAGCGCTAATTTACAAAAGTTTAGGGGAACACTCCATATACTCTTTTTCATTTTCCTAATGCCAGGTGGGACGTGGAGGGCTGGAGTTAGGTGGAAGCTCTGAACGTTTGAGAAAAGAGGTGCCGTGGGGAGACCAGATACACCCTCTCTCTTCCCTCTGGTACATCAGACAATGCAAATTTGGTGGCTAGGAGTGTTAGCGCAAGGACGTGTCCTGGGGGTGGGGGAAAACCTGGGCGAAGTCAGATGGTTTCCGCGTGCGTGGCTCCAGGTGAGTGACTCTGTGGGCTGGCCCAGTCTCTGTGATTCCACTGGTAAAGTGAGAAGGCAAAGCAGAGTGATCTCTATAGACTCTTCCAGGTCTACAAATGCATGTTCAATCACGAACAAGGCTTTAAAAAACCAGTGACTGTGGGTTGTTATAATTCAAGTTAGGCAATTGAAATGAAAACAGAAAATAGAAAATTTGTAAAAGAAATATTTCGTGGCTCTCCCTGTCTCTTGCAGAAATTGTCACTTAACCTGGCTTGTCTGGCACAAGTATCAGTTCAATTGTCTTTCTTGGCTCTTCTTAACCTTTATTTTAATGATTCTGTCACTATGATATTTTGAGAATTGAGGAAAACGCATAAAAAGTAAACATTATTAATGTCTCTGCATCTCGTTGAAAAATGGTGTTTTCCTGAAGGAAGTATTATGTTTACTTTTTCTGTAAGACTGAAATATTTTAACTCAGCTGCTGGGTCACTTTTATTTAAAGAGGCTTTTGAAACCAGTTAATACAAAAATATATAATTTTCTAAGACATTTTAGCAGCTAGAAAAAAGAACAGAAAAAGATTTGAGCCTTTTCAGAATATCCTATTTCAAACAGATGCGGCATACGGGCAATAGTGATACTGTTTAAAGTTAAGTTTAACTGAAGTTAGAACTAAGGTGATAGTGTTTACTTCCGTTAATAAGGAAAGTGTTAGGGGAGGGAAGAGTCAAACTTCAAAGGCATTTTTCTGCTTTTTCAGAGATAATTCTACGTTTTCTTTTAATTCTTACAGTTTCTAACTTTGGAGACATGAATCTTGCAGATGTTCAACTCAACTATTTGGGAGTTTTCTGATGCAGTCTGTGGATTATATCACTCCCCCCCTTATGATTACCCTCTGATATCTCAAATGAAAACTCAAATAAGTCCACTTTACAACGTATTATGGTAAATATTTAATGGAAGAAAACTTGACTCTTTTAACTATAATGAAATTCATGGATTTTTGGCAGAAACTTTAATGGAACCAAAAGAAGTCGCATGAGCTTTTCAGAGCCTCAGTCTAAACCAAATCTAAATGACATATGTTTTTTTATTTGATCCATTCGGCAAACTAAAGACAATGAGATAACATATTTTAACCACAAAAAAAGTTGAATATTTTCTAATATAAAAGTATTGGAATGTGAAAGTAATTTCTGAACCTGAATCAAACTGATAATTATATGATTTACATTTCAGTTCTATAAATGTATAGATTTTATTTATTCATTATCTTATTTAAAAGTTATCGTGGATATATCATCCTCTAAAGCCCATCATGTAGATTTTATTTTAAAAGGGTCACATTAGTATAGATTGTGCTCATGCAGCAAAGTTATATATCATTTCAGTAACTTGATCAGATATGTATGTATGTGTATATATATGTGTAATGTGCATGTGTACATCGATATAATGTAATGTATACAATAATGTAATAGTCCTATGCCTTACAGGGAGCTTAAAAACTATCTTTCATGCAAGACATTTTAACTATATATTTATTTATTTATTTATTTTTTAACCCTTCTCTTCCGGGTGGTAGGCAGAAGTATTCCTCCAGGGCTGTGGAATGCATTCTAAATTTTCAGATAAGTTCTTTCTTGTCTATCAATTCATTTCAAATCAGCTCAATTTCTCTCAAATCCTGAGCTGATAAGCCTCAGCTAATTTGCATAGCTGTGCATGCAATCTTAAATGTGAAAAAGATTACAGCAGTGAATTGGAACATCCTGGAAGTGGGGTCAGCAACTTTGGTTGGTCCATTGCCCATGGGACGAGGGAGAGCAATGTCTCAGGTGTCAGGTCTCTTTACTGCCTCTTACCTCTGTGACTCGTTGGAGACAGACCACAGGCTTAGCCCCCACTCGCCAGCGTGCTCCAAGTCAGACAAGAAGAAGAAACAACAATGCCTTTATTCACGGCTTCCTTGCACTGAGTAGAGGCAAAGTGCCCTAAACATCAGGAAGGGCTGTGGCTATCAAGACAAATAGGCTCAGGTGTCACACTGAAGCCAAAACTTGTACCTGCCACAGCCACAGTGATCAGGGCAGACCACTGTGCCGAGGGCCTCCCTCCCCTCCGGAGACGGCCCCTGTGCTAGGAGGGACAGCAAAGGGCCTTGCAGGCTGTGAGTTTCTCTGCACAGTCTCTCTCCTCCAGTTTCTTGGCCATGGTGATGCCATGTTGTAAGCAATATTAAAAATGTCCAGGAAGAGAAGGGCTTCATCAGAAGACCAGGAAAATCCTCCAGTGGTGGTCACATCCTCTGAGCAGTGCCCTGGGGAAACCGGGTTCAGGCTTCCTGGAATGCATGTTCCATTCATGACGAAAAGAATTGATTAGATTCTTCATAGCACTATTTATTGAGTGTTTGCTACAAAATGTGAACATTTATTGAGTACTCGTAAAATGTGACCTCCAAGTATTTTTGAGATTTTTGTGTATGCGCAATTTCTGTCTCTCTGGTCCATTGTTATCTCCCACCTGCCAAGCACAGCCCCTGGCCCGTAGTTGGCCCTCAAGGAATATTTGTTGGATGGGTGATTGTTTGAGCACTGCCCATAGGCTCTAATACTTTATGTACATTATTTCACTTAAATTTCAACAACCCAAATAATACAGATTCTGTGCACACCCCAGTTTACTAATGAGAAAACCAGTCTCAGAGAAGTTAAGTACTTTGCCCTAGATCACGTATTCAGAGGTGAAAGACTCAGAATTCAAACCCTGGTGGTCTGTTTGCAGACTGTGTATGTACTCTTAATCACATGCATGCTGACTCTCATTATCTTAGCAAGTCAGTATTTAACGCTTATTTTATACCAAAATGTAACCAACCTTATTCTGTTCCAAATATTCTGTGACCAGACTGTTTCCCTCCTTCTGGGATGTTTGCTGTAAATGTTCGGGCACTTTGGCAACACTGCCTTCCAGATTTGCAGTTATTCTCTGAGTGCCCTTTTAGTGTCTGTGTGTGAGTCTCCAGTGAAGTCTGAATTGACCAATCTGCAGAAGTCAGCCTGTAAAAGGCAACTAACGATGGACGTCAGGATATGGCCCTATTTTCCATCCTGTGGGGAGTCCTCACTTCCACCTGGATTACCGACCTGTACTAACGGAAGATGGCTTGCTCTTCTTTCAGAGTCTTTGAATGAGTTTGGCTCTGAAGATAGATGCATTATTGAAACCTCTGGAGAAACAAGTTTCTTGGGTTTATACTTACACGGGGACCATGTGGCGAGGGCCATCCTCTGTCACAACTAATGAGCCAGAACCCTACCCTGAAGTGCTCACTCCAAGGGCGAGTAGCTCAGCTTCCGTGGCTGCTCCCTGCTGAGCCGATGGCGGTTGACAAGAGCTTTTGTAACATGGACACTTGAATTAGGAGCTGGGCTGAGATCACGCAGGCAGCAGAGTGGCTATAAACAATGTGATTACCTTCCTCTCTGAGAGGATTGGACCATGTGAGCTGCAGGTGAGAAACTCTATAACCCATTAGTGCTTCTCGACTTTATCCATTTTTCAGAGAGGATATGATTGGCTTTTAAATTTTTTCTTAAAGGATTACCTTCACATTAAAGCTGTCTTTTAAAAAAGTTTTATAACTGTCTCATTTGCAGTAAACTTCATTTATGTTCTGGGAATGAGGCTTAGACTTGGAGCAAAATAATCCAGAACAAAATGGAAGGTGAGGCTTATACTCTACCTCCAGGGCTTTTTGTGTAATAGTCAAGGAATAGAGAAAGAGGAACAGGTTATTTTCACCCACAGAATTCATGCCCCACTGGAAACAGTGTGACCTGGGCAGCAACACCAGCAATAACTATTTGTATTTTGGACATGTTCAATGCATAGAGATTAGAGAAGAAAAATGTATTGCAATTTAACAGTCATAGCCATTAAAAGAAAGTATTCTGTCTGAAAGTCAGACTGAACTATTCTCTTCTATCTTATTTCCCCCAACTGTCAAGAAATCTAGGAAGGTAATTTAGAAAGTTAAGCTAGAGAGGGCTAAAGTTGATTCAAAACCTTATGAAATAAATATTACAGGATATAGGGACAAAGAAGTATGTACATGCTCTAATCAAGACGAAACTGTGGCCCAGAGAGACTCTGAACGCTTGTCACCTTGAGAAGGCAACATTAATGTGTTTGGGGCAGACAGCAGTCTTCTGAGGAGGTGCTCATCACCTCATCAGGTGCGCGTCTATGGTTACAATTTAACAGGTTATGAATCATGGCTGTAGGGAAGTGTTGACTCTTTCATACTGTGATGGCATTTACTGTTGGTCACTTAGCCAGGATGTCTGAATTGATGTTTGGATTCCAGCAGGGCTGCCAACTCCTTCTAGTAAGAGAGTCAGACCTGGCTCTGAAGTTTATAAGCTGTACTGTGGGAGTAAAATCATCTTGAATGAGGCAACATAAGTCAACTTCCAAGGGTATTATTAAACACACAGAAGAAAATGTTGTTGCCCTAAAAAATATATCCCTCACCTGGTGAGCAGGCCACTCTCAGAGATACCTGCGAGTCTCATTCTGATTCTCTCTGGACAAAGTGCAAAGAAGTCAAGAGTGGAAATGATATTTTTCTCCCAGCACTACCCACGCTCTGCCTGGTCCCAACTGTTGGGGCCCTATCACCTGCTAGCTCTTCCAGTGCATCTTTCTCACTCATTACTTGCTTGAGGTCAATATATCATATTTTATTTATTAAACGATATGTCAATCCTGGCTCCCCAAAAAGATTTGAGGACACAAAAGTTTGTGTAGGCAGCAGTTTCATTGGGTATTAAGACACAGCTAGAGCAAGGATCATAGCTGCTCTGAAACTACAGACCTCTGTGAGAACCTATTGACGGTCATGAACCCTTGCCACAGAGAAACCCGCACTTGCCCCCAGTAGACCATATAATGTTTTTAGGGTGGGTTCCTGGATCCTCCCAGCCAAACTGTGAGTCCATGGACCTCAGATTCAGAAGCCTACTCTGGAGCGGGAGTTCTCAACCTCAGCACTATTGACATTTGGGGCTGGAAAATTCTTTATCATGGGCTGTCCTGTGCAGTGCAGGATGTTTAGCAGCATCCCAGCCTCTACTCACCAGATGCCAGGAGCACCCTGCCTGTTGGTGACAACCAGAGTATCTCCAGACAATGCCCCTCCCCAGTAGAGAACCGCTGGGGTAGAGACACCCAAGGAACTTAATGAAATCATCTCCCGAGTGGAAGGAGGTCCTTTCATGCCCTCATATGACCAGACTGTCCAGTTTCACAAGCAGAAAAGGTGTCCACATTTGTGTGGCATGTTTACATTCATGCACTCACTTGGCACAACCACTCAGTGAAATAAGCAGCTACATATGCAAACTCAGGTGTACAGCCGAGTATTCTGACACCAAATCCGACACTCTTTCCAGCATGCGTGATGAGGTAACTGGACTGTAATTCAAAGAGCTGAGTTCTAGTTGGGGTTCTGGCCCTTCACCAGCCATGCAAGCCCTTAAATTGTCTTCAGATCATCTCTGTGTTGCTCAGCTGTGTGACAGCAAGGCTACCTGTGCCTGTTTCATGGGAAAGTTATAGGACGAGATGAGAGACTGCTGAGTGACAGCACTGTAAAGACTGCCCACGCCAGTTTGAATGTAACGTGTTATTCAACTGAAAAGTATCCACTAGTCTGTAAGGATTACATGGACATCAGCACTCTAAAATCTTCTTTATGAATAGAATCTTGAAAAATGATTACAGTTGTAGAATATTAAAAACTGAAATGGCCCGGGGATTGGCTGTCACACTTGACATTAATTTCCTTTGTACGGTCCAGTAGAGCAGGCGTCTTCAAAACCCATCGTTCTGTGTTCCAAAAAAAAGTCACTCTAAGAAGAAATAAAATAAGCTAACAATAATTGGCTGTTATTTTTTTGTCCCTTTCCAAAGGCTTCATTGGGATTTTCAGTGCAACAGTATATTATCTGAGTAGAATAAAAAGACCCTGACATGAACTTGTAAAGAATTATAGATGAGTTACATCTTGCTTGTGCTTAAAACCAGAAAACCCGTGCAACTCCGTAAAACGGGTGTAAAGGAAAAAGGCCTGATGGTCACGAGTCTTGGCTCGGATCACCTCACTGCTTGTTATCGAGTATTTCAATGAGAGTCACCCCATTATAAAAGGAATGAGTTCTTCCTCATGAAACCCTTGGGTGGCAGTTGGAAGCAATCACTTTGACTGGTAGCTACCAGGGTTAAGTGGCACGCGGGCATGAGCTGCAGTCCAGGCATCAGATGTCATCTTCTGTTCCTCGTCCTAGGGCTGTGGCCTCTCCAGAATGATAATTAGAATAATTCTTATTCAATTGCTGTTTGGAGCCCATGAGGACAGAAAAATTATGTTCAGCCCCAGAGGTCACTTGCTTGGCTAATTTTTCACTAATTATTTCTTAGTTGCGTTTCTTTTTCAGGACAGAGACAAAAGCTCTTTTCCAGGTTTTATGAAGAATGGTTAGGGGCCTTTACAAAGATGCGGGATTCATAGGACCAGGGCACTTACCAAGAGGGCATCACACATGGTGCACTGAAATTGGTCAAGACAGCACCCCCCTACAACATAACTTTTAAAAAGATGAAGCCTTTTGGGTGAGGTACAGCAGATGAGGGCTAAGAAGTGACTAGAATGAGAGCAGGTGGCCTTGGTCCAAAGATGGCTATGAAGCTTATTAAAATAATAACAAAACGGCCCTGGGTGAGACTAGCTTCTGAGGTTTATTGAAATGCTGATGGGGAAAGTCTAAAAGGATCTAGTCTGAGCATCATGCAGCCATGGTCAACTGGACTGCCGATGTCTCTTATATGTTGTTCTGTAAGACTTAATGATGCAGACTTTGACACCCGCCCTTCTATCAGACTTGTTCGAATGTGTTGTTAGAACCACAGGGTCAGGACAGAGCCCTGGGGATAACGTGGGGTACAGGGTTTCCACTGAAGAGAATTGATGGTCTTACTGTCATTCGCCCTGAAAGGGGGCCTATGCTGAGGCAGAAAATGTGGATTGGGAAAACAAACACAGGGCTAGAAGGAAAAGACAAAAATCTTCTCTGCCTGGAGCCAGCAGTGAGTTTGGTGTTATGATGATGTGTGCAGATGCCTGGAACACTGGGTGGCAGAGACAGAGACGAGTGAGCCCCCCGCCACTTTCTGCACAGTATTTCTTTGGCCCACTGCCCTCTCTCAGCCTATCCTCTCTCTAGGGCAGGAAAAGCTTTCAAATGATCCACCTTTCTTAGGACACCGAGGACTCAGGGGCCTGTCCCGGGTCCTTTCCATGCAGACCAGCCCTGCCACAATTGTGACCTGGAGAGCTGCCCCACGTGCACTCCTATACAGGAACGATGTGCAGGGGACTAGCCCTGTCCACACAGGGAGCCCATGGTCCCTCTGCCAAATCTCAGGCTTTACCGTTGTCACCACCACCGATGTTATGTCAGTGGTTGCACCAATGTATCACCAACATCCCGTCTCCTTGTTTCTTTCCTGATGCTTGCCCCCACCTTCACTTCAGAGGAATTTTATCTGGTGGAAAGAGGAGGTACAGTAGTATTTTTCTAAAATCTTTCTGTCTTTGTCCCATGATGTTGGTTTGTTTTTAACTTAAAAGCCAAGAACTTGACTTTGTTGTTCTCCAGTTCCACTCCCTCCTAGGGCACTGGAGACCTCATATCCTGGGGCCTGAATGAATGAAAGGTGGGAGGGGCAATGTTTAATAGGGAGTGTATGTAAGGGAAACATACCAATTAATACATTGAAATAATCATCACAAATATCCTTCCCAGTGGATCTTTATCATCCTACAAGGGATGTTTCTCTCTCACGGCTCCCTCAGCCTGGCAGGTGATCTGGATACTTGCTGACATCTCTCCTCCCTCCACTAGGAGTGGATTTTTGTGTTGTCTCTAGGCTCCTTCTCCACATCAGGTGGTTTAGCCAGAGGAGGAGGCAGAGTCTCCTCTCAGCTGACTCTCTGATAAGCCTGGCAGAGCCGAGATCAGAGGCTCTCAGCCTTGACCGAAAAATAGAATCAACTAGAGAGCTTTCAAAAACTTATGGGACACCCTAAAGATTAGGCCTGAGACAATAAGTCTTTTGGAAGAGAATATAGGCAGTACACTCTTTGACATCAGTTTCAAAAGAATCTTTTCGGACACTGTAACTCCTCAGTTGAGGGAAACAATAGAAAGAATAAACAAATGGGACTTCATCAGACTAAAGAGCTTCTTCAAGGCAAGGGAAAACAGGATTGAAACAAAAAAACAGCTCACTAATTGGGAAAAAATATTTACAAGCCACTTATCCGACAAAGGGTTAATCTCCATAATATACAAAGAACTCACACTGCTTAACAACAAAAAAACAAACAACCCGATCAAAAAATGGGCAGAGGACATGAACAGACATTTCTCAAAAGAAGATATGAATATGGCCAATAGACACATGAAAAGATGTTCATCATCGCTAATCATCAGGGAAATGCAAATCAAAACTACACTAAGATATCACCTTACCCCCGTTAGATTGGCAAAAACATCCAAAACCAAGAACGACAAATGTTGGAGAGGTTGTGGAGAAAAAGGAACCCTCATACACTGTTGGTGGGAATGCAAACTGGTACAGCCACTATGGAAAACAGTATGGAGATTTCTCAAAAAGTTAAAAATAGAAATACCCTATGACCCAGCCATCCCATTACTGGGTATCTATCCTAAGAACCTGATATCAGATATCTCAAGAGTCCGTTGCACCCCTATGTTCATCGCAGCATTATTTACAATAGCCAAGACGTGGAACCAGCCTACATGCCCAGAAACTGATGATTGGATAAAGAAGATGTGGTATATATACACAATGGAATACTACTCAGCCATAAAAAAAGACGAAATTGGCCCATTCACAACAATGTGGATGGACCTCGAGGGCATTATGTTAAGCGAAATAAGTCAGTCAGAGAAAGACGAACTCTATATGACTCCATTCATAGGTGGAAATTAGTATATTGAGAAGGAGATCTGATTGGTGGTTACCAGGGAAAAGGGGGGGTGGGGGGAGGGTACGGAGGGGGAAGTGGTGTACCCACAACATGACTAACAAAAATGTACAACTGAAATCTCACAAGGTTGTAATCTATCATAACATTAATAAAAAAAAAAAAAAAAAAAAAAACTTATGGGACACCCGTTAGGTTTACTATAATAGCAAAGAAAAAAAAAATGTAGAGAAGATAGGTGTTGGCAACAATGTGAAGAAATTGGAATTCTTTTGCATTGTTGGTGGGAATGTAAAATGATGCAGCTGCAGTGGAAAACAATATGGCAGTGCCTTAAAAAACACAGAATTACCAAGATCCAGCAACTCCACTTCTGGGCATATGCTCAAAAGAAATGAAAGCAGGGTCTTGAAGAGACGTTTGCACCCCCATGTCCGTATCAGCATTGTTCGTGACAGCTAGCATTTATACAAGAGCAGGCAATATTCTCACAGTTATTGCCTGGCCTCTGGGCTTCAAGATGGAAAATTTTACCCTCTGAGCCTGGGTTCCTAGTGGACCAGTGGATCCTTTCTGGTTCCTACATGCCCTTAAGCCTGCCCTATCTCTGCAGCATAATGTACAAGGAAGGTTCAGGGTCAGTGCTAAGAAAGAGACAGCTCTGACAGAACAAGAATTCTTCTCAGATTTTCCTGTCCTCCTCTTTCAACGAGGGTTGTTTGTTTTGTTTTCATTAAAAGCCAAGAATTTGACATATTTGTTCCTCTGGTTCAACTCTCATTTGGAGCTAAGAGGCCTCAGTGTTAGCAGATCATATAAAGCATAGACAAGGTAAAAGGGAATGTGTGTGTGTGAATTTGAGGGTATGCATCAATTAATACTTCTCAAAATAATACTGCCACGTACACTTTAATCCTCAATAAAACCCCATAAGGGAAATACAATTACCCTAATTTTCAGAAGAGAAAACTGAGGCTCAGTTTTGATGTCAAAGATCAACTAGCATGTCAAAGACCACAAAGGCGGATGATACATCCACAGCCCAAGCTCAGATCTGTCAGATTCCAAAGCCTCTGTTTCTTCCACCACAGCACATCCCAATGGGTCCCTTGGCCAGGATCTTTTTCTTCCAGAAATACTGTCCAGACAGTAAGGTGGCATCTCATCTGCCTCCTCCCATTACCGTTTGCTTCACCAGCTTTAGATCTGACATCTACTGAAGGGCTCACTACTGACGTTGTCAGGACAACCAACATGCCGCTTCCAGGGAGGAGCCTTGACTGCACGCATGCAGTGGAGCACCAGGAATTAGCTCCACAGGATCAGATGATATTTTCTGCTTCATAGCTATAGCCAATTCCGTAGACGTATCCCACAGGGGCCCACACATCAGTGACCAGGACTGTGCACCCATTTTGTAGCTCAGAAAGTGTCCCATTGGCATTTGGTGGCACACAGGGGGATAGAACAAAACGTGGTGGCCAGACATCATTTAATCTGTGCATTTGGCAATACTTTCTCCTGCAAGAGCAAAGAGACCATTTTTGATTTGTGTTCGAGTTGCTGACACTGAGAGTAAATCGTCCCGCGAAAGCTCTGGGGCACCCTGAGATTCCACCTGTCTGGAGCCAAAGCACCACATTGGCAGACGCCTGTGGTTTGTCTAATTACATTTTCACATGGCCTTGGAAACCACCGAGGGCTTCAGCGGCACCACGCGTGTGGTCTAATGAGGTTTCTGAACCCTGTATTATGAAATTGTTGCAGGTTATTTGTCAGAAAGCAGCAGCCTTGTGAATATAGCAGAGTTAAAATTTGGAGTACTCACATTTTAATAATAATTCTTTGTAATTATAAAAATACCGCATGACTTCAATGAATGCCACAAGTGTTTTCTGAGTGATCGTTTCAAATGCAGCTGTTTCCCAGGTTTCGTTCTTCTAACATCCTTGAGGGACGGAAAAGTGACAGGCATTGCTACCCTCATCCTTAAATTTTAGAAAGAAATATGGTTTCCTAATGAAAATAGAGATCATCACTTGAAATGAATTGATCAATATTGATTTCCCTTCCTCGTAGATGGATTAACTACTGTACGCTCTTATGTTTACCCTTTTCACAAATTATCGTATACTTATCAGAGTCTTTGCCTTCTTTCCTATTAAAGCGCATTTACTGTAAGTATCATCACCCCTCAGTTATTAAGGGATTGATGATCTGGTGAGTGGAGTATTCTTGCCCTTCGCTGGTAGGTTATTTCTCCTTCTCCTCAGGGTCCTTGCTCTGTACCCCTGCTGTTGCTAATTATGAGTTCTCCACACCAACTGGAGCATCACTCCAGCATCACCGTCCCTGCCCAGGGGATAACACTCCTGTGGCCTCCCTGTCACTTGGAACCACCAGGCCTCATCTCAGAGCCAGGGAGCCAGAGATGAGTACCTCTCACCTACTAGCAGATGGGGCTTGGAGATAAACTCAGCATGCTTTCTCTGAAGGCCAAACCGCCTGGGCTTATTGAACCCTCACTATTGACAAAGCCCTCGGTGTAGGGTGTATGTACATCTCTCCAGTCTTTGGGGGCGGGGTAGCACATTGTCCATGTTCTTTCTATAGGTATCTGTTGGGTACTCAGGGTTTCTCTGTCCTGCTCTGGGGACAACCCAGCCTGTATGCTGGAGAATAATGAAATTAATTTATTAATACATGTTCACTGCACAGAATTTAGAAAATGCAGAAAAATAAACAAATACACAAAATAAGTGTAATGGCATGATCCAGAGATAACCCCAGCTTTTAATCTCTGCATAAATGTTGATGTCTATTTTATGAAGAAAGATTATATCTCTGTTTTATTAACTGACTTTTTAAGTTAACAATATCTTCTTATTATTTTCACATGACATGAAACACTGTGCCAGATGACTGCTAAGGAATGCATCGCCTGACTGTATCATTACGTACTTAACAAATCTTCTAATGCTGCCTGTTTAGTGTGACTTCTTTTTGTTTACTATAGATAATATACAATATAAAAAGATTTCCAAAGATATTTGTGCATAGCTTGTTATTTCCTTATGATCAGTTTCCAGAATTGGAATTGCTACAACAAAAAGTAAGTACGTTTTTCAAGGGGGACTCTCTTTTTGACCTGGTTCTACCAGTTCTGCTTCCCATGTCTAGATTCTCCTAGTCCTGTGTTTGCCAGTTCTGATCCTCAGACCTCTTTAGCAGAATTACATGCAGAGTCAAGTCGCCCCAACTGCCACTCCTGGGCTGCAGCTCAAGGGTCTGCAGCCTAACCCTCTTCACAGGCATTGCTCAGGAGCAGGAAAGTTACAAACCACCACCCAGTCTTGCATGATCAGTAACCCTGTTGTGTGTAAACATACCCGAGATTTGTTTTAGTCAGGTATGGTAAGGCAACAGACGCAGACATGATTGTCATAAAGGAAGAAGTTTATACTCTCAGATCCCTGGAACCAGGATGCACGCCAAACACGCAGAGCCACATGCAGAAGCACCAGGCTGTATCAGGAGCGGGAAGAGGAGAGGGGAGAGTATGGCCCAGAGCGTGAGTCAGGGGTTTCTCCTGAAGGAGTGGGCCAGGCAAATCAGTACACTGAATAGGCTTAGGATTGGATGGTTTGAATGATTTCAGCAGGCTCTGGGCTATAGGGCTGGTTTCTAGTTGTCTGGCACCTGGCCCTGGGGTGATTTAGGGCAGAGGGAACATTGGTGTGATGTGAGGGTTTGATGAAGGAGATGGCAGGGGATATGGGCTCTTGATTGGTTGATTTATATATCTAGGTGTGCTCACAGGGGAGTTGATCACTATCTCTAGGACTTGGCCAGCCCTGGGAAAGGCAACCCCTCCAAGATCAGGGGCCCAAATGCCAGAGCATCAAGAATACAGAAAACAAAAAACATAGTCAATATACCTGCCCACACTGAGCCTCAGCACAGAACTCTTAGGGCCACTGCCCAATTTTCCCTTCTGATTACAACCTCCTTTGGAAATGCATATTTAATAGAATAGAATTAGAATTTGGTTGACCTCTCCAGACTTGATTACAGCTCCACACTCCCAGATTTCCTGACAGCTGGCACTGGGGCTCAGTTTCTAGCAGTGCTCACCAAAGTCTCCGGATACCCTATGGAATAGTCTCTAACTGAGCCATGACTGCAGAATTTGCCTCTGTGTCAGTCCACCCGACAGCAGGCACAAAAAGCTGAAACATCCAAGCCCAAAACAGGTTGCTTCCTTCCAGCGCTCCGCAGACAGAGGTATACTGGAGGAGAGACTGGAATTCCTGGCAAGATGCTATTTATGAATCAGCTGTGAATTCAAATATTCCTGTATCCGTATCACTTCGTTAGTACGGAATCAAAAATTCTAATTATGGAGTAAGTGTTTTTAAAAAGAAGAGAGAAAAAGAGTTTTTACCACAACCCTTATTTCTCTTTTATTGAAAAATCTAAAATTGGACCAAAAAGAAATGGGACTATGAGCTTTCAACATTCTCCTTGGGACTGGATTGCTACATATTATTATTCTATTCATAGTTTACCCTGCTTCTGATAGAGCTGTTATTACTGGAAACAAAAACACAACAATAACCCTTTGGAATCTTCTCCAGCAAATTCTCTGAATAGGTATGCATCTTCCTATCTCATCTCATTTTTTCCCCAAGAGTTCAGCTAATTTTACCTTTTAAAATCATTGATATTTAAATCTGCTATTTCTTTAATATTCAGCTACTTGCCAAAAATTGTCAAATCTCTTCTCGAGCACATCAGTAAAAATGTCCTTATCTACTGTTGGGGAGGCAACTGTTTTATCATCAGAAAACGCTGCCCTGGGTAGCTACGGGCCTCCCCCTTTGTCGGCAGCCCCTGTATTCATCCTCCTGTTCCTGGGCTGTTTGTTCTTGCCTTACCTGCCTTCCTTCAGACGTGTGTGGGAGCTGAAAGTTCCCGGTGCCATCAGTCTGCAGCCCTTGTGCCCTCCTCAGCGTGGCAGCCCCAGGCCTGGGAGAGACATCATAGCACAGCTGCAGGGACGTCTGCTCCTCGTTAGCCTTCCCAGAGCTGCAGAGCGCGTCCACCTGCCCTTGCAAGCACAGGCAACAGGTGAAGGACTCGCAGCCCACAGACCGTGGTGCCTCGGTAGAGCTCCTTTCACTGTTTCACTGGCGTCTCACACATGCCGGGCCGTCCTGGCATTTCACTGGCGTGGACCACATATGCACAGTTTTCCTCTCTATGGCCCTAGACATTTATTGCTTGTTCCCTTCCAGCCCTGCAGGCCAGGCGCTGGGCTGGAGCCATCTCCACGCTCCTCTTCCACCCCACTGCATGTCAATCAGGGTACCAAGGAGCCCAGGGACCCATTTTAAGGAGTCTCTAGAAGCTAGGTTTGATGTAGCCATGTCCTTGTCAGAGATCAGTTTCTCTTGTCCCTTTGTGCACCGGTGAAAAATTCAGGAACAGTTGCCCCAAGAAAGCTTTTCTTTCTCCTGGTCCCTGTCCATGTTCCTGTGCATCACTGGTACTTCTTCTGAGGCCTGCTGCTGCACATGGGGGCCCCCGGGGTGTTTCTGTTCCTTTGATGGCCGTATGAATGTAGATTCCAGTCTATTTCAGCTGTGCTCTCTCTAAAGATTTTCTCTAAAATGCTAAATGCTGAACTCTAGCCAGCATGATGCCATTTCATTTTGCTTCAGCCAGACCCCAAATACTAAAGCTCCCAAAAGGCATTCAAACTATGTTTTAGAAATGAGAGAAATAAATACAAGTTTTAGAACACTTTGCAGGAGTGAAAGATTGTCGCAAAGTCAGTTTTGGCTTGTGTTTAGAAGGGGTTGAAAGATAATACAAACTAGATTCAACTACAGAAAATGGTACAAAAAGTTCCAGACGTACCATTATTCTGAGTTTCTAAAACAGCACGGAGAGGCCTTTTAGCAGGATTTTCTCCCTGCTTAAAGAATGTGCACACTCACGCCAAGAGGAGAGAAGTGAGGGCAGGAGGCCATCTTCCCTCTGATGCAACAGTCTCTTTCTTTACTGCCGTCTTGATATTTGGCTCTTCAAACACCAGCAGCATAATGTCAGCTCTCGTTCTACAATGAAAAATGCTCCACCCGGATTTCCATTGTAAACAGGTAATCAGTCTCCCACGTGGGCAAAAAGGGGGTTCTCCCGGGTCCATCCCAGCCTTGTTTCCCTGTCTCCTTCGAAACAATCTATGTGCTCAGAGGAAGCTCCCATACCCATTTGCCATGTGTGTGGAAAGGCTGACACGTGGAGACAGCACCTATTTTGTCCAACCAAGTTGGGAGAAAACTAAGTGGTGCTCAGCGGACTGTGCTCAGGCAGGAAGAAGGGAGAATGCTCTTTCTGGGATGGGGGGGGGGGGAGGGCTTTGCTGAAACATTTTGCTTCCTAGTCTTGGGTTTGGGAAGCAAAAACTGGATTGCAGGAGGAAGCCTTCTTTTCTGGAGCATGCTTGTTGGTCAGCCTGGCAATGCATAATTATTTTTGTTATTGGCTTTTTGGGGAACTGAGAACCAAAGGCTGGGGCACGTGGCTTTTGCAGGTGCCTTTGGAAAGGAGGAGGGGCTCACCAGTCCTCTTTGCCTCAAGGTCGCTGTCTTTACCACCCAGCCAGGCTGGCCCATAAATCCTTTTCGATCTGAAATCCTTACTGTTTTATCTCTTGTCTGGACCCTGGCTGCACTCCGAGCTCCTGAGGAAGCCCGGCTCAGGAAGCCTGGCCGTGCCTCCAGGAAGCAGAGCAGGTGCTCGCGTTTTGGACAAAAAACAAAACAAAACCAAACACATATTTTCTAAAGCTATGTGCTTGTGATGATCTCCATTATTGTAGCATGTTCCATTTTTTCTTTTTCTATATATAATACTAATAATAAATGTGTTAGAAAATAGTGTAATTTTTTAGGATTGGCTTAAAAATTTTTAAATTCAACAAATGATTAACATTTAAGTAATTAGATGAAACTGGTGATACATATTTTGTCAGATGAAAGACATGTGGTTAAGTAAATGTGGCTTTTTCCTAGGCAGTTAGTAAAGCAGGTCATTTCTAGCTTGGGAAATCACAGTCATTCACATTCACAATGTGCCAACATTGAGCACAGCTCGCTGTCTGCCGTCATGCACAGTCCAGGCGCCCACTCAGTGCCCTGGGCTCCAGGCAGAGCTTGGAGGCAAACACTTACCGTGGAGAACAGCGGCCTTGCTTGGCTGAGCCCGAGACTCCATCAGGCGGCCAGAGGCAGGGGCTCAGGCGTGACCAATGTACAATTTGCAGCAAGAGTTAAGAGTTTCACTATATGTTGACTAAACCTCAATAAAAAATTATAACAGAATTTGTTGATAGGAATACGAAGAGAGTAACAATGTTTAACTTACAAGAGTGAACACCTGAAAGCTGGCAAAAAACTTGAGTTCTTAAGCTCACTGAAATCATCCGATTGTTTATTTGAAGGTGTGATCATATCAACACATCTGTTATAATTTTTTAAATTCAGGAAATATTCCTTTTTGTTTTTCAAAACAACCCAAATAACAAACACTGCTATATAGTTAAATGTCATATGTTTTCTATGTATTTGTATTATTTTGTTTTGTTCTTACACATGAGACAGAACATATACCCAGAATAAAAGCGACTGTTTCTTTTTCATGATTTAGCTTAAGAAAAAAAGAGTTTCAGAATGTTCAGCAATGGATAGGATAGACTCTTTCCTTTACCAACTTCTTCCATCACCCCTCGTATCCTTTTCATGTTTCCTGATTTGGTCTAAATTTGGAATGGTATAAAGACAAAAGAGGGAAACAAAAGGAGTGTGTCTAACAAGTGGATTGTGTTTTGACAAGTTAATTCTCCACAGACATCTGGGCTGCCAGTCTAGCTGCTGCCTGGCTTCACTTCACAACACACTCTTAACACTACTCACCAGGAAGATTCTTTTCAAAGATAAAACAGAGTGTCATCCTACAGCAGAAGAAGGAAATGCCTGTGTCACCAAGTTGCTTTCTCTGTGGGCAACGTAGCCACATCCAGGGTTTGAAGTCCCAGACAGGATTAGGAAATTAGTAACACTCTATCCGTACAAGAGAGAATGTGACTGTGAATGGTGTCACAAGGCTACATTTCAGCAGTATAAGCAGAATCTAAACCGCACACAATGCAGCAGTGACACGTGTGATCCCTTACAGATCATCCCGAGGAAGGCCTTCTGATCATCAGTGCCAACAGGTTCATAGCTCCTCGTCTCCTTCCAACGCCACTCCACCCACAGTCAAAAGAAGGACTGGCCGCTGGTGGGGCGGGGCAGGCTTTAGGCGGTGGGTCATTGCCATCCTCTCTGGAGTGCCTATTGGAAGCCAGGCGTCTGAGTACGCCTTTCGCAGCAGCCCCACATGATGGATGTTAAAACCTTCCAAAGCACCCACTGACTACATTTGAGGCAGGGCGACTCTGGCAGTTACTCACCCTCTCTGTACCTCATCTCCTCGTCTGTGAAATGAGCCTGAGGATGATACTTACCTCCTAAGCTTCGATGAAACCTGTCTCACTTAGCAGAGGGCCTGGCACACAGTCGCTCTCAGAATAGGTTACCTAGTGTTATCACTACAGAAGGAGAAACTGAGGTTCAGAGAGGTTAACTTGCCAAGGACCGCTCAGGCAGTGGGAAGCAGAGTTCAGATCCAAAGCCAAACCTTTCTAATCCCAAAGCCAGCTCCGGTGGGCCCCCATTCTTCTTTTGGGCATTCACACGGCTGCTCTCCGGGCTCAGTGCACCTTCTCCTTGAGAGAGAACTTTATGGAAAACCATCAGAAAATCCAAGGATTTTCATTTTGGGGGCAGGGAGTTTGTTGTTGGGTTTTTATTATGAGATGGACTGTATTTGCTGCATAGAAACCTTGGTTTCGCTTTTGTTCTGTTCTGTTTGTTTTGACGAATGCTGGGCATTGACTGACCAACACTGAGTAGCGAGCCATTGTCTTGCCCAGGTCTCAGTCCTAAATGAGAACGTGCAGCCCCTGTACTGGAAAGGCCATGAAGAAGGTCACCTGCTAATATTGCTTTGCGCATAGAAGAGCTGTCACTGGGGTAGTCAGCAGAGTTCATTGCTTGAGCACAAATATGGGCTCTGCCAATTGACAGCTCCCTGGGGGTGAGATCAGTCCCACCTTTCCCATTAGTCCAATGAGACCTGCCTTTTACTCTTCCTGGCCCTAACTAGAAGCCCCAGTGGCTCCAACCATGGAGAAGGAAGGTCTCCTGGACCACCATTAAAATGCCCTTGACATTAAGAGAGGTTTCCTCATTCTCTCCCTTTGCAGGTCAGTCCCATTGGTTTATTCATTCTTTGGACTCTTAAACAGCCAGCCTGATGCTAAGCTCTATAAAGAAGAATATAAGAAGGATGCAAAGAAAACGGTAATTTAATTCAACAAACCCATATTGAGCACCTGCTCTGCACAGAGAAATATGCTAAGAACAGAGGAGCATCAGAGCGAGCAAGCTCGTAAGGAACTTACATTAATATATCAGAGGGGCCAAAGGCTGTGAGAACTCCTGTGAGAAAGAATTTTCCAAAATATTTTTTCAAAAATGTATGACGTTATAAGAGGGAGAGATGGTTTCTTGGTGGAGAGATAATAGGGAGGAGGAACTAGGGATAGGTTGTTGGAGGAAGTGATAAGTGAGTTGGACCACAAGGATGCAACCAGCTAAGGGTGACATTGAGGTATTTCAGAACACATACAGCGTGGATGCTGATCAACAGAACAGAACACACTCTGGCCAGAACCAAGCAGTGAGCCTCATGAGCAGACTGGCTACGAAGCAGTCCTTCCTTGACCCGTCAGCTGACTCACTGAACACCCGTCCCGTGCCAGACACTCTCAGTACTCAAGCCACAACACTAACCAACATGCATTCCTTGCCCTCATGAAGTTTCTTCAGAAATAACAGAGTTAACATTTACCGAGTGTCTAAGAGTCAAGCGTTGTCTAAACCAGTGCAATCCAATAGAAATGTAATGTAAGCCTCGTATGTCATTGCAATTTTCTAATAGACAAGTTAAATCAATAAAAAGAAACAAGTAAAGTTAATTTTAATAGCACATCCTATTTACCCAATATATCTAAAACATTATCACTTCAGTGTACTAAGTTGTGGAAATCTGGTGTGTATTAATGCTCACAGCATGTCTCAATTCAGACCAGTCACGTGTCCAGTGCTCAATAGCCACGTGTGGCTGATGGCTACTGTATTAGACAGTACAGAGCTGAGACTTTTACAAACAAAACTTTGCTTTATCTTAATTTATGTATAAAATGGGGTTTAGAGGAATCAAGTAACTTAGCGGAGGTCACACGGGAGTATGTGGGGGACCTAATAAAATAGAGTCCAACCCGAGACCCTGTGAGCTGAAACCATACTAAGGCAAGCCAGTTTCAGTAGAGTGTGATGCCTGCAAATATAACCCTTAAATGGACATGACCCAAACAGTGTTCTTTCTCCCCACTGCACCTGCTTGTCTCTTTGGTAATGGCTAAGGTTTCTTCTTGCCTATTGGATAAAATCTAGAGCATGTTCCATTTCTTCTCTGCTCACTCTTAAAGTGCAGCTAGTCCTTCAGCCACCTATATCACACACACACACATCAATTACTGATGTGTGTCAGTAGTTCAAATGTCTTGGACCTGCGTTTCTGTGGGAGAGTCTCCCTGTCCCCAACCTGTGCCTGCTGCAGACTTGTCCCCTGCACTGACAAGGGGTCTCAGTGGGCTTTTTCTCTTTCCCAACCCTGCACTTCCATCCTCCTCCCCCAGCTGCTAACCCCAGTTTGTTCCCAGCCCCCTGCCCCGGCTTAGGGAGTAGGGAGAGGGAGGAAGAAGAAGTAAGGAGACAAGAGAGGTCTTACCTGATGACTACTAGAATGGGTCAGCATCGCTGCTGTTTGGGCATGGCAGGTGTAGAAGCTGACTCCCTTTCATGGGGCATTTTCATTGGGTCTTCAGAGAACGCCCCCCCCTGGCAATCTCCCACCTGCCTGTAACCAGCTGGACACTCTGACCACCTTCAGCTTCTCTCTGCTGGTCTGATGTCACCTCTCCAGGAAGGACTCTGCATGTGATCTGAGACAGACCACCCCAGGGTAAGCACTCTCTCCCCACATGCACCCCCAGCTCTGACAAGCTCTGGGCTTGCAGCCACATGAGACATGCCCAATGCATTCACCCCTCCTAGCTCTGCCATACAATAGCTGGCCAGCCCCAGCCTCACACCTTTAGGCTTTTCAGGCCTAAGTCAGACACCAATCAACTGTGCCCCCGGGTCCCAGAGACATACATCAAGTTCTCCAGAGAGTTTCAGTGTAGCGTTTCCCCCTGGTGTGAAGTGGGGAGCAAGCACTTCATATCCTCTCCAAGGGGGTGGAAGAGACTCAGCACACCCGCAACACTCTCAAAAGAGATCCTCTCTCCAGTTGCCAGCTCTTGGTTACTTTTTTTTATTGAGATCATAATTGGCTTTTAATGTTGTGTAAATTTCTGGTGCACATTACTGTATTTTAGTTTCTATGTAGACTGCATCGTCTTTACCAACAATAGCCTGTTTTTATCTATCACCATATGCACGTGCCCCTTTACCCTTTTCAGCCTCCCCTAACCCCTTTTTCCTGGTAACCACTAATCTGTTCTCCTTACGTATGTGTTTGTGTGTTTATTGTCCACATATGAGGGAAATCATACACTACTTGTCTTTTTCTGTCTAACTTATTTCACTTATCATAATGCCCTCAAGGTCCATCCATATTGTCACAAATGGCACAATTTTGTCTTTTCATGGCTGAGTAGTATTCCATTGTATACCACATCTTCTTTATCCATTCTTCCATTGATGGGCACTTGGTTTGCTTCCCCACTTTGGATTTTGTGAATAACGCTGTGATGAACATGGGGTGCATGTATCTTTTTGAATTAGTGATTTCATATTCTTTGGACAAATACGCAGTAGTGGAATAACTGGATCATATGGTAGTTCTATTTTTAATTTTTAAGAAGTGTCCATACTGTCTTCCATAGTGGCTGCACCAGTTTGCGTTCCCACCAGCAGTGGATGAGGGTTCCCTTCTCTCCACATCCTCTCCAACACTTATTATTTCTTGTCTTGTTAATTATATCCATTTTGACAGATGTGAGGTGATATCTCACTGTAGTTTTGATTCACATTTACCTAATAATTAGTGATGTTGAACATCTTTTCATGTGCCTGTTGGCCATCTGCATATCTTCTTTAGAAAAATGTTCGTATCCTCTGCCCATCTTTTGATTGGATTGCTCATTTTTTTGTTACTGAGTCATATGAGTTCTTTATATATTTTGGAAATTAACCCCTTTTCAAATATATGATTTGCCACTATTTTCTCCCAGTTTGTGGGTTGTCTTTTTGTTTTATTGGTGGTTTCCTTTGCTTTGCAGAAGGTTTTTAATCTGATGGAGTCCCATTTGTGTATTTTTTCTTTTGATTCCCTTGCCTAAGTAGACATAGTATTCGCAAAGATACTGCTACGACTGATGTCAAAAAGTGTACTGTCTATATTTTCTTCTAAGAGTTTTATGGTTTCAGGTCTTACGTTCAAAACATAAAGAAGTGGAAAGATATTCCATGCTCATGCATTAGACGAATAAACATAGTTAAAATGTCCACATTACCTAAAGCAGTCTACAGATTTAATGCAATCACAATCAGAATCCCAATGATATTCTTCATGGAAATAGAACAAAGAATCCTAAAATTCACATGGAACAACAACACACCCATGGAATAGCCAAAACAATCCTAAGAAAAAGGAACAAAGTTGGAGGTATCACACTCTATGAACTCAAAATATCATACAAAGCTGTAGTAACCAAAACAGCATGGTACTGGCAGAAAAACACACATACCGATCAATGGAACAGAACTGAGAGCCCAGAAATAAACCCAGGCATTTATGGACAGCTAGTCTTTGACAAAGGAGCCAAGAACATACAATACAGACAGGAAAATCTCCTCAATAAATGGTGTTGGGAAAACTGGACAGCCACATGCAAAAAAATAAAAGTAGACCGTTATCTTACACCATACACAAAAATTACTTCTTGGTTATTTTTACTCCAAACCTTTCACACCTTCAAGAAGGTAAGTTTCAAGGGCTGCTAAACAGTTCTCAGCCACCTCCTTTGCACATGATGCAAGGTAACACCATCGGGCAGGCACTTTCGCAAATCACACACGTTTCACTTCTGTGTTTTGTTCATGCTAGTTTATCTGCATGAAATGCTCTTCATCTCCACCTACTTCCTTCTCAGGCGTGTTTCTTCTGTACACCTTCCTGGACTCCTGCTGAGTGAGGGAGGCTGTATCTCCTCTGTTGTCAGGATAACACAGATGACCCTGAAACCGTGTGTTTACTTACTTATCTCCTCCATTAGAATCCAAGGCCTCAATAGCAGAGACTAGAGGGTCTGATTTATTTTTCAATCATTGACATTTGGTATGGTATTTTATACATAGTAGATTCTCAAACAAAATTTGCTGAGTTGTTTTATCCTAGTTGGAGAAATGTCTTCCTAAGAAAATTATGATGTATTTGGAGTTTATCCCCTTAGCCAGTTCATATCTCGTCTCTTGAGGGAGAGGAGACAAGAGTGAGTAGAATTTTCAAGGGAAAACCAGGGCAGTAGCTGCAGGAGGAGCATGAGGAGGTGGGTCCCTGGGACCAGAGAGATGAGACAGGCAGACAGACCTCGAGAAGAAGGTTGCCCATGACATGAGTGGGATGAAGGAGCCCTTCACCATTGAGCATCACCTTCCTGGCCTGAAAGCTCAAAGGATGCACACACGCTAACCAATTGCCTCTAACTGCATGCATGACCTTGGGAAAGTTACCTGTCCTTCCCTGTCTCCCTTTGGCAGCGGGATGCTTACTTGCCCAGGTCCTTCCCTGCACAGAAATCTCAGGCAGAACGCAACACTGTCTAGAAATCAGGAAACAGATCGCATGCTGCTCAGCTACTGATTTAAGTTAGTGCAGAAAATTAGCACAGGACTACAGAAAAGAAAAAAAATTAGGGCATCTGAAAATCCAAAGTCATGGTCTAGGATGAAAAGAGTCTCTGAAGCATAATTCCAATATAACCAGGTCAACTCCACATAAGCTGGCACAGCTGGCGTACTTTGAGGCCCCCGGTACGTTTCATCTTTCTGAAACTTTGTCTTAGAGAGATGGGCTCATAAACAACCTTTGCTGGGGACTTTTTAAATGCAGTCCGGCAGAAATGTGGTACAAGCACATCGATGGTGAGTACTTATGTATTTGGATGTGCTGCTACCTTTTTATTCTGTACATTCTGTTTGTGCCGACTTTTTAGGCTGCTGTTTCCCTTTCTGGCCTTCTTTTGTATTGTTTGAGAGTATCCTCCCTGCCCTCTCCTTTTATTTGCTCTCTCTATTAGTTTGGAGATTTTACATTCTAATTTCTACTCAGCTTCATCAGTTTGGAAAAATTCTCCATCACTTATTTTTGTATATTGCCTTTCCCCCATCTTCCCCGTTTCTCTCCTGCTGGAACTCCATTGAGAAGCACATCAGGCTTCTTACTCTCCCCTTAGCACCTTTTGAACTCTGAGCCAGAGCCCCCCTGTACAAACCGCCAGCAGTGCTGCCCCCAGCAAAAGTCCTCACCGTGTGTGTAGCCTCTGCTCTCCCTACACAAGCGTGCGTCCAAACGACTCTCATTTTACTAACACAGTTGACTAGGATTCAAGATGCTATGACAAGGTCCTGAGGGGAGATAGCCCTCCCTGAGCGTCATAATACTGTCCCTATGTGAGGAGACCGCCTCAGCTAATGAGCCCTGTTGATAGCTTGGGAACAGAAACTTGGGGGGCTTTCCCATTGTTCCCACCCAGCAATGAGAAATCCTGGGTAGTTGGTTGCTCCTGGCCTACCTCTGTTACTACTACCACTGTCTACGCACTTTTATTCCAACATCTGTATGGCTCCTCCTTTATCAAAACGCAACGAATTTGTTTCATCCTTATCTCACATGAGCATAGATGAGGTTGGATTTATATATGTGCTCAAATGGCCGAGTCTGCCTTCCAGCAAGAGTCCTAGCTTCTCCCAGGGAGGAGTAACTCTATCTAAATCCATCCGAGCTTCTCCAACATGTGGCCTCGGACCCTGCCCAGGAAGCACCCACTCTAAGCCCAACCTGAAGAGTGCTTCCCACCTTTTCCCACTCCCAGCCCAGGCACGATGAAGCACCTGCTGCCATCTGACTGCAAGCCGTGCCACGAGCCCAGGTGTGTGGCCGAGCTCCTGCCCCACCTGTCCTCATGCAGGCTGTTCTTCCACGTCCTGGAGAGGGTCGTGTCCCACAGCCCCAGAGCTGCAGCCCTTCCAGTTCACACACATTCATCTGCTCCACGTGTACCAGGGACCACGGGTGGCACGAGCCCCCTCCACTGACCCTTGGGCCTTCTTAGGGCACATCCCCAGACTCTGTCATCCCTCCTGGTGAGCTCCTTCTCAGGGCTCCTATGGGCTTTTCTTGCAATTTTTATTTTTGTCTTTGAAAGTTCCAACTGTGCTAAGGTTCCTGCCCCTTTTCTTCCAGCAAGCTCCAGGGAACAGCATAAGCATCCTTTTTCATCTGCTTTAAGACACACCTCCATGTCTTCCCATTTCCACATATGCATGTCTCTGGTAGCAGGGTGCACCTAGCGTTGATAGTGTCTTACAATTAGAATTAGCAACAACTTTTAAAATTAGTGGTACATAAAAGAACAGCGCATTCTACAATTGGTGGCATCTTAGATTTAATCAAATACAGCAACTTTGTAAACACAAAGAAGTGTTTGGGCTAAGGGGCAGCTGCCCATATCACTGGTACAGAGCATCCAGACCCCGACACAGCTGTGGGGTCAGGGAGATGAGCTGCTCCTGCGCCCCCCCCCCCCCCCCAGCCCCGCACCAAAGGACAAGAGAACCTCTGCATGGCAACCAATATTGCCTCTTATTTTCAGAGGAATTGTGAGCATGTGAGTCAAAAGACTTTCGTAGCTATCCTCACACAAAGGGGGAAGTTGCTGTCTAGACATAGACTATAATTACTATTATTATTTAAAGTCACTGACACGCCTGAATTACAGGAAGGAGCAAAAGGGCTCATATATGCCAAAAGCCCTATTATGGTCCCCAGTAAACCCTCCTCTGTTTGATGTGGCATCTGTTCCAGGCTTTGTGGGGGGTGCTGGTATAAGAGGCTGCCAGAATCTCTAAGAAGTCTGTGGTTGATAGAACCCATAGGCAGTATTTCGTTAGGAAGCTTTTTTTCTAAAGTGCTCTCAATTTAGTTTACTCTAAGGTTGATTAAAATCTTGAAATGCCTATGCAAGGCAGCATGCTGTGCTGACAGGAACAAAGAACTTGTCAGTAGTTCACTACATTCGTGCAATTGTCAACAGATCCCGCATAATGTCCCTCCTTTTATATTTTAAGAAGTACAACATATGACTCCTACTTAGATCTACATCAGTCTAAGCACAATATTTGGAAAACAACCATAAGGTTGTGGCAGTGTATATAAACATTGCAAACTGTTTTAAAAATAATTTGGCTCCCAACATTTTCTATTTAGCCACCTTTAATCCTGTTTACCAACATATTTGCTCTTCCTACTCACATCCATCTGCTTTTACTGCTTCTCTCAACTCCAAAAAGACCTTCCTTCATGGTGGTATTGAGGATTTGGACGTAGGTCTATGAGACCCCAGGGCGGAGTTGTTCTCCATCCTACCACTTGATTCATTTCAACCATGGCATCCCTTCCCCGGCCACAGCTACAACCTGCTGATTCCCACATGCAGGGGAGGCCATCCTAATCTTCCCAGGACCAGTGCAAATCTAAAAAGATGTATAAATTAATCTTTGGGGGCGACACACTAACCATACTCTTGCCGAGGTGCTCTTGTTCTGATACAGTCTTGGCCAGGGCCCCAGGGCTCTCCTTGTGCTTCCCACTCTTACACTTAGATATCACCACCTGGTAATGAGCCTCAGCCCCTCCGACTCCTGAAAGAAGTTTTACTTTCCCTGTTTCATTTCTAGGGCCTAAGTCGCTAACTCTTTCCTGAACCCCAGCTGGGTAGCTGGGACTGATCCCTCACCACATCTGCCTGATGCCATTGACTGTCTTGCCTTGCTGTCTTGAGGATTACGCACCTTGTATCCCACTGTTACTGTTCTTCTCGGCCTCTTGGGACCTCTTGCTATGTTAAATATGTCATCCCAAAACCACATCCTCTCAGCTGGGCCCCATTTGCTTTGACTGCCACCAATATTGCAGCTACTCCATGGATGCATGCTAGCTAGCCTCCTATCCCGGTGATTTTCTTGGTAGCACCTGGAACTGAGTCTGTCCCTTTGGTCCTTGGCCTTGGCCTTCTCATTTGGCTTTACGTAACTTCTCATGCCTCGTCCATTCCAGAGTTATGACACTTTTGCTAAGGGTGTTTCTTTCACTTAGAATGCCTTCTCTCACCTACACACTTACATCCTTTAAATCTCAGCTCAAAATTCACCTCTTCTGGGAGTATTTCTTGCTCACTTCAGTCTTCACAACTCTCGAATGTTGTTGAATGAATAGGACAGCAGTTTGGGTCAGACCAAGGGTAGCCAGAATGCACTGAAGGCAAAGGAGGAAGCTGAGGCCGGTGGGTGAGTGCTATATGAGGGAGCTGACAAGACCTAGGTAGATGGACAGAACTCTAGTCCATGAAGGAAGGGAAGAGCAAAGTAGGCCCCCTTCGAGGGTCTTGGAGTAACAGATATAAAACCAAGGGACTCAGTTACTGGAAAGAAGGCTACAAGGTTCCATCTAGCCCTTTGCAAGAAACCAGTCATAGAAACCAAGATCAGATCAGAAAAGGATCAATACCGTCACTAAGTTAACTCTGAACCTCTTGAGTTCGTAACCAAGGCCTTCCTATACTACGTCATCCGTAAGAGGTGGTGTTTGTCCTAGGAACTGAGAAGGTGGATATCTGAATGTTGTGCTTGGTTTCTGCTCCTGCCGTGCTGTAAACTAGCATTTCCCACACTGTAGTTTAAAGATCAGTGACTTCATGAGAGGATATATGTGTTCTAAGTTAACTGATTTCCATGGTGGAAAGATGTTTGGGACATGCTGCATGCTCAACAGATGCCTGGTGTTTGACTAGACTCCCTGCCTGATTCTGATAATATCGTGTCACTTAAGGTTCCTCCTAAAGATGAGGTTCCTTAGAGTCTATGCATTAATAGTTTCTAGAATCTGGAATTCCATTCACATTCATGTTTCAGATATCAATTTATGCCCAAAACTGTTATAAAAATTTAATTTCTTCCTTTGATTTCCAATTTAAAACAGTAAGTATTTATTCTGTTTATGAGAGGGTAAATTGTCACCACTACTCTCGAGAGCAATTTGACAGTATCTAGTGAAGTTGAAAATGCCAGTAACCAATCGCTATGGACTGAATTTTGTTCCCCTCTCCCCTGACCCGCCCCTAAATTCATGTGTGGAATCTCTAATCCCAATGAGACTGTATCTGGAGATAGGGTCTTTAGGAGGTAATGAAGGATAAATGAGGTCATAAGAGCAGGGCCCTAATCCTATAGTACTGTGGCCTTGTAAGAAAAGAAAGCGAGATCTCTCTCTCTCTGCCATGTGAGAACGCAGCAAGAAGGTGGCCAACAGCAAGTCAGAAAGAGGGCTCTCACCAGAAAACAGCCATGTTGGCATCCTGATCTCGGACTTCCAGCCTCCAGGACTGTGAGAAAATAAATTTCTGCTGTTTGAGCTCCACCTCATCTGTAGTATTTTGTAATGGCAGCCCAAGCAGACTAAGACACCTATAATTTAGAAATTCAGAAATTCGACTTCTAGGTATGTGGACAAGAAGACCTTTGAATATGAGTCCAAGGAGTCATGTGCAACAAAAATGAAAACCCACCTAACTATTCATAAATAGAGGAATAAATTGTCTTATACTGATACAGTGGACTCCTATAAAGCAGTTAAAAATAAGTAGCTAGTCTACTAATCTGCAGGTGTCATGTAACCACATCTCAACATTATAATGTCGAGTGAAAAAGTCAAGTTGCATATTGATATGTCAACTATGAGAGCATTTCTATAAACGTTAAAAATACAAAGCATTTTAATTACGTAAGTATGCCTATGTGGTGAAAATGTAAAAATGTGGCAGAAGGGATATTCAGCAGCTTCCAGACAGTGATTCACTCTGAGATGGGAGGGAAATGAGAAAGATGAGGGGTTAAAAAATGGGTTCAGTGGTATTCGTATTTTGTTTATTTTTTGCAGGTGGATTAATCCAGCCCTATTTCCTCCCATTTACTCATGAGCTCAGTCCAGTCTGTTTTGCTCTGACCATGACTCGGAAACATCTTTCGTCAGGAGAGTCAACAACTTCCGTATTGCCACTTCTCCATCCACATTTTGCTTGACTTCAGCAGGATCAACCCTCCCTTCTTCCGATATCATTCTGTCACCTGACTTCTGAAGTCACTTGACTCCTTTTCAGGTTTCTGTCTTAGCTCCTCCTCAGCCAATAGTAGAGTGTCCATCAATCATTCTGGGTTTCTTCTACTTTACCTACCATCTCTCTCCAGGTATTCTCATGCCATCTATATGTTAATGACTCCCAAATTCATCTCTCTTTCCTTGAGCTCTTCATTCATATCTAACTCTCAACTTGATGTTTTGACTTGGATGTCTAATAAGCATCTCAAACTTAATATATTCTGAACTGAACTTCACAATCTCCTCCCACCCCCAAACATATTTGTCTCCTGGTCTTCTTTGTCTCATAAGTAGTCTTGTGCCCATTCCATTCCTTGAGCCAATATTCTAGGAGTCATACTCAATTCATCTCTTCAACTCACTCCACGAATTCATCACCAACTCTGGTTGGCACCACCTTGACTTTCGCCCATGTCTACCATTTCTTGTCTGGATTAATGCATTACTCAATCCTCCACTGGTTATCTCTGCTTTCACTCTTGCCCACCATTTTCCACAACCAGACCAAGGGATCTTTTTTCTTTATGCCTGTTTCTAGATTTAAATATTTCATAATAACATTTTGTAATGTAAAATCAACAGCAGCTCAAAACTCCAAATCTATACCCATATACCCACAATGCAGCGCAAGAAATAGAATATTGCAGACTAGTGAAAGCTGTTGGGTAGCCCTGCCTCATTATTCGCCCTCTCCTCTCCATCAAAGGGGAGCATTAAACTGAATTTTGTGTTTGTCATTCACATGTATTTCTACATATTTTTATCCTTGTGTTTGGTTTTCTAAAAAATATGTTGTTTCTGTATGTTTTTAAACTGCACTTATGAGTATAATGCTTAGTATTTCTAAGAAAATACGTAGTTTTTCTACAATTCTCTTTCACTCCACAGTATATTTGTGAGATTAATCTATTTTGATACCTATGACTCTTATTCATTCATTTTTAACTGCTGTTTAGTATTCCAAATACATAAAATAATTTATAGATTTTCCTGTTGATATTTAGGTTGTTTGTTTTTCATTATTACAAACAATGCTACTTGCTGCTGTAGACTGAATGTGTCCCCAAAATTCATATGTTGAAACCTAAGCCCCAGTGTGCTGCTATTTTCAGGTGGAGCCTTTAGGAGGTGATTAGGTCATGAGGATGGAGCCATCGTGCATGAGATTAGTGCCCTCATAAAGGAGGTCCCAGAGAGCTCCCTTGCCCCCTCTGCCTTGTGAGGACCCAGCAAGAAGACAGCAGTCTGAAACCTGGAAGAGGGATATCCTCAGAACCTGACCATACCGGCACTCCGATCTCTGACTTCCAGCTTCCAGAACTGTGAGAATTAAATGTCTATTGTTTACAAGCCAGATAGCCTATGATACTTTTATAGCAGCCTGCACAGACTGAGACAGCTACTGTGAACATATTTGAGATATTCCCTTGCATACATGTGCAAGAATTTATCTAAGGTATATATTCTGTGGTGAAATTTCTGGGTTGAAGAGAATGAGAATCTTCAACTTTTTTTGATATTTCCAACCATTCTCCAAACTGTTTTTTACCAATTTATTGTCCTCCATCAATATGTGAGCTCCTATTGCTCTAGATCCTTTCCTAAACTTTATATTGCAAGTCTAGTGGTTTTTACCAATCTGATGGCTGTGAAATAGTATCTCGTGTCTTCTAAAATCTGAACACCAGTCATAGTGAGCATCTTTTACATGCTTATTGACTTCTGTTTTCCTATTCATATCTTCAGCCTATTTTTCTATTGACTTTTTTCCTTCTTAATGATTTATAGGAAAAATGTTTAGACATTCTTGATATTAATCATTGATTGGTTTTATGGTTGTTGCTTCGCTTTTTAAATCATGTTTTTTGATAATAGAACTTTTGATTTTAATGCAACAAGATTTCTAAATCTTCTCCTTTATGATTTGCTTTTCATTCCTTGTTTAAGAAATCCTGCCCCACCTCGGTCTTTCAGCAATGTCGATAGACCACCTTTGCGTCCTGCTCAAAATCCTCCAGTGACCACCTTTGCCCTGAGTATGAAATCCAGTTTCCTTCCTTGCCTACTTCTCTGACCTGGCCACCCACACTGCTCCATAGCTGCCTCCAGGCACCCCCTCTTCCTTCCTCAAGTCCTCCAAGCTCGAGCTCGCGCTGGCTCTCAGGGCTTGGCACTTCCTGCCGCCCTCACGGATCTCTGCCTGCCGGGGCACATGGCTGGTTTCTTCCTGTCCCTCAGGTCTCAGCTCAGAGATCCCTCAGGGAGATCTCATTTGACCCGAGTATCTAATGCTTCTCCCCTCATCCTTTTCTAGAACATAACTCCCACTCCATTCCTGTTGGCACTGCTGCTACACGACGTCATTGTGTGTGTTTGTCTACTTGGTGTGTTGTCTGTCTCCTCCACTGGTATGTGGGCGTCTGTGAAGCAGGCGCCTTTGCCCTCTGCTCCTCCGTACCTCCAGTTGTGGAGCGGTGTCTAACACACCCAACACACTGAATAACTGTCTGTCAAATGAGCAAATAAGCCGAGAACACATTTGAGGAAATCTTACTAACATGATGGAAAGCAAAGCAGCAATGTATAAAGGTGACAGATGATAAATGTGAGGTACTGACCAAGAGACCCAAGATACGCATCATTCTTATTTCTGAAGAAAATACCAAGGTAAATCGAATGAAAACAAAGATACAATGGGTTTATTTTAAGTGTTTCTGAATAAAAGCAAGAGTTTAGTCTTTCTCCACCCTAGTCTTTCGTAACACAGCTGCCACAGCTGCTGCTCTGTCACAGCGTAAGTCAGATTACGTCTCTTCTGTGCTGGAAACTCTGCAATGGCTCCCATGTCACCCAGATTAAAAGCCAAAGACCCCACAGTGGTCCAGGGCTGCCGGACCTAGCCCCCCAGCACTCTCCAGCCTCCTCTCTCTCTCTCTGTGCAGCCGCCACCCCACCTCCCTGCTGCTTCCCCTCAGCTCCTGCCACCCCTCTGCTAGGCCCTCCATCCTCCAGGATAACCATGCCCTCTCACCCTCACCTCCATCAACCCTTTGCTCAAACGTCGCTTCCAAGCCAGGCCCACCCAAACCAATCCATGTGAAATTACAGCACATCTCTATCCTGCAGGCCCTCCACCCGTTGCAGAGCACTCACCACCTTTCACAACACTATATAATCTACTCTTTATATTATGCTTATATAACGTATTATATAATATAATAACTGACCGTCTCCCTCCATGAGAATATAATCTTCATAAAGGCAAGCCTTTTTGTCCGTTTTGTTCACTGACATATCCACAGCGACTAGAATAGTGCCTGGAACATGGGAGAAACTTAATATAAATTTGTTGAATGAATGAATTCTTTAAACACATCTGTGTCCTTGGAAAAAGTGATACAAATGGTCAACACCAGGACACATTTGGTAAATTTACAGAACCTCAATTTCAAAAAAAAAATCCCATGGGGATCTAGAAAGAAGAAGAAAATACCTTATGGGGTGAACAGGGAGGATGGGGGGGGGGGGGAACCAGGCTGCAACGCCTTTTCCTCGAGCATCAGTGCCAGTCTGAAATGTGCAACGCCTGCGGCATTCTGAAGGAGAGAGAGCGCGACATCAGTGTTGTATAAGAAGCCAGGTTGTTCTTTGGGTATAAAAGCAATAGACGGTCTCAATCAGGCAAGAACCCAAAGGAACTAGAGCTGTCCAGGCACCACTTTCTAGGTCTGCTGGGAACTGGCCGTAGGAAGGAGAGACCACGTGGTTTGCTGTGTGCTGTCTCTGTTCCCCTGGAGCAGTTACAGCATCACTTCAGCCCTGGAGCACGGTGTTGTCATTTATTGTCATAGCAATTACTATGGGCCAGGCTTTTCACCTCCTACCCAATGAAAACCTCACACCCTCGTTTATAAGATCGCCCCTTTTTATACACGAGAAATCTGAAGCAAAGCAAGGTTAAGGTACTCCCTGGAGCACACAGTGGCAGAACCAGGATTCAAACCCAGGTCTGCCTGGCAGCAAGGCTTGCACTACATGGCATTACAAAAATTAACCTGGTACTTATCAAACTACTGGGTGAACAGTACCTACCGGCCTTCTCATAAAGCTGAGACAAAATAAGAAATGAGAGAATAAAATGGTGGTTACCAGAGGCTGGGTGGTGGGGTATTGGGGAGATGCCGTATAAGGGTACAAACTGGGAACTAGGAGATAAATAAGTCCTGGAGAGCTAACGCACAGCATAGTGAGGATGGTCAACAATACTGTGTTATCAACTTCAAAGTTGCCAAGAGATTAGGTCTTAATTGTTCCCACCACAAAAAAGAAACAACTCTGTGACATGACAGAGGTGTTAGCTAAAACTATGGTGGTATTCACACTGCCATATATAAACGTGGAAAATTAACACGTTGTACACCTCAAACTTACACAATGTTATATGTCAATTATATTTCAATATGAAAAGAAGAAATAAGAGGAAAGGCTTTTAAAAGTCTATGATAACCTGTGCAACTCTTACTCAAAAAGGGAGAGCAGTAGGAACTGTGACTGGATTCGAGCTGTCTGGACGCTGAGGCCTCCGGTGCCCCTGCCCCTGTCCCTGCAGAGTGCGGTCAGCAGCGGGGGCTTGAACCGGGAAGGCCTGAGCTTGAGTCTTATGTTTATTTAATCCATCGTTTTGCTTACCCAAAAATTTCTTGTTAGAAGACAGCAATAATTTGTTTCAACCTATTCTTATGACTGGCTCCATTTACTTTGTGTAGAATTATTTATTTACATAGTTTCTGTTGCTACTTTATAAAGAAATATTGCATCTTTTAAGAAATGGTTGGAAGCTCAGACAGCAAAACATTAAGAGAATAAAAAAATAGCAGAAACGAAACAGAAGTAATTAGACTTGAATCTGACATCAATTTCTATAGCTAACACGTTATATTATGCTAGAGAGGGATGGTTTTTCACTTACATTAATATTTATGATCATTATGAAAAATCACATAATCATATTTAGGGAAATCCTTGGTTTAAGCCAGTGCATAAGAAGCTTTGTACTTGAACTGTATGACAACGGTCTGTTTCTGAGCAAGAAATTTTTTTGCATAAGAAAGAATATTTTTGAAAAAATAATAAAATGTTACAAGCATTATTCTTTTTTATTTTAGAATTATATATTTTCAAATAAAGAATGCAATATCTGCTACTGTTCCAAAATATTGCCTTTATTCCTGTATCACCAGCGTATCCTTTTGGGAGTTAAAATTTCAGAAGTTACTGGAATGCTCTGGAGCAACTTGTACTGTTGCCTTTTAAACACATTCTGTCGTTGAGTAAGACACTGTAGGATCTGGTTTATTTTTGCTTTCCTTAACTGGACCTGTATTGTGAAATGAGGTTTGTGTTTTGTTACCTCTTATGATTGCATTCTTTTTAAAATTTAAAATTTTAAGCTTATAGATTGTATTATAAGCAGCATAACTAAAACGAGGTAAGATATTATTACTCGAGGGCACTGTGATTCCTCAGCTGGGGAAATCCACACCTCCTCCCTGAGAAAGGAGCCGGGAAGCAAACACACAGCTGAGCCTGAATCCGTCACCAGAGAGGCCATTGTGGCCCCCAGCCTGATGCCCACATCCCCGCTCCCCAGGTACAGCCATCAGGAACGGTGCAGCAGAAGCGGCCGTTCTGGAAGGCTTAGAGGGCTGCAGGTGCCAGGACCCCATGACCACTGCCGGCATGGGCCACATAGGGTGTCTCACCCACATGCCTCAACCTTTCCTGTTCCCCATCATCCCTGCCTGAAGCCTTCACAAACTCATGCTCAGAGCCACGCTCTAGACAAACACAATTTGTGGATCTTCCTCTCTCTGCCAGACCAATAGAATCATCCAGCCTCAACAGGGGCCCAGAATCAGAGCAGAAAGAAGCTGAGTTTGCTGCCCACTTCTTGGTGCCCTGGAGCTGCACTGTCTGATAAAACAGCCACTGGCCACTGTGGCTTTTGAAATTTAAAGTAATTAAATATAAATAAAATTTAAAACTCAGTTCCTCAGTTTCACTGTTCCACAGACCCAATAGTCGCATGTGGCTAATGACTACAACATTGGACGGCACCAGGTATGGAAGATCTCTACCACCGCAGAGAGTTCTCCTGGACAGCACTGCCCTGGAAAACATCGTATTTCCTGCAGCTGATGCTTCTGAGCGAGGAGTTCTGTGAGATCAGTCTGAATGGAAGAATGCCCTATCTTGTTCTGACTCTGTTGTCAACCTGCCATGGATGGGGGAAGTCATCTCCCTACATGTGGGGGCTTCCTGGAACCCAGTTTTGGTCTGTGATGGAAGAATGGCAGGCCTCCCATAGCCCACAGGTCCTAGATTACTCTTCTCTGCTTTGGGCTTTTGTAGAATTTTTTTATGGAATTTTGGTTTTGCATCATGTTTTCTACTTATGTAAAGACAGCCATATAAAATTCAGTATTGCATTTGTTTTAGGGATTTTTTTGAACATTCCAAAAATCATATTACATAATTTTATCTTTATGAGATGCAATGGAGAGATTTCTCTCAGGTCCCAGGGCCAGGACAAAATGTGCTCCTCATAAGCAACTAGTGGGCATTTAGGTTTTTAAAAAATGTGAATATCGTAACTAATTTCGTTTTCCTCTTTGTTTTCACTGCAAGGAGGCTCAGAGCAATAACATTAGAAGCAGTTAGACTGAAGCTTATGATATTCATTTCTCTTTCCTAACAATGTCTCTAATAAAAGCTTTTGGGAAGTCATCAAAATATGTTTGGGAATGGATTGGAATTGGAATAAATTATCTTATTAATTGAGGAAAATGTATGTTCAGAATCCCCAACCCTTCAAATACATCATAAAAATGCATAACCTAAAATCCATGCAAAGATAATCCATTTACTGGGGAGAAATCCTTACAAAGATGTGTTCTTGGGGCCAGCCCAGTGACATAGTGGTTAAATTCACACACTCTGCTTTGGCAGCCTGGGGTTTGCGGGTTCGGATCTTGGGCGCGGACCTAGCACCACTGTCAAGCCATGCTGTGGCAGCATCCCACGTAAAATAGAGAAGGATTGGCACAGATGTTAGCTCAGTGACAATCTTCCTCAAGTAAAAAGAAGAAGATTGGCAACAAATGTTAGGTCAGGGCCAATCTTCCTCGCACACACACACAAAAGATGTGTTTTAAACAGACTTGACCTTAGATTTGGAATTTGGTAGACACATAATCCTAGAGTGTATGGTAAAAGAGTAAAAGAAATTAGTGTGCTTGGTGTTATAAACTCAGATGTCCTAAAAACTGAGAAAGGAAAATACATTGCTTTGTTTTTATTGCTGTTTTTTTAAAAAACATTGAGAGTTTCTAAAACTGTCACGTTAACAGAGTTCTCACCATCCCCACATTAAGCATGATCTCTATAAATGAAAACCACGTCTTGACTGAAGAATAAATTAGTAAAAGTAAAAACATCTCACCCCTCAAAACACTTCCATTCTCTTTTTCTTTGTTTTCATCATTGTCAAAACGTACTTTTTTGAAAAAGGATGTTTTTCAAATAAAAAAGTGTTCCAGAAGACTATAAATAAGACAACTTTCCACTCAGAATTATATTGTCATGGTATTGGGCTTAACGAAGAAGGACAATAAATGTTTTGGGATCAAAATTTGAAGATCCAGAATAGAGTGTACCTGTGTACAGTACGTAAGAATTACTTGGAAATTACTGAATTTGTGCTTAGTTGAAGTGGCAGAGGCCAAAAAGTGTCTCCTAAATGAAGGCAATGCTGGAGATCCCTCACACGCGCAGGTGTGCGGTAATCATATAACACGGGCTGCCCTCATCCCCACCACACGGAAAACAGCACGAGTGTTCCTTCATCAAACATCTGAGAGTCTCTTCCTTTCACATGTGAACAAAAATGAATGATCAGTAATATATCGACGTCTTCCAGTCATTTTGCCAAGTAAAGGGCACAATAAAGAGGATTACGTAAATAATAATGAACGACGTTTATTGAGGATTTAGTAAGTGCTGTGCCCTCTGACCAACGTTCTAGGCAGATTCGCTTACTCACGAACATGGCTGCACTCCTGCATCTGTTACCGTCAGATAACAGGGGAAACTTGGGGGCTGCCTCTTCCAGGATTTGCACCTCAGTCACTGGTGGACTCCAAGCAGAGACTAACAGCTGTGACTCCGTCAGTCCTCTGCAGAGCGAAGATGCCCTACTGCAAGTTCATGAGGGACCTGAGGGGCCCAGATCTCACCCACCCTGCACTGCGAGAGCCCTTCTGAGCGCCTTCCGCACCGCCTCGAACGGGGGACAGTGAGCAGAGCACACACCCTGACCCGGGCGCCAGCCCTCGGGAACCAGGAAAAAGAAGCTGCTTGGCTTCTTACCACCTAAAGTCGAGCTTCCTCATCTTGCCTCTCCCTGAAGAGAGAACAAACACGCTTTCACTTACATATGATTAATTTGCTATAGTGTATTTACTAATAATCATTCCAATTATTCAAGTATTCTGATGCCAGATAGTTGTGACGCTCGGTCGGCTCAGCTCTTCTGTCTCTCTGCTTCCAATTCTACTAAACAAGGACAGATAAAAGGCTTTCTTTATCAAAGTTCCCTAGTATTTGATGATGAGCGAAACAAACAAATGCTGAGCTTCTGCTTTTGTATTCAGCTTAAAAGGGCAGGCGTTTTCCAGTGAAGCGTCTATCCACATTGAAAGAGCTAAGCCAAATACAGCTTCCATACAAAATAGTTAAGAAATCATATTTGGGGCCAATATTTTAACATTTACAAATAATTAAATACTAAGAGCTGACTACACATCTCTCCGCAGATTTCAGTCACTTCGTCTTAGAAGATGTCTTAGTTATCCACACAATGAACATATGTGGACGCATCCCCCTTCCTAGGTTGAGTAAAAGTGCTTGTGGTGGAGGAAGGAAGGGTCGGAACCTTCCGCTACTTCAGTGTCTGGGAACTAGAGCATCTCGGCATGAAGGCTTGAGGCTCTGTGGGCTGCCCAACCCTGCATCTCTGCCCCAGGGATGTGGTTGACAGGATGGGACTGCCTCCTTGAGGAGGGAGGGTGTCCCACTGGGCTTGCCCAAGCCCTCGGTGCTGGTGGCTGCCGCCTACCATATGAAGGCCCTGGCCAGCCTGCAGGACAGCTGGGTGGGCAGCCTGGAGCAGCTATAATTCAAGCTGTTCTATGATATTTTTTAGCTCTCTTGAGATCCTCCCCTACCATATTTAGACTTTGGCTTTTATAACTCATTTCATGTGAAAGTAAGTGACTGCCTGGATTTTGGTCTCAGATTACAGTTGCTGTTTATAAGTCTTATTTATCCAATATTGCTTGTAAAAAATATATATAGCTTGTTTATATACATTTATTTGATTAACACTTGTTGGGCTCCCTCTACATCTGTTGCTTTAGCATTTCCTCCTGAACATGAAGGAAAATAGTGTTCCCTGGGCTCCCCTTCTTTCTCTTGCTCTGGTCCAAAGGGGAAAATAACTTGGCTGTACTTGACCAGCTTCTGACCACTGGGGATTGCTGATAAAATTTCCTGTCCCGTTACCAGCCTCCTGCCTCCCACCCTCACCCTACACCTGGTTGCTTGAAGACAAGTGTGTTGACAAACATGCGTTGGACTTTTCATGGATTTTGACTTTATGAAAACTGGCAGGTTTCCCATAGAGCAGGCATGATTGAGCAATGAGCCAACGTAAACAAAACACACTTCCAAGGGGCGCTGATCTTGTTCTGAGAGGCCTTCTCAGAGGAGCTGCTGTGGAAGGGCCCTCAGCAGACTAGGATGGCTCTTGCCAAGCAAACAGACAGATCAAAAGTGAAATGATCAAACAGAGCCTTAACAAAGACATTGCGCTGGAGTGTGGTGGAGTGTGAATTGTGGAAGCTCTGCTTATGTTTCAGCTCCTTGGGGAGTCAGGTACAAAGGCAAATTTTATTGCAGTAATGAAAAAAGCCATTGATTTACATGGTTCTGGAAATGCATCTAGCAAGATGAAAGAACACAAACGAAACAAGAACTAACATGCTTTCCTCCTGTCTCCTCCTTCCCCCTCCCTTTATGAGTGTGGGTTTGGGAGAAAATGTGATTTGTGGATGAGGCAGAGAGCAGAGGCAAACCTCAGATGCCACCCGGTCCCACCCCATGGAATCGTCCTGCTAGTCATCGCTGTGGGCAGAGTGGCAGGAGGAAGGCCTCTTGCCAACTCTAGCCATCCTCACTCTGGTCTTATTCTACATTTTTGACAATTACTTAGATAAAGACATAAAATGCATGGGGAGCGTAAATTTGTCTTTTTATCCCTGCCTGGAATCTGAACCTCCTTCTTGTGTCTGGGGAATTGCTTACATAACAAGCCCTGATGGGAGGGAGAGCTCACCTCCAAAAGTAGATCCTGAAAGTACCAGATACTTGGATTCCCACCCTCCCTTGCATCTAGAGTGTGGGTGGGTGACCTAGGCCAGCCACCCAGGTTCACACACCCCCAACTTTGAAACAGAGGAGAAGTGACGGGGGCAAATGCCTTCTGGTGGTAGGAGACGGGCTGCAGCAGCAGCTTCAGGCTTCCGGGCAGCACTGGGACACTACAGAGCCTGTGTCCATGGTCCAGAGCCAGACGCCTGGCAGGCTATGCCATCCAGGCACGAGGGACAGTGACGTCCTCCACAGTGGAGTTTTGTAGACTGGCTTGTGATAGCATCTTTTCTGCAGCTCAGGCTGCCCTCTCCCTGCCGTAGCCCACAGTTCTGGGGCCTTCCCAGTAAACCTATGAACCACCCCAACTCTTTGCAACCAATTACTTCTCTACTTGCATCAGCCAGAGCTGATTCCATTGCTTGCAACTAAGAACATTGACTGGTGGCATGCTTTTCAGATCTGCCAAAGGCATAAAGCTGGAAGGAAAGCACTCTGCTGGATGACAGAATTGAGATGAAAAAGATCCCCAGGACTAGAACCTAATAAGATGATATCAAACAGGGATAAACATGTATGCCTAAAGTTGGGCCCAAGAGCCAACTCCATGAGATCTTACTTGAGCAATACTTCTCCAGCCTGAGTTTTTAAAATAGAGACACTTTTAAGAAACAAAGAGACCCCCTCAGGGTTGACTTTAATTTTTTTATCACATTGCTACTCAAATATAAAGAAACATAAAATTAAGTATAAACTCCTTATGATCATGGCTCGTTTACAGTTATAAAACCAAAACAAATTTACAAATTAATTACAAGCAGAGCTACAAAAGCAATAACATTCAAATTAACATCATTAATTTAATGTGAGAGATGATGATGTTTTACTGAAACTGGATCATTGCTCACCACATGGCTCTGGCACCAACTGCTGAGGCACAGGGGGTTTCTACATGGGGGCGCCTGTCTGCAGTCCCCTAAGCTAGGAATCCACTGTGCCCTGGGTACCCTCACATCCATCACATTTCAGCTCCCCCAAAATTTTCAACAAGGGGTAGCTGGGCTTTTGTCTTATTGCCCTGACTTGCACTGAAATTCCTTCTCCCCCAAATCAATCCTTCTTTCACTGAGCCCTAACACTCTAGGACTGAGCTCACTGACCCAGTATGAAATCTATGTGGACCCCTGGTCAAAGCAACTGAGGCCAGGAGGCAAGATCAAATGGTACCAATATGATGGCTCCCTCAGCATTCACGAGGATGTGGAGAGGAGTTCACAGTACAGTTCTGGACACTCATTTCAGAGAGTAATATGACATGCCTAAGTCATATGTGACCCAAATTTTCTCCTCTGGTGCAAATGCTATGGAAATTCTATGCATGCCCATCAAGGGACATGTATGAGGATGTTCACCGAAGCATTGTCTATGGTGGCAGGGGGTCGGGGGTGACCTGGTTCCCATCACTGGGAAAATGACCCATGCAGATGCACATCATGGTGACCATGCAACAGTTAGAACCAACGGAAGTTCACGTATCAACCTATATGGCCCTAAGAAACACGGTAGTAATGAGAATGAGATTTTAAAAACTATTTACATAAATTAAAAATACCTTCCAAAAAAATACACATTTTTCAAGAAGGCATGCAAATACAAAGCTACATCTTAAATTTAAATATTTGCCTATAATAGTGAGACAGAAAGGGTAGTGAAGTATGCTGATAAAAGAGACTAAATATAAAGACAGCCAAACTCACTCACTCACAAATGAGAGAAAAGCCTTATATGGACTAACGATAATAATACCCATGAACCTAAGGCTTAAGTCAACCCCTGTACCCAAAGCAAAAAAGGAAAAAAAAGGGACAGGGAGGAAGAGAGGAGGAAGACGAAGTGGAAGGAGGGAGGGGGGAAGAAAAGGAGTGCTGGATACTCCAGGTATCTGCCACACGTGCAAATTGTAAACATTCTTTTTAAAATCTTATTTCACATGATGAGAAAGGTATTTTGAAAGTTGCAACCAGAAAATCTGGATTCGAAAGGCATTAGGAATATTGTTTGATACATAGTAAGGAACAGCTCTGCGGACTTCAGCAGTGCCAACCAACAGCCTGCCTATGTCCCCAAATCTGCATCTTACAAAGTAACCCAGCCATCACTCTGACTTTAACTTAGCCAAATGCAAGTCTACTCAGCATGATTTGAACGTAATGAACATGAGGCTATTCTTTATTGCATAATAAGTTTGCACACAGCTTTATCTTTTCAAGCCAGAATAGGCTGTGCTATTTCAGTTACATTTGAGTGAAATACCCTAGTCATGATTCATGAAAACATTTCATTAACTGATTATGGATCTTGTTACTTCTGCGGGGGAACTGAGAAATGCACTTCTGACCTGAAAATCCTTTGGTAGAGATTGAGTGACATACCAAGTATTACAATTCCCCATCTAATTGCTAGAAAGAGATGCTAAGAAAGTGACATTTCTTTCTAACCAGGCGTCAACCACATATTAAATAAGGAGATGATTTCCATAGTCATCTTGGGATATATGAAAATCCTTTAAGACTCGGCAAATAAGCTTTAAAAATAGTGGCTTTGTGCACACACACGGGAGTCAACATCAGTTGATTCTTAACTCCAAGGCATAAAAATAAGCTTGTTGTGGTTTGGCACTGAATTGAGCTTTCAGCTTAAATTAAACCACAGTAATAGGATACTTATTCTCAATACGCAAATGCATTATATGATATTTCTCAGCTGTACAAAGTCTGGTCCATCCTAGGTAAAGTCAACCAACTTGTGTGAGTAACTTGATCTATTCATGATGTAAACATTTTGCTTCAATAGTATCTAGTGTGCTTTCACATTTTGCAGTCCCCTTGCAGTTCAGTGGAGTCATGTGAGTTTTTGTGGTCAAAAGGCTATGAGTGGGAGCGATGAGCGTCACGTCTATCTGAGGAACTCAGGACCTGGTGTAAGCGCCCCATGCTCCCAGCTCCCCACTGCACTGACCGTGGAGCTCTCCTGTGAGGTGCTACAGTGTCTATCAGTGGGGTCTCTGAGAGACTTGGAGGGGCAAGCCCCCCACCCACCGGCCCTGGCTAAGTGGCGTGGATGAGAAAGGAACTTCTGCTCTGCTAAGCCACTGAGATCTGTGGGTTACTTGGTCACTGCAGCAAATCTAGTCTACACTGACTAATATTCATATTGAATGACTTAACTAACAACCTAAATTATCACAGCTTATGAGCAACAAATTGAAAACAAATTAAAAGATAATTGGCATTGGAAAGGCAAGCAGCAATTTAAAAAAACATACAGAAGAGGGGCCAGCCCAGGGGCGCAGTGGTTAAGGGCACACGTTCCGCTTTGGCGGCCCGGGGTTCGCCGGTTTGGATCCCGGGTGCCGACATGTCACCGGCTTGTCAAGCCATGCTGTGGTAGGCGTCCCACATATAGAGTAGAGGAAGATGGGAATGGATGTTAGCTCAGGGCCAGTCTTCCTCAGCAAAAAGAGGAGGATTGGTTGCAGATGTTAGCTCAGAGCTAATCTTCCTCAAAAACATATATATATATATATACAGAAGAAAAATTTCTTGAGGCTGTCATGTGATTAGGTGAAAAGTGAGAGACACGGAGAGCAAAGACTCCAAATTCAGAGGAAATGTCACTGGGCTGCAGGGCTGGAGTAAGGATTCACTAAAGAAGGTGGGATTTGTGCTAAGCCTTATAATTTAGGTCAAATCTGAAGAAGCTGGAGCAAGAATGTGAGTAAGGATCTTTAATTAAGAACGGGCCTGGGGGGCTGGACCTGTGGGATAGTGGCCAAGTTCAGTGCATTCTGCTTCAGCCACAAGGTTCGTGAGTTCACATCCCAGGCACAGACCTACGCCATTTTTCAGCCATGCTGTGCTGGTGACCCACATATGAAGTAGAGGAAGAGTGGCATAGATGTTAGCTCAGTGAAAATCTTCCTCAGCAAAAAAAAAAACGAAAAACAAAAAACCCCAGAATGGACCTGGAATAGTCCCAAGACAGTGGAAAGAGAAGTTCCCTTAGGAGAGTAATTAGAAATAAAACTTGACAATATTTTAATACCATGTTGCGAAGTCCATTGAAAATCAAGCTAAGGATTTTGTACTTATATTAGGGCAATAGAGAGTGACTTGGCTTTTCAAATATTAGGCTGAATAGAGAAAGAAAGTCTAAATACTTTTCTACTTCAGCTGTAAGTGAAAGTGTTTTTTGGGCATATTAACAGACCTCAGTGTTCAGAGTAGATTTGAGGAGCAGACTGAGTAGAAGTTGGGGGATAGGCTTCCAGGCAGAAGGTGCACTAGGTTGTGGTAATGACAAGGAAAGGCATGAAAGGCATTATGAAGAAGTTACAGATGTCAGCAACCGAGTAGACGCAGGGGGTAAAGGAGATGGATGTCTACCGAGTCATTCACTCATTCGTTCACCAGCAAATACGTACTAAGTACCGACTGCATGCGAGGCACTAATCTAGGCTCTTGGAACACAGCAGCAAACGAAACAAAGTCACTGTGCTCCTGGAATCCAAATACTAGAGGGGAGAGACAGGCAATAAGCAAATAAGGACGAGAGGTTATGTCAGGTGAAGAAAAAAGAACCAGGTAAGGGCATAAAGAAAGACGGAGGTTGGGGGATTGGGCAGAAGGCCTCACTGATAAAGTCACAGTTGAGCAGAATCTGAATAAGTGAGGAAGCAAACCATGTGCCTGTCCTGGAGGAATATTAAGGAAAGAGAATACATAGACGACCTAACTCTCTTTAGGTAATTACCTTTTTGAATAGGTGTGACATGTACATGGTGAAAAAATCAAAAGGTCTAAAAGGGTATACACTGGAAAATGTCTCACTCCCTCCCCAGCCCCCACCCAGCTCTCCTTCCTGGAGGCAACCAATATGAATGAATGAATGAATGAATGGACACAGACACTTTTTCCTTTTTTGCTTACAATACTTTCCTAACAGAATTTTTTAAAAATTGTGCTCATCATCTCCTCCTCTTGAAGGAGGAGGAAGAGGGAAGGAGAAGGCCAGAGCTGAGCAGCTCCTTCCTCTTCCTGGCTCATGGAGTCTTTGAGACATGCAGAAGCGATCTCCGGCTGTCCCAAGCACAGCCTGAAACGGGGTGGAGGCTCGCTCCAGCCTGGAGCTTCCCAGACTTTACGGTTTGGGAGATATCACTGGACAGAACTTTCCTCCAAATCTTTCTCCAGATGGGATTCCAGGGCAGCACAGCCAGGGAGCTGAAAGACACAAAGTTCTGAATCCATTGTTCTTTTACTAACCCACGACATGGAGTTTCTTTCTATTGTAAAAATAATAGATGCTCATTAGTGTTTTTTAAAAAGCAGAAAATATATCAAAGTATGAAAGATAAAAAATTTAAATAGTTGTAATTCTACCATTCATATAATTGTTTAATTCCTAAATATTAATATGGTTACCGAGATAATTAAAAGTAAACTAAATTAAACAAGAATGTTAGTATCACATCTAAAAATCACAATACCAAAAAAAGATTTGAAAATGTCTCAGTTGAAAACAGCCATTATTTTTGGTAATTTCTAACATTTCTTAATAAGCAAGATTTCAATATGATATTTGGATTAACTGAAGTCTCATTTACCCGGGATCTTTTCTTGACCAGGATATAAGCATAGGGAGTGATGAATCTACTCCTTGAGGGGTGAATTTCAAAGCACATTGCTATGCCCAATAATTTATCACATGGAGACACTGGCCTCTCTGTTTAGTTGCTGGCATTTTAGTTTCCTGCTCTCCTCTGCACAAGTTATGCACAGTCTTTGCTCCTCTTTCCTGTCTTTGTCTCGCACTCAGTCCGTTCAGCAATCAGAGACTAAGATTGTCACTTCACAGAAGGATGACAACCTAGTAACACTGCGGTGACACAGGTTCTATTTGAAAATGGTGACTGAGTGTAATGGGGGCTGCTTTTCAAGCAAGTCAGTCTTCTTTTACTGCTAGTACAAATTAATAGCTTAATCAATATAAAATGTTTAAAATATGTCTAATAACAAGCTTGTCTTACATAATTTTGGAGATATATCACTCATTTCTTTATTAAAACTATCTTTTATCCTGGTTTATGTTATATACAATATTTACCTTAAGGTAGTAAAATAATTTAAAATGAAGTATTTTGTTTTTTCTCTCAAGTCCAAAATAGTGAGATCTTACTGTCTTACAGTGTTCCAGGAATTTGCCTTTTTTCTTTGTAGTTTTTATATATTTTTTAATTACACAAAAATATGTGTCCGTTATAGAAAAAATAGGAAACATGGCTAAGTTTTAAAACATGTAAAAGATTTGGAGGTCTGGGCTTGAACCATAGGTGAAAAGGAAGATATTTACAAGAGATATTAAAATTAAATGTGAGTTGATTTTCCAGGATTTAGTTAGGTACTTAGAACACGCAGATTTTTCACCCACGTTTATTTTATTTTAAAATGATTGCATGCTGACTGTCACTAGCAAAGTTGCTACCAGTTTTTTTCTCTATTAACCAAATGGAAAAGCTGTTGACTAATTCAATCCACAATCTCAACTATATCTAATTAGTCTGAAACAGGTGCTTTTCAATTCCACTTGTAAAATATCCAAGGGAAAAGATTCCCAATTTGCCCAAATAATTCATTACTAAATTTCCTTCCTGCTCTGAATAGCTCTACCACGAAGAAGCTCTTCGTTATGGCTAATTCACATCTCTTAAGGTGTAACTGAACCCCATTTCTTCCTCATGAGATCAGTTGTGTTTGAGTCTATTCCCTGTGACTTTCACTTCTGTCAAAATATATGTCTTGATTTCTAGGCTGTTTTGGCTTTTCCTTGCTTGTAATACACTGGTGCTTATTCGTTTCACATAGACCGCTGTTTGAGTTGTGTACCTGTAACACACAATCCAAAATTCTACTTTCAAACTCACTTTCTAAAGTGGTTATAATGAATGGGGCTACTTTTTTGGTAAAAACTTTGTAAAACCTTGTGAAAATTACATAAGAGGGGGCCGGCCCCATGGCCGAGTGGTTAAGTTCACGCGCTCCGCTTTGATGGCTCAGGGTTTCACAGATTCAGACCCTGGGCGCGGACATGGCACCACTCATCAAGCCACACTGAGGTGGTGTCCCACATGCCACAACTAGAAGGACCCACAACTAAAAATACATAACTAAGTACCAGAGGGCTTTGGGGAGAAAAAGGAAAAATAAAATCTTTTTAAAAAATTACATAAGAAATGCTCAAATACATTCTTATTGTAAAAGATTAAAACTATAAAAGTGTATAGACTAAAACACTAACACTTCCTCTCACTTCTCTCTCCACAGATTTCACATCCAACCCGTTTTCTGTCTACACCTTCGGTCCAGTTCCTAGGCATTCTGTCAATCTGTTTTGCTCTGTTTTGGGTTTTTTTCTCTCAAGACTCAATTAGGCCTTATTTTCTCTGTCTGTATAGCAAACCATTGAATCAAATCATCAGTAGAAAAAAGCTTCTTACATCTTCTTATAGCAGCTGGATACTGGGATCTAGCAGCTGCTGTTTGACCCACGCCTCTTGCCTCATACCATGGTCGTTGTGTTCAGTGTCCTCTCTCTGGTAATTGAACCAGGACTCACTCAGGCAGATGAGCTTGATCAATATCCTCAGCAAAAACTCACTCTATCCTCACCCCCCCAAAAAGCCTGATTTAGCTTCAATTACCCTTCGTAGACCTATTACATTTAAATGCTCTTTCACAGCATTAAGGGATCCAGTAACTAGCTGAGTGACCTTGGGAACATCACATAACATCAGGGACTTCTTTTTATCATGTATAAATCACGTAGTCAGATTATACCACTTCTAAATTTCCTTCCTGCTTCTAAATTTTCTTATATCTTTTACTTTCTTCAAATAAAAAGCTAAAAATAACACAATATATTAGCAAGAATATTCAAAAAGACAAAAAATATTTTCTCTGGGGAATTTTTCACCTTATTTTCCTATTGGAAATATTGATCTGGAGAACTTGACATCAACAACCTAGAAGTGATTTATATTCTGGGATCAGGGAGAACCAAGGAGTCTGAACTAAACTATAAAGTCACTTGGGAGGGAAACAGCCCAGGGGAGAAGCTGGATTCCAGTTCGAGAAGAGAAGCGAAAGTTCAAAGTCAAGAAAAACTTTTGAAAAATCAGGTTCCACAGATGAGGCAAGGCCATAAAGTGGAAAGAAAGTCACATTTCAAAAACGACCAGAATAGACAGGATATAGTAATGGGATAAAAGATAGAGCCGTGGTAGACAATATGAGGCTTTTCAAGTTCTGTATTGGTTATCTGTTGCTCCATAACAAATTACCCCAATGTTAGCTGCTAAGGTAACAAAGGTTTACTTCTTTCATACATTTTCTGAGGGTCGAGGAGCTGGGAATGAGTTAGCTGGATGGTCTGGCTTAGAGGGCTCTCGTGAGCTGCAGTCAAGCTGTTGATTGGTGCTACAGTCTCTGAATCCTTGACTACAGGGCTGGAGGATCGACTTTCAAGCTAACTTACATGGTGCTGGCAGGAGGCTTCCCCCCAACATGGGCTTCTCCATAGTGTCGCTTACAACATTACTTCCCAAAGCCAAGTGATCTGAGGGTGAGGGCAAGAAAGAGACCAAAAAGGAAGTAACAGCGTCTTTTATAACATAATCTCAGACATAACATACAACGCTTCCGCCATATACTTCTGGTCACAAACACCAACCCTACGAATATGAAAGGGGACCACAGAGGGGTGTGAATGACAGCATCACCGGGGCCATCTTAAAGGCTGGCTACCACAAGTCCCATGTTGCAGCTCATTTGTTTGGGGATAGCTTCTCTGGCATTAGGGAAAAGAAAACTCAGTGTGGACATATAACAGGAACAAAAGCTTCACGGTGTGTTAGGAGCTAAGTTCAGGCTAAAGGTTACTAACACTAGGGACTGGCAAACGAGGGGAGGTGAACAGGGTTCTCTTCATGAGAAAACCTAACAGACTAGGACAGAAATGTCAAACTTCTTCGGAAAAGGGCCAGATTTTTCATGCTTTGAGGGCCATACAGTCTCTGATGCAATTATTCATCTCAGTCATTGTAGTATGATAGCAACCAATATATTCATGGATGAGCGTGGCAGTGTTTCAATAAAACTTTATTGGTGGACACAAATTTGAATTTTATTCAGTTTTCATGCATCACAAAATATTATTCTTTGGATTTTCTTAAATGATTTAAAAATGTAAAATTAGTTGTTAGCCCACAAGCCATGTGAAAACAGACTGTTGGTCAGGCTTGGCCCATGGCCAAGGGTTTGCAGCTCCGTGAGGCAAAATGAACATGGATGGTCAAGGCTAAGTAAGACCTGATTGAAACAGCAGTAACATAGCAAAGTGCTGTTTTTCAGGGTAAGTTTTAATTACAAGAATATGGTGAATACTTAAGATATGTAAGATCCTCTAAAAATATTTATAAACAACTTTAAACTCCTGATGTTTTAATGAGGAGTTTTGGAGGAAATGGAACCAGAACCAGACATGGAGAGGACCAAAATTTAATTAAAAATTCATATCATCTTTTAAAAACAAAAATCTAGAGGTTCTTTTTTTTTTAACAAATTCTATGTAAACATTTCATTTGATCATATTTACTTGTTGAAAATCTTTTCCCCATATTTTAATAAAATGATTAAAAAATAATTTAACATGTAATTAGGAGGATGTATGCAATTTAAGCCAAATTTATTTCACTAGAGTAAGCAAGGAAAGCCATAGAAATTTGAGGTTAGGAGCTAATCTTTAAAGGATTGAACTTTTGAGAGCAATGTGACTCCCAAACAACAGACATTTTGAATTCATGAAGCAACCTTAGTAAAGTTACAGAATAAAGTAAAGTAAAGTAACAGAATTGCAGGAACACACGTTGAACATCTTCAACTATTCTATAGCAGATTGGGAGAAAGTTAGTGCTGATGTCTGAACTCCTAATCTTTCGAATTTTATTTCATCCTTTAAAAAAAAGGAGGAACACAATAGGAAAAATCATTACCTGTATTATTTATGTTTTCTAAATTGGGGAAAAAATGAACCAGTCTATTTCCTTTAATAATTACTTAGATTTCATTTCAAGAGCACGCTGAATGCAGGTCCCTTTAATACAATGATGGGGCAATAAGCCATCTGCTGCGTCGGATCTTCCTAACCGCCGGTGGCCTCAAAGCACAGAGCCCTCTGAGTCATTTTCAGGGTAACTTGATGGAGAAAAAATATCCCTGAACTGGCCAATCACCACCGATCCGTGCTACCCTCAGTATCATGCATTCACTCCTTCCTCATTCATCCCTCCGTTCAAACATCTACTGTTGAGTTTCTGTTCTTCTCCCAGCCCTGGGCTCCAGGTAAGAGAGCTTCTAGCCAATGTAACTATGACCTAACCTCAGCAAGGTGACCGAGCCCCCCCATCTCTAGTACCGTTTTCCTCAGCTGTACAGTCAGAGGAACTCCATTAGGCAGTTTGCTGTGACTCTTATACTAATAAAACACAGTGCCTTTTTCGTTGACTTAATCTTTGTTGTTTTTAAATGTAAGTAGCAGCCAAGCTAAGAAAAGGCCAGTGGCACATTCTTATACTGATTAATAAATGAACCTCATTTATATTACATAAGTAATAAATCTGTGTCACTAAATTAGAACAAAAGACAGAAATACTGCTTTTACTAGTTGTCTTTTAATTACCCCAGGCAGTGTGTCGGATAACAAGGAAAATGAATTCCTAATCGCCTTGTACCACTCTTAGTTCAGAGAATCGCTACTCACCAGGGGACAAAACACCATCTGGGTGTGATGCCTGTGCTGGTCTCACTTCTCACATCTAGCCACCAGTGTCACACCTCACAGACGTGAGCAAACAGCCAAACTGGAGTAGAGGGTTCTGCTGGAAAACCGCCTGAGCACTATGAGTTACCAGAAGCAGTGGAGAGTTGGAGAGGCTGTTGGAATGCCCTGGAGAAATCTCCTGATTCTTCACTGATTTCACTTGATCTAAGAGATGCCCTGTTGTGTGAACCACTGCTCTCATTCTTATGAGGGAGTGCAATTAATTAGGAAGAAAAGAAATACGCTCTTTGAAAGAAGGATCATGAGAAGGGACACTCCCTTGCTTGAACTGCTAACAATCCATTAGAGACCTAATAAAAGTTGGCACTTTTTGTATTATCTGAGTTGGATGAAGTGTGGGAAGACAGGCACCTCTGTCTCATCACTGTATTTGATGGGCTCCATTTTCCCACCCAGGCCTGAAGACCATTAACCCAATGTCCTCCATCTCATTTCTCTTTCTACCACCATTCGACCTCTGGAAAATTAGGTCTGTTAATACTTTAGGACATTCGTCAAAATAATAGTTCTGAACTGACTTAGACAAGAAAGAATGCATATAATTTTAAAGATTTCTTTTCCATGCATGGTATATTTATCTATAGTCATAACTGAATGAGCAGAAGAAGGAGAGTTCATCCTCAAGTGAGGAAAGACACACTTCCACCACTGGCATCTAACTGCATATCAAAGAGACTTACAGTTTCATTCCTGCTTTCAGGAGCTGCCATTCCAAGTAGAAATCATATAAATGAAATAGAAACTTCAGCATAAAAGCAATAAACCATGCATGAATATGCAGTGCCTTATTTTCATTGAATTCAAGTCAAAAATGATTTAAAGATAGGGATTATGGATAACAGTCTGTGTTGGGTAGGGCTAGGGAGGTTGAGGGTACAAGATCAGTTCTAGTCAGGAAGAAGTCTTAAACTCTTTCTAATCAGTACAGAATTTTCCCCAATTGCATTCCTAAACAACAAGCTATAATTGGAAATGACAACCTGAGAAGAGAGTCATCATCATTTCTTCTTAGGAACAAGGAGGAGACTGGAGCTTAGAGAAGGCCAGAGCCCTGTGCTCTGTTGCCCAGAGAGGCCCTAGACTTGCCCTGTGGTACTCTCCCAGCCCCAGAGCCTGCAAACCCTCTCCTTTAGCGCAGACCCACACATCACAGGTTCCTCACCACAGGCATCAGCCAGACACACACAGTGCTGGCCTGGGGGCCTACTGACTTAGACTGGGTTTCAGAACAGTGATTTATTTTGGAGGTGACTCCCGGAAGTAGAAGTGAAGAGGGAAAAGTGGGAGAGATGGGAGGAATAAAAGCCACTATAGCATGTGTTAATTGAGCTGGTTACTGCTCTGGGCACTTGAGGCTCAGTCCTTCTGAGGCGCCATGCAGAATGTGACTCCAAATTGCCCCACCAAAAAGATGGGAGGCTGAGCATTATCCATTAGGTCCCATCTCGTATTGCTCCAGGACTGCTCCTGAAGGTATTAAATCCCTTAAGCTTTCCAGCTACAATGCCCTCAATTGAGTGAGCTAGTGCAAGTTCAGAGAAAGTTCTAGACTAGAGAAACAAGGATGCAGAAGGCACTTAGGCCAAACACAGCAGCATACACAGGAACTGTCCACTGCTCCTGAAGCTGAAATTTGAGGTAGGCAGTGGGGTGAGATATGGGGACGATACATGTCTCCTGGCAAACCTCTTGCAGCTCTAAGATCTACTCGTGTCCACAGTGGGTTCATTTGGTGACCCCACTTACTCACACTTACAAGATGCCCCACTGAATTCCCTGAGTTCCAGATGCTCTCCTCCCTGTCACACTGCAGCAGCAAGAGTAGCTCCTCACGATAATCAGAATTGATTTCCCCTGCCAGTATAGGAACTGCTTTCCTTGCCTGTCAGTCTCTCGTCTTGAAGAGACCAACTTGCCCAGGCTGCACGCTTGCTTTAGCTTCTGTGGAAGCTTGATTGTGCCCAGGTCACAGCAGTCTTCTCTGGGGAACCAGGATTTTCAGCCATTGAGCTTAGAGTTGCCAGATGGATGGGTTCTGAGAGCGATGGTGAAAGAGTCAATCCTGATTTTACCCCTTAGTTCCTGGACCTGTGAAGTCTAGCTATCAGAGACACAGCACTCCACACCAGCCAGTAGTTCAAAGCATATACCCTATCCTCTATCCCCAAGCTCATGCCTTTCTGGAATGCATAATAAGCCACTCCAACATTCCTCCGGCTTCCAGGAGATGAGATGTATGGGAGAACCTGCTGTATCGCTTGGTCATGTGCCCTTTGTCATACTTCCTTTGCCATAAAAATGGGTCCTTTGGTGCAAGACAATGTTATTTGGGAGCCTGTAGCTATAACTGAAGCACGCTGTAAGCTTCAGAGTGGTGCTTGCAGATGTGCTGCGGGTGTGGAATGCAAACTCAAACCTGGGATAAATGTCAGTTCCCATAAGGAAAAATCACTCCTCCTTCCAGAGTAGAATGTGACCAGTATAATTGACCTGTCATCAAGTGGCTGGCAGCTCAAACATATCAAAAATTGAAATCCTGATATTCTGCCTTAAACCTGCTTTCCCTCACTATTCTCCATCATAAATAATGGCAACTCCAACCTTCTAGTTGTTCAAGCCAAAAACCTTGGGATAACCCTTGACCTCTCTCTCTCACATTCTATATCTGACCTGTTAGCAAATAACATTGGCTCTGCCTTCAAGTTATACCCAGAATATAATTCTTTCCTTTTGCCACCACTCTAAACGTCTCCATTGCCACCACTCTAAACTTCCCAATATCAACTGGATTATTGGAATAGCCTCTTAGCTGATCTCCCTATTTCCATCCCTGGCCCCCTGCAGACTATTCGCAACCCATCATCTGGAGGGATCCTGTTAAAACACAAGTCATATCATGTCGTTCCTCAGCTCAAAACTTTCCAATGGCTCCCACTCTCACTCAGAGAAAAAGTCAAAGTCCTAACAAGGGCCCATATATCTCAATGTGATCTGAGTCCTTGCGGCACAGACTCTGAGGAGGCACCATGATCCTCCTTCTTGGTGTCAATGCCTTTGTGTGATCATCTCCCCTTGAGTGTGGGTGGAAGCTGTGACTGGCTTCTAACCAACAGAATACAGCAAAGGTGTTGGATGTCACTCTTATAATTACATCACTTTACATAACGTTCCCTCTTGCTAACAGATTCTCTCTCACTCTCCTGCTGGCTTTGAAAAAGAAAGCTGCCGTGTTGTGAACTGCCTACGGAGTGGACCATGTGGCAAGAAATTCCATGGAGCCTCTAAAAATTGAGAGAGGGCTCCACTGAGACCCAGCAAAAAAACCCTGAAGCTCTCAGTTTTACAGTTGCAAGGAAATGAATTCTGCCAATACCCTGAGAGAGCTTGAAAGTAGATCCTCCTGTAGTCAACCCTCCAGATGAGAACACGGCCCAGCTGACACGTTGATCGCAGCCTTATGAGACCTGAGCAGAGGACCCGGTTAAGCTGCACCTGGACTCCTGACCCAAGGAAACTGTGAGCTAATAAATGGGTGTTGTTTGAGCCTCTAAGTTTGTGGTAATTTGGTACGTGGCAATGGATAACTAATGCAGTCCTGTTACTTCTCTGATCACATCTACTGTTCTGGTCACCCACTCTGACTGAACTGCACAAGCCTCTTTGCTGAGTCTCAGGTAAGCCAAGCACATGCCCATCACAAGACCTTTACATTTGCTGTGTTCATTCAGCTTGGGATGCTTTTCCCCAAGATGTACACATGGTTTTTTGCCCTCATTCACTTCTTGTTTACATGCAAAAGACATCTTCTCAGTAGGCCTTCCCTGGCCACCTTATCTAATATTTCACACCCCTCTCCCACTTCATAACTTCCTTCTCCACTTTATTTTTTCCTCTGTAGAATTTATCATCCTCTACAACACTTATAAATATCTATGCATCCAACATAGGAGCACCTAAATATATAAAGCAATAATTAACAGACATAAAAGGAGAGATAGACAGGAACAAAATAATAGTAGGGGACTTTAACACTCCACTAACAACAATGGATAGATCATCCAAACAGAAAATCAATAAGGAAACATTGGCCTTAAACAACACATTAGACCAGATGGACTCAGTAGATATATATAGAACATTCCATCCCAAAACCACAGAATACACACTCCTTTCAAATGCACACGAGACAGTCTCCAGGATTGATCATTTATTAGGGCACAAAACAAGTCTCAATAAATCTAAGAAGACTGAAATATACCAAGCATCTTTTCTGACCACAAAAGTATGAAACTAGAAATAAACCATAGGAAGAAAATCAGAAAAGCAGGAAATACGTGCAGATTAAACAAAATGCTACTAAACAACAAATGAGTCAAGGAAGAAATCAAAGCAGAATTCAAAAAATACCTGGAGACAAATGAAAATGAAAATACAACATGTCAAAATTTATGAGCTACAGCAAAAGCAATTTGAAGGGGGAAGTTTATATCAATTCAGGCCTACCTCAACAAACAAGAAAAATCCCAAATAAACAATCTAACAGTGCACCTAACAGAACTGTAAAAAGAAGAACAGACAAAGCCCCAAATCAGTAGAAGGCTGGAAATAATAAAAATCAGAGCAGAAATAAATGAAATAGAGACTATAAAACAAAAGAAAAAATCAATGAAACCAAGAGCTGGTTCCTTGAAAAGATAAACAAAATTGATGAACCTTTAGCTAGACTCACCGAGAAAAAAAGAGAGAAGGCTCAAATAAATAAAATCAGAAATGAAAGAGGAGAAATTAAAATGGACACCTCAGAAATACAAAAGATTATAAGAGAACACTATGAAAAGCTATACACCAACAAATTGGATAATCTAGAAGAAATGGATTTATTCTTAGAATCATACAACCTTTCAAAACTGGATCAAGAAGAAGTAGAAAATTTGAATAGACCAACCATCAGTAAGGAGATTGAAACAGTAATCAAAAACCTCCCAAAAATAGAAGTCCAGGATCAGATGGCTTCCCTGGTGAATTCTACCAAACGTTCAAATAAGACTGAATACCTATCCTTCTCAAACTCTTCCAAATATTGAAAAGGAGGGGAAGCTTCCTAACTCATTCTTCAAAGCCAACATTATCCTGATACCAAAACCAGACAAGGACAACACAAAAAAAGAAAATTACAGATCAATGTCACTGATGCACATCAAAGCAAAAATCATCAACAAAATATTGGCAAATAGAATACAACAATACATTAAAAAGATCATACATCATGATCAAGTGGGTTTGATTCCAGGGATGCAAGGATGGTTCAACATCCACAAATCAATCAATATGATACACCACATTAACAAAACGAAGGATAAAAATCACATGATCATCTCAATAGATGCAGAGAAAGCATTTGACAAGATACCACATCCATTTAGGATAAAAACTCCAAATAAAATGTGTATAGATGGAAAATACCTCAACATAATAAAGCCCACATGTGACAAGAACACAGCTAATATCATCCTCAATAGAGAAAAACTGAAAGCTATCCCTCTAAGAACAGGAACCAGATGAGGATGCCCACTTTCACCACTCTTATTTAACATAGTATTGGAAGTCCTAGCCAGAGCAATCAGGCAAGAAAAAGAAATAAAAGGGATCCAAATTGGAAAAGAAGAAGCGAAACTGTCACTATTTGCAGATGGTATGATTTTCTATATACAAAACCCTAAAGAATTCACTAAAACTTTTAGAAATAATAAATGAATCCAGTCAAGCCAAAGGATACAAAATCAACATACAAAAATCAGTTGTGTTTCTCTACACTAACAGCGAAGTAGCAGAAAGAGAAATTAAGACGACAATCCCGTTTACAATGTCAATAAAAAGAATAAAATACCTAGGAATAAACTTAACCAAAGAGATGAAAGATCTGTACACCGAAAACTATAAAACGTTGTTGAAAGAAATTGAAGAAGACACAAAGAAATGGAAAGATATTCCATGCTCTTGAATTGGAAGAATTAACATAGTTAACATGTCCATACTTCCTAAAGCAATCTATAGATTCAATGCAATCCCTATCAAAGTTCCAACGACATTTTTCACAGAAAGAGAAGAAAGAATCCTTAAATTTATATGGATCAACAAAAGACTCCAAATAGCCATAGGGATCCTGAGGAAAAAGAACAAAGCTGGAGGTATCACACTCCCTGATTTCAAAATATACTACAAAGCTATAGTAACCAAAACAGCATGGTACTGGCACAAAAACAAACACACAGATCAATGGAACAGAATCGAGAACCCAGAAATAAACCCACACATATATGGACAGCTAATTTTCAACAAGGGAGCCAAGAGCATACAATGGAGAAAGGAGAGTCTCTTCAATAAATGATGTTGGGAAAACTGGACAGCCATATGTAAAAGAATGAAAGTAGACCATTGTATTACACCATGCACAAAAATCAACTCAAAATGGATTAAAGACTTGCATGTAAGACCTGAAACTATAAAATTTCTAGAGGAAAATATAGGCAGTACACTCTTTGACATCCATCTTAGCAGCATTTTTTCAAATACCATGTCTGGACTGGGCAAGGAAAACAATAGAAAAAATAAACAAATGGGACTACATCAAACTAAAAAGCTTCTGCACAGCAAGGAAACCATCAACAAAACGAAAAGACAGCCTCATATTGGGAGAAGACATTTGCAAACCATATATCAGATAAGGGGTTAATATCCAAAATATACAAAGAACTCATACATCTCAACAACAAAAAAACCAACAACACAATTTGAAAAATGGGCAAAAGATCTGAACAGAGATTTCACCAAAGAAGATATAGAGGATGGCCAACAGGCACCTGAAAACATGCTCAACATTACTATTAGGGAGATGCAAATCAAAACTTCAATGGGATATCACCTCACTCCCATCGGAATGGCTATAATTAGCAAGACAGGGAACAATAAATGTTGGAGAGGATGTGGAGAGAAGGGAAGCCTCGTACACTACTAGTGGGAGTGCATCTGGTGCAGCCACTGTGGAAAACACTATGGAGTTTCCTCAGAAAATTAAGAATAAATCTACCATATGATCCCGCTATTCTGCTGCTAAGTATTTATCTAAAGAACTTGAAAACACGAATGCGTAAACATACATGCACCCCTATGTTCATCGCAGCCTTATTCACAACAGCCAAGACTTGGAAGCAAACTGGGTGCCCATCAAGGGACGAATGGATAAAGAAGATGTGGTATTTATACACGATGGAATACTACTCAGCCATAAGAAACGATGAAATCCGGCCTTTTGTGACAACATGAATGGACCTTGAGGGTATTATGCTAAGTGAAATAATTCAGAGGGAGAAAGTCAAATACCACATGATCTCATTCATAAGTAGAAGATAAAAACAATGACAAACAAACACAAGGCAACAGAGATTGGATTGGTGGTTGCTGTAGAGGAAGGGGGAAGGGAGGAGGGCAAAAGGGGTGATAAGGCATGTGTGTGTGTGGATGGATGGTAATTAGTCTTTGGGTGGTAAACATGATGTAATCTACACGGAACTCAAAATATATTAGATGTACATCTGAAACTAATTAATTAATTTAAAAAGAATTTATCATCCTCTAATTTACTATATATCTTAATTTATTTTGCTCATTGTCTTTTCTCTATCACTAGAATCATAGCTCCTTCAGGATGGGGATTTTTGTTGGGTTTGCTGAGATTTGTCTGTAGTGAATCCAGTCATGTGGTTGTGTGGTTCTTTTCTGCCACACCGAATTGTTCTGCAGCAGGTGCAGATTGGAGGGTATTTGGGCTTAGCCAGGGTTGGAGTTCAGTGAGGAAACAGGAGAGCAAAGGGCTCTGTGTGTTTTCAGGGGAATGGTTCTAGTACTGGATCATCAAGTCTAGGAGAGAAGTGAGGACAGGAAGTGAGTGATGTGTGATTTGAGGTCTCGTTAAATTCAGGGAACTTTGGGATGAACTTACTAGATATTCTGGAGAATAGACGGTGATGGTTGGAGAGGAGATGTTTGAAATTGAGATGCTGGGAGTGTGCTTGGTGATAAGTTCTGGGATATGGCTTTGTGAGTAGGTGGCTGAAGTGAGGTGGAATGAGAATTAGTGACTCTAGGGGCTGGCCCCGTGGCCGAGTGGTTAAGTTCTCGCACTTTGCTTTGGCAGCCCGGGTTTTGCGGGTTCGGATCCTGGGCGCAGACATGGAACCGCTCATCAGGCCATGCTGAGGCGGTGTCCCATATGCCACAACTAGAGGGGCCCACAACTAAAAAAATACACAACTATGTACCGGGGGGCTTTGGGGAGAAAAAGGAAAAATAAAATCTTTAAAAAAAAGAATTAGTGGCTCTAAAAGACTAAGGAACTGAGAGACCAGGGTGCTGGATGGCCATTTATTAAATTCTGAAGTCTCCAAGATTGGTGATAGGGTTAAGGGTGAAGTGACTCAAGTGTTCAAGTCATCAAAAAATAAGAGAACGTAGCAGAAAGATGGGCCATTGAGAGCTGTGACCTAGGAAGTTTGTACGAGGGGAAAACTGCCTTCACCTGAAAGCTGAGCGAAGCAGGATTCCTGTGGCAGTAGCCAGGTTTCTGTTAGAGGAGGGATTGGAAAATTACCACCGCTGGGCCAAGCCTGGCCTGCCCCTGATTTTGTAAATAAGGCTTTATTGGAACACTTTGTTTACGTATTTTCTGTGGCTGCTTTTGCACTAGAATAGCAAAGTTATGTAATTGCAACAGAGACTATATGGCCCACAAAGCCTAAAATATGTATTACCTGGCCCTACACAGAAAATGTTTGCAAATCTGAGTTGGAACAAGAAGGGGTATAGAATATTTGGGCAAGAGGTTGAAGACACACTGAGACTTTCTTAATGATGGAGATGAATTTCAAAGGGACCTTTTGGCATGATTTGGGAGGATGGTGAAAGGCAGAGGATGAGGTCAGATTAGGGCATATTCAGGGCAATCTGGCCAATGATGGTGACCTTGAGGCTTGGACTTCTCGTAGTGACAGAAGCAGCCAGGGAGGTGAGAGTCTTGATGGACTGGACCCTTGGGACACCCCAGGTTGGAGGATCTCCATGTGGATGTAGGTGCTGAGGCAGCAGGAGGAGCCTGCCGCAACTGAAGAGCACAGAAAGTTGGTTTGTCCTCCACTGATGCCCGGCAACATGCAGCAGTGCACATCTCTGAGAGTCAGTCTCGTTAGCGGCTGGTCTGGAGGCAGCTCCTCAAGTACAGGCACCGCCTAATTCCTGAACGAGCCCCTGGGATATAGAGGACAAAGAGGAAAGAAGGAGAGAGAGGGAAAGGCAAGCAGGCAAACAGACAAGCCATATAAATAAAAGTTACAATGACAAGTTTGGGCTACACATATTAGTTCTAGAGATTTGTAAGGCAGATAAAATATTAGCATGCTTTTCATATTAAAAGGTCTCCTTATGACCTTAGACAATCAAAGTAGGGAACCTTATAATCAGTACTAAAGCCTCTTCGGTTCCTAAAAATCCTCGGTTCAGTGACAGCAGATAGACTGTGTATCTTATTCTCTTTCAATTTATTGTCCTTCTAATCAACTACCGGCAGTCCTAAACAGTGATTAGAGCGCTTCTTTAAAACTTGCCTGGACTCCTCACTCGTGTCAAAACTCTTGCAGGGTAAATGAGTAACACATGGCCACTGGCTTGCCCTGGCTGGACTGCTTTCCTGCTGTTAACAACCACTCCTACTGTCTCAGCCACAGGCAACATTTCCCACCCTCCATCAGGATAATGAACGCGAAGGCGTTCCTTCTCCATCTCTGCCTCACTTTGCTGAGATCCACGCTCCACTGCTCCCAGCCTTCCTCTCTTGCAGCTTCCCATGAGCATGTACGGTTTTGTCCTACCCCCAGAGAAACGAAACCTGAATGCCCAGCAGGTAACCGCCAATTCTAGAACACTCCACCAGTTAATGACTGCATTTTAATACATCTCCTCTTCATAAGAGGAGAACAGCCCACCTTCCTTCTCTTTCAGTCTAGGAGCTGCCTGCGGGATTTGCATACTGTTAGATATTTCTGGCCTTTGCTGCCTTTAGCAAAGGTTTTTCATTATGAACTTCCTTAGATAAATGGCCACCCCAACAGGAAAAATAAAAGCAAGATTCTCAAAAGAAGATTTAATGGCAATTCTGAGGAGAGTTGACCTGATTTCATCATAGAATCCCTGTCATTCCACAGGAAAGAAAGCTAATTTAGGGGTGGGGAGTGAAGTAACTCTGAGAGCCAAAAGTTCTGAGAGCCAGAAATGACATCTAAAAATAATATTTGTAAATGTACGCAGAGCCGAGTGCATGATGGGCACCGCGGAAGCAGGGCCCTAGGCGTCTGCCTCTGCCTCAGGCTGCTTATGTTGGTTGTCCAAAAATAGCAACAGCCAGCTTCCACCTAAGGCTTCTACCATCATTCCCCGCAGCTGCAAATGTAACTCCCAACCTAAGGATTAGACTGATGCTTTTACAAACAAGGTCTTCTACCCCCGTTGCGGGCAAGTCTGCCTTTTGCTGCGCTGCACAGTCCTTTCTCTTTGGAGCCGATGAGTTTCTTTTATCATTCTTCTAGCTGCCATCTCTTCTATCGTTATATTTATTTTTCTTTACTTCTTCATTTCTGTGTGCTTTCTCTACTTTTCCTGCCTTCATTTCTACCTGTTTCTCTTGGCTTTGGAACCACAGAAGAGGAGAAATTAATTCTGATAGGGGAGCTCTTGAGAATACTTAACAGGATGTGTGACACTCTATGGAAAGGCAACAGTACAAAGTCACATAGTATGTTCTGGGCCCTGTGAGCAGTTTTATTGTAGCTACAGCAAAGGATATGTCAAAGCTTGCATCAGATTGTGAACCTTTATCCTAGAGGCAGTGGTCAGCCATGAAAGAGTCCATGCCAGTGACATGACTAGTTGTATGCCTAGAATAATTAGTTTTTGTATTAGAGAGGTCTGTAATAGTTATCTATGTCTGCATAACAAATTACCCCAAAATTTAAAGACTTAAAATAATAAAAATGTACTATCTTATAGTTTCTGTGGGCGAGGAATCCAGCACAGCTTAGCTGAATGCCTCTCTTCAAAATCTCTCCTGAGGCTGCAGTCAAGGCATCAGCCAGGATGGCAGTCCTCTCAAGGCTCGTCTAGGGCATGATCCAGTTCTAAGGTAGCTCAAGTGGTTGTTGGCAGGACTCAGTACCTTGCTGACTGTTTCTTGGAGGCCTACATTGGTTCCTTGACACTTCTCTCTGGTTTTCTCTGTGGGAAACCTACTTTCTATGGGCTTCTCCACAGAGCAGTTCACAGTATGGCAACTGGCTCCATGAGAGTGAGCAAACAAAAGAGCAAGAGAGAGCAAGCAAGATGGAAGCTAGAGTCTTTTTGTAACCTAATCTCAGAATGGATATTCTACTGTTTTTGGCATCTTCTGTTCGTTAGAAGGAAGTCATTAGGGCCAGCCCACACTTGAGGGGAGGGAATTACACGAGGACATGAATACCAAGTGATAGAAATCATTGGAAGTCATCAAAAAATAGGAGGAGAATCAGGAGACAATGTTCTAGAAGCCAAGGAAGAAGAGAGTTTCAAGACTGGGAAGTCATATGTAGCACAGAAATGTCAGTGCTCTCCAGCCAAAGCCCACCAGGAACCCATTTGTAGTTGAACAAGTTGGACGTATTGCTTGTTGCAGGAGGGAAGGCCCATGCCGTGGGGAACCTCAGAGTGTCTCAGTGAGATGGCGTTAGAACCTGCTATAGGATCTGGGCTTTGGTTGAGTCATTCGAAGGGCGTCTGAGGAAGCAGGAGCTCACTGCAAACTGGGTGTTGTCAGAAAGCGAGGACAGTTCTATGATTGGATGTCTTAATAAATCTTATCTGTAGGGAGGGAAAGCTAGAAAGAAGATAAAATTGTAACTGGTAAAGAAGAAGTAATCACTTTTTTTGTCTGAGAGAGAGGCTATTTGGTATTTTGTGGAGGCACAATAACCTTGCTTTTGTCTTCTTAGAAAAAATTATGAAGTGGCCTCATTTTGTTTCACTTTAACATGATCTAACGGTAGGCTTGGCTGAAGTTGTTGTTCTATGAGTCTGTTTATGTCTAACAGGAGAATAACATGACAGCCCTGACTGCCAGACCAGCTTCAGAGTGTACTTTTTTTTTCTTTCTAAGTGGTCAAGTTAAAAGAGGCCATGGATACGGCAATGAAGACAAGCAGTGGTTAAGAACATGACTCTGGAGCCAGATTGCCTGCATTCCAGTCCTAACTCCACTGCTTACCAGCTATGAGGTCTGGGACCACTTGTCAACTTCCCTGTACTTTACTTTTCCCACCTTACAGTTGAAATTATAATAGTATCTATCTCATTGGCTTGTTCTGAGGATTCATGAGTCAATATACATGTAAAGTATTTAGAATAAAACTGGCACATAAGAACAATATAAATGCTGAGTATCATCATCATCTATAATCTTCAAAGGAGCAATTTTGTTACAGTGGTGGAAGGCGGAGCCAGACTGCAATGGCCAAGGATGAGGAGCTGTCGATGATGGAAGGTTAGCATGTGCCTGACAGCTCTTCACAAGGGATCCTGACAGGGAAATCTGGAAACCATGCAGAAAGTGGGGGCGAACTGGTTTATCCAAGTGGGTTTAGAGCAGTGCTTCTCAAAGAGTGTTAGAAACGCAAAATTGCAAGCCCCCCTGGCGATTCTTTTTTTAACAACTTCGTTGAAATAAAATTGACATACAGTAAATTGTCCCTATTTAAAATGTACAGTTTGATAAGCTTTGACGTAAGCACACGCCATAAAACCATCACGACAGTCAACACACCCCCTTGGTAATTCCTCCCTCCTGTCCCCCCACCCCTCCCATCCTTGAGTGATTCTGACGCTACTGTGTTAGAACCAATGGGGTTTTGAAACAAATTCCGTGATTAGGAGGACCTAGAGTCGTGGCTCAAAAAATAAGAATAAAGATGAAATGCTAACAGTGAAGAAAGGAAGGAAATGGGAGGTAAGCAGCAAGATCAGTGTCTGAGAAAGGCAGCCGGGCTTACAGACCAGGCTAAGGAGGACTGTCAGACTCAGGGCCATGAGCAGAGTGTACTCAGTTCTCTCACTAGGTGACCAGTGCAGGGAGCAGTGGGGACATAGGGCTTCTCAAAGGCCACCACTCACCCACTTCTGCTAGGAAAACGTTGCAGCTTCATGGCAAATCTCTGCTCAAAAACCCTTAATGGATTCCCTTGACTATAAGATGCAGTAAAAACAAATAAACAGAGGAACAAGCAGCAACAAAATCTTTTCAGCCTGGCTTTCAAGGCATAACACAGCCCAGTCGCAACTGCTCTTCCCGCACTCTCTTCCCTCCTTCCACTCCAGTAAGCTCTGATCCTGTCCCACTGTTTGCTTCCTGGTCCGCCTAATTGCGCCTCCCTTTCCTTTCTTTGGAGAGTGGATCCCACTCCTCCGCATGTCTCCCACCCAGCATTTAAACGCTGCCATTTCTGGAAGCCTTCTCTGATGCGCACCTGGGAATAATCCCTCTTTGCTCTGAATGTTTATGTCATATACTCTGTTGTTGAAGCAGCAAATTCTTCAAGGCCAGGATTGTGTGCACCTCATCTTTGCATCTTAGCAGCTGGCACACTGTCTTGAACATATTCACTGAACATTTGCCAATGAATGAACGGATGAACAAAGGAATTTGCATGGAACTCCTGTCTTTCATTTATATGACTGTGTCAGCACACCAGGGTTTCTCAACTTTGGTACTTTTGACATTTTAGGCCAGATAATTCCTTGTGGTGGGGGGCTGTCCTGTGCATTGTAGGATGTTTAGCAGCATCCCTGGCCTCTGCCCACTAGATGCCAGTGGCACCCTTCCCAGTGTCACAACCAAAAATGTTTTCAGACATTGCCAAATATTCCCTGTTGGAGGGGAGGGGCTGGGGTGTGTGTGGATAATCCTGTTTGAGACACTGGGACATTAACTTGCCAGGTTTTCCTATAAAACATTCATTAAGAAAAGGATGGTGGCAATGATCTAATTCAGGTCAAAGAAAGAAGGAAAATGTTTAACACTTGGAACCCTTTCAAAGTCCTAGGAAACTGCCTACATTTTTCTAAGTGGCTTCCTCCCTATTTCGCCTCCTTCTCCCCATTCCTTGCTACTTGGTGCTTTATTCTAAGTGTCCATCAGTTCCTGCTAAGCAAAGGAAAACATGTCTTGAACCAGAGGAGTGAAGCCTTAAGAAAGGAATGGCTTCAAGTAGGTTGGCCCTTTGAAATTGGGTGCCCATTAGATTCCTCAGTCGGAGCTGTGCAGGTGCCTCTGACTTCATCTCTACACGACACCTGCTGTGTCTCACCTGGGACTCTCTGTTCTCAGGAACCAGAGGCGGTAAAGCACTTCCCCACACTGGTTAAGAGGTAAAACGCTCCCATCCTGACTTCATGTGGCCAAGTTCTTAAAGTGACAAAGTCAGAAAACACGGATTCTTGCTCCACCTCTCTGAGCTCTCTAGATCTTTATAGTCTTAAGTATCCCCTCCTCCATCTCGTAGATCTGCTCTTAGTTTTAATACAGCCCTTTTCCTCCTCCTGATAATACGAAGCATGGTGTTCATTGGGCAAGTCTAGTTCACTGAGCCGTTTGCTCCGTGAGCTATTAAAGTAGAAGGACGCCCTGTTGCTTTGGCCTCAGCCTCCCTCCTGCAGTGCCTCTGCCGCTCCCCAGTTCACCCTCTGCTGCTGAAGGCAGGTTGCTTTCTCTCTCCCTCCCAGCCTCTTCTTCCCACTTCTGCCCTTTTCCTTTATTCTCAATCTACTTCACGCTGACATTTCCCTTTGATCCTTTTATGCTTTAGAGACCCTTTGTCTCTGTTCTCACACTCAGCTTCTGCATTATGTGCTTCAATTTTAGATCACCAGGAACATAAGCTGTATATCACTGTTTCCCTCCTTAAGTCACAGAAACTAAGACAAAATAAAAAGGAACTCATCTTTCTGCCTGAGCGAAGCCTTATTCGTGCAGTTAGTCGGTGGGTCTGTTGTTCAATACCTGCTGGAGCGAGTGCTGGACACACACATTTTAATGAGGGAAATTCTGATGCAAATGAAAAACATATGCTTGGGGGAAATATCCTGGAAAAAACATGGTAAGACACCGATAGGTAGGAAAATCAAATTTAACAAGGTATTCTCATTGTTTCGGTATCATAACAATAATTAGCTTTCCACAGATTATTGGAATTCATCCTTGATACAATGACTTTGGATTTATGTGCAAATTTTGAGTGTGTCTCAAACAAATGGGAAATGTCTTTGATTTTGGTCATTAACAAGCAGTAAGAGATTCAGCTAGTGGAAGTCAGCAAGATTGTCTCTAGAAAGATGGCCCCATGGCGAAGGATTCTGCCATTCTATGCAGGTGACTGTGTCTATATCTACCTGCTTCTTTCTCTCATTTTATGAGGAGCATCTATAGCTGTAGATGGCATAAACTATACAATATGCAGAAATGGACATATAACCAGAAATTTGGATTTGAGTGTACATAAAATAGCAGCTTAACAAATGTTACAAACCCATTTGGGGAACAACGATCCACTATCCATTCCTAGAAAAGCTTTAAGTCTCTCCCAGTGGTCCTCTGTTCTATTCTGAACTCTTATCGACTCGTCACCTCCCGTGATTACATATGCAGCCTGCAGAACCTAGAAGGAAAAATAGTCGAGGTTCTTACTCCCAATTACCAGGAAAGTCTTTTCAAAACTTAAAACACTTATTTATCTCTTCTAACCCCAGGGAAAGCTGAGAGCTTGAGAGACAAGCAAGTTTAGAAAAGCAAATGTGCTTTGCCTAAGACTGAAAGGTGATAGCAACTTTCGCAAACGTGGAATTGCAGGCTGGAGCCGATCAGAGAAACAGAGGTGAAATGTGGAGACTTTATTACGTCCTCCTGAGTGAATCTCCACAACACAGCCTTCATATTTCAGTTGATATGAATCCCTTGAATAACAAATATACCCAAATTCATATTGTAGTCCAAAATTTATTTCCCAAAGCCATATAGAAATAATCTTAAATATCCACAACTCCATGATCTTTCAATAAAAAATGAATATATTTTCCTTTGTTATCTTATTAATCAAGACATTTAAAAAACTAGGCTGATTCTTTAAAATTTGTAATTTCAAAATGTAATATCTAAGGAGTATGTATCTGTAAAGGATACCTCATCTTTATTACGACATTGACATTTCTCTTCATGAAGACAAGCAGGATAATGCCAATACTATTTTAGCCTTTCTCCCTTATGAAATCAATGAATTCATAAAGATAAATGTCATAAACAGAGATCAGCAATCATACAGTATATATTACAAGGAATTTCATTTTGATCTGGCAACAGGTATTGCTTTGCAATATTTTAAAAATTATTATAAAAATTTGGAGATTTTTGTTTTTAATTTTAACTCTGACTGATATAGTATTTTCTTTCTCTATTCTCTCATGACTTTTCTTCCTCTCATTTTTTTATTCTCTGAGTTACGTTTGCTTTGTGAGGCTGCACTTCTATCAGGTGTACATAAATCTATTTTCTGTGTTTTTCCTTATTTTTAGTCATAATGGACCCTTGAATTGTAACCAGTTGGGAAATAAGATTTACCAGTCCATAATCTCAGGTAGTCGTCAAGATATTCCGAAGTGAAAATATGGCAAATTGTCAGATTAGGAAATGAGAAAGGTGATACTCACAACAGTCCAGGGTGAGCTGTCATAGAGTTCAAAAGTGCTTGACAGGAACGCAAAGAAGCCTTCCACACAGAATGGCAGTGACGTGATGATATACTCTCTGTGCTGTTGCTCAGCATTATGGCTTGATCATGTAATGATAGGCCACTGTGTTTATGCAGAAAGCAGATATGAGGACTAGAGTACGACTAAGACTTGAAATCACTAAGCCAGAGTGTAGGAAAATCATATCAGCAGTTTGAATAGACCAAAGTATAAACCTTGAGGGGTATTGACATGTCAATAGAACCCCTGAATGGTGGGGAAGGAGTTATACTAACTGTACTGTTGAAAAAAATCTGGTTAGTAGTGGAGTAAGCAAAAGTGTTTATGGGATATTATTATGGTTCACAAAGATTTTTGAGAATTTGCTGTTATGAATAAATGACCAACCAGCATTGCTCTTGAAAGGACTCAGAAGCAGCACTGAGCCATTTTTTATTTAGAAATACCCTCAGGAGCTGGGTAAAATATAAAGGCTTAAAGGATAGTGAAGGTTCTGGACCATAAGAAAAAAATGGTGTTACATTATCCCTCCTCATCATCTGTTAGAGTGTTCTGTGATTCTACCTGGCATATAGAAAGAAGCTGACCCCTAAGGGCATCACAAGAAAATAGAGTGTGATCAAAGAAATCTTTCTAATGCGATTAATGATTATGAAACGCTAAAATAAAAGTTGTTGGCTAGAAGAGGGTTTCAAGATTGTTTCAGTCTTTGGGGAGGAAATAAAGGTAAAAGGAAGGCCAACTAACATGTATTAAATACTTACCAGGAAAAGACAACCATTTAAAGCCTCTGCAAATGGTCCAAAGGGCAAAGAGCAAATAAAGAAAACATTTATTCAAGAAAATTTTGTAAGAAAGATGAGAGTCTATGATATTTGAGCCAAGACCATTCTCTTTTCCCCACTCCCTGCTCAGCAAGGGCACCACTCTAGTCTGCTGCAGCCAAGAAAATGGGGCTCACTCTCCTCCCATCCCCCAGTAGAAAGGCTTTCTTCCCAAGAGAAGCAAGACCTCAGGATTTCTCATCCTGCCCCAGCTGCTGTTACTGAGACTAGGTTCTGTGCAAGTGTGGTTGAGACATGGGGGCTTTCTTCCCCAACCCATTCCAACTCATGGGATGGAAGTTCCACCTCGGGTACAGGTCACTGAGAATATTGGGCCCTGGTAACATTTGCCCCACTTTGTGGTCCCATGCTAGAAGCAAGCCAAGAGAACCTCAGGCTGCTGCCTCTCTCCACACCTCACAGTCCACGAAGCGCTCAGGTCTTAGAGCAGAGTAACAGAGAGAAGGTTGCCATTATCCCTACTCCCAGCTCCAGAGCTCTGGTTTACAGATTTTGTCTTGGGGAGAAGCAGACTTTAAAACCCATAGCTCTCCATCTCTTTCCAAATGTATTGACTTCATCTGTAACAAAGAATGGATAAGTTTAAACCTAAAGTGCTCTCTAGAACAGTGGAGATGGTAGTGAAAGGCAAGTGAGAGGAGATTCAAGATACTAGCTAAATTGTTATGCCCCAGAGCATTGTTGAAAACGCTAGAGCAATAAACCAGCAATTACTACAGTTTAACAACTGGGTATGGTCAAGGAAAGAGAAAAATAAAGCCCTATCAATCAGGAAGATATCAATTATATACATATATGTACTTAAAACAGAGACCCAAATACATGAAGCAAAAACTGATATATTTGAAGGGAGAAATAGACAACTCAATAACAATAGTTATAGTTGGAGACTTTAACATCTCACTTTCAATAATGGATAGAACAACTAGGCAGAAGATCAACAGGGAAATAGAAGACTTAAACAACACTATAAACTATCTATACCTAACAGATATCTATAGAACACTGCACCCAATAACAACAGATGCACATTCTTCTCAAATGCACATGGGACATTCTCCAGGATAAACTGTATGCTCAGCCACAAAATAAACTTCAGTAAAATTTAAAGGATAGAAATAGCACAAAGTATATTCTTCAACCACAATGAAAAAAAAACATTAGAAAGCAATAGCAGGAAAAAAATTTGGGAAGCTCACAAATAGGTGGAAATTAAATAGCACACTCCTAAATAACCAATGAGGCAAAGAAGAAATCGTGGAAAGATGCAAAAATACTTTTGAGATGACTATAAATGAAGACATAACATATCAAAACTAATGGGATGCAGCTAAAGCAGCTAAAGCAGAGCTTAGAGGGAAATTCATAGTTGCAAATGCATATATTAAGAAAGAAAAAAGATCTCAAATCAATACCTTCCATCTTAAGACACTGGAAAAAGGAGAGCAAGCAAAACTTAGTCTAACACGTGCAGGAAATAATAAAGATTAAAGCAAAAGTCAACAAAATAGAGAATAGAAAAACAATAGAGAAAATCAATGAAAACAAAAGCTGGTTCTTTCAAAAGATCAGCAAAATTTACAATCATTTAGGTAGATCAACCAAGAAGAAAAGAGAAAAAGCTTCAAATTACTAGAAGCAGAAATAAAAGAGAGGACATTCCTAATGACCTTACAGAGATTTTTTAAAGGATCATAAAATAATACTATGAACAACTGAATACCAACAAATTGGATAAACTAAGTGAAACTGACAAGTTCTTTGAAAGACGCAAACTACTGAAACTAACTTAAAAATACTAGACAATCTGAATAAACCTATAACAAGTGAAGAGATTGAATTGGTAATCGAAAGCTACCCACAAAGAAAAGCTCAGGCCCAGAGAGCATCACTGCTGAATTTTACAACACATTTAAAGCATTAATACCAATTCTCCACAAATTCTCCTAAAAAAATAGAAGAGGAGGGAACACTTCCCAACTCATTTTATAAGGCCGGTATTACCATGATACCCAAACCAGACAAAGAAATCACAGGAAAAGAAAACTAAAGACCAATATCTCTTGTGAATATGGGCACAAATATCCTCAACAAAATACTAACAAACTGAATACAGCAGCATCTAAAAAGAATTATACACCATGACCAAGTGAGATTTAACCCAAGGATACAAGTTTGGTTCAACATCTGAAAATCAATTGATATGATACATCATTATCAATAGAAGGGGGAAAAAATCACATGATCATCTTAATAGATGCAAAAAAAGCATTTGACAAAATCCAACACTGTCTCGTGATAAAAACACCTGATAAACTAACAATAGAAGGGAACTTTCTCGACGTGATAAAGACCATATATGAAAAACCCACAGCTAACATCATATTTAATGTTGAAAGACTGGATGTTTTCACCCCAAATGTTAGGAACAAGACCAGGATGTCTGCTCTCACTACCCCTATTCAACATTATACTTGAGGTTCTCACTAGGGCAATTAGGCAAGAGAGAGAAATAAAAGACATCTAGATTGGAAAGGAAGAAGTATAACTATTGTTATTCACAGTTGACATGATCTCGTGGATAGAAATCCTAAGAAATCCACTAAAAAAAAACTAGTAAACTAGTTCTGCAAGGTTTCAGGATACAAGATGAATATAAAAACATCAATTATATTTCTATGCATTTGAACAATCTGAAAACAAAATTAAGAAAATTTCATTTATAATAGAATAATAAAAAATAAAATATTTAGAAGTAAATTTAACAAAAAAAGTACAAAGTTATACTCTGAAAACTACAAAATGTTGAAAGATCTAAATAACAGGAGAAACATCCTATGTTCATGGATTGGAAGACTTAACATGGTTAAGATGGTGCTACTCCCTAGACTGATCTACAGATTCAACGCAATCCCAATCAGATTCCCAGCTGACAAGCTGATTTAAAAATTCATATGGAATTGCAGGGGATCCAGAATAGCAAAAATGATCTTGAAAAAGAACAGAAGGACTCATACTTCTCAATTTCAAAACTTACTACAAAACAATGTTAATTGACCTGGTGTGGTACTAACACAAGAGTAGACATATAGGTTAATTGAGTAGAAATGAGAGTCCAGAAATGAACCCATATATCTATTGTCCACTGATTTTCAACAAGGTTGCCAAGATCATCCAATGGAGGAAAAAATAGACTTTTCAACAAATGGTGCTGGGGAAACTGGATATTTATATGGAAAAGAATGAAGTTGAACCTTTACATCACACCACATACAAAAATTAACTCAAAATGGGTCAAAGGCCTAAGTGTAAGAGCTGAAACTGTAAAACTCTTAGAAGAAAACATAGGGGCAAATCTTTATGACCTTGTATTTGGCAGAAGATTCTTAGATATGACACCAAAAGCATGTGCAACAGAAGAAAAAATAATACATCAATTGGGCTTCATTAACATTAAAAACTTTTGTGCTTCAAAGGACTTTATCAAGAAAGTAAAAACACAGCCAACAGAATGGAAGAAAATATTTACAAAGTACATATCTGATAAAGGACCTGTATCCAGAATATATAAAGAACACTTACAATTTAATAACAAAAAAGACAAATAACCCAATTAAAAAATGGACAAATTATCTGAATAGACATTTCTTCAAGGAAGAACAGCCAATGAGCACACGGAAAGATGCTCAACATCATTAATCATCAGGGAAATGCAAGTCAAGGGTATAATAAAATACCACTTCACACCCACCAGGATGGCTAAAATAAAAAAGTCAGATAAGCAGTGACAAGGATTTGGAGAAATTGGAACCCTTGTACATTGAGAGTGAGAATGTGAAATGGTGCAGCCCTTTTGGAAAACAGTCTGGCATTTCTTTCAATTATTAAACATAGAGTTACCAGATGACCTAGAATCCCACTCCTAAGTAGATACCCAAGAGAAATTAAAACCTACGCACACACAAAAACTTTTACATGAATGTTTATAGTAGTGTTATTCATCATAGCCAAAAGGTGGAAATAACCCAAATGTCCATCGATATTTGAATAGGTTCATGGAGAATGGATAAACAAAATGTGGTATATCCATACCACATTTTAATAATGGAATATTATTTGGCCAGAAAAAGGATTGAAGTACGGATACATGCTACAACATGGATGAACCTTGATAAAATTATGCGAAGTGGAAGAACACACAGAAACAAAAGACCGCATATCGTCTGATTCCATTCACATGAAGTGTCAAGAACAGGGACATCGATAGAGACAAGAAGTAGCTATTAGGGGTTGAGTAGGACTGAGGGTTAAGGATAGGGGAATAGAGGGGGGATAACTAAAGGGTACGGGGTTCTGTTTGAGGTGATGAAAATGTTCTAAATAAACCATGGTGATGGTTGCACATATTTTTGGATTTATTAAAAATCATTGAATTGTACACTTTAATGAGTGAACTGTATGGTGTGTGACTCATATCTCAATAAAGCTGTTTTTTTTTTTAAAGAAAAAGCCTACCATGAACTTAACATAGCACTAAACATTTTACATAACAATATCTCATTTCTATGTTCCCATTTTGCAGATGAGGAAACTGAGGCTTAAAATGTTTAAGTAGCTATCCCAAGTTCACACTGTGAGGAAGTGGTGAACCTGGCATTAAGAACTAACTCCCAGTTCACTGCCAGATTTAATATTTGTTAGATTTGATCATGTAATGAGCTAACTGCTTTTCCATTATTATACCGTTTAATTCTTGAAACACCTGCTGTCGTGTAAATATTACTTTCCTCACTTTAGAAATAAGGAAACTGATATTCACAGAAACTAAGGAAACTGGCAAAATTTCAAAGCCAATCTTTTTACTGAAATTGCCATGCTTACTCCACTTCATCAGGGCTAAAAGTCCCTGTCTCCACAAAGATTAACAGAAAGTAGCTGAGACCCAAGTACACAGGCACTTTGAGTGTACTATGCACATTAAACGGAAACTTTTAACTACATACAAATGAAAGAATAGATCGAAACCTAGAAAAAAACACATCCGCAATTGAAACAAAGTCATCAGTGCATTATTTCAACTTATTTATGATTTGGTCTCAGCTTAGTATACCACATAAATGCAAAGACCGCCCTCCTAAAAGCCAAAATTTTCAAAGCACTAATTTGATTCAAGAGTAATGTGTTTTGAGTCTGCATTCTATGTCTACTTATTTATTTAGCGGAATTGCAGATCAGCTTAAAAAGTCCATTAATGGCGAAATAACCTCTTTTAGAAGGGTAATTGTACAAAATGTGTCAGTACTTTTATAGAGAATAAAATGCTTAATAAGAAGCTTTGCCTTCAGAGATTTCTGAAATTCGGGCCTATAGAGGCAACGCACATCTGCCAGCGGGATCCACCAGGTCAAGTCTCTTGCAGAGCTTTCCTAAGAACAACTCAAAGAACAATGAGCAGACCCTAAGGCTGGGAGAATAAGGGGGTGGCAGGCGGCAGGAAGCTGTCCTTGGGATAGGAGGAAGGACGCCCAGAGGGACCTTCCTTATCCCATTATGCTCTCTCCTTCCTCCCCATCCTGAGAAACGAACAAAGAGGCAGACAGAGTACCATCCCCTAGAAAGAGAACAGAATCCGCGCCTAAGAGGAGAGAAGCAGCGAATTCTACTTGATTCTTCCTAAAGCACTTTTGGGGCAAGAACTCTTACTGTCGCAGGGTAGTGTTCAGGGTATGAAAGCACTGGTTTCTGTTTAAAGATAAGCAATCAGGGGGCCGGCTGGGTTAAGTTAAGTTAACTTAACTTTTTTAAGTGCGGTTAAAGTTTTAACGGTTAAGTGTTTAAAGATAAGCAATCAGGGGGCCGGCTGGGTGGCGCAGCGGTTAAGCGCGCACATTCTGCTTCTCGGCGGCCCGGAGTTTGCCGGTTCAGATGCCGGGTGTGGACATGGCGCCGCTTGGCAAAAGCCATGCTGTGGCAGGTGTCCCACGTATAAAGTAGAGGAAGATGGTCATGGTTGTTAGCTCAGGGCCAGTCTTCCTCAGCAAAAAGAGGAGGTTTGGCAGTAGTTAGCTCAGGGCTTATCTTCCTCAAACAAACAAACAAAAATAAGCTATCATATGTTTCTATAGAAGAGTATGAGAACTATATTTTAAAGGCCACCAACCAGTCAGACAAATCTGTGACACCATGAGGGGCCCGCAAGAGTGGGTTTCATGGGAGCAGCTTTCTTTGCATGCAAAATATCTTTTTACATCATTGCCTCAGCATGGTACCTATTCTCTTTAAGGTTCTCGGAACACCAAATGTAATACAATCTTCTGAGAAGAGCAGAGAAAAACCTCAAGAGAGCTAGTTAAATATCTGTGCAAGTATTGTCTGAGAGATCTAGGGTGATTTGGCATTTTCCCAGGAAAGTCAGTCCTCCAGCTGCTGGCTTGTCAGATTTCCAACCTGAGACTATTTCTTGAATTCCAACTTCTGAAAGTATAAAAAATTTTAAGACCCTGAAAGCTTTCAGAGAAGAATTCACAGCCAGTTCAAGTTAACCAAAAGCCTGGGTTATCTGCTCTTCTCAGTGTGTTGGTAACAGAAGCAATCAGAGTTTCTTCTAAAATAAAGAACTGACGCTTCTTGCAGTGCAAGTGCCTGCTTCCTTCGAGCCCACACAAAGGGCCCTGGACTAGCATATCTTTTATTGGCTTCAGTTTCAGCCATGATTTTGAATAACATTGAGAGAAAAGATGTGCTAGAAAGCATTTCAGGTGTCTGTGTCTCTGAGAAGATGTGGGAACAATTCTTGCTGGGAGAGGAAGCCTGCACACTCTAATGGGAAAGAGAAGAAAGAGGAGAGGAAGCCTGCACACTCTAATGGGAAAGAGAAGAAAGACGAGGAGGAAGTGAGTGCTTGGCTCTTGCCCTCTCTCTCCCAGCTCTGTTGCAGTTTTCTGCAAGTGTCTTCAGATAGCTTATCTAGACAGCAGCTGACACAGGCTACTGATTCACTTTGGGTTGAAAAAGTGATCTCTTGAGGATAACAATCTCTTTAGTCTATGATGGCAGAATTGTTGCTCACTCTTTCTGTAATACAAAAAAAAAAAAATAAAATCAACTTAGAAACAAAACATATGGATGCAAGTTGTCAGTCACCCACTTCCAGGCAGTCGGCTTCTTTTATGTATTCCACTAGATGGGCAAACATGACTGGATGATGGTGTGCTGTGACTCCCAGCTAAGCGCCAGCATCCTCCCCACTCCTCCTGGCTTTGGCTTTCCTCTTGTTTGGTTGGACAGCGATTAGTGTGAGAGTGAGATGAAATTTCTAGGCCTTCTTTCCACATTGCCTGACATCCTTTGACCTTGTGTCCTCATGAAGAGACTTCCATCAGAGTAAGGCTCCTGGCCTCTCCCACTTTATCCCCACTCCTCCCTGTGGGAAGACTCGTCACATCTTCCTGGACAGCTTGACAGATGGCTTGAGCATGCTCATGTCAGGCCCTTTCGGGCACCTTGTCAGGGTCTGCCTGTCCACAGAGTGGTCTAACCTCCACCCGACCTTCCTGGGTGGTCTACCTCTGTGGGAGAGGTGGAGAGGGTGGGAGGGATCTATGGTTGGCAAGTGGTTGGGTGAGTTTAATTCTGGAGAGTCGTTTAGAGTTAGGAAGCCTGTTCTGGCCATACACCTAAGCTTCATCCTCTAATCCAGCATCTATTTAAGATAATGCTGATTTTTTAAAATCTCCTTCTGCCATAGTCAAATTAATAGAGACAGACAGTAGAATAGTGGTTGCTGGGATTAGGGGGGAGGGTAAAACATGGAGTTATTGTTTAATGGGTATGTAGTTTCAGGTTGGCAAGATGAAATGGGTTCTGGAGATGGATGGTGGTGATGATTACACAATGAAATGAAAGTACTTAGGTACTTAAAACCACTGAACTGTACACGTAAAAATGGTTAAAGTGATCAATCTTATGTTATGTGTATTTTACCACAATAAAAAAAATTGGAAAAAATAATCTCCTTCTGTCTAATTCCTATGGCTTTGCTCCTCAGGCATGGACAGGTTCTGTTAGTTTCAGTGACTTAAAGGAGCCATAAGCTGAAGATACTTTAAAGGAGACTTCACCCCAAGGCCTTTTATTCTATAAAAGGACTTCCCTCAGAATAACATTCTGGCCTCTCTCCACTTTCTCACTCACTCTCTTCCTTGAGACGAAAAGTGACTTGTCCTGCTGGGCAAGCTCTTACCCGCTGTCTCTGGACGAGCCTGCCTGCAGGAGCTGCTGTGGAAGGCAGCCTGTGCATCTCTGTGGAAGATGCTTTGGTTGTCTAGATCTTCTCAGAGCTGGGTAGGTGACTGTAACTCAGAAATGAAGTGTTAGGAAGTTCTTCAGCCGAGCTTTTGTTCATTTGTTCATCTACCAAATCTTTATTGACTATTGATTATTTCCCAGGCACTGTTTTAAGCACTTGGGACAGAGTAATAAAGCTGTTATCTTCTTTTCCTCTATTTTCCCAATTTCTGGATCTCATTACTTCATTGGGGAAGGAAAAAAAAAAAAAGCTGGGGAAGGAAAGAAAAACGTGTTATGTATTGACCCCCTTAACCTCTACAATTAACATATTCTCATTCTAGTTAGTTCAATATGGAATACATATCAAATTCTCCATATATCCGAAACTAAAGTCAGTTCTTTCCCACTGCCTTACTTTCTAAATCCTGGCAAATGCCAGAAATATGGAAATTTAGAAAGGAAAGCTAAAGGAAAACAACAAAAAATCAGGACAGAATCAGATCTCATGCTTAGAGGTTAGCACTAACAGGAACCAACATAAAACGGGTCAGATTAGCCATCTGCAGAAATCATCACAGGAAATAAGCCACCCAAAAGATGATTCACAGACATATTGCTAGCAATTTGAGGGTGCTTTCTAAGGCTCCCCAGGGGTCTAGCATGCTTCCCTAAAAGGGAAGTTAGCAATTTAAAATGTAACTGGTAGAAGATTAGCAGTAATTTAAGAAATTGCAAACTGTCATAAGGAAATGATAGAGGTTTTGGATGACAGATAAAGAATATAGAAAAAGAATAGTATCGTAGAATTTGTCAGTGTGTCCTCACAGTCTCTGGGGAAGGAAACAGGCTGATTCTAAAGACTACAAGGGTGTATCTTAGGAATATTCCTGGGACTAAGAAGAGCCATTCATCTTCTTCAATAGTTGGATAGCCCCTAATTACAGCAGCTCGATCTGTTCTTATTCCGTGCTCACTAATCAACATGCTGATCCAACAGAGGGCCAAGCACCAGTTCCCATCTGAGTGGCCCAGTGGTCATGAGCAAATGACTGCTAACAGTCATCCCATTAGATATAATCCCCAAGGTAAATTAACGAACAGGTATACTCATTTCCAAACCACACTTAGTGAGTGGTATCAAAGGACTTGATCCTCTAGAGCCTGCTAATCTTACATCACTAATAAAATTAATGTACACTCTACATGTGTTGCTCTCATCCAGGTTCGGGTGTATCAGCCATGGGACATAAACAACTAGTTTGTCTCTCTCTCTCTCTCATTCTTTCTTAAGTCCCCTCCACTTCACTCATTTCCCATTCACTCAGGCTCAATATCTTAAAAACTTTCTTTGAATTCTGTATCTACATCAGATTCTAACACACTAATCAAATCCAATGGATTTTTCCTTCTTATCCTTTCTTCCATCTAAGTCTAGGCCTTGAGGATATCATAATTATGTGGTGGCAAAGTATTTCAAAGTACAAAGTGATGTGATTGCCCATGCCCACTCCCACTCCCACCTAAGTCATTCATTTGTTTCCTAAGAGGCCCTTCCAGATCAGAGTTAGGTTGGAGATGCCCACTGTCATTGTGGAACCCATTGTAGAACCAGGAAAAAACAAGAGGCAGCAAATTCTTGATTCTTAAGTTCAAAATCCTTGAGGTAATACTGAAAGATTCAGATCCACATGCACAACTCCCCTACCTAGACTAAAAAAAAAGAATCTCGAAGTTGCTAAGGAGGGAAATGAGGGGAGGGGAGTTAAACATGGATGTGAGAGTTTGTGTCCTACCCTCTGCCCTCTCAGTATGAGTCCTGAGAGAGGACATAATTGGTTTTCTTATTTGAGTGTGGGGACTCATGAACAGAAAGTTCTTCTGGTAGAGTGGGACTGGGAGCCAGCAGACAGCAAAACTGGGAGAGAAATCCCCCATGGCCCTGCCGTCACTGAGAAGAAGCTGCAAGCTGAAACTGGTGGTGTGGCTCACATGCAAGTGACAGCTGGAGACAGTTCACCTAGTGCCCTGTGGGCAGAAGCGGTGTGGATGGTGTCTGAAAGTTGCCATGGCCTTCCAATTCTGGAGACTAAGGTCATCTAAGAGAGGGACCTGCAAGGGATATCCCAGTCAGAATGAGGGAACTTCTCTTTAGGAGGATTCTGTGTGGACAACCTCTTCTCCCAATGAGCATCCAGGCTTTGTCTGAGGGACCACCATCGCATGCCCACATAGAGGACAAGATGAGTAACATTGGGAACAAGCTCCACCGTAGTGTGGAGAAGGTTAAAATGAATGTCTCCCACGTACACCTTCCACCCCTTCCTGAAATGATGGAGTCCAAAAAGCTGAGAAAACACAGAATTGGACTTGTTTTACCTGGAAGTGACTAGAGTAAATTTTCTTCAGCAAGTAGAAGGGAATTAAAATGAATTCTAGGGGCTGACCTGGTGGTGTAGTGGTTAAGTTCGCGCGCTCCACTTTGGCGGCCCAGGGTTCACAGGTTTGAATGCTGGGTGCAGAACTAGCACCACTCACCAAGCCACGCTGTGGCAGCACCCCACATAAAACAGAGGAAGATTGGCACAGATGTTAGCTCACTGACAATCTTCCTCACACACACACACTCAAAAATGAATTCTAGAAAATGAGGACAGTTACGGGTTTTCTTCGTGTTCTTGTTGCACACTTGACTAGGGCCTCTAAAATTTGTACCTGCTACCCCCCTCATATTACTAAAATATCTTTTTAATAAGCTCCCTGCATCCAGCTTACATACTGCTGCCAAATTAATCTTCCTAACTGCCTACTTTAACAGTACATTTGATGGTCCCTGTTGCTTTCAGGATGAAGTCCAAAGTCTTCATCCCTGAGGCATTGTGAAAGGCCCTACACCATCTGCTCCCCAACTACTTTTGAACATTTCACCTTCTGCCACCTTCAGTAGAACCCTCTGGCTCCTGAAAGCCATCCCTCTGACTTCCAGCTTCTGTGTCTTTGTTCATCATCTTCTCTAACCAGCTTCACCACATCTAAAATGTTCTCCCTGTTTCTTTATTTTATGTAAATCTCAATTTACCTTATCATTTTCTTAACATATTTTTAAAGTCCATCCTTGAAGTTTTCTTAACACACCTACCCATTTTCATTCGCTATGTCATAAGAAAAGTAGTGATGAGTTGCCCCGAGAAATGAGAGAAAGGTTAGATTCTCTCAATATGGGGTTGTCAGGGAAGGCCCCATAGAAGTATGTATATGTGCTTGGTGATAAAAGTGGGTAAGATAAAGATATACAGAGATGGAGAAGGTAGGGTAAGAGGAGTCTACAAGGAAGAGGTAAAACCATGAGCAAGGAAATTACCCACTGGGGATTGCTGAATGGTTGAATCAAGCACAAGCTGAGTTCCATTTTCTTAAAGCCTAAAAGATTTGTTGTCTGTACCACCTACTTTTGTATGTAACTGAGATCTATGTCTATACCATATCATCTCTCTATATATACCACCTTTTCTAATTTATTTATCAACCTACCTATTGGAATGGTTTAGGCACATGACTTGTCTCCAAGTAGCTGGATGTGGGTGACACATCTTAAAGATCACAGATAATTTCTGACTGAGTGGCACCACCTTTATTAATGAAATGAAAGTTTAAGTAATAAATGAAAGGTTAAGGAAACTTAAATTCTGAATCTGAGCACTGGCTTCTCTGCGGAGCTAATTGCCATTTATTTTCCCATTTAGTGTTTCTAGGAAATGAATGTCTAAGGTGACAGATGTACAGATTCTGAGAGTTAACAGTGATAATTACAGAATCTGGATATGACAAAAGCAGCTAGAGGGAAGATAGTAGATGTGGAAGAGAGAACAAGATAATCCAACAGAAGGATAACTGATTTTCCTAATATACATAGCTAAAACAAAACCAAACAAGGCACTTCAAGCAAGCATATAGTAAAGATTTTGTTTAATGCAGGCTTATATGCTCCGTTGCCCAGTGGAGCCTCTGCTGCGCAAGTCACTGCTGTAGGAGCCAGTTCTTCCCCGCAGAGTGTTCAGCTTCTAACATTACAAATTGGAGAACTAAACCTTTTTCCCGTAGGAAAAACAAATAGTGGTTAAATTCTTTTAGGATTCGTTCAAGTAAATTTTGATGGGCTTTTGTGGGCTGATTTCAGTACAGAGTCACTGTTTTTGGTATTGTTTCTATGTGGAAGTATGTCCTGAGTGTCAAAGCCCTAACTTAGAGATAAACCTCTAGAGCATAAATCACTTTTTAATTTGGGAACTATCTGTATTTCTTTTGTAATAGCTTCAGAACCTATCAGAAAACTATTTCAGAACAGGCATCTAGTAAATACCTGTTGGAAAAAGAGTGAATGTATGCAGGTGCTTAATTCCAAATTCACTGCTTAAGAAGATTAACAGTTTGTGTGCTGGATGGGAAATGCTCACGTTCTTCAAGCAATAATTATGGGGAATCACAAGCACGAAATAGTTACTACCCACTAAAAGTAATAATAAATCTTATCACAACCAGGCAGAGATGGTGGTTCAAATAATTGTGTTTTCTTGGAAGCCGTAGATGGGACAAAACTTTGACATGGATCTGCAACATGAAAGGAGGGATTCAAAGGACCTCGGAAGTAAGAAGGACCCGTGATTCCACAACTCTTTTAGAAAAAGTATATGACAATTTCCACTCTTAAACCATATTTGATTCATTTATTCACTAATTCATTTTTTTATTTATGTTTTTTCATTTATTTACTCAACAAATGTACTAGCTTCCTACCACTGCAGTAACCAATACGACAGATTTAATAGCTTAATACAACACAAACGTATTATCTCACAGTTACGGAGGTCAGAAGCACAGGTGAAAATCACAGCATCAGCCAGCTGGGCTCTTATCTGGAGGCTCAGAAAACAATCCGCTTGTAAGCCCATTTGAGTTGTTGGCAGAATCCAGCTCGTTACAGATGTAGGACAACGTCTTCCTTCCCTTTCTGGCTGCCAGCTGGGGGCTGCCCTCAGCTCCTAGACGCCCTTCTCCGGTCTGTGCATGTGGGCCTCTACATACAAGAGCCAACAACAGGGCATTCATCCTGCTGCCGCTTGGAACGCCCCTAACTTCCTGTTATCAGAATAATGGACAGGCCCACCCCATCTTAAGGTCCATAACCCTCATTATATCTCTGAAGTCCCTTTTGCCGTGAAATGTCACACATTCACAGGATCCAGGAATCTGGGCGTGAACTTCTTCAGGCGGCCATTCTGCTTACCACAGCCGACAATAACTATTATTGTGACAAACATTTTTTATGTTTGATAACTTCTGGACTCGGTGAATAGCAGGGAGAAAAGCTGATCATTAACCTTGCTGAAGGCCTGACAAGAAGCAATCTTGTAGTCACGTGCTTTGTGAATAACTTCATTTTTCAGCCTTTGAAAAAAATAATTCCAAACCCTTAACTATATTAGTGGTTCTCCTCGGTTTACTCTAAAAATTATCAAAGTGTATTTTTTATTATGTAATCATGAACAGCATACAGAAATTGCACACAAATATATGGCAAGGATATGACGTGTGTAACTAATCTATTGCTGAATCTTTTACCATGTGAAGAAGTGAGAATTCTCATACACTGTTGCTGAGAGGAAATTTCTGGAGGATGATTTGGCAACACATAGAAAAGCCCTAAAATATGCATATTCTTTGGCATATAAGTTGCCCTTCTAGGAATTTCTCTTAAAGGAATAATAATGGATATGGATAAAGTTTTCATTAGAAAGATATTCAAGACAGCATAACCTGATAGTAAAAGATTAATGCAATCTAAATATACAAGGACAAGAAAATGGTTAAATACACTATACTTCTTTCATACAGTGAAATACAGTCATGGCTGTGTAATGATACTTCGGTCGCCAACAGACCACATGTGTAATGATGGTCCCATAAGATTAGTACTCTGCAGGGTCAGCAAAGCCCCAAGACGTCAAAGTATCAAAAAATATAGAGTAAAAAGACATGGTTAACACACTTTCTGTGGTTTCCATGTCGCTACTGAGAACTAACAATCCCTAGATACATCCCCCCTGAGATGTGTCACATAGCTTCTTTGGGATTCTATTCCTTCCCCAGGAGGTCACCAGAAGAGCAAGTCGTCTTTCCCTGGGACCCTTGGGCATATTTCCCCTCCTAGGCTAGGGAACGCCCCACCCTTCCTTCTCTAGAACACAAGCCTTTTTGTCTAACCCAACCCTTCCTGGTGAGCTTTCATAATGTATTTGGTGGCTCATTATAGCCAGAGCTTGGACCTCCAAAACTGGTTACCCTTTCCTTAAGGGCCGGAAAGTTTCAACCTGCCAGGAGATGACGGAAACATTTTCCATTTTGTTCTTCTGGTATCACAAGGAAAGGGAAGAAAAAAACAGTTTAGTTTTTATATTTAAGGTCTGACCATTTATATCCAGTCACATATATACATGTATGTAATTTATATGTATTGTTGATATCATATAAAAACAAAGCTATATAGTAATCTGAATAGCCCTGTCCGTTCGTTATGGCCTATGTCAATTGCCACTTTTTGGTTTTCTCGTCAATTCTGTCTTCCCTCCACTAATTTTAATTTTTCTTCCTTTTGTTCAATAGTGGTTGGTCATGCCTCTTTATATCACTTTTCCCTCTGAATTACCGTTATTTGTACGTGTGTATGTGTTTTCTACAGAAATGTTCATTTTTGTGTGAAAATCCAATACTTGCACATATAATAGGATCTAAAAAGAAAGGATCAAATGGACATGATCACTTGCAAAAACTAATAACATTCAATAGTAAGATAAGAGGAAACCCCTCTGGCTTTATCTTGTGTGGTGTGTGTGTGTCGATTTCAAAGTTTTAACAAAAGTCCTGTCCCTCTGAATAAACCATGAGAAGAAAAGAGTGCTCATGAGTAGAGAGCTGGCTATAAACACTCTGGAAGTGAGGCCTAAATCTATTTCCACCTACTGTGTAAAATCTGATCCCGAGCCATTCGAAGAGGAGAGAAAAGAGGAGACGGTAAAGAACTGTGGAGAACAGACTAGAGAAAAACTTGAAGCATGAGTAAATACATATCTGAGGTGGGAGATTTGTGATATTCTCTGTCATCTACACCCGAAACAGGCCTTGGAAATATACCTGTCCTCAAGGAGATGTCATTCTATAGCTGGGAGAACTGACATGAGTTCCAGACTCTGCTTCTAGGAAGAAACAAAGACTCTCTAGGGCCAATCTGATAACTCCAAGTGTAGTTCAGTAACAAAAAATATGACCTAAAATTGCAAAAGATGACTTTACATGGAAAGGTGTGTGTTATAGATGGGGTAGGTGCTGAAGCCCTGTTTAATCTCTTTGAATGCCTAAACGGAATAGAAACTTCTCTTTGGAACCATGCCACACTTGGAGATTTTTCTCCATGCTGCAGTGAGTTCTTATTTCACTTTCGAGGTCTACTGGTCTGTAGCCCTGATTGAGTGGAAAGGAATAGATTCTGAGTTAGTGTATAAAGGTTGTAACAACAATGTAAAGAATAGCCAGAGTGGGTTAAAAATTCTGTGCCATTCTCTTGAAGACTGGGTCTTTTAGTTTTGATTAAAAAGATCACAGAGAAGGAATTACTTAGATCTCTTCCTAAGGGGCTTGCTGGCTAAGAGACCATGTTGATAAAACAAGAAAGATTAACTACATTCTATTTCTGGTATGTCGCCCAGACTCCCTTTGGGTGAATGATGAGGCCTGGCTTTGGTTACGTAGATCACTGATTAGGTTTTTCAGGTGGGGACAACTAAGAAAAAAGCAAGAATACAATACATGATGTATCTAATTGTGATCTTTATGCATTCAACTCTGTGAAATTAATGACAAACATTTACACCTATCTTTAATTTCTTGGTATAAAAATGGGATAAAATATGGAAAAATGTTAAAAAAAATACACCAAGGCAAAGTAAAATTTATAATCATTAAGCTTCGACTGCCATCAGTACCTTCAATATAAATTTATTTTCCTCATCGGGCCTAAATAAAAAACAAACATCCCACTCAGTCTGAGTCTCTATCTACGCTCAGAAACTTTTCCGTTCTGCTCGCTCATTGTGCGTTGTATTGAAGACCTTAGAGCGATAGGATACAAACATTTGTCACTTTGGTCTATCCTGCCTTCGAGTGACAAAGCCTGTGTTATCTGCCAACCTTAATTACTGTGGATAGGTCCTTATCAGTGCCTTGCAAGTGGCTGATCCTGCCCCTCAAGTTATGGTCTTGGACAACACTGAGAAGACATGGGATGCCTTCTTTGCTAAGGCCTGGAATTCCTCTACCCAGCTGAGACGGAAACAGCCCTGAGGAGACCCATCCATGGAAATGTTACTCTCCTTCCTATTGGGCCGCTTACTTGGCAACCACAGGCGTGTATCACCCGGTCACCAGAAACGGATTTAACATTGGAATCGCTCTGCTTCATCCTGAGTTCTCTTATTTTACAACCATTCCCAATGCTTTCCACAATCACTTTTTATCCTAAGGGAGTTTTGATTTTTTTTTTTCTTTGCACCATATTTTTATTATCCAACCTCAGAGAAAAAATACTTATGAACATTCTACCCTCTCATATTCACATTCATTTGTGAATTCCAGACACTTTCAGCTATAGTCTGAATGTCCCTGTGTTACTGATACTAATTCTTCAACATTTAAAGGGCCTTTTCTCTCAGTCTCCAGTTGGCTGTTAGCCTTAAAGTCAGACTCTCAGAAGAGCCAAGTGAAAATGTAAATCATGTTCTTTTAATTAACATCATTCTTGCCTTTCATCGATGTAAGCCTTCCATCTCAGCACTAGAATACAACAGTTTTTGGTGAAGACTTGAACTGAGTCAAAAGGATGGCTTGTTGGCCAAACAATGAAAAGAATAGATAATTGAGAAATGGATATAAATTTCTAAGATAGTATCCCCCCACCCAAACAAATGCAAATACTTGTTAAGTAAAGGATAATTGCATTCTACTGTATAAGGATGAAACCTTAAACACTTTTATGTTATTGGATATATTTACAGCTTTAACTCATAAAACTAACACTGTGATGCAAATTCATAATTGTTATTTCTTTAAGAAATTTTTTCTTTTAAAAAGTATTAATCAAAATATTTCGTATTATGAATATGACATGTTAAATATAGAAGTTTTAGGAAATGTGCCTAGGAAAAAAGAAATTAAAAATTGTTCATAATCTTACCACTTTTAGGATTTGGGGTTTTGGCATACCTATTTTCAGAATGTACGGTATTCACAGGTGAAATCTTATGATACTCAACAAGGTATAAATTATAAATATGAGGTGGTTAAAATTCCTCATTAAATAGTAAGCTTCATTATTTAAATTTTTAGCAAACGTTTAAATTACATCTATAAAAGTCGTCTCTCTGTATTTCATCTCTATGTCTCCCTAAGTCTCTGAAGCCCAGTAAAATGTAGTTATTTTAGATGTAGCTTATGTTTGGAATAACAACTACCCTGACTATAATCAGATATTCATTAAATAAAAAAGGCCAGTGATCAAATGGTTATTGGGGCTCTGCAACAGAGTTCTAAAATTTCCTGGTCAAAGATGGAGTAATATAAACCCCCAAAACCTGTCCAACTGGGTCCCAAATTTCCTGAATGTCCCGAGGGCATTCAGAGCTGCTATGGCGCTGCTCACAAGGGCAGACACTGGCTCACAGGCACAGGAACCCAGGGGCTAATGTGCGCCCTAACTGGGGCCTTCTCTTCCCTGTGGATCCAATAGTACCAGCTTTCCTCTTCCCTCCAGCAAATGTGCATAAAGGGAAATTATGCCTGCCTTATCAACTAGAGTTTCTGAGAGTAAATAATGAAAGAGCTAAGGGAAAACTAATAGAGCCAAATAATTTAAACCTTCAAAATAAAATCTGAAGGCTTCAAAAGAAAGGCAAATGAGCCATGTCAGGTTGAGGAGGTGGGCCAGGATATTCAGTCCTATCAAAGAAATTTTATTAGCATCAAAAACAGTTTGGGAATAAGTAAGCAGATATAGCTCTGCAAGGTTCAGCATTGAAAGTGATCTTACTTTAAATTTCACAAAGTTTCAAGAGGTGAAGAATAGGGTAAAACATTGAAGAGTACATTTGACATCAGGCTCTTCTGAGAATCAACATACTAAGCCAAATGGAAACTATATCTTTTGAAGCTGAAATGAGTCACTGGCAGAGCTTCAGTGTGGGTAAGAAGAAGAGGACAAATTATAGGAATAATGATCTAAATTGTGCTTATTGGATTATAGATTCATAATGGAGTGTTATTAGCATCTTACTTTGTGTTGTGCACCCTGCTAGATGCTTTCACACATATTTTTAGATAATTTTCAAAACAAATTCTGTGAAATTTTGCATCTTCATTTTACATATGAAGAAACAGACATTAGGAAAGTAAGTAATTTACCCAAGATGGAAGAGCTCCTAAGAGGCAGAGCCAACCTTGAGCGCTGTCTTCACAGGCCAGTTAGTTCTAATTCCAGAAGAGGTGTGGAAAGTTGGATAGACCTCACACTGCAGACCTGCACAAGTTCTTCCTGTAGCAAACATTGTTACTACAATTTCTTAGACATTATGGGAAAGAATATTAGAAAATAGATACAAAATGTCATAGTACATAAATACTTAATATCGTAGTATATTTCTATTTGCAATAATATGTGTGATCTTAATGTACTACTTTTCCAAAAGGAGACATGTCAAAGCTGGAGAAGTTCCAGTGATTGGTAATAAAAACAAATCTGCTCTCAGTAAGTGGTCTCTGTTCAACTCAGTGTATTCCTGATAATATGCTGCTTAACAACATCATCACAATAACAAAAAAAGTTTAAGTGCGCTAATGTTATAATAGTCTTGCATGTAAGCATTTACTTTGCACTTCCTTTCCACCATCTCCTTTCAAACACGAGATGGGTATCTGCTGTTTTTTGCCCTCTCTCCAGCAAGCATCTAGTTCTAGTTATGCTTTTCTTTTGGCCAACCTCCCCCTCCTGCACTTGGAGTTCATTTGCCCAATGAAAGGCTCTGCCATGGTCCCAGGATGAAGTGGATAACCCAGCCTGACTTGTCAGTGTCAAGTGATTGGTTCAGTTAGTCATGTGACTCAGGGTGGTCAGATCAGAGTGAACCCCAGTACCTGATGTATTAGTTTCCTGTGGCTACTGTAACAAATTACCCCAAACCTGGTGGTTTAAAATAACGGAAATTTATTCTTTCACAGTTCTGGAGGCCAGAAGTCTGAAATCGGTTTCACTGAGCCAAAATCGAGGTGTCAGCAGGGCTGTGCTCCCTCTGGAGGCTCTAGGAGAGAATTGTTTCTTGTAGCTTCCAGCTTCTGGTGGCTGCCAGCATTCCTTCACTTACGGCCACATGGCGACCGTCTCTGCCTCCATGGTCACATCACCTCCTCCTCTTCTGTATGTGTGTGGAGTTTCCCTCTGCTTTCTTCCTATAAGAACACTTGTGATTGTATTTGAGGTCCACATGGAAAATCCAGGACAATGTCCCCACGTCAAGTTTCATAACATAATCACATCTGCAAAGACTCTTTTTTTCTTGGTTCCAAGGATTAGGACCTGATATCTTTGTGTGGCCATTATTCAGCCTACTACACCTGGGCAGAATTAATGAGAGGAAACATTGTCTCTTTTATTCTGGACTGGGTTTTGAGTGTGTGAGCCTGCAGACATCTTGCCACCAAGAGGAGAATACATTACGTGCCTAAGGCTGGGATCAGCAGGAGGATAAAATAAAGAACAACAGAGGGAGATGGAGTCCTAATGACATCATTTCAGGATTCAGCCAGGCCTGAAGCTAGGCCAGCCTCTGGATTATAAGTGGTTAAACCGGTAAGTCCCCTTTTTGCTTAAGCCAGACTTTTTTCTTTTTGTTTACAGATATACTAGCATAAATTACATCTCCACTATTAGAATTCTGAAAAAGTATTTCACGTTGGATCCATTTCACAATCTTAAAGGCTTTGGGAATTTTCTGCTTAAACTCAATGCTTTGAAATACCCATGCATGCATTTTATGAACGTTTACTTTGAGTCAGGTGGAATCAACTCGTTCCCGAGAATTCCTGTTAGGGTTTTTTGCTTTTTCTATTGTCCAGAGATGTTTCTTATCCTCTCTTTTCATGCTGCTTTTCTTTTCGTATTACCTGACTCCCAGTCTATTTCTTTTCCTTTCTCACTTCAAAGGTCTCCTAATTGAAATGTGCTGAAGCAATTGAAATGTGGTACCTTGACGAATTACTGTCAGACACTGTAACCTTTGGACCAGCTAGAATCTTGTCATGAGAGAAGACAGTGTATGTTGGTGGAAGTTTAGAAAAAAGAATCATAAGAAATTTCACACTGGTAAAGTTCTTCCTATGAAGAGAGGGGAAAAAAGAGTCAAGTTGTAAGATGGGCAATGTATCTGTTGACAATTAAAGGAATAAAATGAAATATATGTTGCAGATACAGAGATTTTGGGTACTGTGAAATAATGTAGCTGTTAAGATTCAATTTTAACAAGGCAGCTTTTTAAAGTTTCTAAGAGTGTTTTTGTTAATAAGTTGGTGAAACCTGGACTGAGCAGTCAGATATGTGGCGCATGTGTGACCAGGTGAAAACTAGATTGCCCAGGTGGTGACCAATGTTGACACAGGGGAGATCTTTAGGAGATCTGCCAAAGGTTCTCTTCCATTTGATATGTTTACTAATAACTTCAGTCAGGCCAGAAATGGCATGTTTATCAAATTCAAGTGTGACATGAGCTGGGAAAGACAGAGATTAACATATTGAATGATAGAATCCAAAATGAACCTGTCAAGCTGGATCTTGAACTAAGTCTAACAAAACCAAATTTAAGTGGCTCTGTATTAGGTTAACATTCCACTCCACAAACCCAAGATGGAAGAACTATGGCGCAATAGCACTTTTGGAAAAAAACAAAAAACTTAACATTTTTGGGTAACTGGTAGATCAACGTGAGCCAAAAATGTGAAAAAGATGCCAGAAGTGTTGACTGAATCTTGGTTCTCTGGCACCACCAGAATGCAAAACTGGGGCAAGGATGATGCTCCATACAGTCACGGTGCTTTCAAGGAGAAGTAGGCAAACTGAGTTTGGTGCAAAGGACAGTGATTGGGTGATAAGTGGCAGGAAACCATGCCATCTGGGGAAGTAGTGAAAGAACAGGGACGCTTAGTGGGAAAAATTATAATTCCTAGATGAATCATAAGATGTATTTTCAAAATTTTAAACCGTACAGAGCCCAGGCCTCATTCTCAGAAATGTAGACTCAGCAGTTAGGCAGGAGACCAGTAATCTATCTTTACAAACAAATCTATCTTTACCAAAATTAATCAGAGAGATTAATTTTTAAAACTCAGATTATATGACTTTTAGAGCAGCTTCCAACTCATTTTATGCTCCTAAGAATTTTTGCTTTCCAAATTGTACATGTATTTCTAAATATTCCATAAAATTGATCTACCCTCAAATATAGATGATGTGTTTACTTTTGGCTGAATCGTGAGTTAGATATTACAGGCCAGTGCTACCGCTTCTCAAACCCTGCCCAGCCCCTGGCCCCCAACCACCTGAGGAGCTTTAGGAAACACCATGCCCCAGCATCGGCCTCAGAGACTATAAATACAGGGCGGGGCCTGGGAATCTCATTTCTAAAAAGTTTCAATGGTACATTGAATGAGACATTCAATGAGACATTTCATTTGCTAAAAAATTTTGTTTTCCATAAAGTGAGAAGTTTTATTTCAGGGACTGTGAAGGAAGAAATGATGCCTGTAGAAACAAAGGCTAGAAAGGCTAACCAACACGAGTTGGTTAATCAGCTACACTTCTACGTCTCCAGATGTGGTGGGTGCCAACAGACCCTCTGCATATCTGCATGTGACACAGAAGGCTCTTGGGATCAGATCCATCGTTTCTGCCCCTTAATTGGTTCTCAGGATTTCATGTGTGTCACCCCATTACTGCTAATGCAAGCTATGTGCCCTCAACTAGGGAAGAGATCCCCAATAATTGTGGGATTCTGTGTGTGAAAAGCAAAGTCACATTTCGTGTTTCAGGCTTGTGAAGCCTTCCTGCAGCCTTATTGATTTGCTCTTATTGTGGTAATCACTGTCCTTTCGTTTGAGTGGTTATTTTAAAATGGGAAAAGAGCCTAAATTAGTGGTATACATTTTAAGACATACATTTGCATCCATCATAAACTCTAATTTATACTTTGGCCAAATAATTTTAACAGTTGCTATAAAATCAGTTATTTAATAATAGTTTTTACTACCATATTGAATGCAGCAGGAGACAAGTTTAATAGCTTCATGTCCACAACAAATTTCCAGCTATTATTTGCACATCCCACATGCCTTTGACAACTGCATGGACTAGTCAAACTCCCACTGATTGCATTATTTGGGTCTTGCTAAAAACTAGTTTACCATTTGCACACAGTAGTTTTTTAGTAAATACATCTATTTTTCTAACCTCAATTTCTTTTGCGTTCTCAGATTTACATCATTATAAAAACTACTGTTATTTTCAATAGAATAATTTTCCACAATCATATATGTGCCCTTCATATGACATCTGCAATTCAGTTCTAAAGCACAAAGAGGAAAATGAGCATAAATGAAATTCATTTAACATTTATATTTGTAGTAGTAAACATAAGAGGAGATTTCAAGGGGGTAAAAAAAAAACATATTTTACACATATGCCAAGATAGTTAAGTAAGAAAATTTAAATTGGGCAATTTGAGAGAAAATTTTAAATAAAAAAGTATAATACTAAGTTGATCTCTCTTTTTGGAACTTGCTTTTTAAAATTATGTTCATTTTCTTAAAAGTATGAATACAGCTTTAATTGAGTTGTCTAAACTTGAGATAATTTTGATTATCTGAATTTAAGAAACTCTAAAATTATTAAATCCAATTAACTGAAATACTCAACTTACCTAATTCATCTTTGTATCTTCCATGACACCCAGTGCAGCACTTTCTATGTTGAAATAGAGCACAATATATGAGCAAATAAATGTAAGGATTTGTCAAGAAATTAGTAAATCTTCCTGAATTTGTATCGTTGGTTTAGCTGACATTAATTCTTGACAAATAAAATGGTTTTCAATCTTCAAAAATTTGCAATGCCACAAAATAGTGTGTGGAAATAACTGAAGACCAATTAAATGAGAACAAGCAAAGGGTATTTATTAAGAACTTGCTTAGCAAGGGAGTCAGCCACCAACACTTGTGCTTGGTCAAGACTCAAAGGCAGCCCGAAGAGTGGGATAGCTATGTGGGACAAAGGAAAGCTTCAGGTATGCACTGCTTGGAGGATGGTGGCATGGGGGAGCTGTTAGCGGGCTAGCTGGAAAAGATGCATCCTAGGTAATTGGTTAGGGGTGTACACTTGCCTTTCGCGAGTTGGTCCTCAGTTGGAAGCTGGGACAAAAATTAGGGAAGCTGTCAGTTATTAATCAAGTTCTGGCCATTTGGGGCCAATTGTTGCAAGGGGTTATGGTCTGATTTCCTACAAGGTGGGCTTATAGCAGGTTGGCTTCCTGGGCTGGTTGCTGCAGATTATGGGTCAGAGTTCTATTTTTATATTTGGTCTAGCCATTGGCTATTTGTAATTTCAGTGTCTCAAGTGCTTAGAAATGGGGCAAGTTGTATAATCCAAAGAAAAGATGTTGAGAAACTATAATTTTGTCTCCTGTGCCAAAAATATAGTTTGGCAATTTAGTTGACTTTTTGAGCAATTTAGTTTATAGTTTTATTACAGTTACAAATGCACAAAATCTGTTCTAATGACCACATGATGACCACTCTCCTCCGCCCCCATACACATTTCCTATTCTTAGGGACAATCACTTTTAACACTATTAACCATTTCTTTTGATATTTACCTTCACATATCTAAATACCATGTTTATATACTACTAATTTAAGACTTTGCTATTGACTCTCCATGTGGGAGGATGAAGATTCGGCTCTCCTTTACTACCCTCCCTCACCACCATCACCCCCATACAGCAGAAACACCACTCTTCTGTGTTCCCAGCCTCTCAATACAGTTATATAATAATTTGGGTGAGATAAATATTTATTGTTAACATTATTATAACAACCAAATGCTGTTCACAGTGACATGTTGTATTCTATGATCACATTTTCTTTCCTTCACAACTTTTTGGAGTTAACAATAGACTTATTTTTTGCTGGCTTAATTTTCTAATCATCTAATTTGTATCACCAATTCATTCCAAATTCTACGCACGAACATCTAAATCTCCTCTCACTATGTTTAAACATATCAAGGATTCTATTAATTTCATCTTCTTGGAGACAACTCTCATGGACCTCCTGACTCAACCCAGTCTTGCCTGGGTGTTCTGCACAGCTGTCATCTGAGATCTCCCTACACTATAATCCTGAGAATTCTCTCTGTCTTTCCTGTGTTGAATCTTTTGTATTCCAAATTCTATGCCTTTTTAATTCTTGGTTTGCTCTCTCATTTGGGTGGAGCACATCTGTCAGTAGTTTCCTTAGAAGAAGTTAATTTTTCTGAAACTTTGCATATTTGAACATGTTTTTATTTCGCCATAACACTTTATTTTAGTGTGGCTGAGAATACAATTTCAGATAGGAAATAGGTTTCTTTCAGAATTTTGAAGCCTTTATTCTGTTGTTTTCCAGGCTTCTGAATGCTGTTGAGAAGTCTAAATTCATTCTGCTTCACAATCCATTTTCTGAAGCCAGTTTTTCCTCTCTGGAAGCTTGGGATATCTTTTCTTTGTCCCACTGCTCTGAAATTTCACGATGATGTGCATGTTCTAGGGCTATTCTCCTCTTTTATGCTGGGCTTCAAAGGGCCCTTTCGATCTGGAGATCCAAGCCCTTCATTTCTGGAAAATGTTCTTCGTTTATTTTCTGATTATTTATGTCCCTCTGTTTTCTCTCTTTTTCTTTTCCTTTGGAACTTCATTTTCTGGATGATAAATGTTCCTGGCCTAATGTTCTGATTTTCTCATCTTTTCATTCCTATATTTCTTTTCCATGTCTTTTCCTCCTGCTTTAATGGAAAGTAAATTTGTTCTACTTTAATGAATAAATTCAAGAACTTTATTTTCCATCCTTTCTATTGAGTCTTTGATTTCTGCTATTTTATTTTTAATTTCTAAGAATTCATTTTTGTTCTTTGGATACTCCTTTCTATAGCATCTTGCTTTTATTTTAAAGAGGCTCTAAGACTGTTATTGATAGATATTTTTTGAAGTTTTCATGTCTCCGTCTAATATCTGATGTTAGTTGTTTCTGTTTATTATGTTTCATATTAGAGATGTTCCTCAGCTTTCTGATAGCCCCTGATTCTCTATCATATTTAAAAGTGGGACATTATTTTATAGTTGTACATTATACCTCAGTAGAGCTATAAATAGATAGAAGAAAAAAAATGGGGCATTTTGAAGCTTGTGGGAAGTTCCAAGCATGTGGGTGAGGCATGTACATGTTTGTCAGCTACTGGACGGTTTCATTGGCAGAACCCCAACATCGGAATCTAGGTCTTATCTCTTGAGCTGGTCGGATTCTTCAGAGAAGAATCTTCTCATCTTCTGTCTGGAGAAGAGAAGCCTAGTGGTCAATGTTCTGGAAGCTGAGGGGGAAAAAAGTTTGAGGTGTTTCAGAATTCATTATTTACACTGTCACTTAAGCTCCATCTTCAACATGGTAGTCCCAACCTCACTTGTGCCTGATGTCCCCAAGCAGTGCAAACACTGCCTGCTGTGACTCTGCCAGAGCATTAACCTCTAATCTTCAGCCAGAGCAGATGAGAGGCAGTCACCTTGGTCAAGCAGAGAAAAGATGATTTGGTCAGCGGGTGTTCACTACATTTAAACAGACTTTTAACAACCCTCCTGTTTGCAGCCCACTTAGACCCCACTTCCTGAAGCCTTGGGGACTTTGGGGGTGCAGAGTAGAGTGCTTCTTGAGTTTCTCAAGTTGCAGCTTAGGATTCGTTTTCCCTTGTTCTGCTGGTAAGTTGCCACTCTTCTTTCCACTTTTGCTTTTCCACTTTCAAAATTGTGTTGCTATTGCCTCCTTTTTTTCTCCCTATCTCTTTATTGTCATTATTTTAGGATTTCAGGAGGAGGCAAAGGTACAAGAGTGTGTTCAGTATACCATCTTTAACACAAATCCCTAATAAATTTGGACTTTCTGCTCTCAGTATCTTTTCCTGTAAAAAGGGAATGAAATACAGGCTCATGATGCTATGTATAAGATATGATAATTCTCATCTGTATATCGCTGTACATTATATAAAGTATTTCACATGGACCTCATTTCATCCTCCTCATAATTTTATAATTCCATTTGAGCAGGTATTAGTCCTTTAACCTAAGTGGAAACTGAGGATCATAGAGGTTCACGTCCCAGAGGTCACTGCCATCGATGGATGGAACTGGAGCTGCCATGCTTCTGTTCACATGTGCTCTAATGGAGCTCCTGAAATGAACAGAGGACAGAGAGAATGAAACAGCAGGGAGCTAATTCTGGTGGCTGATTCAATGTCTACATAGTCTGACAAAAATGAGAGTATTAGGCAGGAATTAAAGATTCCAGTCTCTACCAAGCAAACGCTAAAAAAAATTCAGATAAATTTATGGTTAGGGAAACAGAATGAAACCTAGAAATTTAATCAAGATTTCAAGACATCAAATTTGATTCCCTGGTAAGCATGTGTACAACACAAGTCATTAGCTAAGTACAAAGCCATATTTCTTAAGGTTAAATACTGATTTTCTTATCTTAGGTGCCCTCTGGGAATCTTATTTCCTTCATGGCTGTTCTTCTATATTAAGCACAGAAGTGAGCCGACAGTATCTGCCATTTCCATCTGCTAGTATCTCTCTTTTCTGAAGAAAAATACAGGTAACCTAGGATTTATAATCCTTTGTTTCTTCCTAATTCTGTCATTTTTATCTTCAGCACCTCATTTAATCAATTAAGTAATATCCATGGAGTACCTCTGTAGGAGGCCCCAAAGGGGATGCAAAGAAGAAAAAGGCAGTCTCTGCCCTGAAGAAGTCATCTTTGAGGGAACAAAACGTCATTTTGTAGCTAAATTGCAGTGAGGCCAAAATCTCACATCTCATCAAAACATGGGGTATTCACATTCTGTCAAAACATATCATTCAAAATAATCCATTCGTTTATTCATTCATTCAAAAAAATCCAGCTACGTTCCTGTGCAGCTATTGAATGATATGACTGACCTGGTCAGACTAGTGACATGTTGAACCTGGGATTTCTATGAGAGGTGTGACTATTCTCTGAAATTGGGCCACTGACCTCAGTGTTCTTGGGCACCTCCGCCTTGATGTCTGGCCTCGTAGCTCTACTTTCGTTTCCTTTTTCTGCCAGTGTTCACTGTGGCAGCAAGGGGATGGCTCTCCACCCTCGGTTCTCTTTGACCTGAACTTCCACAGTATATTCTCCTCCTTCCTGAAGTGACAGCATCCTGCCCTCTTAGGAGGGGCCATAGTGGTGTACCAAGGGCAGGGAAAAAACCCTGCTTACTGGGAATATAAAAAATATCGTCCTTCTCATCTCACCAATTAAATTCAGCATCAGGAAGGAAATAAGCAGAGTGCTGCGAAGGAGGATAGGAGGAGAAACCTGTATTCATTGGGGTGGTTAGAGAGTTCCTTTCTGAGGAGAAGGCATTAACCGGAGCCTGAAGATAAGAAAAAACCAACCATGAAAAAATATGGGTCCCAGGCAGACAGAACCATAAATTAGTTCCAAAGACATAGTCTAAGTCTTGCCCTTTAAGTCGGTAATTAAGGAAGACAAGTAGGTGGGCTAGGAGCTGGGTCTTTTGGGCGGTACTAGAGGTCGGTTCACTTAACAGCCATTCCCAACCGCGTTCTCCCCTACCTTCCTCCACTAGAGAGGCTGGAAAACATATGACTACAATTCCCAGCTACCATGGAAGCGAGGCCTGGTCATATGACACCATTTTTGCTGGAGGAGAAAGTCCTTTGGGGGCCTTTCCTTCTCATAGAAAAGCCAAATACCCACAAGAAGTGGTTTTGTCCTTTGCCTTTCCTCTTTCTGCCTGGAATGCAGGAGGCACTTAGGTTTTGCAAGGCTGAGAATGAGCAGGAGAACAGGAGGAAACTGGATCCTCAACGGCATGGTGACATGGCTGCACCACCTGGACTGCCTACCTCCATATAAGAAACTACAGAATGGTAACTTATTTTTTAACACTTTCTAAGTGGTTTACTTAAATTCACAGTTATCCTCACAAAGACTTAAAGAAATGAGTACCATTGTTATCCTAATTTTTAGATAAGGAAGTTGAGGCATAGAAAGGTTGAATAATTTACTCAAGTTATTCAGTTAGTAAGTGGAGCAGCTGGACTTTGAACTCAGGCAGTGTATTACTCAATCCTACATCCTTAACCATTGTTCTATATGCCAGGGTTGGCTGGTCATCTGTTATCCAGAGATCAACAAAATCCTGACTTATACATCCTTCAAGGATGGAAAAAATTTAGTTAGGAGCTTTGAGATAATCACATAAACAAAGATCAGTGCAGTGTGTGGCCAGAGAATGGCAAGTTAGACAACCATGTGACAAAGAATTTTTGGTAGGAAGAGACAAAGATGAAGATGGAAATTACACCAGAGTGATTAAGAAAGGGAGCCCTGGAAATTAGAATATTTGCCTACAAATTTAAGTTCCACCACTTGCCACCAGCTGAGTGATTGTGGCCTAATTATATTACTTATCTTTATAAGATCTAGGTCATTCTATCTTTAAGCCTCAGTTTCCTTGTCTCTAAAATAGCCATGGTGATCATATACGTCTTTCAGAGTTTTACTGCTCGAGCAAAATGCTTTGCTCCTAGTAAGGCTTCAGTAAATGTTAGCTCAAAAAACACACTGAGATAAGTTTGAATGTTTTCTTCTACAGCTTGTCTCATCTTGACAGTAATGACTTCTAGAAATCTTCAATTTAAAATGCAACATTTGGAAACTTTAAAATATCAAAGATGAAGAGAAAGTAAAGATGATCTTTTCTTTGATGTTAGCATTGAAATGTTTTTTTCTTATTCTAGTGGAAACCCAGCTATATTACAGATCACAGGACCTAGGACACCATTGTTGCAATAATTTAATCTGAGGTAGGACTGACATTGTTAGTACGTTTCTTAATAGTACTAGTCAAGCAGAGATTTAAGGAATGTACCTATTGACTTCAAAGGATTTGTTTTAAAGAAAGCGAAATAAAAAGGAAATAAGAATCCATGGGAACATGATACGGTACCATGATTTCCACCCTGAGTTTTGGAAAATCTGACTAACCTCCAAACTGTGTTGTGAGAAAAAACAGTTATCTCACTCAAAGGCACAAGAACTAATATAAAACATTAGTTCAAAGCCTCTGGGGAGAAAAGAGGGATACAAAGACCGACACTTGCTTGTGTATTGAACACCCGTGTGGAAAGGAGCTGCAGCTTGGTGAGCTGGTGCCTGTCTGTGCCTTTGAATCGACTGTGATGCAGACAGCAATGTGTCATTGCACACGTTCTGAGTGAGCCAGCAGATCTCTAAAACTTCCCAGCTCCAGAGATTGCAGGAAGCATTTTCCTCTAGGACTTCTTGGTGACTTAAACAAAGGAAGTGAGTCTACAATGACCACCAGAGGGCTCTGATAAAATCTTCATAAATCAGTTTTTTTCCTTGTCTTTTCCCATATTCAAGGAACCAGCCTGAGAACTACCACTGATGTGTGTTTGGGAGAGTGGTTACTGTGTCTGTAAGGTTGCTGCTGCCTCTGGTCACTTAAGATGGATCCCTGCTTCCAGAGAGGAAAAAGCCTACCACTGGCTCTCCCTTCCCAGAGGGCGGGGCAGACAGCCTTCTGGTCAGAGGAGTGCCTCCTGTAGGCAGTCGTTTCCCCTCGTCCAGGATGCAGGAGCGGAAGGAAAGGGTACAGCTTGACCTGTTTCCCCAGGGGGCTCCTCGGCGTAAATCAGCCCTAGTGTCCTGCTCACACATGGCAGGGAAGTCACAGGGAGATCTGTGTCATTCCCTGCAGAACATACAAAACAATCTACAGAGGTGACAGGCATTCTGAAGGTTAGATTGTTGCCAGGGTCTCTCCAGCAGGTCACTTCCTACATCTACTGTTCCTGGGAACACAGGTTTGGATGTGGCTGCCATAATTATATTTTCCAGTATATTGAGACTGCCACGTAGCATTCACCTTGCTACGGAACCCATGACTAAGTGGGGAATTTTTCAAGAATATCAACCTACCTAATCATTTTACCTAAAATAGTGAAAAGGTAAAAGTTCCAATTAGAAACAGATTTTTATAAAAATATGACCTATTTGCAAATTGAACTTCTAATCCCACCTGGTAAAATGAAATATGAGAGCCACATAATGAACTCAAAGTCCAGTAAGCGAGGGCCTGTTTCTAAAGCAGCGCCATACACACTGTCACTGATTCTCACAATGCAAGACGGCAGACAGGACAAAAACTCTTACTCTCATCTGCAGATGAGCAAACAGGAAGCCCTGCTGAGACAAACCACGGGGTTTACTGGATATGGTCCTGGGTCGGGTCTAGCAGCTGACAGAACCTCAGTATGCCCAAAAGAAGAGTCTGATGAGAAAGGATGGGAACAACTGTTGACGGTCTTCCCATCCAAATGGTAACTGAGCCCAATTAGATTTTTCTATCCCATCTCCGCCTGTACAGAACCCTAGCACAGAACTTTGTGCACAGCAGACTCTCTTTAGTATTTGATTCTAAAATCAGTGGTTACTAACAACAACCACCTATATATCACTAATTATGTGCCAGAAACTGTTCCAAACACTTTGTATTATTACTCATTTAATCCTCACAAGAACTCTGTGAAGTAGGTACAATTATTCCCTTCAGTTTACAGATAAGGAAACTGAAGCACAGAGAGGTTAAGTGACTTGCCCAATGTCACGCAGATTAATAGTGTGAGGGTTAAGATTTTTAAAAATAATATGCAAATGCATTGCCCTAGCATCAACACTTCAGGAGATTATATTCTGAGGGTAATGGGGGCAAAACAAAGAACTAAAACGTATTACCTCTCCTGTCTTAATTAAGCCATGAGAAGGAATTCCTGGGGCATCAAAAATGTCACCCTAGTGATTTAATCCTTTATACAAAAGTGGCTTTGAACTATGCTGGGATGAGTTTTGCCTTTTGTCGGTGACAGGTTCTGGCCTTAGGTAGGACATGAACAGCTATAACAAAGGGCACCTGCGCCCATTCTTTCTTCTGTTCAGGTGAGAACAGGGCTGCATCGGGGAAAGTTTAAATGACCTGGTTTCTTCCGGCCCCTGAGAAAAACAATGAGTTTTCCATCTCATGCCATTCTCCCCAGTTTCATGTGCACACATTCAAAAGGTGAGCAATGATGTGAAGTCCTGGGTGAAAAGTTCTGTTTGCTCCTCTCCTGTCTGAAGCTAAGCAGAGTAGACTCCAGTGGCGAGTGTGTGCAGGGCAGGGGTCTGCCATCACCGTGTCCCGCTGCCCCGCTGCTGCCCAGGGCGCACACACTGCTCTGAGGGCTGGGCAGAGACTGTGATGCACTGTACACTTAAAGCTTTGCTTAGTCTGAGATCCACAGAATAAACCATCAGTCTGTCCAGTGCCTCTAGAACCACACCGAGCTTTCACGTGTGATGCCACTGCTACAAGCAGGGAGTGGAAATCAACTAATTTAACTCGCAGTCGGGACTCAGTGAAGGTGCACTCCACATTCTGAGCTAGCTCTCTGTCTCCGACTCCCTCCCTTTCTCCTTCCTTCCTTCCCTCTCTCCATCTGTCCTCTCTTTCCCCTCTCTCCCTGCCTCCTTCCTTCCTTTCTTTTTTTCAGCGACATACTGTCTTTTGATCAGAGAAAGACAATACGTCTTTGTGGAAACCTATACAGGGTGCTTACATTTTCCCTTCATTGTCTCGAAATACACTTTCATGATCTCAGTGTACCTCAAAAAGTGGGAAATAATCATAGCAACAAGGCCTAGAGAAGAAAACATGAGTAATGAAAATAAGGACAATCTTTTCAATTAAGCCACCTTGGGGCATTTAAGTGACCTAACTTTGTCTATGCCTTTTGGCAGGTGTGGTGATACTTTGGATGGATCAGGGACTTTCTGCATGAAGTTAAGGTCTAAAGTCAACATATAATTTGGATAGGTAGGGGTAGCTTATGGTCAGACCAGTTTCCTTCCTTTTCTTAACTTACATTTTGACTTGAATGCAGTTTGGACAAGTTTCACGAACTGCTGCTAGAGATCCCACTACTCCATAAGTGCAGTTGGCCATTCTGCCCACAGACCTGGCAAGGTGGGCTCCTGCCCTGTGCCCGTGCCTTACAGGGCCTGAGTATCACAAACCTATCAAAATAAATTTATTAAGGGAGACATGGTCACTTCTGTCACTAGGGTCTGGTGCTTAGTGCTCAGGAAGCATAAACATAATCCTAAACATCTGCTCTCAAAACCAACTCTGTTCAGGCCCCAGAGAAACGCTTCCCCACAACTTGGGTCCCCTGTCTGGGAAATACTGCTGTGAAGGTTTTTGGTGTGTGCTGCTGCTGACACGGCGGATGGACACTTAGCTGTGTGGATGATGTAATGGCAGAGGCACTGTCTTGAAGTCATATTAATTAAGAATCAAGTCTTTCCTTTCAGACAGCAAGAATATCATACAGTCTTAAATAATGCACACTGTTTCCAGTAGTGTCAAGCATCAGTTTTCTTGCTTCCCTTCGTGTTCCAATCCATGGTTCAGAAGGAAGTCGCCCATTCATATAGTATTGGCACCTGGTTGAACATGGTGACTGAGGAATATTTTGCCAAACTAAGTAATTAATTTGACAGTTAAAATGGTAGAAATGTCTTTATAACACATGTGAAATGTGACACTGATTCTTTACATGGACAACCAGGTGGACACTGAATGTTAGAACTGCTAATAGTTTTTATTTTATCAAAAGTTTAGGGGCTGGTCCGGTGGCACAGCAGTTAAGTGCACACGTTCCGCTTCTTGGCGGCCCAGGGTTCCCTGATTGGGATCCAGGTGTGGACAAGGCACCGCTTGGCAAGCCATGCTGTGGTAGGCGTCCCACATGTAAAGTAGAGGAAGATGGGCATGGATGTTGGCTCTGGGCCAGTCTTCCTCAGCAAAAAGAGGAGGATTGGCAGCAGTTAGCTCAGGGCTAATCTTCCTCAAAAAAAAATTTAATAAGGTATAATTGAATGTTCAAATGCTAAATAAAAATTTTAAGCTTTTTATGAATAATTTTTATTTAAATATTGGTATTCATAATCATAATTTGTAGCTCGCGTTTTAATTTTAATAGATAACCTTGAACCATTTGGAAGAAAATAACTTTCAACAACTATGGGAAAGTATTTTAATTTTCTAATTTTAAAAATTTGATTTAAATTTTGATGAAAAATATACTCCAATTTTGTAAAATTTTAGTACACTAATCTTTTATCAGTGTTGTCCCATGGAACTTTCTGTGATGATGGAAATATTCTATATCTGTGCTGTCCAATACAGTGGCCACTAGCCACATGTGTCTAAGAGCACTTGCAATATAGCCAGTGCTACTGAGGAACAAAACTGACTGAAATGTGGCTAGGTGCGCCATATAGAACAGCAAAGCTTCAGATCATTACCATCCCTGTAACACGAATTATGTGACCATCTTAATTATAACAACATATTAGTTTTTACTCAAATAAAGGAAAAAATCAATTTAATGGAATAAATATATAATAATGTATTAATTATGTATATCTTTATTTTATTACTTATTCATATAGCCAGACTATCAACAGAAAATCTAGGTATGCATGAGGATATATTCAGTTGTCTTTGATATTTTGCTGGCTTTTGTCATATAAAAACTATAGGTCTTTTTCTTTTCTTGACTGTTTTCTTTTTTATTGCAGTAACATTGGATTATAACATTACACAACTTTCAGGTGTACTGTGTAATATATTTCAAGTTCTGTGTAGATTACATCATGTTCACCACCCAAAGACTAATTACAATCCATCCCCACACACATGTGCCTAATCACTCTTTTCACCCTCCTCCCTTCCTCCCTCCTTCCCGTCTGGTAACCACTAATCCAATCTCTGTTGCTATGTGTCTGTTTGTCATTATTTTTGGTCTTCTAATTATGAATGAGATCATACGGTATTTGATTTTCTCCCTCTGACTTATTTCACTTAGCATAATACCCTCAAGGTCCATCCATGTTGTCACAAATGGCCAGATTTCATTGCTTCTTATGGCTGAGTATTATTCCATTGTGTATCTATACCACATCTTTATCCATTCATCCATTGATGGGCACCCAGTTTGCTTCCAAGTCTTGGCTATTGTGAATAAGGCTGCAATGAACATAGGGGTGCATGTATCTTTATGCATTCATGTTTTCAAGTTCTTTGGATAAATATCCAGGAGCAGAATAGACTGATCATATGGTAGATCTATTCTTAATTTTCTGAGGAAAGTCCACACTGTTTTCCACAGTGGCTGCACCAGTTTGCACTCCCACCAGCAATGTAAGAGGGTTCCCTTCTCTCCAAATCCTCTCCAACATTTGTTGTCTCCTGTCTTGCTAATATAGCCATTCTGACGGGAGTGAGGTGATACCTCATTGTAGTTTTGATTTGCATTTCCCTGATAGTTAATGATATTGAAAATCTTTTCAGATGCCTGTTGGCCATCCTTATATCTTCTTTGGAAAAATCTCTGTTCAGATTTTTTGCCCATTCTTTTAATTGGGTTGTTGGGTTTTTTTGTTGTTGAGATGTATGAGTTCTTTGTATATTTTGGATATTAAGCCCTTATCTGATATATGGTTTGCAAATATCTTCTCTCAATTGTTAGGTTGTCTTTTCGTTTTGTTGATGGTTTCCTTTGCTGTGCAGAAGCTTTTTAGTTTGATGTAGTCCCGTTTGTTTATTTTTTCTATTGTTTCCCTTGCCCAATCCAGACATGGTATTTGAAAAAATGCTGCTAAGATGGATGTCAAAGAGCGTACTGCCTAAGTTTTCTTCTAGAAGTTTTATGGTTTCAGGTCTTACATGCAAGTCTCTAATCCATTTTGAGTTGATTTTTGTGCATGGTGTAATACAATGGTCTACTTTCATTCTTTTGCATGTGGCTGTCCAGTTTTCCCAACATCATTTATTGAAGAGACTCTCCTTTCTCCATTGTATGCTCTTGGCTCCCTTGTTGAAAATTAGCTGTCCATACATGTGTGGGTTTGTTTCTGGGCTCCGGATTCTGTTCCATTGATCTGTGTGTCTGTTTTTGTGCCAGTACCATGCTGTTTGGTTACTATAGCTTTGTAGAATATTTTGAAATCAGGGAATGTGATACCTCCAGCTTTGTTTTTTCCTCGGGATCCCTTTGGCTATTTGGGGTCTTTCGTTGTTCCATATAAATTTAAGGATTCTTTGTTCTGTTTCTGTGAAAAATGTCCTTGGAACTTTGATAGGAATTGCATTGAATCTATAGACTGCTTTAGGAAGTATGGACATTTTAACTACGTTACTTCTTCCAATCCAAGAGCATGGAATATCTTTCCATTTCTTTGCGTCTTCTTCAATTTCTTTCAATAGTGTTTTATAGTCTTTAGTGTACAGATCTTTCACCTCTTTGGTTAAGTTTATTCCTAGGTATTTTATTCTTTGTATTGCAATTGTAAATGGGATTGTCTTCTTAATTTCTCTTTCTGCTACTTCGTTGTTAGTGTATAGAAACATAACTGATTTTTGTATATTGATTTTGTATCCTTTCGCTTGACTGTATTCATTTATTTGTAAAAGTTTCTTAGTGAGTTCTTTAAGTTTTTCTATATGGAAAATCATATCGTCTGCAAATAGTGACAGTTTCACTTCTTTTCTAATGTAGATCCTTTTATTTCTTTTTCTTGCCTGATTGCTCTGGCTAGGACTTCCAATACTATGTTAAATAAGGGTGGTGAAAGTGAGCATCCTTGTCTGCTTCCTGTTCTTAGAGAGATAGCTTTCAATTTTTCTCTATTGAGGATGATATTAGATGTGGTTTTTTGTGTCATATATGGCCTTAATTATGTTATTTTCCTTCTATACCCATTTTATTTAGAGTTTTTATCCTAAATGGATGCAGTATCTTGTCAAATGCTTTCTCTGCATCTATTGAGACGATCATGAGATTTTTGTCATCTTGTTAATGTGGTGTATCACATTGATTGACTTGTAGGTGTTGAACCATCCCTGTATTCCTGGAACCAAACCCTCTCGATCATGGTGTATGAACTTTTTAATGTATTGTTGTATTCTATTCACCAATATTTTGTTGAGGATTTTTGCTTTGATGTGCATCAGTGATATTGGTCTGTAATTTTCTTTTTTTGTGTTGTCCCTGTCTGGTTTTGGTATCAGGATAATGTTGGCTTCGACGAATGAGTTAGGAAGCCTCCCCTCTTCTTCAACTTGTGGAAGAGTTTGAGAAGGATGGGTATTCAGTCTTCTTTGAACATTTGGTAGAATTCACCAGGGAAGCTGTCTGGTCCTGGACTTTCATTTTTGGGGAGGTTTTTGATTACTGTTTCAATCTCCTTACTGGTGATTGGTCTATTCAAATTCTCTACTTCTTCTTGATCCAGTTTTGAAAGGTTGTATGATTCTAAGAATTTATCCATTTCTTTTAGATTATCCAATTTGTTGGCGTATAGCTTTTCATAGTATTCTCCCATATCTTTTGTATTACTGAGGTGTCCATTGAATTTCTCCTCTTTAATTTCTGATTTTATTTGAGCCTTCTCTCTTTTTTTCTTCGTGAGTCTAGCTGAAGGTTGGTCAATTTTGTTTATCTTTTCGAAGAACCAGCTCTTGGTTTCACTGATTTTTTCTTCTGTTTTATAGTCTCTATTTCATTTATTTGTGTTCTGATTTTTATTATTTCCTTCCTTCTACTGATTTAGGGTTTTGTTTGTTCTTCTTCTTCCAGTTCCATTAGGTGCAGTGTTAGATTTGGGGGGGAGGGGGATTTTTCTTGTTTGTTGAGGTAGGCGTGAATTGCTATAAACTTTCCTCTTAGAACTGCTTTTGCTGTATCCCATAGATTTGGGCATGTCGGAATTTCATTTTCATTTGTCTTCAGGTAATTTTTTATTTCTCCTTTCATTTCTCATTGACCCAATTGTTGTTTAGTAGCATTTTCTTTAATCTCATATTTGTGGCTTATCTGATTTTCTTCCTGTAGTTGATTTCTAGTTTCATACCTTTGTGGTTGGAAAAGATGCTTGGTATTATTTCAATCTTCTTTAATTTATTGAGACTTGCTTTGTGGCCTAATATGTGATCTATCCTGGAGCATCTTCCATATGCATTTGAAAAGAATGAGTATTCTTTGGTTTTTGGATGGAATGTTCTGTATATATCTACCAAGTCCATCTGATCTAATGTGTCATTTAAGGTCAGTGTTTCTTACTGATCTTCTGTTTGGATGATCTATCCACTGGTGTAAGTGGAGTGCTGAAGGCCCCTACTATTATTGTGTTGCTGTCTATTTCTCCTTTAAGTCTCTTAATAATTGCTTTATATATTTAGTTGCTCCTATGTTGGGTGCATAGATATTTATAAGTGTTATATGCTCTTGTTGGATTGTTCCCTTTATCATTATATAGTGCCCTTCTTTGTCTCCTGTTACAGTTTTTGTTTTAAAGCCTATTTTGTCTGACATAAGTGTTGCTATTCCAGCTTTCTTTTCTTTGCCATTTGCATGGAATAACTTTTTCCACCCTTTCACTTTCAGTTTGTGAGTGTCCTTTGGTCTGAAGTGTGCCTCTTGTATGCAGCATATATATGGGTCTTGTTTTTTTATCCAATCAGCCACCTTATGCTTTTTGATTGGAACATTTAGTCCATTGACATTTAAAGTAGCTATTGATAACTATGTATTTATTGCCATTTTGTTCCTTTTTTTTTCTGAGTGCTTTAGTAGTTCTCTGTTTCTTTGTTCTGCTCTTGCTCTCTTCTCTTGTGGTTTGATGGCTTTCTTCAGTGATATGCTTGATTTCTTTCCTCTTACTTATTTGTGTATTTTCTGTATAGGTTTCTGGTTTCTGATTACCATGAGGTTCCTATATAATATTCTACATATATAGCAACCTATATTGAGTTGATAGTCTCCTTAGCTAGACCTCTGTCTAAAAGCTCTACTCTTTTACTCCCCTCCTCCCACATTTTATGTTTTTGAAATCATATCTAGTCTCTTGTTTTGTGTGTGTCTTTCCATTACCCTCTTATCATTGAAATAAATAGTTTTAGTACTTTGGTCTTTTAACCTTCATATTATGTTCATAGGTGTTTGATCTGCTACCTTGACTATATATTTGCCTTTACTAGTGGTTCTATTGCTTGGTTGTTTTTTGTTTGTGTGTTTGTTTTGATAATTTTCTTATCCTTATTTTTGGTCTTCTCTGTCCCACTTAACTAAGTCCCTTCAGCATTTCTTGTAGAACTGGTTTCTTGGTGATAAACTCCTCTAATTTTTGCTTGTCTGGGAAGCTTTTTATCTCTCCATCCATTCTGAATGATAACCTTGCTAGATAGAGTATTCCTGGCTGCAGGTTTTGTCCTTTCAGCACTTTAAATATGTCATGCCACTCTCTTCTAGCTTGAAGGGTTTTGGCTGAGAAGTCTGGTGATAGCCTTATGGGCTTTCCTTTGTATGTCACTTGTTGCCTTTCTCTTACTGCTTTTTGGATTCTCTCTTTATCTTTAATTTTGGACATTTTAATCATAATGTGTCTTGGTGTGGGCCTCCTTGGGTTTATCTTGTTTGGTGCTCTGTATGATTCCTCTACTTGGATGTTTGTTTCCTTCCTCAGATTAGGAGAGTTTTCAGCTATTATTTCTTCAAATAGATTCTCTGCCCCTTTCTCTCTCTCTTCTCCTTCTGCGACACCTATAATATGAATGTTAGTGCACTTGATGTTTTCCCAGAGGTTCCTTAGACTGTTCTCATTCTTTTAAATTCTTTTTTCTTTTATCTGTTCAGCTTGGGTGATTTCCTCTAGTCTTTCATCCAGCTCACTGATCCGTTCCTCTGTATCATCTACTCTGCTATTGAGTCCCTCTAGTGAATTTTTCATTTCTAGTATTGTATTCTTCATTTCTGATTGGTTCTTTTTATATTTTCCAATTCTCTGTTGACATTCTGTGTTCATCCAGTTGTCTCCCAATATCAGTGAGCATCCTTATGAGTTTTTGTTTGAACTCTGTCAGGTAGGTTGCTTATTTCTGTTTCATTTACTTCTTTTTCTGGGGTTTTGGTCCTGTTCCTGTGCTTGGAATGTATCCCTTTGCCTCCTCATTTTGCCTCTTTCTCTGTGCTTATATCTATGTATTAGGTGCGTCAGCTACGTCTCCTGATCTTAGAGAAGTGGGCTTTTCTAAGAGATGCCTTTTGTGGCCCAGCAGTGTGCTTCCCTCTCATCACTAGTCCAAATGATCCAGGAATGACCCCTGTGTGGGTTACTCGTCTCCTTCTGCTGTGGCAGGGTTGCTCTTTCTGCAGGTACCCAGGGAGTCTAGTGTTTCCCTCCCTGGCCGGTTGAAAAACTATAGATTTTCTTATCTTTCAATATTGTTATATTTGTCAAGGTAGGAAGATGTAACATATGATATAGTGGTTTGCTAGCTTGATAAATAACTGAAATATTTAGACATACGATGGGTTTCCATTTGTACACTTGCTCCAAGCCCACCAATGCTGGAGGCTGGCCTCACAGCACCCCTAACTCTGACCGACCATTTTGAAAATGTCACTATTGTCCCCAGAGAGCCAGGACACATCCCATGGTTGGACTAAAATGAAGAACCTCCACTGCTGAAAAAACAAGTCAAAGCAAATGTCCTCTCAGAGGACTCCCATAGGGCCCCCACCTTAGAGGAAGTCCAAGCCATCCAGTTTCAGCAGAGGCCTTCCATTTGGGCTCAGGGCTGCTCTGGCCAGTCACCTGTAAGAGGGAGTAAACAGACAGTAGTTGTCACAAGTTTTGAGGGACTATATTGACTTATTTTTCTCCCACTGTCTGACTTCCTGGGATTACTTCCCCAATAAAAACCACTGGACTTAAAATCTTACCTCCAGGTCTATTTCTGAGGGATCCCAGCTTAACACAACCTACAGGACGTGGCATAGTGCCTGGCGTATAATATGGCTTTAACAGACATTTGCTGAAGCAATTAACATATGTTGCCAACGAAAACCTATCCCAATCTTAGCTTTTTCACCCAACTTGAAGTTTCTCAGAAGGAAAGTGACTAGATTTACTTTTACCTCATCTTGATTCTCTATGCATCTACTAGCATGAAAGTTCTATTGGAAAGCATATTGCCATTCAAAAAAAAGCAAATTTGGGTTCCAGACTGGACCACCCTCATTTGTTGACCCATTTGAGGTATGCCATTCTCCTACCTCTCTGATGCTTCAAATGCTCATTTTGCAATTAAAGTCTCAACAAGGACATACTTGGGAGAAGTAGCAGGATGATGTAACGTCATATTAAGAAGTAAATTATTAACACAGAGCCTTTTAAAGAGCACTTCTGACAAGGATCTAGAAAGTGGAATTCCTGAAGAAAGAGGAGCTGTTGGTTGGGACGCCAAAGGCACAAGTCCTCTAGTCCCTAAATCTGCCCCGGGGACGTGACTGCTGTAACATACCCTCGTCTGTCGGTTGTGAGGTCTTCTGGAGACAGGACCAAGGTGCGCGCGGGATCCCCCTACTTTCTCGGCCTTATAAGCAGTGGGTGGAAGCACGCTGGGGAGCTCTGGGGCATGCCTGCGTCGTGGCTTTGGCGTCTTGCCCACGGCGTCCTGCCCACGTCTTTGCCGGTGCTGGAACACCGTGTGACTCACGGCCCGTTACTTTGGTTTCTAAGTTAACCTCTTCGCAGGCCTCCTACTGCGTTCAGTCAGCCAGGCCTGCCGTCCACAGGGCCGATTTCAAGGCGCTCACTCCGAGGGAGATGGAACGACCACTTTCTTTTTTTTTTCCGGTAATTTCACAAAGTGAACCTCTTTACTGAAGCATTGGAAGTTTTTTTATTCACTCACTAGTCATCCCAGAGCCAAAATGGTAAATTAAATATTTCAAGGCAGTATTTGATTCATCAGTCACGCCGCCTCCTCCCTCGTTTCCCAACACTTCGCACCAGATACAGAAATCACAGGTTGTGTCCAAACCCCCGTCTCGGTGCGCTCGCCGCGGGCCGCCGGGGACGCGGGGCTCGACGAGACGGCGGAGCGCGGCAGGCTCCGCGGGCGCGGGCTCCGGGACAGGAGCGCCCTGGCCCGCCGCGGGGTCGCGGCGCCCGCCAACTTCGCTCCGCCCGCAGCCCTTCCAGCCTGCCGCTCGCCTGGCTCGGCTTTCCCGAGCTGCCGGGGGCGCGGGCTCTGCGACTCGGAGGCACGCCGCCCGGCGCGGCGCGGCAGGGACGCAGCCGGCTCGCCACGCCCGCGGGGCCGCAGGCCTCGGGGCCGCCGCCGTTCTCACAAACTCCTCGCGGCGGGCGCCCCTGGACAAACTTCTGGTCGAGGCGCAGCCCTTGCACGGCAGGTCCCCGAAGCCAGCGCCAACAGAGGCCGCGCGCAGTTGGGGCGAGCAGGGGGCGGGGTCTGCTCGCCGCTGCTCCCCGCGCGGGGACGCCGCACCGGTGGCGGCAGCGGTGGCCGCGGGCCGCCCCCGAGTCCCCCCGAGGCCGGCCGGGCCGGCGGGGCTGGGCGCGCACGCCCTCTAGCGGGCCGCGGCTGCGCCGGGCGGCGTGACGTGGGCGCTCCCTTCAGCCGGCCTGCGGGGCAGCGCCAGTCAGTCGGGTGCAAGAGCCCCGCGCGGAGCCGGCGCGCGCTCGGCCAGCGGCGCGCCGCCGCCCGGGGGCTGGCTCGGGGCTGCGGGCGGAGAGGCGGCGAGCGGGACGCGCGCAGCCACAGCCACGGCCACGGCGGGTGCCGGCGGCTCGGGTCCGAGCAAGGGCGGCGCAGCGCCGGCACGGAGGGCGGATTTTGGCTCCGCGGGCGCGCCCTCCGCTCCCTCTCACAGCAGCGCCGGACGCCGACTGAGGCGGGCGGCAGGGGCGGAGGACCCGGCGCCTCTCCCTGGCGGCGCCGCCGCTGGAGTCCGGACTTGTGCCACCGCCGGCACTTTCGGGGTCTGCCTGTGTGTCTGGCTGTTTACGCGGCTCTTCTCGCCGCCTCGCAGCCGGGGCTCCCGCCCGCCCTTCGCCCTCGCGCGCCCACCGCCGCCGCCGGCGAGCGGCCCGGCGCGCACGCCGCGACATGAGGAGACTTGGGACTTGCCTGGCCACTTTGGCCGGACTTTTGCTAACTGCGGCAGGGGAGGCGTTTTCAGGTAAGCGGGGCCCCTACTGCCATGGCCGGGGGCGCGCGGGCCGGAGCGGGGGCCCGGACGCCGGCAGCCCCTCGGGTGCGAGAGCCGAGGGCGGGTGGCGGGGGGCACTGCGCCCGCCGTGTCGCTGGCGCCGGGCACCCAGCCTGAGCCCCTGAGCCGGGACCCGCATCTCGGCGCCGGCCCTCCGCGGCCTGGGCTCCTGCGCGGGGCGGCCGCCGCCACTCCGAGGCCCCGGCCGGCTCCGAGAGGAACAGCAGAAAACTTTGCCTGAAGTTCGGAGCTGCAGCCGCCGGCCGCCGGGCGTGGGCGCTGCGCTGTCCTTCCGACCCCTAGCCGCGGCCGGGCCGGGTCGCCGGTGCCCGCTGCGCCCGCGGCGATCTCCCCGGCCCGGCCGCAGCTCCGGCGGCGGCTGCGATCGCCCGGCACCCTGCCCTTCCTGCCGCCGCCCCCAGCCCGTTGCGGTCGGTGACCTGGCTCCCGAGAGCAGAAGGGAGCGCTCCTCCGCCGTCCCAGCGGGGGAAGCCGGCGCCCCAGAGGGAGGGCCCGGGCCCCCAGGCCCCCAGGCCCCAGGCGCCGCGGCCCTGCGCCCGCCGGGCTCCCCCTCCCCGCCCTCGGCCCCCAGCGGAGCGCCGCGGCCGGGGGCAGCTCGTTCGCCGGCCTCGCCGCCCGGGTTCCCAGGTGGGCAGCAAGGGGACTGGCAGTGTGCGTGCGAGTGTGCATGAGTGTGCGTGTGTGCCTGCCTGCGCGCGGGCGTCCCGAGTCCGGGGGAGCTCCTGGCGGAGAGGACCTGGGAACGGAGTCGAGGGTCAGGCGAGGGGCCGAGACCCACACCGAGTTACAGCGATGACCTCTGGATCGCCGTCGGCTTCTGGAGCGCGCACGTGCATGGACAGCTAACGTCGCACATTTGCACACTTTCTTTCTTGTGTGTATTAGTTTTCATGAAGGTCTACATGCAGTGGTGGCGCTGGGCTTTTTGTTTTTCTTTTAATAAAAAGCTTGCTATTTGGCTTTAAATTTGGGTTGTAAAATAGATTTCTTTGTTTATTCGGGAGGGATGAGTAAGTTGGACTTTTTCTTTTTAATTTGATGAAGGAGACTTTCACCAACAGTAAAACGCGTGTTTTAGACCGTGTAGACGTTTGGCTCTCTGGCTCGTGGAAACATAGCTTTTTACTTCTTGGAGCCCAGGGTACACACAGGCACAGAAGGCTGTGTCTCCTGTGTTACCGAGCTGCAGGACCCTGGACCACAGTTGGCCACAGAGATGAAGTTGAATTTGTAGTTGGCTGATTGCTCTGTGCTGTAAAACCCCACCTGTCAACTTTGGTAGAGAAAAACCCTTTTCCTAAGTTTGATATTTCCTTAACTTCTGGTAATTGCGTGTGCACCAGAGGACTTAACAAAATGATGCGCTGCTCTCTGATAGAAAGTTGATGCAGATTTGGGCCTGAGTTCTTTCCTATTAGTGAATTATGGGGCAGACTGGCCAGTTTTAGAGCCAGGTGACTCGTTAGGATGAGAAGCCAAATGCGAGGCCCTTGGTGATGGCTTTCTCTTTATTAAGATCCCAAACTCCCTGCCTGGGATTTGTTTAAAGTTAAGCTGTGTCAAATAGCTTTTGGATGGCTTTTTAGTTCTGTGCAAGGGGGTGGAAACGAATATTTACGTAGCTTATTTAAACCATAGGCCTCTTATCATTAAAAAGGATTTCAGCTTAGTAGTAGCGACCTGTGGTCCTTGTTAAGGCTGATTTAAATTATCAGTCAAACCCAAAGAGACTTTTACTAAAAGCCAGGTTTTTCTTTTGGGGGAAATGGATCATTCTATTTGTTTGAGTTTTCATACCATTAATTTAAGTGCTTTCTTTTTATTTGGAAATCTAGGGTTATCCTGGGATGTTAGCGGGTAAAGGGGACGTGAAGGGCAGTATCTAAGAGATTGCTTGGAAATGTGGAAATTAAAAAAAATTGATGTTGGCAAATTTTGTGCGTGTGAGGATCAGATATGGTGCAGTACATTACATTTTTTTCTCTCCATGTTGCATTTTACAGGTGAATGCTTTAGAAAAGTCAGGTTTTTTGTATGTTGGGAAAGTTAATTATGATGGCACTGGCACTTATTTCTTTTTATGATTCTTCCAAAAATTATGATTGTTGACTGCTTTTCATCTGACGTGGAAATCAGTTTTAAAGATACAGGAGCTCGATTGTAAACTTCTTGAGGGCAAAGTCAGTTTTTTTCTCCGTGTGTCTCCAAAAAGCACTTAGCGTAGAGTCTTAGACCTAACAGGCGCTCACTATTCATTGAATAAACAATTAATGTGAATCCCGATCATTCGGAAACATTCAAATTGTATGTGAAATGACTGACACAGGAGGGTGAGAGGAGTGATTGTTAGAAGTCAGACTGGGCTTGTATCTTCTCTCCTTGAAATGGACAGTTTCCACTCAGGTTCTCTTTAGGCCACCCGGTGGACTCAGTCATGAGGTTTTATGTAATCAGTGGAGGTTTTTGGTGTAACGAAGATTTATAAACAAGGTACATTGTTGTTCCTCTTCTGCAGCACTCCTCATTCTCATATGCTCTTTTGGAATGGTTTTGGAATTTATGTGATTGTCAGTTTATCATTTCTGGAGGTAACTACACATAATTTGGGTGCCAGACATCAGAAATAGAGTGCTAATCTTATTGGAAGAAAAAAGAAAAGAATTAGGTTTTTGGTCTATGAGGACTTTATTTACTATAAACATTCCATTTAAAAAAATCACTTTCTACTTTTATGATTTCTCATTTGTTAGGCAAAATGTTGGAGGTTCACTTTCTGCCTTCTAGGCTTTTAATGATCATTAAAAATAACTTTTATAAAAAGGTACACAAGTAAGACGTGAGGAAGAAAGTTAAGTCATTTTACTTTTGCTTGAAATTCTCTTTTCCAAGTGAGAAGCCAAAGAGCTGGCAGTCTCTTTGACCCGATTTCTTCAAAGCCAAGTTGTTATTAATATATTATGTGACCAAGTGTTTAGTTTTACATTATAATGGGACTGATGTGTTAAGTTCTGCTTGGCACACTTTGGTTTGCAGAAATAGAAATACAAACAGATTTGGCCCTTTGTTTCCACTCTAGTATTTGGAACAGATTAATCCCTAACATAACCTTGGGGGACTCTTGTGGAGAAATTTATTTTTTAAAATACTCTTTTAAGGACATCTGTGGAAAAATAGCTGAAATTGGAGTAAAGTCCATAGTTTAGTTAGTAGTATTGTCCCAATGTGTAGTTTCTTAGTTTTGCTAATTCTATGGTTATGTCAGATGTAAACGTTAGAGGAAGCAGGTGAGCATGTGCTTGAAATCTTTGTGTTCTTTTTACAGCTTTTCTGTAAGTCTAAAATTATTTCAAAATACAAAATTTTAAAGTGCCCTTTATAAAGAGTGGGAATAGATTTGTTTAGCAGAGTGATTTATTTTTTCTTTTTCAGATATCTTGTCATGACATTTTACATTTTTGTGGTGCTTTGCCTAGATTGATAATTGATATGAAAACCATTCAAATTTAAAGAAATGAAAGAAATATGCCAAGAAATTACTGTAACATTTTTAGTGTTAGGTCTATGTAAAGAAATATTTCTTGAGAGTAATAAATTGTTCTGATCTGGAAAATTACAGGTTTTAGTCTCTCATGTTTTACAAGGCCTATTTTACAGGTTTGCAGAAGAGAATTTCCTTACATACAGTGATATATGGATAAGTGTGTATATGACCTGAGGAAATCTAAATGAACTTTCTTTAATGAGCAAGTAATCTGAATTATGTCTTCAGATTATATAAGCCCTATATGAATAAAGCATAGTCTTTCATTTTGGGATATGTAGGTTTTAGAATTTAAGTATTTTTGTGATAATTCTATAAAAAATAGGTGGCTTTATTTGCATTTTAGTAGTTGCATAACAATTGTAATCCATTCTAGGAATTCATAGTCTGTCTATATCTTTTGGTAGAGAAACTATGTTTTGGATTAAGTATTGTTTCCTTTCAGTTTTTGTTTTAGATTTTATTAAGTTTTCTGGAATGAGTGTGTATTATCTAAATATCCCAAGACATAGTGTTCAGTCAGGGGTCAGGCATTTTAATAAGTAGTTACATACTTTTTCAACAGTATAACATCTTTCTTAAGGGTATTGTCCACCGTGTTTTTTAAGATTCCTCTCTTTGAAAACCGACTTTCCTACAAACTTCCTTGCAGTTTGATATGTTAAGTGTGCTTATAGCTTTATGACTACAACATATTAATAACCTTCTTTGTAAGTGAGAGGAGGTTTAATTACTAATGTTTTTCTGACTCACTAATGAAACATTTTAAAAAGCTACAAAATAATGTAAACCTCCCATCATCAGAGGATACAGCTTCTCAGGTTCCTAAAATACTGCCGTGGTTTTCAGTTTAGTCATCAGAGAGCCTGAGTTTACACTGTAGCTCCAAAAACTCAATAGAGAAAAATAAGCAAGGCTGGTATTGGGTGGGGAGCAGGAAAGCTTTAGTCATCAACCTTGGTAGTCTGTAGTCCCCCCACTTTTGGGGCGAGGGCAGGGAGCTGCTGGCAAGGCCAGGGCGTAATTAAGGGTTGGGAGTGTGTGAGAGAAAATAAAAAGAAAACAAGGATGACAAGAAAAGGGTTGTGTGCTCAGGCATAAACACCCTAAGTTCTGGAGATCCTGGCTGTGGAGGGTTGCTGCCCTTATACTCCCTTTGCTGTTGAGGGTGAAACATGGAAAGTTAAGGGAGGATAATCAAGAGGGATAGACGTGCACGTAGATCATGCCGACATCCTGCCCCTCAGCGGCTTCAGGGGCCTTGGGAGGGCCTGTGGGTATTGAGCCTGCATTGATGGCCACCTGTGTTAAAACCCGGGCTTCTCAAAACTTTAGTGTACCCAGGGATCACCTGGAGCAGGCCTTCCCATGTTGATTGTTGGGGTCAAGCCGTGGTGATTCTGAAGTGGAAGATCCATGGAGGGTCCCATAGCATCCCTGGGTGAGCCTGGTTTGTGGCCACAGTTTGATAAACGTTCTAAAAGAGTAGTTCTTGAGGTGTTGTCCTTGGACCAGCAGTATCAGCATCGCTTGGGAACTTGTTAAACACACAGACTCTTGGCCCTGCCCAGACCTACTGAATCAGCAAGCCTGGGGGGAGGGCGCAGGCTGTATTGGAACAAGCCCTCCAGGGCATTCTGGTGCTTGATAAAGTGTGAGAACTACTGTTCCAAACCACATGATCAGCCTCTCTTGACAAGAGCTGAAGGAGAACTAGGGGTAAAATATAATTCATATTCATGCACTTATTAGCCTCCTGATGACCACGGCCAAGATTATGAACAGGCTGGTGTGATTGTGGGATGACTCTCAGCCTGTTAGCTGAAACTGCTAGCGTGACATTTCAAATAATAGTCTTATCTGGGGAAGATATTAGATCCAGCCAGTTGTAAAGCTTAAATGAGAAAAGTTTTCTGTAATTTTAGGTACCAAAACATAAAGTTTTAATTAAATTTTGCAGTAATGATTGGCCGTTAGAAATTTCTCTGGGTTGATATTGTGTATAGAAGATATTTGTTGGTTGTTGTGATAAGCACATGTCCCAATGTGCCTATTCAAATAATGCCTTTAATTCAAGTAAATATTTATCGAGCACTTACTGTTCGTAAGGCCCCTTTCTCGGAGGGGGCGCTGGGGTGGTAATGGACAAAGAAAGATGTAGTTACCATACTTTGAAAAGTTGTCCATTTATTAGAAGTTTCAAAATCCACTGAAATAAAAAGAAAGAAGGATTTTCTTAGGAGAGAACTGGAAATTGATGTACGTAAAATTTGGAATTTTAATGTGGAAATTGTGAACCTTTGCCTTGGAGATAAACTCACCCTCCCGATAGAAAATCAAAGTTTTTCATTATGTATCTCTTTAAAGTACTAACAGTGTATATCCTAAACAGAGCCTTGTTTTTCTTTTATGGGCAAAAGACAGTCATTGCATCTCCATCACTTAAACCTCGAGGTAAATAAAAGTGATTGTGATGTCATTTAACAAATTTATCTTAAAAATGTTACCAGACTGAATTCAGAGACTGTCGCAGAGTGCTTTTCCAAGGCAGGCTAGCCACCTGCTTCCTGTTCCTCTTGCTGTGACATGCAGCTGATCGCTAGGTGTAGCTGCATCCCTGAGCCCACCTGCCTGGGGCGGGAAAGGCCCAGCCTTACCCACGGAAGGCTTCCCGGACTCATCCACTTCCCGCTGAAGGAGGGCGCCTGTGTGCGGGTCCCTAACTCTGTATTGTAACGTTACATTCTGTAGTGGAAGTTCTTGTTCCACTAGTCGTAGTTGTAATTTAGTTTGTTGTAGTTCAGCACTGACCCCAAGACAACTTTAAACGCCTCTGTTATTATCTTTCTCATTTTTTCTTTGTTCTTTTTGCTGTATCAAAACATAAACTGCTATTCTATATATAGCAGTGGAATTGGAAGAAGTTGTATTTCTGCCAACGAAGTAAGAGTTCATATTAACCATTGGGGCCCTCTCGATGAGGCCTTTTAGTAGACCAGAAAAGGCAGTGCGTGAACGGCCATTTGTAGGTGTGTAACATCCACCTGAAGTGGCTTGTGTACTGCACTTACATTTGCAAGAGATTACTTCTGCAGTCTTGTCAGTTTAAGTTTATAATTCAGGAAGTCGTTAAAATTTGCATGGAAATCTGATTCAGTCAATTTTCCTGCTTAAAACTTTGAAGACTGATGACTCATTAAAAACTTTTTATATGAAGCACAAATGTTGGGCCCTGAATTGAAAGCAAGAGAAGGGTGGAGGATCCCAGAGAAGGCTGTGCAGCTTACCTTCGAACTGGGGCTGACAGGGAAGGAGAGGGACCTTGTGGTGAAAGAGCGATGACTGTGGGCCGTGCAAGAGAGAAAGAGTAAGAGTTGTCAAAGACTGGTCCAGAAGGATACAGTTCTAGAACCTCCTTTCGAAAAAAAAGCCACCATTTAACAGAAAGATTTTAAATAAATCATACTTTTAAATAAAGTATGGCAGCCTAAGCAGAAGTGAAGCATTGAGTTTTCATGGGCTGCAAAGCATAAAAGCTTATAGAGCATCAGTTTGTTTTCAGATGGGTGAATATTTATTTTAATCTCTCTTTCCTATTCAGTATGCAAAAAGCAGATTAATCGCATCCAATGAAAAGAATATGTTTTAGTCCAGGTTACTGTGGAAGCCGGAGGCCCCATTGCTTCTCCTGCTTCCAGAGGTGGAATCAGAACAGACTCGAAGGTGGGCTTCTGACAGTCTAGGAAAGGACATTGGACCACACCATTTTATAGTCCATTTTTGATGGATCCTATTTGATCTCTCTTCTCAGTTGGTATAGTTTGAGGTACTTTAAATCATGTCACAGCCACGTGCTTAAAATTGACTCACTGTCGTATTCTCTCTAGATAGAAAAGTGGTCTAAAACATTCCTGTTAAAATAAATACTGATGATGTATAAAATCAAATAACTGAATAGTGTTTACCATGTAGTAATCACTTAATAAATATTTGTTGAATGAATGAACAAATGATTGAATGATGTTCCCTTACAGAAAAAAAAATCAGATTATTTTTGCTTATTGCTGGACTTTTTTTCCTTCTTTCCATCAAGTTGGACTTTTTTGAGCATTTTTAATAACCTTAACGATAGGCCCAGATTGTGGGTTTTGTGCTTGGTACCCTTAGCAATTTGTAGGCGTGTAGATATTCAGTTGCTAAATTTAAAGGAAAAAGTGTTACCTTTTGTTTGCTAAATATGTAAAAGTAAGCCTGTAATTTTATCATGTATAATAAAAATTTACAAATCAGTTATTGCCATAAAGTAGAATTTTGATGTAATACTGATCACTAAAGAAAAAAATCCCCTTGTGGTAGATTTATCATGCCTCAACTCTAGGGGATTTGATTTTAGTTGCTGGTATCTTAAAAGAAGCATGAACTCCCTAGTAAGCAGGTTCCGTGACAGGGAGTAACATATAGTATCTCTGCAGTTTTTATTTCTGACGTGGAATGCGATTAGGTGTACCCATACAGAGCTCAGACTCCATCCTGTTAACATCTGGCTCATCTTCAGTGTAGCTGGCGTGTTCTCGGTCCTTTTCGTTTGGTGTGGTATACTCTCAAAGGATGAAACTTGATAAAAAAGAGGCTACTCTGACAACAGTCTTGTAAACTGTGTTCTCCACTTGCTTGGCTTTTGAAATCCTGACTGCTGTGGTGTAAAATCTCCACAGTTGTCATCCATTGGCATTATGTCGTGTATGTATGTCATGGGGGTTCTTGCCCTAGTTACCATCTTCATCCCATTTGGGTGGCTTTTTAGAGAGTCCCTCCCCTCTGTGCGGCACTGCTCAGTGGGCGGGGAGCCCTGGGGGAAGCTCTTGGAGAGTGCTGTGTTACTGACCCTTGGCAGGTTTGGAGTGGGGGACCTGCCCAGTCACAGAGGGACTTGAACAAGTGGAGTGTGTTAAAGCCCTGACGTCAGCTGTGGGGTTCCCAGGGCATGGGAAGAGGGCAGAGGCCCCAGGCAGGTCAGGTACACTTGAGTCTGAATTCTGTTTTTACCACTGAGCCGCCGTGAGAGAGGGCAGAGCCCCTGGCAGGTCAGGTACGCTTGAGTCTGAATTCTCTTTTTACCACTGAGCAGCTGTGTAGCCTTGGGATGTTAATTTTTCTGAGCCTCAGTTTTCTTTTCTTGAAAAATACCTTGCAGGATTAGGAGGCCTCTTGAGGTGACAAGGCTGCTTCTGTTCAGTTGTGAGGAAAAGAGGGGATTGGTCTGTTCTGCCGTCATCCATGTCCATTGTAGGTTTAACCATATGAATTTGCTGTTTTTGTGAGTCAGAAAGAGTTGCATATTGGCAGTTTCATACGGTTCAAACCAGTAAGTCCCCTTTCTGGGTCCGAGGCCTTGATAGTTGTGCCTGGAGATTGTATAGGTGGTATGTATGTAGATGCTGTTATACGCATATATATGTTATAAATATATGGCCAATATTATGTTTTAAAAGAACCCCCTCCCCCGAAAATGCAAAATGATCACCTCAGAATTGACCATGAGAATTGGCCATTGGCCGTGAGAAGCCATCGCTACTCATTGCCGTGGAAGGTAGTGTTAGACACCTGTGTTGGAGTCACCTGTGGCTCTTGTGAAAAAAGTAGATTCCTCGCCCCATAGACCTCCTGAGTCAGAATCTCTGGATTAGGGCCGCAGAAACTGGTAAAGAAACACTTCAGATGATCTTGATGCTTATTCAAGTTGAAAGATCACTGGTAAAAACTTAGCAATGACTCGGAGACCCTGCCTTTTGGAGAATTTATCACATCTTCTTTGACTGTGTTAAGAAAGCATCTGAGGATCATTACATGAATTTTTACATATCAAACTATAATTGACTAGAGAGTATTTCTTTTATGAAGCAGAGACTTTCTGGTGTCAGAAGAGAAAATGAATTGTGAAACAAGGTATTTTATAGAAACTTATCTGCTTCATATCCATCTTCCAAGTTGGTGGCCTCTAGTACATGTGATATCAATCTGGAATTTTTAGGATATTATAGTGAAAGAATAAAGACATTTCAGAGTAATCTGAACACAGATGATTTTAGATCTTTATGTTTGTAGATTTTAGCCCACATTTTTAGATGACTCATTCAGAGAAGATCATGAGACAAGATGATATTGGGAAGATTATTTTCCAGCACTTATTCCTTTATCTCATGTTCGCTAAAACATATGGACGCTGTAGAATTACTGGTCTCAGGGGCCCCATAAGCATGGGCCAGAATCTTGGCATTTTGGTGGTTGTAGTTCCTAAAATACTCACGAACCTCAAAATGGGCATACCAGTCTGTTAAAGCACTTAAAATTTCTACTAGCTCATCATTTTGACCAAGGAAGAAAGGTGCTTATTGAAATGTCGTCTCTGGGAGAGGTGGCTCATTAAGTCATCTTAAATATGACATCCCCAACTAGCTGTCACCTTGATAAGTTGACGTCTTAGATGTCAGATTTCTCACTTGTAAAATGAAGACATGTGATGCAAGTATCTATAAGGTCTCTCCAGTCACTTAAAGAGTATGAGGATTGTCATCTTAGTTCAAATTAGTTTGTCAAATAGCATGGTGTAAGAGAATGAGATGTGGATCAATGGGTCGTTTTGGATAGATGATGGGAGAGATGTCTAGAACATTGGGTCCAGTCTGCCTGATATAGCATGAAGTTGCTTGTTAAAATGGAGTCAATTTGAAGGGATGTCTGAAAGATTTTAGATGCTTCCTACATTTGCCGTAGGCTGCCTTTGCCAGGATAGGCACAAATGAAGCTCACTCTTTTCCTCTCCACTTGAGAATGTAACTACACATGCATATGTGCCATTCACACGCGGCCATTAACAGGTGCCACCAGAGGCTCTGCAGCAACTAGACTGTTTAGGTGTGATTTTCTACTTAAATATTGGCAACAGAGGTAAACCTTATTTCAGGCCCTTAGAATTGATAGTAATAAGTGATAACCATATTCACCATAACCATAACTCACTGGAGCACTAATTATGTGCTAGGTTGTGTGCTGAGAGAGTATGATATTGTCAAACCTATTGCTGACCAGGAGCTACTTAAAGCTTGGCTGAGAGAATTGATGGAAGCTTTGGCAGGTAAAGCTGCCTCCGTTCCTAGCATAGTCCAGCCATCTGAGCATGGGGTATGTGTACCATGTTAGATCTCCCAGCCCCAGGCACACAGGTGCAGTTGCCTTGTCCTGATTTGCACTTTGATTTGATGCCATACACCTCTGTGGAGGTGCGCCTAAGCAAAAGCAGTTCAGTGGAGTGTTGTGTCTGGTACAGAGATGCTGAGTGAGGTCTTATTACACGATGTAGAATTTTTATACTGATCCTCTGGGGAGATTTCTTTCCAGGTCTTAGTTCCAGGAAAAGGTGATTCTTCTGTGCAGCTAGTTTCTTCTTGTGGACATAGCAAATTGTATAACCCATCAAGTTTGCCTCTTTATATTGGCTGATAGAAAGCCAGATTCAAATGTGTGTTTTGTAGTAGTTAGAACTTTTCCAACCAGAAGAACTCAGTCAAAGCTGGCCTTCATCAAACAGGGAATTGGTTGGCTCTTATGACAGAGAAGGCTGTGGATGGGCACGGCTGGTCTGGGGGCTCAATGCAGTCATGGAGTTCTGACTCTTCTCTAAGCATCTTTCCTCTGTGTGTGTGATGTTTCTGAGGGGTTACAAGCTGAATCCTCCAGCTCCAAGCCCGGTGAAAAGAGAGATTCTCTCCCCCAGTGGTACAAACCACTCCTGCTGTTGGGCTCATTGAGTGGCTCATGTCACCTGCTTCCTCTTTGACCTCATGCTCTGCTTGACCCACCCACTGGACGAGGCATGTGGTCAGCCCACATGAACCACATGGAATAAGAGTGGGGAAGTGGAGGTTTCTCCATGGAAAGATGGATACTGTTACCTGTTGAAGAGAGTGGATGCTGGCTGGGCAAAAAGCAACAAAACGCCCAGAGCCACCATCTTTGCAGGAGGACCTCATTTCTGGTTCCTTTTCCTGGCCTGATTCTTAGTCTTCTCTTCACTTTTCTCAACTCATTCTAATTTATCTTGCAGCATTTTATGTATCATTATAAATGCATTAAATCTTTTGGAACTAGGTGGTGGTGGCAGAAAATAAATGAGTTCCAAACCTTAACATCTGAGTTAGTGTTCTGGATACAACTTTAGTGTGTGCGCACTTCCGTTACTTCCTAGGACACCATGGAACACATTCGTAACTCACTAAAAGTGAAGAACACTGGAGTGGGAAGATGGTAGGGAGGTTATTATGGCCCAGTTCACTAGTTCTCTACTTTATTTTTTAAAGCATCAAAATCTTTTGGTTAAGCAAAATTTTATGTGGGTGGATTAAAAAAGTGATTCTACAAATTGGGAAACAAGGTATAATGGTTAGCTGTTGCTGTGTAACAAACCACCCCAAAACTTGATGGCTTAAAACAACAAGCATTTACTATTTTTTATGTTCCATAGGACGTCTGCTCGTCTAAACTATACTTTATGTACGTGTCTCTACTCAGCTGAGCTTGGCTAGGCTCTCTTGATATTTTGGGGTTAGCTCGATGCAAGTTGGTCTAGGATGGCCTTGGCTGGGACAACTGCACTCTCCTCCATGTGGTCCTTCATTCTCTAGCAGGAAGATTTTCCAAAGAAAGAGCAGAAGTGTGCTGGGCCCTCTTAGCTCATGCTTGGGAAGGGCACATTGTCACTTTCACCTTATTCTTCTGGTCAAAGCCAGTCAAAGGCCAGGCTAGAATCAAAGGTAGAAAAAACAGATCTCACCCCTTGGTGTGTGGGGCTGTGGGACCACATTGTAAAGAGTATGGCTACAAGGAGAGGTAGAGAATTGGTGCCACGCAGGGGTCTGCCAGGACCCAGCACCTCTGCTCTGAGTCGCCTCTGCTTTGCAGAACACTGTTGGGACATCACTGGCAGCATGGGAAAAAGGAATTTAGGTTTAAAAGACCTGCATTCAAGGGCCCACCCTGCCGCTTACTGTCCTCTGAGAGGGAAGCTGTTTAACCTGAGTGAATTCAGTTCCTCATCTGTAAATAGGGTTATTCAGTGGCATTCTGATTCATAGATTTACTTCAGAGATCAAATATGATAGTCGACTGTATAAAAAGAGACTTATACAAACTATCATGTCTCTGGGTGTATTCTGAAGGTGATTGTGGACTGATTAAACCTGAGTTCTCATCCTGGCTGTGTCATTTATCAGCTGTGAAAGTCACGTTGCCTCTCTGAGGCCAGTGTCTTCATCTGTAAAGAGGGGATGATGTCTCCCTCCTTTGTCATCCTATGGAAAACCCGGTGCCAGGTCTGTAAGAGCTGCTGTTGTTGCTGGTAGAGCCCTATGACCATGGAGTAACCTTGAGTCATTGCCTTGTGTGTTCCATTTATGTCTGAAAACCCCAAAGGGTATGGTTCACTCAGCCTCAGGTTTTCTTCCTTTTGTAATTCAGTTCATAAACTTGCCGCTATTTCCTCTGGCTTCCCAGGGGCAAGGGAAGAGGAGAAAGGAATATTGCGTGCCACCTGGGTGTTGATTCCTTTACATGTTGTTTACTACCAAAGCAATCCTATACGGAGAATGTGGTGGCACTGTCATTTTATGGTTTATAGGACTGAGGCCCTACACATTTGAGGATGTCACACAGACAGTGGGTACAGCTCTTTGTGGACCCCAAACGGCTCCATTCCTCCAGTGCTTCTTGGGCCCAAAGCCTCTGTTCCTCTCCCTGCCTCTTGGGCCCAAAGCACATGTCATAATTTTTAAGTGTGCTTAAGTATTTGGTACAGTTTCTTATTCTGATGTTAAAAACAATTGTAAAGTTGGCATAGCCCAGCAGTGCACTGTCGCTACTGCTATTTTGCTGCCCTCTGCAATAGTAAATTAGAAGAAGTTCTTAGCTTCTGAGTAACTTGGATGAAATTAATTGATTAGACATTGTCCATATTTTTAATGAACAGAGGGGGGCAGAATGTTGTCTTCTCCGTGGTTTCAAATCCTCTAGATAGAATGTGTTTTTGTAATTTCTTGTGTTTAGCATCTGGATATCTGATTGAGGTGAAAAGGGAAAGATCCTTTGTAAGTCTCTTGTGTGTGTGCGTCAGTGGTCTTGGGCAAATGCCACCAATGTCAGTGATAATTTGTTTGAAGACCTGCCACTCCAGGTCGAAGTGGTCAGGCCTTTGGAGTTTGATGTTAATCACCTTCTTTGGAGCAAATTGCATTTTCTTTTGAGGTTGGACAAAGGCACAGAAAACATGTAGATCCGTATTTGAAGGACTTAGAATCCAATGAGTCGGGGCTAATTGTAGTCACCACGGGAAAGAAGTATTTGGTATAGAATAGTCTACAGTGGTTATGTACTTTGCTTATTTAAATCACTTTCTTTGCAACATCATTGGGGGAAAATAAGCAAAATAACTGTGCATTATTAAAAGTAGAGTAAGTGAATATTAAGAGAATTAGCATTTTTCAGAGTGATTTTTTTAAAATTATGGATTTAGATTTTTTTGTGAAAGTCATTTATGAAATGATGATCATTGTCAACAGATGCAAATATATACATAAGTACTTATTTTTGAAAGATTCCTGAGCAGCTGGAGGTCAGATGAGATGGTTTGTTCATTGTTAAGGAAGAGGGAGGTCCCGGGACTGACCTTAGGTTCTGATGTTTGGTTCTCCTTCTGTCTGGCATGCTTGGGGTCAGCTCTTCTAATTGTGACTTAAGTCCCAGAAGAATAAAATGGATATTATAATAACTACTTCGAGTGCCTAAAGAGATATGAGGATCAGATGAAATAATTTTAAAAATTGCTTTCTCAGCTATAAAGTCCTCGCCACGGGTGAGCCACCTTTGCTGTTGCGCCCCTTGGTTTGCTGTTTCTTAGGATTTCAGCCGGAGTCAAGACATTCTGTGGAGCTACCCTGTGCTCCTCGTTCTGCCCCTGCGACCCTTCTCCTAGCCTACTTTTACTGAAAATAAAAAAGCTCCAGCCACCAGGTGGTGGTTCTCTGTGTCTTTGTAAATGGGAAATTTAAGTAGCATTTTTTTTTTCCTTTTGGGATGCTTTCTGAATGCGTATTGTTTATTCTATTCTGGACCACTGCTTGTACCCCAAGATTATTCCTTCCTGCCTCAGTTCTAGAGACTAAAACTGAATACAGGAGTGAGAACTCCTCAGTGATTGGAAAAAATAGTTGTTTGCAAGGCGTATTCTTTTCTGAAAATAAATAATCATTGAGGACTGAGAGTGAAATGAGGCAAGATGAAGTCCTGCCATAGGAAGAGGCCACACCTTCTGCTGGAGAGGACTGCTTGGTGAACTCTGTGTTGAGGGCCTGGGGCCTCGCTGTGCTGGGTGCTGAGGATGTAAGGATGTCCAAGAAGATGGTTGGCTCACAGGAGCCTGCAGAAGAACTTGAGGGGCACATGGGTTGAGCTGAGGGCTGGCCCAGCAAAAGTGCTGGAAGCTGAGTCTGTGGGAAGGACGCCTTTTGAGGGGAGGCTCTCCAGGGGTCAGCATGCAGGCCCTTGCAGGGCGGGCTGTGGGGTTGCAGGGTGCCAATGCAAAGTGGGCACTGTTCAGAGGAAAGGGAGACAAGAGACCTCTAAATATTGGCTTTAAATGGTCTTTTTTTCCCCTCTTAAAATGGGATGCCTCCTAAGCAAGTGAGTTGGTGAAGGTAGTGGCCATCTACTTAGAGTAGATGCAGAGGGAGAGCACACGTGTCATAGTTTTTTTTTTAATTAGAAGATTATGTTGTTGGAGACTTGGTGTCTTTCCCTTCTGTATTCATGCGGTAGATGGTAGTTGCTACTGTATTTAAGGATGACTTTGTGAGGGATGGGATTTAGGCCAGAAGTTAGAAAAGTGTGAGGTGTTAGGGAAGGTTCAGGAATCAGAAACGTAGCTTCTTTTATCCCTGTGCTTGATATCGCATTCCAAGGCTTTCTCTTTTTCTTTTCCTTTTTCCCCTCCTTCATCTGCATCTCCTGTAATAGATGGATTTTAAATGAAAGTGGCGAACTACACAAGTGTCTATATCCCACTGACCATCATCCTCTTACTGTGGTGGAATAGCCAGTGGACGGGCTACTAGCCATCCTGTTTGTCCTCTGAAGGGTGTAGTCAAGACAGTGAGTGTTGATCTGAGCAGAGAGAAGTGGTAGATCAAAGCGTAAGCACCATGTCTGCATCAGGCACCTGGCTGGTGGGCTGGTGCTCTATTTACCATATTTCTAATCAGCACAGCAGGACTTAAGGGTAGAAGTACTTATAACGTAACAAAAGGACAGCTAATGCTTGTTGGATACTTAAAATGTTGGGCATTATTTTAAGTGCTTTTTTAAATGTATTACCTGATTTAATACTGATAACCACCTAAATTACCCCCAGTTTACAGGCTGGGAAATGAGCTCAGAGTAACCAGCAAAGCGACCAAGCTCAGACAAGTTGCAAGGGCAGAGGTGAGGCTTGAATTTGATCAGCCTGTATCTGAAGCCGCTAAGCCGCAGAGCCTGCCAGGTCTTTATATCACATACAATTAGAATCACTCTTCACACACCAGGAACTTAACCTGCCTCTGTTTCAAGACCCTGAATCTTTTTGTGTGTGACACTTTTGATGGGTTAGCTAAGAGTCCATGGAGGGTGCACGGATGCTTCGCGTGTGAAGGGCACGGGCCCCTGCATAACAAGATGAAGGAACGGAGGAGAACACCAGCTCTCAGGACACTTATTGGGCTCGTCTTTCTATTTTGGAGGATGACTCAAAACAGAGTTCAGTGGATGCGTTTATTATTCTGGAGACTGTGTTGTAACATAACCAGCAAAACTGCTAGGGTTGGGACAAAACTAGGGACAGATAGTGCTTTACGGCTCCTACTCTAGTGACATGGCTTTCCTGAGCAAGGAGCCACTGCTGCTCACTTACAGCATCTGTGGGGCATTGCCTGTGGGTAGTCTTCTGACTTTTATGCTTGGGAATCCAACTGAAGAATTTAAAAAAATTGGACACTTCCTTGTACATTGGTAAGTTCAGATCTGAAATTTTGCATCATTTGTTTATAAGCTTGAGAAGGAGGGATTTTACGCACTATGGTAAATATTGACATTTTAAGATAAAACTTAAAAAAATTCTTTTAAAGGCATCCATCAGAAACAGACTCCAGATCCCAAAAGGATTTGATACTCTCCATTGTCCATTTAAAATTACACGAACAAGCTTTTATTTAATTGAGAGAAATTTTACCAGCATAATTTTTCTTCTTGAACTCGTATTTACATTTTATTTTCCTATAGAATCTTATTATAACATATTTAAGCTTGAAAGTCTTTTAGTGATTACTTACCAAACTTCTCTGCAACAAAAATAGGTATGAAATTGAAAATTCTATCTTTAATTTTATGGAATCATAAAGCTCTGCGTGCTAAATTTTATCTGAGTTATCACTAAAATTATTAGTATACAATCGAATCATTGCTAAAATTTACTGGAATAGTATTTCAGAAATCAACTGGAGTTTTAAAAATTAGCTCATGTATATGTTGAAAGATTTTACCTACTGCTAAACGGGGTTAAACACCAGTTGATTCTATTTCCGATTTTCACTTGTATAAATGTGTGCTGGGAAACTTGTTCTGTACATAGGTAGCACAGAGGAGTTTTGTGTAGCAGTGCCACTTTGAATTCTTTCCACGTTTCTTGCCAGATGCACATTGAGGTCTAGCATCAGAAATTATTTTTAATGACCTATAGTTGACAGTTTGATTAGTTTCATTCTCAGAATTGTTCAAAGCAAAAACTTTTAAACCAACTAGTCTCTAAAGGATTTGTCATCCAGTCATGCGCCTTCTAATTTGCTGGGAAGTAAACCAAGCAGGCTGAGTAAACCCAGATTCCTCAGTAACTGTTAAGTACACCTGTTATTTTTTAAGTTAAAGCCACCATGTTTAACCCAGAAATGCAGAAATATCCAGAAATGTTTTTGAAAACAGAAAGAATTTTAATACACTTTGGCCAGTGCTTGCTTTAAATATACGTATATATTATATAAATGTGTATATATAGTGTATATGTGTAAATTTTTTGGTCAAACCTTAGAGGTGAAAATTTACGCTAATCAGTGAATGAAAAGTATCTGTCATACGATCTGGTTAGCACAGCAGTCCTCATCAAAGCTGTCAGTCTAATCCCCCTTACTTTTTATCAGAAAAGGTCTAACTTAGTTTTTAATTTCAGATAAGTGTTTAATTTGTGTTTTGAGGGAAACTTGAAAAAAACAGCAAAAAGAAATGATATGATAGATTATTTAAGCAGGTTAGCCAAGTTTAAAATGATGTAAATTTAATATAATTAATTATATATTTTAATAAGTTATAAAACCATGGCAAATCTATTCTGTTTCTTATTAATGTAATACAATGAGCACCTAAAATTATGAGGTATTATAAAGTAAGGATTGCAATTAAAAAGCATGCTGTTTTTCTGGTAAATGTGTGTTTTGAACTCTGGTGTTTGACTTCCAGGAATAATTAAATAAGAATCATGACATACTTTCAGAAATAACTGCATCAGTTTCTGAAGATATCAGGATCCAACTTTTCCTATGTATTTAATAAAAGAGAGGTATATGCTTCTCAAAATAAATTGACACAGCAGCACATTGATGTAGCATATTTTTGATAATAAGAGTTAGCAAATATTAAATATTTTATAACATGAGGGTTGACTTTCATTGAAAAAATTACTTCATAAATAAATATTTGATAAATTGGATTTTAACTGTATTACTGTATAATACACACTGAATATAAACTAAATCTCATGGATTTTTATTTGTGAATTTTTTCTGTATAATTTGAACAGTTTGGAAAGCATTGCAGTTATATAAGAATCAGTGTCAGGAACATCTACACTTTCAGTTGTTTGAAGGTTCTTTTATTTCCAGCTGTTGTCATATTTGAGTGTGAATATATATGCTTAAAAGATCATTACATTTAGGTACATTTAAAAGTAATTTTTTGTAAATTTGTATTTATGAATGTCATCTTTTTTTTTTTTTTTAATTTCACCAATTCTTTGGCTATGAAAAAAGTTGTTTACAGTCAAGGGAAGGAAGATGTGTGGTCCTTAAATTCTGTAAGATACCTGACTTTATAACATTCCACAAGGGCTAAATATTCTATCTCTAGTACATTGTTCTACCCTTAAATGAAATATGGACATGACAGGGAAAGACATGAAGCCCTACGGGGAGTGTCTGCTGTTTGATTAATCTCTAAAGAAGGCTGCCTCCAGAGCAATGGCGCACATTATTTCTTGGCTGCTGTGGAGGTTCTTACACTGAGAGGTGTGCCTTCCTTTTGTAAGGTGTGAGGTCTGTTGAGAAAGGGCAGACAGGAAAGAAGAACCTACTTGATGCTAGGATGGAAATTGGTGCCCTTTCCCCCATCAGCTCTGTGTACGTCTTAATTTTCCTGTAGCTGCAGAGGTCCCTTGCTCTGTGACTCTTTTAGGACTTTCACACCAACACCAGAAATGATGGGGCAGGGTCCTACGGCAAGGAGTCTGTAGCTTTTATCTTTCTGAATAGAGACCTTAATGTTTTTAAAAAACAATTTTTTAGACCAGTTTTGATTCAAAATTAAGAGCAAGGTGCAGAGATTTCCTCTATACCCCCTGCCCCCATATGCACAGCCTCTCTCATTATCAACATCCCCCACTGGAGTGGTCCATTTGTTACAATCGATCAACGTGCATTGAAATATCATTATCATTCAAGTCCATAGTTTACATTAGGATTCACTCTTGGGTGTTATAGCTTCTATGGGTTTGGGCAAATGTACAATGACATGCATCTGCCATTATAGCATTATACAGACTATTTTCACTGCCCTGAAACTCCTCTGTGTTCCCCCTGTTTGTTTCCCCCAAATCCCCAACACAAGGAGGCAGAAACCCAGCTGGTGAACTCTGGTATTCTGGTCTTGACTTAGTCTGTGACTTTGGCAAATATTTTTTGTCTCTCTGCTTCAGTCACCCCTTCTGAATTGAAACACGTCATTATGACTTCAAAAAATTTAGATATTAGGGCTTAAGCTTATAAGTTATTAATAATTGTATGAAAACCAAATGATGGAGTAAACTCCTCATTTGACCTGAAAGAATCAATTTGACCTGAAAGACTCTTGCGAAAAAATTAGTTTCCTATTATGTAACTAAATCTTCCAGACAATTAACAGTTTCCAGTTGAATTCTCACCTCCTTCCCGGCAGCAGAACTTTGAGGGAACAAGCAGCATGGGGAGCTGTAGAGATGCTTGAAATGGCCTGTGTGTCCAAGGTGCTTGATGGTTTGAGATTCCCTCTTCACTCTGTGTGGTCTCTCTGATGTTGCTTTCATGGGAAGTGGGTGGGAATTATCTCATTACAAAGATCTTGAAGCACAGGTTAAATGGTTTGTTTAGGCCCTAGAGAAAGCCGGGGCTCAGTTTTCCCTGAGTTCTAAAGCAAGGCAGCAAATCTTTTATAATGCGCTACTTAGGAAAATGATGAAGCTCGTATGCCTTTACTAATATTAAGTCAAATTTCTCCTTTAAATTTCTTTCAGAAAATACAACACTAGCATCTAGTAAGTATTTTAGTAATTTTCCTACATAAGGATATTTATAGTATGCTTTGCGTGGGTCTGAAAAAGATGGCAAGGTGGTGGGTAATCCGAGGTAAACCCATTGGCCAGTGGTTGTTTCCAGAGTGATGGGTCATCTAAAGCACAGGTCTCTAAAGTAGATTGTATACCCCTGGAGCATTGGGATGCAAAAAGAGTGGGACTTTATTAAAATATGATAAATTCCTCCTAAGGAAATAAGAGTGGATATGTACAGAGAATCCCCTGAAAGCGTGTTCATCAAAGCTTTATTTAGAGTGGTGAAAAATTAGGAACAACCTAAATACCCACCAGTAGAGAATGAATTAAGTCATGGTGTATAACAGAATGCCATGCAGTCACTAAGAATCATGACAAAGAAGAATATTAAAGGACTTGAGATCATCACATATTGGGTAAAAACTGGTGACAAAATCATAAGTATAGGATAATGCAAGTTTTATTTAATGATTTGAAAGGTTTATTTAAAAATCTATGGAAATGTATAAAATGCAAGCCAAAATATTAATAGTGGTTATTTCTGGATAGTGGTTTTATTGATATTTTTGCTTTCTTTTTAATTTTTCTATATTTACCCGATTTCCTTCTGTGTGTTCATATATCCATCTTATGATGAAAATTATTTCAAATAGTTATTATGTAAGAGTTGAATCCATGAGTATTTAGTTCAGTGAAGAACTGTGATGATTTTGTGAGTATGAACAGACAAAGAGCAGTCGGTGATCATCTCCTACTTCTAGAAACCCAACAGGGAAAGAGGAAAATTCTCAGATGACACAATTTACCTCTATTTTTCTTTGCTCTGAAATGTATAAAACACAACACATGTAAGTGCATGTGTGAAAATGTATTGCAATGTGACTTTTTAAACAGATTGTACCCTTAGCCAGTTGTCTTCTAATCCTCATTTGGCTGGCTTTTCCTTTGGAATTGTTTCTTTGTTGGAGTGTTAATGGATTGGTTAACTTGTGAGCAACACTCCTAATTGTATTGAATCTCTACAACCTTATTAAGCCTTTGTGCAGAATTAGATCACAGAGCTTGGGGAAGCAGCGTGCCAGTGAGGGAGTGGGGGAGAAAGGATGAGTGAGGCTAACAAGTGAGTCTGTGCTGTAATTGAGCCCCCCAACAAATACAACACAGATTGAAATCCCCACTGCTAAAAATTCAGAGAATACTCTAAAGCACGTGAAACAGCTTCCTTGCTGTATGTTTAAACACCATTAATGACAGAGAGAGAGAATGAGAGCCAGCTTGTTCTTTTTTATTTAGACCTCCTAGGATTCACTTTTATTTGGGGGAAAGGAAATGGGTAAGAATTAACAAAATTTTGAGAGTGCTAGATTTTTAATTCTGGTTGCCTGTGTTTATATTTAGACACCAGACAGGTATTCTGTGCTTAAAGAAAGAGAGAAAAACAATTTCAGAAAATATAATTGAACCATGTTTATTTTGAAAACTAAAGATAATAACCTGAAATATACTAATTTTTAAAAACCCTGGTTGGCAGCTGCTTTCTTTAGCAGGTAGGGAAGATGAATTCGGCACCCAGGAATGCTTACCACGCTTTGAGCAGCGGGCACGGGGAGAGTAGATGGGGAGGTATTAATGCTGACCTCTGGACGCTCTGACTGTGTCCCCCATTGCTTATATGCACCTATTTGTGTTCCTTTCCCAAAAAAGTTTGAAGTTTATTATTCAGCATGATTGCAACAGTAACAGAACTCTGAGTAAAACATTTTAGCAGCCTATTGTTTGATTTGAAGTTATTGACTCCTTGTATTATGTATTTTAGTACTTTGAAAGTAAGAAATACTGAAGTACCATTAAGGATGAAAATGGATTCAAACCCAGAAGCAGTCAGAATTTTTGCTGTCTTAATAGTTCCACTAGACCTCACTGAGTGTTTTTCTTGTCGCGTTGTTGTTTTAAATTGGATAGTCCCACAAGTTTTAAGAGTCACCTGGAAAATAGAAAAATAAAGGCTATAACTAATTTTTGAAGTTTTCCATAATCATATTTGTGTGGGCGACATGGGCTTGGAGGGTAAAAATAAGTCATAGAACAATAAGGGAGGAGGGGGGAGAGGTGATGTTGCCTCCTCAGCTCTCTGGAACCTCCAGCTCATCATGTGTTCCACCCACCCAGTTAGAAAGTCTATGGGATGTCCCAAAAGCTTTCTTCTCCTTGCCTAGGCAGGGTCTTCTGCCCTGACTGCCACGGGGGTGGCTCTGCGCCTTACTGCCACAAGCGTGGACCAGTCCTGTGGCCTTGCTCCTTGCGGGCTGCAGTGTCCTGCCCGTTCTGGACTCTTCCTGTTCCCGAGCTGGCAGGCCACTGCCTGCCTGAGGAGGGGAGTACCACACCCAGTTACTGCTCTCAGCTTCCCGCTGGAGCATTGCAAGTGGCTCCTTAGTTACTGGCCCCTACCCTGGGCTGTTAGTGAATTGGCCTGACCTTTTCTGTCCATGGGGTCCTGAGCTAGGGAGCTAAAAGATTGGAGTGTGTGTTATAAAAAAAGGGGTGATGTTGACAAAGTGTTCCAGAAAGAGAAACTGCTAAGGTTTAATTAATAAATACAAAGGGGGTCAAGTGTGTGTATGTGTGCACCCGTGTGTGTGTGTGTGTGTATTTATGTGTGCACGTGTGTACATGCTGGAGAAAGGAGTTGAACTGAGAAGATAAAGTTGCCCTTTGCTTTGGAGGCCTTCCCTAGCGGGTTGCAGGAAGACTCTGGAGGTGCTTTCCATATTTGTGAGAAGTGAAAAAGGACTATGGCTTCCATTATAACTCGCATGTGATCATTTTCTAGACATCTGCAGCAGGTTCTTACTGTTCCTTCAGATTTTCTAAGCCCTTGTAATGATGTAAACACATTTCACATTGTTTTCCAGTCAGTTAAATATATGGGATGCTTTCTGGAATAAAATCTTTGGCAAGGAAAGTGTGCAGACCGACTGCTTAGTTAATAATTGCTGGTGTGGAGCGTTCTGTTACTTTGCTTTTTTCCCCTTAATTGGTTGAGTATTAATAAACTCATGGTTTGTTTCAAGGGCACAGCTAGTTTTTAATGGTTTTACAGAAATTTCAGGAAGAAAGCTAAAGAATTAACATAATAAATAATTATTGCTTCCAGGGTTTTTTGTTGTTAAGATAATAAAATGTTAAAAAGCAAGCCACTTGAGCTGAAAGTAATTGCCCTGACAAGCACCGCACAGGCAGCATTCACAATGAAGCAGCCCTTCCCTCAATGTCAGCCAGATTTGCGTCCCACAGAAACGTTTCCTCACATTATGGAAATGTACTTTTCCTATCAACAGCGTGGAATGAAACTCCAGGCTTCTAATTAATCTTGGCTGACGTTTGATTTCATATCCAAGTTAAAGGCAAGAGGCAGTGGGTCCCCCCTCCCCGCCATGTACATGACCACAGGCAAATCTCTCCATTAATGTCAAATTGCATCTGTGTGTCTCACTGTCGCTGCCACATGTCAGTCATTAATGCATTAGCAATCACTTAGGTCCGCTTTCTACCCACTAGTTCCCTGCTAGAGGAAACGGCATTGCAGGAATTTTACTTTACAAGCCTTTAACCTTGAACCTCTGTATTAATGACATAAGGAGCTTACTCAGATATAATGGTCTACAGAGTATAACTTGCCTGAACCCCCTCTACCCGTTGTGAATCTCAGCAGCTTGGTGGGGAAGGCCATACATTCACAGTTCACAAATGTGGAGACCAAGATTCAGAAAACCTATGTGGCTTATCTAAGGTTTCGTGGTAGGTAAATGATGGAGCTGGGATTTAATTTCTGGAGTAAAATCGGAACCTAGAACTCCTTCAGTCAGATGTAATACTCTTTTACCTAAGTGGGTTAGTGAACTCCTTGAGGATAGAATAAAGCTTCCCTCCCTCCCACCTCTTCCCCAGTCAAGTTCCTGTAGATGTGAAGGAAGCAGTAGACATTTTTGATTGGCAAAAGAAAAAAAAATCACATTTCTAGAAGAAATAGTAGAGTCAGTTCCATTTAATTTATTTGGAGTGGGACATAAAAAGATAAGAAAATTACTAACATAAGAGTGAAAAAGGTAGATGTATATACTGTTAGATATTGATTTTAAGCTCCCTGGCAGTCCTGGAAAAGGGAAATGCAGAAAGTCTTTCTCTGAGAGCGAGAAACAGTATCTCTGTTTGCTGCTCCTGGGTTCCTGCTGAGGGCTGTGTGTCAGCAGGCTGAGGGAGGTGCTGGGGCATGTTCTTCTCAGTAACAGTTTCGGTGACATTGGGGCAGCAAAATGTATGCAGCTATTTTTTTTTCAACCTGACCTCCAAATTGAAGGAATAACTTGAAAACAATTCAGCAAAGGTAACTCTGTGGGAGGCAAAGATGATGTATAGCTGGTTGATTTAGAGACAGAAATCAGCATCCTAGCAGAGTGAAAAATCACTTATTTCTTAAATGAACATCATTGAAGCCATGACTTCTCTGCACTGAGTTTTGACAGCTGAGACCACAGCAGTACTGCCACTGTACCTTGGGGTTCTAGGGTCTCTCCATTCTCTGAGTGGCTCATTCAGTGAGGTCAGCCAGGCTGGATGTGGGCAGGAGCCAGGGTTCTCTTCAGGCTCAGACAGGGCTTGGTTGGGATCCCAGGGTGCCCCGCCATTGATGATGGCAGAAGTGGCTTTTGCCTGGAGGATTTTGGAGCATGTAGTACCCAGGCAGTCACCATGGCTGTAAGAAAACCTCAGGAAGGCGCCTGTGAAGTGTCAAATCTGAGCAAGATCAGAACCTTCCCGATGTGCCTCTGAGGAGGGGTTGGCTGCACAGAGCCCCTCTAGGAATCAAGCAGATTGGCCTGAGTATGCAATGGCTTTTTCTATAGCTATTGAAGTGCTGGGGAATGTCTCTCACATGGTGATTTTTGTTCTGGCAGGGTTAATGTTCGGCCACTGTTGGGGGACAGTAATTAGGTGAAGGTTGTTTGGTAACAGCGGTTCATGACAGTTGTCGTCCGAGGAGATGCAGCATTGCAAGGGAGGCTCGGCGCGTCAAATGCTCCTGACCCTTCAGTGAAGTCTCAGGTGGCTTTGTTAATGGAAGAAGGTGTTGGCACAGGCAATTCAATAGCAATGTTGCTCTCTCCACGTTTTTAACATATTAACTGTCAGTAATTGGTGAAGATCTTCCTGTTAATTAGATACAGAATACTTCTGGTCCCATTTTTGGGTCTTTGCCCTGCTCTGCTGTTCATCTGTGAATATTTGAATTTGGTGTACATCTTATATCCTGAGGTCAGTTGAGGCTGAAGCAGTATAGTCTTCACCTATCAAGATGATAATGAAGCCTAACATTTCTGTAGTTTTGCAGTTTTTATTTTTTCTTTCCTCAAAAAATTAATTTTGTTCTAAAAAAGTAATCCCATGAAATTGGCAATAGCTCTCACATAAAAGACACAGGGAAATGTACTTAGGCCTGGCATGGCTGTTAACCAGCAGAGCCCAGGATGTGAACACTGGCCTTCAGGTCCACACTCGGTGTTCTTCCCAAGGCCTCACAGCAGCCCCCATCTGGAATAGGATATGTGGTGTTTAGTGCCCTTTCCCCAGCTGGCCTGGAGCAAGAAAGCAGGGTGTTTCTTTGAATGAAGCTAATCTAACTCATGAGGAAACTTGAGACCTAATTATCCTTACGTTTTATTAAGCTGTCTCTGAGTCTTCTCACGGCCAGAACGCTATGGCTTTTCCTTACCTGATCTTTTTAGTCCGTGAATGCTAAAACTCTGCTAGGTGTTGGGGATCGAGAGAGGAGCAAACAGGCCTGCTCTCTGTTCTCATGGGCTTGCATTTTAGTGGAGGGGGCACACAAATACATGTTGAATGACACACTGAAGTGAGTGCTGCAAAGAAAGTCGCACCAGGAACTGGGAGCTCATGTAATGGGGAAGGTTTGGCTAATCAGGGAAGGCTTCCTTGAAGAAGTGACTTTTGAGGTGATCATTCTTGTTGCCACAAGGAGACTGTATTAAAGAAAACATCATAGAGAAATTTTCCCCAGATGTCTGTTTGATAGAGACTAGGAGAATAAACACTCGTATGTTAAAATGTCGAATTCAGCCATTTCACTTTGAAAGGATTAAAGATATCGAATTGGAGACCCAAAAGTCAACAAAGCAAATGGAAAAGTAATAAATTATTTTCAGAGTTGCTTTCTTTTAATATTGTAATTTTTTTCCAGATTTGCAGTTATTGAATACCTTTCCACTAAATATTTAGCTGCAAATTGGGACTAAATATATAAACTTGATACTTAAGGTGGGTGAGTTTGTTAAAAAAAAATTACTGATAAAGGTTGCTCAGTTAAGATCCCATTTTTCATTTTTAGAAAAATGACCTAATTTCTCTCTTTTATTTTGGAGGCAATAACTAGAGAATTGTGTTATTTCCTTCCATCCATACAGTTTTTCGAAGGGGTTCTGTCCCCTCCCCAAATAAGTAAGAGGGTGCTCCTCAAACATCCCAGTGAAGGTTCTCACCATACCAGTGCCTACCTTATAATTAAATAATTGTTTTTAATTAAACTTGATCATTCTGTGTCCCTGATGCCTAGAATGGTGTGTGGCACATATCAGATACTCATTTTTTCAATAAGTCAATGAGTTTCATAAATTATAGCATTGTGTAGCTTACCTTTTACCCTAAAACATCTCTATCATAAATTTCATTATGTAGATAACCTTTTAAAATGAAGTTTTTAAAATTTTGAGTTGAAATCTTCTAGGAATATTTTGATAGAAACATTGCTTTACAGTTAATTTATTTCTTTACTCTTTGTATATTGTATAGTTTCTTTTCTCTTTAACTCTTTTTTGTTAAAAATAATACTTATGTTTTCATAGAGCAATTTTGGATAATAGTAAACATAAAGAAGAAAAATGTTTATAATGCTGCCACTTGTCATCACTATAAGTCAATATATTTCTTTCCAGTTTGCAATTTGTGTATGTGTTTTAAGAAATGAGAGTCATATATATATAAGTCAGTCTTTCTCTTTTTTTAACTTAACCTTAAATTATGACTTTAAATTAAATTAACTTTAAATAATCTTAAAAGTGTATTTTCCTATATCCTTAAAATTTAAGAAGACATTTGATAGCATATTTCCGTGGCTGCATAATGCTCCTTGATGTAGAAGTACATGTTTTTTATGGAACTTTCTCTTAGGCTGGATATTGTTTCCAACCTATGGCTGTTATGCGAAATGCTGAATTGTGCCGTGATGAGCATCTTTCTACACACATCAACTTTTTGCACATCCCTGTTTATTTACGTTGGACAAATCACTGTAAATGTGTTTGTGGATTTCTGACAAACTGCCCTCAAGAAAGGTTGTGTCCATTTATATTCCACACCTCCAAACACACCAGAAGTAATTCAGTCTTTGCCAAATTGTTTGACAAAAAATGGTTTTCTTTGGAAATATATTGAAAAAATATTGGTAAGTTTTATTGGCTGTTTGTATTTATTTATTGACTTGTCTTTTACTTTTTTTTCCTACTAGAGTCATCATCTTATTTATGGTTTTGTTAAAATTCTTTGTAGGAATGTGAGCCTTCTCTTTAAAGTATTTTTCCCCAGTTTCTTCATTTATCTTTTAATTCATAGCATTTCCTTAACATAGAGAAACTTAACTTTGTGTGTATATGTGTGTGTGTGTGTGCATGTGTGTGGTAAGGGGGATGAAGAATTGCTTTTGTGACCAGTAGTAGAGGCCTTGAGTCATTGGCAGAGAGGTGCTAAATGGGTTGGAAGAAGGCTGTTCTTTCCTTTCTGGTCCATTTGCTTTATTTCAGATGTGAGTGTTAATCATTTCTTTATCCATCCTATCAGTGTTCTAATTGGAGGTAATTCTTGCCCCAAACGGGCAGTTTATTGACTTACTCTAATCAGTTGTTGTGCTCTTTGTGGGAAAATGCAGGTAGGATGAAATTAGACAGAGGGAGCTAGCCACTGTCACAACCCTGAGGTCAGCTGAGGTTTTTTAAAAAGTTGTTTTTCGAAAGTTGGTTTCAAATACCACACTATTTGAAAGAGAATGCAAATTTGCAAATAATAAAAATGTAACTGATAGGTGAAAAGATTTCTTCCCTAAAACTGTCCAGACATGGGCAGTTTAGGATCATGTGTCAGAACATTTATAAATAACGCATATTAGCATTAATACTGAAATGTTCAAAACTTGGAACAATGCATTTCAAAAATACATTGCATTTCCAAAAATGGGATATTTTGCATTTTCAAAATGGCATTTATAGAAAGAGTCCTTTTGAAATTAATGAGAAGTTTTAGATATAACATTAGATTAGATTCTTGAATAAAACAAAGGCCTATGTTTTTCAAAATTCTACTTATATAAAACAAAAACAAGATGAAATTCCTTCTGTCTTAATCAGAATATATATTGGTTGATTTTTCTTGTTTCTGAGCTCAGAATTACCAAGAAAAGCTTTGGTTTCTCCAAACTCAAAATGTTTATTACCAACAGCCAAGTAATATCTTATAGTAAACAGTGTGGCTCAAAATTATGATCCTCTGTTTATCTAACTGAAATGTGAGTTAAGTGCTTGTGATTCTGTTCAAGTTGTATATACTTTCATAGGAATGAGTACAAAGCATAATTCTGGGGTTAGGAAAAACCTGTTTGCTATTCATTACACTGTCTCTACTGGTCGTGTCTGCGTGTGTTTATTGATCATGTCGTAGGTGCTCAATTGAGAGCTTAGTTCTTTGAGGGGAGGAGGAGAAAGTTAGGTACTCAGAATTTTCCAGAGTTAAGTCACATTCCCTTTTAGGCCGATATGGAATAGTGCTAATCGGGCATCCTTTCATGCCAGGGTTCCCACCCATAGCTGAGCTTGGCTTATTAATAGTATTGTTGATGTCAGCACTTTGTTGAGAGAAGTGTTCTTTGCTTATTCAACTTTTGCCCCGCGTTGGGTCTTTTTCTGTTAAACATTGCTGTTATCTTAGTGTTTGTTTTTTGTTGACTGACTCCTTGGCCTGAGAATTCAGTTTTGAACCCTTTTTTTTTTTTTAAAGCAACATGGAGTAAGCAAGCAACTGTGTGTCCCTTGGTGCAGTAGCCAGTTCAAGATGATTTGTACCCACTTACTTAGCAGTGAAGTCTCATTCCTAAAGGATGTGAATTCCGTATTCCTTCCAGGGACCCTTAAATCGTTGGAACTCTGTACATGTTTAAGCATTATTACCAAGTTTTAGACCAAATAAAAATATTCTGTGTCATTCCAGTTTTTGCCCTTCCAAAACACAGTGGCCTTCTGTGGCTTGAGTAGTTGCATCGTGTTTAGAATTTCTTGGCTGCAACCTGTTTTAGAAGAATTTAACTCAGCTATTGTTGAGCGAGGTCATTCTTTAGTCACTATGAAGCTTTTGTAAGTATGTTATTGTTAAGAGCTGTTAAAGGAAAAGGAACTTTGAAGTCTTGATTAGAAAATAAGATGTACTCATTGTGCTTTACGTTTTGAGATATAGCTAAAATACTTATTTTTAATTGCTACAGGGCAGTATTCAAACTCGAAATAAAAAATAGCTCCACCCTGAGACAGATTGAATTTGTAATTAGGAGCTGCACTGCTATAGTTAGAATGTGGATTGTACTATGAGAATTAATGCAGGTCTAATTAGTCTCAAGTGATTCTTCAATTTGTCTATACAATTGCAAGTTTAATAAGAAGTTCTATATGGAAATTCCGTTGTCTAATTGGGACCCTCCCATCTTCTGGCTAGACCATTGGTACAATAGTCTCATGTGCTATAGCAGGTCTCTCCAGCCTTAGGATTCACGTCATCATCTCAGGGGCTTGCTAAAGTGCAGAGAGTTGAACCACCCTGAACAGTTTTGATTCAGGAGGCTGGAATGGGTCCTAGGAGAATCTGCACTTTCAAAAGCAACTCAGGTGGTTGTAAAGGCCTCTTGAAAGAAAGCAAAGGCCTTTTCATGGTCAAAAGCTGATCTTGGCCTCCTTTTCCACGGGACTTGAATTTCCTGGTGAACCCCTAACAGATGGCTGGGCTGCTCCTGATGCACAGTTGGCTTTCACAAAACTCTCATGCTTGTTCTCTTGCCCAAGCTCTGGTGTGAGGTCCACCCCCACCTTCCTCCCGGTGATACTCTCATCTTTCACATTCTAATTTCATGTCCCCTCCTCACTGTCCTTTCCTCCTACAACACACCCTACTTTGGTGTAGAGTCAGTGGCTATCTTATGTGTTTTCATTATGCTTTACCCAAATCTCTTATCCCTTTTCACACTTCTTATAGTTGTTAAGAGCAGGACTCTAGAATTTAACTGCCTGGATTTGAAACCTGGCTCCTCCTTTCTAGCTGTTTGAGGAAGGGTAAGTTACTTAACTTCTCTGGGCCTCAGATTCCTCAATGCAAGGACCAAATGAAATAATAAATATATGGGACATAGGACAGTGACTGTTAAGTAGTAAACATGCAGCAAATGTCAGCCATTGTTTTCATTATTATCTCTAATATTGTCATTTTCATCATCATGGTAGAGAACTCCCTCTGAAATCGGGAGGGCAAGAATCTTGTCTCCCCTTACGTTTCCAGCAAGTAACACTGCTTGCTCCCTAGACTGCCCTGCAAATGTTGATTGAATTGAATGACTTTACTTGAAACACATTTCCTGACTTGGATGTCGCCAGACCTCAGAGGAGTGGACTGTAGAACACATGTCTTCGTTGCTCCCTTGGAGGCTCCCCGAAGGACATACTTCTCTTGCTCCTAAAGAAGTCTCTGTGCCAGGCCTCGCCCTCCCTCCGGGTCCTCCTAAGCTGCGGGGCAGAGCACCTGTGGTGGCTGCTGGCTGTGTGCACTGTGGGCTGTTGGCATCTGCACCCAGGAGGCCCCTCCTGATGCCCCAGAAGGTGCCTGCAGCTTCATGAGCCGCACCTGACTCTCCGTGGGCCTCCTGGTGCTGCCTCCGAGGAAACGGCTCCTTCATCGGCAGTGAGTGCTGCTTGCCTAGGAACAAGCTCCTCTCCTCAGAAACGCAGAGCCTAATGGCACATTTGGAAAAGACAGCAGTCCTCCAAAGGAAGCGAACCTGTAAAGAGCACCTGTGCATTGACAGAGCCAACTCCCAGGTTACGTGGCCCTGCCCTGCAGGGGACAGTGGTCCACATTCCTACCTCTGAAGGGAGGAAACTGGCCAGAGTGTCCAAATGACTGTTTCCCCAGATTGGACAGTTTCCAAACATTTTCTTGGATGTTAAGTCCAAGTTTCAATCAGGTTTTCCTCCCCCTTAGCAGCTTCGTCAAGAAGTACAATCCCAGCTGTGGAAATTTCTCTTCCCCCTTTTATGTCTTGCTTGACAGATCACTACGTTTTTCCTGGTGTACACCAGGAAATTTGTCCTGCCGTAACAAATCACCACAAACTTGGTGACTTAAACCAACAGAAACTTATTCTCTCATGGTTCTGGAGGCCACATGTGCGGAGTCCAGCTGTCAACAGGGCTGCGCTCCCTCCTGAGGCTCAGTGGGGCAGTCGTTCCAGGCCTCTCCCCTTGTTTCTAGATGCTACCTCGCCTTGTCTCTGCTTCCATCTTCACGTGGCCTTCTCGTCTCTTTCTTCTCCTCTGTGTGTCTCCTCAAGGATTCTTGTTATTGGAGTTGGGGCTCACCTGGATAATCCAGGGTTATCTTCTCATCTCAAGACCTTTAATTATATCTGAAAAGACCTTTTTTCCAAATAAGGTAACATTTACCAATTCCAGGGGTTAGGACTTGATGTCCCTGGGCGGCCGTTCTTCAGTGTGCCACACATGTGTAATGATAGTTTATGTGATCATACAGCATTATATCATACCAATTCCATCAGCTAGTCTTGTGCCAGTTAAGTTTGGTAATCTGGTTGCTGCCAGGAATTGTTCACATTTGAGGGAGTGAGAATGATAACTCCAGAAACAGTATGGTTTTTTGAGGCTTTACTGTGTGCCAAGTACTGTGATATGCACTGACTTACGCCGCCCTGGGAGAAAGGTGCCACCGTTATCCCCGTCTTCTTGACGCAGTGACTGAGGTGTGGCGCATTGTAGTAACTGCCTCAGGTCTGCTTATCTGCTTGCTGGCAGACTCGGCAGTGCACTCCTGGCAGTTGCCTTCGGAGTCTGTGCTCTCAAAGACTGTCAGGGCAGAAAAGTGGCTGCAAGTCAGGGCTGGGCAGGGGGCTTGGTGTCCTAGTTTCTAGCACTAATGTGGTGTAAGACCATGGGCTAGTTAGTCCACCTCTGTGAGCTTGGTTTTCAGTCTCACCTAGTAAAAAGACTGTGAAGAGGAATTAATGAGGGAAAAATCACAAGAAAACCAACGAGAAGCTTTAGGCAAAGGTTTGGTTGGTTTGGTTGATTTTAGCATTAGATGTTGGGTTATCTGGGAAATATGATTGTGACGAAGCTTCTGTAAAAAGCACTATGTAAACTAATAAGCACTATACAAAAGTTAAATGATGCTGCTATTCAGTTAGTCTCTTTTCCTTTGACTGTGACCTTGGTGCCTTAAAAATAAACTTGTTGCAATAAAAAAAATGAGTATTAATACTTCAGTGAGTTTAAGTATATATGTCAATATTTGACATTAAAAATATTAGGGGAAAAGGATAAGGTATTATGAAAATGTCTAAGAACAATTTCTTTGGAATCATTATTGTAATCTTCGTTGATGTTATCCTTTAACTTTATGGTAAAGAAATAATTGGAGTTTTCTGTAACTATAAAATTTGTTTTGTTGAGATCCATTGCAAAACTCCGAAAATACCTTCCTGCAGCTCCAGTTTAGCAGAGTCATTTAGCATCTTTCTGGACGTGTCTGATTTGGATGTTAGGCAACTTTGCTTAGGGCTCCTGCTGTTAACATCTGCCAGGTCTTGCTTATCTGGCATTGGCTTTTCCTTCTAACCTAGGCTGGGTGTCTGGTGTGTGAGACCAACGTGAGGCCAGATATCCTTCAGGAAGAGAGTCTGGTGGACAGGCCCTGAGCAGGACAGAACCTCCCAGTTCTCTCTCCCTCCCTGCTTTGCTGTAGGACTGTTAGCCTGAGGCCTGCCCCTTCTGTCCGTTCCTCCATCTTCCTTTCTTCCTACTGCCAGTTGATAGTTTTGGCTTTAAAATGGACAAACTCTCCTGCTCCCCTGGTTAAAAATTACTGATTTTTATCCTTTCAGGGATCTTGCTGTGAAACACACAGTAGCCTGTTGAGTTTCTGCTAAGCCTGCGGGTTCACAATGGAGCATTGATCCCCACAGCTGAGTGGCATCCAGACTTCTGCAGCTCAGCGTGAGCTCTATCAGAAAGCACTTTCAGTGGGTGTTTAGACCTGACATGTTGGCTTTTGTTTATAGTTAAATCGGGAGCTTGCTTCCCCTTCATCTCCATCCTTTATAATGTAGTGATCAGCTGCCTTATAGATTTTTGATGCCGACATAATCATTTATGAAGTCATCACATTGCATCACATGTGCTGATTTTTTCCCTCATACAAGAAATGATTTTCAGTCAACATATTGATCAGTGTAGTTACTGCGACTTGAGCCTGATCCATTTATTTTTTTATTTGAGGTTTACTAAAATTGTCTCTCTCCTTGGGAGACCGAAAAGTGATCCAGGTTGTGAATGAGTTGTTCCAATTCTTTTCATGCCGAGCAAGTCTCCATGCTAAATTTGGTACCTCAGGAGACAGATTTAGGATCTGCAGAGTTAAGAGTGAGACACGGTGGCTGCATGGCCAAATGCCAGATGCCGGGAGGTAAGGCTGGAGGTTCATGACGGGATTTGGACATAGCTGTTTCTCTGTTAATACAAAACAAAAACCCAACTTGATTAAAATAGAATATTTGCTAAAATCTAGAAAACCAAGATTCTCTGATGCAGAAAATCCTGTGGAGTTTGCAACGTTAGTGGTAGCACCTGCAAGTACTATTTCAGTTCAGAGTGGTCTGACATAGCCCCTGTGGGGGCTGCTGGGGGAAATTTGCAAGCGGTGTTTTTTTTCAAGAATGTTACGTATTGATGGTGATGTCAAATGCATGAATATTGTAGGAATGTGTGTACTCAGAAGGAGGAAATAAAAGGATTTTAAAATTTTATTTTGATATTACCATCTTGTGAAATGCATAATCTAGCAGTAACTGTAAACAAAAATAGAGGCAGTAGAGGGTTTGGTTGCTGAAAGATGCCCAGGAGGCATCCCATTCACCTGGTGCCACAGTCATTTCCATGGCGATACAGAGGAGAGCACAGCAGGCAGCCAGGGATCCTTCAGCCATAGTTGGAAGACAAGTATTTCTTCTCATTTAGTTTTGGATGGAATGATAAAACAGTTCTAATACTCTCATATTTCTCAGCGGTATTACACAGTAATTTTCAATTTACATTACAGTAAAGCTGTCATAGTTCCGCCAAAATAGAGTTTTGGCTTTTCTCTTTTGGTGCTGACAGTTTGGTACAATTTGGAATACTGAGAAAAACTTCCACAGATGAATTTTTAATGTGATCAACTGTGTCAGTTTTACTCACTAGAATATTAATAAATACTATAGCAAAAAGGCTGAGCTTATATAAAATTTCCATGTCACAGTCGTAGAAATTAGTTGTATTTATCACCTTATCCTTTTTTCCTTTTAGAAATCAGCAAATATGTCATACATACCCTCTCCCCCCGCTTTTTGGTAGCATGCTTGGTAGCAAAAAGTTTCAGGAAAGAAAAGAGAGCCTTGTTCATAGCACATCAGCATTCTTTTCTCCACTAGAAGTATAAGTCGCAGGTGAAAACCAGCTTGTCTTTTCAAGACCTTGCAGTGGATCAAGCCAAATCTTCTTGGTTATTTTAAGGATTATTTCCTTGGTTACTTTGCAGAGTTGAATTGTGTGCAGTGAGTTGATGTTAGCCATGCACAGCTCATTCTGATGTTACCTCTTCTGGACAGCTTCAATTTTGTGTAGGTCGTGACGTTCTGGCCATCATCTATCAGCTCTGAGGCCTGTGGCAGTGATTTGGGGAGGAGTCTGCTGTGTTGCCAGCCCAGCTCGCCCAGTCCAGCTCCCCAGGGCCTCCTTGGGCACAGAGCAAGAGCTGCCATGGGGTTAGGTGGTGTCAGGGGGAGTCTGGTTCTCACCCTGGGATAAGCATTTGCAGAACTATACAAAGACAGAAGCTGTGCTTTGGAACCAGAGAAGTCAGTGTTTCTGGGGATGGACAGGGCCTGGGAATAGGGAAGGCAGGAAGCTCTTCTAAAGCCCCTCAAAGCAGACATTCCCTTCACCTGTCCTCTGGATGGAGCAGGGTAGGGGGACCTTTAGACCCCCTCCCGCAACTGTGGGGGGGCTGCCTGGCTGCTTGCTACCTGCCGTCTTTCTGGAATGAAGACTGAGATCATCCTTAAAACTCCCAAGGGCGTAATGGCCTGTGTTGGCTGTTTGGGAGAAGACTCTTCTGTCTACTGGTGTTGAGGCTGGAGAATAAATTGGTCGCCACCCCTAGTCCCTGGGCACAGGTGATTTAGGGGCCTTTGGGTCTGCACAGCTCCAGAAAGAAGACACAGTCTCACGAGGTTGCTTATGGGGTCTATTGCCCCCTTCTCTGAAGGAAACAGTTCAACCTTAGGCTCTGATCTTGGATGGGTGGGGGCTGGATGGGGAGGGGGCAGCAAGAGCATTGCTTCTTGTTCTCCACCTCCCAGAGATCAGGTATGCAGTGCAAGTGAGGAGCATCTTGTCCTAGGATCCGGTTCTGAAGTCAGAGAGGGTAAAAATCATTTTTGGTGGGTTTTTTCCTATGGCTGACTTTGAATTGTTGAATTCACCCAAAAGTTACAATTTCTGTGCATGCCATATGCACACAGTCACACATGCTAGCGGAATGTGATGATGTTGTACAGTACCTACTTTGTGGAGGTAAGCAAGGTAATGCTGTGTTATTTGGCCAGTTTATATTGTTTAAAGCATGAAGAGGCGGTTCGGGCTCTCCTGCCCTTAATTACCTTCCTAGTTCCTAAGCTTTTTGTCCAGACTCAGACCCTGGCTTTGGTTGAATGGATGGGAGAAGTTTCTTTTATTATGTTCAGTCTGCGCTACAGTTGCTGGAGGAAGCTTCCTTGTTAGTTTCTGGTCCCTAGATTCCCTCGGAAGCAGATTTTTCTGACCTGGCTGGCCTTGATGTCTCTGCACATTGCCCCCATCCCACTTTGAGTGAAACTGCTTTGCTGGGGGTCCCCTGACCTGCCAGCTCATCCCGTGGCTCCCTAAATTTTATTTCTACTCTGTCATTGACTTCCCTTTCTGCTGTTTACAGATAGACTCTCAGGTGCCTTACCTTGGGGGTTCCTAACCCATACCTGGAGTCTTCCATTCGAGCTTCGCAAGTGTCCTCTGAAAGGTGGAGAACGGAGCTGGGTGTGTGCCAGGCCCTGGGTGCAGTGTTGTAACAGGCGCTACTTCCTTAAATGTTCACACCAGCTCCTGAGGGGAGATGCTGTTCTTCTCACCATTTTAATGATGCAGAAACTGAGATTTGGAGCTACAAGGAGTGGAGCTATCTTACACATATTTACTACGGAAATTTTCACTGCAGCCAGTTAACTGGTGCTTCCTTTCTTTGCTCATTGCATATGGAAAAGCCTGCAGATGAAGTGCAGGCAGTGGCTGTGTTCCATGTGCTGAGTGCTCTCCTCTGCAGGCATCTCCCACCTGAGGGAGGCAGCCTAGCCTAGGGTTTAGACCGCAGCTTACACTCGGGAGGCAGATTTCTGGTCCCACAACTTGTTGTGTGCCCTCAGGCAAATTACTTAACCTCTCTGTGCCTCAGAATTAGAGATATTGGTTAAGTAAATTAAACATTTGAGTACGATTCTAATAGTCTCTTACCAGAAAATGAGTAATGATTTCTCTCACATCTGCCAACTTCATGTAGTAGAGGCTAGTCTTGTGGGGCCTTCTCTGTGATGGCCTCCAGGCTGGTAAGTTTCAAGTTGCTCACTGCCTGCTGAATCCTAAGATGTCACTTTCCTAAAATAACAATCCCGGATGCCATAGGTAAGCTGCTCATTCCTCTCTGTGGTCCTCAGAGAACTGATCATCCTCTCTACGTATGTCAAAGTCCTGTGGACACTTCAGCCCCGCCCTGCTCCTCCCCCCCAGTGTGATTTTTTTCTGCCCCAAGGTCTGATATTTAATCCCAAATGGCATGGGGGTGGAGGAGCAGCTCAGTAGCTGCCTTATTGCCATTCTAGCCTTACCAGCTGCCCATATGCTGGCCTTTTAGGGATGTTGCACCCTCTTGCTCTGCAGGATGGCTCTCCCACCTGTTCCAGTAGTGAATGAAACCATAAAGCCTTCCGTTCCCTAGTTACGGAAGAGGCTGGAAAGGCCAGGGTTTCTGGGAGAGGCATCACATTGACCATATTCACATCAAAGGAATGAACATCCCCTTTCTTTTAAGTAGGCTTTTTTTTAGAGACAATAGGATAGAAGTACCCTGAGAATATTGAGATGAAATGGGAAAGGGAGGCAGGGATAGTCTGGAGAGACAAAGAATCATTTCTCCTGATTCAAGTGTTATTTCCGGCATGCATGCTTCTGCACACTCCTGACATTGCACAATTTCAACACAGCTTGTCCAAGATAAGAAAGATGTATTGGATATTTTCTCCTGGAATCTCCACATTGATCTCTGGAATTATTGTGGGTGAGCTTTTGAGGTCTCTAAGATAAGAATGGGAAGGACCTGGCTCTTTTTTTTTTTTTTAGGAAGGTTAGCCCTGAGCTAACTACTGCCAGTCCTCCTCTTTTTGCTGAGGAAGCCTGGCCCTGAGCTAACATCCATGCCCATCTTCCTCTACTTTATTTGTGGGATGCCTGCCACAGCATGGTGCGCCAAGCGGTGCCATGTCCACTCCCGGGACTGAACCGAGGAACCATGGGCTGCCAAGAAGCGGAACGTGCGCACTTAACTGCTGCGCCACTGGGCCGGCCCCCAGGACCTGGCTCTTTTTCAATCCTGAGAAGGTGACTGAAGTTGTTGTGTGTGTATCTGTAGAGTTCAGATTTCCTTTGGATTTTCCATTTAACCCCTTGAGCCTTGGCATCAAGGCACTAAAATTTTCCATGTCAGGCTTTTTCCATTCTTGGGTCTCATTCTTGAGCCATGTGGATTTGGGGATGAGCTGGAGCATGAAAAATTGTGGTAGTGTTGTCTGCTCTGAAACAGCTTAGAGAACTTTTAGAAGAACTCTCTTGGGAACTGTGGTGGGGGTGTACTGGTGGGGGCAGTTTGATTAAAGAGTAGCCTCTCCCAGTTAGAACAGATGTAAGAAGTAAAGAGAGCAATTCCAGAAACATCTGGAAAACTCTGCAAGTGCAGACTAGTTCCTCTGTGCCCCAAAAGGTCGGCTGATCAGAGGGAATAGAGGCAGATGTCAAGGTCAGCTATCTGGGATGCTCTTCCTAATTCCTCTTTTCTCCCCTAGGGTATGTTTATGCTATTATTAAATGATTACATGTACTTGTTCATTCCTTCCTAGTGTATGCTTTCTAGCTAATGTCATTTAAAACTAAAAATAATTCTGTAGTCCTAAGAGTTCCTGAGATTTTTCTACCCAGCTCCCTTTCTTTCGTCTTCTGAGATTTTGGTCTTCTAAAATCATAGTGAATTTTCCCCTCACATTCTTTTTTTTGCATGGCTGTAATGATAGGAGATTCTTGACCAGACTGAGCTCCCAGTTCACTAAGAAGCCACGACTCGCCTAGAGACAGGTGCACAGGTAGGTCCTGGGGTGAAGCACTGGCTTGGGGACAGGCCTAGGTGTTCTGTTTCAGCCGCTGCCATTGGCTGCTTCCTACCTTAGCCCAGTATGTCCCCTTGCAGAGACTCGGAATTCTCTCACATAGAATGATATCATGGAAGAGCAGTGCATTCCAAAAACTGCCCTTCTTTTCAGTCTTCACACGGTTTTATAGGGAACCTCGATTTAGAAAATGTATCTGCATGGAGCTGATATCCATTCACTTCACCTCCCTGTCAGTTCCTTTTATAACCCCCCAGGCACCACCTCCAATTGAGGGAAAACCTCAATTTTTGATCTGTTGGAATTAGAGGATCCCCCAAACCCTATCAGCTCTGGAATTTCTGATTATTACCCAGTTATGGCCATTAGCCTTAAGTTAGGGAAAAATATTTCCGCAGAGGCAAAAAGATAATTCCAGTGGATTTCTAATGGTGTAGGGGGGTACTGGCCTCAGAATTTTACTAATGACAACGGCTGATGAGGGATGCTTCCCATGTTGTTGGTGATGCAATTATGACAACTTTGTTTCCCTTGTGGCTGGAGGGGGGGGACCCTAGACAAATGACTTAAACTCTTAGTTTAGTATTGGTGATTGGGAGACATTTTAATGAAAATGATAATTATATTATAGACATCAACAGGGAGACCCATTAGATATGGAAGATGTGAAAGACACAAGACGAGCTGTATTGAGCAGTATGGAAACTTGATAAGATAAGTGGTCACTTTAGGAAATGTCTCATAAAGACTCCTTGAACTGAAAAATTTCTTATACTATCTTGACATTAGGGCAAACTGACAAGAGTAGCTTGTTTGATAGAAATTTCTGGGTTTTGCACAGTTCTAAATGGAGTTCTTGAACTTGAGTTCCTGTGGTAATTCTCTGGCGAGAGTTCTACATGATTTTTAAACCTTGTCTTGATCTCTTAAAAGTGTATTTTGTCAGTTATAAAGTCTTTGTTTAAGTTTTTCTAGTTTTAAGTTAGTGTTTCTCAAACCAGACTCCCCCAGGACTCTTTAGTATGATATTCTTTGGGTCCTTGATAATTACTTTTCTTCAGAAAGTTTCTGAACCTTATTCAGATTTGAGAAACACTGACTTAGAGGGATACCAGGGTAACTAAGACCACACATTACTTGAATTTTTCTCACATCTTTTTGGAATAACTTCTTTCTTTCTTTGTATCTTTTTTTCAGAAGAGAGAGAAAGTGAAGTGAACTAGTGCATTCTGTGTGCATGTCACAGAGCGGTCTGCTGGTATCATGCTACAGTTTACTTTTGTTCTTTGTTCTGAGTAAATGTCCAGAATGTATGTGGATCTTGGTGTAGAGGTGCTGGTCACATTATAGGTGGCTTTAAGGACAAGTAATCCTTATTCTGCTTGCAAAATCTTCACTGCCTCCCTTTTAAGTGCATTAGATAATGCATGTCCAGGTTCTGGCCTTTCCTTAGCCTGACTTGACCTTACTAGTCCAGTGCGCTTTCCACTGTTTCCCAGCATCTCTTAACCACACTGTCAGACCTGTTCCACAAATTTACCTGGATTCTATCTGCCTTGGAACCTTGCTTCCTGTTAAACCTCTTATTTTAAATGTCTCCTGTTCCATCTAAATCCCAACTATATCTTAATGTTTGCATGAAGTCATAGCTCTTCAGTGAATGAGAATGAAGCTCTAATGAAATCATGCATTCCAGCACAGTCCTCCAAAATTGGGTGTGTGAGGAGTAGATACTGACATGACCTTCTCCTTATGGTTCTCACTCATTTCCGTTGCCCCTTCTCTTTTCACCTCAGGGGATCTTTAATTCTTTTAGCATGGTATAGATGATGCCGGACCAACTCATCTTATTGAGGACCACCTCAACAAGACTTCATAAAATAACATGTCATTAGTTAATTGGATTAATAAAGTAGAATTTTCTCAGCTCCAATAGGAGGGCTCCCTTCAAGTGTGTCTGCTGCTCAAGCTCCTGGCCTACCTCCCTGTCTCTCTTCAAAAGAACAGGATCTAGAGAGTCACAGGTACCCTTCCTACATGGCTAAGGAAGCCAATGTCCTGTATGTGACTCAACCTTTTTGCCCTGGTAATATTTATCCTCTTTAGGGGAGATAAGAAGATAGCTTTGCTTATGGCCTCAAAGGATAATTATGGGTTTCTCAAACTTGGGTCCCTGTGATAATCTATATTAAACCCTTAAAAATACAATTTAACTCCTAGTTTTATATTATTTTAGTCACTTTTGTTTAATTCAGCAGTCACTCAATAAATAATGCTTGCAGCTGATGCTGACCTATCTACCTTGTCTCTTCTGATATTGAAACTCCCCTGAGAGCTGGGACTATGTTGCCCATGCAGATACTGATCAGGACATAAATGTTTGGTTGATTTCAGTGTAACAAAGAAGCGACACTGTTTGACTAATCTCCTAGGATCAACAGATGACTATTGTCAGCTCCAGTAGGGCTAACTCATAATTTTTTCACCAGGTAGATAAATTGTAATGTTGTTTAGGTAGAAATGACCCTGTTGAGTGGAAATCTGAATTTTCCCTGATAACATTGATAGCTTTATTCAGGCTGCTAGATAGTTATTGGAAATAAGAAGATGACACATGGATGCTTTGATGGGCGATGGATGGATTTGACTCATTGAGGGTCTGTGGTGGTGAATGCATCACAATGGATAAAAACCTCTATCCTCTGGGTAAGAAGCAGAACCAGAGAACATGTGTTAGATAGAATCCAAATCAAACCTACTAATTGTGCAAATGATTTAAGGGTTATTGTGGAAATTTACTTAAACTGCCAACTCAGCATGAAACAGCACAAATACAAGGCAAAGCTGGTGTTGCCATAGTAATAAAGTATACACAGTATAATGAGCCTGTGGGCTGTGTCAGGCCACAGTTACAGCACATCTGGAATCCAGTTTCAGAAGGAGAAAAAGATGCTGGAAGTTTCATTTTGTGTGATCTAAGATCAGTTCGAAGCTAAGGAACTGAAGGAATATTAAAGAACCTGGGAAGGTTCGTGTCTGAGGTGATTAGAGCTCCTTGTAAACTTAGAAGTTGGGACTGAATGATAAGTGATCCTAAAAAGAATGAAATAGCTTGTTGTCACTCTGAAGGGATGCCTTTTTCTTCAGAGAAAATTGGATCCCTTATAGGCAATTGATCCAGTTAATAATCTGAATTATATCAACCCCAACCAAATCATCTCAATGAATTTCCCTGCCTGATGTGAAATACTAGTTCACTATACTTCTCGTTTTTCATTAGGAAATTGTCAGCTGCCGTTGACAAACAGATAACAAGTTTGACGCGAGATTAATATTGCCATCAGTCTTTAGCACAGACCTATGTTTATCCTGTAAGGTGGCTTCTTAAAGCATGGACTTAAAGAGTTGTTTTCCACTACAGGGGAGGTGTACACAAACTTCCTTCTAACAACTATTTTTAAAAGTTTCATCACATTTTTAAGAGGGACAGTCAGTTTTTAACATCAGTATGAGACTGGAGTTGAGAGTTTAACTCTGAACCTACTTGTCCCTCCCCTCGACAACAAATAGAATATTCTAGTAAGATTCAACAAGTGGCTTCTTTCTCTGTTTTAAGATTTTAGGTTGATATTCCAAGATAAAGAGAAGGAATTTTCTGGCAGTGCATTCCATTGGTGGAATGGGCCCGTTTCCCTCATATGTTGTATGGAATATAGGAATAAGTGTTATATGAGAAAAAAGTTGATTGATGGTATTAAGATGGTTTGAAATTTGAGGTTAAACAGAGCTAAACAGGTTTCTTCGTTGAAGGCCCAGATTGCAATGGTTTACAGAATATCCTAAATGTGAGCACTCATGGAGCCCCTTGAGTGGCTCGTGCCCTTTGGGACACACTCGGGAATCTGTGGGAGTAATAGGCGCCTGCCACTGGCAAGGCTGACGGGCTCTTGTGTTGGTGTGTGTGTGGAGGGATGAGCCCTGGGGCCCTTTCTAAAGTCTGATGTGTACTTTGATGAAACAGGGAGACAAATGAGGAAAGGTTTTTTGTAATCCAAAGTAGCAAGGTTTTGGACCAGGGCCAAAAGCCATGTTGGTGTTTGCATCGTGCCACCTTAGTGAAGGGGAGCCTTGCCGTGTGACCTGAGGAGCTGCCTGGTACATGGGAGGCAGCAAGGAAGCGTGCAGAAGGCCTTTGCCTGGCCTCTCATTCTGCAGCAGCAAGAGGAGGAAGATGTGCCCATTCTCTCTTCCCCTTGAGGTGCTCTTGAGGAATGTTTCCCCTCCCTTCTCAGATGGGTCTTCAGGAAACTGGGATTCCTGGGTTGGGACACTGCTGGTGTTTCAGACAGGCATTGGTACCCTCTTCTCAGCTATCAGACTCCCACAGACCTGACCCAAAGTAACACCCGCAAAGCCTTGGGGGTTGCTTGCCAATTTCTTTTGCTTCTTGAGACTCTGGCTGAGTCTAGCCGTCTTTGGTTCTGCTTCTCAGAAAGGCCCTGTGCTGCTCTGTAGAGATTTGGGTCCATTCACCAGGTACTGGCCCGCTGTGGATGGGTGGCTGGCTCTGTGCCTCGCTCCCTCTTGGGCCCCTTTCCTCTCTTCTCCTGCCCCAGGGCTGGCTTCCTAGAGAACACCTCCAGGGCCCACAGCCAGTTTGTACTTGGAGGAAAGTGTGGCTGTCAGAGCTTCCCCTCCTGTCTCCCTTCCTGCCTGCCTTCCTAGGAGAGCAGAGCTGCTGGTGGCTTCCAGGGCGAGGATTTAGAGGCCTGCGGAGCCCCTCCCATTCGTACCACTCTCAGGGCTAAGTTGATCCCAATGTCTCTTATTTGTCTGGCTTGCTTTCCTGGCCCGTGCCCAAGATGAGAGTTTCTTAGTGTTTCCACATGTGAGTGGCCGGGCTGTGCTGGGTCATTTGACACTGTTCTCACCATCATTCTTCTTTGATCAAAAGGAGTATAGAGAGAGAAATTTCATATTCACAAAAAGCAGAAGGGAATTTAAAATAATGTGTTTGAATAGATGCATTAGAAATAGAGTTCTATTCCAGTATAAAATATCCAGGGCTCTCTACCATGTTAGGGGATGGGCTGTTTGAAAGGCACCCAGCCTATGTCAGTGGATGTGTGGAGATTATGATTCTGACAACAGGATTTTCTAAGGGGATTTTATGGTTTTAAGGAATTTAGACAGGGAAACTTGGAAAACTTGAAGTGATGGGACATTTTTATTTGTAGGTTGAATAATCAAAATTCTCCTCAACTCTCAAGTCCTTGCTTAAATGTCACCTCTTCTCTGAAGCCTCCCCAAATTCTTCCTGACTAGAACTAATGTCCCCTGCTTGATGATTTTCTAGTGCCCAGAATATATGGCCATTTTACGTTGCAGAACTTACTGATATTTGTTTAAATGACTTTCCCCTCTATTAATCTGTAAGCTCTTTGAAAGCATAACCTCCCCATTTTCATTCTATTTCCCTGTAGCAAAATTACATTCTCAATAATGATTTATTGAATTGTATCAAAACATCCCAGATAGTATTTCTTTTTCTGTTTTCCTGAGTAAATTTAGAAGTTATTTGCCTAAATGAAAAAATATAAGCCTTAATTAAAAAGCTTACTTTTAAAGAGGGTTTGCATCAAGCTTGAACACTGGGGATGTGTATAAATATATACACATATTTCTCTATAAGCCTTTCGTGAGAAGACAATAATCGTTAACCACATGAGTTAGTGTGGCGGAATGTCTGGGAAGTGGGAGGTTCAGGAATGCTGCGTCGTTGAATAAATTGTGAACATTTCTGCTTTCACTTTGGTTTACCTACTCTCGGTCTGGAAGATCTGGAACGCTGCCCTGGGTTCTTGGTTCTGTGTGAATTGGCTCGGAGGAAGAGGAATGCTAGAAGTAGCTGTTGGAGTTATGGGCTTCGGGGCCTGGGATCTTGAGAAGTAATGGACTGGAATCTGTTCTCTAAGATGTTGCTTTGAGTCTCACTTGTTGATGACAGCTCCATATTGGAAATATTCTTCCACCGTTAATAAAAATGTCTTATTTTCACATGCAACTTGCTAATAATGTAGCCAAAAATCCTGAAACAAAGCAAAACCAAAAAAATTTTTTCCTGGAAGTGATTATTGAATAGTACACATTTCGTAGACAGTTGAATAAAACACTGCGATAAAGAAAATGGTGTCTTTCCTTCCCTGAGGGAAATGAGGTGGGTTAACAAGCTTGAATATATAAAGGTATTGCAGTCAAGTAGGTTTCATGTCTCTATCTTTCCCTTCTCATTACTGCCACTTCTCTTTTTCTGATTTACTGATTATTTATTCTACTTGAATAATAGATTTTTAAAGTGTATTTTTTCCCCTCACTTTCACTCGATTTATTACATTTTGGAACTTCTTTTTAATGTAGTAATAAAATTAGCTTTAGTAGGAGCCATAAATCTAGGACCTACCACCTAGACTGAGTGAACACATTGGCTCAGTATTGTACCTGGCGAGTTGGTGGTGTGTTTGCTTCTGATTCTACTTCTCAGGCTCTCATACCTGAGAATAAGTCCGCTTGACTGGCACCTGCCCAGTGCACTGTGCCCATGCACAGATCTTCACCCTTGCTCCTCTGGATAGCACGTTGGGCAGCAAAGGGTCCCCAGGATAGGATCGGCTAGCCTCGAGAAGGCATGTTTCCATCTAGCAGAAAGGTCACTCCTGAGTGACAAGGATAACACAATATAAAGAATGACAGTCATATCTCTTTTACTTCAGGAGTCACTTATCTTCTTAGTTCATTTTGGCCTACTGTTGAAATTAGTTTGCCAAATTGAAGTGGATTAAGGAGAGAAGAGTCCCCAAATGTGGTAAATGGGCAGAAGAAAACAGATTAGGATTAAAAATATGTCTTGAAATAATGAGGTGATCTTATCTCAAACAGAGAGTCATTGTAGTTAGGATATTATTGAGAAAATCTCAAGAATTTACCTGGGTGCTTCTGAATCTCTCAGGAATAATAAGACCTCGTTTCATATTTTCATTGCTCATAATAACAAAGCTAGTAAGTGCCCTTGGTTAGTAAAATGTCATATTATTAGAAGCAACCTAAAATACTGTAAAAGAAAAAGGAAATTATGATGTGTATTTGATTGTTGACATACAGTATACCTGGAAGGAAAAAAAGCAAAAGTAATTGTTCTAACATGATTTGAAAATGCTCTCTTTTCACGTTGAGATGTATAGACTTCTGAAGGATGTCCTTTAACCATTGGTTGGCCTATAGAGTGTGCCCTAATCTATACCGTCTTTGCCATACCAGTCAGAAACAGAGCATGTACCTTTGGGGCAAATAATCTTTCAGTGTTATAGAAATTACAATAGCTCTTTAATTTAGGGAGATTTGCACAGGATTAAGTATTATTAAAATAGACAATGTGTCATTGTTTTTTAAGTCAAGATGCCAGTAGGTACCAAATGCTTTTTACTCCACAGTGGAAGTAACATAGAAGTCTTTCCTCTAAGTAAGTGACAGCAAAAACTGCTTTCTTGAGAGTGATACCTCGGTGGGTTCTTCCATAGTGTAGGTATGTAAAGAGAGGTTATCATAAGATATAGAAACTGACAGAATATTTATCATTGGTGGTTCACTTGATAATCTTGCTGCAGGGTATTTCCATGAGGAAACTGGTGCTTTGGTGACTATTTGCATGTGTGTGTTGGTGGGGGAAGTACTGGAGATTGTAGAGCAGTTCAAAGAAATTGCTTCAATGCTCTGGTTTTCCAAATAGCCCTCTACTGGAGAAGATGACCAGCCTAACCCTTGTTGGTTTTCAGAAGTTTTATAAGCATATAAATTAGTAAAGGCTAAAAACAATAAAGCTTGAAAGAAAAAAATCCAGAAATAAACCCCAAACCCTGTACCCCGTATCTACTATCTTTCAAAACCAAATAATAAAAATTTCGGTTCTGCAATTTCTTTCTTCATTTTTCTTTCTGTAGTTTGGTGTACCCTTTGATTTTAGTTCAAAACTAAATATTTGTTGCCAGCTAAAAGAAACCTGGAAGTGTTATTTTGAATCTCCTCTAAAAACCTTGTAGAAAGCATCACCACAATTGGACTTTACCCCTGTGACATTTAAGATGTATGCTTCACAAAATACAGGTGCGGGCTAACCAGCTCCATAGCCCTTTGTTAAGCTTTTTGCATTCTGCACAGGCAATAACTCTGAAATACAGAAGTGATTGCATTAAATTCTTGGCTGGCAATTTTGTGTGGGATTGGGTATTGAAATGCAGCAAAGCAAATAATGAAGGCATATGTTTACCTATAATTCTTTTTACCTTGGGAGAAGGATTAAATAGGAACAGTTTGGTTGTTGTCAAATTCTTAACAGTTGCTTTCAAGCATGAAACAGTCCCTGGGCTCTCGGAGGATTTACTTAGCAGTTTGAATAGAGAGGTCTTTACTGCTAATGGAACTGAGATGGCAGGCTTAAGCAATGGGGTGCTTTATAGCCTCTTTAGCCACTTGAGAAGATGTAACATCAAATAGCTGAAACTGTCCCGGTCTCCATTGGTGTTTAGAAAGTTGTGCAAAGATTGGTGAATAAATAATTCAGGGTTATACGAGTGTCTGGATGCCAAGAGTGTTGAGAGTATCTAAAAGCTTGATTCACGGAGGGTTTAGTTCTGGGAGAAGCTCTGCAGCACCTACTTGAGCTTGGCCCCAGGGAACATTTACAGATGGTGACATTTTCTCAGAAAGAATTTTCACTTGGGATTGACTGAGCTTTGTAAAGAAACATTTCACTGGGGACTCCGATCCTAGAAAAGTGTTATTCGTAAAAAAAAGAATATTTTATTTTCAGGACAGATGGTAGGCAATTTCTGCTTGTGTATGTATGCACGTGTATGTGTTTGAAATACGGGATAGCGATGATCATTTAGTCTTGAGTAACAGTTTAAGCTTGGTACTATCCAGCGTGTAGGCTATAAGGAAACACTTGTTGAAGAGGTGGGAGAGAAGCTGTCACCATTTGTCTAAGGGTACCAGTTGAAGCTCTGCTTCACACTCTCCAGTCAGTCGTTTGAGATCCTGGTGGGAACGTTTCCTGGATGTGTTCTCTATGGAGCAGGTGGGAAAGCTGGTCTTGGGGACCTGGATGTATGGATGTTCACATTCTGACACTCTTTCTTGTCTAGAGTAGGACTGTACTTCCCTGTCCATTTGAACATACATGTCCCTATGACTTGCTTTGGCCAATTAAATGTCACTTCTGGGCAGAAGCATTAAGAGCCAGTGTGTGTTTCTCTACATCCTGTGCCCCCTGCCATGGCAACTTGCAATATTTTGGCCCCAGTGTAGGATGACTTGGAAAAGAGCCCCAGCTGACCTGCAGTGGGCCTGGAGTATGAAGGAGGAGTGATCTATTCACTGATATTCTGTGATTGTTACTGCAGCATAGCTTGGCCCACCCTGACTGATATAACCCATAGGTGCTGGATTCTTCTTGAGGAAAACACATGTGCTCAAGAGGCCCATCAGTATTTCATCACCTTATGCTGAGTAGAGAAATTCCTGTGCTGACATGGTAGGTGGTAAGAGAGGGCTAGACCAGCCTGTGGCTCCTGGACAAGAACAGCTTTATGGGGAATTGGCCTTTGTCTTCATTTTCTTTTTCTGCCATGGGTCGCCTTGAACCTTCTTCCTCTTCCCTCCACTAGCTAACTCCGTTTTTATCCTTTGGATGGTTTCTTGGCAGGAATTCTCATTTTCATCTTAACCCTAAAGTGGAAAGCAACTTCTCTCCTTTAGATATATGGCCTTGAGTGATGGGACCCTAGGCACCCTCCTGTTGCGTACAGATGAGGAAAAAATTGTGTCCTAAGGTTGATGAAAGTAGTCACTGTAATTGCCAAGCAAGTAAGATTTGTGTATTTCACAGAGCCGGAGCTGTTGGGAAATCACATTCTAGATCTATTTTCCACAGGTACGTCTCAGTGCTTTATAAAATCTGCTTTTCACGAATGTTCTTCACTCTTTACAAACTCTAGGAGGTTAGTGATATAATATGCATTATATATGGGGAATTGAGGCTCAGAGAAGGTAATAATATACTCAGATTATCCACATGACCATTACATAGCTGAACGAGCTGCAAAAGATCCTCTGATTCCAAAACAGACCATTTTGTACTTAATTATCACATGGCTGTTGAGTATAATTAAATAGACATAGTTGACAGAGTTGGAAATATTTGAAACTGTAGAAGTCCAGTTTAAATAGATGGTAACAACAATAATAAAACAACAATGATAAAATAATAATGGTAGCTAAAACTTTTATAGTGCTTACTATATGCTGTGCTTTTTTAAGTGCTTTAAACAGAGAGGTAAAGAAGCTTACCCAAGGCCACACAGCTAATTGGTGAACTGAGATTTGAACCCAGGCTCTAGAATACTTGCTCTAAAGAACCACAATTTGACTGTTAAATGAAGAAGAGTATTCTTGAATTGAATTTTTCTGAGTAATGCATGGTCTGCATTTTCTGAAAGATGTAGTTAATGGTTCTTTTTTTGGTTTAAAAGTCAAGAAAATATGTACTGTGTGCATACGTTATTGCTTTACCTTTCAAGCTTCTAGGCATCACCCTCACCCTCCCACACCTCCCTTTACCATTGCAGCCCATGGTAGGGGTAGGCCTCTCCTGTGAGAGGAATTGATACTGGGCTCCCTAGTTTATTGGTTTTATCCTTTCAAAAAGAGCTGTTAATGTGACTACTTTCTGTAGAATGGAAACAATTGGAGTAAAAGACCCCGTCGGGAACTATGCTGGGACCAGCCCTGAGATTTGTTAGTCTTCAAGAGGTGCTGTCATGTGGAACCTTAAGAGGCACAATTCAATTGAGGGCCTGGATGACACGTCTGCTATGGACCATGCCGTGGCAAAGCCCTAGATAAATAGGGTGGGTATCAAGAAGCAAGCCCTGAGATGGGCCAGCAGCCTTCCTGCTGGTGTGGGAGGGTGTCAGTGAGGTGGGGACAGAAGCAAAGAACAGGCTGCCACGTCAGCTTCAGCGTGGAGTCGGACGGAACACCCCTCAGGTGTCGGTGAGGCTCTTGGGGAAGCTGGATTCTTTCTAATCTGCAAGTCAAGAGTTAAATACTTGCTTGGGCCTGGCTTTGTGTGTGTGTGTGTGCCTGTGTTGAGAGAGAGAGAAAGAACAAAAAATGGGGTTGTTGAAACAAGCCAAAGTTTGGCCAAGTTCTCCTCTGAACCCGTAATCCCTCCAAGATATTTTTCCAGGCATAAGAGGAAAAATCATTTTCTAAGACTTTCCATTTCTGATTTTTCTGTGATTCTGGCCAGTCATTTGTATGAAATTTTTATTATATATTTTTTATTTTTAAATTCTCAGTATGTTAAACTTCTTATTTTTAATGCTATTTGAATTTCTGAAAATAATTATTTTTGTATTTTTCCTTTTTGGTGTGAGCTGATTTCTTTGGGGTGATCCTTTAAACTTTGGTTACTTAAAAATGATTTTGCTTTTAGTGTAAATTTTACCTTTATTTGAAAATGTGTTTGTTCTTTGTCAAAAATTGTTTTAGGTTTTTAATGCTTTTTCTGACTGTATGAGTCCTGGATTGTCATTGTACGAAAAACTAGAAAATACCAGAAGGTATCAAAAGGAGTATAAAACATAATCCAATTACTCAAAGAAGCATTATTAGCAATTTATTGTATTTTTTCCAGATGTCCATGTGTGTATATATGCATTAAACATGTGTACTTCTGTGTGTAGTGGTGAATATGCTATGTATGCAGTTTTTACAGCTTGCACCTTTTAGTGATCAAGATCATCATTATTTTCCATGCTGAGAAATAATCTTGGGAATATGATTTTCAATAGCCATATATGACTTTAGTACTGTTCCATAATTCTTACTTTTTGCCATGTTGTACATTTAGGTTGTTAGCAGTCTTTCACTATTAATAATGCTACATTGAGTGTCTTTGTTTTCATGTTTTCATGAGGCTTAATAGTTTAGATGAGAGATGATTAAGGCCTAGAATAATAAAAATGACTCCTATTCACAAGCTCCTCCCGCGTGACAGGCAGCTTTATGTACCTCGAGAATAACCCTGTGAGGTGACCTCCTGGATGCAGCCCCAGCTCTCCACTGCTCCTTTCTTCCAGCTTGGGCACACAGAGAGAATTATGAGAGAAGGACTACTGAAAATTATATAGGAAAAAGCTATTATCATTGAACAAATCCTGTCAGTACTGTGCAGCCTAAAACTGCATTAGACATGAACATACTGGAAACTATCATACAAACTCTCCTTCATCAGCTTCTGGCATTTTAAATTAAAAAAATAAGGCCTCCAGTGATTTGCCTAAGGCCACGCGGCTAATTAGACTAATTACTTATAACTTGAGTTGGTCTTCCATGTTCTTTCCCTACAGTCTTCCTAAGACTGAGCAGCCAGGGGTGCTCATTCTGTGCTCATCCTGAGGTCAGGTCACAGCTTGATGGGCTTCTCCCCACGTCACCTAGTTTGCCATTGGGCAGTGTCTCCTGAAGTGCATGGGGGCAGGACTGTGGACTGGCTGGATTTGAATCTCAGCTCTTCCTTCTCCTGGCTGTGGGGCCTGGGCAAGCTGTCTCACTTCTCAGGGCCTCAGTTTCCTCTCTGTAAAATGGAGACAGCGGTAGCATCTCCAGTGCGAGGCTCCTGGCCCACTGCCTGGCCTGTGGCAAGCACTGTGTGCATGTGGCGGCTGCTGCTGAGGAACCAGGCATGAGGCTTCACCAGCTCCCCATGTCACCTATTTCCAAGGACCTGGAAGGAATCATTTTTTGCCTCCAACAAAATTTATAGAAACTCTGTAAAAGCTCGAAGTACACGTACAGCTATCAGTGAGAGTGTATATTTAAGGAGAGTAATAAAAGTTTTTGTGAAAACCTGTAGAAGCCTTGGAAAACTCCAAGTTCAAGTCTTTTTAAGCAGGCACTAAAATGTGGTTTCAAATACGTTTCCTCTTTTCATGAAATGAAAGTCGTTGAAAAACAAAACAGAACAAAGCAACCTAATAGAATATCAATAAGTCAGAGATTTCCCGATTTGATTTCACCTACTAGTAATTTTCTAGCTCTTATATTGAATGCAAATAGATGTTTTTAAAAGTCTGGTTTCCTACACTATTGGAATCAGTTTGCTATTTTTGACTTAAAAATGAAGAAGGAATATGGCCTAATCCTTGCCCTATGGTGAAATGACACTGTGAGGTAGGAGAATAGAAAACAAAGCTTTCATTAGAGCTCCTCCAGGCCTTCCTGGGAGAAAACACCAGGAGATGGCAGGGCCTTGCACATCATCCAGATGTACTTCATGGGTTTTCGTCAGTCACCGGCAAAGTTACAGTAGGATCGCTAGTAGTGGGCAGTGTGTGACACTGGCACTTGCAGGCCAGGGTTTGAAACCCAAAACCAAAGTGTGCAGCAGAGTCAGCTGGAATAGGTCACAGCCAAGTCCCCTCCCACCTCCATTTTCCATAACATAGCGATGATACTTCCTGCTGTGAGCCCTGAATAAGTTAACATTTGTGAGCACATCTAATGCAAGGTTCCCTTAATTTCCCACCTTTTTCCCGGATTATGATGTTCACAGAGGAAAGGAAAGGCTGCGTAGACCCATTATCAGAACTTAACCCTTCAAACCAGGACTTGTGTTCTAGGTCTGTTTTTAAATTGGGTTGTTTTCTTACACTTTCCAGTTAGGTGATATGACATAGGAAATGGCATGCTCTCTGTGAGACAAGCACAACTTTGGCAAAGATTGTTGTCACCACCCCCACTTAAAAGGGCTTCACAGTCTGTAGACTCTAGCAGGGTTCATACAGTGTAGACCTGATGCATAGACTTTAGGCAGAGAGGAAATTTCCCATTTCACAATCTGATACAAAGGGACCTAAAAACTGCTATCACAGACTGCAGCTGTTGACCTGGTGGTGGATGACGAGAAAATAAAATTTGTGAGGAGAATGGGAGGGAGCACACAGATAACTTCTGTTAGCAGAGCCCCCACCCCCTGCCATAATAAAAGCTGATGGCTTCATGAACATAAGAGCCTGCTAGTCACAAGATTGTAATGTGTATGACCCCAGCACTCGGCTCACAGTATAAACCTGACCTGTGTTACTCCAGGTTCCATACCAGGGTTGCCTGGGGTATAGTTGTGAGGTTTTGACACGCTCTTATGCTCTATCCAATCATCTTCCCCATGGGGAATGAGTTATACTTGGCTGCCCCTCACTTGGACGCCAGACTCCAGGCCTATCACATTATACAGGTGGATTAGTGTCCTTCCTCTTTGCAGGGGGAATTCTCTGCTCTCCCCTTCTCAAGGCTCTGGGTGACTCACACTACAATAGTGGTGGAATTAGGATTCCTTCTGGGAGCTGTTGCCTCCATTCCATGCGATTTCTGCTCACTTCCTGACCCCCACTGACTTGCATAGCCAGCCACTCTGTCTTCACTTTGGCAGGACATTTTCCTTTGTCAGTTTTTGGCCTCCAAAAGTCACAGTCCTTTTGGGTCTCAAACGTTGGCCTTTCCCTTGTCAGGGTCACAGCTCCCTTCCTTGAGGGCCTGGTTAAGCCCAGAAGCCAGGAAGGGAAGTCATTTTTCTTCACTGACTCAGGTCATGTGTCCTGTCCTTGGCCAGGGCCCTGGGAGTGACATCCTGTCTGCGCAGAGTGCTGGCCCCTCCCAGTGCACAGCCATCTGTTGGGTGAAGGTCTTTATCCTAGTGTTTTCTGGCTGGACTCTAGGCTTGGGGTACTGTGGAAGGCAGACTTTCGGATATAGGATGCCCGTGGACCTGTGGTGATGCTCAGTTCATTCCAGCAAGTGTTTAGGAAGCACCTGCTCCCTGCGGGCCCTGTGCTGAATCCTAAGGAGCATGAAGACGAGGCCTCTGGGTGGGTCCCAGAGGCTCTAGAGTCTGGGTACGTGGGCCTTGCTTGCCTCAAGTGCCATCTGAAACGTTTCAGGAGCTTTTGTGGTAGGGAGTAGAACTGAACTTAACCCAGTTATTTCCCACTAAAAGGAGCAGAAGGGAAAATAACAGTAAGGTGAGTTACACAACAGGTTGCTTGTGCCATGCTACGGTGAGCAGAGTTCTGTTCCTTCCAAATAAGAGGCCCTGTGCAAATGGAAATCCTGCTGTGTGTGGCTCCCCTTGTACTCCTATTTGAAAACAAAATGCCACCTTGTTTTTTCTAAAAGAGTTTGAAGAATTTTCATATGGCCATATGGTGAATATGCTAAATATATTAAGAATATATTGAATACTAATATAAAAGGTAGATATCTCAGGATACATATCCTATGAGCCACTATTAGGTGTCTGTCTACCAGAGTGGATCTTTTTAAGTATCTGAAGCATTCACTATTTTTCACTTTAATGTCAAAACATTAAAATAATTTAGAAACAAAAAATGTTAAGTAGTTTAATGATTCTACTTAAAATTAATGCAACTGATTTAATGTGTTTCTGTTATTCCCTGGTGTGCTACTGTTGCACGATAGTTATTATCTTTGAAATGAGATTTGAAAAACATAATATAGCTTTCTGAACGTTGCAAATATGGTACAAAAACTTGCTTCTAAATCAAACATTTCTTATCCCATTTTATTTAAAAGAATGTATGATATGTCAAAACCATTAGTTGGATTTTAAGAGCCACCTTAAAGAATATACTTTAATTTAAACAAAAAGGAAAACTAAATTAGAATTCATTTTCATTTTACTTCTATTTTTTTTTACTATATTCAAATTTTAAATTTTTCTTATTTTAAATTCTAGTTGTCTATGACTGTTAATAATTCAGTCATTCAACAAATAATTGAATGTCCCATGTGTGTCCGGCGCTGTTTGAAGTGCCAGTGGGGCTAAAGCAAACTGACGTAAAGCCCTGTCTTCAGGGAGCTCAATTCTATTTATGTACACCTCTATGCGACAGGCACCAGGCTGTGTGGTTTCCAGGCATGAGCTATTTTAATCCTTATATTGGCCCAGAGAGGAAGGCACTACCATTGTCCCAGTTTAATAAATGAGGAAGCTGACACTTGGTGCAGTTTGCAATCTGAAGCCTCATAAATGACCAGCAAGGTTTCCAGCCTATCTCCATTTGCCCCCGTGCTGGTTTCATGACCACTACCCAGTTGAGAGAGTCCTTTTGAACCACTGAGTTAGCTTCAATGAAGAATTGGCCTGGAACCATTTACATTTGGCATTAGGAGCCACACTTAAAAATGGTGGTAGACTGTGGACTCTGGGTGATAATGATGTGTCAGTGTAGGTTCATCAGTTGTAACACATGTCCTACTCGGGGGGAGAATGTCGATATTGGGGAGGCTAACCATGTTTGAAGGCAGGGAATATAGGGAAAATCTCTTTACCTTCCCTTCAACTTTACTGTGAATCTAAAACTGCTCTAAAAAATGAAAGCCTTAAAAAAAAAAGACGGCAGATGGCATGGAAGCAGCCTCAGAGGAAAGCCATTAAGATGGTGGAGGTGCCAATCATGTCCTACGAGGGAGATTTTTAAGGAATTATTGAACTAGGACCAATGGGTAGAAGGTTCCGGAAGGCAAGCACCAGGTCAATATAAGGAAGAGCTGTCTAACTTCCACAGGAGGAATGGATTACTTCATTAATGGTGAGTGGTGATGGAGATCTTGGGCCTGTGAATGTGGTCAGGATGTTTCACGTATTTAGGAGGGTGATTGTTTATATTAGGTCCCCAAACCTGCTCATCAGAATTGTCTGGCCATTAGTTGAAAGGATGTATTCTGGCTACCCTGAGATGTTTTGATTCATTAGGTTTAGGGTGGGGTCTGATCATCTGAATTTTTAATCCGCATAATAGGTGATCCATTTGTGGGGTAGGAGTGGTGGTGGGTGGTGGTGGTGGTATAGCAGAGGTCACAGATGTACAAAAGCCCCTTTTTGAAGAGAGTTTATGGAATGTTTTAGAAACTGAAAGGCCAACATGGCTGTAACACAGAGGGTAAAGGGAGAATTGTATTAGAAAAATGTGGAGATATGGGGGGCGGAAATGAGAGAGTCCGCTGAACCATGTGAAGGATCTTAAGTGCAATTATAAACCAGTTTAGGTTAGAGCAACACCAGGTAGCAAGATGATATGAGTGTGTGTGAATGTGCATACACACACAAATACACATAATATTTTTAGAGATCACTCGGGCTCTGAAGAGAGTGGATTTAGAAGTGTGGATGGAGAGGGGCAAGGTGGATAGTGAAAGATTGATTCATAGACCATGGAAGTATTCCAGGTGAATGACACTGGGAAATGAGGAGGTATGTGAGAGCTGAAATCAGCAGGATGATGATAGATTGGATTATGTGGATAAGGGAAAGAGGGTATTAGGAGTGGAGAGTGATACCATTTACTCATCAAGGGAGCCCTGGAGGAGAGCCAGGGTTTTAGGAACGGTTTGAATGTATGGAATTTCAGGTGCAGAGACAGCCACTCTGAGATCGCTAGTGGGAGTTGAGAAGGCGAGGTCAGGGACTAAAGCCAAGGGGGCAGATGAAATTGTCTGGGGAGCAGAAAGGGTGAGAAGAGACCCAGGGCCAGGCAGACTCTCCTGATACTGAATGCCTGGTGGAGGAGGAAACCAGGAGTGGTGTCAGGGAAGCCCAAGGAAGAGAGTTTCAAGATGGTGCAGTGGTGAGCACAGGAGGAAAGATGGCGCCTAAGAACGGCCTTGATTCACTGTTGTGGAGATCACTGAGGCTTTAGCGAGAGCCCTTTGTGTGTGTGGCAAGGCTGTAGTGAGCTCGAGGGGTGAGCAACAGAGACAGTGATTCTCGATAACTCTCCTGAGAAACTGGGTTATGAGCAGGAGCAGACAAGCAGGACGGGGAATGTGGAGGGGGTTTTAAAACAGTTTAAAAAGTGGAGTAGACTTTTGGCCTATTTGCTGATTTATTTTAGAATTGTGTGTGAGGGAATTGAAAAAAAACTGTGAAGTAATGCTTTTAAGGTCTCATCTTTGCTATCTTAAAATATTTTGTCTTGAACTCTGAAGAAATCTTTGAGAAGATGAGGGATTTCCATTCCAGTCTCTTACACCAGTGAGCCCTTGTGAATCGACTTTCTAGAGACCAAGGCTTTGTTCTTCTCTCTTTGAGATAAGATAACACACCATTAATACCACATTTTTCCTTGTAATCTAAGGAGGGGAGGGTGGTTCCAGATGGATGTGGTAGTGTTGATATGAGCAGGTGGTTTTGTACTCCAGGCCTTGGGTCAGTGCACTTCACGTGTGAAAGTGAGAGCCCGCATCCAGGCTCTGACTCCTCTTTATTGAGTATCACATTAAATTTGGGAGCCTCGGGGACTACCCAGCATCAGAACTATTTTCCCTCATACTGATTTGCTTTTCTGGTCTTCAGATCTACGTCCTGTTTCATTTAAAACAAATGTAAGTCTTTAATTAAGAAGGTTTTAAAGTCATGAGATTACAAAGTAATCTTGAATCCAATCCTTGGGAATTTTAACCAAATCATCCAATATCTTTAAGCTCAAAGAGTCCTTTCAGCTTTAAATTGAAACTGAATCCCACTGAGAAAACATTACTTAGTTTCATCAAAACCTGTGTTAATTTTCTTCTTTGTCTTCACCCTTCCTTTCCTAAATAATCAATCAGCTTGATTTTCTACAGCACTGATTCTCAACTTTAGTAACTGTGATAAGATAGATTTCTTCCCATGAACTTTGCCATATATAACACATTTGTATTCAAAATGAGAGGGAGTTACCTAACACAGGGCTGACGTTTTAATTTCATGATATACCAGGGATTCATTGGGTGCTCCTGGGGATTACAGAGTCCAGTTGGGGAGTTAGACACAGAACTGTTCCCTCCATAGATAAACGGTTCCCTCATACCGCCCCTTCTCCCAAGTCTGGGCTTCCCCTAGTGATTTTTCTGCTGCCACTTATCTGTCAGGGAGAGGCAGTAACACTAGTTATGGACCTTAATGAGTTTTTTTCCAGCTTTATTGAGGTGTAATTGACAAGTAAAAATTGTATATATTTAATTATACATATATGTGCACATTTGATATACGTATGTGTTGTGGAATGATCACCACAATCAAGCTCATTAACACATCCTTCACCTTGCATGGTTACTTTTGTTTTTGGTGGTGAGAACATTTAAGATTTACTTTCTTAGCAAATTTCAAGTGCACAATACAGTGTTATTAACCATGGTCATCATGCTGCACATTAGATCTCCAGAACTTATTCATCCTGCATAACTGAAACTTTGTGCCCTTTGACCAGTATCTCCCATTTCTCTCCATCCCCAAGCACCTGGCATCCACCATTCGACCCTCTGCTTCTATGAGTTTGACTTTTTTAGATTCCACGTATAAGTGAGATCATGCTGTATTTGTCTTTTCATGCCTGGCTTATTTCACTTAGCATAATGTCCTCCAGGTTCTGGAGGTTAATGAAATTTGATTGCCAATATATCCTGTGCTGATTCTACTCATGCAGGTTAAACAAAATCACAAGGTGCAGATGTATAACGACCCTAATGTCAAATGCTAGTTTATCAGTGAGAATGTGATACAACATTCTGTGATAGGCATATTGTACCCAGATCCAAACAGCCTAAGGGGAAGCTGAGTTAGAAGGTTGGTAGTGCGTTGAATCAGCACAGGGGATGATGTCAGTGGCCACTTGTCATCAAGCTGTTTGACTAGTGTACCTGTTTCCCATATAGTGGCACACCTATGCAAGGGCTGGATTATGGTATTTTCTGAATTGTTGGCTGGGCTGCTAGACATTTTATATGCAAAGTCATGAAGTGATATCCTCATTTTATAGCTGACAAAAGTGAGATTCAGAGAGGTTGTGTAATTGGCCAAAAAGTTGCACAGATAATAAGGGTCAGAATTAGAATTGGAGCTCATGTTTAATTCTAAATGCTGTTTCTACTCACAGTGCTCTACTGGTGAGATTTCGGTGGCCCATAGGTCTTCAGTGGAACAGATCATCTTCAAGAAACCTTGTGCCTCAGCACTTGATGGCCTTTCCCTGAACAGAGGTCTGATTCACTTTGCTGAGGCATATTCTAAGCTAGGGCAGCTGAAAAAGGCTCCCTGGCTGCCACTGGGGGCCACATCTGTTTTAATTAGGGACGTGTAAAATTCTGGCCATCACTTGTGCCTCGAGTCTGGCTAGAGTAAACTTCACAGCTGGTAAGTTGTCTAAGGCAAATTATCTGGATTTAGGGATGGTATTTGGGAAGGAGTTGTAGGATGAAATGATGGAGAGTTTTAATGGTCTCTCACCAAAGCTCTGTGCTGTTTACTGTTGGAATTAGCATGGCTGATTAGTACAGTGCTCTGAAAAGCTGTGAAAACATCTGAAAAAATTCAGTGATTGCCTCAGTGCCCTAAATAGTCTTATGTCAGCAATTAGCAGTAACAGTCTTTCATTAATCCATCAGATTTCTGATGCTGCACATCCTAAAGCAGGAGATAATAGAGAATCCTCAGGATTAGCCACTGATGTATCACACTACAGTATGTCATTACAGCAGTGGTGTTGAGATAGCACATGGAAGCAGAAAATGCTACAGCAATAATTCTCGAAAAGCAGCAGTGCTTTCCTTTTCTTCATTCAATTCAGGGTGCTACATGACACAGCACATTACTAACAATAGTCTATATCGTGAACTCCTACACTTTTTGGAGGTAAGTGGGCTTTTTAGTTGTTCCATTAATAAGACGTTGTAAAAGGAAGACATTCCAAGTGCCTCCTGGAAAGAGGAATATTGCTGCTAAAATTCAAGGGAGTTCAGATTGGGCAACCGTTCCTTGCTGAAATGGGCTCTCTCTCATAGATGCTGTGAACATGTTATCTAGTCTTAGCAGCAGTCTCCATGTTCTTGCTTTTTCTTTAATTCATCTTTGGTTGATTCTGTATCAGAATCACTCAGCAAACATCCCACATCTTGTCTGGTTTCTTGCTCTCCCCTTGTTCCTGGCACCCTGCCTTGCCTTCTATTTAACTTCTCCATTCTTGTCAACTCTCCCACCTTCCCTTCACTCTGCTCACAATCCCTCGTGTTGTTACCCCTTGTTCCTGCATCTCAGCCTTTATCAAGCTGAATGGAGAGTGTATGGGTCTTGGCATTTGACAGATCTAGTTTCAGTCTGACCAGCTCTATATCATCCTGGCAGAGTGACCAGGCATCACTCACCTGGAACTCTTGATTCTCCCATCTTTCATTCCAGATGCTCCTCCTGCCTCTTTCCCATCTCAGTAAATAATATGCCTTTTGTCTTATTCTCAGACCAAAAAACTTGGAGTCATTCTTGCTTTCTCTGTTTCTCTCACACTCACCATCAACTTTTGGCAAATCTTGTTGATTCTACCTGCAGAATATTTCTAACCACATTCCCTACCATCACGCAAGGGCTTTGTTGGTGTGATTCTTCTCTGGGATTATTCTGTTATTAGCTGGCCCTCCTGTTTCCCACATTGCCCCATGATAGTCTGTTGAGATTACTTGCAAAGTGTGAAAAGATTAGGGAACTTCAATGCCTTACCATTTCACTTGGCAAAATACAGAACTCTTGTCAAGGCCCCCCAGGCACTGTATGATCTGCTCCCAACACTTCCCTGATTTCATCCCCTACTGCTCTCCCCTCAATCCCTTCTCCTGTCACATGGCCCTGCTGTACTTCGCACGTGCTGGCACACTTTCTCCTTGGAGCTGTTCTTGCTGCTTCTCCTGCCTGGAATACACATCCCTAATATCCCTCATGGCTTCCCTCAATTCCTTCAGGTGAAATATCACTCCTTATTAAAATACCTACCCTTGTATTTTATATCAAAATACTGTGGTTTTATTTTTTACTACTTTTTACTTTGTGTTGTCTATATCCTCCACTAGAGTGTTCTCTCCGTAAAGAACAGGATTTTTTTTCCATTTTATTCACTGCTTTATCCATCCCCTCCATCACCCTCTCTCTATATCCCCTCTCCAATTTGAGGAATGCAGACCTGTAAAATAAAGTTCAAACTCCCTACCATGGCATTCAATCCACGTGCCCTGATCCTTATTTAATTTAGGCCATTACAGTTGGTATCTTAGCTACACCTGAGTGTTTACCTGACCCTCCCCTCCCCGCCCCAGGTTGGCCTTGGCTGTGTCTTTGTTGCCATGGCTGTGAAGATGGTACATGCGGAAGAGTTTTCTCCTCACTTTTACTTATTAAAGGCCTGTTTCTTATCGTTAATGCCCAGCTCAATTGACACAACAGAAAAATGTCTTAGATTCCCGATAAAAATGTATCCCTCTCTCCTCAGAATTTTGCTACTACTTATAGAGCCTCAATTGCATTTGGCCTCACATTAAGTTGTTTGTGAACACCTTTCTCCTCGTTATCCTTGAAAACTCCTTGATGATAGGTTTATTTTCCTTTCATTTTTGTCCTTAGTTATCACTTGTACACTGTGTTTGCCCAACTTACTGATAGAAACAGCTCTGAATTCATATTTCAAATGATTTTAATTAGTGTGGAAATTATATGAATTATTTACCAGAATAAGAAATAACATGCATATAATAAAATGTGTTATTTTCATATTAAATGTCCCTAAGATAATAGACAATGAATTATTAATGTACTACATGGGCATGTATCTTATTTCATTTTTTGTTTTTAAAATATAAAAATAAAACTAAATTGATCTTAATTGAGTCTTAATAGGTTGTTTTTAGGATTTCAGAAGTGAGTATTTTTACTTAAATCACTAGTTAAAAAAATAGCTTTTAAATTTGCATTGAGTCTTCCAAAATTTTCTCATATATTTAGAATTTATGCCTCAAGTGTATTGGAATGAATACTCCATGTATGTTAGAGTTTTAAATATTTTTACCAAAGTATAGAAACATAGAAAAAATTGACTTATGTTCATTTTTAAATCAACATTTATTTTATATTCTCACATTTAAAACGGTTTTATGATGCAGGGCCCAAATCTCATTTTCTTCATGTTTATCCTCCCACCAGATAAGCAGGACTTCATGATTTAATGCGCTAATATTTCATATAAAATGCTTAGTGCAGTATTCTGTGCTTAATACATAGTAAGCGCTCAGTAAATGTTAGCTTTTGTTATTCATGAAGAAGTGACCTCTTTTCAGACTCCTTGACTTATCATTCATCATACGTTGCCGTATGTTATGCTTATTTTTAGATGTCTTTTCTAGCTAACTATACTTTAGGATTGTAGAGATTTTTGTACATTGTGAGGGATTAATAAACTTTTTATCCACTGAATAAATAATGAACTTGTGAACATTCTTTTAAAATTTAAGTAGCTTTGATTATTTGATGTTCCATAACACTGAGCCCAAACATGATGGAAATGCCTGAGCACAGACAAGTTAATGCCTAAATGATCCCAGAAAAGCCACTGGAGACAGAAGGAGGCCCTGGGGACTAGGCAGAAGTCACATTTGCCTGTCTATGGCTTCCTTGCTGAGGCAGCTTGACTAAATTAACAGGGGATATATTACAGTGTTCAGAGACCTCTAAGGCACTGTAAAACCCATAGAATGCCCACTTCAACTAAATTTGATAGTTACCCATTTGGTTAAGATTGGTTACTCGGTTTATTGATGGTTAATGACTCATTTGGCTTCCCTTTGTTAGAGAAGGGTAGGAAAAGCAGTGGAGAGAATGTCAGAGCCTGTGCCAGCAGACAGTTGCGTCTGTTTTCTAACTGTTGTCACATGAAAGAAAGCCTTTCCGAAAGCACTTGCTTAGGTGCATCACGAGAGTGGACCTTTAAGAGCTGGGACCTTACGTGTAACACGTTCTATTTTGTATACCCATTAACCATTGCAGGACGTGGAATATTGTAGGCATTCAAGGAATACTTGAGGGGCTAGATGACAAACTGGGGGAGATGGTATTCCAGGTAGAGGAGATAGCTCACTTGGAGATGGCGCAATTCTGAGCTGCCTTTGGTTCTCCCAAGGCCCTGTGTTTTGCCTGAAGGCTAAATCATCTTCAGATCGGTGAATGGAATTGATCATTACATCATTAATTGTAGTATACCGTTTACTTCCAAGTAAAACCAGTCTTCCTGTCATGATGATATTAATTTTATTTATTCTCTTAATGACTCAAAAATACTGTGTATCTCAGAATTGTAAGTCACTCTACTGGGCAATAGTGGGGCTAACATAGGGTACCTGTGTCTTCTGGAGGTGCATGCAGCCTGGCGGGAGATAAGACCTGCTCCCAGCACTGTCAGTTCAGGATAGAGGGCCTATCACCTGCTGAGCGACTTCAGAGGAGGGACGTTTTGTGTATAGCTGGAAAAGTCCAAAGGACTTCAGACAAGAAGCTGCATTTTGAAGAAGGCTTTGAAGGAAACTGGCTTTACAGAAATGGGTCGGGTGAGAGATTTAGAACGAGGGCGTTAACATAAGAGAAGGCAGCTGGCATGGTCATTAGTAATTGTACTGTCATATCCGTGAAGTTATGGTAAGTAAAAGTTTAATTTATTCATACATGTGTATGTATCTAAGTAAAGTAATGTATTGTCAAATTTAAGATAAATTTTATTTTCTCCTTTTATCTCCTTTTGGTACAGGACATTTCAGAGTAAAGTTTTGTTATGTTTAGGTTTTTTTGTTCTTTTATTGTTTTATTTCTTTTAAGTATTGGGATTCTTCATAATCAAATAAAAAGGAAATATGATTGCATGTCGTGGTATCCTTTGAAGATACATTGGGTGGTGTCCCTGGTCAAGGTAGGGAAGTGGAAGTTTACTCAGTAATGCACGCACGCTTCCTCTTTCCCACTGGCCTCGGAGCTACCTCGCTCATTTGTTCACTCCCTCAACAGATACTTATGAGGCACCTACTATGCATCAGGCACTGTCTAGTGTCTTCAGTTGTGCTTGCATGACTTGTAGTATGTTTCATATTCTTTTTCTTTCTCCTACTCTATTAAAATTTCCTTGGGGGATAGTGGGTTCTTAATAATCATCAAATGAGTGTATATTGAAAAATCTCAGAAGGAAATTAGGGCATTGATGAGCAGAGTGGACTTGCTGGAAATGCCAGTTTAGTTTTGGACTTGCATACAAATATTAAGCGCTGTGTTTCCTAGACCTTCATTGAAACAGAATGTGTTTACTGCTTTTGAAACATTTCTGGTGTGCTGCATTAATTTAACAGATAATTCCACAGATGAATCAGATCAGTGTTCAAAAATCTAATTTTGCATTTTGACTAACCTTACCATCTAATAGGGTTTTGGTAGTAATTTTAGTATGAAGGACTTTGCTTGCCTTTTGCCAGCAGAACAGATATGTAAAGTTCTGGATACATTTATTAATGCTAAAACTTATTTAGCCCATTTCAGATCTTCTCTGATTTGAAGGTGAGCAAAAAACCATTCAAACAAGCAAACAGAAAACTAAAGATTGGTTAGTTAAAGCATTATATCAATACGAAGAAATCTTTTGGAAGACAGAAGTTGAAGGTTAATATTTTTTACTTTATGAGATTAATTTATTTTTCATTTTAAAATTTATGCTTCTTAATATTTTGGTCTATGGCTTGAGTTTTTAGAAATGGAGAAAGAAAGAGTACAATTAAAGTTTCAAATTCTATTTTAAAGAGAACTATCAGTGTTTGTGCCTGCTGTGTGTTGTATACACTTCTCAGTGGCTTATAATCTCCTAATCATTGGTCTAATGACATGTGCTTGCAAGCATCCACCTTTGTGTCTACTCCAGTCTTTTAATGATTTTAAGTCCATTTTTATTGTTTGAGAATGTTATGTAGACTGTCTTAGGCAAAATCATAAAGTATTACATTACAGTATCAAGTTATTTAAATTAGAATTGCAGTTTTAATGCATTTGTTATTTGAATATTATTAGGTTGATTCTTATGTTAATTTTAGATTTATTAACAAATATGCTCAAGTCTACCAATTATTATTTCTTCTCTTGATTCAGCAATCATTTATTTAGTCCAAAATGAAGATTCATTCTTTATGGTCTTTTAAAAAATGATTTGCTTTTGATTTATTCACTTGGTACAAGACATATTTCATTAAAAACACTTCTAAATTTAATTAAATATTAAATTATTCCACAGGCAATAATCACTATAAACTCTTTTCTCACAGTGGAAAAGTTGATTTTCTCAAATACGTTTAAGTATGTTTCTCTAAAAGTATAGTATTTTACTTTGTAACTTTCCTTGGTTTCCAGGTGATGTATTTAAACTAGGTATCGCATTTTCACTTTTTAGGCATTTTTTCTAATTATGTATGTTGAGCAAGCAGATACTATCCTTATGTTGCGTGCAATTTCTTGTTTTTCCATTGGCTCGTTTCCTGTGAACAAAAAGAATGTCTTTACGTTAGTTTTCTTTTCCAGCTAGTATATTATCTGTGCTTGAAAACTTACCCAGAGAATGCTGCCACATCTTAACAAGTAGATTAGAAACATAGGAAACAGCCTTGTTATCATGCTTTATTTTACTTCCAGCCAGATACAAGTTCCTAAGTCATTCAAAGGAAGTGAATAACTAGTCTTTTCCAGATAATTTATTTGGTGGGAATAGTGAGGATAAAGGTGGTCTGTTTAGTTAAAGATGAATGGCAGAATGCAGGAATAATTGGCAGTGACAGACAGTGACCTAAGAAAAAAGAATGATACTTAAAATAAGTTTCTATACGTTAGAAGATCAAGAAAAACGTTATATACTTTATACTTTATTATATTGACAATTAGCGTTTGGGGTCTTTCTTCTGCACCAGTACAGATAGGCAGTTTAAAAGCCAGAACTCACTGCAGAAAGAAAGCAACTTTTTTCCTGTGTCCAGTTGAAAGAATTCATTACTTACAAATATCTATACCACCCAAATTATCTGATAGTTACATAATTTGAAACAAATAATTATATGAAAGAAGCTTAAGATCTTATTGGGAGGAATTTTGTGATGCTGAGGAAAACTTAGGTCCAAGGAAGCTTACTTTTCACAGGTTGTTATGTATTAGTCAGGACACTTTCAGTTGCAAGTGGCAGAATCCCCAGTTGAAACTAGTTTAAGCCAGCTGAACAAACAAAGCAGTACTGATTTGTGTGGCTAGGAAGTCTAGGAGTGGATTTGGAGCCTCACCAGTATTGCTAGGCATGTCCCTCCATCTCTTGGCACAGTTCTCCTCTAAGTGTTTGCTTCCTTCTCTCCTACAATGACAAAAGAAAATAACAAGATAGTAAGTAATTATGCATCTTCCTTATGTTTCCTACACCAGGCCCCCAAGACAACCATAAATTGTATTAATAGTGGTGATTGAGCCTATTCCAGATTAGCCATCCCAATAAGAAAGGAGTGCAGCTTCCTCTTCCCCCTGTGTATTGTAGCTGCATTTAAAATATCAGGAAATATGTGACTTTCCTGCCTTGCCTCATGTGTAGATCTCCTAGACAATTGCTGTGGCTAGAGGTTGGGTATCATAATTTTAGGTCATGCCCTCATTCCTGAGGATGTGATGAGAGAAGGACGCGTGATGGCAGATCCACTAGAACCACCTGAAAGGGGAGAAGCAGATTTGAAAAAGGAAGCAAACCCACCTAGTCTAGTGGTAGAATTGCAAGTGGGCTCTGGCCTTTAGTCTTCCAAGCTAATGTCATTTCCATCAAAACCCTAATACATTATAGGATGATGGATTGATTAGAAGGATGCCTAAATCTTACTTGAGAAGATTATTTAGTTCTCACTTTAGGGTACCCGGGAGTTTGGGTTCCAAAGCTTTGACTTGAAGCAAATAAAAGCTTGTAACTACAGTCTTGGAGGTTAGGGCTTTTATAAAACAAATTCAGTGTCAGTGTCTTGATAAACAGACCAGAATAAAGCATGAATCTGCTGAAAGGTTAGAAGTTTGTGGTTTGTTTGTTTTTATGAGAGTGGAAATACCTCTTGAGAGCATGTAAACCGTGATCTGTTCAACACACAGGTCCCTCCAGTCTTTCCTTCTCCGCCCCTAAGCAGACCTGGCCCTGGCCCTGTGCATCCTCCTTGGGGCTGCTGGTCCTGCCCTTTCATGGCACACGTCCCCACCTGCTCCAGGCAACCATGCGTTCCTTCTCCATGAACCTTTTGTTGTCTTCTCAACCACTTCCTGTTCAGTTCAGTAGGTGCTTCCATTTCCCTTGCCAGACTTTAAGTTCCTCGAGAGTAGGGCCCATCTTGAATTTTTCTGTATTCCTCATCTTTCCAAATAGAGTGCTGAGTACGAAGTAGGAGTTTCAAAATGCTTGTTGTGTTTTTGCTTTGATTTGCTGTGGAAGCACCTTTAAATTCAGAGGCCTGTGCTAGACTCAATTATATTTAACTATATTATATTAAATTAATATATTTAACTATATTATATTAAATTAATATAATTAACTAAATTATATTAATTATATAGTTCTTCATTTCTTAGTCATATGCTGTTAACCCACAATGAAGTATGAAGTATGAAGGAGAAAGCTTGCCCAAAGTATAATTCACAGATAAGTTTCACCTCAGCTAATAGATTTAATTTGTCCTTTTATGTATTAAGTACTAAATAAGTGTGTTTTTACGTATGTGTGTATTTGTTTTACATTTGATTTTTCCTAATTATCCTTTAGAGTTGTTATAAATGTGATCAGAAATATTCCATAATATCAGGAAAGAAAGGAAGAGACAAGAAAAGGCTTAGTGAATCCAAAACTGCATAATATATCAAGATATGATTGCTATAACGTAACCACAGAATGTTGACATTCTCTCATTCAATAAGATGTAAATATCTTCCAGATATTAATAACAGAAATGTGTATACTTTCATCATACCCCATCTATAAAACCAGAGGGATAGCATGGTTCCTAAGAAGAGGGTAATTACCTGAAGCTGTATTTCTGTATCAGATGGTAACTGTGATCACTAAACTTTCTTAAAGGATTTGGTGTGATACCACATATGAACATAGTGGTTAATCAAAGCTAATTTTAAAGTGGAAGACTTTTATTTATAGGCATTAATTTGTTAGGATCAGAGAACAGGGCGGTAAAAAAATAGGTGAAAATGTGATTGAATACTTATCTGGGTCCACCACTGTGCTTTACATGCATTCTAATCGATCTTCCCTTCCATCCACAAGGTGAGGACTCTTGCAAATAATACTCCACTTTACAGATGAGGAAACTGAGGCTTCGAGAGATCAGTCACTGATCTAAGGTGGATCCAGGTCTGACCCCGATGCCCTTAGGTACTAGGAGGGATGTGGAAGACACGTGCCAGAGCACCGTCTACAGAAGATGCGTATGGTGGGCAGACGTCTGACTTTCCAGCCACCAATTCTTCTGCCTGCATCCATGGCAGACGTTGCCTCAAATATCTTAGGATCTAAAAGCAAGTAGCTGTAGTAGGCTTACTGACTCATGGTTCTGTGAAAAAAGGAAAATTAGACATTTGTTTCTGAGAAAAACTGCACCAAAGTAGAGAGTGCCCTTAAATTGTGTCGACTTTCAAGAAGAGTGTTAGGCAATAAGAGTTTCTAGTTTTTTCTCAAGAAATGCACACAACATTGTACCCTGGGAGGGATGGAATATACATTAACCTCCTTCCAGAGAACTGTTTGTTCTCTTTTAGAGACGAGATCTGGTCTTAAAAGTTGGGCAGACTTCACATCTAATTATTCTGCTGTCATTACAATTTCCTACCCTAATCCTAAACCCCTTGGAGGTTTTATTACATTGGTTGGTGGCATTAGCCTGTCAACAGCTGGATGAGACAGAAGTTAGAAAATGGACTTTTCGAGGTCAGGAAGCTAAGCGAACAGAAGAACCAATTTGTCAACTTAAATCATCTTGGGAGTGGAAAAACTTATTCTACAGTGGGAAATAAAAAACAATCACAAGCCCCTGTTTTTTCTCTTTTTCTACTTTGTACTTCTTTCATAGCAGCATCATGTCTGGATAACAGAAAGTTTAAGTGTTGACTTTATTTGTGAGAAGCTGTGGTACGTGGCCATTTGGTGTGCTTATTTCGACCTTTATCATGAAAACTGTGGGTGATTTTTACCCTTCTGGCTTAATTACCTGCAGCCACATCAGCCTACAAACATTTGAAAGGTAAAGGGACCTGAGACTTCAGTAATAGCCTCTTGTTCTGTATCTTACGAACTTTTAAAAAAAAGCTTCATCTTTGTATTATTTATCTTTTAATAATTATATATTAATAAATTTCCCATATTTGGGGTAATAGCATATGGGGAATGAATTTTGCTTGCTGGTTTTATGGAACTTACTCTTTCCCAATATTTAGGAATAGATTTAGTATAGTATTTTATAAAATTTAAATATATTCTTTTAAAATAGATGTTCTTTATGCTCTGTTACTAGAATAGACACAGATTCCTTTGTGAAACATGAGATGGGGGTGTTTATGACAGTGAAAACACATGTCCCCAGTTATTGGCTTCCTTTCAATTACTTGTGTCTCGTTTTTTTCCTTGTATAATACTCATAAGATAAAACTTTACGTACTGACATGGCATGAAATAAAAGCCTTTATCGGAAAACTTCTGTTTCTTAACAAGGCTGCAAGCTACATTTCTTTTTTTTCTTTTTTTTTTTTTATTAAGGTTATGAAAGTTAACATCCTTGTGAAATTACAGTTATACATCATTATTAGTCATGTTGTAGGTACACCACTTCACCCCTAGTGCCCTCCCCCCATCCCCCTTTCACCTGGCAACCACCGATCAGTCCTCTTTGTCCATATGTTAACTACCACCTATGAGTGGAGTCATACAGAGTTCGTCTTTCTCTGTCTGGCTTATTTCACTCAACATAATACCCTCAAGGTCTATCCATGTGGTTGTGAATGGGACGACTTTGTCCTTTGTTATGGATGAGTAGTATTCCATTGTATATATATACCACATCTTCTTTATCCAATCATCAGTTGCTGGGCACTTAGGTTGGTTCCATGACTTGGCTATTGTGAATAATGCTGTGATGAACGTAGGGGTGCATGGAACTTTTGGAATTGCTGATTTCAGGTTCTTAGGATAGATACCCAGTAGTGGGGTGGCTGGGTCATAAGGTATTTCTATTCTTAACTTTTTGAGGAATTTCCATACTGTTTTCCATAGTGGCTGCACCAGTTTGCATTCCCCCCAACAGTGTATGAGGGTTCCCTTTTCTCCACAGCCTCGCCAACATTTGTCATTCTTGGTTTTCGATATTTTTGCCATTCTAACAGGTGTAAGGCAATATCTTAGTGTAGTTTTGATTTGCATTTTCATGATGATTAGTGATGATGAGCATCTTTTCATGTGTGTATTGGCCATCCGTATATCTTCTTTGGAGAAATGTCTGTTCATGTCCCCTGCCCATTTTGTAATTGGGTTGTTTGATTTTTTTATTGTTGAGTTGTGTGAGTTCTTTGTATATTATGGAGATTAACCCTTTGTTGGATAAATAACTTGTGAATATTTTTTCCCAATTAGTGGGCTGTGTTTTTGTTTCAATCCTGTTTTCCCTTGCCTTGAAGAAGCTCTTTAGTCTGATGAAGTCCCATTTGTTTATTCTTTCTATTGTTTCTCTCATGTGAGGGGTTATGGTGTCCGAAAAGATTCTTTTGAAGCTGATGTCAAAGAGTGTACTGCCGATATTCTCTTCTAGAAGACTTATTGTTTCAGGCCTAATCTTTAGGTCTTTGATCCATTTTCAGTTTATTTTAGTAAATGGTGAAAAAGAATGGTTGATTTTCATTCTTTTACATGTGGCTGTCCAGTTTTCCCAGCACCATTTGTTGAAGAGACTTAATTTCCTCCATTGTAGGCCCTCAGCTCCTTTGTCAAAGATTAGCTGTCCATAGATGTGTGGTTTTATTTCTGGGCTTTCAATTCTGTTCCATTGATCTGAGTGCCTGTTTTTGTACCAGTCCCATGCGGTTTTGATTACTGTAGCTTTGTAGTATGTTTTGAAGTCAGGGATTGTGATGCCTCTTGTTCTTCTTTCTCAGGATTGCTTTAGCAATTTGGGGTCTTTTGTTGCCCCATATGAATTTTAGGATTCTTTCTTCAATTTCTGTAAAGAATGACATTGGAATTCTGATTGGGATAGCGTTGAATCTGTAGATTGCTTTAGGAAGTATGGACATTTTAACTATGTTTATTCTTCCAATCCATGTGCATGGAATGTCTTTCCATCTCTTTATGTCGTCATCGATTTCTTTCAAGAAGGTCTTGTAGTTTTCGTTGTATAGATCTTTCACTTCCTTGGTTAAATTTATCCCAAGGTATTTTATTGTTTTTGTTGCGATCATGAATCAGATTGAGTTCTTGAGATCTTTTTCTGTCAGTTCATTGTTAGCGTATAGAAATGCTACTGATTTATGTATGTTGATTTTATACCCTGCAACTTTGCTGTAGTTGTTGATTGTTTCTAATAGTGTTTCCTTGGATTCTTTGGGGTTTTCTATATATAAGATCATGTCGTCTGCAAACAGCGAGAGTTTTACTTCTTCGTTGCCTATTTGCATTCCTTTTATTTCTTTTTCCTGCTGAATTGCTCTGCCCAAAACATCCAGTACTATGTTGAATAAGAGTGGTGAAAGTGGGCACTCGTGTCTTGCTCCTGTTCTGAGAGGGATGGCTTTCTGCTTTTGTCCGTTGAGTATGATGTTGGCTGTGGGTTTGTCATATACGGCCTTTATTATGTTGAGGTGCTTTCCTTCTATACCGATTTTATTGAGGGTTTTTATCATAAATTGATGTTGGATCTTGTGGAATGATTTCTCTGCATCTATTGAGATGATCATGTGGTTTTTGTTTCTCATATTGTTAATGTAGTGAATCACGTTGATTGTCTTGCAGATGTTGAACCATCCCTGTGTCCCTGGTATAAATCCCACTTGATCATGGTGTATAATCTTTTTGATATATTGCTGTATTCAGTTTGCCAAAATTTTGTTGAGGATTTTTGCGTCTATGTTCATCTGTGATATTGGCCTGTAGTTTTCCTTCTTTGTGTTGTCCTTGTCAGGTTTGGGGATCAGGGTGATGTTGGCTTCATAGAATGTGTTAGGGAGTGTTCCATCTTCCTCAATTTTCTGGAATAGTTTGAGAAGGATAGGTATTAAATCTTCTTTGAATGTTTGGTAGAATTCTCCAGAGAAGCCGTCTCGTCCTGGACTCTTATTTTTGGGGAGGTTTTTGATTACTCTTTCTATTTCTTTACTTGTGATTGGTCTATTCAGATTCTCTATTTCTTCCTGATTCAGTTTGGGGAGGTTGTATGAGTCTAGGAATTTATCCATTTCTTCTAGGTTGTTCAATTTGTTGGCATATAGTTTTTCATAGTATTGTCTTATGATCCTTTATATTTCTTCGGTATCTGTTGTGATTTCTCCTCTCTCATTTCTAATTTTATTTATTTGAGACTTCTCTCTCTTTTTTTTTAGTGAGTCTGGCTAAGGGTTTGTCGATTTTGTTAATTTTTTCAAAGAACCAACTCTTTGTTTCATTGATCCTTTCTACTGTCTTTTTTGATTCAATATCATTTATTGCTGCTCTAATTTTTATTCTTTCCCTCCTTCTACTGACTTTGGGCTTTGTTTGTTCTTCTTTTTCTAATTCCGTTAGGTGTCATTTGAGGTTGTTTATGTAAGATTTTTCTTGCTTATTGAGGTGAGCCTGTACTGCAATGAATTTCCCTCTTAACACTGCCTTTGCTGCGTCCCAAATCATTTGGTACAGTGTGTTTTCATTTTCTTTTGTCTGCAGATAATGTTTGATTTCTTCTTTAATTTCTTCAATGATCCATTGTTTGTTTAGTAGCATGTTGTTTGGTCTCCACATTTTTGGCCCTTTCCCAGCTTTATTCTTGTACGTGATTTCTAGTTTCATAGCATTATGATCAGAAAAGATGTTTGATATTATTTCAATCCTCTTGAACTTATGATGCTTGCTTTGTTTCCCAAGATATGGTCTATCCTTGAGAATGTTCCATGCGTGCTTGAGAAGAATCTGTAACCTGCTGTTTTTAGATGAAGTGTCCCATATATATCTATTAGGTCCATCTGATCTAATTTTTCATTTAATTCTATAATTTCCTTGTTGATTTTCTGTCTGGATGATCTGTCCATTGGTGTTAATGGGGTGTTGCGGTCCCCTACTATTATTATATTGCTGTTGATGTCTCCTTTTAGTTTTGTTAATACTTTCTTTACGAATTTTGGTGCTCCTGTATTAGGTGCGTATATATGTATAAGTCTTATGTCATCTTGGTGGAGCGTCCCTTTTATCATTATGTACTGCTCCTCTTTGTCTTTCTTTATCTGTTTTGCTTTGAAGTCTACTTTGTCTGGTATAAGTATGGCAACACCTGCTTTCTTAGGTTCGTTATTAGCTTGGAGTATTGTCTTCCATCCCTTCACTTTGAGTCTGCATTTGTCTTTGGGGCTGAGGTGTGTTTCCTGGGGGCAGAATATTGTTGGATCTTGTTCCTTGATTCATCCTGCCACTCTGTGCCTTTTAATTGGAGAGTTCAATCCATTCACGTTTAGAGTGATTATTGAAACGTGGGGGCCTACTGTTGCCATTTTGTCACTTGTTTTCCAGTTCTTTTACATTTTGTCCTGATGGAGAGCTGTTACTTTGTGTTGTTGTCCTTCTGCTTATCTCCTTTGTTCTGGATTTTGTAACCCCTTTTCTTTTTTTGATTTTTTTGGGGGTTGGTCTTGTGTTAATAAAGTTTGGAGGTCTATTGTCTTCTGTCACATGAAGTTCCATCTCTCTTCCCACGTTTGGAAAGTTCTCAGCTATTATTTGTTTGAACAGGCCTTCTGCCCGCTTCTCCTTCTCTTCTCCCTCTGGTATACCTATAATCCTTATGTTGCATCTCCTAATTGAGTTGGATAATTCTCGGAGAGTTTCTTTATTTCTTTGTAGTCTTAGTTCTCTCTCCTCCTCTGTCTCCAGCATTTCTATATTCCTATCCTCCAAATTGCTAATTCTGTCCTCCATATTATTGACCCTACTGTTCAGAGAGTCCAGATTTTTCTTAATCTCCTCCATTGTGTTCTTCATCTCTAGTATTTCTAATTGGTTCTTCTTTATAGTGTCCTGCTCTGTTGTGACATAGCTCCTGAACTCATTAAGTTGTGTATCTGAATTCTCTCTTAACTCGTTGAGTTTTTTAATAATGGCAATTTTGAAATCATCATCATTTAGGTTATAGATTTTATTGTCTGTGGGGTTGTTTTCTGGGTGCTTATCATTTTCCTTCTGTTCTGGAGAGTTAATATATTTTTTCATACTGCTTGATGGCGTGGATTTGTGCCTCCGCATAGAGATAGAGTTTAGTCGCTGCTTCCACTCGTTGCGACTGGTGTGGGGGGGGGCTGCTGTTTAGACTGCACCAACCAGGAACCCTGTCAGCTGTTACTGACTGGACCTGGACCCCTCCTCTTAGTCACAGTGGTCCTGTGGGGTCCCTCGTCGGTTGTGGGAACAATCGCAAGGGGACCTCAGGCTGTTGATGTGTATTGTTGCAGCCCACTTAGATGCGCTCCCTCCTTGTGGTCTGCAGCAGTGTTGTGGGCTTTCCCAGCAGCCAGGAGCAGGATCACCTATAATCGCCACTTTGAACCTAACAGAGCCCACAAGATCACACTGGTCCACTATAGGTCCCAGCAGAGCTATAGGTATCTTCTGCAGTCTGTCGTTAGCTCACCTAGCTGTGCTACTTTTGCCTCAGGTCCTTTCCGCCTTGCGATTACCAGTCGGGACCTCTCCACTAGTGCTGTGCAGAGGTTTTTGCTCAGGTTGCTGTAGGAACCTGGAGTTCCCCCCTGGGCTACGTAGCCGTTTCACCGGAGCTCCACTCTGCCCAAGTCCACTCTCACGGGATCTCTGGGAGCCCCTTGCCTCGTCTGGGACATGGCCAGAGTCCGCATGCCTGACGGTGGCTTGTAAGCTGCTGCCTTGTGGGGAATTCTGCTCTAGGGAGCTTCCTGGTGTTCCGAATGCTGTGTGGGGCCTCCCTGCCAATTGCGAGCAGAGGCCCTTCCTGCTGGGTGGGTGCGGGACCCCTGAGCCTCCCCCTGGGCCACAGAGCTGGGCGCTGGAGCTCCAACCGTGTCCCCAAGCACGTCTATGGGAAGTCCGGATGCCCCCTGCACTGACCCATGCGCCGGAGACTGTGGGCCCAGCAGCAGCTTGCGGTCTGGTGCCCTGCCGGGGAATCCGCCCACCGGGAGCTTCCCTTGGTTCTGGATTCTGGGCGAGGCCTCCCTGCTAATGGTGAGCAAAGGCCTTCCCTGCCACTGGGTGCGGGACCCTGGGGATTCCCCCTGGGCTTAGGTGTAATCACGGGGGGCTTGAGTAGGGCTGTTGTCACCTGTTTCCACCGTCGCTCCGCTGGTGAGTGCACACTCCTGCCCTTGCTGTGTGGCGATGCTATGTTGGAGTCTGCTGGAAGAGAGCCTCCTGCAGGAACTAGGCTGTCCGGGGGTCGGGGGTCGGAGAGTTTTCACCTATTTCCACCTCCTGCCTGGGGAAGTCCATCCGCCATCCGATGTATAGTAGTACGAGACTCTTAGGCATCTTGAGATGCTATCTGGATATCCTTTGTTAATTGGTGAATGTCCAATTAGTTGTAGATTGGACGGGGGAGAGACAAAAAAGACCACTCACTCTGCCATCTTGGTCCTGCCTATTAGCACACTCTTATTGCAATTGTCCTCTTAATTGGGTTGGTACCCAGTCTAGCTGGTTGCTAGGCTCAGGGGCTTACAGTTGTGATATGCTTGAGGCCAACAAGGCTGATATCAGTTCTCTTAGGAGCACAGCTGAGTAGGGCTAGCCCTTGGCATGGAGGCACTCAGTTGTTTCAGGCTTTGGAAGGTGAGGATGATCCTTTTTATGGCTATTTGTGAAACACAAGTCTTCTGCCGCTGATAAGCCTCAACCCCCACTGGACCACATACACTGTCAGCACAGTCCTGGTCCATGCACACTTCCCAACCCCCTGGAGCATAGCCCACCGCCACACTGCAGAGGCCCCCTCCTCTGCTCCAATGACCCCCACAGTTCACCAGGTCCTCACACAAGCCCTGCCCCACAGAGGCAGACACCTTTGCCTGCCTGTAGAGGATCAAGGCATTCAGTCAATGCAAGCTGAAAAGTAGCCTGAGGCCTTGCTGTTAGGTGGGGCCAGTCCCTAGGGCGGGTTGCCTGCCCTGGCTGAACTGGATTCAATCTGTGCTCTAGTGGGTGTGGCAGACCCCTGGGCTAACAGCCCAAGGGACGCACCTCAATGGCCCCCACCTGTATCCCTATCAGCAGGCCTGGACCAGCTCAGAACAATGGCCCCCACCAATGTCTCAGTCTCCGGAGAGGATCCTCCTCTCACCAAGATGCCCCCAGAGCCCACCAGGTGAGTCTTGTTTCACCAAAGGACAGTCAGCCTTCTCTCTGGTGATTTTAGCTTGCTGCAATGAGTGAGTTTGTGCATGGGCCCTTTAAGACCTGGATCTTTTCGGCTTTTGGCTGATAGCTTTTCTGGGGTGTCCTCGCTGCAGTTAATAGCCAGCAAAGCCAGACAGTAAGACCCCCGCTGTCAGCTGGGCTGAGTCCGAAGGATGGTTATAGCAGTATTGCCCCCTCTCCGGACCTCACTCCTCCAGGGAGGGCTGCGCACCTTAGGGTGGCTCCCGCCTGGCCAGCTGAGAAGCTCCGCTGCTCCCAAAGGTGGCTTTTTTCCTCTCCAGCCGGAGTTACTGCCTCTTCTGCTTTCGTCAGGACTGTCCCTTGTCGTGGGGGTTCTTTTTATCCAGTTTTCAGTTTTCAATCCAGGGTGATTCTTCCTAAAATTGTTGTAACCTGGTTGTGTTTGTGGGAGGAGGCGAGTTCAATGTCTGCTCACAGCGCCATCTTGATGAGAACTCCCAAGCTACATTTCTTTATTTTTAGCGTGAATCCATGTTTCTCAGGTTGTTTCAGTGGACTGTGAAATCCAAATTACTGTTTCTTTAAATAGTAAAGCAAATATGCAATTTAAAATAATCTGGCCTTTTTTTTAGCAGCCTAAAGAAAAGTTAATTTTTACTCAGATTATCTCTTTCTTTCTTCCATTGCAGTTGCACATATAAGCGTAGTTCATGAATGGATAGTCTATTGAGTAATTTCAAAATATTCTATTAAAACTATTTAATATCAGTGAAATAAAGTTTAAAAAGTTAAAAGGCAAGAAAACTTGTAGTAACTAGGCAGCCCATATTTAAAAATAATTCTGTGGGAATTTGTTTGTAAACAAATTCCCTCTACACTAGTATTACTTATTATAATAAGAATGTTTTTCTCTTAAAAGCTTCATATTAAGTGAAATGCCATAAAAAGAATATTTTATAATTCTTTGGAAATTTCCACTTATTAAAGATGGTCTGAGATTAATTCTTTTGCAAAATGAGGAATAAGTTTAAAAAATAAACACCCTGTTATTTGTGTTCATAAATTTAGATTATTATATACTGTTTTCTCTCTTCTTAGAGTGAAGAACATTTCTATTTATTTTATTTTCAAATTAGAAAATCTTTACTGTGGAAACTGCATTTTTTTGGTGAGGAATCTTGGCGGTGAGCTAACATCTGTGCCAGTCTTTCCTCTATTTTGTATGTGCGTTGCCACCACAGCATGGCTTGGTGAACGGTGTAGGTCTGCACCCAGCATCCAAACCTGCAAACCCAGACCGCCAAAGTGGAGTGTGCCAAACTTAACCACTATGCCACCAGGCCAGTCCCTGAAACATTTTTTATTAATCTAATTTACCAACTAATATTCTCTATTACTTCTGTAAAACATACTAATTAATGTCCACCGCATGCTAAGCACAGTAGAATTGTATGCCTAGGAGAGCCAGTTGTGTATGTTCTCAGCACTGTTTATGACAATTGTACTTGTAATTTAATTAATTTACAAAATTACCATATTATTGTGGCTAGCCCTGTGGCGCAGCGGTTAAGAGCACACATTCTGCTTCGGTGGCCTGGAGTTCACCGGTTCAGATCCTGGGTGTGGACATGGCACCACTTGGGACACCATGCTGTGGTAGGCGTCCCACATATAAAGTAGAGGAAGATGGGCATGGACGTTAGCTCAGGACCAGTCTTCCTCAGAGAAAAGAGGAGGATTGGCAGCAGTTAGCTCAGGGCTAATCTTCCTCAAAAAAAAAAAAAAAATTACCCTATCAAGAAAATTGATGAAAATGAGTAGGGGTTAGAAAGAGAGTTGTCTTATAAAAATTTAGATGAATCCTTTGGAAAGACTAAAGGGGAGCTCCTTTAGGAAAACAAAAAATGCTATTGTGTTAAGGTAAGCAAACCAGCTGAAAAAAATTAGAGGAAGCCTAAACTGGAAACATGAGAAAAAGCATAAGTGGTGAGGTTTATGCAAGATAGATGAGTGGGAACTCTATTCAGCAGACCTACACTCTGAGAGAAGATCTTGGTCATACATGAAAGATTGGAGAATGATATACACTGAGATCATTGAAGTTCAAAATAAATTTTTTGATTAATTTATTACTTTTTAGTTCCCATTCTGAAACTTCTTTCCAATTAACTAAAAAACTAATCCTTCCTCAACAGTTGAACAGGAGGGTCTCCTCTAACGATCATTATTAAGTATTCAGTATATGTTTGCTTCATAGATTTCATTTCAGTTACTGTGTCTACGTAAAACTTTTGTCAGCTGTTTCAAACAGGTGCATGTCTTCTGTCATATTAAAGTAGTTAAATAGAAAAAGAACTTGTTTCTCCCTAAAACTCTCTAAATACTTGTATGATTAAACTTTGGAGAAATTTTACAGAAATATTATGTTTTTAAGTGAAATCTAGCAAGAATTTAATTAAATATTAAGTATTTAATTAAAAAAAAGCCAGTTTTTAATTTAATTTATAAACTCCAATTTTACATACCCACCCCATTTGATGGTATTTATTAGGGGAGTAGTTCAGTATCTGGTGTATTTGCATGCCTGTGATTTGTTCATGTTTCACTTCTACGTATGTAATCATTTCAAAAATTCCAGGAAGATCCTTAGTGTTTAGAAATGAAGTTGACTCATGACCCACCTATTTTATCAAAATGGTAAACTTTTGGTTTCTTTTGTTTTGGTCACTGCTAATGATTAAAAAATAAGACATTTTGTGGGCCTGGGCCCGTGGCCTAGTGGTTAAGTTTGCGCGCTCCACTTCGGCAGCCCAGGGTTTCGCAGGTTCAGATCCTGGGTGTGGACATGGCACCACTCATCAGGCCATGATGAGGTGGCATCCCACATGCCACAAGTAGAAGGACCCACAACTAAAAATGCACAACTATGTACAAGGGGGCTTTGGGAAAAAAAAAGGAAAAATAAAATCTTAAAAAAAAATTAATGAAAGACATTTTGAGAAGGCATGTAGAATAAAATTTAAAGCCATTTTAGTGGTAGAATGCTGAAATGCATCTTTGTTGTTGCAAAGCATTAAAAGCACAAATCCTCATACCAGCCATAGTCTCAGAGGCAATAAATGCGTGAGCTGTCTTCTCTGCCAGTGTGGAATGCTGCTCATTTTGGCTGTCAGACCAATAGTAGTTCAATATATGGCATAAAGACCAGCCCATGGTACTATTCTCTCCTGGATTTATAATGCCTGCAGAAATTAAAGGAAAAAGTTCATCTTTTGAGTGACATTGTAAAGGAATTGACTGGCTGCACAGAAGGTCCTAAGAGGATGGTGTCTCCTTTATGAATTTGCTAAGATACAGAGTCTGGCCTTTGGTCTTTGAAGAAGCAGAAATTGGGTTTTGTCAGTTCACCAGGACTAGGTCTCCCAAACTAGAGGCAAATTGGAATTTTATTGTTTATAATGAGAAAATGAGACAGACTTAAAAGAACTGGGCACCCACAACTTTTAGCCAAGACAGCCTTTCTTTGTTGGCAAGCTATGTGGGGAGCCCATTATAATCACAGTGTTCTTGGTGGGCCTGGAAGCAGGGAATGGAATGTACTGGGAGATTTAAGTTTCTTTTGTAAACATACGCCTAGGTTTGAAACTGGGGCCATGTTAACATTAACAGTAATGCATTCTTGTCCCCTGCAGGTATCCTGTACATACTGATAAGCTGTGCAGGCAGGCGTCCTGTCCTTATGGGGCTTGCCATCTAGAGGGGGGCATCTTGAATACATCCTGAGACTTTATGAGAGCGTGGGATGGGGGGAATCAAACGAAGTCTGGGGTCCTTGAGGACTTGACACCAATCTGAGCCCAGAAGGAAGAGAGGGTTACTCATATGGAATGAGGGGCAGTGAGCAGGGCAGGGAGAGAAACCCTGCGTGCAGAGATGCTGAGGTGCAGAGGATGGGTTTCTAAGGAAAGGGGAGAAGGCCAGTGCTGAGAGTGAGGTGAGATGAGGAAGGGGAGAGCTGGCGGGGCTGGAGAGAGACAGGCCAGTGTGCATTGTCCACCTGGGTGTCCCTGGGCCTAGCCTTCCTGCCTGTTTGGTACCCCCAATTCCTCCATGGCTGTCCCATGTGCCAAAGTGAGGGCTGCTGTCCTCCTGCTGTTTCCTTTTATTAGAGAGGATCGAAACTGGAGATGTTGGTGGCCAGAGTTGTCAGTGACACGGTCTTTTTTTCACTTTAGAACTTTCCCTGCACAGCACTTGGCTATGAGTTAGTGGGAGGTTGAACCAGGAGGCAGGTCTCAGCAGCTGTGTCATGGTACTGAGAAGTGTCTCTCTGTCCTGATGAAGGAGGTGGCATTGCCAGTTCTTCATCCTTCAGCCTCTTTATAGGATCCTCATTTTTTTTTATGCAAGTAGATTTCTCATGGGCTGCCCCATTTTAGAGTGGATTCACCTTAAAATCTGTTCGTCACAACTGGGGTCCTTGTTAGGATGGCCTCATCCATCCACTGCCAGAGTAGGACACACCTGTGTTCCCCAGCTGGTGCAGCCGGGGGCTGGGGCAGCCTCCCTCTCCTCTGGCCTTGATGGGTGTTGCTGGAGTTTGCCTCGAGGATCTCCATGGATGACAAGGTGACAGCAGTGATCAGCGTAACCTTTCCTTTGATTTGCTTCTTTGAAAGTTTACTTTGCGCATCTTTTTGGTCTACTGTGTTGACTTGTGAAGGTTTTGACTTTCAGATGGCAGCCTCCTTTGCTGCACCTCCCAGTTCTCAGGATTCGCTTCTCTCTTTGCAGGGTATGCCCTACTCAGGCTACGTCTTCCCGTTGCTGGCTAATTGTAATACCCGCCTGATCTTCCAGTCCTGTCTTGAAAGACAGATTGACCATCTGTTACTTACTTTATAGACCTCAGTGGCTTCTTACTGCCCAGAAAATAAAGCCTCATTTTCTTTGACTGGAAGCCTTCCAAAAGCAGCATTTAACACTGACCTGGAATTAGACATACCTGGAGTTATTTACTGGCACTTTTGTTTATTAGCTGTCTATGGATCAGTTTCCTAACTTCTCTAGTATCAGTTTCCTAATCTGTAAAATAGGAAGTTCAAAATTTTTTGAGTTGTTGTAAAACTTTTATGACATAATGTGTAAAAAACAAGTCCACTGCAGTGTTTGAGGTAAATGTAAAATTCCTTGTCTGTTTCTCCATTCAAGACTCTTCCAGTCTTGCCGTCTTGCCATGGTTCTGACTTTATCTCCCAGGCAGGCCCTTGTCCCTTACACCCTAGATGACTTACCCTTCCCAGAGGAAGCTGGGAACCATGCAGTGTTTGGTTTTCATTCCCTGGCTATGCCTTTCATTATGCTCACCTCTTTGCCAAGTGCCTTCTTCTGCCCTTCCTGTGCTGCCCTCTTGCTTTTCTTCAAGGACAGCCCCAAGTTGTCTTCCTTGTCCCAGCTGAGCAGGACTGCCAGCTCCTGCTGCAGTGTGCCTGGAGCGCTTTGTTCACAATCCAGGCTGGCCCTGCCCACTTTGTTACCCTAGGACCATTATTTGTGTATCCTTTGATAGATTGAGGGACCCCCATGTGGACTTGTGTTTACATCATCCTTGCTTCCTCCAAGTTGGAATGTTTTGGGGAGGTGTCTGTTTGTGTGTTTTTAGGAGTAGTGGGGGCAATCCTGGAAAGGGAGAAGGCACAGATGGAGGAGAAATGGATTCTGTTCCCCCTTTAAGATATTATCTCTAACGTTTTTGTCCTCTGCCATCATTTACCTTGCATCATGGGCACTTTCTGAGGCCACTACAAGCCCTTTTCATCTTAAGCAGCTTGGTCATGAGACAGGTTATGGTGAAATCAGGGTTGGTTGAAATAAATTTAAGATATCATTTTCTTATATATTAAGAGAAATAATTTTAAATGAGAAATGATTTAAATGAGAAATGTGTTTAAGATGCACATTGAGGATCAAGATTTACCCATAAATCAGCCAGGCAAAACTCTGATCAAATGGGAACCCATAGTCTCCTGTCACATGCAGGAATTCTATTGAAAACGTCAATCTCACAAGGGTAAATTCGGATTATTTCTCTAATGTATCAAAATAAAACCTGGTCTAAAAATCTTGAGTTAGGTTTTAAAGTGTTGTCTCTCACTAATATACTGATAGTTCTGTGCTTATCCCTTACTTCTTGTAAAAGTTAGAGTAAGAAAATTATTAGGTAAATGATCAGTACCCATAGGCAACATTCCAGATAGAGGCTCATTCTACATGAGGGGTGTATTTCGTGCATAGTGAGAGTAAATATCGCCTGAAGATAATTGTTTTCTACAGGATATTGAAATCTTGGTTCTTTTAATTTTAGCTTAATAAGAAATATGGTATAGTCAGAAGTGCTCTGGATTTGTAAGGCTACCTGAGTGTGTCCTAGCCATGCCCCCTAGCCAGCTCTTTTTGAGCCGGTCTCTTAACAGATTGGAATCTGGCAAATAGTGATTAAGGACACTTGTTTCATGGACTTCAAAGGGTGGTTGAGGTGGTCATATGGAATACAGCAGGGGTTCTCAAACTTTGGAATGCCTCAGAATTACCAGGAGGGCTTGTTAAAACACAAATTGCTGAGCTGCATCCCCAAAGTTAGTGTGGGACCTGATAATTTACATTTCTAACAGGTTCTCAGGTGAGGCTGATGCTGCTGGTCTGTGGACTACACTGGGAGAACCATTGGTGTAGATAGATATGACGAAGTGCTTTGAAAGCTAAGTTTCTATGATAGTCTTGGTAGATTTTAATCTCTTTAAATTAGCCCTATACTTATTTATGAACAAAAGAATAAAAAGTGTTTAAAACAAATTATTCATTATGTCTGAAGCCAATGAATCTTTTGCTTGATGAAATTCTTAATGAAAAAAACTTTTTGTTTGTGTATTCTGTCCTTTATTGAAACAGCGTACGAGTTTCATAGTCCCCCAAACCATAATTTATTGTAGTTTTTGGCAAAAAGAGTTAAAAATTTTTAGGAATTTCAGATAGTTTAGTTTAAAAATATTTAATTCTTGGATTAAAGATGGCTTAAAGTTTACCTGAAATGGGTGACGATATTTTCCTTTACCCTTATCTGTGACCGTCCCATAGACTCTTATTACTAGAAAGAAGACTCTTTGTGTTTGGTATCAGTGATATGGAGATTCATGGTCCAGGCTGTACTGATGCACCTTACACCATCCCATTTATTCATTCAGCATTTGTCAGCAGAGGAGATTGAACGAACATGATAAAAAACACATGGTATTTTCAACAAATGGTGCTGGAACAAGTGGACATCCATATGCCAAAAAATGAATACAGACACTGACTTTACCTTTCACAAAATTTAACTCAAATGGATCATAGACCTAAATGTAAAATGCAAAACTATAGAACTCCTAGAAGATACCATAGGAGAAAATTTAGGTGACCTTGGGTTTGGCAATATATTTTTAGATATGACACCAAAAGCATTATCCATGAAAGAAAATTTGGTAAGTTGAACTTCATTAAAATTAAAAACTTCTGCTCTGCAAAAAACATTCTTAAGAGAATGAAAAGACAAGCCACTGACTAGGGGAAAATATTTGCAAAATGCATATCTGATAAAAGGCTAATATCCAAAATATACAAAGAACTCTTAAAACTCAACAATAATAAACAGTTAAACTAAAATGTGGGCAAAGGATCTGAGTAGACAACTCACCATGGAAGATATGCAGAAGGCAGGTAAGCATATGAAAACATGCGGGGCAATATAATATGGAATTAGACAATTGCGAATTAAAACAGCAGAGATACCATCACACACCTATCAGAATGGCTAAAATCCAAAATGTTGACAAAACCCACAGCTGGCAAGGATATGGAGCAAAAGGAACTCTCATGCATTGCTGGTAGATATATATAATGGTACAGTCACTTTCTTAGACAGTCTGGCACTTTCTCACAAAGCCAAATATAGTCTTAGCAAATGATTTAGCAGTTGTGCTCATAGGTCTGAGTTGAAAACTTATGTTCATAAAAAAACTTACACGTTACTGTTTATAGCAGCTTTATTCCTAATTGCCAAAAATTGAAAGCAACTAAGATATTCTTCAATAGGTGAATAAGCTATTTTACATCCATGCAATGGAATATTATTCAGGACTAAAAAGAAATAAGCTATCAAACCACAAAAAGACATGGAGGAAGGTTAAATGCATATTTCTAAGTGAAAGAAACCAGTCTGTAAAGTCTACATACTATATGATTCCAACTCTATGACATTAAGGATAAGGCAAACTTATAGAGACAGTAAAGAGATCAACAGTACCTAACACCCATTAAGGTAGCTACTATCAAAAAAAATTTAAAATTTTATAAAATAAAAGTTTTAGTGAGTATGTGAAGAAATTGGAGCCTTTGTGCACGCTTGGTGGGAGTGTAAAATGTGTAGCCATTGTGGGAAATTGTATAGCAGCAATTCTGCTTCTGAGTATGTACACAAAATAATTGAAATCAGGATCTTGAAGAGATATTTGTATACCAGTGTTCATGTCAGCATTATTCACAATAGCTAAAAGGTGGAACCAACGCAAGTGTCCATCGCCAGTTGAATGGATAAACAAAATGAGGTCTGTATGTACAACAGAATATTATTCAGCCTTAAAAAGGAAATTCTGACACGTGCTACCACATGGATGAACCTTGAGGATGTTACACTAAGTGAAATAAGCCGAGCACAAAAGGACAAATACTGTATGATTCCACTTATATGAGGGACCTAAAGTAGTCAAACTCATAGTGTTAGAAAGTAGAATGGTGGTTGCCAGGGCCTGGGGGAGGAAGAGGAGGGGAAATGGGAAATTATTGTTTAGTGGGTGCAGAGTTTGTTTCAAGATGAAAAGAGTTCTGGAACCTGGTTGCACAACAATGTGAATTAACAATACTGAACTGCACACTTAAAATGGCTAACATTGTAAGTTTTATGTTATGTATATTTTACTATAGTTTGAGAGAGAAATAAATTAAAAAACACTGGTTGTCAGGGGTTGGGGATGGGGTAGGGGAGAGATGACTAGGTAGAGTACAGTGGATTTCTCTGGCAGTGACACTGCCCAAGTGGTGGATGTATGACATTATGCATTTGACAAAACCCACAGAACTGTACAACACGGTGGGAAATCTAGTGTAAACTGTGGACTTAGTTAATAATAATGTATCAATATTAGTTCATCACTTGTAACAGATGTACTACACTGATCAAGATCTTCATGATACAGGGAAACTGAGAGTGGAGGAAGGGAGAGGAAATAGTGAGAACTCTGTACTTTCTGCTCAATTTTTCTGCAAATGTAAACCTTCTCTGAAAAGTAAAGTCTAATAATTAAAACAAACAAACAAATGAAGAAACTTAAGAAAAACACATGTGGCTAAAGAACCAAATAGTACAATTGGCCTAGTTTTTGAAATAACTCACATACTGGAAATAGTCTGGGTAAAATCAACCACCTGAGATCATGGAGCCATTAACATATAATTAAATGTTCTCTGTTCATTTAACCTCCTCTCCCTGCCCCCCCAATCACCAAATACATGCCTGTTGAAGAATCCAGTGCTGGGGGCCAGCCCAGTGGCATAGTAAAGTTTGTGCACTCTGCTTTGGCAGCCTGGGGTTCATGGGTCCGGATCCCAAGCACAGAGCTACCCACCACTCATCAAGCCATGCTGTGGCAGCATCCCACATAGAAAACAGAGGAAGATTGGTGCAGATCCTCACCAAAAAAAAAAAAAAGAAAGAAAGAATCCAGTGCTGCATTGGAGAACAAAAGCCCTGTTTTTACCTGAAATGCTAAACAGGAACATATCTTGTTTTCTTTTCTTTCTTTTCTTTGTTTTTTTTTTTTTTTTTTGAGGAAGACTGGCCCTGAGCTAACATCTGTGCCCATCTTCTTCTACTTTATATATGAGACACATGCCACAGCATGGCTTGATAAGCGGTGTGTAGGTCCACACCTGGGATCTGAACGGGTGAACCCTGGGGCTCTGAAGTGGAGCACGGGAACTTAGGCAGTATGCCACCAGGCTGGCCCCTAAACAGGAACATATCTTGATGAGCATATATTAAGAACATACAGTAAGAACCTCCTTGGAGGTGCGCTGTGTTCTTTCTGGGGCCCAGCTGGTGACCTGCCTTTCTTTTCAGGGATGGGTAGCAGCACTTGGTATTCCCTCTTCTCTGAAAAAACTAGGAGAAGTTCTCCTGTTTTCTTATCTGAGGAGGGGATTCCTTTGTGCAAATAGTTTTCTGTTCTCTCAAACCCTGAGATGTGCTCTCCTCCTGAGGGAGCAGTTGGCTTGCAGCAGTAGCAGCGTTGTCCTGTGGAGTGTCCTGTGGTCTTAGGCCACCTTTTGCTGCTCCAAGATGAATGTGGACTGTAGGGAGCAGAGAGAACTCCATTTTCCCTTGGAATCTTTCTGTTGCTTACTAGCCCCGCATTTGCAGATGTGGTGTGACCCTTTTTCCTAAAATTTGGATTCTTAATTGAACAAACACTGAGAAGAGATAGTTGTGTCTGTCTACTATTCCTTTAAAGGATGCTTAAAATTACCATGCTTACCCTCAGATTTTAGTGTTTGCCAAATCGTGGGCAGGGTTTGAGGTGGGGGCCCCTGTGCGCAGCTGTTTTTGGATCTCCCATTGACAGCAGCCAGACCACAGTGAAGCCCGTGAACTGACAGTTTAGGGCAGGCATGCTGTTGCCGTAGGCGGTGAGGACGGTGGCCTCTCCATCCTCCTGACTTAGGACGTTCATTCCTCCTGAGGTGGCTTGTCCTTTCCGATGATGGATTGAGGGAGACAGGCAGCACATGGGCAGACAGACACCCGCCCGGGCATTCGGTGCCATTTAACAGTTTCCTCCCACTCCTGACATTTTCATCTCCCTCCTTCACCTCGCTCATCACTTGCTGTTTGCATCTTTTATTCTTTACGCAGCAGTAATGCAGAATGACAGGACACACACACAAGCTCCATTACTCATTTCATATGCTGTATTCTGGTCAAATTACACGGTGGGTTTACACGAGCTGAGCCATGAAAGGGGCATTATGATTTTAATTGTACGCTGCCTCGTGCGGGGCGTCATTCAGGACGGGCTGAAATTTTCTCAAAGCATCGCTGCTCAAAAAGCAGTGGGGTGTTTCATTTATGATTTGCTCCTGCCAGCGTGGGCTTGCCTTGTTTTCCGAAGCCTCTTCCCCAGGAAAGAACTCTGAGGATTTTTAGTCACGTTCTTTTGGGCAGAGTCCCCTGACATCTGCTGTTCATCTTGAGTGCTCTTCTGGGCTGTGGGGTGACTCTAATGGAGCGACCGGAATTTGGTGCTTTGTCTCCAAAACAATTCCTAGAAGGCCTGAGAACCTATTTAAAACTTTGAGACCTCCTAAAAGACAGGTAGCTTTCTTTCATAAATAGATATACTTAAGTGAGTAAGTTCAGAGCAGGGGATAGCAGAATGCTCAGTGATTGACGTAGACGTCTTCCAGGATTTCAGCTTCAGATTAGAGTGCATCGCCTGGCCTCTCTGCTTCCTTGTTCCCATATATACAAGCTCAGCCATGATAGGTTACACACCTAGGCTTTCTAATCTGTTCTGAGTGCTTGCTTTCTCCTCCTGGAAAGAATTTTTATTGGTAGGATCCGAAGTTGGTCCTGAAGCATGACATACTTACAGAGAAAGAGCCGCACATAGTGTCTTAGTCATAGTAGGTCCACAGTTTAATATTTTGTTGACTTAGTAAACAGCCGAAGGCATGAAGTTTTCTTATTAAATAGACTGAATGGTGACTATCAGCAGAAACTGTATCTTCTTTCTCTTGGGGCCGCCTTACTTTGGTTTCTGGGAGTGCTTTTGTGCTGGTCACCTCTCTGGCCTCATCTCCTTCCCTTCTCCTCATTTTCTCTGCTTCAATCATGCTGATGACATTTCCAGTCTTTAAGTCTCTAGCTTTGTTTCTGCCTCAGGGCCTTGGTACTTCCTGTCCTTCTGCTTGGAGCTCTGCCCACAGTTTTTCAGATGGCCAGTGTTTCCATATCCAAATCTCCCTTCGAATGGTACCTGGTTGCTAATGAAGTCTGATTTGGTGATCTTATTCAAAATTATAAGTGTACACACACATACACACCCCCAAACCCCCCTCCCCTGCTTTATTTTTTCCACAGACTCTTCTCCGTCTTATGTACTAAATATTTTCATTATTTTGTTTGTCTCCCACTAGAATGTGAGTCCACAAATTCAGGAATCTCTTGGCTCTGTATTCCCTTCTCTGGTTTCACTTCTGTATTCTCAATGTCTAGAACAGTATTTGGTGCTTAAGAAATTAATAAATAATTTACTGAATAAGTGAATGCATGGTGGCCATCCCTGACCACCCTGTTTACAGCATTACCCCCCTACCCCGATTCCTTTTCTACGTAAGCTCTTCCCTGCAATCTGAAGTTACATTGGGCATTGTTTGTTTCCCTACTTATTGCCTGTCTTTCCTTTCTCCAAGTGAAAAGAAAGCTTCTAGTGAGGAATGGCCTTGCTTGCCTTACTTAACCGACGTGCCAGACCCTACAGCACTGCTTTGCAGATCGTAGGTGCACAGTAAATAGCAGTTGGCTCAGTGCATGGTATGTTCTTTGTTCTCTCTGTCTTGCTTGTGCAGCAGTCTCACTGAATATGTCTTTTCCACATTTGGGATGCATGTATTATTTTTTGACTTTGGGGTATCCTCTGGACAATGGAAACTCAAGTGTGCTTAGGTTAGTGGAGAAGACTGGCACCAAAGAAAATGGCCCAGTCTTTGTATACTGGCTTAATCTAGTGGAGAAGCCTTAGACTGTCCCAGAAGGTCAATGATTTTGATTCGTCTGCCTCATTTTAAAGTTGTCTGTCATGTTTCCTCATTTTGTGGGGTTCAGAGGGGTCTGTGGACAGCATGGCTTAAAGAGTTCTTCTCCACCCAGCCTCTAGAGAATACAAATGGACCCTGGAAGGCGCTGCACTTGTACACCAGAGGGCAGATGACAGAGGGAGCCCACAGGTGGGAGGCTCAGGAGGGGAAGCTCCAGAGCCTCTGTAGGAACCTGCGAGGACGGGCAGAGTTCTTAATTGCAACGCTTAGATCCTCTTCCCCAAATACCTGGAGGCCACCGACCTCACCAGACACAGGGCTCGAGGAGAGCCTGAGCTCTGCCTCCCCTCAGGGGAGCCCGCCAGCCTTCCTGAGACCGTGATAGACATGCTCTCTAACGTGTCCAAGTCAGCTCGATGGCGGGATGAGTCACTGGGGGCGACAGGAGACCTGTGTACAGGAGAACAGGACTGTCTGCACAGGGCAGAGCAATGGGGAGGCAGAGCGAAAGATCTGTTCAAGAAACCATTGATGTATTTGTAACAAAATTTTACTTTTAAAAAGCTGTATTTCTTTTTACGAGAAATGATATTTAGCATCCATTTTCATTTGGTTTTCTGACACTCAGGATGTTTATAACACCAGCTAATGTGGCACCCATGTGGCTTTTGGAAGCTTCCGTTATGCATGTGGTTCAGTGTCTGAATTTGACTGAGAGAAAAGAACACCCAAGATTGGCTCTTGGCTCTGTCTCTTGCGTCAGCTGCCTCTGTGGGCTACTCACTCTGCTCATGGGGGTCCTGCCAATGAGTTTGCTGCTCTGAGATCTCGGCCCTGACTGAGTTCTCAGCAGGGAAAGGTTGGGAGGAGTCCTTGGGAAGACAGTGACAAGGAATGTGACGAGAGAGAGAGAAATCTGTCTCTTACTTCCAGGCGAGTAAATGGAAACATAATCCGCACTTGGTCAGAAGAGTGGGTTTCACCCAACCTTTTGTAACAATGAAGTCATGGGTAAAAATGACCTGGGTGGTTCAGAAATATCCAGCAGTCCTGCAGAAAGGCGAGCATGTTCCTACTGCAGACTTTTATCTCCTGCTACATGGAAAACCACTTACACTGCCAGCCTGTGGTACTCTTCATAGACTCCTGGTGTATACCCTCTTTGTCCTAGTTGAGCAAGTACTGAGTGACATCTGAGGGTAAGGGACAATGTGGTACCATGGAAAGAGCCTGAATAATAATTGTTACAACCATTGATGGTTTTATTTTCAAGTGGCAGTATACTTTGCCAAGCATGTTCACGTATATAATCCTAATAAAACATTAATGCTAAGGACCATGTTTTGTTCATATTTGTACCTCCTTTGATGGCTCAGAATACTTCTTTGCATCTGTCCATCTTCGCAGAATAAATGCATCATGCCCTCCTCTCCGCCCAGCAGGCCTGTGGCAGGCACAGTGGTCAGGGGCCAGGACATTGTCTTCTGAGGGGTAAGAGATGGGTCGGGGTGGGGGATGGCAGTCCTGTCTACATGGTGCTAACTCAGTGCCCTCTTCTAGAACTGCCAGGCCACTAATGGATGTCAGGAAAGACCACACCTTCCTGAGCACACTGGCCATCAGCAAGCATGCACTGGACACTTTCCAACTATTTACTCCTCAGTATTTTAACCTAGTAAAGTTTTCCCATTCTGGTGACTCGCTTAATGTGTCCCTGTCTAAAGATAAAGTTTCATATGAACAGGACTTCAGTTCATTGAACAAATACTTATTGGGTGACCACTATGTGTGAGGCAGTGTTCTAGGGTCTGGGGATACAGCAGTGAACAACACACCCTCAAGATCACTGCCTTCACACAGTGTGTGCATGCCTGTGTGGGGGAAGGAGTTTAGGCAATAGAGAGCTAAGTGTTATAGTTATCTGCTGCTGCACAACCAGCCACCCCCAAACCGAGTGACTTAACAGCATCACAACCATTTCTTTTGCTCAGGAATCTGCAGTCTGGGCAGGGCTCAGTGGGGAAGGTGCCTCTTGGCCTTACGTGGATCAGCTGGGACAGTTCATGTGAAGGCTGGAGGAGGCCGATGCACAGTGAAAATAAGAGGCCCCTTGTTTGAGCAGTAGAAAAAAGTGCTGTTAACGGCATTAAAATATAGAACATATTTCCTTCCACTGTTTCTTTCTCAACATGTCAAGGTGTTTTTTATTTGCTTTGTAAAGATGGGTTCCTTGAACTTGGTGACACTTGTGGGGCAGTGCAGACCATCACCAGCACCTGGAGGCTCTGCCTTGCCAGTCAGCACATGCAGCCCACCAGCTGCCAGCTCTAGGACAGATGCCTTCTGCCCTGGCCGAAGGTGGGGAAGTCAAGCCAGGCTTTTCCCCTTCCGTTGGGCCCACCACCCCAACCCTCAGTGGACTGGCGACTGTCAAGAGTGCAGCCTCTTTGCCAGATCTGCTTGGTACCTGGATAGGGGTGAATGAGGGCTCTCTCACATCAAGTCACTTGTCACATATGCCATGGCTGCCAGCTCAAGGAGGGGACAACCCCTGTCATGCTGCACCTTGACATATCACAGGATAGCCTCCTTGTGTTTGCACCCAGTTCTCCACCTGGAGCAGAGGAGATGGCAGTCACTGCATGAGGGTGGGCAGGGGAGCCAGCAGTTGAGAAAGTGGGCAGCTGAGAACCTGTTCCAGAGATGAGGGACCATGCAGGAGCCAGGGCTGCAAATCCTCAGCTTCTGTTCCATTGTCTCATCAGAATACAAATTCAAAGGTAAAATTTTTAGGAATTTCAAGACTGTGACCACAGAGCATTAAACCCCAAGTTCAAGCCCTTGTGAGCACAGGGCCCTGTGTGACTGTGCTGGCCCCACATCCATGGCCCTGTGCTGGAGGAGGTGCTTCCGGGTGACTCACTTCTGGGTGAGCAGGTTGGTGCCGGCTCTCAGCTGGGAGTGCAGTCCAGGGTAAGATGGGTAGAGAAAGGATTGGTTTTTCTCTCTGTATGGGCCTCTTCATGTGGCTTGGCTTTCATTATAGCATTGCGGCTGGATTCCAAGAATGAGTGTCTCTAGAGAGGCAGGCGGAAGCTGTGTTGCATTTTGTGGTCTAGCTTTGGAAATCATATAGAGTCACTTCCACCAGAGGCTGTTAGTGGGGGAAATCGCAGAGGCCCACCCAGGTTCAAGGGAAGAGCGTATAGACTCCACCTCTTGACAGGTGAGTGGCAATATTCCAGAGAAACACATGGGTCTGGACATATTGTTGGAGCTATATTTTTACAAGACATAATCTGCCACAGTAAGATGGTATATGAGATGGGGATAAGTGCTATGGAAAAAAATAAAGCCGAGAAGGGCAGAAAAGGAGTGTTGGTGGGGGGAGGTGCTTTGCAACATTAAATAATACAGTCAGGTAATGCCTCCCTGACATTTGAAGAAAGCTAGAGATGGAGCTATATAGATATCGGGGAAAAGAATGTTCTAGGCAGAAGAGAGAGCCTGTCTATAGAGAATTAAGAAAGCAGAGAGGCAGAAGCCAAGTGAGAGTGGAGGAGAGTCCTAGGAGAGGGGTTCAGAAAGGGCACAAGGACATTCCGCTTCAGCGGCCCAGGGTCCACCAGTTCGGATCCTGGGTGCGGACATGGCACCACTTGGCAAGCCACGCTGTGGTAGGCATCCCACGTATAAAATAGAGGAAGATGGGCATGGATGTTAGCTCAGGGCCAGTGTTCCTCAGCAAAAAGAGGAGGATTGTCAGCAGATGTTAGCTCATGGATAATCTTCCTCAAAAGAGAAAAGGGCACATGGGTCAGTCATTTCAGGTCTCGGAGGACACATTATGGCTTTGCTCACATATGGGAAGCCATTGAAGATCTTTGAGCCATAGTGTCATATGAGCTGACTTTTTAAAAAGATCACTCTGGCTACTTTTTATAGAATAGATTGTACAGGGACAAAGGTGGAAGCAGGCTGACCCATTAGGAAGTTGTTGAAATAGTCAATGCAAGGCTTAATGGTTGCTCGGACCAGGTGGTAACAATGGAGGTGATGAGGAATGATCAGTCTCTGGATATGTTTTTAAAGGTAGAGCCAGTAGGATTTGGTGACATATTGGATTTGAGTTTGGAAGGGACAGGTCAAGGGTGACTACAAGGTTTTTGGCCTGAGCAGGTGAGTTGATGACATTGCCATTAACCAAGATGTGGAAGACCATGAGAGGAACAGGTTTGGGAGATGGGATGTGATGGAGAAATCAGGTTTGGCTTGGACATTTTAAGTTTGAGATTTCAAAAGATATCTAAGAGATGACTGTGTAAAACTCAGCTCCAGCTTGAGTAGTGTTTCTAAGATTGGGAGACCAAATTATTCCTCCTGCTGTCTTCCAGTGATCTGCTTCTTTTTGAAGGTATTATAATTTAAAAGAGCATTGAAATTAGGATATTTGGAGCTATTCATTGGATCAGCTTGCTTACCCTACCTATCCTTGAGTTAGGGTTTTATGGAGTATATCTATTTAACTTTTGTTAATATTCTGTGATTTGTATATGGCAAATATTCTAGTATATTCAAACAGTGAGATACACTGCTTGATGGCAAAATGACAGGATGTGTTTTGACTTTTGGAGAAAGACATGCCATAAAATATTTTAAAGATCTATCATTAAAGTACATTTCATTAAATAAAGAATCTTGCCGTTTCCAATAATATGGATGGACCTTGAGGATATTGTGCTAAGTGAAATAAGTCAGAAGGAGAAAGTCGAATACCATGTGATTTCACTCATACGTGGAAGATAAAACAACGACGACAACAAACAAACACAGACACAGAGAGTAGATTGGTTACCAGAGGGCATGTGGGGAGAGGAGGAGGGAGAAAGGGGCACATGTGTATGGTGATGGATGGTAATTAGTCTTTGGTGAATATGATGTAGTCGACTCAGAAGTTGAAATATGATGATGTACACCTGAAATTTATATGATGTTATAAACCAATGTGACCTGAATAAATTTTTAAAAAGTGTTTTAATTAAAAGAAACTTAAGAGGTAAAGCTATTAATGAAAGTTTTGGTTAAGAAGCATTTATTCTTGGATTCCCCATACCTTGCCTCCCCTCCGCTTTTGCCCTAATTCCTCATATATAGCCCCTCCCTCCCCTCTATTTCTCTTTTCCCACCCTCTTCCCTTCTCTTCCTTTACCTTCTCTTTCCTTCCCTTCCCAGAACGAAGACCTGAGTTTTTCTTGCATGGGGCAATTGACAAGTAGATGGTTAGGAACACCCAGGTTGGATCAATAATAGCTGTGCTACTCCCTCCTTCCACCATAACTGGATCTGAAGAGAGCAGAGTTACTAGGGGGCTTTGGCCAGAATAGACACTGGGCAGCCTTGTGCTCTGGTTAACAGTTCTATTTTAGTTTAAGTAAGGGAAAGGCTCCAATGCCTGAAGAATCTTCACAATACTTTGTCCCAGCCCTCAGGGCTATCATACAGATTTAATTCCATCACCCATAGTTCTAGGCTGAGTCTTCTGGAAATCCAGCTGGTTGTTCTGTCTGCCCCTCCACTCCTCAGTCCCATAGCTCAGGATTACTATATTCAGACAAGGGCCCTGGTGTTTTTGGCTAAGCATGCTTGTTTTTATTTATCCCCCTCAACCAACCTTCTCCTCACTATTTCTGATATAAACAATTTGCATAGCAGTTTACAAAAGGCTGTGTTCCTTATTATACCTTATTATATTTGGAGGGTTCAAAGCAATCAGCAGACTTTTTGAAGGGACTGGGTTTTAGGCGGAGTGGATGTGAAGGTATTGAGTAAGTCAAAAGCAAAGACTAATCATTTTATTTTAGTGTTGGCTTGGGAGCCTGATAGAGGAAGAGAGTCTGCAGTACCAAGCCACAGTTCAGATGTACACTAATCGTTTTGTATTGAAGCACATTTTTAGTAAATAATACTAAGGACCAACTCTATTAATATGCCTGGCTGAGAGGAAATTAAGCACAGTTACTTGACCGATAATGATGACAAACAGTTTCAGATGTTAGAATTTCATTAAGACTGTGTTGTCTCTCACTGTAGTATTTACGTTTTGTGTTAGGTATTTCAAATTAATCATGAGCATAATTAATAATTGTAGTAATTAGATTGCGATTTTATGATGATCTGCAATGTAACAGGGAATATGAAGAAGCAAGAAAAATGAGGACCACTCAGGTCTGTATAATCAGTGTTCTTCACTATGTGAGACTTATCAAAACAGGCCACCTCTAAGAATTAAGGTATTGTTGCTTCGTTACGTGTTGGCTTATTATAATAGCTAAAAGTGGACACAATTTTAATGTGAAGTCTGCTGGGGCCTTTAGGTCCCAAACCACCAAAACTGAATTGTTTTGTGAGGATAGCGTGGTAACAATGGTCCTAGTTGAAGTATAGGTTACTTTTGATAACTGTGGAGAAACCAGGAAGCAAGTATATGGTTTTACATTCCTTGAAGGCTTAATTGAGTTAAGAATCAGTATGCATAATCTAACAAAAAAAGGAAGTTTGGCATTTTAGAACTTTAATGGGTTATGGAATTTATTTCAGACAGAAGATTTTTAAACAACTTTTTGAATAGCTCTTGTTAATCTAAAAAGATACTTGGTAAAGTATCCATAGATTGATAGGAAAAGGATATTTGCATGGAAGTCACTTTTTCGCCCTGGTTTGCTCTGGAATGATTTGAAATGATTGCATAATGAGGGCAGAAAGTTGCAGGGCTACATATAAACTGCATGCTACTTAATAAATTATTCACGTTAGCCCTAAGGTATAATTATTCAGTGAAATGAGAACTAAGGAAATTAGTTCTGAATTATTGTTTATTTATACTGATATTTTTTTTTCTTTACATGCTCACATTTTCCTGCTAGAGGTAATCTGAAGACAATCCATAAAGAATGTTGAATCAGGTTGGAATGTGTTCATCCTTTTCTTTTCTGTTGTTGTAGTTTGCTTTTAGAGAGAGAGTCTCTTTCATAGAAAGGGAAAAGTGGAACTCTGGTTACTGCAGTCCTTTTCAAAGGACAAGAGCAGTCAGGGCTTTCACTGTGCACATGCCTGCAGATGTGCGGAATGTCAGTCACACCTGCTCCTGAGTGATGGGTCAGAGAGATACCATTTGGTGTCCTGGCAACGGTAGGTTTTCCCCACTTCTCCCACTCTACCACCTGCAGCCTCTCCTCCTTCAACCCAGATCAAAAACCATGATTCTTATCTTTCTTTGTCTTGATTGTTATTATTTAGCTTTCAATTGCAACAATGTTTAACAGATTTTAGTTAGATAGTCCCTGCTTCTATCCTTGACTCCTAGAGTATGCAGAACAATAGACGGGATGATTCTTTCAAAGCAGATGTCAGAGCAAATCATTCCTTTGCTTAAAAGCTTCTGGCAGGTTCTCATCTCAAGAGGGAAAACTGAAGTCCTCACAGTGTCCTCTGAGTCCTCCCTGGTCTGGCCCTGTTTCCTCTGGGTCCTTCTGTCACTCAGCCCCTCACCCAGCTCATTTCTGCCACACTGGCCTCCTTCCTGCACGTGGACCATGCCAGCTATGCTCCTCACTTGGGCCCCTGCTGGCCTTCAGCCCCACTCCCCGGAGGCCCACTCCCTCACTTCCTCACCCTCGGAGGTCTTTGACTAGACCCCACCTTCTCACTGAGGCTCACCCTGACCACTTCCATAACCACTGCCCCCTCAGTCCCAGGCCTTCCTAACCGTTGACACCTGCTGCTTATTTTCTGGTTTGCATTCACCACCTTTGAGAACACTCACCTTTCTATTATGTTTCTTGTTTGTTGTCCGTCTTGCCTGTGGACCTGTCAAATGGGATCTTTGCCTCTTTTGTTCAATGATGTGTGTGAAATGCTTTAGAACACCACCTGGCACATGGTAGGAGCTCTGTAAATATGTGTTGAATGAATGAGTCAATGTATGTGTATCCTGAACCTCTTCTGTGGAAATGCTAAATCTGCTGCCCCCAAGGTGTGTATGAAAGAGTGTCCAATCGCCATGTTGTGACTGGTCCATGACCAAATGGAGTTTCAGTTACTGTAGAAATCTAGGGAATCAAGGGCAGGGAGATGGGAAGCAGTGGAGAGCTTTCACAGGCTAGGGCTAGAGTTTAGCATGGAGACCATAACCCATTCCCTTGCCCCTTCGTGGTGATCAGTCTCATGGAAAGAATGCCTCTGTTTGGCAGTAGTGATAGTAGAATGAGAACCGCAGGCGTGGCTTGGGTGTTGAGTGGGTGGCCTGATTTGTGTTGAAGTTGTGCTTGTGTTTAACCTGAGAGAATTTCATGAACTCTTATAGGTGTCTGTCCATTCGCATACCTGTTTGGATCCCAGAGTTTCTAGAGCAGTGGTGATTGCCATAGCTCAGCTGATCTATAAAGCACATGCTTGCCTTCTGGGACACCGGTCACCATTTGCTTGGAAACTTTTCACAGCAGGAAGCAGTGAAGTGGAGGAAATTTTTGGAAGAGTTAAATGTCAGAGATAAGGCTAAAGGCAACAAGCTGAATCTTTTGTTTCATTGACTTTCCTGATAGACAGCTTCGCTGTTCCCGCCCCCTGCCACACACACGAGAGAGTTAGGGAGAGAATGCTTATTATTTTATACCTTTACTCTAATGTATGGTTGAATTGCCTCATAGACTATTTCAGCATTAGTCTAGAAAACCACACTATTCAACAGAAATATAATGTGAGCCATAATTATAATGTAACCTTTTCTAGTAGCCACATTTAAAAACATTTAACTTAAATATCCAAAATGTTATCATTTAAACCCGTCATCAATATGGAATTTATTAATGAGATATTTTACATTTTTTTAAACTAAGCTTTCAAAATTTGGTGTGTGTTTTATACTTACATCTCAATTTGGACTAGCTACCTTTCAAGTGCTCAATAGCCATATGTGGCTGGTAGCTATCATATTGCACACTGTAGCTATAAAGAGTTTGTGTTAAGATAAAAAGCTTAGTGTGTATAGATTCTCTCTCTTTGTTAAAAAAGTTTGCATTGATTCAAAGTATATTTTCAGTCTATAAATTGTATGGTAGCATGCTTGGTGTTATGAAGTCAGTCTATGGAACACAGCAAGAAAATGTGTATTTCTCTAGATGATCACGAACATACTTATTAGTTATGAGAATTGTATTTCACTTCAATATTTGATGAATCAAGTAGCAAAGATATGACCAGTAGAAGCAGAGAAGATGAGAACTGGGATCTATGTAGACATTCATGGAGCAGTCTGATACACGTTTCTGTTTTGGTACATGAGGCTTTGTAGAGATCTGGCTTAAGAATTCATGTACTATTGCTCCTTTGTATATTGCAATATTATTGTCATTTCAAAACTCAGCTGAAGATTTTATAAAGTAGTAGGACTTCTTCCAGGAGTTTTAGCTACTAAACACTTCATATGAATTCTGAAGATAATATTCTAAGGATGCTCATGGTATGGCAAGTAACTTGGATGACTGTGAAAGATGATTGGAAGTTGTAACACATGCTAAGAATCCTACAACCATCTCAGATAGCTGTGATAAATGAGATGAAGAAGGTCGGTCTTCCATCAGGAATAAGAAATATTACACATTCTTAGCCTTCTGAGCAAAACAAAGGTGACAACTTTTAGATTTAAAAAAAAAATTATTGCTTAAAGATGTTAAAATAAAATAAAAAAATTTTTCAAGTTGGGATGAATCCCCGAGTCTCAGCTCTTTTTCACATTGTCTCTTTTAGTTCATTCCCTTCTGTAAACACTTTGCCCCTTGTGTACTGTTTTCCCCTCCCCACCCCCAGTTCAGAGAGATGAGTAATTATATGCACACTAGCTAAATGTCTGGTAAAATCTCCAGGCAAAACTGAGTTGACTTGTGTGGAACTGAATTTAAAAGTGCTTGATGGAATATTGCTCCAGTCTCTGAATGCTTGTCAGGTTGCGTTTCCTGCCGTGCCTCCATTAGCAGGATATGTGCCTTGGTCCTGAGAAATGCTTTGCCCTGCCTCTCCTCTCTTTCCGTCCTCCTGACCATATAACGCCAGCTTCCAAGGGGTCACAATCTAGCAGTTCTTCATTTTGTCACTCTCAATTAGAAAAAAAGACAATAATAGCTTACCTGAAGTTTTTATTTGTTTTATACCTAGACAACTATCTTTTTATGAAGAAAATATTTACATTACAAAATAGAGGAATGCTTCATTATTGTGTAAATGGAATATATAATAAATTGAAATATGTAACAATTATTATTTCTAAAATATTCTCCCAAAAGAAAGTAAATGGATTTAGAGAAAATTCGTTCTCATTTGTAAGTCAGTGAAATACATAATTGGCCATTGCAGTTGATCATGATTTTGCATTTGAGGTTGTGATAGCTCAGTGGCAGGGGGTGGGAAGGGTGGGAGGTGGGAGTGGAAGAGAAAGCTGGACTTTTTAAAGCCCATACAGTTGGTTTAGTTTTAATTTTTTTATTGACTAAAAAAAGAAAGAAAGAAAAAACTTAAAACGTAAATGGAGACGAAATTAGAATGTTGTACTGGCTGTGTACCAAAGTACACAAGTGGTGGAGTTTATAAAAGCTTCATTCATACTTAGCAAGGTTGAGAGAAGAAGCTGGTCATCTATAATTGTCATTGTTAACTTTTCAATGTAATTTCTCAGGGAAAAACCATCCTCCTTAAATCATTCAGCCTCAATTTATTCAGGTTTAAGAAAAATGAAAGTTAATCCATGACATTGGTAAGAATCATAATTTTCTAAGGGTGTCTTTCAAGAACCTGCTTCTTAAAATGAGTTCACAAGCTCAATGAATGTTGGGATCCATGGTTAACTAAAATCCATGGTGGAGTGCTTCCTCATGGGGATTGTTAATAAGGAGAAAGCAAAATATATATTCATGATTTGCACATAAGGTAACATAGTGAAATATAGCAAAAATAAGAATTTCTCTTTTAGAAATGAGTCCAACTTTGGAAATATTCAGAATAGTAAATTGAAGGGTAAGTAATTTTTCATAATTTAATCAACTTAAATTTTTTGGGATAGTTAGTATTTGGTCAGCTTTAATTAAAAAAATGTTTGTCTTAGTTTAAACTGTTTAAAAATTAAACAAAGACCTAGTTAAAGATAGTGGAGCAAAGGCATTTTTATTCCATTTTTCCGTCTTGAAGCCCCAAAATGAACAAAAAGAATGAAAAACAAGGAAGACGTTACTGTTTTCTGTTAAATAGCTACAACCTTGAACACAAACTATAAGGAATATCTGCCAAACATAGTGAAATTTGGACCAAAGGGAGAAGATGCTGTGAGCTTACACCATCCTCAAATTTTGAGCAGGGTACAGATTGCTCAAGTAGTCAGGCTCATAGAAATTAAATGGCTTCACTAAAATGTTAAGATAGTAGAAGTGAGACTCTCGCTGTAGCAACTCGGCCGTATACCACAGAAAGTTGGACATGGAGCTGGTGGAGGAGAAGAGTCATTGTGTACAGTTGGGCAGGTTGTGAACTAAACAACACCAGGGACCCTGTTAACATCAAAGTCTATGTGAATGGAGTCACCTGGAGTCAGTGTCCAACATACCTCAGCAACCATGGTGACCAAGTGCCCTCTAAATGTCTAATGTGGGATCCTAAAAGTGAGGACTGCTCAAAGTGAGGCTGGAAGCAAGTCAGGTAGTGGTGGTCGTGAGATCTCTAACCTACACTGACTCTCTGCTTAAACTGATGAGTCACACCAAAACCTTGAGTATGAAATACTCCTGGGTGCAAGAACTTAACAGAGTTAACAGAGGTGGAGAGAATGTTGGAGATCAGTACTGAACTTGAGGCTTGCTAATCTTCCTATGCTATTTTTCAGCACATGGCTGATTGTCCCCATTCCAGCATGAATGCCTTCTGGTTAGTACCACACCTTGGCATAGATAGTGCAAATCAACAGAAGAAAGGAACACAGACAAAGATAGAGGAAGAGTATATATCAGAAGGCAAATTATCTTACAAACAGAAGAAAAATTCTAACTCATAGTTCTTAATTGCCTCCAAGGAAGAAGAATCACTGGGTTTCCTGCAAAAAAAGTTTAAGGAAAGATACATGTAATGAAAGAAAAGAGAAAGGAGATGGAAAAAGTGAGGTTATCAATCTCAGTAAAGAAATAAAAGAGAAAAATAAAACCATTAGAAAGATGAAAACCACATTAGAAGCCACAAAAAAGGTAATAAACCCAAGTGAAAACACAAGGATATACAAGTCAGACTTGATAAACTCTGACAAAAGAAGTGAAAAAGATGAGATAAAAATGATTTCTCTGAAGATGGTACACTGGATTATCTATCACATATTTGTTTTTCCTAAGGAAGAGAATAAAAATGGGAACAAAAAATATTCAAAGATGTAATAGGAGAAAACCTTACCAATGAAATAGAAAGATTCTGTGTGTTAAGTCAGAATCACACACTGTTTAATAGGGAAACAACTATTCAGGAAAAAAATGGATAAGAAGAAATGTGCTGCTGAGCAGCCAAGGACGTGGAGAACAATAGGACTGGGAAGACTACTAGCCTTAGCAATAGGGTCATCGATGGCTGCAGTGAAAGCAGGTCCAGTGAAACCAGCAGGGCAGAGGTTGGAATGAACTGGGTGGAGAAGTGAGTCCAGATGAGGAAGTAGAGACGAGAGTAGACCAATCTTTTAAGAAGTTTCATCATGAAGGAAGTGAGGAAGATGTGGATGTCCTTACAGGGGGACGTGGGATTGAGGGAGGGTCTGTCTTCAAAAGAGTTAAGATGGAGGAGCACGGTTCTTAGCTTTGGCTGCACATTCAAGCCACCTGGAATCTTGAAAAAAATACTGATGCTGGGTCCCCACTGAGGTTCTGATGTAATTGATATTATTCTCTGGCTGGGGCTGGGACTTTTAAAAGCTGCCAGGTGATTCTAAAGGATAGCTAAATTTGAAAACCATTCTTATATAAGTTGAAACAAGGTCTCCAGAAGATGGGGGGGAATTGGAGCCTAAGCATAGATAGAAGAATTATCCCAAACTAAGAGTAAGATTTCCTCTTCCACTGTAGCTGGGGGAAATGGAGGAGGGCCTTTCAAATGGGGCAGGTGTCTGTTAGATGGGAGCTGAAGGGCCTCCCTGCTGGGGCTTTTGTTTTCTTTGCGAAGGGGCAGGAGGTGGGGAAGAACTTAGGGAGGCAGATGGGACGCACCCGAGGAGCGGAGCAAATTGCACAGTCTTTGGTGAATGAGAGAGAATGCTGGGGAGGAAACCAAAGGCTGGGCAGGCACTGGGGAGAGGGTTGACTTTCAAGATCATAATTGTAGAGAGGCAGTTCCTTTTTCTTCCTAGGGATAGACAACGCAGATATAGATGAGGGGAGTAGTAAGTTTTCTAGCAAAGAGGAGAGAAGTTAATTACTTGTGAGGTTCTCTGATTTTGTTCACAACCTAGAGAATCAGACACTGGTATAAGTAAAATAAATAAAAATAATGCATTAGATTAAATTCTGCCTAGATTGACTTTGGTCAGCTCTTCATTCTGTTTCCGTGGATACGTAGAAATGAAGTGAAACGCTATTGTTTTGCTCAGTTAAATAGAAAAGAAATGACTTTTAGTCCTAGTGGTTCAAAAAGTAGGAAGTGCTAAAGGCCCTAGCCATCTCCCTAAAGTGACGCTTTTGTTCTAGGCCTAGTGGGTGATGGGGAGTAAAGAGTGCTGTGTGACTGAATGGTAAGAGTTGTGTTGAAACAATGTGCACAATCAAGCTGAATCTAGAGATTTTGTTTACTTGTTCAGCACATTTTTTTATTGTGAAATTGCTGTATGTGTGGCCCTATGTTAGGCATCAAGGGCTGAACACATAATTCAGATTTGGCTCTTGTCCTCAAGAAGTGTATTCTAAGCTTTTAGAAGCTCAAGGAAGCAAAGACATTTCTCTTGGCTTACTTTCCTAGTGTTTCCATAGCATTCTTGGCTATTAGAAAGCAGAAATTATTTATTGTTGCAATTGTTGGTAAAATTCTTTCATCTTCTGATTAGCTTCTTTGGTGACAGGTCCCTAGACAGAAAACCTCTTAGTCACCTCGGAGCCCTGGCATGGAGGAAAGAAAATTTGGTGACCGCTGATCAGTTCCAACTGTGGGGGTGTTGTCATCGCTGTTTCCAGTGCTTTGGTGACCTTGAACTTCTAAACCCATCCTTGTCCTTTAGCCTTATTTACATGGTATCTAGCTTGTTAAGGTCAGCTGTAAAGGATCAATGTGTAGCTGAAATCAGTATTACTGATTTTTATAACTAAACTCTCATCTCCCCACCCTCACCAAAATTATATGTCTCAGAATGTTGATGTCCCAACTGGGCAAGTTTTCCAGCAGCTGGAAGATGATTCTAGCCGTGTGTGTGTGTGAAGGATTAGAGTATTAAGAGACCACCCAAATCTAATGTTTTAGCTGCACAAATCTTACTGACAAGTGTTGTACTGCTTGAATGTGCCAGATTATTTAAAAACTAGAACAGTCTAGAAGAGAAGATTTTTGTTAGTCTTGAGAATATGAAAATATTTTTTAAAAAGTACTTTTTTAATTCTTTGAGAATCGTTCATAAGTCTCCGGACAAATAGTGATTTTCTGCACTTTGCACAGTTTTCCCAGTGAGGTCACTGATAAGCCAAGTTTAGGGCCAGCCATGGAAATTATTTGGGAATTTAATTTAAAGAGTGACATTTTCTCTTAATTTTATTATAGCTGACACTTTCTAGACAGACTACATTTAATATCCTACTCATTCCAAACACCTATCTCTTTTCCTCTTAAGATCCTTCTCTTTTAAGTCTGATAAAGCAGTTGTGTAAAACCTACATGGTATTTCTAGAATTGCTCAGAGGCAGCCGGTGATTACACATTCCTATAGTTTATAAAACCCTACCAGATTCTCTCTGAATGTGAGCTTTTGGAATTGTTTGGAGATTAATAAGTATATCGTGTAAGGGAACTATTTTATTTTTTCAGTGATAATGGTAAATGTTTGCAACCAAAAATGCCAAGTGATTACTGGTTTAACAGCTGTATGTTTCAGCAGATATAGCATAACAATAGGTTTCAATATCTACCTATAGAGATGGCAGCCCGCCAGAACTTAGGCTTTTTTCCCCTCTTATCTTTAGCAAGAGAAGCAGATGGACCACAGTTTAAAAGGGAATTGATGAAAATTGCCTTCCTTAGAAGGCCTTTGTTTCTCTGGTTGGTTAATATCTTACTGCCCTCCCTTAGAGACTAATTTCATTCAGACAGAGGCTGCTCTGTTTGTGCTCATCATGTGGCAGAGGTCTTGGCACATGTTACTTGGCTCATTTCTTGGAGTAAAACCCAAAGTCTTCTCCTCCATGATCAGGCCCACTGCTTCCCTTGTGCTCACTCCTTGAGCACCCTGCTCTCCTTTTGGAGCCCTTTCCTGCCATTTCTCCTGCCTGAAATGTCCTGCCCTTTCCTTAGATCTCTGCTTAAATGCCTCCTTTTCAGAGAGGACAGCCGCACACCCCGTGGAGAGAGCAGCTCCCACTCCCTTCACCCCCCATCCCGATGCCCCTTGCGTGTCTTACTTTTCTCTGTGGGACTTAGCACTTAACCTATTATGTATCTGATTATTTTTTTTACTGTCTGTTTACCCCAAGCAGAATGTGACCTCCACAAAGACAGGCTCTCTGTGCTCCTCCCTGTTGCATCCCTGGTACCTGAGTGTATGACAGGCACTTGGTTATTAGTGGAAGGAGTGAATGAAAGACTGGTAGGTGCTCGGTATGTATTTGTAGAATGAATGAGGGAGGGACGGAGGAGGATATGGCACGTATGGCACCTAATGTGGAAGGACTCAAGACCCTGTCCCTTGGAAAGCAGGTGATGATTGTGCTGGATAAAGGAAGACACCCATCCCTAAAGAGGGGTCATGATGAGGAAAGGGGGTGGTAGCAAGTAATGGCTCACTGCTCTTGGGTAGGGTGACTGTATGTCTCTTTTTCCTTGGAATAGACCTGGCATACACCTATTATTCCAGCCTAACATTTAATAGCACCCTCTTTCATTCTCAGAAATTTCCCTGGTTGGATGATAAAATATATGGTCATCCTACTTAAGAGATTTGATTGCATCCGGGGATGGATGCAGTTCTGTGTATGGGAACTGAAAGTGGAAAGCACTAAGAGAAGCAGCTGTGGGGCACAAGCATGTTGCACCCTTGCCTGGACAGGGCCCTACGGGAGTGGAAGGTCTCCCTTGAAAGAACTGCTGAATGTGTGAGATTCTGGACCAGCAAACACTATCTCATCATCTATCAGGTCCTGTAGAAGTAGACACTGCAGTGATCAAGAATAGTAATGTTCTGAGGAGATCCTAGACTGTCTGCGTGGCCCATGCAAGCCAATCCCCCAGCCACTCCATCCCACAAGCCCCCAGACCAGCTATCTTCAGCTCTTTGGGTCTGGGACAGTTTGGTGGTGCTGGTAGACCTGCTAATAGAAAGCATGTCCCATTAAATGAAGAAACAGACAGGATATGACTGGGAATATGTCCTGAGTTTGGGGTGGGGAGCAGTTGAAATCAGGCAGATAATAGAATCATATGGGCTATATTTTTACAGGGAGAAGTTAGTGATAAGATTATAAAAGAGTATATCTGTGCATGCTCACTTATAATAAATGTAGTATGCCAATCTAAACTTTATCGTTTACCTTTCAACTCTTCTCCTTATTTTTATTACAAAAATCGTTTAAGCCTGCTGTTAGAAGAGTTAAGTTTCTTTCTCTTTTAAACCCAGCCCTCTTGAGATTTTCAATGTTAACACTTTGGTTTGTGTCTTTCTACGTATTTTCTGTGCTTATATAAAGGTATATAAATATGTACATATGTATGAAGTCTACTTCTGTTTTATGTTACACACGTGACGTTAGGCCATGCCCAATACTTACCAAAGTCTTTTTTACTTAGCATTTCAAAACATCTTTGCTATTTGATATGTATTGATCTCCTTCAATCTTTTGATTGCAGCATAATATTCTATAGATGGATATATCATCATTTATTCAGCCATGTCACTGTTGATGTACTTTCAGGCTATTTTCAGTTTTTACTATTACAAATGCTTTTTTAACAATATATTTGTATGTATCTATCCTTAACTGCTGATGCTTTTATTTCTATAGAACAGACTCCTAAGCAGGATTGCTGAATCAAAGGGTATGTGTATTTTAAGTTTTAACTCTCATTACCAGCTACTTTCCACAAAAGATGTACAATTCATCCTCCCTGTAGCAATGTAGGGCATACCTTCTTCCTCATACATTTGCCAGTAGTGGATGCTCAAATCTTTTTATTTTTCTAATCCTTCAGGTAAGAAATGAGATTATCTTTTACTCCTGTTCTTTAGCTTTGAATATGTATTTTCTCATATAGTCCAGTATTTTGTTGCGTTCTGAACCTCCAAGATTTGCAGCTTTTACTAACTTCTGGTATTCGTTAACTAAAATTTAGACAATTAGGAAGATATGCTGTTTAAATTTTTTAAAAATTGATTCCATCTTCCTATGCCATGCTGTGCCATTTATTTCACATATACGATATTTTTTACATATTTCCAGGTTTGATGTCTAAGTATTGCTTAGGAACTTTCAGATCAGGGTTTATAGTTGGGAGTATTTCTATTTTCTCAGAGATGTATATGTAAAATTTTAGCATTCAAAGTTTGGTGGTGAATAATGACTGTCTCTCTTAGATTTTGTGTGCCTTAAACAATACAGGAGGGTCACAAACCTTAACAGACACCTCACCAAAGACGATTACAGATGGCAAATAGGCACATGAAAAGATACTCCACATCATATGTCATCAGGGAAATGCAAATTAAAACCACAAGGGCATACTACTACACACCCGTTAGAATGGCAAACCTGACACCACCAAGCGCTGGTGAGGATGTGGAGCAACAGGACTCTCATTCATTGCTGGTGGGAGTACAAAATGGTACAGCCAGTTTGACAGTTTGTTACAAAACTAAACATACTACCATATGATCCAGCAACTGTGTTCCTTGGTATTTACTCAGAGGAGTTGAAAACTTATGTCCACACAAAAACCTGCACATGGATGTTTATAGCAGCTTTGCTCCTGATTGCCAAAACTTGGAAGCACCCAAGCTGTCCTTCAGTAGATGAATGGATAAACTGTGGCACATCCAGACAATGGAGTATTATTCAGACCTTAAAAGAAATGGGCTACCAAGCCATGAAGGGGCATGGGGAGAGACTTAAATGCATATTTCTAGATTAAAGGGGCCAATATGAAAGGCTACATACTGTATGATCCCAACTATATGACATTCTGCTAAAGACATTCTGCTAATGGAGACAGTGAAAAGATCACTTCCTTGCTCTCAGTTTTTTTGTGAACCTAAAACTGCTCTAAAAAAATAAAACCTTTGATAATACAATAGGGGGACTGTGGACCATTAATGTGTCAAGTAATTTTTAAGTTAGTAGTTAACCTTGACAATAGACTTTACCCATTTTTGAAGTATAATTTAGTGGAAGCTGTAAATTCTAAATATTTCAAATGTGAAGGGATCACATGTGATGGAAAGGGGCAGATTAATGAGTGGTGGTGCTCATTGGCATGTGTGGTTCTGTGCCATGCGATAATGGGATTTTTCTCCCTAAAACCAAAGGCAACTATGTGAACAGTAACTTGCTTACAACAGCGTGCTTTATTCAAGGTGGCAAGTTTCTCTCTTCAAGGGCCTTAGTGTATTGTGAAAACTTCATTGATTTATGCTTGCCATTTTGCAGCACAAAATAAAAATATATTGTTGTCTGCTAATGATGAAGGGAACTGTGTTACTACAATTCGTGCTTGTAAGGGATGACGTTTTCCAGTAGATGTAGGAAAAATGTTCCCACGTGTTAGCACTTCTGTTCTATACTTCCTCTATCCAAATGCACATAGACCAGGGACTGATGCGTGTGGGGAATTCTTCTTTGCTACTTTACCTGGGGAACTGGGCATTTTTTGCTTGCATAGGGAAAACTAAACAGATACCTGTTGTCTTAAAGTTTTGTGATATAAGTACTCCTTGAAAATAATGAAATGTATCCTTCTCTTTGGTCCTCACACCCTACACTGGCCATGACCTCATCTAACTGTGTGCCATGCAGGGTGTCACTCTTCCTTCCTCCATCCCCTAAGAAAAGCCACCCTTGATTCCACATCTTCCTTGGGTGGCTGGCTTAGCATGTGGCTCAGTCCATAGTGAACTGCCAGCCCCTGGGAGGTAACCATTTTCCCTGTTCTCTAATGTTGGCAGACATGTTTGGATCTTGGAATCCAACATGGAATGTTTGGTGGAGTCAAGGGGAGATATGTGTGGACTGAGTGTAGAGGTCATGCTTGAGCTCAGAGGAAAGGCTAGACCCTGTGCTTTAGAAACTCTTAACTTTCTTAAGGTTAACGTGTAGAAAAGAAGTAATTTGTCTTGAAGTTTTTTTCCCCCTTTTGTGAAGTAGCTCCTTTTTTTAAATGTGAATCTCAGAATTAACTGAATAATAATAATTGATAAGCTTAAGGATCCCTTCTTATCAACTGTTATGCATGATCTCATTTAATCCTCAGATAACTGTGAGAAGGTACTCATGTTATCCTTTTTTGTTGTTGAAGAAATTGAGATTTAGTGGTGTTTAAAGTAGCTTGCTAAGGTTAAGCTTAGCTATAAAGTAGAGAGAGTGTATGTCTGCCTACAAAGTCCACATTTTATAGGACTTTGCTAAAAGCAGGGTTTTTTTTTTTTTTTTTCCCGGAAGAAGATTTGCCCTGAATAACATCTATGTCAGTCTTCCTCTATTTTGTGTGTGGGTTGCCACCAAAGCATGGCTGCTGATGAGTGGTGTAGGTCCACATCCAGGAACCAAACCCAGGTTGCTGAAGCAGAGTGTGCTAAGCCACGGGGCCCGCTCCCGTAAAAGCAGTTTTCTTAATGAGCAAATTTTTAATTGTTGGTTAATGGGCAGTTGGAGCCTATTGGCATATGCCATCAAGTTCTCTCCCTGTAATTTTGTTTTTAGCATCAGTTTGGTCATGATGTCTCTGCTTGGGACTCTCTCACTCCCTGCATTTTGGAATTAAAATAGTGCTACATTCCTAAAAAGAATCCTTATTCCTCTTCAGAAATGGTTCCCAAATGCATCCCTGGTTTAACCACTCAATGCTGCTACTTCGCGTTGCCTTCCAGATAAGCTGCACCCACTTCACTAGCCACATTACCTGCTTGATTCTTGGCTACTTACTTTTCCTTTAATAATGACTCTGAAGTTTCTACATTCATTTTAAGATTTGGTTTATGTACTAAAAATGTGGTCCTTTCATACCTATGGCTGTAGATGAGTATAGTTGTGGTTCAGTTGGGCAGATGTGGGGATGGTGGACCCTGAAAGAGAATTCCCCAGAAGTCTGTCCTGGTTGCTCCTCATGCACTGACTGTGGATATAGGCAGAGTTTGTGCATATAATAGAGCAAAACATTCCTTAGAGCTGATACTTAGAACTGTGCTTGGCACCCCGTGAACACTGTATGAAACTTTGTGTGTGCTAATTCATTTCACCTCTGCCACCCTGTGGGCTTGTACTATTATGTTCTCCATTTTCTCAAAGAGGAAGCTAAGATTGTATATCATTGTCAAGGCCACACAGATAGTAAGTGGCAGAGCTGGGATTCCAATTCACTTGGTCAGATTCTTGAGTCCCAGTTTGTAACCCACAGGCTAGATTTTAGTCTTATCCTGGTTCATGTGTATTTAAATATTCTGGCTGGAGAGAATCTCAGCTAGAGCTATTTCGAGGAAATGTCTACAAAAGTATATGAAACAGCTGGATTGAGAAACTAGCATTGAAAAACATACTAACTGGCAGTTTTATGTAGAAGTATTTAGCTGTGGGTTCCATGTCATCAGGATTATAAATTTTCTTGAAAATAAAGAATAAAGGAGGAAAGCCTGTAGCATCTTAGATTTCACTCGATTCTGCTCCCTGACTTTTATTATGCTATACTTGATTTATTCTCGCTTCCTCAGGATATGGGTCAATTGTTATATGATTGGTACAGTGTCTACTTGGTTTGCAATTGATAGTAGAAAGTATTTAAACAGTTCTATTTGTTAGAGATTTCAAAAAACAAAAAAAAGACCCATTGTGGTGTAATTGTAGAGTTGATGAAATATATGATCTCTTCAAGTTAGTTTTAAAATGTAGCTTAAAAATTAGACACTATATCTTTATAAGAAATCACAAATTTTTTAGGCTCACAAATAACTTGCTTACAGGACTTGGGGGAAGTTGTTTAGGAGTTTTCATTTTAAATGACACTGCAAAGCTATCTTTTTCTTCTGTCTCAGGCATTGTGAGGTGTGAGTTACGTGAGTTATGTTGGACAGAGGACCTCAGGCCTGAAGCCTACGCTTTAGGATTCTTTCATCCTTGTGGTTTAGTGTCCTGCAGTAGTTTTTGAGTGAGTGTAATTTTGGATAAATTTAAGGTAAAAACCCAGTTTAGAGAATAGCTTGTTCCTCGTTTGCTTTCACCTGCTACTGTGTAACTTTGAGCTTCTATGTAACCTGACGTCTTTGGGGCTTAGTTTCTGCTTCTGTGAAATAAGGATACACTCTCTGCCACCAGGATTGTTGTGCACGGTGAAGTGGGTTTTTTTTTCTTTTTCCTTTTTTGAGGAAGATTAGCCCTGAGCTAACATCTGCTACCAATCCTCCTCTTTTTTGCTGAGGAAGACTGGCCCTGAGCTAACATCTGTGCCCATCTTCCTCTACTTTACATGTGGGATGCCTACCACAGCATGGCTTGCCAGGCAGTTCCCTGTCTGCACCCGGGATCCGAACTGGCGAACCCCGGGCTGCCAAAGTTGAATGTGCACACTTAACTGCTGCACCACCGGGCCAACCCCATGTTGTGCACGTTAGATGAAGACCCCTCGTGACATCCCTGACACTGAATAGTCACTCATTAAGTGTTGCCATCATTTCCCTTCATCCCTCTTCCCCTTCAGTGACAACTAGTGCATCGTATTGGGCATGGGAGGTTGGCAGCAGAACTTGGAGAGTAATTTCCCAAAAAACATCTTCTTTTCCATGGAAAGAGACCTGGAAACTCTGGGGTGAGAAGTAAGTTTAGCTGACCAAGAGTTTCTTGATCAAGGGATTTATTTGCTCTCTGCTGTTGCATAACAAGTTGCCACAGACTTAGCAGGTTAAGACAGCATGCACTGATGAGCTCACCGTTCTGTAAATCAGAAGGCTGGGCTGGCTTGCTGTGCTCAGGGCATCACAAGGCCGAAATCAAGGTGTCCCCTGCCTCAGTGCTTATCTGGATGCTCTGGGGAAGAGTTCACTTCCAGGCTCATTCAGGTTGCTGGCCGAATCCAGTTACTTGTGGCTATCATCGGAGGTCCCCAGTTCCCTGGTGATTTTCTACAGTGGTGGTTCTCAACCTCTCTAAGGTTATCTGCATTCCTTCTTATGGCCCTGTCCAGTTTCACAGCCAGTAATGGCTCATCCAGTCAAATCTCTCTGACTTCCCCTTTTTGCCACCAGCCAGAGACCACTCTCCACTTTTGAGAGCTCAAGAGATTAAATCAGAGCCAGAGATCAAAATGTCCTACTCTTAAGTTCAACTCTGCAGTATAACAACATGGCATAATTATGTTATCCTAATTATAATTATGCATAAGATAAGCCTAACAATGAGCATAATCACAGGAATGATATGTCATCATATTCACAAGTTTCGCAGGATATGGAATCTTGGGTGAGGTGGGTGCACTTTTAGAATTCCACCCGCCATAAGGAATATGTCAGAACGCCTCCAAGTGCCCCTGGCTCCATCTGAACCTGCCGAAACAAGCAGAAGCCTTTCCTGTTACTCAGGGGCCCAGCAAATATCTTATTTCAGTAGAGATGGCTAATTTCATTTGATTTTAAGAAATTTGTGGGCAGAAATTTCAGCTAAAGTATGATCATTATATCTCAATGCTTCAAAGGGTGTTAGTGATTCCTAAAGATGATAGTAAACATACTAGAAAAGGAGAAAGTATTGTTTCAAGTCTTCCAAAACAATCTATATCCAGAGTCTTAATGTGTCTTATAGGTGAGACGAAGACATATTATGTGGCAGTTCACTGTCATTTTATTGTGGGAATGAGTCTGTGGAACTGGGTCACTTGGGGTTTCTACGAATATAATTGAGACTATAGGTCATAAATTAGAAGGTCCGTTATATAAATGGGCAAATGTAGCATTACCATGCTGATCAGTTGCCAAGTCCTAGGGCGACATAGCAACAAAAACCCTTAAAGCACTTCTCCTAAGGCTATTGATTGTTTTGAGTTTACCTCCTAAGGACTCCTCAGGGCTGCTCGGGAAGGTCAGGGAAGGGTTCATCACTGAGAAGAGCACCTGATGGCTACAATGGAGTCAATGTCCACTACTTACCACGGAGTTAGTCTCACAAAAGGCCTCCTGTAGCAGTTAGAGTTCTTTGGTTGCACGCAATAAAACTGGACCATGGTTAATCTAAAGCAAAAAAGGAATTTATTGTAAGGACATCAGGAAACTCACAGAATCCAGTGGCAGGCCAGAAAACTGGGCTCGGGATAAAGGTCAGGAGAAATCTAGAGTAGTTTCAGGGAGAAAGATTTTTTACCTAACTACTGCTCTGTCTTTTCAGAGCATGCTGCAAGACAGAATCCTTTTGTCTCTGGGCACCCCGCTAATCAAGACTCAAAGTCCTGAAGAGACAGTCCCATGGACCTTTCTCCAGAAGGGCAGGGACCCCAAGTCTGCACCCAGTGATGGAAGGATACATCCTTCATAGGGCCTCAGGGTGCACTTAACAAGCAAGGAGGGAGTAGATGCTAGGGAAAACCAACCCTCATTCGAGAATCTTTTTCCTTAAAATGCTTTCTCAAAAACTATTCAAAAAAATATATTGAGTGTGATTTAAAAAACATACTTCTGCCTTAAACAAGATAGTCTTTTATTATTACACAATTGCTGTCTTAAATCATAGAAACCCAAAAGCCCCCCAAAAGCTAATGTTAAATTAGAATATTTCAGTTATATCCCCTTATTTGCATAGTATGAATGAAATCCTTTGACTAGGTTGATAAGAAGGGCCCATTTAGCATATCACAATGAAAACCTGTGGCGGGAAAAAAAAAGGAAAGAAATTCTGCAAGCAAATAACACATGAGCAAAAAGCATTGTTTGTTGTCCTGGAGTCATGCTGATTATTTATTTGTAAAATGAATACAAACTACAGAAATAATCTTCATACTATTTGTTGCATGATAATAGCTTTTAAAACGAACAACATTTGTGTCTAACATAAAAAGCCCTCTGTATCTGACAATTTATGGGTAAGTGATCATGTTGTAATAGCATTGTATCAAAAGCTGCTTTTCTTTATAAACCGTTATATTTAATCCCTCCAACCAGCCACCAAGCTACATGCTTCCCAGGGAATTAATTTAAGATTGAAGATAAAAAAAGAGGCCAAAGTTAATGACATAAAAGAGAAGGCTCCTGAAAGAAGTAATAGTTTCAAAAAGATTTTGGCTGTTTTATAAAACAAATGTAAGCTGCTGTAGGAAGAACTGGTGTAGAATAAGGTTATTGCTTCTGGCTTATTCAAAATGATTTTTTTCTAGTTTATAACCTCAACTAATCTTGTAAATGTTTCAAAGTAAAAATTTAATGTGTACATTGGGAATGACACAGACCAGTTTTACTATTAGATTGCAAAGAATGTTTTAAATATTGATAATGTAATTTTGACAAGAGCAAATCGTTACTTTTGATAGCACAGACTTTTTTATACTTAAAATATGAGATTTCTAAATGGATAAATAGGCAAAAGGAGGTTTGTTGGTGAGTTAGATAAAATCTAAGATTTAATGGTGTTCTGGCAAGGAATTAAAATAATGGCATAAAACCACCAGGGAAAATAAAAAATGATACTTTTGGTAAATGTTCTTCATTTTAAATAAAAACTATTCCATGTAACAACTTACACCTATAGTGGAATTGGAGCAGCGTATTATGTACACTTTTGATCTTATTTTGATTTACTCTAATTTATCTGATATCAGCAGCCTGTTAGATGGTAATTTAAAAATCCCCTACTACCGTAATTGCTTTAGGAAACCTTCCTAGTGATAATTTTATTCCCTAGAATAATTTAAAATTTTAAATTCACATCTAAACACGATGAAGTATGTATTGACGACAGATGATATTTATGTTCACGTTGAATGATAATTTTCTTAATGGACAGCAATGCTGTGCTTCATTTTTTATGGTAATGGAGATGGACTAAAATTCCTTTTTACTACATGTGCCTTCTATGTTTGTAGCATAAACAAGGAGCTATAGGAGTTTAAAACAATAAAAGCAGTTCCCCAGAAATGCCTTCATGGGGCAAACTGAGATTATGTTCCATTTTGTCAGCTCTCACATACACTCCAGTTCCAGCTACTTCCCCAGCATGGTAGCACTTTTGAAGATCTACGTCTGCCTTTGTCCTGGGAGGATGGGTAGGACTGGATTTTTCTCAGAAGCCATGATACCATGTTTCTGAACCTGTGCCCCACACCTGACAGGCACAGTCCTCTCCTGTCCGTGACCATGGCTCCCCTGCAGGGAGCTTTATTTCACAAGGGGGAACTGCTACAGAAATCTTTGCTTGTACCCTCACTAGAAGAAAGGAGAGGGAAAGATGGAGAATCTTCAAAGGAAAGATGGTGGTGGAAATACAGAGATAGTCCTTCCCAAAAAGTTCTGGGGATGATGTTACCCCAAACTTCTGAGGGTACTTTCTGAGTATCCTCTGCTTCATTGGAGGATGGAGGCTTCTGCCTCTATTCCTGCAAATGTTGAGGCAGGGTATAGGTGTTGGGGAAGAATAAATCCTGGATGATGGCATTCAAGTGAATCCCAAGGTTAGCATGTGATAAAGCTATACAAGTTATGGAGGAAGGCTGAGAAGACTTATGCCTGAGGTATAAACAGTAGGTGCTTCATGAAGTCAGGAAGAGAGGAGCCCAGGCCCTTCCAAGCCGTGGGGATTTGCTGTAGGGTGATGACAGTTGCCCTTCAAGTCTCTCTCCTTGTGCTTTGTCCTTTTGTTGGAGCATTCAGCCCAGTTGGTTATGACCAAGTTGGTAGGATATGTTTATTTGGGAATTTGACTTTGTCGACCAGAGCAGATTTATGTAGATAGAGCTACTATGGCAGGAGGTCCCTCAGAAGGGGACAGTGCTCTTTATGGGGCCCATGGGGCTTTATGCCTTTCCAATACAGGAAAAAACTCTCAGTATGATGACTGTGAAGGAGGTCTCAGTGACAAGATGCAAATTAGCATACTACTCTGTCCCAGACTTCTAGCATAACGTAACTTGAGGAGTTAGCTGTTAAGTATTTGTTTTGTTCCCGCTGTCTGAACACCAAGGAGTATGACATGTTCCTGTCCTCAAACATGCCATAATTAAATGGAAAAAAATAAGTTAGGTATTAAGGTAATTCCAGTATGGATGTTATATAAATGGAATATAAAGTAAGTAGAATTCATATGAGAAAGAGCTCACATTGTTGAGGTGAACTGAAGAAAATTTGTATCAAGCAGGGTGTCTGAAGGAAACAGAAGTTACGTTTAAAATGGGTGATTGAAGAGGATTTAATAGAGGAACTATTTAAAAAGGTGGAGCCTGGGTTAAGATACACCAACAGGGGATGGCAAAGCTCCTGTCAGGGCTGGCAACAACCATTGGAGGGGGTCACTCAGAGGAACTGTTGTTTTTGTAGATGAATTCAACTGGTGCCAAACCAAAGGCTTCAGGGATGGAGGCTGTGGATTAAAATGCCAGACCTATCCTTCCTTGAGCCTTCTGACCCCCTACTGGAGCCCCCTGTTGATGGAACCCAACCAGAGGCAGAGCCCCTGTAGGTTGACCTCCAGCACATGGAGAAAGTAGAGAAAGGTGGAAGGTGGATTTGGAGTAGCCAGTGGAGAATATCTAGCAAAGTCTTTATATAAAAGTTTGAAGTGTACAAATTTATATACCGTTCCATGTTGTGATGAGTAGTTTAAAACACAATGAATTACAGATGAGGTTTACAGATAATATTTAGTTTATAAAACCTTAATCTTGTCTCTCATTCTTCTGCATGTGAGTAGGTAATCAGAGGAATTCATCACCCGGTGCTTTTCCTGACCCTCCAGAGCACTTCCAGAGATGTAAGGATACTGAACACATACAGAACCCAAAAACTGAGCTGTGATAACTTTTCTCCATCCTTTCTTGGCATACTTTTTAAAGGCGTGAAGTTAGTAGAAGCTGTACAATGGTAAACTTTAAAAATCCAAAGGAATCTTGTAAACAAACTAGGATCATAACATAGAGCATTTGAGTGGAGAATTGATGCCCTTGAGATGGGGACAGAGAGATACAGACCCCATGCTATGGATGATTCTAGCTTTCTTCTTTGTGTGTGGTGACCCAGTTTGTCTACCTCATATATTATCCATAAATAGGGATTTTTTTTCTCTTTGCCTCTAATATTCATATGCACACTGTTAACTCAGAGTTTTAGTATATTTCTCAATAGAATATTGTGGATTACTTCAAATTTCAGAGGTATTGCAGAGAACCATTTTTAGTTTGAGAAACAAGTTATAAAGTGTACCCAATACAACACAAGGGAGAAATTTTCTTAGGAAAATTATCTAAGTACTATAAAAAAAAAAACAAAAAACTCAGGATGTGACAGAACCGTAGTAAGGTTCTAGAAGAACATTTTTATAATTTAGAATAACTCCTGAATAATATAATTTTATGTGTATCTTTTAAATCTGCAATAAAAATATGACCCTTAAAATATGTTACAAAGGAAATGAAGCTAGTGAGGAGTCATGCATGAAAGCCTTGTACTTTCGTGTAGAATGAATCCAACAAATATTGATACCAAGTGGATGTGATAAATCCAATTATTTGGTTTTAGTATAAGGAAGGCTGTTACAGAGGAAGGTAATCGTGTCACCTTTATCCTAAAAATAAAGTTATAAAATGTGCTTGTAATTCAACTTGAGTATAATTTGTGTGCTAAGTCAAATGATTTGAGCTAAGAAGAGAAATTTTAAAGCAGAGAGTGTATGCTATTTAGCTTCTCAAATCTTGGTAATCTGAAGATGAAAAATTGTTGCATTGTGTTAAAGTTAGTAAATTCTAAGTAAAAGTTAGTAGAGTATGTACGACATCTGAGATCTATTAATCCCCTCTCTTCCTTGGCTGAGAAGAGATGTAAAATATTTTGAAGAACGCAGAGTTGTACCATACGTGTCAGATAAGTTGGGAAATAATTATTCTTTTCAAAATTCTGTGTGTGTGTGTTTTACCAAAGTGAGCCAAATGTGATTTCCGTGGAGCGTTTTTTGACTTTCATCTTAAGTCAAAGCAGGTTCAGTAATAGTCTTTGTACTTTCACTACTTTCTTTACAATCTTCTTGTATCAGAATTGCCCCATGACCTAGTGGTTAAGTTCAGCAAACTCTGCTTTGGTTCCTGGGTGTGGACCTATACCATTTGTCAGTGGCTGTGCTGAGGCAGCGACCCACGTATAAATAGAAGAAGATTGGCACAGATGCTAACTCAGGGTGAATCATCCTCAAGCAAAAAGTAGAAGATAGGCAATGGACGTTAACTCAGGGAGAATGTTCCTCAGGAAAAAAAAAAAAATTTCTTGATAAATCTAAAACCATAGACATAGAAGGGGTCAGGTATTTTCTTGATCTCATTTTACTCCTCTTGGGAAGTCCAGGTGAGTGGAGAGCACATGTTAAGTGCACTGAGGGTCATGATCATCTGAGTCATACAGTATAGATGGTGAAATGGAGAGAGAAAAATATAAAACAGTAAAACTCTCTTTTTAAAGTTTTTTTTGATGCTGTCACCTTCTTTAAGCATAAAACACTACTTTATAATTCTCAGATAGTATGAATAAAATACAATGATCAGAGTAGCTTTCCTGATTTTGGGTAAGTAATTGATGTGGTATAGAGTTTCACCTAACTAGGTTTACTTGAAGCAGGCTTGAATGAGTCAATGTGTTATTAAGTTAACCTCTGTGTGCATCATTATATTTCAATTTTGCTGTGTATGGTGAGCTTCTGGGAGAACTGTTCATTGGGAAATAATAGATTCTAAAAAGAGAATAGCAAACTGAAAGAAAACTGACGTAATTTTTAGAGAGCGAAAAATTGTTTCCCCTATTTGTTCCACTGGTGGACCCAGCGTGATTGAATTTAGTTGAGCTCTCACTGGAATAAAGAAACTACTTACATTCGGCTCTCTCTGCTGTTGCTGACAGACACTGACCAGTTTCCATCTTTTATTCTTACTGTAGTCTTACTTGAATAATTCATAAGCACAAATCATAGAATGATACAACCCTAAATGACACATTTGAAACCACAAGTTAGTAATATCCTGAGATATTTTGTGTCTAAAACCACAGGTTAATAATATCCTGAGATATTTTCAAGTTTACTTGCCAGTGAGTGAATACATCCTTAATGTTGATTTTTATTCTATTCTATTTTTAGATTTAAAATACTAGGTTTTCAAAATTATAAGTGCTAATTTAAACTAATTTTAAATACTTGAAGATACTATTGTTTTTCTGTTATACGTTGATATAAACTTAATAAACATGTAATAGTCAATATGTTAAGAATATAAGAGGCTTGATCTAAAATGCCAGACTTTTAGGGCACAAAGCTGGAACTGACTAGATAGGTGCTTCCTGAATGTTTATAATAGGTAGACCTTTTTGTTAGGTACTATGAGGAATGAAAAATGAATTAGACTGATATTCTGTCCTTACGTAGTTTAAAACCTAGTATGTGAGATGGATTAAGTATTAAGCTTTTATAATTTGAAGTAGAAGATTCTAGAAAAGAATTAAAGATGTATTCGCTGACTGATCATGCCTAACGAGAATTTATTATGTGTAAGCACTCTGATAAACATATGGTAATCATATAAAAGGCTTTGGGTGTTGAGAAAGTGAGAGACAATGAAGGCAGGGTGCCTGGAGATGATGATAGATGACCTGAGGTGAGTTTGGCCCATGGTGACCATGTGAGGATTTTGAGGAAAGGTGCCGAATTCCAGGGTGCACGGACTACAGTAGCCAAGAGCAGGGGCAAGAACTCTGGGATGAGTGGACCACACAGGAAAAGGCAATTGCTAAATGTGCTTGGATACGGATTGCCTAAGAAGGCCTTGAGAGGTATCTAGAAAGGTTGCTTAGGGTCATGTTTTGGACGAAAGAGAAGGGAAATTGCGTGGTAAAGAATTTAGGCTTTAAAGGCAATGGGGAGCCACTGGAAGCTTTTGAGCAGGACAGTGACTTGATCTGAGTAAGATTAATCTGAAAACAGACTGGACCAGGGAATTAATGCAGTGAAGTAAAGTTAAACAAGAAGTTGCTGTATGGCATTGGTACCTGAGGTCTGGGCACTGTGACCTCAGATCGTGAAAGATTGGACTCCATGTCCTGGAAAGGGGTCTCATGCCCAGCCACACTAAGTGTCTGTGCCCATCCAGTGCTGCAGGACGTCAGATCCACATGGCCCTTGGACCTGCGGTGGCAACCTCTTCCCACCCTGCTTATCCTTGTCTTCGAGGCAGCTCTTGAATTTTCACCCCACCAGGGAAGCTGCTGGTCTCCTCATACATAGGAAATATTCCACAAGACTTCTACAGTCCCAGTCCAGTCTACCCTGGGTGGCTACACTTATGACTTCTCACCCCCTTTTTCACTGACTAGATCTTAGATCTAAAGTTAACCAGAAAGATCCCCTCATTTTGTGGGTTATTTCTCAGACAGGTCTCCTGGAATTATTTGTAACCCCCTTTGAGCTTTGTCGTTTCCTGGTTTGTAACCACGTCTCACCCATCTGCATGGCATGGAGAAAATTTATATTAACTTATGTTCAGGCTGCCTGACAGCACAGGAATGCCATTATCATCAACAGCATGACCGTCTTTTGCAGACTGCCAAGTTCTTTCGCATAAATCATCCCCTAAGATTCATCCAACATCCTACCCCTGGGGCAGGTGACACTGCTGAACTTAGTTGAGTTGATGCAACTGCCGCTGAGAGACAGTGATACGCCTGAGGTTTCACAGTAAGTGGTGGAGCCACAGTTGTTACATGAAGTACAAGACCCTGAAAGGTCATGACAGAACTTACGGAGCAGGAGTGATGAAATACGAGCATGATTTATTGCATTTGTAAGCACCAGGCTTTGTGCTCAGCAAAGGGCCTGTGTGTTCACCTAATCTTCACAACAGTCCATGTTTTAGAGATAAGGAAACAGTTTGCCCTAGGATAAAGAGTATCCGAAATCTGAACCTGACCCAGGCCATCCCACTCTGCAGCCCACACTCACAGCTCACAGTGTGGTGCCTTGCCCAGTGATCTGGGACTGCACGCTGTTGTGTGTTGTTTCCTTTTAGTGGCAAGGAGCAGAGGAGACTGGCACAGACCAACAACACTGATGTGTACTGTTCTTACATGAGGGAGTGGAGTGAGCAGTACAAATGTGAACTTAAAAAATTTGACAGTGATCTACTGAACACTTTACAGACCAGTGTCAGAAAGTAGGCAGCCAGGGATGCCTGCTGCATGTGTGTGCTTTCCTGGTCAGTTGACATCTCTGGCTTTATTATTTTTTATATTCATTAAAGTTGTAATTAGTAGTAAGTACTTTCTAATTTTTAAAAATAATTTTCTTAGTTCATATGAGTGGTTTATACTTTGTGTTTTTACTGAATAACGTGCCTTCCTAAAAAGGGTTTATTTACCTTGAAGGTGATGAATCATTGTCCTTTATCATTGCACCACAAAGAGCCTGATTAAAGGACTGTCCAAGAGCTCTATTGACACGATCTTTCCTGGCCAGGTACCTTAGGTATGTATACGTTAAGTCTATATAGTACGATTGTATTGACACTGTTTGTGTCGAGTACCAGAAATGGAAGAGTGGGAGCTATGTGCTAAATGAGTATGAGCAAGGTCTTTTACTAATGGCTATAGAAATTAATCTCACTCAGTAGTAAACACTAATTTGTGATAGATGAGCCCTATATGATAGGAGCTGCAGGAGCCTAGACATCTCAGCTCCTGTTCCTGTGTGGAAAAGCATGGGAGAGTAGATGCAGATTTACAGCGGCCTTCTGGTCACAGGCAGCCCCCAGCGTGGAGCAGAAGGCTGCATTTCTATAAATATTTTGTTAATTGTTAGGAATGGCATTTTAGAAAAGATTATGTTTTAAACCCTGGTTAGGCTTTGAGGCCAGCTCCCCAAATGCATATTTAACCACTGTATATTCTTCCCTTCCTCTATCTTATATGTTATTTATATTATTACATTTAGTGCATTATATTACACCTGCTTTTATTTGTCAGTATTGCTTTTTGGCCTGAGAGTTCCCTATGAGCAGGGACAGTGTGTCTTAGAAAGTGCTCCAGGCTATTCTGGGCAGCTGTGATTCATTATGAAGTTGTTTTTTTTTTTAGTGAATCAAAGTGTAACATTTAACAGGTTATAGGGAACCACATGTATAAGTGTTTTCAAAAGGGAAATCTAGTCAGAATTCCAAGTCTACAAGCCAGGAAATAGTTCTAGCATAGGTAAATTGAAGAATGTCTGCAAGCAATATAGTTTAGTGTTTTAAAATTAAGGTTGTTACCTAAACTTGATGAATTCTGACCCCCTTGGTAAAAACCTTCAGGAAAAGCCTCGCCTTTCTTCAGCTGTGCAGTGCTCACAAGTGAAGGCTTAGTGCTGGGCTTCAGGACAGGCCTTCTCCAGAGCTTTAATTCTTTTATAATCCAAAGGGAAATTAAATTATGATTATATGTTGAGTTTTTTTTTTTCTGGAATTTTAATGGAATGTGAATAATGCTATTACAATAGATCTCAAAAGCCTAGTCCTATGACCCAGAAAAATATTTACCTTTTTTCACTTTGGGGATGAATATTTCTTAGATGCCACATCTCCACTGATTAAGTAATTTTAAAAAGAGAATTGCTCAATGGTGTTTTGACTGTACATTTTTGTATTTTTAGGTCCTCTAATTACTTTAACCAACTTCCTTACAGGAGAAAATATGAAAATCAGAGTGGCTTGTGTTTGGAAACATTAGAAGTAAAAGATTTAAAATGTTTGTTTTGAATATATGGGAAAAACATGGAAAGTTTTAAGCAGTGCTCTAAGAAAACTTGAATAGGGTTATATGTTTTATTTTGAGATTTAAATCTCTGTTAAACTGGACCCCTTTCTGACGGTAAGTGCCTTGAAGAGAGACCGTATCTTAATTTTCTTTTAATCCAAAGTGACTTTCACAGAGCCTGACATGTAATTGGAACTGTTGATCTTTGTGAAATGAATGATTTTCATTTTGAATGATTATATGAAAACAATTGGGTAATTAGAAACTTTTAATTGGTTTGTGAGGCCGACCATACTTGTTCTTGGGTTTCACACTGAGTGCTGCTACAGTCATAAAGTTCTATCTTCCTCTGTTTTCGCTGGTTAAAACCAAATTATCTTTGGTTTTGTAATGATACCAGGACCATGCTATCTTTATGACCACCAAAATACATGGATCACCTGACGATTGGAGAGAAATACAGTGACTCTCTAGAAATGACTTAACTGTATAGTACGTGTGCGTGAGGGGTTTGGTTGGAGGAGGGATTCTTGTCCTTTAATTGTCAACAAGAAAGAGAGAGTTGGAGAACAAAACCTTGAAAGTTACAGAGGAATCGGAAGAAGTGAGATTTCCTGGAATTAATTGGCTTATATTTTGGGAGTAGTTTTTCTGCGGCATTGAGTTCACACCAGTATCTTATCAAATACTCGTGCATTACCTAGAACAAATGTAATTACTGTAAATGCTCACCCTGAAGGTGGCTGGGGCGGGCTGAGACAGGCTGCATACTAGCTTGCCTTGATGTTGCTTGTTTTATTCTTACGTGAGGCAAACTAGTGACCTGCATGAATGTGTTTTTATAAAAGTTTTAAGAGCTAAAATTGGAGTGTTACTACTTGCTGAGCATTCCACATTCATGATCTTATTCCACTTCCTGCCAACCGTGTGAAGGTAGACGCTGTCATCATCCACTTTTACATCCGCCTCGTTTTTTGGGAGTAACCTGTCCACAGTTCCACAGCTAAGATGGGGGCAGAACTGGGACTGGAAACCAGGCAGTCTGATCTCAGAGACTAACCTTCCTGCTCTTTTGTAATGCCCTTCTGTTTTAGAAATATTAAAAGGCCAATAAACAGAAATAAACAGAAACACATGGTGCATTGGTAACCAGTGATATATGCCTAACGTTTGAAAATTTTTAACTTAATTCATTCCTTCTACCAAAAAGTTGTATTGATTGTCTAACATGTGAAATGCTGTGTGGAAAATATGAAGAGGAGTCCCACTCAAGGCTCTTTGCTTAGGATTGTGTAGTGTATAATAGAGGCAATCTAGAGTAGCAGTAAAGAACTCTAATTCAAAGTGGAAAATAGGTGCTTTTTAAAGGTTATAAGAAGAGAGTAATTGTAGGGGCCGGCTTGGTGGTGCAGTGGTTAAGTTCACATGCTCCACTTCAGTGGCCTGGGGTTCACACCTTCAGATCCTGGGCACAGACCTAGCACCACTCATCAAGCCACACTGTGGCACCAACCCACATAAAATAGAGGAAGATTGGCACAGGTGTTAGCTCAGCGACAATTTTCCTCAAGCAAAGAGAGGAGGAGTGGCAACAGATGCTAGCTCAGGGCCTGTCTTAACTCACAAAAAAAAAAAAAAAAAGGAGAAGAGAATAATTGCATCTAAGGAAAATCTAAGAAGGCATCATGGAGGAAGTGGCATTTGTGCTGGGCTCTGGAATCCCAGATGGCTGTCAGAGCTGCAGACTCGGGCTGTGGAGGGGCAGGGGATTGAGCCTAAGGGGTTGGGGCAAGTATGACTATGTACAGGGAAAGTAAGAGATGGAACTGGTGTTTTAAAAAATGAGAGGCATAATTTGAATTGTAATGTGTTATGGAGAGAAGTTTGGTGGTGCCAGTCTTAGAAAGCCTTAGGACCTGACCACTGTTCAGTAGGCAGTGGGATGTCACAGAGAGCCTTGGGATCACTTGTTTTAGGCATGACTGCTGTCTGCTATGCCAACCTAGTGATCGAGCATGGCCAGTGATCACAGAAGCCTGGTAGTTTGAGTTCTGGGCTGTGGTGTTCCTGGGGTTTGTAATGACTCCCCTGTCCATGTTGCTTTTCCTTTGTGTTGTCAACTCCCCTAAGTTTGAGGACTCAGCTACTCCAGAACATAGGTCAGGTGTGCATTCTGGTCTTAATAAATACCATGTGTCTTGTGTTTCTGAAATCATTTTCCTTTCTGTGAAATGTCATGAGAAATTCCTGATGGTGTGTAATGATGATTCTTCCTCGTAGAAAAGAATGCTTTGGAAAACACGTACTTTGGATTTGATTAGGTGTGGACAGTTAAAAGTAGCAAGCATAGGAAACTCCTTTCCACAGCATTATGAAATATAAAGAGAAGGAACTGGCTGTAAGAATGTATTCATGAGAGGTTATAACTTGTTTATAGAATGTGGTAAGTTTATAAAATTAGAATAAATATGTTTAAAACAGTACTTTAAAAATTGAGATTAGGGGCCGGCTCTGTGGCCGAGTGGTTAAGTTTGCACGCTCCACTGCAGCGGCCCAGGGTTGGGATCCTGGGCGTGGACATGGCGCTGCTTGTCAGGCCACGTTGAGGCAGCATCCCACATTCCACAACTAGAAGGACCCACAGCTAAGATATACAACTATGTACAGGGAGGGTTTGGGGAGATAAAGCAGAAAAAAAAAAAAAAGATTGGCAACAGCTGTTAGCCCAGGTGCCAATCTTTAAGAAAAAAAAAAAAATTGAGATTAAAAAAATCCTCACAAGAAAGGAAATGGAGTGCCCGGACTTCCCGTGGATGTGCCTGGGGACTGGGTGGAGCTCCAACACCCGACTCTGTGGCCTGAGGGGTTGCTCCAGGGTCCCACACCCCCCCCACTAGGGAGGACATCTGCTTGCCATTGGCAGGGAGGCCCCGCACAGCATTCGAAACACCAGGAAGCTCCCTAGAGTAGAATTCCCCACAAGGCAGCAGCTTACAAGCCACTGCCAGGCCTACGGACTCTGACCGTGTCCCAGATGAGGCAAGGGGCTCCCAGAGACCCCGTGAGAGAAAAGTGGGGCAGAGTAGAGCTCTGGTGAAATGACTGTGTAGCCCAGGGGGGAAATCTAGGTTCTTACAGCAGCCTCAGTGAAAGCCTCTGCACAGCACTAGCGGAGAGGTCCAGACTGGCAATCGCAAGGTGGGAAGGCCCTGGGGCAAAAGCAGCACAGCTAAGTGAGCTAATGTCAGACTGCAGAAGATACCCATAGCTCTTCTGGGACCTATAGTGGACGAGTGTCATCTGGTGGGCTCTGTTAGGGACAAATCGGAGATTATAGGTGATCCTGCTCCTGGCTGCTGGGAAAGCCCACAACACGGCTGCAGACCACAAGGAGGGAGCGCGTCTAGGTGGGCTGCAGCAGTAGGCAACAGCAGCCTGAGGCCCCCTTGCGATAGCCCCCACAACTGACGAAGGACCACACAGGACCACTGTGACTACGAGGAGGGGTCCAGGTTCAGTCAGTAACAGCTGACAGGGTTCCTGGTTGGTGTAGTCTAAACAGCTGCCCCCCGACACACACCAATCGCAACAAGTGGAAGCAGCGACTAAACTCTATCTCTATGCGGAGGCACAAATACACGCCATCAAGCAGTATGAAAAAATATATTAAATCTCCAGAACAGAAGGAAAATGATAAGCATCCAGAAAACAATCCCAAAGACAATGAAATGTACAACCTAAATGACGATGATTTCAAAACTGGCATTATTAAAAAATTCAACGACCTAAAAGAGAATTCAGATACACAACTCCATGAGTTCAGGAGCTATGTCACAAAAGAGCATGACACCATAAAGAAGAACCAATTAGAAATACTGGAGATGAAGAACACAATGGAGGAGATTAAGAAAAATCTGGACTCTCTGAACAGTAGGGTCGATAATACGGAGGACAGAATTAGCAACTTGGAGGACAGGAATATAGAAATGCTGCAGGCAGAGGAGGAGAGAGAATTAAGACTAAAAAGAAATGTAGAAACTCTCCGAGAATTATCCGACTCAATTAGGAGATGTAACATAAGGATTATAGGTATACCAGAGGGAGAAGAGAAGGAGAAGGGGGCAGAAGGCCTGTTCAAAGAAATAAAAGCTGAGAACTTTCCAAACTTCTGAAGAGAGATGGAACTTCATGTGACCGAAGCCAATAGATCTCCAAACTTTATTAACGCAAGAAGACCAACCCCAAGACATATAATAGTGAAACTAGCAAAAGTCTATGACAAAGAGAAAATACTAAGGGCAGCCAGGCAGAAGAAAATAACTTACAAAGGAAACCCCATAAGGCTATCAGCAGACTTCTCAGGAGAGACCTTACAGGCTAGAAGAGATTGGAATGAAATATTCAAAACTCTGAAGGATAAAAACTTGCAGCCAAGAATACTCTACCCAGCAAAAATATCCTTCAAATACGATGGAGAAATAAAAACTTTCTCAGATAAACAAAAGTTAAGGGAGTTCATCACCACAGAACCACCTATTCAAGAATTGCTCAGGAAGAACCTCATTCCTGAAAAATCAAAAAAAGGAAAGGGGTTACAAAATCCAGAACAAAGGAGATAATCAGAAGGACAATAACACAAAGTAACAGCTCTCCATCAGGACAAAATGCAAAAGAACCGGAAAGCAAATGATGAAATTGCAACAGTAGGACCCGACGTTTCAATAATCACTCTAAACGTGACTGGATGGAACTCTCCAATCAAAAGGCACAGAGTGGCAGGATGGGTCAAACAATAAGATCCAACAGTATTTTGCCTCCAGGAAACACACCTAAGCCCCAAAGACAAACACAGACTCAGAGTGAAGGGGTGGAAGACAATACTCAAAGCCAATAATGAACAAAAGAAAGCAGGTGTTGCCATAGTTATATCAGACAAAGTAGACTTCAAAGCAAAACAGGTAATGAAAGACAATCAGGGGCAGTATATAATGATAAAAGGGACACTCCACCAAGATGACATAACGGTTATAAATATATATGCACCTAACACAGTAGCACCAAAATTCGTGAAGAAACTCTTTACGAAACTAAAAGGAGACATCAATAGTAATACAATAATAGTAGGGGACCTCAACACCCCATTAACACCAATGGGCAGATCATCCAGACAGAAAATCAACAAGGAAATTATAGAATGAAATGAAAAATTAGATCATATTCACCTAATAGATATATATAGGACACTTCATTCAAAAACAGCAGGTTACACATTCTTCTCAAGCGTGCATGGAACATTCTCAAGGATAGACCATATCTTGGGAAACAAAGCAAGCATCCATAAGTTGAGAAGGGTTGAAATAATATCAAGCATCTTTTCTGATCACAGTGCTATGAAACTAGAAATCAACTACAAGAATAAAGCTGGGAAAGGGCCAAAAATGTGGAGACAAAAAAACATGCTACTGAACAAACAGTGGATTATTGAAGAAATTAAAGAAGAAATCAAATATTATCTGGAGACAAATGAAAATGAAAACACACCGTACCAAATTATTTGGGGCGAAGCAAAGGCAGTCCTAAGAGGAAACTTCATTGCAATACAGGCTCACCTCAATAAGCAAGAAAAATCTTACATCAACAACCTCAAACGACACCTAACGGAATTAGAAAAAGAAGAACAAACAAAGCCCAAAGTCAGTAGAAGGAGGGAAATTATAACAATTAGATCAGAAATAAATGATATTGAAACAAAAAAGACAGTAGAAAGGATCAATGAAACAAAGAGTTGGTTCTTCGAAAAAATTAACAAAATCAACAAACCCTTAGCCAGACTCACTAAAAAAAAAAAAAAGAGAGAAGTCTCAAATAAATAAAATTAGAAATGAGAGAGGAGAAATCACAACAGATACCGAAGAAATACAAAGGATCATAAGAGAATACTATGAAAAACTATATGCCAACAAATTGAACAACCTGGAAGAAATGGATAAATTCCTAGATTAATACACCCTACCCAAACTGAATCAGGAAGAAATAGAGAATCTGAACAGACCAATCACAAGTAAAGAAATAGAAACAGTAATAAAAAACCTCCCCAAAAATAAGAGTCCAGGACGAGACAGCTTCTCTGGAGAATTCTACCAAACATTCAAAGAAGATTTAATACCTATCCTTCTCAAACTATTTCAGAAAATTGAGGAACATGGAGCACTCCCTGATAACATCCTATGAAGCCAACATCACCCTGATCCCCAAAACTGACAAGGACAACACAAAGAAGGAAAACTACAGGCCAATATCACTGATGAACATAGATGCAAAAATCCTCAACAAAATTTTGGCAAACCGAATACAGCAATATATCAAAAAGATTATACATCATGATCAAGTGGGATTTATACCAGGGACACAGGGATGGTTCAACCTGTGCAAGTCAATCAATGTGATTCACTACATAAGCAAAATGAGAAACAAATACCACATGATCATCTCAATAGATGCAGAGAAAGCATTCGACGAGAACCAACATCCATTTATGATAAAAACTCTCAATAAAATGGGTATAGAAGGAAAGTACCTCAAAATAATATGGGCCATATATGACAAACCCACAGCCAACATCACACTCAATGCACAAAAACTGAAACCCATCCCTCTCAGAACAGGAACAAGACAAGGGTGCCCACTTTCACCTCTCCTATTCAACATAGTACTGGAGGTTTGACCAGAGCTATTCGGCAGGTAAAAGAAATAAAAGTAATCCAAATAGACAACGAAGAAGTTAAACTCTCACTGTTTGCAGACGACATGATCTTATATATAATAAAGCCCAAAGAATCCATACAAAAACTATTAGAAACAATCAACAACTACAGCAAAGCTGCAGGGTATAAAATCAACATACATAACTCAGTAGCATTTCTATATGCTAACAATGAACTGACAGAAAAAGATCTCAAGAACTCAATCTGATTCATGATCGCAACAAAAAGAATAAAATACCTTGGGATAAATTTAACCAAGGAAGTGAAAGATCTATACAACGAAAACTACAAGACCTTCTTGAAAGAAATCGATGACGACATAAAGAGATGGAAAGACATTCCATGCACATGGATTGGAAGAATAAACATAGTTAAAATGTCCATACTACCTAAAGCAATCTACAGATTCAACGCTATCCCAATCAGAATTCCAATGTCATTCTTTACAGAAATTGAAGAAAGAATCCTAAAATTCATATGGGGCAACAAAAGACCCCGAATTGCTAAAGCAATCCTGAGAAAGAAGAACAAAGCTGGAGGCATCACAATCCCTGACTTCAAAACATACTACAAAGCTACAGTAATCAAAACCGCATGGGACTGGTACAAAAACAGGCACTCAGATCAATGGAACAGAATTGAAAGCCCAGAAATAAAACCACACATCTATGGACAGCTAATCTTTGACAAAGGAGCTGAGGGCCTACAATGGAGGAAATTAAGTCTCTTCAACAAATGGTGCTGGGAAAACTGGACAGCCACATGTAAAAGAATGAAAATCAACCATTCTTTTTCACCATTTACTAAAATAAACTGAAAATGGATCAAAGACCTAAAGATTAGGCCTGAAACAATAAGTCTTCTAGAAGAGAATATCGGCAGTACACTCTTTGACATCACTTTCAAAAGAATCTTTTCGGACACCATAACCCCTCACATGAGGGAAACAATAGAAAGAATAAACAAATGGGACTTCATCAGACTAAAGAGCTTCTTCAAGGCAAGGGAAAACAGGATTAAAAGAAAAAAACAGCCCACTAAGTGGGAAAAAATATTCACAAGTTATTTATCCAACAAAGGGTTAATCTCCATAATATACAAAGAACTCACAGAGCTCAACAATAAAAAATCAAATAACCCCATCACAAAATGGGCAGGGGACATGAACAGACATTTCTCCAAAGAAGATATACGGATGGCCAATAGACACATGAAAAGGTGCTCATCATCACTAATCATCATGGAAATGCAAATCAAAACTACACTAAGATATCACCTTACACCTGTTAGAATGGCAAAAATATCCAAAACCAAGAATGACAAATGTTGGCGAGGCTGTGGAGAAAAGGGAACCCTCATACACTGTTGGGGGGAATGCAAACTGGTGCAGCCACTATGGAAAACAGTATGGAGATTCCTCAAAAAGTGAAGAATAGAAATACCTTATGACCCAGCCATCCCACTACTGGGTATCTATCCTAAGAACCTGAAATCAGCAATTCCAAAAGTTCCATGCACCCCTACGTTCATCACAGCATTATTCACAATAGCCAAGTCATGGAACCAACCTAAGTGCCCAGCAACTGATGATTGGATAAAGAAGATGTAGTATATATATATATACAATGGAATACTACTCAGCCATAAATAAGGACAAAGTTGTCCCATTCACAACAACGTGGATAGACCTTGAGAGTATTATGTTGAGTGAAATAAGCCAGACAGAGAAAGATGAACTCTGTATGACTCCACTCATAGGTGGTAGTTAACATATGGACAAAGAGGACTGATCGGTGGTTGCCAGGTGAAAGGGGGATAGGGGGAGGGCACTAGGGGTGAAGTGGTATACCTACAACATGACTAATAATGATGTACAACTGTAATTTCACAAGGATGTTAACTTTTATAACCTTAATAAAAAATAAAAAAAAATTAATCCCCCCCCCAAAAAATAAAAAATGAAAGGAAATGGAAACCCAGCTTTGTTGAAGGCTTACTGAGGGCAACCCTTGCATTAATTTTTTCCTGAGCATCATCTCCTTTAATGCTGGCAGTAGCCCTGAGTGGGAGGGGTTGATGTTATCCTCATTTTGCACATGAGGAAAGTTTGATCAACCTGAGCGATGTGCTGGAACAGCTCACAAGTGAACAAGGCGGGGTTTGAACCCAGGTTGGCATCACTTTAGAGGCTGCTGCTACCTAACCTCCTGTATGACTCAGAGCTCACCATGTCAGTCAGATTTCTTAGCAAGACATAGAAACCAGAAGGGACTTGCACGTCCTTTGAGTTATACTTGATAGAAAACAGGAACTTTTAAATGTTGGACTGGTTTTAGTAATACCCTGTCCCTTCCGGTTGTTGGTTGTGTGTATAGGGGCGCAGTGAAGCATGTGACGTGGATTTCCTTCAGCCCTAGAGATGGGCTGCCACACAGTCGTTTGTGCTGCTGTGACATGTGCCAGTCAGTGGCATTTAGTGCTTCCATGGAAAGTGCCAGAGCTGTTGGGGTCGGGACGATGCCTTGTGTCTCTTGCATTTCTGAAAGTTTTGAGTGCATTCTATGCATCATCATGTAATTTTAAGCTTTAAAATGCCCTTGTTTGTCTTTGCCATATAGTTGTTTATTTTCAGTTTACTTGATATTTCTTGTTTAGATTTCATCTACCTCAGAGAGCTTTTATATGGAATTAAGTGCCCTGACTATGGACTTCTTGAAGTTAGTAGGAATAGTGGTGTTTGGCGCCATGCTGCTCATTAACGTGGTTCAAGTGGTAAAGCCCACGGTTTGTGGCCAGCCTCCCATCAAAGTGCAGTTTTCACTTTATACCTTCAGGGAAGCAAATGGGTTTTGACAGGAATATGACAGTGGTCTCATGATGGTTTGACGATAAATGGGTAAAAATGTTGCTTACACCACTTAATGTAAAATTAGTTCTTATAACTGTGCCTTTCTCAATGCCTCGATGACACCGATGGCATTATTAGTAATTTTAATATTCTAATGTCAGCAGTCATTTGATATCAGTTTAATTAATTAAATGGTTAATGTTGGCTTTTTAGCATGATCATTTAAATATCTGAAAAGATTGGGTTGATTATTCCTCACCAAGTAGATTGATTTTCAAGCCAAGAAAATTGCATCACTTGTAACATCAGATATGCCTTTTCACGGTTTTTTCTTTAAATCAAATCATTATAACTTATTGATCTGATGCTTACTTACAGATCTGTTTTGATTTATTTTATTAGTTAATAGTATTTCAAAAAAATCTTTTTGCAAATTTGTTTGTTGTTAGTGTCCTCGAGTTGATTCCGATTCCTAGAGACCCTCAGTACGGCAGAGTGGAACCCTGCCCGGTCTTTCTGCACCATCCTCTCACCTTCTGGCATAGACAGTGCTCTGCTGCTATTCACAGGGTTTTCATGGCCAGTTATTTTGGAAGTGGGTGGCCAGGTCCTTCTTCCTACTCTGCCTTAGTCTGGAAGCTCCACTAAAACCTGTCCACCATGGGTGGCCCTACTGGTATTTGAAATACCAGTGGCATAGCTTTCAGCATCACAACAACATAGGCACCACGGTATGACAACTGACAGACAGGGGTGTGGGTCCCTGACCAGAAAACAAACCTGGGCCGTGGCAGTGAGAGTGCCAAATCTGAAGTAGAGCACTTGGGCTGACTTTTTGCAAATTAACCTTTGAAAAATGAAAACAATCTCATGTTCTTCTGATTCTAACAGTACTCTTAAAAGTTTAACATACATCTCAGTTTTAATTTTCGTAGAAACAAGTATTCGGAGTAGATGTTTTCTTCATATACAACTCAGGTACCACAGATAATTGTTTGAATCAGATTTGTCACTTTTCTGGCATATTTTGAAAGAGTAATGCACCAGAATGTATAAATGTTTCATTAGCTATAGAGGTGCAAATGCACTGTGTAAGAATCATGTGAAAACTTCTAACAGCATCAGTGTTTTCATAGTTACCAATTAACGCTGGTTGTCTTGTTGCTTGGTCTGTGTTTATGCACGTTTCTATGCAGAGCCTGTTCATGGGCTGTCTTTGCAGGCTTTATGTTTGTAGATGATCCATAGAAACACAAACAAGGAATTGTAGCAGCAGTATTTCATTTCTAAAGCTGAATGATGGCAGGCATAATTACTGAGACTGACATCTGGAGTGGTTTATTAAAGGGAAACCTGCCAAGATTGTTAGCATATACCATAGCATTATCCATATGTGCTGCTTGATCATTATTGAATGTCGGGGTGTGTTAGCATGAAGGGAAATGAATAAAACCCAGCAAAGGATCACTACTAACACATTATCTTCCAAGAGCTGATTTGAGTTTAGCTCGATGGAACAGTTTGGTGGAGATTTTCAAGATCATGAACATCACCCATCTGGAAGGCTTCTAGATATGCAGATACCTGGGTACTTGGCCATGCCAGAATTAAAGTGTACCCCTTCTTTCAAGTCCTACTGAGTTCCTTTTTTTTCAATGTTCTCCAAATCCTTGAAAGAATTAAAGACTATCATTAACAAACAAGATTAACAGATATTGAGGGTTTACTATGTGTTCAATCTTATTGACAGCTTGATATGCACACTTGAGGAGTTTAATAGGCATCTTGTCCAACTGTCAAATTTCTTGGAGTAGTACTGAATTACTGTTTACTCTTGTCCTTAGGGGACAGCTCTGTAGTTGACTAGAGCATATAAAGTCAGCAGGTTTGTCCTTATCAAACTATAAGAGGTTCAATTCTTATAATAGTCCTGTAGTCTTGCAATTCAGTTTGTTTAAATAGTAATCTAGAGAGCTACCCTAATTTGGCATGGGAAATGTCCTCATTAGGTACTAATAGCAGGTATCATGTCTGTCTACACTCCATACGTAGGAATGGAGGGAGAAGACGTGGATCTTTAAAAATTGTATTCAAATTCAAATAGTTTTTTATAGAATGGAGAAAAATGTTGTCCCCAGAAAATGCTCCCAGTTCCTCCCCTGTGCCAGTCATTGCCAGATGCTCAAGATGGAATAGTGAGTCAGAACATCACCATCCTTTGGTTCTGTTGCAAGCAGTGTGACTGATTCTGTTAATAAATAATACCTGCAAATAGTTCATGAGTTGTGTGCTGGAGATATGTGCAAGTACAGAGGGAACACTAAGTACAGATGAGTGGTTTAATGTGCTTGTTGGCCACACTTAAAGTGTCTGCCACAAAAGTCTCATCACCTCCTCTTGAAATAATGACAACAAACTCCCTCTCAAACCCTGCATTTGGTCTCTTGTTCCCTCACTCTGTGCGGATACTCCCTTTACAAAGTCTGCACGGGAAAAAAAGTCCCTCTTCCCACCTGAGTCCTGCTGCCACCTTCAGTTCCTCACTGTCTCTTCTTCAGCACCACAGGACTGTGGCTTCAGGGCAGCCTCCTTCCTGCCTGGGCCTTTGAAGTCAGCTCTAACTGGTTTTTTGCTTCCAGTCTCCCTTCAAGCCATCTGCCATATTGCTATCATTTGTGCGGTGTACACATCACCCCTTACATACAGCCCAAACTTCTGAGGAAGACCCCAGCAGCCTTTTGCCATTTCTCCCACCTTCCCACAGCAGACCGCTGATGTTCACCCTTCTGTGACTCTCCCTCTGCCTTTGCTTCCATTGGAGGACTCTTCCCACTTTGTCTGGTGAATTCCTTGTTAGCCTTCAAAATTTAGCTTCTTGGGGATGCAACTTCCTCCTTCCTCCTTCAGAGTCTAGTGCCTCTTGCATACCCCAGGGATGCACATATCCCCTAGCATTTCAACTTCTGTCCCCCTCAATATTCTCCGGGTTTCTCAAGTGTAGGAATTTGTTTTATTCAGCTGTGCATTCCCAGGGCCCCACATGTTGTAGGTGCACAACCAGTGTTTGCAGAATAAGTACATGATTGAGGTACTAATTGAACTTGCCCTTGAAGGAGGAGTAAGTTTGTGAGTGAGGAATGCTGATTAATATGCATTCACCATAAGACAAACTTAAGAGATCCCTCACTTTAAAAAATGTGTTTTAGCAGATTCGATGTCCCGCAAGTAGATTGAAAAGCAGGCTGTGGATGAATGCCACAGGGAGAGATGGGACGTTTGCCACTGCTCTGTTCCTGCAGCATTACAAGTCTCTTAAATGTGTGCAGTTGAAAAAAATCAGTTAGAGAACAACGTTGATTTGAAGCTTTTTACCCATTCCTTGGATATTTGGCTCATCTGATCTCCAGACATTCTTATTTCTAAATTGTTATTTTGCAGTTTTAGATTGCACCAATAAACAATTTCTTAGTGGTTCCTATGCACACACACAAATATGTACACATACATGTATACATATGTAATGATTTATAATCAGTCAGAGCATCTATACACATTTTCGTGTTTCTGGATTGTATGAAAGTCTGTAGCAGGAGAAGTTTGCTAAGATCATCTGATTCCACATGTCACCTGGGGATAGAAGTACACTATCAGTAAATACACAAAGATAAAAAGATGCAAAGTCAGGACTTACAGCCTGTGGTAATGGGGGCATCTGAAGTTGTTGTGGGCATTTTGCCATGCCCAACAATGAGCATCTTTTCTCCCTCCTTTCTTGCTTCTTGCTGCTTCCTTTCCCTCCTCCCCTGCTCTCTCTTTTGCTGTTCCCTGCCAGTGGTTCCCCTTGCATTTTGTTTATTGCTTTCCTGGTGAGATGATATCTACAAACTCTGGGTTGGCAGTCAAGAAGCAATGCTACTACAAATCTGGCATACAGGAGGACTTGAGGAGGCTCACTTACTGACTAGGTGTAGACATTTAGATCAGTAGTTGTGGAATGTAGCCATGTGTCCAGAGAAGCCTAAGCACTGAATCAGACTGACTACCACTGAAGTTTTGTTCTCGGACTAGGTTGGTGGAAGGGGATTTATTTGCATTTCTTGGATTAATAGTGAGTTGAACATCATTTAAACTTTTATTGTTCATTTGTATTCCTCCTTTTTAATGTCTTTTGCTCATTTTTCTGTGCGGCTGATTTGATTTTAGTAGTGGGAAGAGCATTAGGATTTCCTACAAAGGAGCCACTTACTTGGTGTATCTCTTGTAGCTACAAATAGCTTGTTATATGGCATGACTGGAGCAGAATTTTGCCTGGGACAGTTGAGAATAAAGCAGGGATCTTTGAATTTTCTGAACGTCCTGCTTTGTTGATGCTTAGAAGTCAACCACAGAGCTGGAGGTGGAAGATATGTTCATCTTCTGTCTTTCCTGCTTCTACTGAGTATCAGTAGTGTGAGTCCCCCTTTACTCTTCCATGGCCCTGAAGGTGAAGCTTCATTTACTTGATTGCTTTTTCGTTGTTTTCTTTTACTTGTTTTGTAACAGCTTTCCAGAAGAATAACTTCTGGGTCAAATTCTTCATTAACCTAATTACATTATCCTCATTACTCTCTTAATCTTTTATCTTTTGATAAACATAGGTTATCCCAAAAGTTGATCCCCTATCTGTTGACTTTTTCCAGTATTTTATCAAGAATTACTTTAGCACTAGAATATTACAGAATGTCCTGTTTAAAAGTGTTTTGATTATTTATGCCCAACTGCTGTATTCAGCTCTTGAACTGGCTTTGAGTAAGCATACAGTAAGGTTTTTAAATAAAGTGAGTATCTGGTCTATAGAAATATAAATTAAACGGGATCAAGAATATATATTTTTGGTAGTATATCCAGCTTTTACAATATCATATTGAAAGCCTTAATTGTAACCAAATAATGTTTTCCAATCTGCGTTTAACTCTACATCAACTCAGTGGACGATTCATAAAGAATATAATTGACAGCTAGTAAAGCCCTTGCAAAAATGAATCAGCTTTTAACTTCATATGAAATTATCCTTTTCTAAAAGACTGAAAACTATAATCAAGTTCTTTCTGTGTAATTTACTATAGATTACTACTTTAAGAGAATAACGTCCTTTGTTAAAAAGGCTTTTCTATTATTGGCTTATGGTGTCCCGTTCTCCCACTGAATTAAGGCTTTCAACCTGCTGTTAGATGCCCTGAGCTTTTCACCTGAACGTTTTTACAATGAGAGCATAATGAATGTTGAAATTGGTATAGATTATTTAAAATAAGCTTAGATTAGCTCTCTATTGCTGCTTCTGACCTCCAGAGAGAGAAAAGAAACAGGTTCCTTAGTACAGAGATGGAATTTTTTTTTTTTTTTTTTTTTAAGATTTTTATTTCTTCCTTTTTCTCCCCAAAGCCCCCCGGTACATAGTTGTGTATTCTTCGTTGTGGGTTCCTCTAGTTGTGGCATGTGGGACGCTGCCTCAGCGTGCTCTGACGAGCAGTGCCATGTCCTCGCCCAGGATTCGAACCGACGAAACACTGGGCCGCCTGCAGCGGAGCGCGCGAACTTAACCACTCGGCCACGGGGCCAGCCCCCAGAGATGGAATTTTTATTGAATGCTTTAAAACTTAAATTGTGCAGGTGAAGTCTGTAGCCTCCCACTGCCAGTTGTTGTTGTTTTCCCCCCTTGGGTCCACTTATTAGATGAGCAAGTGTGAATACTCTGATAGTTATAATGTGCTTGTGGTGTATTATAAACACTAGAAAATAATATAATAATCAGTATGTTGTATAGCAGAATTAGAAACTTGATGGCTCATTCGTGCATGTATCAGAAATAATCCTAGGGGCTGGCCCAGTCACATAGTGGTTTAGCTTGTGCGCTCTGCTTTGGTGGCCCAGGGTTCACCAGTTCTGATGCCAGGTGCTGACCTAGCACTGCTCGTCAAGCCACGCTGTGGCAGCATCCCACATAAAATAGAGGAAGATTGGCACAGATGTTAGCTCAACAACAATCTTCCTCAAGCAAAAAGAGAAAGATTGGCAACAGATGTTAGCTCAGGGCCGATCTTCCTCACAAAAAATTAAATAAGTAATACTAAACTTTCTGTGTTAACATTCCATAGATAGGTGTTGAAAAATGCAGTCGAAGTCTCTGCCTTCATGGAATTTATGGGATTATGGTCAAGGCCTTTATTATGATTCTCTTTATACATGCTGAGAGGGCCTTTGGCACAATTCAGCACCTATTGCTGACTTAAAATAAAACACTCAATAAAAAGGAATTGAGGAATAATTCTTTAACATTAGCTAAAATATTTAGACTGCAGAAACACGGCTAGTATCTTACTTAGTTGAAATACGAGAAGCATTCCTGCTAGCCCCCAAACAAGGCAAGGATAACACCGTCTTCACCTCTGTTTAACTTTATGTTGGAGGTATTAGCTGCTGAAATCAGACAAGGAAAGATAATTAGAGGAAGGAAAATTGTACAAGAGGAGGTAACAGTATCTCTTTGCAGGTGATACCTGGAAAATCGAAAAGAATCAAATTGAGAAAAGGAACACAATAAAAGAGTTTAGAAGGTACTAGGATATAAAATTAACATACAAAAATCAAACATTAACTGAGCAGAAGGTAAGATGGAAGAGAAAATCCTATTTTACAGCAACAACAATAACAAGAAAATAAAATACTTGGGAGTAAAATTAAGTGTATATATACACAATCTTTATAACAGAAACTCAAAACCTCTCCTGGAAGGTCCAAAAGTAGACTTGAATGGATAGTCATAACCTGTTCTTGGATAGGGGAACTCAACGTCATAAAGATGTCATTTTTCGAAAAGTTAAAAAATTTAATGCAACCAGTAAAAGTGACATGTTTTTATTTTGAGCTTGATAATTTGGTTCTCATGTTCACATGGAAAACAAACATACAAGAATATCTAGGAAAACCTGGAAGGAGAAGAGTCCTGAGGGATTTATTTTATCCAATAGTCACACTGTAGAGCCTCAGTGATGAAGTAGTGTGGTGCTAATTACACGCCATTTGGCCACTGGGGGAAAACGTCCAGAAATAGACCCAGGAACGCAAGGAAATTCAGTATCATGAACGCGGATTCTCAAATCAGTGGGAAAAAATAGACTTTTTGAAAAATTAGTAGACTTTATTTTGTTTCATTTTTAATAGTGGTAAAACATAAAATTTACCAGTTTAACCATTTTTTTAGGTATATGGTAATGTTAAGTATATTCACATTGTTGTTCAACTATCACTGTCATCTGTTCCCATAACTCTCTTTATCATGCAAATCTTAAAATCCATTCCCATTAAAAAGAAACTCTCAGTTTCCCCTCACCCCTCAGCCCATGGCACCTACCATTCTACTTTCTGTCTCTATGCATCTGACTCCTCTAGGGACTGCATCAAGGCGGAATTATACAGTATTGTTCTTTTTGTGACTGGCTTATGTCACTTAGTATAATGTCTTCAAGGTTCATCCATGTTGTAGCATGTGTCAGAATTTTCTTCATTTTTAAGGCTGAATAATATTCTATTGTATGTATATACCACATTTTATTTATCTGTTCATCCATTTATGCACACTTGGGTTGCTTCCACCCTTTGGCTACTGTGAATAATGCTACAATGAATGTGGGTGAAAAATTATCTCTGTGACCTTGATTTCAACTTTCGGGGGTTATATACCTAGAAATAGAATTACTGGATCATATGGTAATTCTACTTTTACTTTTTTGGGAACTTACTATACTATTTTCCACAGTTTACATTCCCACCAACAGTAGGTAATGTTCTGATTTCTCTTATCTTGTTGCCAATACTCATTACTTTCTATTTTTTTGTAGTAGTCCTTCTAATGGGCATGAGGTGGTATCTCATTGTGGATTTGATTTGCATTTCCCTAATGATGAAAGATGTTCAGCATCCTTTATCTTTTTATACTCTTATTGGCCATTTGTGTATTTTCTTTGGAGAAATGTCTATTCAAGTCATTTAATCAGGTTTTTGTGTTTTTTTTCCTGAGGAAGATTTACCGTAAGCTAACATCCACTGCCAGTGGTCCTCTTTTTGTATGTGAGCTGCCACCACAGCATGGCCACTAATGAAATGAGTGGTGTAGGTCCACGCCCAGAAACTGAACTTGGGCCACTGATATGCCAAACTTAGCCACTAGGCAACTGGGCCTGGCCTGGGGTTGTTTGCTTTTTTGTTGTTGAATTGTAGACATTCTTTATAGAATCTCTATGTTAACACCTTAACAGAGCTATCATTTGCAAATATTTTCTCCTGCTGTGGGTTGCCTTTTCACTCCGTTGATTGTGACTTGATACACAGAAGTTTTAAATTTTGAATTAGTCCAGTTTATCTATTTTTTCTTTTGTTGCCCGTGCTTTTAGCGTCATATCCAAGAAATCATTGTCAAATGCAATATCATGAAACTTTTCTGCTATATTTTCTTTTAGGAGTTTTATAGTTTAGCTCTTATGTTTAGTTCTTTGATCCATTTTGAGTTAATTTTTGTTTAGGCATACCTTGGAGATATTGCAAGTTTGGTTCCATACCACTTCAGCAAAACAAATATCACAAGAAAAGCGAGTCACGCGAATTCTTCGGTTTCCCAGTGCATATAAAATTTATGTTTACATTATACTGTAGTCTGTTAAGTGTGAAATAGCATTATGTGTAAAAAAACCTGATGTACATGCCTTAATTAAAAAACATTTTATTGCTAAAACATGCTAGCTGTCATCTGAGCCTTCAACGAGTTGTAATGTTTTTACTGGTGGAGGGTCTTGCCCCAATGCTGATGGCTGCTGACTGATCAGGGTGGTGGTTGCTGGAGGTTGGGGTGGCTGTGGCAACTTCTTAAAATAAGACAGCAATGAAGTTTGCTGCATTGATTGAGTCTTTCTTTCAAGAATGGTTTCTCTGTAGCGTGCGATGCTGTCTGATAGCATTTCACCCACACCAGAACTTCTTTCAGAACTAGAGTCAGTCCTCTCAAACCCTGCCACTGCTTTATCAACTAAGTTTATGTCATATTTGAAATCCTTTGTTGTCATTTCAACAGTCTTCACAGCATCTTCACCAGGAGTAGATTCCATCTCAAGAAACCACTTTCTTTGCTCATCCAGAAGAAGCAACTCCTCATCCATTAAACTTTTATCATGAAATTGCAGCAATTCAGTCACATCTTCAGGCTCCACTTCTAATTCTAGTTCTCTTGCTATTTCCACCACATCTGCACGCACTTCCTCCAACAATGTCTTGAACCCCTCAAAGCCATCCATGAGGGTTGGAATCACCTTCTTCCAAGTTCCTATCAGTGTTGATATTTTGATCTCTTCCCATGAATCACAAATTTCCTTAATGCCATCTAGAAGGTGAATCCTTTACAGAAGGGTTTATATTTACTTTGCTCAGATGCATCAGAGGAATCACTATCTATGGCAGCTGTAGCCTTGCAAAATGTATTTCTTAAGTAATAAGACTTGAAAGTTAAAATTATTCCTTGCTTCATGGGCTGAAGAGTGGATGTTGTGTTAGCAGGTATGAAAACAACATTATTCTTGTTATACGTCTACATCAGAGCTCTGGGGTGACCAGGTAATATTTTGAAAGGAATCTTGTTTTCTAAGCAGTAGGTCTTAACAAGGGTTTAAAATATTCAGTAAACCATGTTGTAAACAGATGTGCTGTCATCTGGGCTTTGTTGTTCCATTTATAGAGCACAGGCAGAGTAGATTTAGCGTCATTCTTAAGGACGCTAGGATTTTCAGAATGGTGAATGAGCACTGACTTCAACTTAGTCACCAGCTGCATTAGCCCCTAACAAGAGAGCCTGCCTGTCCTTTGAAGCTTTGAAGCCAGGTGTTGACTTCTCCTCTCTAGCTATGAAGGTCCTAGATGGCATCGTCTTCCAATATAAGCTGCACGAAAGTCTGTTGTTTCATGTAGCCACCTTCATTAATGATCTTAGCTGCATCTTCTGGATAACTTGCTGCAGCTTCTACATCAGCACTTGCTGCTTCACTTTGCACTTTTATGTTATGGAGATGGCTTCTCTCCTTAAACCTCATGAACCAACCGACCTCTGCTAGCTTCACATTTTCTTCTGCAGCTTTCTCACCTCTCTCAGACTTCATAGAATTGAAGAGAGTTAGGGCGTTGCTGTGGATTAGGCTATGGCTTAAGGGAATGTTGTGGCTGGTTTGATCTTCTATCCAGAAACTAAAGCTTTCTCCATGTCAGCAATAAGGCTGTTTCACTTGCTTGTCATTCATGTGTTCACTGGAGTAGCACTTATCATTTCCTTCAAGAACTCTTACTTTGCATTCATGTCTTGGCTAACCATTTGGCACAAGAGGCCTAGCTTTTGGCCTGTCTTGGCTTTCAACATGCCTTCCTCACTAAGCTTAATCATTTCTAGCTTTTGATTTAAAGTGAGAGGTGTCTGACTCTTCCTTTGACTTGAAAACTTAGAAGGCATTGTGGGGTTATTAACTGGCCTAATTTCATATTCTTATGTATCAGGGAATAGGGAGGCCGAGCGGAGGGAGAGAGATGGGGGAACGGCTGGTCAATGGAGCAGTCATAATACACACAGCATTTATCTATTAAGTTAATCATCTTATATGGGCTCAGTTGGTGGTGCCCAAAAGTAATTGCAGTGGTAATATCAAAGATCACTGATTGCAGATCACCGTAATGAATATAATAATCAAAAAGTTTGAAATATTAGAATTACCAAAATGTGAAAGAGACACAAAGTGAGCAAATTCTGTTGGAAAGATGGCACTGATAGACTTGCTCAATGCAGGGTTGTCACAAACCTTCAGTTTGTAAAAAACACAATTTACCTGCGAGGCGCAATAAAACTAAGCACAGTAAAACTAGGTATGCCTATAAATGGTGCACGGTGAGAGTCCAACTTTATTCTCTTTTGCATGTGGACATATGGTTTTCCCAATACTATTTATTGAAGAGACTGTCCTTTCCCCATTGAATGGTCTTGGCACCCTTGTTGAAAATAATTTGGCTATATAAGAGAAAGTTTATTTCTGGGCTGTCTATTCTGTTCTAGTGTTCTGTATATCTGTCTTTATGCCAGTACTACATTGTTTTAATTTAACTATTTTTTGAGTAGTTGTAGGTTTATAGAAAAAATTGATCAAAAAGTGTAGAGAGTTCCCATAAACCTCTTTCCCCCAATTTCCCTTATTTTTAACTTATTGCATGGGTTTGGTGCATTTGTTACAATTGACGAGCCGATATTGATACATTACTGTTAACTTAAGTCTATAGTTTACGTTAGGACTCACTCTCTGTGTTGTATATTCTATGGGTTTTGACAAATGCATAATGTTGTGTGTCCACGGTTATGGTATCACATAGAGTAGGAATTTCTTTGCCCTAAAAATCTCCTGTGCTCCACCTATTTATCCTTCCCTTCCCTCCCTCACCCCAAGCTCCTAGCAACCCCTGATTTTTTTTCTTATGCCTATTTTGCCTTTTCCAGGATGTCATATAGTTGGAATCATGCAGTATGTAGCTTTTCCAGATTGGCTTCTTTCACTTAGCAGTATGCATTTAAGGTTCCTTTGTGTCTTTTGGTGGTTTGATAGTTCACTTATTTTTATTGGAAAAGATAGACTTTTAATAAGTGGTGTTGTGACAACTTGATAATCATTTGGAAAATACAAAATAGGATTCATAGCTCACACCACATACCAGAATAAACTTCAAATCAATCAGATATCTAATTGTAGGGGAAAAAAAAGAGAAAAATCAAGGAAAAAAATGAAGCCAGACAAATACTAAAATAAAACATGGGTGAATTCACTACATATAAGGAAAGCCTTTCTATGACTTAAAATCTAGATGGACTAAAAGAAAAGATTGATAAATTTGTAACAACATGAAAAATGAAAAGATTTGTGTGACAAAAACCACCATAAGCAAAATCAAAAGAGAAATGACACACTGGGAAAAAATACTTGCAACATGTTAGAAATAAAGACATCGGCTTCCTAATATCAAAGAAAAGACCAAAAACTCAGGAGAAAGATAAAGGATATAACAGACAGTCCATGTAAACAGTTATGGAAATGGCTCTTAGACATATACGAAGATGTTCAAGTTCACTAATAATAAAAGAAATGCAAATTAAAACAGCACTTCTACCAAGATACCATTTTTCACCTAAAAGACTGGCAAAAATTCAAAATCTTGACAAATTCTGTTGGCAAAGCTGAGGTGTAACAGGCTGTCACATTCCTGTTGTGAGTGCAAGATGGCCCCTGGCCTTTGGAGGGAGATTGGCCAAAAACTAAGAGAATCACCGTAGCCAGCCTTGTCCATGCCCCCACTTCCCCCTAATCTTTCAGTGCACGCTGAGGTTTTCCCCCAGAACCTTGGGAGTTTCCTCTGCTCACCAGCATGGCAAGTTGAAAATGCCTAGGAATTTACCTTCTCTGGGGGAAGCTCTCACCCACTGACTCTTGAGCATTGATTCAGTTCCTCAGGTGGTATAATTTGGAAGCCTGTTCTCTGCACCATTTCCCAGGGTTTCCCTTCAGGATTAACTGTCTGTCTCCACTAGGGCAGCAGGCTCCATAGAGCACCCTTTCTTGGCTGCATTTTCTTCTGGTGTCATCAGTGTTCCCCAGATCTCTCAAATAGACATTTGCAGTTGTTTCCTGGTCACAAGGTCTGCTTCTCTGGAACTCAAACAAAGAGCATGCCACATGCAGTTTACCCTTGGAACCAGCGATCCCAGGTCTAGGAGCTTACCCTGAAAATGCATCTCTCTAAAAAAAGGAACAAGATTTACTCAGTTACTCATTGTGGCATTATTTGAAATAGCAAAATGGGATCAAATTAAATGCTCAGCCCTAGAAGACTGGCTGAGTAAACCATTGTGCGTCTATGAAACAGAATATTCTGTAGCCATTAGAAATAAAGCCAAAGGTCTCTATGGACTGCTATGGAGTGGTTTCTAGGACACACTGATGAGAGGAAAGAGAAAGTTACTAAAGAGAGTATGTAAATTATACTACCTTTTATGCAAGAATGACAGAATAGGAAAATATACATATATCTGCTTATTTTTGTATAAACACTGGAAGGATAAACCATAAGCTGTTAAACATGATGACTTTGGGAAGCAGATGGAAAGGATCGGATGAGGGTGAGATTTCTCTTAATACATCGTCTGCTCCTAGTCAAGATGGAATAACAGGGACTGGATTTACCTTCTAGTTGAAACAACTGAAAAAAAAAAGACAAAAGTACTAAGAAAAAAAGACAAAATGACAGAGGGGTTTTCAAGACATGGACATCTGGCGACAAAAGACAGTGATTACTGAGAGGGCAAACCTAGGCAGTGAGCCCTGTGATTGCCTCTGCTGACTCCTGGGGGGAATCTCCAGACCACAGCGCAGGGAAGAGCAGCCCAGGGGGAGCCCAGCAGAGTCAGTCTAGGGAGACCAAGATGGCCAGAGTTCCTAGTACAGAGTACAAGAGAAGAGAGACTGCCAGAAGGGAGGGCCCTAGATATACACAGTGTGCCACTTGAGTATGCCCCAGCTCAGCACATGCAGGTGAGGAAACCTAGTTCAGCCTGGGAAAGGAACCCTCAGGAAGGATTGGAGGGGACAGTGCCTGGAGTGCATATGCAGGGCTGTTCTCACCAACCAGACTGACTCAGAAGTGGGGAGTCATTAAACCTTGATTTTAGATCCACCTATCAAATCATTAACACAAGATCTGAAAGGAGCAGACTGTGTCTGAGTAACTTAACTGCATCCCAGTACAAAGCATAGAAGGTTTATGGGAATGTTTATGTGGTTTGCATTTTTGAACAATGTAATGTTTTAAATATTCAAATTTAAAGTTAAAGTAAAAGGAATGAGAAAAACAAACCAGAAAATTGAAATAAAACAAACCTGATGATGATGTAACCACACAGAAGAAAAAGCTAATTCGGGTAAATTTTGGGCTCCGTCCATTATATATTCCCTCTGGGAGAAAAGACAGAACCACAAAGAAATCTTGAACTCTCCTTAGTGGCATTGGTGTAGATCTTCTGAATTATATTTGTGTACTGTTGGATGGAGTAAATGAGTGTACGTATTGACGTTGTTGAGAAGCAGGGTTCTCTTTGTAGAGTAGATCCTGATATTTTTAGAAAGCTATTCTGAGGGTATGTTGAATCAGTGCATATTATAAAATGTTAAATTTTGGATTGTGTAATGCAATGTACGTTAAAACTTCCTTACATATACCTTCTGGTGATTGAAATTGAAATTAGTGTTCTGTGCCTCAAGGCTCTGCTCGCACAACCCTCTAAAAGTGACCTCTTTCTGAATTCCTATTGATTTACCTATTTATTTTAAAAGATCAATAAAAAATGTTTTTATTGATTTCCTATATATTTTCATGAAACTTATTCTAATGTCCCTTTTACGTACTATAGTGATTTCCTGTTTCTTTTTTCTTTTAATATATGGTATAAACTCCTGGAGGACAAAAAGTGTGACCCTCCAGGATCAGATATTGGCCTGTTAGATAGCTGTCACTCAGTACATTTGTTGAATGAAAGTAGTAACAAATTTTCTGCTTTTTCATAGCATCGTTCTTGTGTGCACTACTGACATTTATATATTTTTGTGTTTTATATATTTTTTAAAATATATTTTCTATTTTATTCAACCGAAGTGTTAGGAATTACTGATAAAAGGACAATCATGATGGTTTCTGTTGTTGGAAAAGTGTGGCTTTAACTATTTTTTCCCAATTCTAGTTTTAAAATAAAGAATGGAAAGCAACATCGAACTAGTAAAACCTAATTTAAATTAGATCAAGCCTGCAAGAAACCTGGTCCCTGACAAGTAGTGACTGTCATAAAGAAAGCTGATTCATTTATACCATCATCACACGTTCAGAATATTGGTGCATTGCATTATTCCTGGAACGTGGTTTTCCATGAGGATCAATTGCTTCACCTTGGCTGCAAAAAATTTTTCAGAATCTAACAGTGAACTTTTTTTATTTTTTAAACTCCATTATGGGCACATAGGGTGTATATAATTTCCAATGGTCAGAGCACGTATGTTCAGATAATTTTAACAGTATGACTGAAGGCAGCTTACTGTTCAATATAAGACAGAGAGATTAGTAAAGATTAAGAAATCAGTCTTAAAGATTTGTTGACTGCTCCTAGTATATACATGTATTTGAAATAAACTTTAAAATTTGTAGGGTGATGGGACTCTGGCTCCTATTTTATTTTTTATTTTAAACTATTTATTATTATAGTGTTATTGAAGAATAAGTATGGAATTAAAATGTCAAGATTCATATTTTTCATACACTTATGAGTTACATAGACTGGTACTATTTTAAAGTTGCATTTAAACCTAGATGTCAACTGATCCAAATTTCAACTGATTTATCCCAACTGTAGGTATCCCATCTATGGCAGCTAGTTTAGAAGCTTATTTAGCTTCTCCCTGAACTTGCAGTCTTCAGCAGTAAGATAGCTTATCCTGGTTATTGGCCACATCTAAATGATGAACTGTCATAATTTATTCTGTCCCCAAATTTAACTTTCTTTTTCTTCTAAGGATTGATGTGTAGGTCTCCCTTCTGAAATGATAGAGTGTCTTTTTCTGTTATTTTTTTTAAAGAGCTTTATTAATATATAATCCACACACCATACAATTCACTGATTTAAAGTGTATAATTCAGTGGTTTTTGTATATCCAAAGAGTTGTACAACCATTAGCACAATCTAATTTTAGATCATTTTCATTACTGCTAAAGAAATCCTGTACCCGTTAGCAGTCAACCTTAGCCCTAGGCGACTACTAATCTACTTTCTGTCTCTACAGATTTGCTTATACTAAACATTTCGTATAAATGGAATCATATAATACCTAGTCTTTTGTGACTGGCTTCTTTCACTTAGCATAATGTTTTCAAAGTTCCTCCATGGTGTAGCATGTATCAATACTTCACTCCTTTTTATGGCTTAATATTCCATCATGTGGATATAGCACAGTTTATATATCCATTCATCAGTTAATTGACATCTGGGTTCTTCCCACTTTTTGTCTATTGATGAATAATATTTCTATACATTTGTATACAACATTTTGTGTGGATGTTTGTTTTCATTTCTCTGTTAGATACCTAGGAGTCAAACTCTTGGGTCATACGGTAACTCTATGTATATGTTTTTTAAGAACTGCCAAACTTTTCCATTGAAGCTGCACCATTTTCATTCCCACCAGCATTGTATAAGGGTTCCAATTTCTCCACATCCTTGCCAATTCTTGTTATTGTCCATCTTTTTGATTCTACCAATACTAATGGGTGTGAAGTGGTACTTGCTGTGGATTTGAGTTGCATTTCCCTAGTGACTATTGATGTTGAATATTTTTTCCTATGCTTTTGGGCCATTTCTAATCTTCTTTCGAGAATGATTTTCAGATCCTTTGCCCATTTTTAATTGGGTTATTAGTTTCTTATTGAGTTTTAAGAGTGCTTTGTATAGTCTAGTTATAAATCTCTTATTAGATATATGATTTAAAAATATTTTCTCCCATTCCGTGGGTTGTTGAGAGTATCATTTATTTTAAATTTTTTAGTTTCATAGCCCTTGAAATATTTAAAGATTAGTAATCTATGACTTGCACAGTGCATAGAAGGTACTGATACTTGCCTGGTACCTAGAAGGTCTTTGGTGGAGGTTTATGAGTAAATGAGTTATGTATCTTCACCTCCCTTCTCAGCCTATCAACCACACTAAATATCCTTCATTCCTCAGTTGAGTCTCATATTCTGCCATCTTTCAATCTCTCTCCAAGTGGGGATGGCCATTCTCTGAAAGTCCGCTGTTTTGCCATCATGCCTTGCTGAAGAGTGATGCTCCCATCTGGATTTCTAGTGCAGCATCATTAGTGTGGATGCACTGGGGCTATTACCTTCTTTGAACTCAACACTACTTTTCTGTTTGCTCGGCCTAAGTTTTCATGACTTTTTAATGCAGCTCTTATTTTTTGCAAATAAAAATGAACTGTAATACTCTATCTTGGAATAATAGATCTAAGTGACATAAAGCCGTGCCTTTAGTTTAAGAAGAAATCAGTATGTAAGTGAAGAATAGAGGATATCAGCCTTGCCAGTAGTTCATATGAAAAGACTGGGCTTTTCAGTTACTCATTATATATAATTCAATCTTAGGACAGAAATTGTTGGGAGTTTTTGTTTTGTTGTTGTTGTTGTTGTTGTTTGAGGTTTCTTGGTGGTTTTAGTTTCAATTAAAGCTTCCTATCAATTAGAACTGTGAAAGGATGGAATGGATTATTTGAAAAGTAATGACTTCCCTGTCATTGACAGTATGTAAGTAGAGACTGAATGGACACCAGTCAGGGAATATGGTAGAAGGGACTCTTGACCAGAAGGGACCATGGACTGAGTAACACTTAAGACCAGCCTCTCTCTCCTCTAATTCTATTATGCCAAGATAATTATGAGAGAAGCCAGTTTTGTTGTGTTTGTGTGCATGCTGAGATTATATTTTCAGTATATGTTTTCATCAAAAACAGATACTTTTAATCTCAAAGATTACTTTTATTCTTTACTAAGTTATTTTGGCTTGTAAGGAAAATATGCTGTCTTTAGTGTTAATCCTTAGTGAATTTAAGTGTATACTCAGATAATTTTTTATTGATTGTGTGTTCTCATGTTTTATCCTTAAATTTCACAGCAGTATTTAGTAAAGTCTTTTGAGAGATAGCCAAGTAACTGATTTTTTGTGGCAAGCCAATGGCATGTCAAATTTGAATTTATGTTGAAAAGCTGCTTTGCAGACATAGAAATCCAAATAAACAGCCAAATTACCATTTCTCCCCAATTGGATGTGGGAAAGTGAGTATGTGTTTGGCTTTTATTTCTAAAATAACTTGAGAATGGATCAATAGGTTTCCTGTGTGCTGTGCTAAACATTTGCAATTTTGTAGCAAATCCAAATGTGAGAAATTCGAAGAATTATGTTAAGTGGTTGAAAAATCTCTATTGCTTAGCATCATCCACTGTGTTCTAGGTGTTTTACAAACGTTATGTGACATTTACATGTTATCTCATGTTAAGCCCTGAAATAGCACTGTAGGTCTTATCATAAGTTCTGTGTTATAGGCACTAAAATCAAGGGCATCAGAGTTTAAGGTAATTTGGTCAAGGTCGCAGAATCAGTAAGTATGAACAATGAATTTGGGAGTAGAACCCAAATCTTCTGGTCTCCAGTCTCAGGCCTTTTTCTTTAAGGCTTCTCCATATTCTTCCAGTTGCAGCTCTTTTGTACCATAATACGATATGATACTTAACATCCAGATATTTTGATATTTAAGAATATTACTTCTGATTCATATTACAGTAATTCAGTGTGTTTAATTATTCTGGTTTTTCATGACCATCTCAAATCCAAAATAGCAGCATTTTCCCATTTTATTTGATAAAAACAGGAGTAATTTTTCTGTGTCCTGGATTATTTGTGAACCCTACCTCAATTTAAATGTATTTTCATTGGTAAAAAACTGAAAGATCATCAAGAAACTATTAATCATTTTGAAAATTAATTTCTCTCCAATTTGTATGTGAGGTATTCCTGAATGAAATGCCTTAACCTTCGTTGTATGTCAGACAAATGGAGAAATGCTCCTCAATTTTGGCTTAATTTTTTTTTCCCAGGGGACTTTGCCGGGATGCTTGTGTGTCCTTGATTCAGGGCACATGGATCCCTTTTAGGCAGTGATGTGGTGATTATCATAGGATAGATTAGAAAATCATGCTCTAGAATAGCCCCTGGGTGGAATATTATCTCTTTCCCCATCTTTCCTTTATTCTGTAGTTTTCTGCCTCAAGCGGAACTTCTATTATATTTAAAAATAGCATTTATTTTAAGGCTAACATTGAAACAAACAGTAAAAACCATACGAAAGAATACAGTTGAGGTAGAGTTCATTTCAGAAGGAAGCTGTAGCAGTCACCAAAGTAAAGCAATTAAAACTGGTCTCCAACTCTGACTCCTGCTTTCTGCACTGTTTGTTTGAAAGCCACTCTTTGGCATTTTTTCCTTATTATCCAAAGCACGCATTTGAGTTTATTACTTAAATTATCATCCTCATTGGCTGCTTTGATTTTTAAAATACCTCTAACTTCAGGGGTTTTAAAAACCTCTAATCATATTGGACCATATAAAGCTAATAAGCTAAATTTAAATCTTAGTCTCATTTTTATCTTAGTGATAAAATAATGAACTAAGGTGAAGCTTTTGGACATTCTGTGTTGTTGAAGTTATCTCTAGTGTATTCCACAAATGAAAAATATACACTCTAGGGGCCATCCCAGTGGTGTAGTGGTTAAGTTCACACGCTCTGCTTTGATGGCCCGGGGTTCGCAGGCCCGGATTGTGGGCATGGACCTAGCACCGCTTGTCAAGCCACGTTGTGGCGGCATCCCACTTAAAATGGAGGAAGATTGGCACAGATGTTAGCTCAGCCATTATCTTCCTCAAGCAAAAAGAGGAAGATTGGCAACAGATGTTAGCTCAGGGTCAATCTTCCTCACACACAGACACAAATATATATATACATATTATACATATACATATATATGTGCTAAACCTACTTTAATGCCTATATGAAATACCTTCCAAGTGTCAAATATTTATGGGAAAAAATTCTGCTTTGACCTTAAATCTTTATTATGCCTAAAACTTCACTATAACATTGTCCTTAAGTTGAGTAGGTTTGGAGGGTCCTATTATTATAAATATTTGGCACTTATATAATAAGACCTGTTTTGTAAGGACCAAGATGGAACCTTGTAAATGAAAATTGACTCTCAGAATTATGCTGAAACACATAACTTTAAAAAATCTTTATTCCTGGGCTTTTGAGAGAATGTTGCCATAGGTTGCTGAAAATGAGCCATGTTGTGTTTACTTTTTCTCTTTTGATGATTTAACTTATTTATTTAGAAATTTGGTGCATAAATTATTTTCTTAAGCTATTTGAATATTTAAACTGCCAGTCATTTATTTGTTCCTACATTATCTCCCCAACTTATAAATTTGTGTTTTCATGGGGTGGCAGAAAAGTACCTATATTTCCTTAAAGCACAAGTAATTAGAAACATAAATGTACTGAATACACACAGAGTAAACAAACACCTATATTGTTACCTAAAGTCCTGACGATGATTTTTGGATTATCCACAGTTTAACGGTTCTTTATCACTCTTCATTCAGATTTAGAACAAATAAGTAAAAGTCCTTTATCTGTGATTGTTGTATTACTCAGAGAGCAGGAGACATGAAGTGCAAAGTTTTTGTACCAATGGGGTGTCATAAATTCTTTCCCTAAAGGCAAGTAATTGTGGAGCCAGAAGCATTTCTCCCGCCTTGGGGTTAAGAGAGGGTTGCTTAGAAAGCTTACTTAAAAGTCCAAAACGCTGTCAATTTGTTGAGGCAGTTTCACTTCACTTCACTGACATGTTGATTGCACTTCACATCACACACGAAATTGAGGAATTTATTCTGGAGGGTTTCTGCCCTTTCCCTTTATCATAATTGTGGAGTGTCACATTGGTTTGATGGAGACAGATTTAGAACAATTGTTGACTGGAAGCTCTTGATAAAGACAGGGAGTTCAAACACAGGCTCTGCCTGGAAATTCTGCAGTGAAAGTCATTCATCTATCATAATTTAACAAATGGAAAAGATCAAGATAACCTGCCATCCATCATATGTGTTTAACTGTACTCCAGAGTGGATTAAATGGTATTTAACAACTTTTATCTTACAGGATTTACACACCCTGAAAGGGAGTAACACTTCTTCATCAAGCTTTCGCTTTCTGCTTATCAATTTAAGATTTTCAAATTTGTTCCAAAACGTTCAATAAGAATGAATATGAATTTAGTAGAACAGCAATGGAAATGTATTCTTAGGATACAATGGTATAAAAATACTAGCTTATTCTTAAATATAAATGTTCTGAATTGAAATAAGCTGGGTTAGTATTTCAAGTATTAATTTCGAGTCCTTTAAGATACTTTATGGGTTATCATTTAGGATCATAGAATCCTAGAGATAATCTCATCCAATCCCATTAGTTCACAGCTAAGAAAACTGGGCCTTAAGAGGTAAATGACTGTCACAACAGGGTCATCTGGATTGTCTGCAGTGGAACCAGGATAAGAATGCAGGTTTCCTGACTCCCAGGAATAGCTTTTCTTTTCATCCCCACCGTACATCTTCATGTATCAACTCTACATGGATTCTGTGACCCTCAAATCTTATCAGTATCTTTGGTGAGTTAAGGGTAAGGGAAAGGATGTTCATGGTGAAAAATAAATATAACGGACTCTTAAAAGTTGATGCCAGGGCCGGCCTGGTGGCATAATGGTTAAGTTTGCATGCTCTGCTTTGGCGGGGTTTGTGGGTTCAGATCCTGGGCACAGACCTACACACCGCCCATGAAGCCATGCTGTGGCGGCATCCCACATACGAAATAGAGGAAGATCAGCACAGATGTTTGGTTAGGGCCAGTCTTCCTCACCAAAAAATACCCAAAAAGCAAAAAACTTGTTGCCATCAGTTTTGAATTAAAGAGCAAATATGTGGGGGAAAGTAGGGGAAAGGAGATCATTCCCTGTTCCTGTTTCTCTCCAGCTTACTCAGCACTTGTGAGCTGACAAAAAATTGATTCATGAATGTTGCTAATAGAGTTGCTGTACGATGCCATCTTAAATAACTTCTGAATCTGCAGAGGCAAAGACCAAATAGTTATTTTTTGAAGAGCAAGAAAATCCAATTAAAAAAATATTTTCTAGCATCGTAATGGAAATTATTGGTATAAAACATTATGTATCAGTTAGGATTAGATCCAGCCCAAAGTGATAGAAAACACAAAAGAAGAATGATGTAAGGAAGTAGAATTTTACTTTTTCTTTCATGTAAACAGAGTGCAGAAATAAAAAGACCATGACTGGTGTGTTAGGCTCCATCTTTCTCGCTCCCTTACCATCCTAATGTGGCTCTTCAAGGCTCAAGATGACTGGTCAAGCTCCAGCCATCACCTCCTAATTTTAGCTAGTTTGACGGAGTAAGTGATGAAGAAGAAAAGTGGGATGGGGGGAGAGGGCCATTATTAGCTCACTTATCTGGTGTTTCTGGAAGCAGCCACATAATACTTCCACTTACATTTCATTGTCATTGGTCAGAACTTAGTTATGAGAATACTTGCTGCAAGGAAGATGGGAAAATTTGGATTGAATTTGGAAAATGCAGTTTATATTCTGGGTGGTCAGAAGTCCAGCTAAATCAGGATTATGTTACTGTGTTTGAGTTTGACAAATTACTGTATTTGAATTTGAAAGTTTAGTCTACCATTTTTTTATTGGCGTAAGTTTGGAGAGCCATGTGGAGACTTTGCCATTTGTGTCCAATAGTGCCATTAAAGATTTGACTGTTAACCACACTCTCTATCTCACAGTCTCTCTATAAAGTCCATGTTTGTAGTCAATGCATTCTCCCTTGACCAGTCCGTTTTTTCTTCTCTCATGAGTCTAAAGAATGAAAAATATTTTGTAAATACCCTAGAACCTTCTAATAAGGGCATTTCTTTTTTGAGCACCCGAAGTTATTTTTCAGGTGTTTTTGATGTCTGTTACTTGAGATGAATGGTACAATTTGGTGAAAAGTCAGACTCCGGGAAGAGTTTCTAGGTCCATGCCCTCCCAATGGTAACAGCCCATCACCAGATAGCCTTATGCACACAAGATACAGGGCTAGCTATATAGAAGATTTGTTGTAAAGCGTATCTTCAGGCTTTTTTCTCCCCAACCAGGCCCTTGGTTCCTCTTCCTCTCTATCTGTGCACCGCCTTCCGAGTGCCTCTTCTGGCCTCCCTGTAGCCTCACCCTCGCTGCATCCTTGAGAGAGGAGATGCAGACCAGTAGGGAGCAGTTCTTCTTTAATCCACCTGATCTTCCTTAACTCCTGGGGAGGAACTTATCCATAGTGTGGACTCTTGGGTCCCATACCTGAACCACTGAATCAGACTAACCCTGAGTATAAAGCTTTTGGATTGGTTTCCAAAGCTTTTCCAGGGCTCCTTAGGTGGTCAGCTTCCTGCTGTGTTTAGGAACCTTTGCACTACAATACAGGCATTGTAACCCCTTCCTTCTCCCTGAAAAGGAAAAATGCTCTCCACACTAAACATTTCCCACCTATGAAGGGCTTGAAACTCCCAGTCCTATGTTCCACACTTACATCCAAAGTGTGGCTCAGCTTTGTATTAAACCTACAGAAGCCTTTTCTGAGCCAGCTGTGCCTGTTGGCTGAGGACAAATGATTAGTATTCATATCAAGCACCATGAAGGCGGATGGAGAACAGGTGCCCTAAATCTGTGTGAGTCAAGGCAGTATGGTTTGGGGGAGGGACTGACGGAGAGTTCAGTAGGAAAAGAAGGAACAAGGTGGTACGTTGTTTCTGTCCAAAGCAAATGAGGCTGCAGTGTAGTGTAGTGCGTTTGCCCATGCTGTCAAATTTCAGCTTTAAATTAGGCTTTGGTTTATCTAATACATCTGGGATGTGTTCATATAATTGTAATTTTGTGTATACTTGAGTTTAATTTTGTAATTGTTGATACTAATGTTCTAAGTACTAAATCAAGAGTGTCATGGAATTCTTGTGAACAGATAAAAATTTGGAGGAGAGGGCAGGCAAATCTGAATTCTAGTAGAGTTGATATTTAAAATTGATCTGAGTTATAGTTTCTTAAGAAGTGAAGCAGGTTACAGATGTATTGTATACGTTAATTAGAAAAGGCGAGAGCACAAGCAGAGGCACTCACAACTAGGATAAGTAACTATGCAATGGGGAACTCTGGGAGGAAGAAGAAGAAAAAAAAAGATTAGCAAGACACATTAGCTTAGGTGGCAATCTTAAAAAAAAAAAAAAGACTTCGTCTAAAAAAAAAGAAAAAGGGAGAAAGTGGTATGGAATTTTACTAGTGCTTGAAAAAGCCTTACTGGCATTAATGTCCTAGGAAGTATTGTGACATTGCTCAAGTTCAGTTAAAAAGTCTGTGGTAGCCCTATTGGCACGCTGGGGGAAAATAATTTTCTGTAGAGTGATGGTTCCAAATTCATTAGGACAAAAATTGCCTCTCTTCCTCTGGGCATTGAGTTTTGCTTCAGCTTGAGCTCCTCTTTTCACTGCAATGCTGCTTTATAGCACAGACACCTCACCTTCCATGGCAAGGGCCACAAACCCAGGTAACTTCTTGGGCAAGGGACAAGTGACATTAGTGAGTGAATCAGTCCTGATGTAAGAGGAGCCGCCACTGCTCAGCTCCAGGTGGGAATATGGGCCTAGTTTTGCCAGATCTTCTGAGTTTTCATAAAAGCCCCAAGTCTGGAATTTTTAAACTGAAACTTCCTGGTCTCTCTCTGCTGTTAACTAATTCTAATGCAATGAAATAAAGACCATTGGTGTTCAACACTGCATAAGCAAAAGAAACCTGAAAGTAGCCTCAAGACACCTATTTGCTTTTTCTCTGTGATGTAAGGTTTAGTTTGACCCCATGGATTAAATGAGACTCAGACCCATATTAAACCAGTATATGTCAGGTTATTACAGTGTTAACATATCCGTGGGGCGGTTGGTACATAGCCATGGCCTGGTACTGGTGCTCCCAGGATCTTTGTGTGTGATCGATGCTTAGGGTGGAGGAGTGGGGGCCTATGCTAGCCCCTTGTCTGCCAACCTGTCCATGGCAGTTCCTCTGCCCCAGCCACCAGCATGAGAACCCTTTGGGCCAATGTGGGCCCAGACCCTGAAGAGGACTTGGCATTCCCAGTAGTGTGGCAATGAAACATGCCTAAAGGCGAATATTTGCTCCCCCAAACCCAGGTGATGGCTTTTGGCTACCCATTGGCACACCCCACTGGTGCCCTTGTGTGGCCAGTGGTGGGCACTGTAGCTTCCCCAGTGACCATGCTCATCAGTGTTTTGAGTTCTACTCTGCTGTCTTCAATGCGTGCTTCTAAAAAATGCTTTCTCCGTATATTGCCCTTTACTTATCATGATCCTTCTCTGCGGACACGTAGTTCTATGTTTTGTTTCTTTGTATTAATGATGCCTTTCTTTTGATTAGTAGACTCTTTTCCTTTTGCTTTCTCACTCTTTAACCTTACTGTTTAGTGGAGAATGCACACAATAAACATCTTAATAGCTAATTAGATTTTCCGTGTTTGTCTCTCGTTATTTTGCCACATTCTCCCTGTTACTCATCTTCCCATGTTTTACAGTCCAGTCACGTGGTACTTGTAGCAACACTCATGCTTGCTTGCAGTCTCCTTGCTTTTTCTTAGAGTTCTTCTTGCTTTCACCACCTATGATGGTGTGATCAAATCAGCTTTGATTTTCTACAACTATAGGTAATGTGTTCTTTGAATTTTAGAAGAGGCTTTATCTGAATATCTCTTAGAGAATTTACCTCTTCATATTTCCTGTCCTGTATCGACACTTAGGAAAAAACGTCTTGTTTCTCCTAAACTCTAAGGTTGCTGTTCAATATGGTGGCTGTTAGCCACATTGACTGTTCAAATTCAAACAAATAAAAAGTAAAATTAAAAATTTAGTTCTTCAGTCACTCTAGCCACATTTCAGCTGCTCACTAGCCACATGTGGCTGATGGGGACGGTATTGGACAGTTGTGAACATTTCCATCGTCAGAGATGGTTTTACAGAACAGGGCACTCTCAGGTCTCTCAGGGCTTTGGTGGTTTTCTCGACCGCACCCTCAGCTCCAAGCATGAAGCATCATGTCTGTAGCCATCCCCATTTTTAGGGATTGCAAAGGAAGCAGTGTGGGGCGGTGGGAAGTGTGTAGACTGGAGTTTAACTGCCTGGCTTTGTCAACTGGAGCAAGGTGCTATCCTCTCTTCATCTCAGTTTCTTCATTGGTAAATGGGAATAATCGTAATGTATACAATACTTTGTGGTGTTCTAAGTACAAGATGAGATGCTTCATGAAAAGTTTTTAGCATGGCGGTGGCCATACAGTAGGTATTTAGTGAATATTCCTTGCATATGACAGGTGTTCATTGGGCATCATGCCTGAAAGCTGTCAGTGCAAATAATCCATAATCAATCTATAAATCAAAATTGGGGTGAGTTTATTATATGAGCCAGTTTGAGGACTGTAGGCTAGGGGCTTCCTTCCCCAAAGAAAGAAGCTCTCCAAAGAAGTGGGGTGTACAGAGTGGTTGTGTACTGTCTTAGAACAAAGAACATACATCACATATGACAGGAATATCTCTTTTACTACAGTCACGAGATGCTTTGCTGGCACAGCAGGTCAGCACTCACTATGTGAACACAGCAGGTCAGTGGTCATGAGATAAGTTAAAGCAGGTCAGTAATTAATTGTTAGTTTCTGGGAAGAAATGCTTATCCTTAAAGAAATGCTGATATGAGGAGGCAACATCCCTATCTTTAAGGCATCATTCTTGGCTTTGGGACATTGTAAATGTTTAAAGCAGATGTACAAAGCGTGCTCAACAGGCGATGTCAGGCCTTTCAGAAAAACAAGGTCAGGCCGAATTAGTTTTAAACCAAGTGCCTTCCTCATGTACTCCATTATATCCTACTACTTGTCATTATTTCATCAGAGCACACACCTCCCCACCTTGGCTGTGCTCATGCTCCAGCAAGTAGGTGGGCAGCCACCTGGGTTTCTAGGCTGAGGGTGGCACTCAGGTTTTGCTGAGGAGGGGGAGAACCCATTCCACCTGCTGCCAGGCCTGCCTTACTCCAAGTGTGTGGAGCTAGTGTTTGTCATTGCCATGGAGCAAGGGCTCCTGCACCAGAGCATTTTAAAACATTGTCAGCAAGAAATTTTCTTGTGACTGATTTCCTTGGTGGCTTTTAATAAAATGTTATATTTGTTAGTCACTAATTTTTTCAGTTAATGAAAACAGAGGAATGGCTCCATATTTCCTGTATGGCTCCCGTGAAGCACTAGAGGTGGTGATTTTTGACAAAACTGTCAAAACTCTTAATAAGTGGCTTCACCTCTACGGGGTTTACATCGCAGTAAGGTGCTTGTGCCTCTGATGAGATGGGTTTCCTCTTTCAGGGTCTGTTTCGAAAGAAACCCAGAATTCTTTTAGTGCAAATCAAACCTTGTCAGTGGCTTCCCCTCAACAGAGGCGGGGGAAATCAGCCTTTTTGTCCTGTCATTGCTTTCATCAGTTCTCTAAGGCAACAGCCAAATTGCTGATCCCAGGGGAGGACGTTTTCCTGCAGGGAAGTTCCTGTTTACAGGAATGGCTGTGCATCCATTTGTCAAGAGCTATTGTTATTCTGATATACCGCCTTCTACTCTTTCCAGTTCTGTAAAAAAACATGACATCTAGAACCTGATTACTTACAGCGTTAACACATTGTTCCCCACTGAAGGTTCCTAGAGTTTGAAGATATGAGATATGAGTGTGTGGGAAGCTATGGATAAATATCCTCAGATACCTAAAACTAAAGATGATAAACTTAGAATTACCTGCAAAAGGGTGATCTAGGGTAGGACAGTGTAAAGGAATCCTGCATGCAGTTTTCACCTTCCCATTTGTAAGGCATTATAGACATTTAGAGCAGAATTTGTTTTAAATTGCAGTGAGTGAAAAATATGTTGGCTATTTCCAACAACTTAAAAAAATACCCAACACAGAATTTTGGATTAGTGGATGCAAAACTGAGCTTTTATTTCTTTTTCTTGTGCAGTACATGGGCTCTTAGGATTTTCTCAGTCTGACTGTGCAAAATAGTTGAGTCACCGGATTTTTCCTATCCAGTAGTGTGTCTTTCCATTCATCCATTCACCCAACTGTCTATTCATCATTTATATTTAAAGTATTATACTAGGAAATTAGATGGATTAAAAGATGTGTATTTGGGAAATGTATTTCTGTCTTTTTAAAGAACTCTATTGGTTTGAAGGAGACCCTGGGATTCTGTGTAGCAGATCAGCATTCGGACACAGAAAAAGACTTTGAAGCATATAGGAGCCCTAAAAGACAAAGGTCTGAGAAACAGCTAGAGATAGATTGTGATAGATTATAAAATTGTTAATAATTTCTACTGAAAGTAAAAATTTAACTTCAAAATTGGAAATGAAATTGCACTGATTTCTGTAGGAGAGTGTTTGCCCATTACGTGGGCCGCCAGCACTGTGCTTCATGTGCTGTTCCTGGTTGAGTCCTCTTGACAGTGCTGTGGAACCATGGATCATATCCCGTCTGACTAATGAGAAAAGAGAGGCACAAAATGTTAAGTAACACGTCTGGTTGCACCTAACCATGAGCTTCAAATCTAGGTTGGAATGATTATTGTTCAGTGCTTAAACCTTAAGTTGTTCTGAGTAGGAAGAAAAACGGTCCAAATATCCAGTTCTCTCCTCACCACCTGTGGGTCACTGATCATCACTTCACTTTGCTTTGCCTGATTTTTATCACTTACAACAAAGGGAGTTGTAATACCTGTCTTATCAAATTTAATACACTATTGTGAGGATGTCATGCAATAATGCATCTTTAGTGCAATGTATCATGTTATGTAAATGAAAGTTAATATTCTTATACTTATTCCAGCATTTTTAAAGTGGAATCTTTCACACAGTCTAAGAAATTCTTCTGTCCTAGCTAGTGTCACTGGGTTGACAGTTTGTTCCTAAGTGTTTACTGTGTGATTACTGTGAAATACAAGAGTGGTAGAAATAGAGACAATTACTTGACAAATTTTGAATAATATTTTTTTAAAATAAAAAGGGAAATGCTGGCCAGCACAGGCATTTTAACAAACTGGAGAAATGAAATTCCTGCCGTATTTAAGAGATATTAAGAGGTTACCACTACAGGGTTAAGTATGTAGCTGGCTGATGTCAGTGAATTTTCCCTTGAATATTTTGGATGTAAAACAAAAAAGGGGAATTTATATGCTGTGTAATTATTTCTTACGTATGTTTTGGTCTATAAACTGGTTTATATAGAAATCTATGTTCTTCTTTTGAGTTGTAGATTAAGAATATCCATAGAAACTATCAAGATTTAATACTTTTGTTTACATAAAAGCAGGAATACATCATTCAGTAGCGCTTATTCTGGTCTTAGTGTCTTATCTGAGAGGCTTCATAAGTATTCTGAAATAACAGCAAAATTCATCAAACAAATGGCCGTGATTACGGTGAAATCAGGCTTCTGACTTAGATTTTTCTGCAGTTAGTGGGAAAGCATCACACTTGGATTTATGTTATTTAGATTAACTGAGGAAATCCTTTTACAGCCTAAACCAGACTATGTAGTATTTTTAAGAATTACTCAGTAGAGCTTCTTTAAAAGGTGTTGTGGAAAGTAAGTGAAACCAGGTTTGAAAAAAATTGGACCACATTTGTCTGAAGATTTTTGGGCTCAAAAAGACCACGGTGTGGAGAATACCAGATTCTGTTACAAAGGAGTGATTAGTGTATTTGTTTTCCCGCCAGTCCTTAAAGGCATGATAGTTACTCAGAATGACTATTGACTGCTATGATTTTCATTCTGGGGCATTTAAAGGTGGTAGGAAACTGAAGTGGCAGGTGAGAAAAGGCTCAGTTATTCTGTAAAGAAGCATGTCTTTATGAAGAATAGAGTGGGAGGGAGGTGGAGTAATTATCAACTATATTAGAAAATCTTATGTGAAAGTAAAATCATGCAACCTGCCCTTTATCCCCTGCCATCCCAATCCTTTTACACAGCTCTCTCTTTTCCCCATAGAACTCAAGATTTATAGAATTGGCTAATTTATGTTTATTGTTTGTATTCTGTCTTGCCTGTTAAAATATGTCTCAGGTGCTGAGAACAGTGCCTGGCATATAGTAGATAATAGATAAATATTTTTTGAATGAATAAATAAACCAGAAGCCAAAGTCTTTATCTTTGTGGTCTTCAGTTTATTCGTCTAAAAAATGAGAAGGAAATTGGACACCACCCCACATTTTCCCAGAACAACCAGAGGATAATTTTGATCGTAAAAATTATCTTAACTTTCAATGGAGATAGAACTGCATTTCAAAATCACATTTATTTGAAGTTCAGATTTCCCATAGGAAAAAACAAAAGTTAAATGTATTTAGATTCCAAACTCTAGTAGAAAGACCATCAGGAGGATGGGATTTTGGAGTGAGAATACTACCTCTGAACTCCAGCATGCCATTTTCTGAGCCTTTCTATCACTTAGGTGGTATTAAGGAGAAAATCAGAGAAGGTGTAATATATGGTGGTTAAGAGACTCAGCTCTGAAGTTCTGTTGAACTGGGCTCAAATCCTGCCTTAGTGTTTGGGTGCTGACGAACCTAGGTAAGTTATCAAAATTCTCTGGAATCCATCTTCTCTGCTATATAATGTCAATATTAAGTAGTACTTCCTAGGGCTGTTGTAAGGATGGAAGTAAAATTTGATCAGCTCATTGTCAATGTTGGGGATCAGAATTGGCCACCCCAAAATGTGTTTCTTTGGCATGAGGATTATTTTGGGCTGGTTACTTTTAAGAAACTGCAGACAAGAAAGAAGCTCTGAAAACCAAGTAGAAGTTACCCTTTGTAAGACACCTTTATATTTGTAAAGGAAATCTCCATCTGTAAAGATAGCTCCCTCTCTGTACCAGAGAGGGATGACGTTATCTCTAGAAACTCTTGTCAATACTGAAGGCAAGCACTTAAATCTGCATAATAACCTTACTCTTGTTTACTGTGCTTTTCTGGTAATCTCCCATAACTGACTTCCTCCACTCCCAACATCTTCCTTTGTCTTTGGCTGAAGATGGTATTTAAGCTGGCAGCTCAGCCATTTTGTTAAGTTACTCACATTTGCTGGGTCTCTCCCATGTATACACATTATAAAGCTTTGTTTGATTTTCTCCTATTATTCTGTCTCATGTCAATTAAGTTCTCTGCCCAGCCAGAAGGACCTAGAGTGAGTAGAAGATTTGTCTTCCTCTGCTACATCAGACGATGGCAATAGGACTAAGTTATTTTAGGCCACTCCTTTTGCTGAGAACAATTAGAAAACTGGACTGTATATACAGCTGTCTATTTGAAGTTCCCAGAGGATTGCTAAATAGTAATTGCATGATCCAGGAAGCACAGAGCTATAAGCCCTGCATTTGGGGCCTCTTTTCTCCTCAAAACTGAGTGTATCAGCCTCTCAGTGTGTGCTTTGGTAATTGGTAATAAATATTAAAGAGCAGAGCTTTTAAGAGACTCACAGGGCTGGGGGAAGGGCAACTAAGTTGGAGTTCAGGGCTTGCCACAAAGAAGGTAGACACCCCAGGCTTGGGGACCTCAAAGGCCACATCTGGGTGTTAGGGTGAATAGGAAGTAGACCAGCTCAGATCATCTCAATGACTAATTAGATTGAGGTGGTCTAGAATTGCTGTACCCCAATCCTGTCTGCCTGTCAGAATCCCGTCAGAAATAACCGAGCGTGGGAAGAGGTGTCAAACCTGTGACCAAAAACCAAGAGAAAACACAGACACTAGAAGCAGATCTAAAGGTATCTGGAAAAAGGAGTTGAGCAATATGTGCTTTAAAGTAGCTATGATTAATATGTTAAAGTAATTAAAAGACAAGGTTGAGAATTTTGATATCAGTTACTAGAAATTCTAAAATTGAAAAATACAGTAGCTAAAATTAAAAACTCAATAGATGATTTAAATAGATGAAGAGAAAAATAGTGAAAAGACAGAATAAAATATCCAAATGGATGCAAAGAGAGACAAAATATGAAAAATACAGAAAAGAGTCTGAGACACATGGGCATGGTGGATACATTTAACTTAACATGGAAGTGGAGGCCCAGAAAAAGAGGAGAGAAGAATGAGATAGAAGCAATGTCTCAAGAGATGGTGTCTGAGAATTTCCAAAATTGATAAGACACATAGGGCAGAGATTTGGGATAATTACAAACCTCAACAAGATAAACACAAAGAGCACTATACTTGGGCACACTGTGATCAAATTGCTGAAAATCAAATACAAAGAGAAACTGCTGGAAGCAGCCAGAGAAAAAAAGACATATGGTCTTCAAAAAAGCAACAAGATTTTGACTTGATTTCTCAACAGAAACAATGGCATCCAGAAGACAGTGACATATTTTCAAAGTCCTGGAAGAGTTCTGCCAATCTAGAATTCTATATCCAATGATAATATCCTTCAAAAGTGAGGATATAATTCAGATATTTTCAGAATTACATTATATTTCAGAATTACATTATATTCAGAATACAATTGTATCAGCCCACTAAATTCTTTAGAGCCCCAAATAGACCCGAAAAATCATACTTTAAATCAGTAATTAAATCAGAATTTAATTTGGAATGCCTACAACATTTCTTCCCTGCCTTTTCTCCCCATTATAGCCTTGACAGTAGTAGCCTTTGACATCATTCCCTTAACATTAGGACGAGGCCTCCCTCCCACATTTCTTCTCCCAGCTGGATGGTGAGTGCAAGGTGATTGTTTCTTCTCGCAGGGGAGGCTGGAGGAAGGTAGAAAGGCATTAGGGGATGATATTCAAGGGAGGTAGAAAAGGAAGACAGTGAAACCTCTGTGGCTCCAGGGTCTCTGACAGCCATGAACCCTCAGGGCTGTTTCTCACTCTTGGTGAAATCTGTTACCTCCTTTCTCTTCACTGGACTCCCAGGACGTTTCCTTTCTTCTTTCTGTGGTTTGTGGCCATGATTTTTGCCTTTCGCTACGTTAACAGAGATTCTTAGTCTCATAACTTTTCTCTCTTTTTGATCCTAAAACAAGCACACAATTCATTTAAAGTTTTGCTTTTGTTTCTTAAATTTACCAGTGAACTATTTTAGTGTAATGACATGAAGCATGTAATGGGTCAAATCACCCCTCCCAAACATACCCATGAATGGAACATGTGGGCTTGTCCAGGATACAGAAGTGAGGTTCAGCTGCATTCTGGAGATGGACTAAGAGCTGGCCTGTTCATGTCAGTGCCAGAACAGGCATAGTGCCTTCGAGAGCCTGTGGAAAGGAGAAGGGCTGGGTGCCTCAGTGAGCTCCCCTAGAGAGAAGTGGATTTCCTGTGCCAGCCATCTGAGGTAGTGTACTAGTCTGCTGTAACACAGAACCACAGACAGTGGCTTACACAATGGGAATTTATTGTCTCACAGTCTTGGAAGCTACAAGTCCAAGATCAAGGTGTTGGCAAAGTTGATTCCTTGTTAAGAACCAGGAAGCTCTGCAGAAACAGGACTGGGATGTAGCCAAATGAATTGCTGCTGGAAAGAGAGTCTGTGGGAGGGGGCAGAACGGTTCTTCTGGCCCCTGCCCCCATTATAGAACCGTTTTAGCTGGCAGAATAACCACCCACTGGTTTTGTTGGCAGCACTACTGTAAGCTGTGCATGTTAAAAACCACCATTTTTTGTCAAGCTGTTTTGACAATAATTTGGTTTTTAAATAGTAATTGCTCATTAATTGCATTTCTCCCTACAATCCAGAACCTGCCTGGTCTCCTTGTATACTTTGGAATATCCACAGATGTGAGCTAATAATCTTTGTATTTTAACCGAGATTTTGGGTGTGTTAAAAAAAATTTCCTGGGGACCATGTGGGAAATGCATGTCTTGTCTGCCAGTAGGACTTGGAGTCCTATTTAAGTGTGATTACAGTTTGACCCCATTTGTTCCTAATAGCCTGAGCCATTTTAATGGGATAGCACACGGTTTGTGCTTACAGCGTCACAGGCAGAAGGATGGGGCTTGCAGGGAGAGTCACTCACTTTAACGGTAATTTACCTGGATCTAGTGCTTTGTGGTTTATAAAGCAAAGATATATAATCTCAATCCCCATGTTAGGGATGTTTAAAACAATCTTTGCAGAAATCCCTAGGGTTAAACAATTCTGTTTTTAAGTGAAGTTATTTGCCTTGCGAGGTCAGATCTGTCTCTGCTTTATCAAGCATTTAAAAAATTCATTTAAAGCAAGTTGGATAAAAGCCTGTGTTTGCACATGGTTTGAGAGGCCTGATATCTAGTGTTATGATGACAGTTAATGTCGGTCAACGGTTGCCTTCTGACTTCTTAAGCAAGGTCCTTATTCACTTTAGATTTTAAGACCTAGTATCTTACTTGATAAGAGTCTCCATATAAATCTCCAAATGTATAATATCTTTCTAGGTTTTGCTAAGAAAATTGGAATTACAGGATAGTTTTCTGACTAAAGGATATTTTTCTCTATCTGTTTTTTTTCTTTGAGGAAGATTAGCCCTGAGCTAACTACTGCCAGTCCTCCTCTTTTTTGCTGAGGAAGCCTGGCCCTGAGCTAACATCCACGCCCATCTTCCTCTGCTTTATATGTGGGGTGCCTACCACAGCATGGTGTGCCAAGCGGTGCCATGTCTGCACCCGGGATCTGAACCCATGAACCCCGGGCCGCCAAGAAGCAGAACGTACGAACTTAACCGCTGTGCCACCGGGCCGGCCCCTCTATCATTTTAATAACTGTAAAAGGAAGTGCTATGGGGATAAGTTTTGTTCTGATAAGCTATATTTAAATTTATATACTTGTTCACTTTAAAATTCTGTTGTTTTATTAAACAAATTCAAATTATTTCTAAACCCTTTATTGTAGCAGGCTTGTTACAGGCTATTTTTTTAAGCACTCCTTCTTTTACACTGCCTCATCTTCCTCCAAAGTACTTTGTGGATTTAACCCTTTCTACTAATTTTGAAGCTGCCTATGTACTTACTGGCATTGGCTAGTCTCTTTTTTGTTCTGGTTCACACTGCACAGCTGCAAATTGAATACTATTCCTCGCATCAGTCTCTGCTCAGGTGTCCAGAATGGCTCTTTATTGGTCATTATAGCAAATAAAAGTTTTCTGTTTGACATTTAAGACCCTCCTGACATTCGTACCTCAATTGTGCCACATCCCCTTTATCCTCCCTACCTGTTGGTCACTTCCAGAACAGCTGTTTTCCCCACAACTCTGGATAAAATGTGTGCCATCTCATGACCACAGTTTATTTCATCTAATTTCTTTATTTTTGGACCATTCTATATCCAGCTAGAATTGTCTCCTTTACAGCCTCTGTCCTCAGCAAAACTGAACTCTCAGCGTAACTGAGACTTCCAATGTCCAGGCTTGAGCATACAAGGCCAGAAATGGTAAGATGGAAGCAAGTCCCCTTGGCATGGAAACAAAGATGTTTCTTCTTGGTTCCCGTGGCACAGCAGAACTCTCCGGCATGTGTCCCCTAAATGGGCTCTGGATGTAACTTTCCCCCCAGGAGGACAGAGACTGGGCTTGTCACCCACTGACTCCAGTGAGACGTACAGATGTGCAGAGTAATGTGAGGGAGGCTGGATGCTCGACGTTCAAGGCCAATATCAATTTGCTCCCAGCTTATGTTTCCAACCTCATCTGCTGACCCCATGAATGTCTGTGCTCCTTGGTTCACTCTTGTTCTCACACACCTTTGAGGAGGATCTGACCTTGCTAATTGTCTGCTGGGTGTGTCTGCCATCCTTCTCCACAAGCACCTTTCCTGACTCATCTAGTCTTGTAAACAGCCTGAAATGTTCAGGTCACATTGGACTTTTCTTCATCCCTCCATCCCTTCATTTGACTTGGTTGGATTTTCATTCCCATTGATATTCACTTTCCTTCCTTTTTGTATATTGCCACTACCATTATCTGCCCTTTTTGGCTCTGCCACTTGATGTAAGTGATTTCATGGCCTGGAGTCTTGATTTTCTTATCTGAAAACAAAGGGAATTGGGAATGGGTTTTTCACATGTAATTTTGGAATTAGATTTTTGTCTGGAAAGACAGTTTTTTTGCTTACAAGTTGTGTGACTTTGGGTAGAAAATGTATTGCCTCCAAACCCAAGTTTCTTCATTTGTGAAGTACACACAGTTCCCCGATAGAGTTGCTGTGAGCTTTCACTGAGAGCCGTCTTTGCAGTGTGACGTGCACAGCACCAGGCAGCTAGCATACATCTGCTAGATACCCCTACTGTCTCCAAAGCTGGTCACCTGGCTACATTCTTCAGTGTATGATTCTTCCTCTGTGAAGAATTTCCTCATAACTGCCTCTCAAGCTAATAATAATCTTTACTTTCTAAAAACATTTTTCGTATTTATTTTACACTGAATAAATAATCACAAATGAATTGACTGTTACTAGTGTGAAGTGGAAGTTCTGCAGGAACGTAGGGAGACTTCATTTGGTTGGGATGGACTGATCAGGGATGCTGCCACTGAGAAAGTGGTGTTTGAGCTGAGTCCTCAGGGTCGTGGGCGATTGCTCTGTGATGAGAGGTTTTAATAGTATTCCAGGAGGAGGGACATGCAAAGCCCTGGAGTAACACTTGTGACATAGGCCAAGACAGCAAAAGGCCAGCATATTAGTCAGGGTTCTCCAGGGAAGTAGAACCAGTAGGATTTATATATATAAATATATATATTTACATAAAGATATTTGTTATAAGGAATCGGTTCACTTGATTATGGAGACTGACAAGTCCCATGATCTGTCCTCTGCAAACTGGAAACCCAGGAAAGCTGGTGGTTTAGTTCTGAGAACCAGAGGGCTGATGGTGTGAGTCTCAGTCTGAGGGCAGGGGAAGGCTGGTGTTCCAGCTCATTCAATCAGGCAGAGAGAGAAAATTCTCTCTTCCTCCACCTTTTCGTTCCGTTCAGCCCTCAGTGGATCGGATGGGCTCACCCACATTGGGGAGGGCCGTCTGCTTTAGTCAGTGGACTGATTCAAATGCTAGTCTCTTCTGGAAACACTCTCACAGATGCACCCAGAGACAATGTTTAACCAAAGATCTTGGCATCTTGTGATCCAGTCAAGTAGACACATACAATTAACCATCACAGCCAGTATGACTGCCTCCAGAGGGAGAGAATCAGGAGGATGGTGGTGTTCTCTTCCTGCTTTGAGCTTGTTTGTCTTTGATTATCTTTTGGCAGAGCCCCACCCCTCTGTTTTATCTTGTTTCTTCCCAAAATTATAAACCTCTCAAACAGAGACTGTGTGTTCTTCATTTACGACCTTTAGAGAGAAGACCAGTCTTGTCTACTAGGCAGTAGATTCTTGATATTAAACATTCAACTCCATGAGGGCAGACGCTGCTTCCACCATGTGGTGTTTACCACCATATCCCCACTCTCAGTACTCAGCCCAGCACACACTTGGTGCTTGTGCATATTAGTTGAATGAATGACTTTTCCATCTGGCATTTACCAACCCTAATAGCGCATTTTTAAAATTATTTTCTTCCCTCCTGTTCCCTGTTCAACTCACACACATACATATTGATAAATGAATTAAATGTTTTTTGGTTTCAATTCTTAATGAAAATCTTATCTCGTAAGGATTAACCAAGTTTCCTGCCTGAATTATTAAACCGTGTTTAATTATGCTGAATGTATTTTTGTGTTTTCTGGAATCTTGTAATATTTGTGGTGTGATTCTGAACATCATTTGTTGCTTGGACAATATGACATTCTAGGAAAGAACATATGATAGACCTTGAGGACTTTCTTCTTTTTTTAATAGTTCTGTGATTTGTACTAGTAAGGAAACATGACAGTAATGGTTAATTTTAGGTTTTATTACTGTTGGACATGGACTTGTGACCCATGGAAACAATACTCAGAGAAAGCTACCTACTCGGCTCAGATGTCCTTTGGCTTCTTAGTTGTGGCCACTTGGCAAGGAATGTACTTTCTAAGTTTACTAGTAACTATGATGGATGCTCTTGGCTTAAATTTTATTTTGTTTATTTTTTGTAAGTACTCATAACTTTGTAGCCTCTCCTTAAAGGAAAAAGTCACTTAGAAGTTTAATAATTGGGGAGGAGTGGATTCTGGAACTGTTATGATGAATCAGACATGAAGGAGCAGTCGTAGATGTTTTGGTTTAGTCGAGTATTGAAGCCAGTTTGGAAGGGGATACAGATATTTTTCTAGTTATATAAATTTGATTGAACCTGTTTGGAAAAATTAGTAATTTTGTAAAACATCCATTGAGAAGTAGCCAGTGATCTCTATATCCCATGTAATATTTATGAAAGGAAAATAAATTGAGGTGGTTAAGTTTTGAAAGCGGGCACATCTTGATTTGAGTGCTAGTTACTGTTATTAACTTGCTTATATAATCTTGAGAAACTTGTCTCTGCAAGCTTTAGTTTGCTCATCAGTTAGATGAGCACAATGTTTCCTATATGATTGAGCTTTTGAGTATGAGTGTGTGTTAAGTGAGGTGTGTTAAGTAACTGTGACATAGTAGATGATCAATAAGTATTAAATTCCCTTCTTATTCCCTGTATGTAATATAATCAGGGTTTAAATCAACAATCGAGTGAGTTCGTATACTACTGCAGACTAGCTCAGCCATACGACCTTTAAGAAGTTTCAAATAGTTAAATTTGCTTCTCTTTAAAATGCCACTTTTATCATCATTCATATCATTTTGTTTTGGATGTATTTGATAATTTTTTTTCTGGAATCATACCATTTCTGTTGGCTTAATTTATAATTCTATTTTCTTTTTGGCTGTATGCATACTGTTTCATTTTGGTACCTGTTATGCTGTTGGATTTTTGGCTTCACTCACCTTTTTTTCCTTCTCCTCTTTGGCCCATCTCCTCCTGTTTCCTTCTGGCACTGCTAACATAACTGTTCACGCATGTGCTGTGTTCCTTTTTATTGTTTTTTCTTTTTCAAAATGACAATCTTATATTTCAAGTATGTGAAAATGCCTTAGAACTTCAGGTTGTATGTAGATTAGTGGGCATTTAAAATCTTAACTAGTGCTGTGTAGTTGCTTTTCGGTTTTCTGTTTCTTCTTTACCTTTTCATCATACACCTCATAGTTTTTGTCATCAGCAAATGATGATGAAGGGTCCTAATGTGCCTAGCACCGTGCTGGGTCTTGCGTGGAGCAGTTTTAAGAGACTCTTACAATAACTCCTCACTTCCTCTGCTTATTGTAGGCAGAATTTCATAGAATGTGAATTGGCAACATCTAGGTTCTTGAATCTGAAACAAATAATGGACATATAATCCAAGCAAATATTTGAATGAGAGAGTGTGTAAATAGTAAACAAATAGACATGTGCATCATTTGCCATAGACCAGACTTCTGGCTCCCAAGATGTTATCTCCCTTCACTGTCTTCGTTTTCTCTAAGTATTGAGATGTCAGGCTCCTTTCCATATTGGTGGGAATAATTGCTAGGCAGTTGTGCCACTTGAAAATGAGGTAACAAGTCCTTTGATTGAACTGCCAGTTGCACTAGCTGTGGTAGCATCTTTACAGCAGTGTTACTTTATTCTTTTCACAGTTTGTTCTCTCGAGAAATAAGCAGCAGAAGTGGACGGCAATAGATCGGGGATCTCAGGACAAGAGGAAGGCAAGACGCACCTCACTCTAGGGAGGCCAAAGGGGATGCAGAGTCCCTCTATCTTCTCCCTGGTAGCTAGAAGGTGGTTCAGCGACTACCTGCAGCTACCCAGAAGCTTAATGCAGGACATGCGAACCTTGAGGGAATGCCCAGTGGGATTAGTTAGAGATGATTCACTGTGTGGCTTTTGCAGAGCACAGAGTGATGGGAGAGTCTGGTGTTCCTAAGCACCCTGTTCCTGTGGCCCGATCCTGTCTGTCTCTCCTCTCTAGGTCCCTGCCAGAGCATGGTTCTCCAATCTACCATTTATTAACTACCTTTCTGATGAATTACTCTTCTCGTTAAATTTACCAGGGTACACTTTGTGATAGTGGAGCCAAGAATCTCAAGGTAATAATGAGACAAATCAAACAACTCGTGGTAGAGGAGGGACGTGTACCCTACAGGAAGGGGTAGAATTATCAGTGAAAATACAGACAAACCGGAGATTGGTCTAGGAAAAAAAGACCAGCCAGAAATAGCCAAGATTTCATAGGTCCTTTGAGGAGTGGGATGTTGTGATCTGTTCAGTCAACATGATTTTTTTTCATAGTGAGAAGGAGGACCAGAAGTAAGAGAAATAGGAAATGGCAACAGATTCTTTTAGGGCATGGGTGAGGATCATCTTCCTGCTGCCGTGAGGGAAGAACATGCACAGTCCACGTGGAAGAGGGACTGAGATGCGTAGCAGCTGGTTGAATTCGGGCCCAAAGCAAAAATAGGATTTGAAGACAGTGCAAGAATTTTGTGCGGTGTATATCATTTGGCTTTTAAACTGACTCGAAATAAAATGAGATGAGAACAGTTTCCCTCCACGTCTGTTTCTTTTCTTAAATATTGTTGGCCCTATGTGTGACCAACCTTTTGTATAGAAAATCCTGCCTCCAACAAATGATAGGATGCAATTAATTATGTTTGTACTTTTCTACAAAGTTTTTATTTTATAATGCCATTCCAGTTATGTGCCACTCTCTTGGTGGGAGGCTAAGGTAAGAGTTTAAAGAATACAGAATTTTAGGCTGAGACGCTACTGTGGTCATACCTTTTCCACACAAACCTTGCTCTCCCTCTCGAGTTTCTCTTGTTCAACTGTGTTCCATTTGGATACTCTGTAAGATCCATCTTCATTTCCTCTGTTCCTATCAGCCTCCTATATTTCCTTGTGCTTTTTGATCAAACACCATTGTTTTCATCTTACTGGATGGAACAGTAGATGCTGTTCCAGCTTTGATATTAATTTCCTTTCTAGTACAGCAGTTCTGAGCTGGAGAGCATTAGCATTTCTTTTCAATTTTGAAGGGAGATTTGATCTCTCAGCACCCTGCTGCAGTGTCTGAGTTTTCTTGATGGTTCCTTGTGGCTGCTTTCAGTGTAAGGTCAGGTTTCTGATGCAAATGGAAAAAGCAAACAAGTGATTAATCTGCACGTCCCTGTGTTTTGCTGTAAACATGCGTACCTCAGTGTATTGCCTCTCGAAGCACTTTTGCTTAACATGCTTCAGTCTGTAAAGGATTGATTTGTTGAGCAGAATTATTGGTAGTTGGTACTAGGAGTGAATTTTCTCTGGTATCTATTTCAGGAAATAAATCTCACTTCGTGTGTTTCTTTAATTAACTTGTTTCTGTTGTCATCAAATCTTTATTAAATAAGTCTATAAAGGATCTTCAGTGGTGTTAAGATGTCCGTGCTGTTTGAGGATACATTCAAGGATGACGTCTAAGGTGTCTGCTTTAGTAAAGATGCACTTTATTTAAGTAGTAGAAATGAAAGGAGCATCCATAGACTAGTCATCCTACTGTAATTATGTATAATGATTATACTGTAAGGAAAATGTGCCTCTTAGGCGTTAGGAAACCAAGAGCCCAGGTCCACCTCTGCCGTCATCTACCTCTCTACTGTAGGCAGGTCAGAGCATGTTCTGACTTCTTCCCTTGTCTGTCAGATGGGATCACATTTTTGCCCCCCTATGTCACCAGACTGTTGTGGATGACCCCATGGAATCATGAATGTGGCAGAGTGGTAATCCCCTTCCTGCCTAGGGTGGACACCAGCGTGGCATTAGACTGCTTTGGTCTGCCTTTGCGGCCTGGTCTGCAGCCCTCCTTTGTGTTACTCATGCTGCCGTGAACTTTGATTCCACGCTCACACAGTAGCCTTCTCACGGTGTGCCTTCTCTCCTCTGTGTTTATGCTCGCTGCAGTCTATCTGCCCCTCAGAACTTGACCCCTCTTCCTAGCCACACCTTAAATGCCTTCTACCCTATGAATTCCCCCTTCTTCTTCCTAACTTATAGTAGCCTCTTAGTAATTTCTGGTAATAGGTCACCTTCTTGACACAATGCTGAATTATAGTTGGTCACATATGTGTCATGTATCGCTAACTAGATTAAAATAGAGGGTCAGGATCCTGTGTTTTGGCTTCTGTTACCACACTACACAGTGCCCTTGTATGGATCAGGAGTTATTGGTTGCTGACTGGAGTGCCTGTGATAAATGGGGCAAATCCTCCAGCCTCAGTTTCCTTACTTGCGTAATACTTTGGGTGATCTGTGTTCCCGTGTGGAAATGTAAGTTGGACATCCTTCAGTCTTACTACAAACAGTTAGGGTGCCAGGCGCTGCTTCTGCAGTAAGTTCCAGGTGCTCACTTTGTAGTCAGGAGGCCAGTGCATGAACATGTACTGTACAGAGTGAGAATAGGGACAGTCTCGTACATGTGAGAATTGTGGCATTCACTGAAGAGCTAATAACCCAGGAAGAAAGAGGGGAGCTGATACATTCTCTAGCAATGGGCTTTAATGGATGAGTGAGCAGTAGTCTGCTGGGCAGGTGGGCAGGACGGCCTCCAGTAAGTGTGTAGAAGAGTCTAGGAACCTGCTGTGTGTGGGGACTGGGAGTGGTTGTGTGTGGAAGTACGAACCTGGCACATAGAGCCAGTGAAGATGCAGGTGGAAGTGCCCTTTGGTCATGTGGAAATGACCTTGGAGTGCTTGGGCGAGGTGAGTGGGTGCTGGAGGAGCATCTGTTTCAGAACCACTCGATGCCATGAGAGGATAGAAAAATGGCAATAGTAGAGGATCTTGCTTGCACTTCAACTGGCAGAAGAATCAGCAGGAAGCCACCTAAAATTTAGAGATCCAACTCCACTTCCAACAGTTGTGATTCCATAGGTCTGGAGTGGGGCTTAGGATCTGTGTTTTAAGAAATTATCTGAGTTGATTCCGACACAGGTGGTCAGTGAGCGGCCCTTTGAGTAAGTGCTGAATTATCCCCGAGGGCTTTGTAAATGCAAGGAATTATAAAATTTGCACATTATCCATTTGTCCTGGGAAGACAGATCATGGATAACTCTATTCAGATTCTCAGAAGGATCCATAAATTCCCAAAAGTTTAAGAATCACTGAGCTAGAAGAAAAGTAAGTAAAACAGAATGAGAACAGTGCTAGGGCAGGAATCCTGGAGATCAGTAACCTTAGAGAAATGTTCTGTGACGTAGGGAAACAGTGTTTTCAGGAGCTCAGCTGTAAACACGTCAGAGAAGTAGGCTTGCCACCCAGTTTGTAAATCAGGATTCATATTTGTGTTAATATCTCAATGCTTAAAGGACAATGTTTGGTGGATCTAGAGATTTAAAAATTTATCTATTATAGGTCTTTTTTAAAAAAAGTTTTGTCCTGACCTAATTAAATCTTCTAGTTTCCTTTGGGTTTTGCTTTTTAATTTTGAAGCTATCAATATATCAAAAGCTCAGTATAATCAAGGTCTTTCTTGAGAATTGTTAGTAATGGTGCCACATTTTACTCTCCTGTGGTTAAGGTCAGGTCTGCATTTCTATGATAAACATCTTTCTGAAATTTATGGAGCCAAAAATTGATATTGATGCAACTTGGTTTTTACTTTCAGCCTAAGAAATGTTATTTCTGTCAAGTGTATGCAGAGAAGTGGTGCCTGCTCTCTCTTTTTTCCTAAACCCATGGAAGAGGGGGCACATTGTTTGTACTGGCAAAATCATATGGGATACAGTAACTCTAGTGGAGGGCTCTGATCAGAGATGTGTTTTCCAGCGATGACTGAGGCTGAGCGATCTGCTGGTGACCGAAGCTTGTCCTTAGCAGGGGGCTTTGGCTCCCAAAGTCCTGCATTGGATCCTTGGATTCAGCGTTACAGAAATTAAACCAGTCTGTGAAGTTTCCTCAGGCAAATTTCTGGCCCCATGAAGGGTCACTGTTTCTTAAGCCCAGTCAATATTACACTGATCCTCAAGAGTTTTTCTTTATTCATGAGGTGCCCAGTGCTAGGTTAGATGTTGTTCAAGGTAAGTGTCCAGTATGGCCAAGGGTGGACAGTAAGCTTACTTAAAGAGCATCTAATAAGAAAGAGGGATCCAGGCCACATATAATCAAGTGTAGAATTACACACTCAGATGATTAAAATCAACGATATGGTGATGCTTTGATTAACTAATCCCAGGGACCACAGTTCCTTATAACAACTCAGCCATATGAGAAAGAAGAGTTTCATGAGAAGCACAGCTCTCCACTGTCCTGGATTTCTATTAAAAATATGCCAGTGAGGGGCCGGCTCCGTGGCCGAGTGGTTATGTTCACACGTTCTGCTGCGGTGGCCCAGGGTTCGGATCCTGGGCGCGGACATGGCACCGCTCGTCAGGCCACATTGAGGTGGCGTCCCACGTCCCACAGGTAGAAGGACCTGCAACTAAGATATACAACTATGTACAGGGTGGGGGGTGGGGAGATAAAGCAGAAAAAAAAAAAGATTGGCAACAATTGTTAGCCCAGGTGCCAATCTTTAAAAAAAAAAAAAATATGCCAGTGAATAGTTTCTGAAGCAAATACGGCTCATCCCAGGCATATTAGGAAGTCACTGACCTTGATGTTATCTTCTCTTTTGAACCTGTTCCCCATCAACTTTTCCTATGTGTAATTTCCCTAAGTTATCTTTATTAAAATAAGAAATACCCCATATCTAGTTATTTGTACTTGGAGTTTGTTTGTGTGGGCCTGCATGTGATAGCTCTAAATAAATATTTTTTGGAGTGAATGTGGTTAGAGGACTGGCTGTATGGATCCATTTTCATATAGTGTTTGTTCAAGTTTTAGATTTTGAGCCTCTTTGTTGTAGACTGAAAAATGTAAACTGATTCAGATAATTTTGGACTTGAGTCAGCAGATGCTGAGGGGGGGCAGGTTGAGAAGACTCCTACTGAAGTCATATTTTGTGTTCTCAAATGATCTTCTCAGGGGCCGGCCCAGTGGCACAGCGCTTATGTTCATATCTTCTGCTTCTTGGCGGCCCGGGGTTTGCCGGTTCGGATCCCAGGTTTGGACATGGCACCACTTTGCAAACACCATGCTGTGGTAGGCATCCCACATATAAAGTAGAGGAAGATGGGCGTGGACATTAGCTCAGGGCCAGTCTTCCTCAGCAAAAAGAGGAGGATTAGCAGCAGTTAGCTCAGAGCTAATCTTCCGCAAAAAAAAAAAAGATCTTTTCATCAAATGTAATGTAATCTTTTTGGGGTTGACTTGGATAGGAGTGATCACCCTAAATCGATCCCAGCCCACATAGGATTGAGTGGGTGCCAAGTCCTGTGATTTCATGTTCTCTGCTCTTCCCCAGCCAGGAGCATGGCCAGCCCTCACACAGATCTTCATATCAAGAGAGTTTCTTCTACCTCTAGTCACTCCCTCTTCCTAAACCTTCTTTTCTCCTTTTTTATTTTTTGGTGAGGAGGAATGGCCCTGAGGTAACATCTGAACCAGTCTTCCTCTATTTCTCTATTTTGTATGTGAGATGCCGCCACACATGGCTTGATGAGTGGTGTATGGGTCTGCGCCCAGGATCCAAACATGTGAACCCTGGGCCGCCGAAGTGGAGCATGTGAACTTAACCACTACACCACCAGGCTGGCCCCTCTTCTCTCTTAAACGTTGAGCTCAGCCATCATTTTGCTTCTATTATTTAACACTATTTTATTTGAGGTTTATATTATTATTAGCCCCCACTCAACCGTATATCTGGATATACGCCTACACATTTTAACCTCCATTATGTTCCTGGTAAAGAAGTATTATATTTAAGAGAAGAGAGAGAAAAATAATAGAATGTATAATCTTAGAGTGGAAATATTTCCTTAGAGGTCATCTAGACCTGAAGTTGTCAAATATTGTTAAAATTAACTTTTTATGGTATAATTCTTTTTTCTTTTTTTGCTGAGGAAGATTAGCCCTGAGCTAACATCTTTTGCCAGTTTTCCTCATTCTTTGCTTGAAGAAGACCAGCCCTAAGCTGACATCTGTGCCAGTCTTCCTGTACTTCACATGTGGGTCACTGCCACAGTGTGGGCTACAAGTGGTGTAGGTCTGCACCCAGGACCAGAACCCGCAAACCCAGGCCCCCAAAGTGGAACATGCCAAACTTAACCACTATGCTTCCACAGGCTTGGCCCCTGGTACAACTCTTTTATTGCTCATGGGACCCCAATATTTAAAGTAAATGAATGTCAAATATATGAGGTTGAAGTAGGGTTTTAGTAAGGCCTGCACTGGGTTCACTTTCACAGTCTAAGGGGATCTGAGGGTTCTCAGGATCACAGTTTGAAAAACCAATGATCTAGTTTATCCATGCTATTTTATATAGATCAGAACACTGGGACCAGAAAGGAAAGGGAGCCAGCATTTACCTATTTACTAAGTAGACGGGTAGGTAAGTGGATAGATAGATAGATAGTTTAATATCTATATGTATATATAAACACACACCTATGTACAAAGTCATTTAATTCTTATAGCATTCTAGAAGGTAGATGGCTTTACAGATGAATAGATGAGGAAAGCTTTTAAGTTGATAGGATTCGGACTAACCTCAGGTCTTTTTGGTGGCAAATCTATGTTCTTTCTATTGTATCTCCGCACTGCTGGCTAGTTGCCTTGCCCAAAGCCACACATAGGCAGGGACAGGACTGGGACCCAGATCCTGCTTCCTGGTCCAGAGTTGTTCCCTCAGACCACTTGTTCTCTTTAGTCAGTGGCAAAATAATACCTCCTAAAAAAGGTAAATAGAATATTGAGTAAACGGTCAGTTGAAAAAAGAAAAACACTCCAGCTGCACTGACCTGGAGAAGGGTAACACTTAGTTCCCTATATTTTAGCAACTGATTGGTCATATAAAATGACTGGAAGGAAAGCTGATTCACAATAATTGTTGTGCTGTGTCAGTATTGGTCTTAGCTTGGAGAATTTTGCATGGAATCCAGCTTCCTAATTTAAAAATTTATGTAACGAATTATTCTTCTTCAAAGTGTACTTCCTTTATGCTGAGAATTGAAATTTAGTATTGAATAAGTATTCACTACTTTAACGTTTCCCAAATTTGAAAGATATGTAATATGGAATGGTTAACCTTCTTGTTATGTTTAAAGCATAAAAGCAAACACAACCAACTGCGGCCTTGAACCAGAGTTCCAGTGTGATACACAGATACACAGAAAGTCTGTGTGCTTTCTGTTGACTTATGCTGAGGTCTGCCAAATAACTGCCTTATTATGCAGATTCTCAGAATAATAGGCCGTGGATATCTTAGATTCTCACATCAAGTTGCTGACTCTGGTTTTCTTTTTATCTGGACTGTTTAGGGACAAGAGATCTTCAGGATGAGTTTTTGTTGTTGCTCTTGGATCCCACATCATTTTTCACGGTTCTGGTTTTTAACTACTTCCTGTCCCCCAAGTTGTCTCCCCGGAGGACAAGAGTTGCTTTTTCATCCTCTGCATATTCCCTCTAACCTGCTCCCCTTCCTGCCCAGTGCCCGACACAATGCCTGGCACATAAGTGAGAGGGAGGAAGGGAAAGAGATGCCATGAGTCAGATCAAAAAAGCAAGAACTCTGGAAACAGGGTTTCTTCTTCCCTTGGTGTGGCCAGAGTGTTTAGTGAATAGAGTCCATTAGTATTTTTTCTTCAGTGTTCCTTTCTAATAAAGATAGAATAGTAAAAGGATTTTCTTCTTACCTTTGTTTCAAAAAACTTCACCAAATTTCATTAAGCCCAGCAGATACGTAGTGAGTAGCAGGCACCTTTCCAGGACTGGAGACACAGGTGACGAAAACATTGTCTAGGCCCAGGGAGCTCACAGTGCAGTAGAAGAGACAAGTAAGTGTGTTGCCTCACAACTGTATTGCTGTATGGGGTGGTAAGGACGTCTAGAAGACCTGTATATTTTGCAGTGATGGTACACAGGAAGGAGTGATGGATTTTATCAGTGTAAAGGAATCAGTAAGAGGTACCCAAGAGAGGGGGCCTGGGATTTGAACAGTGGACAGGAGTCTGCCAGCCAGACCCTGGGATGGGGGTGCAGGGACAGCATGAGCAGATGTGTGGTATGTGGGCAGTACGGTCATTGGGGTGAAGCTACAGATAGTCAGGAATTACCAGAGGATACTGAAAGGGAAGTGGTGGCAAGAAATAAAGATAAAGAAGTAAGGATCATATCTGGAAATTCTCTTATGTCACGTGATAACATTTGAATATTATCCCATGGGCGGGGAGGAGCTGATGAATCTCTTTAAGTAGGGGAAACCATTTTTAGCTGTGTGTTTTATAGAAGGTCAGCTTGTTGGTAGTGTGTGAGATATACTGGAGAGGGCAGAGTCTAGATGTGAGAAGATGGGTCAAGTTCATTGGGGACATGAGCTGAAACTCAAATCATGGTATGGTTGGAATAGGAGACTTATAGGGGAAACACTCAGGAAGTTGTTTGGGAGCGGAGCTGTTGGGCAGAGAGGAGGTTGACTGACAGGGTTTGGCTTGAGCCTCTGGTTTGTGGTGCCATCAACCAAAATAGGCAATATCTATATAGAGCTGCCTATCACTTTAATTTCCTGTTTCAGATAGCATCACCAGAATGGTCCTGGCTTTCTTTGATGTGCATCGTCTTGTAACAGTGAGTATACTTTCACATTTACCACCAAGTTCAACCTTCACAATTTTCCTGGGAGATACGTAATAAATATTACAAGAGTTGTGTCCTCTATAGGGCATAAATCCTCGGGGATTTGCTATGGTCAAATTGCCTCTGAAAATCCTTTAGGAAACTTCTGGGTTGAAGCAGCACACTGTTTCCCTGCAAGTCAGACAGAGACCCACCCCCCCACCCCCCCGTCCCCTCTTTGGAATAGATTGCTTTTTCCTTGTTTGAGCACCAAATTAGATAGGAGACTTGAATTTTGGACTCATATTTTCTAAAAAATGCACATCTGTAAATGTGAGATCATGCTGGACCCAATGAGATGTGCACACTAAGAAAGGCCTGAAGGATAAAGAAACAGTGACTGACAAGTGGGAGTTGGGGACGCCAGTTCATATTTCTACTTTCCAGCTCATTGGGGCTCCTGGAATAAATGGAAGACTCTCCTTTATGACCCCCCCATTTTCATCGTTGACATTAGGTATGTTAATTCTACCCATGATGTGTGAACTGGGCATCCCCTTTTCATACAGTGAGCAAGACACATGGTCTGTGACTTGTCCAAAGATAGAATAGGTAGCTGACAGATCCAGGACTTAATGTATCCTGAGTCTTGGACTCCAATTAAGTTGAATCAGTCTTACAGGTTACCGATTTTTGTTTTACAATAAGTACTCCTAATGATTGGAAATTGGAACGAATGTTTTATCAAGAGGATTTAGGAAATCATATTTCCTTTTTCCTTATAATTGGGTTCTACCCAGTGAAAAATGTTCTTTGAGAGAAATGCATTAATTATGTTTAGGTTAATCAGCATCCAGTGAAAATAAACAATTGGCTGGCTGTTTCAAGCTGAATAACATGGCTTGACTGGACTGTGTATTGGTGAGTTCAGGAGTTTATCAGCTGTCCCAGATAATGACTTTATGCTAATAAAATCATCAAGAGATGGATTTGTAAATCATAGTAAACTGGCAGGAGTGCTATTGGGCATAAAATGAAGTTCTGTTTTTTTTTATTAATTTCCTGGGTATCTCTGACCAATAACCAGGATTGTTTTCTACCTAGGATATCTCTTCTTGTTGAGTAGTTCTACTTAGGAGAAAAATCACATCTTGGGGTTTCATAGCATGAAATCAGAGCATAGAATTCAACACTTTGATCAAGCAGTATTCTTCTGTTGCCCTTATTCTCCCATATTTATGACTAAAAAGAGTTATTTAGAGCACTGGTCTCCAAAAGTCTTTCTCCACACTCTTTGAGGTGTATAATACCATCCACTGATGTATGAAAGAAAATATTTGAACTTCAGTTTATGTTTATTTTCAACTTCGTACTTTAAAAGGTCAATTAAATGTGTGTCAGTAATAATCTGCATATGTCGAGTACTACATTATATATAATTTATACATAAGTAAACATAGAATGGTTGTGCCTTTAAAAAAAACTGGTACGATACCTTCTTAAAAATGTTTAAACTACTGATCTAGAGCACTTTTCTAAAATGGGTCAATGATTAGATTACTCTGGGAATTTTTTTAAAATTCCTGGGGCTGCTCCCAGAAGATTCTGGTTAATAGGTCAGTCTAGAATAGTGGTTCTCCAACATTAATACATATCAGAATCACCTGGAGGTCTGGCTTGTTAAAACCCAGATGGATGGACCCTGCCCAGTGTTTCTGATTCAGTGGGTGGGGGACCAGGCCTGAGAATTTGCATTTCCAACAAGTTCTCAGGTGCTATTGCTGGTCCAGGGAGCCACTTTGAGAACCACTGCTCCAGTGTGGGACTTGGGACAGAGGTGACTCTGGAGAGGAGGTACTGATGCTGCTCTAGACTTGCTCATTTGCTCCGCTGGACTGTTCTTACAGATATCCCATCATTCTGTTTTCCTTTGTCACTCCTATTGCTGTGTTAGAGGGAAACAACTGTTTTTCACACTATAGTTTTCAATATTGGTGTCAAGGATAAAAGCACACTGTTATATTCAGGTAGGTTCCTATTTACAGGGAATTCATATGAGTGGTTTAATTAAATCCTGTAGCAACTTGATGAAGTACTTGTTTGTGTATGGAAAACTGAGACAGCCAAGTCCTAATGATTTGGCTGGATGCATATAATATTTGGGAATAGAAATAACACCATTACCCATTTAAAAAAAAACAGATTTAAGATCAATAAAAAAAATACATGATTGGTTGTTGCAATTAGTCTTTTTTAAAAAGTAGAAATCAATAGATTGATATGAAATGAAATATGCAGGGAGTGTGATAAACCGTAGAAACTTTAAGAACAAGACAACTCACTTCATTTGAATTATATAAAATATATCCATCGGCAAATAGCATTTTTTACAATAAATCATAGCATTAGCTGCTTAAATGCCTGTGCAATGTGTAAAAACTGCTTGGTAGATTAAATTATGTAGAAGAGTTCTATAATGCTTAGTGTCTGATTCACTAACCATCATTGGGGCACTCAAAGTTTAAGAGGCATTATATGCTGTCATTGTTTGACAGGCAGTTAAATGTAGGCATCACTGGATTGATTTACAAGCAGAAAGCAGTGGCTGTGCTTTGTTGGCGTAGGTTTGTTTTTTTAACTCTTAAAGCAATTATGTATATTATAGCTCATTTTCTAGTTATCCTTTGAAATGTGTAGTTTATAGTCATTTATCTCACAGTTTTAAATTTGAAATAAGTGGATAGGACCATCTGAGATTACATCTATTTTAGGAAAATAGAACATGTAACATCAATTCTTTTGAGGGATACTTTAGCACTAGTTTTTGATCTTCCCTCTCTGTAGAGAGACCCATTTAATACTTTATGCATTTAAAAGGCTGCCTTAAATGGGGTCGTTCTGTATTTAGAACAAATGAGAAAAGTGTTCCAGAAATCTCCTTAAGGAGTATTACAGTCTTTTTACAAAATAACTTTAAATGGACTGTAATTATAACAAGAAGAACCATTGCTGGAATATATGTCAATTTAACCTGATAACGGCAAAACAATTCAAAGTGTATATGTATCTAATAAATAAGTTTATGATATTAACATTTGATTGTCCTCCACTAACTTCTTAGAAACAGCTCTTTCAGGAGCTTATTTGCAATGCAATTCGTGTAACAATCCCTATATAAATATTACACCTTGTTGTTAACTTCATAGTGTGTGTTAAGGGTGGAAATGTGCAGACTGGAAAGAGCATGAACGTTGGACTCAGACATTGGTTGAACTGCTAGCCATACACAGAACTCTCTGTGACTTTGGGCGAGATATTTATCACCCCAAACTGCCATTTGTAAAAATAGCAATGTGTCAATCAAGATCCAACCAGGAGACAGAAACCACGCAGTAATTTGAACAGGGAGAGTTTAATATAAAGAAAAATTAACATACACAGTGGATTGCAATACAAGAGATTGGCTAGTACAAATTAAAGAGAGCTCTAAGAATAAAGGAAGAGCAGGCTTGGGGAACAGCCATTGCTCCAGGGCAGAAATAGGGCTCCAAGGAGGAGATCCTTCTAGAGTTGAGATCCAGGGCTCAGGGGATGACAGGGAAGTCGCTTTGGGGCTACACTGATAGAACTTGGAGGAAATGTGTCCTCTAGAGTGGCAGGGAAAGCTGCTCATGGGAGATGTCCCTCTGAGGGCTCTCTACAAAACCGCAGAGGGGGTGCTAGGGCTAGCTGCTGTCTACTGGGCCCTGCTGGCCGCCATGCGCTATAGGAGCTGGGCACGGGGAAGCCTCCTGCACTGCAGACCTGGTGCCAGGAGAGCCTCGTGTGCTGTGTGCTGAGGAGCCTTCAAGGGAGTCCTTTAAGCCCACCCTTCCTCCTGCAGTGCCTCTCCCAAACCCTCGACCATTGACTGATGACGCTTAACATCTTGCCAGCTGGGGCAGGAAACGTAGGTAGAGGACCTGGATGCATTTTTGCAGAGCAAGCAATGAAAAGTGAGTTTAGAGCTGAGACGTAAAACGTTGATAACTGGTGCAAAGCATATCGATGCTTGCCTTTAGGGTTTTAAAAAACATTTGCATGGTTTTGTTATGTAACAAGTTATTTGACACAGGCATATTGAGACAAAAGTGTTATACTGGTTGTGAGGAGTAAATGAAATAAAACTACATATTGCCTTAAGCAGAATCTGGCTGGCATGTGGCAGATGTTCAGGAAATGGTAGCTGTTAGTCCCAGAGAACTTTCTAGATCAAAGGTGGCACTCTGACTGCCTTGGTAGGTCTCTCACATAGTAGTGCTGATGAATAACTTCAGGATAAAGAAACAGTCCCAGGTAGTGGTTCTCATCCCCAAACCTTAAAGACTATAGGCAGCAACCTCGGAAGGACCCTGAAGTCAGTTAGTGGATGTAGACCTGCCTTTTACAAAATCGACTAGAACAGAAATGAAAAGTATCAGTGTATCTCAGGACAGATAAATTTGGTTTGTAAAATGTGCATATATGTGTGTTGGATCAAGGTGTCATACCTGTGGATCACAATACCAAAAATATTTTTAAATATTGCTCTAATCCTCATCAATGTGTTTTCCTTTGTCTGCTCTCCATGCCTAGGGCTTCAGTAGGCTATCGGATGGGCATGTGAAAGATCTTATAAAGTTTCCTTTGGGGGAAAGTAGAGCATCCTCTCCTTTATAGCTTCTATCTTAATGATGTCATACTATTCTTGGATCTACTGAAGAATTGTCTGCTACTCCAAAGAAAGAAGACAGATGAATTCCCTCCAATATGCAAATGACAATATTTTATTTCAGTAAATCAAGAATGACCTTTATAGACAACTAGCCTTTCTATCTAATTATCACCAGAAAAAAAAAAATCAACTTTTCTAAAGCAAAAGCCATAATTTGTGGAAACTTCATTAACGTTTAACCGTCTTACAGTTTTCAACCATAATATAAAATGAACAGTTCAGTGATTTAGTCACATTTGTAGCTGGTTCATCTTGGAATACACCAGGACAGAGATGGGTGTTTTGTGGGGATATACTGAGATTGTTTTCATTGTTTAGGTCGATATTACATTACACTTCTTTTAAAGATTTCCAGGCATGATTATTGCAGCCAAATTCTGCATAGAATTTTGGGGAAGTTGTTACCCATTTTTCTAAAAAGCATTTATTGGGTGCCTACCATGCACCAGGTCTAGGGAATACCAGGATGACTAAGATACAGTTATAATCAAAATTACTTTTGAGCAGAATTCCTACCCTGCCTATAGGCTTTCATTCATCTGTTCATTTTAAAACCTGCAGTTCTCATGAAGTATATCAGGCCTAATGCCATTTCATCTCATTTCTAAAGCATGTGGCTCTATACTTCAGTCATAGCTCAGTCTAGTTGCAATTTCTTCTTGGGGAGTAAATACACAAACTCTTGGCAGCCCACTGTGACTTTGGTGAGAGAAAAAATATTCATAAAGACCATTTTAAGGGATATTACAGTTTTAGTCCTAGAATGCACCGAGCTCCCACAAAATCTTCTTTATGGAATTGAAGTTTGATGACATGCTATCATGGCATGTTACTGAATAGACCCTAAAACCCAGTGCTCTGTGCTGGTGGACGCCATCGCAAAGTCTTTTCATTAACTTAAGTTGATTGCTTCTTACCAGGGCCCTGGGAAGACAGTTCTCTCTGGATTTAGAATTAGGAGTAGTGGTGTTACTTTTGGGTTTTCAGCTTGGAGATACTATCACATAGCGTTAAGAATGTGGGCTCTCAAGACAGGATGCCTGAATTCAAATCTCTGCTTCATTACCTTCCAGCTTTGAGATTTTGTGCAAGCTGTGTAACCTTCTGTGCTTCAGTTTCTGTATCTGCCATATAGGGTTGGTATGAGGATTAAACATGTCCTCAGTAAATGTTAGCCCCTATTATTAGTTTTAGTATTAATATTATCTCATAGATACTGTGAATTATGTAATCAATCATATTTTCCTCTTTTCACTGGCTACCCGAAAGCACAAAGTGAAGTTTGTGGCTTACTTCCAGTAAATGAACCTAGTGACATTTTTTATTACTTGGTGGTGATGATTGTTCCCTAGCCATATTCCTGGTGTTATTCTTAATTGTTTATTTGCTCTTCTTTCCTTGCCTTTTAACTTACTTTTCTTTGATTTTGTTAATTTAATTTTTATGTTATTGTTTTGCATTGCGTGTCTTGGAACAGGCCACGCAAACATCGTTATACATAAATCATTATCATTGTTGATTACCTGAGTATTTAACATCTGTTGACACTTCCTTTGCATAATAACTTATTATTCATCCAATACATCTGTGTTGTATCCAGAGTTGCTGAGGAAAAGCCTTTCTCAAGGTAGGAGGGAGGCATGTGGGCACGCATGCATGTCTGTGTGTGAGAGAGAGAATATGCCTGATGCAGACCACCACCCCATCCAGCTTGCATCGCCTTTCCTCCATCTTGTATGACTTTTGGTTCAGTCCTGATTCCCCTCCACAAAAGAGAAATAAGTTACTTTGATTTTGATGGAAGAATATAGTCCAACCATGAGCTGTTGGGCATCAGTCCAAGTAACACAATTCTGGAGAAACCTTGGCAAGTCTGTTGCTGACCACATTCCTTTACATGATGGCAAACTGTCTGGGTTATTCTCAAAATCAGAAAGGCTTACTTTTGGAAATGGTTCATTTCGGTGTTTCAGGGGACTTTGCTTCCTTATCGTGTTCTTCATTGGCCCGAGACCATTTACTTGGAAAACCTAGCCAGGCCCCTGTCCCCCTGTTCTTTGCTCCTGCATGCGCCCCAGAGGAGCGAACAGGAGTGTGCCTGCATGAATGTTCACAACTCTTCAGCATCTTATGAAGTACACTTTTTACTTTCCAAGTATGTATTCCAACTATTTGCAATGAAATGAACTCCTGAGAATAATTGTTGTATGAGGTATATATGGTATGAAGGATTTAAGAATTAATAATTACTAATACTGCTTGACATGCCTAAAATATGTTATGCTAACTTTGTATTTGCCACTTAAGTAAATGGTCAGAAATACCATGGGAGGGACATGTTATCTCCATTTTAAAGGTAAAGAAACTGGGTTCAGAGAGGGTAAATGATTTGTCTGCAATCACAGAACTGGCAGGGCAGGAATGGGGATGTGCCAGACATTTGACTCTGGAACTTGTTCTCTTCACCTCTACACAAAGCTTCCTTGAAAACTAAGTGCTTAATTGTTTTCTCTTTAATTGGTTGTATCAATTCCAATGTCATTTACCTTAATCTCATTTTATTTTAGCTCAGTAATTCACCTTTGCTCTTCTTAGGGTCTCAGCGTCTGTGGGATGAAGGCCAGTGGTAAATCTGAAAATAGGCATGCAGGGGCATATGTCTTTGGGCAATAGGAAATTCATAGTGTATCTCATTTTCCAGAAGTTCAATAATCATACACGGGTCTAGAAAGACTGTATGATACTTTTTACGTTTCTTTTCAAGTGATGAGAACAGCCTTATGTAATGGGAAAATTGTATCCTTGCACCAGCATTGCATTAGTCTCTGGGGTTTGCTGACAGCCAGGCATGCTCTTCCCTTTATATTTGGCTGTATCTTCAGTGCCAACAGTTGTTTTGTAAACCAGATCTTTAACCAGCCTTGAGTTGTTTGTGGATGAGTATAGCTGTTTCTCACTGTTTAAGATTGCACTGCAGGACTTTCATCAAAATGCTATCTATGTTTCCACTGTGGGGTCCCTATTCTGTCAAAATTCTTAGTTCTTTCTTTTTGAATATTATTAGTGATACTGCTGTTTGGGCTTATTCCTACAGCACTGAAGCTATTTTCTACATCAAAATTAGGATTTGCAACCAAGGGAAAAACATTTCTCAAAAAATATTTTTTGCGTAGTTTTCTAACATTTCTTGCCCTTCTTTGGAAGGTTGTTGGTATTATGTACCTTAAACAAATCCACTTTGTTTGTGAACTTGTTAAATCTAAGTAAGAGGGAAGTATAAATTACCAATTATTGCCAAGGTGGAATGTTCAGTTAATGCTGTATCTTTGTAATGAATTTTCTGTTCCCAGTAGAATGTTGAATTGACCAGTTCTGTTAAAATTGTTACAGCAGGCAATGTCCAGGGCCACTAATTTCATCGTCATGTCTGGAGCTAATGACTAAAACAAAGCTATAAAACTGGGAGAGACCTTTAAAAGTGGTCTGAGGTCCCTTGTTTCTGCCCTGTTCAATATGTTTTATCAGCAATTTGGAGGCAGACATAGAAGCGTGCTTATCAAATTTGCAGATAACCCAAATCTAGGTAGGATGACTAATACCAGAATGACAAAATCAGGACTCCAAAAGCTCCCAACAGGCTGGGGTGATACACTGAAAACGATGAGATGAGGTTTAGTAAGGATAAATATACAGTCCTCTATTTGAATTCCAGAAAGTCACTCACCTTATTACAAGACAGGAGAAGTGGCTCAGTGGCAGTGGTATGAAAAAGGCGTATGGGATTTCAGGCTCGCAGAAGCTCAGCATGGACCAGTACTCTACCCAGACTGCTGAAAGAGCACGAGGTCAAGAGAAGGAGCCAGTTGAAGTCTGGCTCCAGTCCTGGGAGTCATTCTTTTGGAAGAGTGCTGTTAAACTGAGAGTATTCAGAGGACACCTGCAAGGATGGTGAAAGTCTGAAAACCTTTTAGTAGAAGGAATTAAGGGGAGCAAAGCATGTTTTGCCTAGAGAAGTGAAGACTTAGAACATGACGGCTCTTTTCAAATAACCAGCTTTCCTGTGTAAGAACTGAGGCTTTTTACCATTTCTTCATGGGTAGAGCTAAGATAGATGGTATACATTTCAAGAAGCAGTTTGGGCTTTTTTAAGGAGGAATTGTCTACATGGTGGGGATGCTTTTCTAAATTCTGAGTATCTCATCTGTTCAGAAGCTGTCTGTCTAGAAGATTGTAGAATTGACATAAGAATTTGGATGGAAGTTGGGCCAAGTGATCTCTAACATCTATTTTACTTCTGAGTTTGTACAATTGCTGTTTTATTTTCTTGCCGGCAGAGCATACATTACAGACATAGTGTAGTAATATTCTTATTTTTCTGTCTTCTTAACCAGACCCTTAATTCTTATCATTGGCAAGTGATTATAATCTTTTAAACTAATATAATAGCATTATATAATGGGCAGTACAATTCTCAGAATAATTAAGATGATCATTATAATCACTCACTTTTGCAATATGAAACATTGGGGAAAAGATTTGATACTGGAATAATTCAAAGTAACAGGAGACATTTGAAAGGATGTGGGGTGGGACTTCAAGTCATCAGTGTTTCCCAGGATGCTGAAACAGCTGAATTCTTTGCGTATACTACATTCTCTATTATTCTTTGTTTTTTTATTTAGGTAGCTTTATTTCTAGCACTGAATTGAGTAGATGTTTACCATATTTTAGTTTTGAATTTATTCTTGCTTTTAAAAATTGTGTGGACTATAAGCAAATTTATAATCTCTTTTAATTTTGAGACTTCAGGTCTCCAAAGTGTTAAAGTGAAACCTCCTTCTATGTTAGATTTAGAATAATCCTTGGAAAAATATTTTGCAAGCTACATCCGTGATTTCTACTGCATTTTTTCCTCTACCATTGTGCCGGTGTTGTGGTGAAAGCATTTCTCTTTTAATTTATTGGACAAATTACAATACTTTTTCTATTGAAAACACGTTGAGCGCTTACGTTGAACACAAGATCAATTATTCCAAAATTATGTAAATCTGCAAAATATGAATTATAAATTTGCTTAGGTTTTACTTTCAAGTGGATTATACAAATGGTGGGTTTTTAGAGGGAACAGCAGGACTGGGTTGTTTGGGGGAACAGCAGTACTGGCAGGGCGTGGTTAACATCAGCTAGCACTTAGCAAGTGTACAGTAGGGTCAAGAGCCACAGTTCCTGAGCACAAAGGTCAAGTCAAATTTAGTTTAGCATTAAGTAGGTTTACAATTAGCTGCAGTCATCATAGCTTATTCCAGAGGTCTGGTTGTTATTTATGTTACTTTTCATTCTTTTACATTTTAGGTGGTTGCCTCTTTGATGAGCCCTATAACACGTGTGGATATAGTCAAGCTGAAGATGATGACTTCAACTGGGAACAGGTGAACACCTTGACCAAACCAACTTCTGATCCATGGATGCCATCAGGTTTGCCTTCAGTTTTAAGTTTTCTTTTTAAAATCAAAGGTGCAGAAGAGTCATAATCATAGCAAATGTTCACTGGGTATTGGTTGAATGAGTAAAGGTGTTGGTTTTTGAGTGTGGCAGTCAAAGGCCAATTAGCTAGTGAGGATAGTACAATTAAGAGCACCGACTGCAAAGAATTAATCTTTGTCTCTCTCCCTTTAAAGTCTAATTGAAGTTTGCTTCCTTTATCTTTGGATACATCTGAGCTAGATTAATGGGCATCACCCAGTTGATCCCTTCCCAAGCAGCAGATATGGGAAATAGATTGTTGTCTCTCCTGGATGTGTCTAGTGGATGGAACTCTAGCTGAAGAATCTAAATAACAGCGTCTCCGTTTGCAAATAGGAGACCTTGGGAGGTCACTTAACCTTTGTCAGCCTCAGGGGCTCACTTGGCACCTGGAGATCTGGGAGGATGCCAGTGATTTTGAAAGCATTCGGAAGATAAAATGGTGATGCACAATGTGGATACTTTTTCCCTGTAGAGGTGCTTAGTAAATTTTCCAATGAATGAGACATATTTTGTTGCACTGAATACTAGCAAGAATTCTCTCTCTTTTAGAAGGATGAGTGGGAGGATGGTGACTAGTGAACCCTAATCACATTGGAGGTTGATTTTTTAATGATTTCTTTTCAGGCTGTGGTGTTGGACGTCCCTTTAAAACTTGTGGGCCGGCCCCGTGGCCAAGTGGTTAAGTTCGGGCGCTCAGCTTTGGTGGCCCAGGGTTTCACCCGTTCCAATCCTGGCCGTGAACATGGCACCACTCATTAGGCCATGTTGAGGCGGCGTCCCACATACCACAACTAGAAGGACCCACAACTAAAATATACAGCTATGTGCTGGGGAGATTTGGGGAAAGAAAAAAAAAAAAAGAAGATTGGCAACAGTTGTTAGCTCAGGTGCCAATCTTTAAAAAAAAAAAATTTAGATTTATGGATTCATTTTACAAATGGGGTGGTGAGTGTGCCCCATTCAGGATTCAAACTGTGAAACATGTTTTCTGATTTGGATTTCTGATAAAACACATTTTTTGTACTTTTTAATGACTATAAAGTTCTTCATTAATGTACCTCAATTTAGCAGTAATTACATTGTCATCTTATAAAAGTAGCTCTTAAACATGAAGTAGAGTTTAATGTTATTCTTAAGCTTTAACAATTATGATGCCCACCACGTTCTTGCCCTCTCCTTCCCACATTCAACTCCTTCTAACTTCAAAGGAAGGAACCTTGAGCTCCTTAGCACCATGGCTTTACTGGACTTCGAAACCTCTTTAGCTCTGAGTTATTTCCCTACAGCTGACATTCCCCTTTTCTGTCGCTCTTTTTCTCTTGGAAGTGTGTGTGTGTGCTTTTGAATATTGCTTGTGTTTGAATCAGTGGTGCTTTACTTGTTTTTCCAATTTCCACTTCCTGCTTTCATTCTCAGCGCTGTTGGGACGGGGCAGAGGAGAGCTGGCAGTGCTCCCTGTGGAGCTGTCCCTTTCCAAACAGGCTTCTCAGCCTCAAGGCCTTTTGGTCATCGCCTCTTCTCTCTCAAGGGTCCAGCCTGTGTCCAGAGACGCTGGGGATGGCTGAGTCTGTGGTAGCGTGGAGGGTGCTCAGATTTAGTCCTGAGAGATATCTCCACATGAGTGCACTCGGGCTGTCTGTGTTATCTGCTAATTTGGTGAAAAATTTGTAATTTTTCACACGAGGTAGTAGGTTTCATTATTATGGTCCTTTAGTTTGAAGGCTGACTTAGAGAAATTGACTTTTACAAATGTATCCCTATATTGCAGTATCTTCTTCAGCCTCCACTGGTTCTATTTTTGTCACATGATGATCCACCTCCCTCCATAAAGGGGAGGAGGAGATTGCTTCTTGTCACCATCTTGATCTTGTTTTTCCTTCTTTCTGATGTCCCATAATACCATCTCAGACCAAGTTGTCCAAGTTTTAAATACAGAAAGCATGGCTTCCTAGCAGAGACCGTTACAAAAATGGCAATAAAGATCAAAGACCACTTATATCCTAGAACAATCACTTGGGTAATTGAAGGAATAAAGGAGAAGCAACTTTGCAAATATCTGCCCTGTGATGACTGCCTTTGGAAGAATGAAGTGGGGGCATTTAAATGTTCTACTTGAATTTATTCTACTTCTGTTGACTAATGGAATACTTATCGGGCCTAATTAATGTTAATGTTAGGCCTTTATAACTTAAAATCTCTGAGTGTTATATCTTCCAAAACTTTTATCAGTTCTCTCTGGTTTCTGATAGTTACAGAAGGTGTGCCCTCAGCCCCCACTGCCAGACAAGTGGCTGTCGGGCCGTGGGTGGTTGGAGGCCGGAAGGTCTAGAATAGAGGGAGTTGGGGAGGGCCCTGCTCCTCCCTCCTCTCGTCAGGCCTGTGGCATGGGTCCGGAGGAGATTCTGGAAAAGTGATAGTTGTTCCATCAGGTGTTTTGCTATAATATAGAACTGCGATTATGGGTATTTTTTTCCTACTATTCATTAAACTAACTTTAATCATTAAAAAAATTTTCCTAGAGCCCTAGCGTATGCTAATCACGATGTAGATTACTGTGGGAGATGAAGCATTATTAGAAATTATTCGTTCTCTCTAGGAATTTATCTTCTAGGGAGAGAAAGTTACAAAAATACAATTAGTGAACAATCTAAAACTATTTATGATTAAATGTGGTGTAGATTAGAGGTATTCTAAGAGCAGTTTTCTTACTGTAAGCCCAATATGTTTGTTATAAAGGATATGGACTTGTGCCCAGCTGACCTATCCACCTGAAGTGAGAAGGTAAACACTCAGTGAAGCATTGTTGCAGGAAGTAAGGAAATATCACCTTATAAATTGCATATAGTAGCATCCTAAGGTACGGACTTTAACACTGAGTTTCCTAGATGTATATACAGCTGTGAGTTTTAAATACTGTTTAGTTCGATGGATTTTCTCCTCCATTCTTTGGTCTCCTCTTCTTCCTCCTCCATTCTTTCTTTTCTTTTTTTTGTTTTTTTGAGGAAGATTAGCCCTGAGCTAATATCTGCTGCCAATCTTCCTCTTTTGCTGAGGAAGACTGGCCCTGAGCTAACATCTGTGCCCATCTTCCTCTACTTTGTGTGGGACGCCTGCCACAGCATGGCTTGATAAGTGGTGCATAGGTCGGCACCCGGGATCCAAACTGGCAAGCCCTGGGCCGCCAAAGCAGAATGTGCGAACTTAATTGCTGCACCACCGGGCTGGCCCTCTCCTCCTTCTTTCTGTTAATATATGTAACATGATTTATTCCTTTCAAAAACAGATTCCAAAGCTGGCCCTCTTACACTAAAACAGAAACTAGTTTTATGAATTTCTCAGCATAAATGGGTGGCAAAATCAGATACAACCATAGCTTTTTGAAGGTTAATTTTTTTAAACCTTTATTCAAAATGTTATTGGATTTGTTCTCATGTATGCATTTGTGTTTGGTCTTGCTTGGGTAGCCTGGTTCTGTGATGCCCTAGACTGAGGGCTGGCAAACTGTGTCCTGCAGGCCCAGTCCAGCGTGTTGCCAGTGTTTGTGTACTTTCAGGTTAAGAATGATTTTTACATTTTTAAATGTTTGGAGAAAATCAAAAGAATAGTAATATTTTGTGACACGTGAAATTCAGATTTCAGTGTCCATAATCACAGTTTTATTGGCACACAGCCATGCGCATTTGTTAAACATTATCAGTGGCTGGTTTCAAGCTACAGCGGCCGAGCTGAGTAGTTGCAGCAGATGCTGTCAGGGCCACAAAGCCTAGGTATTTCCTGTCTGACCCTTTACAGAAAAATTGTGCCGACCCCTCTCTTAGACCGTTTTGGTTCCAGCATATAATTGTTGCTTTGGACTCAGTTTATATGTTACTGTTTTTTGTATTCATATTATAATTATTAACATACAAACATGACTTCACTGTTTCTTTCACTTTCAGATTATATGTTCTCCAAGCATTGGGCTATTAAAATTAGTGAGGAAAAAACCGTGTTGATTAGGGATTTTTCTCTATCTTTCCCATAAATTTGCTGTCTATTGAAAAAGCATCATGATTTTTGTTATTTAGTACCAAAATCCTTGTGGGACTGTTGTGATTCTAATAAGCAAATAATCCATCAAGATGAATTTTAAAATTATGGCAGTGAGACACTAAAAGTTTTACTCTAATTTTTAAATTTGCTGTAATTAGAATTTTACTTCTGTCCTTTTTGAAATCGATGCTTCAGTGTGTAGGAGTTGTTTCTTTGTATCTTCATGTGTGAGGTTATTTTTAACCACGTTGAAAAAATTTAAATACAGTGTGGAGCTTTATACAAGCTGACTTGATAACTATTCTGAGTGACATTGGCTCTGGAAATACATATTTAGGGCAAATAAATACCAAATGCCGTTTAAATGTTTGTATTTGAAGCTGACATTTATGTTAGAGTAGGTGATACTTTTGTGACTAGCTCTGAACTATGGTTTTCTTGACAGTGAATCTATGCCACACGTGGTTTCACTTTTATTGGTAAGTGCCTGCTGCATTTCATATCAGTTGATCTTAGCAGTGGAAACTTTCTTAAACTTTATTATAAGACTACTACTTTGAGCCCAAGAACCAAATAATTAACCACATGATAACCTGCTACATTCTGTTAGCAGTGTTGTATTCTATCACTTTATATACTGCAGTCCACATGTAATTATCAGAGTAGACTAAGAAGCATTGATTAATAGGTGTTTTATGATGTAAAAACACCTGCACAGTTTGACAGTGGTTGATGTTTTTATATTTCATGAAAGTATAATGTTTGTACCTTACTGCTGCAGTTCCATAGAATAGATATTTAACAAGTTCCATATCTTATATATAAGAAAATGTGACCCTTTGTTATTAAAAAAGTTAAACAATAAATTCACCCATGATATTAAAATGTAAAGGTAGCTTGTAATCATAGCCATTTGCTCCTCATAAAGTTAACATTTATTTATACCCCACATGATCCCCGTAAGATAGCATACTTCTAAAGGCTATTATTAAGTGAATTTGGGTGCTACTGCTGGGAAAACGTAATACTCTTAGTTCTTTTCCAGGCAGTGTAACATGCAACTAGTGGAAGTCTCATTTAGCTTCCGTATCGTAGTTTTACATATTACAAATTGAGTGGTGTTTCTGGATCTTCATGGAGATAGTGTAACAAAGGATTAAATGATTTCTTTGGGTGCCCATATGAAAGGCAGAGAGATGGAAGTGCCTAGATGGAGAAGCAATATGCACTCTTAGTGTGATGACCCAGAAAAATGGAAAAAATGACTGCATATGTTTGTTTAGAGTCAGTTTCACATTTGAGAGAGATGGTGGATTGATAGACAAAGAAATTGAAGTTTTCTCTTTGGGTGCATCCATCTCGGCATAATTTCCTCATGCTCGGGAAGACTTCCCTATCTAGTCACACTTCAGGGCTTATGGAGGGCTTAGTGCATGATGAAGAAAAGAAGACCGTGTGCTTGAAAAGTCATTTTTACTCCTTAAATATCAGTGTATATTTAGTGAGTAATATGTTGGCACAGAATATTCAGACAGTTGTCTAATTATCTTATTCATTCTTTGAATCTGTAAACGTTCAACAAATATTTATTAAATACCTGCTATGGGTTAGGCATTGCTAGAGATGCTTGGGCTTCATCATTGAATGAACAAATCAGGGACCCTCCCGGTGTACCTTAGGTTCTCAGTCTGCTAAGATTGCTCTTGGATTGCTGAAAGATTATATCCTATAAGACCATGCTATCCCTCATTTATTGACTTTTTTGAAATGAATACTTAAAAGGTAATACAAATTTCAGTTCATTAGACTTAGCACACTATAGCATCAAATTTAGCTTTCTTGTATGCTTTGTTCCTTAAAAAAAAAAGAGCAAAAAGTCTGAATCATAGGCAAGTGGCAGTGCAGTACCTTCCATCGTTCTCCCTTATAAAACAAAGTAATCTGGTACATGCGAATGACTCTTAGCAGTTGACGAAATTTGCTTCTTCGCTCTGTATCATTTGATCCCCATTTTGACTCTGACAGATCGGGTGGCATTATCTGTGTTTTATACCTTAGGAGACTGATGTTCAGAGAAGTTAAACTTGCCCCAGGCCTAGACCTAAGAGAAATAGCCTCCATTTTTGCCCTTCTAAGTGCCTTGATCTTTCCACGGGAGCACATGCGCCTAGTGAAGGGGAACAGTCTTCATCCCAGGTGGCCCCTATTTGGATCTTCTCAAAATGAACATGAGGACTCTCCACTGTGGGGGCTGCAGGCCCCACCTGGGTCAGATTGCTTCATAGCTATTGATCTTGGGCAGGCTCTTCAGCTCTCAGTTTCTCAGTATCCTCGTCTGTCCAGTGTTGGTAATGTGTGTTTGTGGAGTGCCACCCTGGGCCTGGCTGCTGGTGCTGGGGCTGCAGTAGTAGAGCCTCCTCCTCTTGCTGACGTATCTGGTGGAGGAGGTGGGCAGTCAGCCAATAAGCAGAGAGACATATACGGTGATGGCGGGACGTACCAAAGGCTGTGAAGACAAACTAAATCAGGATAAGGGCTTAGTGAGTGGTGGGAGTTACAGACAAGGACAGCCTCTCTGAGGAAGCTGTCCATGAGCAAAGACTAGGATCCGGGCAGCGGCAAGGAGGCCGTGGAGGCTGAGTGAAGTGGGCAGAGGGAAGAGCAGGAGCAAAGACTGAGGCAGGGGTGAGCTCCGCCTGAGGGAGTGAGGCAGTCAGTCTCAAAGGAGACTTTCCAAAGCCATGGAAAAGCGTTTAGAACCTGCCTCATTGAGTTCTTGATCAGGTGAGACAAAATAATCCACTTCAGCAGCTGAGCCTGGTACCTGGCCCAGAACAAAGTTCAAGAAATGCACTCCTTTTATTATTATTAAGTAATTTTTTAGGAGCAATTTGGTATGAATTCATCTCTTAGCTTAATTTGGACTCTCTGTGAAGTGGGCAGTTCATGCTAAGTTTTTATTTTCTCTTCTAAATGATACCAAGCAAGAAACAGAAAATACAGGTCTTCATATGATTTTTGAAGGTGTTAAAAAAACAAGCTGAAAGAAGTCCATTAAAATACCAACAATGTTTTTGTCAGGACAGTAGGATTTGGGATAATTGCCCTATCATTTCTATTTCACACATTTCCTTTATGATCAAGTATACCTTTATAATAAAAAGTAACACTTAAAATTATTTTGGGGAGGGATCATTGTATTTGGCATTATTTTAGTTGATCCTGAAGATTTCTAGTCCATGAGCTCAGGAAATGAAAAGTTTCATTGTCCTTGAGTGTCTCATTCAAGTGTCCCCAGTGGGGTGCCTGCCTGGCATCCAGATGTAAGATGGTCATTGATGAACATTCTCACTCCCTGTGTCTTAACTCAGATCACCTTGGTGAGGCTGACAATGGGTTTCCAGTTAGCTTTTGAAGAGTGAATGATGAGACACAGTGAAAGAAATTGGACTGGAGTTACATTCTGTCAGCAGTTTCTAAGTTACAAAATTTAGAAAAATAATTTCAGATGATAATGAGAAAAAACCATTTCAGATCAGTGATCTTGGGGAGTTCTTAGTTAAACAGCATAGGGCTCTGGGTAGCCTCTTTTTAACATGGGTGTAAACAATGTGCTCCACTCAGAGGTGAAAACACGTAAGATAAAAGTTACATTTTAACCATTTTAAGACTACAGTTCTGTAGCATCAAGTATATTCACATTGTTGTGCAACCATCTCCACCATCCATCCCCAGAAGTTTTTATCTTACTAAACTGAAATTCTGCACCCATTAAACACTAATACCCCATTCTTCCTTCCCCTTGCCGTTGACAACCACAATCCTAATTCCTGTCTCTATGGATATAACTATTCTAGGTACTTCATATAAGTGTAATCATAGGTTATTTGTCCTTTTGTGTCTGCCTTATTTCCCTTGGCATAATGTTTTCAGTGATTCAGTTTTTATAGACTTTCAAGATCTTTCAAAGACTTTCTAGATCAGAGCAATCATCTTTTCTTTTTTGGAAAACTGTCCTGATTTTTAATAGTTAAGTGTTTCAAGGGGACAGTATATTGTCTATGAGTATTTATTTTTATAGTTTATATTCAGTGTTCAGAAGTGTTCTTCTTCAGTTTTTTTCTAAATTCCTGTCTAGGCTGATTGGAAACTGTTACAAAAAGTAAGAACAGTGGCTAGCTATTTTTTTAAATATTTGCTTAAAAATATACAAATGAGCCTCTGTATATAAATATTTTTAAAATAGGTTTATTTCTTGCTTGATTTCCTGTGAAATTGTACCAGATGATGTCATAAGAGTTATGTGAAGCCAAGTAATGGAATAAACAGGCAGCCAATCATGACAGATATTGTAAATCTCTCAAAATCTGAGTAGAGGGGGCAAGAGGTGGGAGAGGCGAGGTTCAGAGTGATGGGGCAATGGGGAAGTGATTATATGGGCATGGTCAAGTGCTTGGGATGGAGGGGCCCACTTTGGCAATAAGAGTCAAGAGAAAAGACAGTGGGTTTTGATGTGAAACTCAGGCACAGTCTTTCAGTCTTTTGAGTGCAGATTCCTTATTTGACTGCACAGGGGAGGTAGAGTGGGGATAAGCTGTTTTGAAAACAACTTCTCTAAAGACCAGAAAGCCCAAGGCCTGAGGAAGACTAGCCACTTGGGTCCAGGGCTGCCAGACAGCAACCTCTCTTTATGGAGGGCAGGATCTTTTTGTCAGATTGGTTTGGAGTGTGCCCTTGATGAGCTAGCTTGCACGGCCACTGGCAGGTTAACGGTGCCATTAAAGTTGCCCTCGCACAGACACCCAGCAAGGGGAGGGCCTTCAAAATTCTGTGTGGCCTGGGGGCTCTGGTTCATCCCATTCACCTTCTGCCTGTGTCAGGTCAAATTATCACAGGTGCAGCCTCCCTTTTAAGCAACTTTGGGACTTTCCATAGCCCAAGAAATCTGAATTTTATTTAAATAAGAAATGGTTAAGCCCAAGTGTGACGTCAGCAACATGGCAGTGTGAACTGTTCCCTTTGTCTCTCCCCCTTTTGAACTACAACTAAATGGACATTCACTGACCGATGGAGGAAGCCCACATAGCACAACAGGACATGTGAGAGACACATGCAGCTATACATCTGTGGGTGGATGGACTGGCCCCCTCGGGAAGTGGTAGAGATAGGTGAGCATGCCCTGTTCTTCCCTGGTAGCCCTGTGCACACACACAAATGCTTTCCATCCTGGCTTAAGTGCCCCAAAAGTGGGAGCATGCACCCGAGTGACCGTGGGAGGAGGTGGTGGTAACCCTTAGCCCACACTGATGATTACCCTCCTGGCGAGGAAGGAAGACTACCATGCCCCTCTGCTGCCAAGCCCCACCTGCCAAGCACAGCGATCCTGCAGACCACAAGCAGACACTGCAGCAGATCTACATGCTGGGGTGAATACAACCCAGGGCCACGTGAACACTCATAGTGCTGCTGAGCCCCCAAAGAAGGAATATGTGCAGCCATCTGAGGGAAGAGGCAGTGGCAGCTTTTAGCCTGCTGGTGATCACTTTCCTGGTGGGAAAGGGGAGCCCATAGTGCCCCTGCGGGGCCAAGGATTTTCCCTAGCTCTGACAGGCTCTCCCTTGCTGGCAAGGAAGCCCCACCCACCAAGTACAGTCCACACAAGTGCCTGAAGACACCCCAGGCTGGGGAAAGCACCCATAATACTCACACAGCTTCCAGCAGATGTGGTGGGGCCAGAAACTCTGCTCCTGCTTCCCCCTAGCGGTACCAGGTGGAATCTTCAAACTAAGAGTACCGCAAATGCCCCAGTAAAAGATTAGTTCATCAAACACCATGAGAAACTGCAGCAGCAATTCAGAACAGAAGGAAAATGACAATTCTCCAGAAACCAACACCTAAGGCACAGAAATTTACAACTTAAATGGCAGAGAATTCAAAATAGCTGTCATAAGGAAACTCAACAACTTACAAGAAAACATGGAAGGACAATTCAAGGAGCTCAGCAATAAAGTGAGTCTCTTCACCAGAGAGATTGAAACTAAAAAAAAAGAATCAAGCAGAAATTCTGGATATGAAAAACACAATGAAATAAAAAATAACCTAGAATCCTTAAGAAATAGAACTGAATTTATGGAGGAAAGAATTATTGACCTAGAGGATAAAAATTTAGAAATTCTACAGGTAGAGGAGGAGACAGAACTAAAATGTTTTAACAATCAAAAAATTCTTAGAGAAATATCTGACTCAATTAGGAAAAGCAGCATAAGGATTATATGTATTCTAGAAAGAGAAAAGGGGGAGAAGTAAACAGAGACCTTGTTCAAAGAAATAATTTCTGAGAACTTCCCAAACCTGGAGATGGTTCCGGATTTACAAATAAATGAAGCTAATAGAACACCTAATTTCATCAATGCTAAAAGACCTTCTCCAAGGGATATAATAGTAAAAATGGCAAAAGTCAAGGACAAATAAAAAGTATTGGGATCAGAAAGGCAAAAGAAAATAACCTACAAAGGAAACCTTACTATGCTTTCAGCAGATTTCTCAGAATAAAACCTACAGGCTAGGAGAGAATGGAATGATATATTCAAAATGTTGAAAGACAAAAACGTTCAGCCAAGAATACTCTATCGGGTGAAACTTTCCTCAGATATGATGGAGAAATAAAAGCTTTCCCAGATAAACAAAAGCTGAGGGAATTCATCACCACTAGACCTCCCCTACAAGAAATAATTAAAGAAGCTCTCACAACAGCAACAAAAAGGCAAAGGTCTACAACGCTCTGTGCAAGAAAATACATAGGCAGACATGATCAGAAACCTGCAGCTTTCTACCAGAACAGGAAGACAAATGCTGAATCACAACTTAAAAGAGAAAGGGAAAGAAAGCACCAAAATTAATGATAAACGCTGCAACTTAGTCACAAACTTACAACATTAAAAACAGAGCAATTTGTAACAGCAATTACTCAGCAGGGGAGAAGAAAGGGAAGGAATCTGCTTAGGTTAATGGAGGTAAGAGACTGAGAAAATGGATTATCTCATCTTCAATATCTTTCGTACAATCCTCATGGTAACCACTAAACAAAAAATCAGAGTAGAGCTACAGTTCATAAAAAGTGAGAAAACTGAGAAAATCCCCTCAAAAAACCACCAAAATGAAATGGCAGTCAGAAATACAAAGGAAGAAAAACAATGTAAACATGGAACAACCAGAAAACAAGAGATAAAACGTCTGTATTAAGCCCTCATATACCAACAGTCACTCTAAATGTAAATGGGTTGAATTCTCCAATCAAAAGACACAGAGTAGCTGGATGGATTAAAAAACAACAGCCAACACTATGCTGCCTCCAGGAAACACATCCCAGTTCTAAAGACAAACACAGGCTTAGAGTGAAGGGATGGAAGACAATACTCCGAGATAATGGCAAACAAAAGAAAGCAGGTATTGCCATAGTTTTATCAGACAAAGTAGACGTCAAGGTAAAAAAGACAATGAGAGATAAAGAGGGGAAGTGTAAAATGATAAAAGTGACATTCCACTAAGAGGAAATAATACTTATTAATATATATGCACCTAGCACAGGGGCACCAAAGTACTTAAGGCAATTATTAACAGACCTAAAGGGAGGAATTAACAGCAACACAGTAATAGTAGGGGAGCTCAACACCCCACTTACATCAATGGACAGATCATCCAGACAAAAATCAATAAGGAAATAGTAGATTTAAATGAAGCATTTGATCAGATGGACTTAATAGATATATAGAGAGCATTCCATCCAGAAACAGTGGAAGATACATTCTTCTCAAGTGCACGTGGATCATTCTCAAAGATAGACCATGTGTTGGGAAACAAGGCAAGCCTCAATAAATTTAAGAAGATTGAAGTCATCCCAACCGTCTTTTCTGACCACAATGCCGTGAACCTAGAAATCAACCACAAGAAAAAAACGGGGAAAGTCAGAAATATGTGGAGACTAGACAACATGCTATTGAACAGCCATTTGATCAATGAAGAAATCAAAATAAAAGTTAAAAAATACCTGAAGACAAACAAAAACGAAAATAGAACATACCAACTCTTATGGGATCCAGCAAAAGCAGTCATAGGAGGGAAATTCATAGCAATACAAGCCCACCTCAACAAGCAAGAAAAATCTCAAATAATCTTGAAATGCGCCTAACAGAGCTAGAAAAAGAAGCACAAACAAAGCCCAAAGTCAACAGAAAGAGGGAAGTAATTAAAATCAGAGCAGAAATAAATGAAATATAGACTAAAAAAACAGTAGAAAGGATTGATGAAACTAAGAGCTGGTTCTTTGAGAAGATAAACAAAATTGACAAACCCTTAGCCAGACTCACCAAGAAAAAAAGAGAGAAGGCTCAAATAAATAAAATTAGAAATGAAAGGAGAGAAATTAAAACAGATGCTGCAGAAATACAAAGGATTATAAGAGAATACTATGAAAAGCTATATGCCCACCAATTTGATAACCTAGAAGAAATGGATGAATTCCTATACTCATACAACCTCCCAAAACTGAGTCAAGAAGAAAGAGAGAGTCTGAATAAACCAATGACAAGTAGAGAGATTGAAACAGTGATCGAAAACCTCCAAAGAAAACAAAAGTCCAGGACCAGATGGCCTGTTTGGAGAACTCTACCAAACATTCAAAGAAGATTTAGTACCTATTCTCAAACTATTCTGAAAAAGTGAAGAAGAAGGAATGCTTCCTAACACATTCTATGAGGCCGACATTATCCTGATACCAAAACCAGACAAGGGCAACACAAAAAAGGAAAACTACAGGCCAATATCACTGAGGAACTTAGATGCAAAAATCCTCAATGAAGTATTGGCAAACTGAATACAGCAATACATTAAAAGGATCGTACACCATGATCAAGTGGGATTTATTCTAGGGACACAGGGATGGTTCAACATCTGCAAATCAATCAATGTGATACACCACATTAACAAAATGAGGAATAAGAATCACATGATCATCTCAATAGATGCAGAGAAAGCATTTGACACTGTCCAACATCCATTCATGCTAAAAACTCAATAAAATGCATGTAGAAGGAAAGTATCTCAACAGAATTAAGGCCATATATGGCAAACCCACAGCCAACATTATACTTAATGGTGAAAAACTGAAAGCCATCCCTCTGAGAACAGGAACAAGATAAGGTGCCCACTCTTGCCACTCCTATTCAACATAGTACTGGAGGTATTGGCCAGAGCAATTAGGCAAGAAAAAGGAATCCAAACTGAAAAGGAGGAAGTGAAACTTTCACTATTTGCAGATAACATGATTCTATATATAGAAAACCCTAAAAAATCCACCAGAATAATCAACAACTACAGCAAAGTTTCAGGATACAAAATCAATTTAGAAAAATCAGTTGCATTTCTATACACTAACAATGAACTAGTGGAAAGAGAAATCAAGAATACAATCCCATTTACACTCGCTACAAAAAGAATAAAATACCCAGGAATAAACTTAACCAAAAAGGTGAAATACCTATACACTGGAAACTATAAGACATCATTGAAAGAAATTGAAGAAGATATAAAGAAACAGAGAGATATTCTATATTCATGGGTCAGAAGAAAAAACAAAGTTAAAATGTCCATACTACCTAAAGCAATCTACAGATTCAATGCAATCCCAATCAGAGTCCCAGTGACATTCTTCACAGAAATAGAACAAAGAATCCAAAAATTTATATGGAGCAGCAAAAGACCCTTAATAGCCAAAGCAATCCTGAGAAAAGGAACACAGATGAAGGCTTACAATCCCTGACTTCAAAAAGTACTAGAAAGCTATAATAATCAAAACAGCATGGTACTGGCACAAAAACAAACAAGCAGATCGATGGATAAGAATTGGAAGGCCAGAAATAAAACCACACACCTATGCATAGTTAATCTTTGACAAAGGAGCCAAGAACATACATTGGAGAAAGGAAAGTCTCTTCAATAAATGGTGTTTGGAAAACTGGACAGCCACATGCAAAAGAATGAAAGTAGACCATTATCTTGCATCATACAGAAAAATTAATTCTAAATGGATTAAAGATTTGAATGTAAGACCTGAAACCATAAAACTCCTAGAAGAAATATAGGCAGTACCTTCTTTGGTATTGGTCTTGGCAACATGTTTTCGAATACTATGTCCACTCAGGCAAGGGAAACAAAAGAAAAAAGTTAAATGGGACCACATCAGACTAAAAAGCTTCTACAAAGCAAATAAAACCATCAACAAAATGAAAAGACAACCCACCAACTGGGAAAAAATATTGGCAAATCATTTATCAGACAAGGGGTTCATCTCTAAAATATATAAAGAACTGATACAACTCAACAACAACAACAAAACAACCCAATCAAAAAATGGGCAGAGGATATCAACAATCATTTTTCCAAGGAAGATATACAGATGGCAACAGACACGTGAAAAGATGTTCAACATCACTAATGCAAATCAAAACTACGAAGAGATATCACCTTACACTAGTCAGAATGGCTATAATTACCAAGACAAAAAACGACAAATGGAGAGGGTGTGGAGAAAAGGAAACCCTCATACACTGCTGGTGGGAATGCAAACTGGTGCAGCCACTATGGAAAACAGTATGGAGATTTCTTAAAAAATCAAAAATAGAAATACCATATGACCCAGCTATCCCACAACTCGTTGTTTATCCGAAGAACTTAAAATCAGTGATCCAAAGAGATTTATGTTCCCCTGTGTTCATTGCAGCATTCTTCACAACAGCCAAGATGTGGAGGCCACCCAGTGCCCTTCTACAGATGAATGGATAAAGAAGATGTGGTATATACACACAGTGGAATACTACTCAGCCATAAAAAAGACAAAATTGTCCTATTTGCAGCAACATGGATGGACCTTGAGAGTATGATGTTAAGCAAAATATATCAGACAGAGAAACACAAATAATGCATGATTTCTCTCATATGTGGAAGATAACAAATACATGGACAAAGAGAACAGTTCAGTGGTTACCAGAGGGGAAAGAGCTTGGGGGGTGGACGAAAAGGATAAAGGGCCACATATGTATGGTGATGGATGAAAATTAGACTACTGGGGGGTGAGCACTATGAAGTGTATTCAGAAATTGATTAACAATAATGAGCACCCAAAATTATGCAATGTTATAAACCATTATGATCTCAATAACATTACTTGAAAAAAAAGATTACCAGTAATTTATAATAATGTAATCTGAAATTTACGCAATATGTCAATATGACCTCAAATAAAATAAATTTTTTAAAAAAGATCGCCATTAAGGAAACATGACCATTAAAAAAAGTTCCAAAAAAAAAAAAAAAAACGGAAAAAGAAATGGTTAAGCCTGAATTATTCTTTTTGCCTGAAGACCAGGAAGAAATGGAAGTCCTCTCTTGTAGCACCAGCTGTGTGTGAGGCACTGGGGATGTAGTGATGAACCACGCCCAGTCTTCCAGGAGCTGTAGAAGTGGTGTGGCCAGTGCTCTTGTAGGGACCAGACAGAGACTGGTGGGTGAGGGTGCACGGAAGGCCTCTGGGAGGAGGCGGCTCCCCAAGAGGGGCCATGAGAGCGTGAGAAGTGAGGCTGAACAGGTGGGCGCGCCCGGCAGAGTGAGCCTGCTGTCCCAAGCAGTGGGTGGAGGGTGGAAGAGCACGTGCACTCACACGGCTGCTCTGACTCTGCACCGTCAGGAAACTGCCAACAGGGAACTGCAGAGGCTGGGGAGGGGAAGGGGCGGAGGTGAGCACTGGAGAGAAGACTCTCAGAGGCCTTCCCAAGTTGGTGAAGGATGCGAAGCAAGGAGGTAATCGTTGCTTTCTGGAAAAGGGAGGAAAAAAGAAATTATTTGACTACTTCTAGAGGAAAACTCAAAATTCCTCATAAGAGATTTTTAGGAAAAGATGTAATAAGGAAAGTTGGTTAGTGAATAAGTACCACAAAACTTACGAATGTGTAGGAGAATGCCCTTGTTCTTGGGAGATTCATGTGAAAGTATTTAGGGGTAAGTGTCTGGATGTCTGTGCAGAAAAAAATTGTGTGTGTGTTAAGAGAGAGAGTGTGTGTGCAAGTGTGGCAAGATGTAAACAATTGTTAAGTCTAGGTGAAGTATATGTAAGTATTTATTATACTACTTTTTAAACTTTTCTTTAGTTTTGAAACTGAGCAAAATTTGCTATCTATGAGGCGAAATGAAAGACACATGAGTGAGGTACACCAACTTGGGGCCATGCCAGTGTGATTCTTATCCTCTGATGCATTTGAGGCAAAATGCTCTCCTGTCAAATTGCATTGAAAATATTTATATTTTAAAAACCTAGGTGGACCCATGTCTTCCCTTTCTGAGCATATTGGGGTGATTCCTTGGTCTTTACTGGAGAGGTTTAGTGGAGGTTATGGACTAATTTAGAGCGACTAACTTTAGGGATGTAATTTTAGGACTTCCTAAAATAGGACAAATGCTACACGCTGTGGTCTTATGCCTCAGTGGGTGTATCAAGTATAAAGATCTTTATCCTGTTGGTAGATATCTTGGTGGCTAGCTGAAACTTTGTAAGAAAACACATAAGGAATTATTAAATTTTATTTTTGGATGCATGTTTGCATTCATTTGTATCCTGTCTGTAATATGGGCTGAATAAAGAAAAAAATCATACAGAATTTCTTGGCAAACTCCATGAAATGATTGTGCAGATCATTATTTTAAATAAGTAGTCTTTAATGCATAGTTGACTGATATTTTATTCTAGTAGACTATGATAAATTATATCTTAAAGTGATATTTAAAAGCTTAAGTGGGTGAAAGAGAAATACATGTGGCTATTTAATTAATTGTCAGCTGGACAATCATAATGCCTCCCTCTGGCGAGTGGATAAGTTGAGACACTGATTATGCAGCAGGAAGTGTCTGAATAGGATTTGTGGGTAGCATATGAACATAGTGGTCCTCCTAGAGGGGATGCCACTGAAAATGTGTTTCTCAAAGGACCCATCTTGTCTGATTTAGGTTGTCTAATATGGGGTTGTTTCTTAATTTTATTTCTCCTAAATTTTATTTAATTTTATTTCTCCTTTTGGGGAACTTGCTATTTTTTGTATTTATTTTGTTACTCATAGAAATTTTTGGTATTTATTCTGTTAACCATAGAAAATGCACAAAATATTGAAACCCTTGGCATAAGACTTAGAAACAGACTAGGTTTGATCCAGTGCATTTTAAAGCACATATAAACCAATAAAGTTTCTGGTAGTCATCCTGGGAAATTATGAAATCTCTCTTACAGTCGTTTCTTTTCATGCCACTTCCTCTTTCCCTCTCTGTTGACTGTGACACTCACCCTGTTAAACACACATCTTGTGAAAATGGTGTCACCTCCCCAATTGTACTCTATAAACACAGCATGCCTTAGTTCCTCCTGATGGTCCTGGCTCACTGTGGAGTGACAGGCTGCAATTTGCCAGCAGGTCAGTGAATGAGCTGATGACAATTGACCTTTCTAACATTGCAATCAATACTTGTTATGTGGAAAACAAAATGATACAGTTTGTATTTTTCAGCAGGTGGGTCATGGGGTCAGCCCACCCTTGACGTATGAATTTGTTACTTGGGCTGGATGAGCCAGTTCAGACAGGAATGTTAATTTATTTGAATCGATCTGGGTCTTGCTCCTATGAAAAGGTGTTGGACATTTGTTAATGGCACAAATTATTGTAAATAATTGGTTTTACATGTCGGTCAAAGGCTTTGAGAAAGCCTGTTTTACACAATAGCAGTATATACTAGCTTTGGCAAGAGTTTACCATAATATATTTTGTTTAGATTTGATGTTTCTCAATTGTTTTGAAAGAAAATTTTAAATATGTGAACATGTATGTGTCATATTTAAATACCATCTCTCCACACTTCCAAAAATGTGTTTTGTGAGGCCTCATGAATACTTGGTTGTGAGGGCCAATAACTTAGGGAAAAGATGCTGGGAAGAGATTAGCTGCTTGAAGAGATAGCCCTTGAGGTACTTAGTAGTGTTGAATAACTGCTTTCAGCTTTCACCTCCTGGAAACGTGTGAGGATGGTGTGTCTCTGTCCCCTTTGATTGAGATGTGGCCACATCTCATTTGGCTGGTAAAATGTGAGTAGGAGTGACATGTGTCACTTTCAGGCAGAGACTTCTAGAACCAGTACAGGATTCCCCATGTTCTCTCCCCTTTTCGTGCCTTGGAGATTGAGCAAGCCTTGAAATGCTTAAGCCTGAGTAGCTGAGTGAGGAAATGCAGCAGTGACTTCTCCTGACCCTACATACACACACATGCGCACACACACACACACACACACACACACACTCTCAGCTGACTGCAGATCCCTGTGCCTAAGTGAGACAGACTTCCTTGTATTATGCCACTGAGATTTTGGGGTGGGTTGTTGAGTGGTTCTCAAACTTTTTGGTCTTAGGATCCCTTTATATTCTTCAAAAAGTTTTTTTTGAAACATCCAAAGGGCTTTTTGTTCAGGTGGGTAATATCTATTTACATTTTCTGGGTTAGAAATTACAACTGAGAAATTTTTAAAACAGAGCATACATTCTATTAGCCATCAGAGCAATGGTGTACACTTGTTAGTAATTCATAGCAAAATCGGAATAATAATGTCATATTATTATCATGAAAACAGTTTTGACCTATGGGATTCCTTGAAAGGGCCTCAGGAATTTCCGGGTCCCTGGAAGACACTTTGAGAACTGGACCTAGACCATCTTAAGGGAGATGCCTACCTTGATGATTTACAGTTAAAGGCTCAGAGGAGTCTGGAAGGAAAAGAAAACAGGGAAAAGATTTTGGAAACATTGCAAAAGGATATCCCTGAGTGTCATAATTCACTTTTTCTTTTTGAATAAAGACAATATAAATAGTCCGTTTCTATTATTGAAATGTATTACATCTTTATACTAATAAATACCCAGTTTAAATGAAATAATACACATAAAATTACATTGTATAAAGCCACATTAAGTGTGAGTACTACTAATTCTATGAAGGTTGCGTGTATGAAGTCTCATGCTCTAGAAAAACTTGAAAGTAGGATTAAGATTCATCTATTTGAAATTGTTTGGGTATAGCTTTCAGGACAGCAGAAGCTTGGCTAGAGTGAATTATTTAAACTTATTCATATCTGGGTAAGCCTGTATAAATTCATTCAGTAACTGTGGAACTGTCATATATATGTCAGGATAAAATAATTTCAACCCCCTTTATCATGAAATCTATAGTGACAAAATGGTATAAAGATGGCTGAACATTATCAGGAAAACGTGGGAACTGTGCCTGATAGAGATTGTGTGTGAGCTGCTAACAAATCCTGTGGGTGAACTTACCAGTCACACACCTCCCATCAATAGCCCCATTATGTAAGGTAACACGTTTATTTCCAAAGATAGGGGTTCTAACAGAACTTGCTAATATTTAAAAGGCATGATAGATAAACATTTTCTGAGTTTAATATTCATATAGTCATGGAAAGTGTTAGCAAGGGAATCTGGTGAACTTTATAGATTTGTCCAACTATTATAGACAGTTAATATTTAAGCTTGAGGAAAATGGAGCAGATGACCTTTCTAGCCCTTTCTAGTGCTAGGACCTTTTCTCCTTTTTTCAGTAAATACTTATGAAGCACCTGCTGTGGGCAGGCAATGTTTGTATCCTAAGAGATAAAGAACAGCACAGACAACCCAAGCATAGGGACATGATGCTTTACCTGACAGAAAGACCAAGTATTAAAATAGAATAATGCACTGAATGGAAGAAAAGAAAACTAAATTCATGAAGGGGCAAAGACTCACCAAGGATTAATTTCGTCTACAAATTGCCTAACCATTATGGTGGCTTCTGAAGCTTGGGACTCCCTTTAGAGAGTCCATTATTTGGAGTCCCCCATAGACTGAGAAGCCTTTATCTAGGCTTCCTAAGAAGATTTAATAGATGTGATCAAGAGCCGGAAGTGGCCATCTGCCCATCTGCTGTAGCTGGCATACAGCCTGCTTCTTTCTCCAGTAGAATCGTGTGGAATAGGGGCTGCCTTCAGTGAGAGAGAGTACCTCCTTATAAAATGCCTGTATTTGGTTCATACATTATTTACCTTGACACTGAAAAGAGAAATGGCATGTTATTTGTTTCATTTCAAACTTTAAGTAACAAAAGTATATAGTTGTGACTGATAGGGCCAGTCACACTTTCTTATCCCTGAAATGGGGTAGTATTTTCTTTTCTTATTTAATTTATCTTTAATAGGATTTTAAATAAGCATTCTGCCAAGTCACACTTTCTAATTTGGGTAATTCCTTAAGTCCCCCAGCAGATGGAGACATGTAATTCTTTGTTCTTTTCTTGGAGGGTGCGCTTCTTGCCCCAGGTGACACTGCTGTGCTGCTCTAGTTGGGAATGAGCTAATTCTGAATATGCCTTCTGCACTTCTCTCCCTCCTCTCCTTTGGTTTGGTTCAGAGTTCTTATTCATTCTTGCATTTCATAAGGTCTTTATCATTAGTGACTTTCCTCAGTAGATAACAGCAATATTTTCTTTAATGACATATCCACAGCAAAGGAAAGAGCAGAGGAACCCCCTGAGCTCCAGGGGAGCAGATTTGAATCCTAGGCCACAACAGGCCCATGTTTTGATGCAGAGTAAATCCGAGAGGGCAGATCTTTTTTCAGCCAGCGTGGTAAACTTTGGTCACAGCTTTTCTGAGGTCAGCGTAGGAAATAGAGAGAGGTTGTCTTCATTTGCCTCTTTACTTACCCACTAGCACAAAGAGAGGAACTTTAAAGCAATCTTAGTTTCAAGGGGTCTTCTGAGTTAAGTGACTGTTTTCCTTTCTTCCTTGAATACTTATACCATTCTGCTTAGGTGAGTTAAAGAAGAGTACTCTAAGACTTCATCTTTGACAATTTCAACTAAACCTTTCAAAAATACTAATTGTTGCGAAGCCCTTTAAAGTCATGTCATTTGTTGCGTTTCTTGCCCTTCTTGCTACTTCTACTTATCAATGGGGAAAAATGACTGTTTTTCAAATTCCTAAGTTCAGTGCTTTCTAAGCTGATGAGTTATCATCCAGTAAATTAAAAAGGAAAGAAAGATGACGACCTGAGGTGGGTCATGGGAGTAGCTGCTAACACTTAAGAATTGGAGATGAAAATTGGTTAACAAAAATAAACACAAAAAACAACTCACCAATCGAACAAATACATAAAAAACCCAATTGTGACCAAATGCATTGTTATTTAAGGAGCTGGTAGTTTATCATATTTTTGTATTGTTAGGCTTTCTCTATAATTTGAAGATGCAGTTTACAAATAGGTTGTTTTCCAAGCTAAATAATTAATTCCATTCATGGGAGACATTTTCACTTACTTTGTCTTTGTAAGAGCAAATGAAATGATTATTCCACAAATGTCTATTGACTTATTGAATGAATTCTGAGAATATTATACATCCAAATTCAATAGGTCCTGTGATCTAGATCCTTATTTTAAGATTAAAGAGCTTTTAAAGAAAATGAAGCTCTTTGTTTTTGTTAAAAATTTATAGAATACAAAAATGTACTAGAGACTTGGACAAATAAATCCCCAAATTTCAGTGCCTTAACACTGTAGACCTTTATTTTCCATTCATATGATAGTCTAGGGTGGGAACCCTGTCCCACACAAACGTCCAGGCTGAGAAGGACTGCCATCTTTAGCATGTGTGCAGGATTGCCCTCTTGTAGACATCATCTTAGACGGCAAAAGAGAAAGTCTGTGGGGAATGTGGGTGGGAGGTGGGGGCTGTCTATGGACCAGATTTGGAAGTGGAGAGAACGAAGTCATGCAGTCCCTACAAACTGCAAGGGCAGTGGGGGCTCCTTTAGTTGGTGCCCAGGAGGAAGAACAACATTTAGTGATTGGTTTGCAGCCTCTGCCACACTTGGCCTTGGAGAATTTCATTTAAGAAAAGGCTGTGGTCCTAGTAAATTATTATAAGAGGAAATTACTTGAAATTGAATATAATGATGGCTTTCTTTTTTCTTTGAAGGAATGCTATCTTTAAAACATCCAGTTAATTGACTAAAATAAGTTTTGAGAATTAACTTTAACTTTATGGCATATTGATTTAAAGTCAGTGAAGAATTAATTCATAACTAGTAGATCTTACACACCTAGAGTCCTTCTTAAGCTTTATGTTATTAACCGTGCCGAAATATTTCTATAAAACAGATATTCTCTGACTTTAACTCTGCAAAGATAATGTCCCAGATATAGCAAAGATATATGAGCATATATTGCTACTTAAGTCAGTAAAGTAAATATCATTGAGTAAATGTCACCTTTTCCAGAGAAATCACTGCATATAACCTCGCTGGATAATATATTTATCAAAAAATCAATACTAAGAGTAAACAGATTTTTAATACCTTTGAAGGAGCTTCTTAATAAACTAAAATGCCAACCTATAATTTAAAGGTATGGATACCAATAGATGACATCATGATAATTTTTGTAGATTATTCTTCATAGTAGTCTGTGCGATATGTCAAGTTCAGTTTTAACCTTGGGCCTGGGAGAAGTGGATTATTGTAGAGGTATGGAAGTACCTCTCTGGCTTCTCTTTCTATGAAGGAAAATCCAGAGGGTGCCGAGTCCCTGGCGCCTCTGTTCTCATCCCTTCTGCTTTGCTCTGCTCAGTGCTCTGTGGTTTTGCTGCTCTCCTGTCTACCATCCCTCTGGCAACATCTGTGCTCAACTTCCTGGGGCTCATACCTCCCCTTGTATGGGCTATATTTCTCAAACTTTTGGTGCCCACTGATTATATGACTGACATGTAATACATTTTTTAAAAAATCACAAAAGGTCAATCACAAATTTTAGAATAAATTTTGAAAGGTCGTATTTCAAATTGGCAGAAGTAAAAGTGATTTATTTCCCATGAAAGATTTTTTTTAACTTTGTTTTCAAGTTATCTACCTAGCTGGCCCTTGAGATTTCTCCCTGCAGACTATGCAAGAACCACATCAAGGAACATCCCACAACTGAAAGCTGGAAGTTTGGATAGTTCAGCTTGGAGATAATCACAATAGATTCCCAAACCAAGACTTGGTTGTATTCAGCTTTAGAAAATATTTTTTAATTCTATGGAAGTATTAGGGTGTGGGTTCTAATTCTGCTCTGCAATCTGCCCAATAGGAAGGTTGCTGTTAGCATGCTTAGTAATTGCTCTCTGACTTCAGCACCTCCTGACTATATTACATTGTTCAAGTTACTTGACCTCTCTGAGCCTCAGTTTCTTTGTCTGTAAAATGAAGAGGACACGACTCATGTCATAATACTGTTACAAGAATTAAGTGAGATACAGTGTGTAAAGAGCTTAGACCAGTGTCTGGTAGAGAAACCAATTAATCATTTTCTTCTTTTATGGAGCATGCTTTTGGTATTATATCTTAAGATCAGATAGATTTTTCTCTTATGTTTTCTCCTAAAAGTTTCACGTTTACTTGCCTCCGAAATGTCTTACATTTAGGTTCAGGTTTCATTTGAGTTAATTGTTGTATATGGTGTAAGGTAAGAGCCTAAGTTTATTAGTTTATTTTTGTATATCCAAAAGTCCCAGTCCGATTTGTTGAATAGACCATCTGTTGCGAACTGGATTGTGTCCCCCCTCCTCCAGGCCCAAATCTATGTGTTGAGGTTCTATCCCCAAATGTAACTGTATTTGGAGATTAGGTTTTTAAAGAGGTGATTACATTAAATGAGGCCCTTAGCATGGGCTCTAATCCAGTGTGACTGGTGTCCTTACAAGAGGAGGAAGAGGCCCCAGCGATGTGCACACACACAGGAAAGGCGGTGTGAAGACACGGTGAGAAGAGGGCCTTCTGCAGGCCCGTGGGAGGGGCCTCCGAATAGAGCAGCTCTGCCAGCACCTTCATCTTAGACTTCCGAACTCCAGAACGGTGAGAAAATACATTTCTGTTGTTTAAGCCACCCAACCTGCAGTATTTTTTTATGGCAGCTCTAGCAAACTAATACACTATCCTTTTCCTGTTGAATTGTCTTGGCACCTGTAGGGGTTTATTTTTATCTCCCAGTTATAGAGCGATAAGCTGTTCAAGATAGTTAATATGTTGCTGAAATAGGTGGCTTGAGTTGGCACCGTGAAGTCATAAACTGTCTTTACTGGCATTGTCTGTGACCAGCCAGGACATTTCACTGTAGCAAGCAGCTATCTTTCTTCATGCAATGTGCTGGAAATTTGGCTAAAATTTGGTCATTTCCCCTTTCTCACTGTTTTATTCAGCAGTGAATCAAGATCAGGAGGCTTATGGTGTTGAGTCCACCTTGGTGTGTCCTGAGGTGAGGGTGGAGTGACAAGAGGGCCATGGGCCCAAGCCTCACACTTAGACTTTCAACATTATCTTCAGAAAAGAATACATTTTAGGGCACAGACATGCGTGAATTAGATTGAAAGTAGAATATGTCCATCATATGAGCAAATCTGTATCTCACTGCTGGATCACACTGTACACCAGAAATTAGTATTTTTAATCTATTTTATCATATGAATAGCGTAGCTATATTGAATTATAATATTTTTAGTATTTAAAGTGTTCATATGTTAAAATTTAAAATAACACAATTTAAAAATTATATCTTGGCATCTCTGCATTGTTTTCAGTGTGCCAGAGATCTCAAAAATAGCATTGGCATGGGACTCTTGGACCTCAAGTTGCCCTGTGCCGACAGTTGCCTGTGTATAAGTCAGGTGTGGGGTGTTAGCCAGGTGCAGCTCTGAGATCCTTTGATGGAAGCCTGGCCAGGGCTCCAGCAGGACAACCTCAGAGCGCTTTCCAGATCTACCTCATGCTTTGTAAAACAAACCTCCAACGCATCAAGCAAAATGCGTTACTCCTGTCAAAATGCCGGAGGTTGTAGAGCAGTTCTCCCTTCTAAGCCCACCTGTTCTAAGAGCTGACTCACAGACTGCATTCAGTGGCTATCTCCTGGAAGGTATTGTGGACAGCAGTTGTCATTCTCCATTGTGTGACTTGGATTTTCTATTGCCATTTATTTTGGTATTCGATTGGTGTCCAGCAGTGTCATTTGGTGTAGAAATTCTGTCAGAAGACTCTTCTGCTTTCTCTCTGCACATAATATTGTTTGTCAACCTTGCACCTGGCTTCAGGAGGGTCTCAAAGTGTGATTTGTACATTTCTTTTTCCTTCGAGAACAATTTTGAATGGTGCCTCTGTAATTGAGGGTCTTCTGTTTCTTTCATGACAACATTCTTTAGGTTTATAGACGAAATTAATGTGCTTGTTCTAGAAAATCCCTATTGGATTACCCAGTGATGCTCTTTGAAAATTTTGCAAACATTTTCTCATGCCACTGTTTGTTAAAGTTTTATGAAGGTCCACTCACTGAGAACTAGGGGCCACTGCATCACACACAGGACAAGTCACAGCTGACTTTCAGATATTTCAGATATCCCTGGGTCTTAGGGAGAGACCATGTCAGATGTGGGAACATTACAACAAACAAAGAAGGGCAGCACCACAGACATCTCCCCAGGAAGCAGCAGGAGCACAGAGCACAAAGAGCAAACACTGGGGGACACATCAGGAGAGGAGGGGGAGTCTTCACAGGGGAAGGTATCTCGAGCAGCAAAGGTGCTGGAGACAGGCAATGCCTGGCACCTGTAGGTAGTCCAGGACAGCAAGGAGGAAGGAAGGAGGAGGCCACCTGCCCTGATTAGAGCACAGTCCCAGACACTCGACTCAAGTATAGGGCATCCCACCTTTCTTTTAGAGAACCTGGACACCTAGTGGCTCAGGGCAGAGAAAGAACAGAAAGACAGTAGGGGGGGAATTCTGTCCTTGGCATTTAACTCTATCTGGCAATCCCCAAAGTGGTCCATGGGAGATGGGACAATTGCATAAAAAAGGGGGCTGAGGCTTTTTATTTACATACATACATTTTACAGATTTGAAATAGAATTATGACGCTGCTCACAGTCATCCTGTTAGGATACTGATAACTCTCTGGCTCCTAAAACTTCTACATGTTCTATATAAGTGCATTCAGAGGGAACTTATGAGAACATTCCTCTTGGAGGTGGCACTCCCAGGCTCAGTAACAACAACCCCTTGAGATGGTCACTAGGTGGAAAGCTGTGACCCTGGTTTACGGTGATACTGGTGTGGGTCTGGATTTGGTTATTTGATTTGACTGGAACTTGGCAAAAGCACCCAGAGATGCCTGGGCTCTGCTGAAATACAAGCATTTACACCCATTAGCCCCATGAGACATAGTAGCCTTCAGTCTGATGCCATCTCCTGGGAATGGTACAGTGCATCAGGGACACTCCATTTGGTGAGTGACACCACTGACCCTGCTAGGACCTCCTGGGGGAAGTGAAATGAGCTCTGACTTCCCTTCTCCTGGATTAGTCAGCCCTTTCTGAGTCGTGTGGTCAAAGTACATACAGGTATGGAAGTCTTTTTGCTTAATCTGAAAGGTTGTGTATGTGTATGTTTCTCCTCTCTCTAAACTCAAAGGGACTTGTAATCTGATCTGCAGCCATGTCTGTGACTTGAATGACCACATACACCTGCCACCCGCAAGCACTAAGCCGGCTCATCTCTGCCAAGTTCGGCCAAGTCTGAAGTTCAAGTTGGTTAAAGTGCATTTATATCATCATCTTGCTACTAATTACATCTGTTAAATCTGTCGTCTTTGTTACTGCTGTGTGGTACTTCATCCCAAAGTGGCAATAATGGATCCAGGTTTCAAAAGTGGCCTATTAAAATTAAAAGTAGTGGCAAAAATATTACAGTTCAGAATAATAGTATCTTGGTGAACAAAACTCGCAATGCAAATATACAATGTAAGTTAGTATGTGCTGGTACAAAGGTATCTAAAAGAGTGATGGTTTCATACAATTTGCCAAAATGGGTTAAATAGAAAAGAAGATGATGAATATCTGAAAGGCAGATGTGACTTGTCCTGTGTGCGATGCAGTGGCCCCCAGTTCTTAGTGAGTGGACCGTCATAAAACTTCACAAACAGTGGCATGAGAAAACGCTGGCAAAATTTTCAAAGAGCATCTCTGGGTAATCCAGTAGAGATTTTCCAGAGCAAGCAGGAGGTCCACTCAGAGCAGCCTCATCTTTGGCCTTTAGGCTTGTTTGTTTAACAGGCAGTGGTCCTCTGTAATTGAAGATGACAGCATGGAGAAGAGTTAATTATGCAGATCCTGCTGTGGCTTACCAGCTACTTAGATGGATGTGAACTATTGTAGGTTTTTAGGCTATTGTCTGGTGCCTTGGAAAGTACTTAATTGAGCCTAACCCTGGCTTCCTCTGGCCTTCAGATCTGAGGGAGCACCACCAAGGAGAATACATGTGACCTCAGGAGCAGCAGAATCCCTGGGACTTCAGCCCCCAGAAGCCTCCTTTTTCCTGTCCCGGCAGCTCCTGTGGTATTCTTGGCAGTCCAGTGGGTTCTTTAGCCACAGTCTTGGAAGTGGCTAATCCCAGGTTCAAGGTCTACGGCTGCTGTTGCCACCACCGCCATTAACAACTCCTTCAGATGTCTTACGCTGCTTTCCCTGAAGTGGCGGAGAACTCTCCCATTTAATTTAGGACTAGAGCTAGATTCACAAAAAGGCCACCCCTTGTCTGCTGGTTATAGTTGCCCTAGGGTTAGAACTCTCGTTCTGGAGCGACAGAAATGCATGAGTTTGTGATCTTAGCATAAAAGAGGAAATAAAGTACCCATGAAGGTTGATAATTAAAAAAAAAATCATGGACATTGGTGGCACAATAATGTGGATATATTTAACACCACTGTGCTGCACACTTAACAGTGGTTAAGATGGTAAATTTTGTGTTATGTGTATTTTTTTCACAATTAAAAATTTTTAAACATTAAAAGAAAACTACCTCAAAGTCTCTTCCAGGATTCCCCTGGTTATTGGGAATTAGGACTCAGAAACGATTAATACATCTCCATCTCAGTAGGCTAAAAGATGCTGCTCTAAACCCGGTCATTCAATATGCTTTTTTTTGTTTTTGGTGAGGAAGATTAGCCCTGAGTTAACGTCTGTTGCCAATCTTCCTCTATTTTGTATGTGGGATGCCACCTCAGCAGTGAACACATGAGTGGTGTGTAGGTCCGTGCCCAGGATCCGAACCCATGAACCCCAGGCCGCCGAAGCGGAGTGCACGAACCTAACCACTATGCCACCAGGCTGGCCCCTCAATGTGCATATTTAAAGTTAATTTTTCTACCATTTGTTCATAATTATGTTGATATTTTATGTTAGTAAGAATTTATGAAATAACGTACTATTTCATAAATACTATTTCATAAATACTCTTCATTTACCACCAGTAGGCCTCTGGCTTCTAGTTATAAATATTTAGGCCATATTTTTCTTTGCAATCAGACTTGTATTTTTAGTAGCCTACTGGTAAGTTTCTTCAAACTCAAGATGTTCAATAGTACATCTATGTTTATGTCTTGATTTTGCCGGTCTCTGATAAATTTACTGTAAGAACCTAGTGGTCAAGACAACAGAGTCATTAAAAATGAGTATTTCAAGTACCCATTTTTGGTTTTGGTTTGTAAAATTAGAAGAATGTGGGTGAGCCATAGAGCATTTGGCAATATTTTGTTTTAGTGGGTTTTTTTTTTAAGTTTTTTACTTGTATTTACGTTTTAGTATTTTTTTTTGTATTGTAGTAAAATATTTGCAATGTTGCGCAACCATCGCTATCTAGTTCCAGAGCATTCTCATCACCCCAGTGGAAACCCTGTGCCTATTAAGCAGTCCCTTTCTGTTCCTTCCCATCACCCCCAGCCTCTGGAAACTACTCATCTCCTTTCTGTCTCTCTAGATTTGCCTATTCTGGATATTACATAAAAGTTGATAGTATGATTACTTTTGAAACAAAATGTAAATTAGTCTACAGAGAGTTAAACCTGTTCTCTATTTTTTTTTTTTTTTATGATTTGATGTTTAAAAAAGTCTTAATGTCTAGCAACCTCAAGTTGGCTATACTCTGTATGGGGCATCCCTATATTAGAGACCCTAAAACCATTAAAGGGGGCTGTAGATATACCTTTATTTACATTTATAACTTTATAATATTAACTCAGGGATGGTGATGGACAAAATCTAGGCTATTGGTAGTGAACACAATGCAGTCTATGCAGAAACTGAAGTATAAAGTACATCTGAAATTTATACAATGTTAAAACCCAATATGACCTCAATTACAAAAAACATAGAAAAAAAAGATACAGTATTAACTAAGGGAAAAGTCAGATTACAAAATTATATAGTGTGATTGAATTGTGCAAAAATACAGAACTACAGACAGTATCTAGAAGGGTATAGCCACAGTATTTATGACAGTTTGAGTTTTCTTTATCATCTTTCTATAGGTCTTTATTTTCTGATTTGTGTGCACATTGGCTTAAATGAGAAATAAAGGCTTATTTTTTTCCTTAATCAGCACTAAAATGATTAGTGTAAGACTTCATGGTATTTAAAAAACCTAACTAAAGTATATTAATATTCTTTTAGTTAGACAAAACTTCATTGCCCATACAACCTTGAAAATGGAATCATTCCAAGTATGTTAGGATTGAACCACCTCGATCTATCCTCACAGAATGCACTCATGGCAAAATCAGTGTTTGAATTCTTAAGAATGTTTTTTTTAAACAGATGTATAGATTAGCTCATCTAATGTAACTCCCGGGAAAAGGGGAGTCCAAGCAGTGAAATGAGGGAGCTGGACTACATATGTTAAAGCTCTCTAACCCTGCAGTCACAGGGCACCGTGACTGTAATGCTCGCAGTACCTGCTTGTGACTGTGAAAAGGAGCATGTCAGTATGTGCCTAATACCTCAGTCATAAACCTGGTGAATGACTGAGTGTAAAGCAATACTAGTCCAGGGGCCGGCCCAGTGGCGTAGTGGTTAAGTTCACATGTTCCACTTCATCAGCCAGGGTTCACAGGTTCACATCCCAGGCATGGACCTAGCACCATGTGTCAAGCTTTTCTGTGGCAGCATCCCACCTACAAAATAGAGGAAGATTGGGCCAGATGTTAGCTCAGAGCCAGTCTTCCTCAAGCAAAAGAAAAGAGTAAGATTGGTAACACATAATAGCTCAGGGCCGATTTTCCTCACAAAAAAAAAGAGAAAGAAAGAAAGGAAAACTAGTCCGTAAACCCATTAAATGATCCCTTTATGTGGTCATGATGGAGAAGGCAACATCTTTTCAGAGATACGTTTAAGATGAAAAATCTGTTCTAGTCTGGAACTTCTTATATTCGTTATCTATCTTTAAGTTTATTATAAATGTTCTCAGATTCTCGACACATCTTAGTATTGAACAAATACTAACCATGACTGTCTTAGGCTAATTTAAATTGATAATGTGCTGTGTGCTAATGTAAATTATTTTCAACGTATAATATTTGGCAATAGTGATAATAAGATCACATATGTTTCATGCTTTGCCCATCTTAATATTGTGTGCCTCTGGTTTGCCTTACTAAAGACCTACACTTCAACCACTTCTTGACTATGTGTGACTCAGGATCATACGTGATGATCCTCCATTGTTATTTTTTGTTTATTTTTAATTATTTTAAGTTTCTAGGGAAATTTGAGGAAAAAGCATACAATATTGAAGGTGCCGTGGTAGAGGATCTTACCAAGAGATCCTACATGTTTATGTCATTCATTGAAGTTTTGGTTTTTGTAAAGCATTTTTTTGTGAAATATGCTAACAATAAAGTGAGTAAAATATGACTGTACAGCTAAATAATTATGATGCTATTATCTGCTTAACCATAATCCAGGTCAAGAAACAGAACATACTGAAACTTCCATACTGAAGAAGCCCTCAGTTGTGCTTCCCTTTCTTCTGCCCAGATGTGACCAGTATCTTGAGTTTTACGTTAATAATTTCATTGCTTTTGTAAATATAATTTTAACACCTACGCATATACTGTACCCAGTTTTAGTTTTGCCTGCTTTTGGATTTTATCTACATGGAATAATATGCACTCTCTTAGCTTGTATCTTAGTTCTTTTTCTCAATATCATTTAAGATTCAAGAATGTTGTATGTGGCTGTAGTTAGTTCACTGATGTTGCTTAATGATATTCCTATATATGAATATACCTCAGTTTGTTTACTCATTTTACTCTTGCTGGACATTTGAATTTTTTCTGTTTTTAGGTTTCCACGGAGCAATGCTGCTGTGCATAGTGTTATGTATGTATTCTAATGAACATAATCACACAAAGATTGGAATTGAGTATAGAGTATGTGTGACTTCTACTTTATTTTCAGTACTGACGAATTTTTCCAAGATAGTTGTACCAGTCCCAGTAACAATGTGTAAGAGTTACTCTTGTGCCACATCTTTGTAACGCTAGGCGTTGTCGATTTAAATGATCAGCTTAAATTACCAAGATGATAGGTATGTGATAGAATCTCGGTGTTGAAACTTGTACTTCCCTTATTACCAATTAAATTGATGTAATTTTGTGCTCGTGGCCATTTGGAGTTCCTCTTTTGTGAAGCTTTCTCATTGATTTGTACTAGTTCTTTAAATATTTTTTATACATCCTTTGTTAGTTGTGTGTTAACTATCATTGTCTTATTTTTCATTCTCTTCATGGTATCTTTTAATGAATAGAATTCTTACCTTAGTTAAACATTAATTTTTTCTTTTACGGTTAAGACTTTTTGCGTACTATTTAAGAAATCCTTCTATATACCAAGGTCTGGAAGATACTCTGTATTATTGTATAGAACCTTTATATATTTTCTTTCTATTTTGCTGTTTAATCTACTCAGACTTTATTTTTGTGCATGAAGTGAATTAAGGGATTTATTTTTTCCCCTCCCTTTCTTTTTTTGTTTTTTAAAAGATTTTAGTTTTCCTTTTTCTCCCCAAAGCCCCCTGGTACATAGTTGTATATTTTAGTTGTGGTCCTTCCAGTTGTGGCATGTGGGATGCAGCCCCAGCATGGCCCGATGAGCGGTGCCATGTCCACGCCCAGGATCCTAACTGGTGAAACCCTGGGCCACCGAAACAGAGTGTGAACTCAACCACTCGACCGTGGGCCCCGCCGCTCTCCTCCCTTTCGTTCTCCGTCTTTCCCTCCTTCCCTTCTTTCCTTCCTATTAATTTCCAGTATGGAAACCAAATTTCTCTAACAACGTTATTTAAAAGATCATTCTTCTCTGTTCTGCAGTGCAACTTTTGCCATAAGTCAACATAAAGAGATAACTATATACATATTTGTAGTTATGTATCTGCGCTGTATTCTGTTGGATTGGTCAGCTTGTCTATACCTGCAGCAATAACTACACTGTCTTGGCTACTGCAGTTGTATACTATGTTTTCATACCTGCTAGAGCAAGTCCTACCTTGTCCTTTTTCAAGTTCTGTAAGAGTATCTTAGATACTATTGGCATTTCCATTCATATTTCAAAACCAGCTTGTCAAGTTCTACAAAAATACCTGTTGATATTTTTATTGGGATTGTGTTAAATCTATAGGTCAATTTGGGAGAGATTTAGTATCTGAAATATAGCATGCCTTTTAATCAATGAACTTGATTTGTTAGCTCTGCTTATTCAGATCTTCTCTGTTCTTCCCCAGTAAAGTTTTATAATTTAGCTTGGAGAGGCTTTGAACAGCTTTGATTCTCGATAGTTGATATTTTTTGATGCTGTTGTAAATGTTATATTAAAAAAATTCATGTTTTAACTGTTGCTGGTACATAGAAATATATTCCTTTCTCCTATGTTGACCTGGTATCCACCTACCTTCTTAAATTTTCGTATTAATTCTAAATGTTTTCTGTAGATTCTTTTGTATCTTCTATTTACATAGCATCCTTATCTTGTTACTGATTTTAAAAGGAAAGATCGCAATGCATCTTCATTAATCATTGTTAAATCAGTGGTGATCCCTTAGGCTTCCCTATTGCTGTCCTCAGCTGTGACTGGGGAACATGCCATGGCCGTATCTGTCAATGTGAGATGATGCTACCCTGCCTCAAACCTGTGAATGAGTGCAGGATATTTGGATTTGGGCATCTTACAAATATGAGTCTAGGTGGAGCCTAATCAATAAAGTTGTTTCAGCTACCCCAAGCCCTTAAAATTAATTTTGCAGCTTCTTAGTATAATGAGAAACTATTTAAATGCAACATTGAAAGCATTAAAGTCCGCCCTTTCTAGTTGCCAGCGGTTACATTCACCAGGCCGGAGAGCCCAAAAGCGTGTAGCAAATCTATTAGAGTGCTGCCCAGTAGAACTTCCTGTGTTGGTGGAAGTGTTATATATCTGTGCTGTCCAGTTTGGCAGCTACTAGCCACATGTGGCTTTGAGCACTGAAAGCTGGCTAGTGCAACTGGGGAACTAAATTTTGTATTTTAATTTATTAAATTGTAAATGTACGTAGCCAGATGTGGCTAATGGTTACTGTATTGGAGAGTATAGTAGAGAACCCACATTTAGAAATATTCTTTTTTTTTTTTTAAAGATTGGCACCTGAGCTAACAACTGTGGCCAATCTTTTTTTTTTTTTTTTTCTGCTTTATATCCCCAAATCCCCCCTGGTACATAGTTGTATATCTTAGTTGCACGTCTTTCTAGTTGTGGCGTATGGGATGCTGCCTCAGCGTGGCCTGATGAGCGGTGCCATGTCCGTGCCCAGGATCTGAACCAGCAAAACCCTGGGCCGCCGCAGCGGAGTGCACAAACTTAACCACTCAACCACGGGGCCTGCCCCCTAGAAATATTCTATTTCTTTCCTTCTCTTAAGTCTGGCATCCTTTAGCTAGAAGAATTTTTTGCTTCTTCTTGTCTCCTTTCTCTGAGGCTTTCTTCTACCTCTTCTGGTTTGAGGCAGCTCCCAAGCTTCATTTGCTGGCTTCTGTTTCCTGAGGACCCCTACCATGGGCAGCTTACCATGGCTACCTGTTTCACATTTCTGCCTGTTTTCTGACATTTCTATATGACAACCCACTGCCGTTATTACAGATGTGCAATATTTAACCTGTATTGCAGTTTGTAAAGACGTAGACTAATCTGAGCACTTGATCACCATTGATGTCACTTCTGAACCCAACCTCCTAATAAATTGAGTTCTGCCTACAATAAGAGAGTTAGTCTATTTGAGTTCCATAGAAAGTATTACGTCTCTTTATTGATTAATTGGTTCATTCATTGATTATGTCATTCATTCACTCAAATAATTATTGAAAAACTATTATGTATCAGACAGTCTACTAGGTAGTGCATATTCAAGAGTAAACAAACCCTCAAGGAAGTTACAATTTTTTGAGGAATATAGACAGGTATAGAGGTAATTCCAATTTATAATGGCAGTTAGAATTATAGAAAGCCAATCCTGGGAATACAGGATATTATGGAAGCACAGAAGAAGGGTACCTAACATTGGATGCTCGTACCATGCTTCAGAGAGGAAATGATATCTAATCTGAGACCTGAAGGACAGTAAGGATTTATGGTGAGAGGATGGGGGAAGGCAGAATGTTCTAGACAGATACATTAATTTCCTGTTGTTGCTATAATAAATTACCAGAATTTCATGACTTAAAATAAGAAAAGTTATCTTACGATTCTGGAGGTCAGAAGTACTGAAATGGGTCTTCCCAGGATAAAATCAAGGTGTCAGAAGGGCTGCATCCCTTCTGGAGGCTCTAGAGGAGAATCCCTTTCCTTGCTTTTTCCAGTTTCTAGAGGCTGCTTGAAGTCCTTGGCTTGTGATTCCTTCTTCCATCCTCAAAGCCAGCCGCCTGGCACCTTCACATCTCTAACTCTCACCTCCTGCCTCCTTCTGCCACTTCTAAGGACTCTTGTGATTACATTGGGCCCACCCGATAATCCCAGATAATCTCTCCATCTCAAGGTCAACTGATTAGCAACCTTAATTCCATCTGCAATCTTAATTCCTCTTTTCCATGTAATTTACCATATGCACAGAGTCTGGGGAATCAGGACACGGACATTGTTAATGGTAGGGGGAGGGCATTATTCTACCTATCACAGAAGAAAAAGAACATAGCATGTTTGAAGAGCAGAAAGAAACTTGGAATGGCTAAAAGCTTAGCCCAGGGGAGCAAATGACCAAGAGAAGGGACTGAAGAGGGAAGCCAAGAAAACATGATTGAATTTCATCTTAAGGAAAATGGATGACCATTAAAGAGTGAAATAATTAGATTTGAGTTATTGAAAACTTCTCTACCTGCACTTGGAACCTCTTAACTGGTAACACATTCCTGCTTCATTGACTATAAATTGAAGCTTATTAATTTAGAATTATCAGAACTCAATCTGAAATATGAAATAGTAAGAAAAAATGAATATCCCTGTATATATATATGCAGAACATCAAAAATGCAGTTTTGGAAAGAATTTGATGACAGGCTATTCAAAATATTGATCAATATTTAGATTAAGACTCTTCGATCTAGTGACTACCCATCGCAGGTGGACCCAAACTACACAGGAGGATTTATTGTTTTATGTAAGTGAAAATTCCAACGGCAATCTTTCAGGCATAGCTGGATCCAGGAGCTCAAATAATGCCATCTCTGCTTCCCTGCATGTTGGTTTATCAGAGTAGGCTCTTCCCTTGTGGAGACAAGATGTCCAACAAGAGCTCCAGGCTGTAAGCTTACTAGATCAGTCACCCCACTAAGGGGTGGGCAGTAGTTCAAGTAGAAGTCCTAGGATTGGGTCTCATTGGACCACCTTTAGTCCCATGTTCATTCCTGAACCACTCACTGTGGCGAGGGAGATGTGATACATGAATTGGACAGGCCAGAGCAATAGTTGTATACTCTGATATTAGGTAGTGTTTTAGACAGCTTCCTTCTGAAAGTAACAGCATGTTTTGAGAGTTGCGCTGAGCTTTGTAACCAAATTTCATTTAAAACTGCTCAGATGGGTGCATTGTCTAAATTTCTTTGGCATATGTTATCATCAGTATGGATCTGAAATCTACTTTATATACTAGTCTCTGATTGCAGATGGACCTGGATTTGAAATCTTAAGATGTACATGTCTGTGTTCCGAAAAAGTATCCTTTAAAATCAACACAAAGACTTTCAATAATTCACATCATTTGCCTGACTTTGAAAATGGAAATATTTAATTAAACTTCATATAAAAATGAAATAAAATCATGCCTTTATTTTAGATCCCTTTCTTCCCTTAAGCAACTGAATGTCTCTTTCAGTCTCTGTCAGCAGATTGAATCTCACTTCCAGTAAATCCTTTTAGTCACATTATTTTCATTTAAATACAGATGTGCTTTAGGATAATTCCAAGTTCTTTATACATTGAGCATGTAATGACATCCTGCTCCCAGCATTTCTGTCGTTTGTAAATGGGCCATCTCCAATTTTTTAAGGGCACAATTTCATATTGAGCAAATGAAAAATATATTAGAGCGTGGTTATTTCTCTGATTGGCTTTATTTACGTTCACAGTAACAGAAATACTTGAAATTGCTTCCCTCTTTTATTATCTTCTGTTCTGAGGCACTACCATTCCCTGCTCAGCCTCTACCAGCGTTTCTCTGAAGATGATTCACAGAAAGAAATCTCCAAATCTGAAATCTTTCTCTAGTTCCACATTTCAGCTTTGTTCTTTTTTGTTTTCTGCTGAGGAAGATTAGCCCTGAGCTAACATCCATTGCCAATCCTCCTCTACTTTGTATGTGGGATGCCTCCACAGCGTGGCTGATGAGTGGAGTAGGTCTGCACCCGGGGTCTGAACCAGCACACAGGACCACCAAAGTGGAGCACGTGGAACTTTAACCACTCACCCATGGGACCGGCCCCTCCAGCTTTGTTTTTAACATTCGTCTGTTGATAACACTTTTTTGTAAACTTAACATCCCTGAGACTGGCCTCATTATCTCAGATTTTTCTGTCAGACACACTCAGCATGTTCATAACACCATGCCACCATAGCTCGTTGTTTCTTCTCTCACAGTTTCTACCCATTTCTTTTCAGAATGATTGCTACCAACCTATTCAGTTTCTTAGAAGATTTCTGAAACTCTTCAATAACTTGCTGTGCTGTCTAAATCTCTTTTACTTCCATCTTGGTACTATTGAGATAAAAACTTTCTAAAACACTGTTCAAATCAAAAGAGTTTTGAGAGTTGAGCTTTAATATCTCAATCCTTCTTTCGACAGCAAGTTTAGAAGCAGTTTTACTGAACTTCTTAACCCTTGATGATTACGTTATTTACTTGATACTTATTTGTTCCCTGGGCAATTGTCTTATCTTTCATTCTGGACTATAAATTCATGGAGGGAAGAAGCATGGTTTATGCTTCACTGTCTAAAGTATATACAGAACCAAGTACTAATCTTTATAAAAGACAGATGCTCAGTAAATTTAGTACGAAAATGATAAAAGAGAGTTTTGAGGTTAGGTAAGAAGCTTGTTGTTCTTCAAGATGGCAGAAGCAGTTGACTTGGGAAGCCCCCTCCAATCCTAAATCAAAGGAAGTGCTAGAAAAATATATGAAAAATTTAATATTAAAAATATTTTTAAAATACATACTCATGATCAGAACCAAGAAAGGGAGATCTTCAGGCGCCAGAAATGAAGAGGGAGGCCACAGCAGTGAGCGGCGAGGGGATGACTTGAGCAGGGTGTGCTTTAGGGGCTAGAGTTTTCGGCGGAGGCTGTAGGCTTCATGCCTCGTGGCACCCTGGAGATAGGCGTAGACTTGGGCAGGGAAGGCCCACTGGAAAAACTCTTAACTTAATCCAGGTGGGAATTTGGAACCTCTACCTTGCCCTTTCATGTTTGATGAGCTAAATTTTCATTATGTGGAAGCCGCAAACTCAGAAACTAACGTAAAATTTGGTCTGAAAATTATTGTACCCATAGGACCTCATCAAGGATGCCTCCACAACCTAAGGTTCTCCTATGAAAAAACTTCTTACCACTTACATTAAACCACTTCTTATGAATTGGTCCTATAGATGTGTGGGACCTCCATGGAAGGAAATATTCTGAATTATTATGAACTTACAAATGAATATCAGAAACACATCTGAAAATCCACTGTCACGAGGTATAGTCAGCAGACACAACAAACAAGATCAAACTAATCATTTATAGATAATAAAAACTAGAATACAATCTGCAGGACATGATAAGACCATTAAAAATAAATTACAGACTAATTTGAGGAAGAAGAATCTAGAGACATCAAGAATAAAAGAGAGCCATTAAATTAAAAAAAAATTCAATATATTTGCTCAAGAGTGAACCAAACACAGCGGAGAGAGGACTGCTGTACTGGAAGATGGCTCTGAGGCCGCATGGGTGTTGCTTTATGCATAGCTGAGCCATGACCAGACACTGCGGCTGCTCTCTAGATAGATGGTGCTGCTCACGGATATTCGTTCTTCACTCAATTGCCCCCTTTTCAGTGGACTCGGAGCAGCTGATAGGCCCAGATGCTACATGCTTGATTGATTTTTTTGCCCCTTTTCCTTTAAATTGAGATGACCTTATTTTGGTTACGTGTGTACACAGAGGGGAAGTTGTAGAGCTTTTTCAAGAGCAGCATGGCTGGGCTACCACATGGGTAAGATGATATGGTGCCTAAAATGGTTTCACCGTTGGAAGGGAGAGATGTGAAACAAGGTTGTTTTCAGGAGGACCAGACATTCTTTTCTCTTCCTTTTTCCCTGCCCGCAGCGTTCTCTGCCAGGTGTCTATTGTCCTCACAACTCTTCTGCAGCTCCACTTGAGAAAGCTGCAGGTGACATCTAATCATCCTAGGGGCCTGGGCAGTGTGCCTTTTGAGATCCCAGGCCTGCCCGTCATGAGAAGAGAGTTTTCCTCCTGTATTCCTAGTTGTTTCTGCTTTGATAAACTGGGGTCTGCTTCCAAGTGTTCATGTGTCTTCACAGATTCCAATTTTCAAAGGTGAAATTGTTGGTGATGTCGTTATTTTTCCTGTAGTTCTGACATAAGAATAGATTTTTGAAAAGATAACTGCTGAAATGTCTCCTTTAGGAGAGAGTGTCCCTTTTTATGGAACATTGGCAGCAAAAATGAGAAACAGAAAAATTAAAGTTAACTTTATTAAAATACAGGATATGGGCAGTCCTTGGATGCTTTAGTTGTTGTCTTAAATTAAAAAAAAAACAAGCACAAAACCTGATACCTGTAGGTATTTAAAAAGCTGGTTTGCTTCCCACCCACATATCCATCTACCTGTGACCTGCCTGTTTTATGTTTCCCACTGCCAACCATTTCTGGATGTCTCATTGAAGTTATTGCTTAAATATCAAAAAAGGCATCTGAAAAAAATGTATCTGTGCTTGCAAAGTGGTTGCTTGCATTTCTTCTTTTTCATTGTAATCTTAGTTATTTTTGTGATTTTAACACCCAAGAAGGCCCCCAAGTGAAATGAGTAAGTGCCCCACCACTGAGAAATGAAAAACAAGCATAGCTAACCTGCTGAGGCTCTGATCGGTTTTTGGTTTTATGTGTTTGAGGAAATAGATACAAATATGTGGATATACGTCATTTTTTACTTTTTTACATTTGAGTCAGTGTGGGTGGAGTCTATGCCGTCTCACTATTTGGTACATGGTATAGGTTTTGTTTCACAGAATTACTCTGGAGGTTCAGACTTAGCCTTTATTTTATCGTCTCCAATTCTTAACATTCTTTTTTAAGTTTAGAGATAAAGTGGTAAATCTTTCCAGCTGTCCTAGGAAAAGATGTTTTTTTCTGCGTCCCAGCGTCTCATGTATATTCGTGACATAGTGGAGTCTGTCTGTCTTGAGGGTTAGAGGGAGCTTGAGTGGAAAGAAATGTTAAAGGCGTTCCCCAAACTTCCTGTGTCTCTATTTCCTCAAATCTGTGAAATAGACGCAAAACTGACAGAGTGTGATTTTTATCTTTCCTATTTCTGTCTTCTCACACTGCCTTGAAGAGTTAGAGCTGTGTGAAGAAGTGGTTCAAAAGTGGGCCGGAGGCAGAGAGGAGACGTGGAGGATGGGCGTGCTGGCTTAGGAGGCTGCCATCCCTGACCAGAGAGGCGAGCTGGCACCAGTGGGGAATAGATCTCATTCATAGGGAGACTCTGGGCTGTGATTCCTGGAAAAAAAATCTGCGTCCACTTCATTTAAAAGGATAAACCTAACCACATAGAGAAAATGTGGCCTCATCTCTGAAGGATACTCTTCCTTTGTGAGGTTTAAAACAAAGAGTTGCATAATTTTTAATTCTTCATTGGAGTTAAGTAGTAGAAAATGAGCCTGAATTTGGTGACATACTTTAGATTTTTTTCCTGTTGTCGTCAACTTACTGTTTGACATAGGTTGAATTGTTGAAATTACATATACAGTATCAAAAGATTTCAGCTAATCTTGAAGAAAGTTTTTGATCAGTTGGATATGCAATTAAACTCTAAATGTGAGAAATGAGGAATTTCTTTGAATAAAGAATATTTTATTAGCTTTGTTAGTATTATGTCATGACTATCTGCTAAATTTTCTCCAACATTTTAATATTCTATAATATTAAAAGTGAATATAAACTAAGTGTAAAAATATTCATCTCTGATTTGCATCATTTTCCTGATTGGAAGAAATGGAAGCAATACTGAGACTCCCAGATTTAAATAATAATAGTAGTAATAGCCATCAGTTATGGAGTACCTGCTCTATGTCAGACACGGTGTTGCTTTCCCGTCATTTAATTCTTACTGATCACTTCCCACATTGGACGGTTAAGGACTTGGGACTCACAGAGGTTTGCCACAGAGCAGGCAAACGTTCAGCAAGGCTTCTGTGCTGGCTTTCTCTGACTTGGGCCACTTGGGATCACCTTGTGTTCTCTTGGATGCCCAGGAGAGAAGGTGGGTAAGAGAGCAAACTCCCTCTGTGGAGCCTGCATTCAAGTTTCTCCTCTGGGCCTCAGGCAAGCTACTCAGCTTCTCTGTGCCCATTTCGCCTCTGTGAATAACAGCACCTGCCTCCTCAGTAGGGTCCAGTGAGTTAACATGTAAAGAGAGCTTTAAAGGGTAACCTGGTGGGGGCCGCCCAGTGGTGTAGTGATTAAGTTCCCTTGCTCCCTTTAAGTAGCCTGGGGTTCATGGGTTCAGGTCCTGGGCGTGGACCTACACAGCACTCATCAAGCCATGCTATGGTGGTGTCCCACATATAAAATAGAGGAAGATTGGCATGGATGTTAGCTCAAAAATAGTCTTCCTCAAGCAAAAAGAAGAAGATTGGCAATGAATGTTAGCTTAGGGCCAATCTTCCTCACCAAAAAATAATAAATAAATAAATAAATAAAAGGTAACCTGGATCTAGGGAGCACTCCTTTCTGCTGCTCCTGGCCCCACTCTGCTCCAACCTGCTCTTGGCCCCACTGACACCCCTCCTGGGTCTGGGCAGGGTGCAGGATGGAGGGAGAGACGGTAACTGTAGCTCCTCCACCCTTGATGCAGCCACTGTCTTCCCATCGTTACCACCTCTGTCTCCTTGTGTCCCAGCAACTCGGCTCAGGCCCCAACTCTTTCCCTTCTCCACAGTCGCTGACATACCTCCCACCCCACACCAGGCCTGTTGAGACTGAGTGCTCACAATAACCTGATTGCATGTTAATTTTGCAGTAAAGGTAAGTTTTAGTACAGCCCTTCGTGTGATTTTTGTCTTTCTTTTAGAGTTTAGGATGAGAGGAGCAGGGTAGCAGACTGGGGAATGAAGTTGGAGGGTTGGACCGTAAGAGTGAAGCACTGTAAGGATACCAGCAATACATTTCCTAAGAAAGCCTCGAGGTCTCATGCTGGCTTCAGGGGCAAACCTGTGAGAGTACATTCTCTGCAGCAGGTTCTCCAGAGAAAGTCAGTCATCCTGAGCTTCTGCAGTACATGATGACTTTGGACTAATAGGAGGCAGGTAGAGCCTGAGAGTGGGGAATAAAAACCCAACTGGAGTACCAGCTGGAATCAGCGATATCTATTCTTAGGGATCTAGAGTAGCAAAGATCCCACCACCACCCACCCCTTTCACACCCCCTCCTGCCCTTCCTAAGCTCCAGTTCCTGTTCCTCTGAGGCCTCAGGAACCAGCGTTTGGCAAGTTGAGGTGGAAGTGTGGATAGGTCCCTAAAATGGGAGACAATCTGCATGTCCCCCGGTGGCACTATAATCTCATAGTTAGGTTCAGTGGTACACTTGTTATGGCGCTAAGTGTGGGACACAGTGTGCTACGTGGACTCATTATGAATAGCCTGGGGATACAAATTAACTTGAAGTACATAGTTTCCCGTAAGAATAATTATGATTTCCAGGTAGCCTGCTTACAAATGAATTTCTTGAGCAAAGAAATTTCTTGAACAAAGAAATAGAATCCATTGCTTACAAACAGGTGCCCTATTTACAGGCTGTATGTGTTTACACTTGACTCTTAAAGCATTAGAGGTACAAGAGAAATAGTGTGAGTTAAGTGCCTTATTAGCCTGAAAGATACCTACTTTGTAGTGTGTGTGTGTGTGTGTGTGTATGTGCCTGCGTGCACATGTGCAAGACAGAGAGATGGAAGGAGGGAGAGTGTAATTTGAACAGACAGTTGGAAGGTATTGTCTCTGGAGTTTGGGGCAGCAGAGGTGTTAAATTTGTGGACTGACATCAGCAAAATTGCTAAAGTATGTACCTTAAAATGCATTGTGCTTGTCAAGCCTATCTTACATGACATAGGCTTCAATTAGAGGGTTTATTTTCCTTAGCAGTTTTTTCCTTATTTGAAATGTTTAGATGTTTACCAAAGCACACGCCATTTTTCAACACCTTTCATACTTTCTGCTATTTTGAATGAAGGTAGTAACTTCATTTTAAATTACTAAAATCAAGACTAATCCATGGTTTACAGTTTTTCTGAAAAATTGGACACTTTTTCTAGTCTAGTTTTTGTGCATCAATTCTTTTTAATCAATATTGGGCCAATTGCCGCAAGTCATGTTGCAGCATAGGCAACCAGCTTGCCTTGTGAAACAATGCCACGGGAAAAAAGTATGCAGACATTGATGAGGTTCCCTAGAACAGTTTCTGCAAGGAGCAGAGGAGAGGCAAGCATGACTTGATAAAGTGTCCACAGCCTGTGACAGCAAGCCCAAAACTGGTTTCCATCTGAACCACCCTCTTTGAGAGTGTGTGAAAGTTCCCTGGTGTCCTGTCCTCCTGCAGCAGGAGCAGTTCGCCCTGACTGCATGTCCCCAGCAAGAGGCTTTGCTTTGCACAGGATGCTGAGAGACTCAAAAGCCATGATGTCTGCAGCGTGGCTGTGGCCAGGCAGAAGCTGTAGTATGCGGGCTGAGAGCCAAAGGGAGGGGCCCAGGGTACACCAGAGACAGAGATCATGGAACTTCATGTGGGAAGTACTGTCGGTTGGTTATAATCTGTATTCTGAACACTTGAAAGAGTTCATATCACCAGGGGTTTGGGGTGAGTTTTGCACATATATGGCAGCCTCTGTTTATGAGAGGCCCCAGATAGATTAATATCTGGGATTACATTTTAGAAAATTAAGTTCCAGCATATGTCCTTGGGGTGAGTGTGAGTCCTGGTTCTGAAACCCTTTGTATCATAGTTCATGTCCATTGAGGCCCTTGCCCACTGATTCCTAATCAAGAAAAAAATGAATTGAATCCAGTTTCAATTTAATGTATTTTCCTTAGCAACCCTATCTCTGTGATGGCATTATTAGATAATTGAGACATTACTGACAGATTCCTGACACTTATTCCTCCAATCCCCAGTTCCTCTATGGCCATCATTCACTTTCCTTAGGGCTTGATTCTTTTCCTCATTTCAGCTTTTCAAGTGACTTTTAACCCTTTTTTATTATTATAATGAGGCTGTAGGTTCTGTTCTGTCCATTGTGTGCCTTTACTGTTCTCACTTTTGTCACTCCCCTTCCATGAGCAGGAGCATTTCTTATAAGCCACTTTTCTCTTTCCAGTCAAGGTACCTAGAGGCAGCCCCATTAATGTTTGTGGGACCAAAGGTGAAGAATGATCTTTCACAGTGGGAGGTGAGCCTTTTAGATCTTAAGCTCCATGGGTTTAGTGCAAGAGGGGTGTGATCTGCCCCAGGAATCTCCTGCAGCTATTTTAAAAAGATGGATCTTTCTCTTCCCTTAGGGGACAGAATATGATGGCTTGTCATGGCACTCTATGAAGATAAAACTCTACAAAGCAGTCTGGGAGAGCTCTGCAATCAGTACGGAATTTAAAATATCCAGTTGCCAACTTTACTACTGAATGTTGAAAACCGAGACTCAGAAAGGTTTTTTTTCTTTTACAGCGATACATGTTCAAAGTGTACTTGCTTACAAAGAAGAAATTGGGTCTAGATGGTCTAGCTCTTTGAAGAGTGAAGATTAAGTACGGCTGCACAGTGCGTGAATGGGGTATGGAATGATAACTAGCAGCAGGAGTGCAGAGGGTCATGGTACAACTTGTCGGTCTTAGGTTGGACTAAAGGAGAGAGCCGGGTATTTCTAAAGCCTGGCTTATTTGTAGTTTATTTGTGCTGTTCACACAGAATGCAACTGACAATGTTTCAGCTGCCTCTTTCTATGAGACATTATGCTGATGGATTAACCCCTGTGACTTTCATGTGTTTACAGAGTATGCCCATTTTGGTGAGGTTTCCCTTCAAGAGGATCTCTTATGCGATTCCTTGAAAGATAAACATGTGCCAAGACCAGGTTCCCATGGTTTTGCATGCAAATTAAAGTAGGAGGGAACAAGGAGTACAGGTGAGGGGAAGAGAGAGAGGAAAAAAAGGAGAGATTGAGAATGAATGTAAACGTAAGGATACAATGATACACATTACTGTGTTGTGATCTCAAAGATGAATTTTGCAGCAGAAACTTTGCTGAGATTGACAAAGTTCAACAGCTTGGATTCAGTAGCCAGTAAAACCGTTTCTCTAAGACAGAATCAGTCATTCATTTCTGTGCTCTCCTTCCATGCCATAGTTTTAGTAGTGAGTATCCTTTAAGTGCAACATTTCTGGTAGCCACGTAAGAAACATTCAAGTGTTTAAAACAGAGGACATGGCTCCAAGGAGCTTCTCATCCAGATTTGGGCCATTGTTCCCTTCGTCATGCTTGGACCTTCATGAGCTCTCTTGACTGAGGACGTGTGCCTTCAACTCTGCAGTTTTCTTCTATTTCTTCTTTGGTCTTTTCTGTTACTTTCTCTTTTTTTTCTTTCAAAATTCATGTTAGACATATGTTACAACTTCTTGGCTGTCTTTTCTTTCACATTTTTTAATCTCTCTCTCTCTTTTCTTTTGGTGGGTAGGATCATTCATTGGCTCTGTCTTCCAGATTACTAATTTATTCTTCAGCTGTATCCTTTTTCCTGTTTAGACCAAATATTGCATTTTTCATCTCAAATATCATTTTTTAAACATTTTCGAAATCACTTTTTTTGTTATTAACATGGTAGTCTCTTTCTATTCAGACCTCTTTTAAAATTTCCTCTTTGCTCTAATATCTCTTTGCTAGAGTGTTACTTTTACTATTTGTTGTAATTGCTGTCTCGCTTTTGTGGTGTTCATTTTCTTCAAGTGTTTAACAGTTTGTGGTTGTATGTCCATCTCTGTAGTTGAGGTTTGATATTACCCAATTCATGAGGCTGTATTTGTTTTCAGCTGCTTTTCTCCAAAGTTTATGGGAGGTGGATACTGAGAGGGGTGTTTGGTGCTGCTGTGTGGATCTCTGTTCCTCCAGGGGTGTCAGCATCCTCCTGGGAAAACTGAAATCAGTTGAGACTTAATCTGTCAAGCATAGAGAAGCTTTTTCACTCTGTATACTGCACCACCATCCATCCAGTTGCACAAGCCAGAAATCAGGGAGTGGTCCCAGCTTCTTCCTTTCTCATCCAGGCAGTTAGCAGTTCCTGTACTTTCTCCCTGGTAACATCCCTCAAATCTGTCCACGGTTTTCTGTTCTCATTCCTACCACCCTTGTCTCAGTCATTGACAAAATATCCACAATTTATACTTTCATTCTTGAAGATAGGAAAGTTGATTGTGGGGTAAAGTGCTACATTTGGTTTGGGGCATGTTTCTATCTTATTAATGGTAAGTTTTCCTTATAGTGATGTCCAGTTAGAAATAGAGGCCTAGTATTTGAGGAAAAGGTCAGAGCAAAAGCTGCATGTTTGGGAGAGATTATAGTTCAAAGTATGGGAATAGACAGTGTTTGAAGGGAAAATCAATGAAGAAAGGCACAAAACCAGTGCAAAATCCTAAGTGCAAGGGAGGATGTGCATTGTGTATTGTGCTACACTGTTTGAAGGATGTCAGTGTATGTTATGTCCTCTCCCTTCGAAGAGATTCTAATTTAACAGGGGAGGTGAGACATGGTGAGTGAAAAATTCAGTAGCACTGACTAGTATATCGCTGAATGCGGAGTGAGTAATACGGACTTTTGGGTCCCAAGTTATGTTCTGTAAGATTTAATAGCTTCATCAAAACCAGAAGCTTCTGCAACAAAATAAGTTTGACAATTCCTTTCTTCTGGGACTTACCAAAGTCAACACATCTGAATATATACAATGTTTTTCACCCTTAAGTACAGTTTTAGTGGCATCTCACAAATTTTGATATGTTTTTCTATTTTCATTCAGTTAAAAATACTTTATATAATTCCCCTTTTTGTTTCCTCTTTGACCTGTGGGTTGTTTTGAAATGTGTAGTTAGTGTGTTAGAAATACACACATATTTGGAGATTTTCCAGGTATGTTTATAGTATTGATTTCCAATTTAACTCTGTTGTAGCCAGAAAAGATACTTTGGTATGATTTGGATCCTTTTAAATTTGTTGAGGTTTATTTATAGCCCAGAATATGTGCTATCTTGGCAAATGTTCTGTGTGCACTTGGAAATAATATGTATTCTACTGTTATTGGTTATAGTGTCCTATAAATGTCAGTGAGGTCAAGTTGGTTAATAATATTTTTCAAACCTTATATATCATTACTGATTTTCTGTCTATTTCTTCTATCAATTATTGAGCAAGGAGTATTAAAATACCTGATTGTAATTGTGGATCGGTTTATTTCTCCTTGCAGTTCTATGAGTTTTTGCTTCATTCATTTTCAAAGTCTGTTATTAAGTACATAAATGTTTAGAATTATGACATTCTCTTGATGAGTTAACCATTTTTTTCCTTATGAAATAACCTCCTTTATCCTAGGTAATATTTTATACTCTGAAATCTATCTTATAGCCACTCTAGCTTTTGTTTGATTAGTATTAGGTAGATATTTTTCTACTCTTTTACTTATAACTGAATTATATCTTTGTATTTGAAGTGCATTTCTTGTAGGCAGTACGTAGTTGAGACTTGCTTTTTTGTCTAATCTGGTACTCTCTTTTAATGGGCATATTTAGATCATTTACATTTAATGTAATTATTGATATGGTTAGGTTGAAATCTGTCATTTTGTTATTTGTTTTCTGTTTGTCCTATCTTTTTTTGGTTGACTTTCCTCTCTTTTTCTGCTTTCTTTTATTTTACTTTTTAATTCTATTTTATCTTCTTTGATGGCTTATTAGCTATAACTCTAATAGTATTCATATAGTTTATGTATTTAACTTATTGCAGGCCACCTTCAAGTGATGTTATTATACCACTTTAAGTACAATATAAGAACCTTCAATAGTGAACTTCTGTTTCTCTCCCCTCAGCCTTTGTGCTGTCATCATCATACATGTTACTTTTATATTTTTTATAAACCCCACAATATATTATTAACTATATTTCTACAATTTTTAAAAGAGATTTAAAGAATAGGAAAAAGTCTTAAATATTTGCCCATATAGTTACTATTTCTGGTGCTCTCCATTCCTCTGTATATATCCATATTTACATCTGGTATCTTTTTTTTCTGCCTAAAGAACTTCATTCATTTCTTATAGTGTGTACTTGTGGGTAATGAGTTCTTTCAGCTTTTGAATATCTGAAAATGTCTTTATTTTGCCTCCATTATTTTTGAAAAAAATTTTGCTGGATGTAGAATTCCGGATGTAGTTAGACAGCTTTTTTTTTTTTTTTTTTCCAGTATTTTAAAGATGCTGCTCCACTTTCTTGTTGCTTGTATTGTATTTGATGGGAAATCAGCTTTCATCTTTATCTTTGGTCTTCTGTAAGTGTTGTTTTTTTCCTTTGACTGCTTTTAAGATTTTTCTGTTTATCACTAGTTTGATGCAATTTGTTTATGTTGTACCTTGGCATAGTTTTTTCCACATTTCTTGTGCTTGAAGTTCATGAGCTTCTTGGATCTATGGATTTATAGTTTTCATCCAATTTGGAAACTTTTGCCATTATACCTTGAAATAATCTTGCTGTCTGCCCCTCTTTCTCTTCTTCTTTAAGAACTCCAATTATATATTTATTATGCCTCTTGAAAGTGTTCCACACATCACTGATGTTCATTTAAAAACAAATTCTCTTTTCTGTCTATGTTTCATTTTAGGTAATTTCTATTGCTATGTTTTCAAGTTTACTGATCTTTTATTCTGCAATGTCTAATGTGTAGTTATTCCAATCCAGCATAGTTTTCATTTCCGACCTTGTGAGTTTCATCTCTAAAAGTTCTACTTGTTTTCTTTTTAATTTCTCCCATGTCTCTACTTAATGTTTTTAATACAGAGAATATAGTTATGATAACTATTTAAATGTCCTTGTCTACTTGTTCCAATATCTGTGTTAGTTCTGGGTGTGTATCAATGGATTGATTGATCTCCTCATTATTGGTCCTATTTTCCTGTTTGTTTGTGTGCTGGGTAGGTTTAGATTGGATGCCAGACATTGTGAACTTTACATTGAGTACTAGATATATTTACATTCCTGTAAATATTCTTCAGCTTTGTTCTGGGCTGTATTAAGTTATTTGGAAACATTTTGATCCTTTTTCATCCTGCTTTTAAAACTTGTGAGGCAGAATAGGAGCAGTGTGCAATCTAGGATTAATTGTTCTTGACTGCTGAGGCAAGACCATCCTGGATCCTCACAACCCTCTGTGAATTGAGATTTTTCAGAATGCCTGGTGGGAAGATGCACTATTCCTGGCCCAGTGTGGACACTGTCACCTCTAATCCTTTTGGATGATTCTTTCTCCAGACGTGGGTCATTTCCTTACGTGCTTGTGCTGATGACTACTCAACTGAATACTTGAGGGGAGTGCTCTGTGGATCCCCAGTGCTCACTTGCTCTGTGCAGCTCTCTTTTCTCTGGTACTCTGTCTTGCAAACTCTGGCCACCTTGGCCTCTCCAGACCCTCTCTGATTGTCCCTTCAAACCAGGAAATCTGTTGGGCTCTGTCTGAATTCCCCCACCTGCACACAGCTTGGAGACTCTCAAGGGAGTAAGCTGGGGTAATTGTAGGGTTCACTTCATTTGTTTCCTGTCTTTCAAAGATCATTGTCCTTCGGTTCCTGGAATCTAGTATCTTATAAATGGTTGTTTTGTATATTTTGTCTGCGTTTTATTTGTTTCACATGAGACAGTAAATCTGGTCCCTGTTACTTTGTCTTTATGGCAAGTAGAGTTCCCTTTGCAGTGTTTTTTCAGCTTTTGAACATGGAGCCCTTTTTCCAAAGAGTCTCTGATTGGACTAGCATTGCCTTTGGAAAATGCCACTGTAATAAGAGAGAAAGTTGTGTTCTGTTAGTTAAGAACTATTTCTCTGATGTGTTCGTCCTTGGAAGCTGGAGTCTCAGCATTGGCATGAGATAGAGAGTTGACATAGAGATCTTATAGTCTAGGTGTTTGCAAAGTAGATTTTTTAAAAAACAATAATGCACTCCCCTTCTGAACTTGTGAATTGACATGCAAAGTTTTTCATCATAAGTTGTAATATGGGTAAAGGATGTAATTCTCATTAAATTATAAATATCAACATTTTGAAATAAAATGTTATAATTATTCTTTTAAATATGTCATCTGGAATCTAAATACCATAGTAATTTAAGGGCTGTTATTTTCATTTTAAATAATGAACAACTTCTTTAACATTTAGAAATTTTACATTTTGTCTTTCTTCTTTGCGTCATATTTTCACCCTAGTTTCCTCACTGAATTTCTAATGTTATGTGTTTGCTCCTTTCACTCTTTTATGAATTACCCTATTTTGTTTATCTACATCTAAAATAAACATATAAATTAAATTAATACTTAAAAGATTTCTTGTTACCATAAAGTTCTATGTTTTAAAATCAAATTCTTCTGGATTGAGTTGTCATTACAATTATCAGTAACATACAGTTGATCCAAACAACATAAATATATAAAAGACTGATAAGTAATATTTCAGCATAATGACTGAAATTTTATTTGAAGTCCGTCCTTTCAGAAGAGAGGGTCTTTTATTTTATTCTAGTTAGTCTGTTTACCCATGAGTGATAATTACTTATTGCTAGACTAAGACCAGGTCAATAGATCATATTGCTAATCCAAGGTAAACTTGACATTAAGGAAAGATGCAGTCATTAACTCCTAAAATATTTATCTACTCTGTGAAATAAGTTGATATAAATTTAATGACATGTAACTTCTGTACATAATTTATTTGAAGTTTGTGAGTTTCAGAGACAACTGCATTTTTTCCATGAAATTGGATATATAACAGAGAATTAGATACCATTTTGGGCTATTTTTGTACTACTCCTGCTGTAATAATTGACACTTGACCACAATATGAGCCTAAACTTGCACAATGGATAAAATATAAGATGTGGTTTTTATTATAACAAAAGATTCCTAGCTTTGTGAAGGATTCTAAATGGTTCAATTTATGAAATGATGTCTGTGCTGCTTTTCATATCTACTTGGTGAAGTAATGCACACCTGTATGGGGATGCACTTTGTCTACTCTGTTGTTCTGTAACAGTATGATGGATTGAGCCATCTCTGGTAGGATAATTGGGGTCACATTGTAAAATTGCACTTGTTTGTGCACCATGTGATTCTCAGAAGTCGTCGAATTTGGGCACAGGTCCAGGGCAGCCTGTCACGCGCTCCTCTGAACAGCGTTAATCTCACCACTGGTCCTCACTTGCTGTGAGTTGCAGGGAAACCAGGAGAGACAAAGGCTGCCAACCTTTCTATCCGAGTGCTTAAGGACGAAAAAAGCTTTATGCCAGAAAGGAAGGTCGTGCCAGGTAGATTGTGCGCGCATCTGTCCTTAACCTCACACTCGCGGGTCTCATTGGCCTAGAGATTTGATAGGTTAGTCACTCCTTCCCCCCAGGGGAAATTAGTTGCTTTTATCTTGGCCAACGCACTCTTTTGAGGGAGTTTTTAACTAAAGTTTTCAGGGAGAGGTGTAACTTAATTTCTAGGGAATATGATTCCATACAACACCATTTCTTCTACACCAACTTAGGTGTGTGTTGTTGTTGTTGTTTTTAAGAGAGTTATGGTGAAAAATAGCTCAGAGAATAAAGAAAGCATTATTAATTTCCTTGGTTATATCTGGGTATTATTGCTTCTCTGCAAAGGCTTCAAAATCTTTTTCACCACATTCACTTCCTTTACTTCATTCAATCATTCAAAAGCAGTTCTGATTCCATCCTAAAGTAAGATTAATCCCTTCTTCTTGCTTCTTCCTCCTGGGCACAGATTGACATCCTAGCCCCTGTGACACTTAATTGCACCCTTATGTATTTTGTCTTTGCCTGTTGGACTCTGGGATTTTATTCATCTTTGTATCTAGCACAGAACCAGGCCCATAGGGGATTCTAGGAGGGAATATATAGTGAATTGTCCTAAGCCTATTTAAATCCTTGCTTGCACTTAGTAGTCATGGCATCTTGGGGCAGTTACCTACTTCTCTGGCCCAGGTTTTTGCATCTCAAAATGGAATAGTAAACTACATCACAGAGATGTGGTCAAAATTACATGTCTATGAAGTACTACTCTGTGCCTGTGCCCGTGAATGCTTAAACATTAACTGCCATTTTATTCTTATGGCTGGAGCGAATGCAGGAATGCATGTGTGTAGTTGGTGACTTCTGTGGTAGAACATGAGGAGAGGGAGCAGAGCTCATGCTCGTGGGGAGTTGATGTTCCAGCAGAGTGACAGGCAGAAACTCATGGTGGAAGGACAGTAGGGCGGAAGTACAGAAGGGGTTATATGAGGAATCTAGGAAGACTCAGGAGTGAAAGGTTTGAGGAAGTTTCCCAGGAGAGATAAAGCCTGGGCAGTGATTGGAGGAAAGAATATCAGAGTTTTCTAGATGGTCAGTATGGTAAAGTAAAGATAATATACTTGAGGGATTTCAAGTGATTTAATACTTCTAGGGTGTGACATTGAAAAGAAGAGAGGGATTGGGGAATGCTGGAGAAGGGACTGGAGAGAGAAGCCAGCCCCTCCATAAATGGCAGCCAGGAGCCACTGAAGAGTTTTATAAAGTAGAGGGTCATGGTCAAATATTAATTTGTGAAAAATTAATACCAGGTGAGTCCCCAACTCTCTTGATGAGGTACATTGCTAATTTATACTTACTGCTATATCTTAAACAAGGGTGAGACTGTACAGGATCTTCTGGGGAAGAAAATGGGTGCATCTCCTAAAGGACCCTTTGGTATGTCTGCTTGCCCTCCTAGACCCCCGATAGTAGCCAGATCTACCCTCATCTCAATGCAGTGCTGCAGGGTAGCAGGAAGTGTTCTCCCCTATTGAGAGCTCTCCTTGGAGCTGCCAGGTAGGCTGTGTGGCTCCAGGTGTCCCTCTGTTTCCCTCCTGCTGCCTCTCTCCAGGTGAGTTCTCTGCTGTGCTGCCCAAGCCCTGTCCAGAGCAGGGCCTGCTTGGAGGGTAAATGAAGTAACTGGATTCTAGCTGCCCTAGCTGACTCCTGTCTATCAGTGTCTCCAACTAAATCAAAGGTAGCTAGTTATCTTAGAATGCAGCCTCTCTACTGCTTTGGAGAGTAACCCTAAATTTACTTTCTATACAGTTGAACCTGCTTTGCCTTTATTTTTGCATTATTCCTGGGGAAAGAACACTTAGAATCTAACTAACTCAAACTATATTTTCCCTCCTTGTAAACTTCAGTACTATTTTTTCTCCCCATCCAGTTTCATTGCAGGCATATATATCCAGCGTTATTGAGGCAAACTCAAAAACGCCTAGTGTGTTTCAGAATGCCTGGCCTGGGCTATAGTGTGGAAATAGTCTTTTCTCCCATTGAGATTGCTTTGAGTTATAATAACAGCCAACTATAACATTTTAATTTCTAGTGACCAAAAAATCAACGCTAGTAATAGAATTCATTAATTTGTGTTTGACTTGAGAGTTTCTGTTTTGAGAGTTCTGTTCTGAAGTGTACTTTGTATACTATGTACTTAGAGAATAATACTTATAATTTTGCCAATAGAGAGATTAGTCAAATAAAGATATGCACTACTAAATATTTCTAGGTGGGGTTTAAGTAGCTCAGGCTGTTAGTTTGATGTGGTCTGTGGATGGGATGGAATCGTTACCTCTGGCTTGTTTTTTATGGTCATTTTTTTAAATGAGGCAATTCTTCATGGGCTGCCTTGGCTTTCGTCGCTGCCCTTACATCGGAGGCTCTCTAGGCCTCTGTGGATCTTGAACTGTCAAATCCAAATGTCTCAAATCTCTTTTGGACTGAAGAAGGATGTAAATAAATAAAATGGCCAAATTCAACTCATCTTTCTCCTACTTTTCCACCTCCGCCTGCTGAAAGCTCCTCCTCCTGGGGCTCTCCTGACATTGCACACTCACACGTGTCTTCTTGGTGTCCCCTCAGTCTCCACAGGCTCCTTCCCTTACCTGCCCTTGGCACATAGGTATTTCCAGGACTTGTAGCCTAGGGTGTTTTCCCTTTGTCTCTCACACTTTCTTTCTTGCAGTAGCTCAGTGCCGTTGTCCAGACTTGACTTTACAGGGACAGTCGTCTATGTGGAGTCTCTGGGCTATCCTGTGCAATATAGGATGTTTTGCTGCATCCCTGGCTTCTGCTCACGAGAGGCATCTAAACGCATAATCCTTATGATAATTGAAAATGTCTCTGGGCATTGCCAAATGCCTTCTGGGGGAGAAAACCACTCCTGGTTGAGGACCACTGTCCTGATGTCATCCGCATTTGTAGTATTCATTCTATTTTTGTTGCTCTATTCAGGCTTTAATATTTCCCGGCCTCAGGATGCTTACAAAGCTCCCCTTGCATAGAAACGCTCTTGCCTTTCCTCCCTGCAAAGACACAGAATGGAGGAAGATGACACAGTGGTGTTTACCTGGGTGAAGGCAGTTTAGAAACTGTCTGAGTACAGATTAAGAAAACAGAATGATTACATTGTGGGGGTGGGGGGAGGAAAATGACTGTTTCACACATGTTCAGTTCCATGAACAGAAGGGTACTGCTATGTACTGAGTATTTGTCTCCCCCAAAATTCCTATGTTGAAACTCTAATCCCCAGTGTGATGGTATTCAGAGCCAGGGCCTTTGGGAGATAATTAGGTTTAGATGAGGTCATGAGTGTGGAGCCCCCATGATGGGATTAATGTCTTTATAAGGGCATGAAGAGACCAGAGCCCTCCCCTTCCCAACAAGTGAGGACACAGCAAGAAGGTATCCCTCTGCAAATCAGAAGAGGGCCTCACCAGGAACTGAATTGACTGGCCCCTTGATCTTGGACTTCAGAACTGTGAGAAATAAATCCTTATTGTTTAAGCCATCCAGTCTATGGTATTTTTCTTATAGCAGCTTGAACTGACTAAGATGGATATCCACGCGAGTGGTCCCACCAGGCAGTTGTAAATTCAAGCTTGAATCAGAGGGGCCCCGAGCCCTTATGCCTGCGTTCAAGCCTGCTGGCTGGATTAGTCTGTATTGTCTCCTCACGTTGGGCTGCATGCGAGCCACAGCAGTAAGTGTCCCCCAGCCCTTGCCTCTTTAACCTTCTCCATCCCCACTCCTGGGCCACTTCCTTGTCACTTCTCAGACAAATACCTGTCTCCATGCAGGACTCACAGTGGTTCTCTATTCTGCTTCCCCTAGGTCAGGCCACAGTTACTCTCCTATGAGCATTACCTAGACCCTGCTGGGGGTCGGCCCCACTCTCCTGTGCTGCACTTAGGTTTGGAATGTCAGTTTCAGAATAAGCTTTCTAGAGGAAGTAGGATTCTCAGTGTTCCGCAGGGCAACATCTCTCTGGACGGTTGCTCACAGCCACAGTGGAGGCATATAACAACCCCATGGTAGTCTAATGGTGGTTACCTACCAACCCAACAGCAGATGGAAGTTGTTGCATTTTTGTGATGGTGGTTGTTTTGTTTTAATTTTTGCTCAATAGCATTCTCTTTCTTTGAGAGAAGAGATCCTTCAGTGTTTTATAAAAATTCTCTTTTGTTGCTCATTTTTTTCCTCCATAATTTTCAGGGTTTTTCTTCTCTCCTTTTTCTCCCCTTTCCTTTTAGTAACTAGTAAGACTAGTCCTATCAGCAAGATACATTTTTTAAATTCAGTTGTACCTTGTATTTTCCTGTCCAATTACTAAGGTTAAAAGCCTTGCCTTGACATTTATAATAAAACAAAACACCACCTCAAATACAGGTCTCCCTCTTGGGATGTGGTGAAAGGAGAAATACCTCAGTGTTCCAGCGTGCTTTGTCCATGCTGACTGAGAGCATGTTAGGCACCTGCCATCAGGTGAATGGACTCTGGCCCAGGGGAAGCTTGTTTGTAGGGAGGGCCATGCTGCTCAAGAAGGTGTTGGCTGCTTGGTGGAGCTCCTAGGTGAATGGACGCGCTACTGGGCTTTCTAGACTTTAGTTTTTCTTCATGGATCTATGCCAAATGCTTAAACATGTCTGTCTGTCTGTCTGTCTTTTTTAAAGATGTGGAGAGATTGGTCTTCTCTTGCTTCAGTTAGTATAAGGCTTACTGCCATTTCACATGCAGTGGCTGTCAGTGCCGCTGGGACCAGGGTCTCTGTCCAGCTGTTAAAGGAGGACATTGGCTAGGAGGAAGTGGCAAGGAGCCAGGATGCTGAACTAAATGGTGTTCCTAATTTAGTTGCAGTTTATCCTGAAGAGAATAAAGGCTAATTGCTAAGGCTCTGGTTCCCAAACTGTATGCCAAGGAACCCTGGGGTTCTGGCATTCCTTGGCATACAAGGAACAAATTTACAGGAGTATTGTGGGATGTTTACTTTTTCAAGGGGAACACTGCAGTATTAGCTGGACACCATGTAAAGGACTACTCTTCAGTTGTTTAGACTTAGATATTTAATAAACAGTGGTCAGATATTTCTTTTGGCCTAGGGGTACCATGAAAAGAATGCTGAAATGCTGAGAGCACCATGGACTGAGGAAGTCTAGGGACTTCTGCTCTAAGAACAACGAAGGTCCTTCAGAGCCAGGTGTTTGTGAGAGACACAGGAGTATTAGGAAGGCGGGTGAGGGAAAAGAAAATGCAGGTTTGGAAGTTGGGTTATTGGGTCAAAATGACTCTAATTTAAAAGGGTCCCAGGTTGGCTGGTAGCCACTGATGTCTTCAGTGCCCTCAACTAGAGACTCTTTAGGTTTTCTCTGATAGGCGAGCCCTGATGCTCCTATCCCCTGCCAGTCATCACTGCCCTGTACCCCTCAGAACAAGCCCTTTGCCTGTTTGTTCTTACCCCAGTATTTGTTCGTTCACTAAATATTTATTTATGGATATCACCTACGTGGGGAGATGGGAGTAAGTAGAACAGACAGAAATCTCTCATGTCTTGAAGCTTACATTTTCTGGAATATATCTAATAGGATATTATCGGTGCTTATTATGAACCAGGCATTGTTCTAAAAGCTTTGCATATATTAACTCATTTAATCCTCACAAAACCTGTTCCATAAGTATAATTATTATTGCCATGTACACGTGTCTGGCATAATGGTGATTCTCAGACCACCTTGCTGTTCCTGCTTATTGGATTGCATCCTCGTCAACCTAATATCAGCCAGGCACGATTGCACATTTAGAACCTGAATGAAACAAGTCTCCATGAATCTGTGTCCATGTATCACTGTGTGATCCTCTGATAGGGTGCTGTGAACCTGCTCCACATTAGCTCACAGTAAACTGCACTATACGTTGTCTAACAAAGTTTTGTCTGATTGTATCCTCATCTCCATGTGTGAGATTTATATTTCAGACTTAATGGAAGCTACACTAAACATGTTAAGCCTTACAGTGGGCATGTCCCCTATTAACGTGCCTTTCCAGGGCTCTAGACACAGCATGCTGAGGTGGATGTGGATGGGCAGTGCCAACCAAAGCTCTTTCTGATCATAATGAAGTGGCTTACTTGTGAGTTGTGTTACCCAGTAAAGTCAAGTGCTGTGACTTCAGAAATGTAAACTGGACATTGTAAAATGGTTTCTTTCCATCTTGCAGGCTCAGTTGTTTCCTTGAAAGGCAAAAGTCAGCAGAAAGTAAGAAATGAAAGATGTTGAATAGTTGATGGTTGTATCAAGTGGAATTTCCTTGATGTAAAGAAAGCTCATGCCATTGTTCTCTTTCTCATAATGAAAGTAATACTTGCTCATCCTAGAAAATCAGGAAATTGTATAACAAAATAAAAGTGACTCCAATAATATCATCCAAAGAAAACGACTCTTTACTTTTTTGGCATATTTCTTTTACTCTTTTTCTAGGCAAAGGCATGCTTCCTTTTCTTTAACAAAAACTTAATTGTGCAGTGACTGTATGCAGGGTATCGTGGATGCAGTTTGGTGCAAAGTAGCATGCACATCTGTTCTCCATTAATACAGGTATAAAAAAAGGCAAGTTGTTATCTCCCTAATCTTAAAAACAAACAAACCCAATACTTCCCCTCAACCGTACATCCCCCTCCAGTCTGCTGTCTCTCTCTTCTTTTTCTTCTCACAGCATGGAATTGATTTCATTAAACATAGCTGTGGCCTGTAGCCTTTCTCACTTTTTCATTAAAATTCACCTATGGGCAGTGGTGAAAGACAATGTGTCCCATCTTTATTGCTTTGCTGTAGCACTTCTCATAGCTGTGCTATGGTTTGAAAATCTCTCTCCTCCTCTAGAGAGCAAATTATTTGAGGTTAGAGACTATGGCTTATCCATCTTCTTACCCTTGAAAGATAGTAAGTGTTCAATAAATGTGTACATCTCCTTCCTGCTAGACTGGTGCCCCACGCATCAGTGATCTGGGTTGGCCACGGTCACTGAGCACCAAGGATCACCTAAAGTTTGACAACAGAAGCCAAAGCAGAGTCGACCCCCACACCAAGCATTCAGGGAATATGCCTGCATCTTTATCAGGGCCCATCTGCAGAACTGCTGGTGTAGTTATGGTGTTCCACATGAACACACTTGCCCACATCACTGGACACATATCCATAATGGAGACGTGTCTGGAGATTGTCAGGAAACATGGTTTTTATCCCAGTTGTGGACATTATCAGTTACCTGTTAAAAAGTCAGTAGACATATTCCACTTGTCTTGTACAGATGCTTTACCAGATGCTTTGGGGGTTTTAGAAAGGAGCCAGATAGAGTCCATGACCACAGGTAGTTTATAATCCAGAGCAGTGTGACAATGGCTGACATATCCTGGCAGTGTGTGTGTGTGTGTGAGAGTGTGTAAATATGTGCACATGGGTACCATGTATATACTTGGTCCCACATCATACTAACTAAAATCAAACGAGAGCAGGGACCTGGAGTTTCAGAGGCCTTTCTTGTGATTCTGATGAGTAACCAGGTTGAGGAACTGCTGAGTTAGAATTCTTAACACCTGGAAAACTTTGTGAGCAGGGAAATGGAAACCTGAAAGCACCACGACTGCAGGCCCTTCGAGCAGGGCTGAGTCTTATCCACCTCGTGTGTGCAGGGTCTGCCTGGGCCCTGTCGAGGGCACCTGGAAAGGCACTGCATTCCTGAGTGAACTTGGCTGGGAGGGATAGACGTGCACTGTGCCACACATCTGGTGGGGAGGATGCTCTATTCTTTAGACTGACATAAGAAGTCAGAAAGACTACACTGAAAGGGATTATTCCAGTCTAATGGAGAAAGGTGTGTTGGAAGCCATCTAGGAAAACTGGGTTGTGGAACGAGCCCTGCTGGCACTGCAGTTGATCTAATACCTATGCTTGTTGTAGGGAGTATTCTCAGAAAGATAAATGGGGGCCAGCCCCGTGGCGCAGTGTTTAAGTTTGGTGCATTCCACTTTGGCAGCCCAGGTTCGTGCATTCAGATCCTGGGCTCAGACTTACACCACTCATCAGCTGTGCTATGGCGGCAACCCACATATAAAGTGGAGGAAGACTGGCACAGATGTTAGCTCAGGGCTAAGCTTCCTCAAGCAAAAAAAAAAAGATGAAGTCATAGGTATGAAAAGTATTTGTAAAAGAAAAAGTAGTTACACTAATGAATGATGACATTCTATAAGTATTGCAATAAAGAACCACTTTTCTTCTCTTTTTTTGTCTGGCCTCCACTAAGTCCCAACAGTTCACGCGCAGTGCTGTTGAGTCCCACAGTATCAGAGACGTGCATTGACTGTAAAGAGCAAACTGTATTTTGGAATCAAAATGAAATGCTTTTCAGATTATTTGCCATTTAGCTTATCTATACCATTTTTATCATAAATAATTAAAACCTGACTATAGATGATAATAATAGTGATGTCTTTGTGACAGTGTGTATGGTTCAAAGCTCTTCTGTGTTGAGAAGAACAAACAAAACAATGTACATAAATGTTAGAGACATTTCTATGCATAATGTTTTCAGGAAACCTGAAAACCTGAGTACATAATAATTATATGTTTGCCTGCCTTAGAATTCAGGATGACACTCTCTTCACATTCAAGATAACAATAGATGCATATTTTATTTCCTGGAAAATACTAGTATATTCCACCTTAGCTAATCAAGGTATTTGTATTCCAGAAATAGGTGGCTAAAACTAGATTGTTAATGTAAAGTGCCATTTTTATTTTATTTTATTTTTATTTATTTATTTTTAATTTTTTTTGAAGAAGAAGATTAGCCCTGAGCTAACTACTGCCAATCCTCCCCTTTTTTTTTGCTGCGGAAGATTGGCCCTGAGCTAACATCCATGCCCATCTTCCTCTACTTTATACGTGGGATGCCTACCACAGCATTGCTTTTCCCAAGTGGTGCCATGTCCGCACCCGGGATCTGAACCAGCGAACCCTGGGCTGCCAAGAAGTGGAACGTGCGAACTTAACCACTTTGCCACTGGGCCAGTGGCTAAAGTGACATTTTAATATGAAGAGTTTGTAGATATCTGGAATATCAATTGAAAAATTATATGTATAAGTAACCAAAACACGTTTGTGTTATGTTGTTAATATTTTACAATCTTGACTGTGAGACCACCCTTAAAGATGTCTTAAGTCAACATGACATATAAATCTAAGCATGTCATAAAGGATGTGCAGGATCATATGCAAGACCCTTTCATATTTGTAATTGTGAATCTCATGAAGTGGAATTCTTTCATTTGGTCGTAGAAGGAAGAGTAAAGACTTCCAGGTGCTACTTCTAAAATTTTTCTATTTTTAGTGGAAATTAGACTACTCTTTCTTGGGAAAGAGCTGCCTAATCACGGTTCTTTTTCCCTTGGGAATCTGTATTTTTTTCTTCTTTCTTGTCTTTTCTTTCTTTCTATTTATTTACTTATCTGTTCCCTTTGCCTTTATTTTAGTGTCCAGCATTTTAATAATTGAGTATTGATTATGTTCATTTTTTATGTTTAGCTGGTAATTAAATCATTTAATGATACTGTCTTGTACTTTTCTGAATGAATGTTGTGGTTAACTTGGACCTAAATGGAATATCTCCTTTCTTTCAACTGTTGTGAGTTAAATCTCATAAACATAATTCAATATACTTTATTGTTTTAATGAATTAAATATAATAGAATGTGGCAAATGTTGTGTTTTGCTCTCCTGTATCCGCTCCCCTTCCTTTCTGTAACAAAACCTGCATTTCCTTTGGGCGCCACCTCTCTTATTGCTGACTGTGTGCTTCAGGTGGGGCTCCATTCCAACTGCAGGAGTGGGACATGTCACACAAGGCTGGCCAGAGGCTCACTTTCCCCTAGTCATAAAGATTGGTTCAGAGGTGGGAATCTGACTTTGATATTGCAAGTCGATCGAGTCCCATCTCCCTGGCTCTCCCTGGCCACCATTACTTACGTAGAAGGCTGAGTTCATCCAGTCAGAGTGAATCAGGAGACTTACGTCATAGTTGCTAGGAAGAGGTATGCTCTTTTTCCCGTGGGCCTTGAATAGGTGGGATATAGGTGCATTGCTGCTGCCAGTCATCCTGGCTGAGATGAAGGCAGCCATTGGTGGACAGAGCTGATGGACAGAGATTTGAGTCAAGGCATCATTTGAGTCCTTTCACTCTGCGCTTCAGAGCATTTTTATCCCTGTGTCTGTTAGTTATAGGAGCTAATATATTTCCGTTTTGGATTAGCCTACTTTGATTTGAGCTTTTCTGTCACACTGAACAAAATAGACTCTACTATTTTTTTTTTGTTTGTTTTTTTGTGGGGAAGGGTGTGGAGTTTATCCTGAATCTCTCACTTCACTACTGAAAAATTTCGAGTGACATGATAGGATATGTAAGGGATTTGTTTGACTGTGTTCTGTATTCTGCGAAGTTCCAGAATAGCATTTAGGCAGAATTGTAGTATAATGTGGGGAGGATTTAAGTTTCTTGAAAGTTCTGGACAATCGCAGTCTTCAGTCTTACTGCACTTAGTTTTTGAGGAAAATAACATACTCCTTTTATTTTCAACAAGGGTTGGATTACAGTTGTCAACTATTGATTATCTGTATGGGGAAGTGGAGCAGTGGTCTTAAATATTGCCAAAGGTTATTTCTATTTTACTTTGAAATAAAACCATTGGGAGCAACTCTATCTTCCTTATCATGTTGGTCTTATGCCAACACAAAAGTATATTTATTTTCCGAACATTTCTGATTAACATTGCAAGCAGGATCACTGACTGGCAGAGGAAGGCTTCCTGAGTGTTAAATTTTGTTCTAGATAATTTGCAAGGAAAAATTAACTAACATGTGGTTCGTTAAGAAATAAGTTAACTTACTTATGAGAGGACAATATGCACGTATAGTCAGTAGGTAAATTCTTCTTTTGAAGTTATCCTATCTTGAAGCTCTTGGGGAAGATATCTGGCAGCTGTAAGAATCGCTTTGTGGGTCTTCCTCCAAAAGTTCACAGGGAAAGTAATCCAGAGTTTTCACTGTTCTGGCAGGGTCTGTGCTGGCAAATCATTGGCAATGTGTCCATTAATTTCAGGCAGGATTTGGCTTCCTGTTCAGACTTCAGAGCTTGTTGTAGCAAGAAATTGACAAATGGTCAGAAATGTGCCTTCAATGACATGCCTCTGTGATGTGTTTTGTTCAAAGGATGAATTGCCTTTATGTAGAATAAAAACCATTAGAAACATATGGTACAACGGTTAGCTGCAGAATTTGTTTGTTTTGTTGGAACTCCAGAAGCTGCTACTGTTTGGGTTTGACATGTCCTTGAAAATGCAAGATGCTTTTGTCAATGTGTTTCTTGTATTAAACTTTATATAAATTTTATTGGGAATTTTGTTCTATAAGACAGGTTTCACTTTTTTCGTTCTAATCTCAAATTGATTTCAGATGAAAGTACAAGATACAATTTGTAAAGTACCACAATGAAAGTAATTGGAGAAGCTATATACAAAAACCAGGCTCATTATTTTATAGTGAGTCACGTGGCATAACTTCAGATTTCTGAGTTCTACAGCAAATCATATAGAAGGAATTTCTGTCAATACACTAAAGCTCATAGCAAATTTTAAGTGATCATAATATAAACAAAATTGTATAATTCAGAAAAGATATAGGGATATTCTGGAGCCTCTCTTCTGCTTAATGCCTCTTTACAAGAACACGAAAGTTGTATTTTTAACTTTAGATCAGGCAGATGAGGGCATTTTGGGCTCAAATCGTTGCTTAATAAGAGGCACCTTTCAGCACTGGATTATTCAGAGTACAATTTGTAGATTTCCCAACAGCTGAGTTGCTTAAAATATTCTGACATTAGTATAATCATGAAAATAGCCAGTTACCTAGAAAGGGAAGTGACTTAATGGTGTTGATGCTGTGGATAGCCTATGCAGGGTGATTTGAGAATTCTGTAGGATGCCAGATTGAACTGTAGGTTGAGAAAGTTCGTAAGATGAGCCCCTTGGCTTGGGAGTGGGAGATGGAAGAGGAACGAAAGAAAAAGCTATTTAACTTACTGAAAGTCCTGTCATTTCGGCATAGAAACATGACATTTGTGCTGCCTATTCTTTTTAATACTTGAGGTTAATTTAAACTGTTTCTGAGGTTACTAGAGTATATAATACCTAAGCTTTCTAGAATCTGAGAAAGGAGTCACTGTAATAAGTGTTTAACACATTAAGTGGCAACATTTTGAATTTAGCTTAAGGAAAACTTTTATTTTTTCTTAAATGAATGATATACTTTTCTGATGCTCAAAATAAAGATATCGTAAACATAATCTGGCTTTTATTGTTGATTCACAATTGACTGAGCTACTGTGATGGAGTGCGACTGGAGGTCTAGTGCTTTTGGCAGGTGAGGGCAGCCAGAGCTGAAGAGGGTGATGCCCTGGATCTGTCTCCTCAGGGACGTGCAGCATGTCCCTTGGCTCTTTCCCTTAGAGCCACTTTCACATAAAGGTTGGGTGAAGCATGGGGCTGAAGGATCCTCTGGTTTGCAAGACTAATTTGTAGGTAATAACTAAGAGACACAAGGGTGTTATTTATAATTATGCCAGAAAAACAAGTATAAAGCAGGGCTGTCCAGGGCAAAATCATGGTCATCCCAGTAATAATTAGCATGTATTGAGCATTTACTCTGTGCCCAGCATTGTGCTAAGCACCTATGGGCATTATCTCACTTAAGCCACACAACAACCTGATGAAGTAGGTACTATTTTTTTATCCCTGTGATGGTTAATGTTGCTAGATAGAGTCTCCTATTCAGAAAGGGCTGGAATGGGAAGCATGTTGGAGTCACTGGTTCATAGAAACTCTGAGATACTGCCTGGCATGTGATGTAGCTGCTTGATTAGGACTCAGTCCTACTTCTAGGAATGATTCTCCATAGCTCTCGTTTCTGTCTAAGTCATTCTTCCTCTTCCATAAGAAACGGCCAATTGTATTGAATAGTTTCCCAGCCTGATTTCTGCTTGTAGTAGTTTGGGCATTCAGAGGTCTCTTTTCATTAGAACTGTCTCTTCATTTTAGTTGGAGCTGGCAGTGTTTCTGTCAGCCCAATTTTTTTAAAAACCTGGTGAGTTTCCCTTGAATCTAATTGAGGTTCATTCCTTTAGACAAAAGCCACACCCATCTCTTAGAGATAAGTTCTTGAGCTTCTACTGAGGAATGTCACCCTTAAGATCTTTAGAGACAGTGCTGTGTAATAGACAGAATCACTGAGACATGCCCTTCAGATTCATAGTCTTTTGTCTGATGGCACAGTTCTCTGTCTTTATGAGATTTTATTAAAGGATTTGCTTCATTAGCAAAAGTTGTTTGCTGGGTGGAATTCATTATCTCTCCTAGAAGAGCATTAAACTAGAAAAGTTTGAGGTTCTGAAACTACTTTTTCCTGAAACAACAATTAGAATACGACCAATCATGTTCAAAATTGCATTGCATGAGTTTGCATTGGCTAAGTCTCTCAAGAATGTGTGACGCTTTTGAGAACTTCATGAGAAATCTTTAGATCTGTATGCTTTACAGAAGTGAGCTTATGTGTTCAGTCACTCTTTGATGAAGCGGTGGACTCTTGTATGCTCCTTCACATGAGCAGCATCTCACCTTCTCATGACCACACAGGTCCTGCAGGATTTTCTTATGATCAAAGCTTTTGTTTTGTGAAAATTTTTCAATACGCTGAAGCCTAAATATCTATGGGATAAATGAAACAGCCTGATTAGCAATATTTTTCTGTTGCTATTGATTCCTCCTTTTTATAGTCATAGACAGAATTCCCTTTTACTATAAGTTTGGCGGTACCTTTTTGATTTTTGCGCTTCATCTTTCAATAGTGGAAATTTAGAAATGAGTTTCTTTTCCTTCTTTCCAGAATCACTGTGGGGTTCCCAAAGTCCATAGACATAGCACACTGTTGCAGTTTGGGTTCCCTGGGTATCTCTTAGGGGTGCCCTTGGGAGCAAGTCTGGGGAAGGGAAGGGTAGGGAAGGAAGCAGCCCTACTTCTTCCTCTGCTCAGTTCTATGCTGCTGTCTCAACAAAGGTCTCGGCTGAGCCCTCCGAAGCTCTGAAGCCTCAGCCAACCCCATCTGAAACCGCTGAAACTCTGAGGGCCTTTCAGAGTTGTCCTGAGTTGGGGTTAGGAGGCTGAGTCTTCATAGCCCGGTGTTGACCGGTCACTGGATGTGGGTTACCTTGGGCAAGGTCACTCTCTTCATCCAAGGCAATACTAGAGGCCCACAGCTGATGGCCAGCAGTGTTCCCACAGCTGGGGAAATGCGTCCATCAGCCCTAGAGGTGGGGAGGAACCGTGCAGCATATGTGTCCACTGTACACTCTTAAAATGGGATGAGGTCAGGGGAGGCCAGAGAAATTATTTGTGTGTGGTAGTAGTAGATCTCTCGTAAGATAGAATGCATGGTCTTTTTTGTTGATTTGTTTATCTTCATTACTAAATCAAGGAAGAATTACTTTTATATCATTGTGCAATGAATAAAACAATGACTTCCTTTCCACAAGAATCTTAGGTAACTTGAAATGCTTTTGCCTTTTTTCCTATATTTCCTACAACTAGTGAAAACTGTTTTCCTCTAGGATGTTCGGGTATCATTGTAGCAACAACCATGCTATGTTGTGCCCTCATCCTTCGGTCTTGGGCTGTGGGCCTCCCCCATATGTCTGTGGTAGTAACCTGTGCATAGCGTGATTATTGTCCTTACAAGGTTGCTGTTGGTTGATGTGTTCTTGTCTCACAGTGGATTGGACGCCTGGGCCATGTTTTATTAATCTTATCTCATTTGCAGGGCACTATACCTAGCACTCAAAGGCACTCAGTAAATGCTTCCTGACTGACTCCTGCCTGCTGTTCACTGTCATAAGACACTGTTTTGCCTTCCTTCTTGTCTTTGGCACTCCACTCAGCTTTTCTGAGTAGTTGCTTCCTGCTCCTAATTCTGATCCCTAATCTTACTGGCTTTTCTGGACCTGTAGCTGATGTTCCCCTCCAAATACTTGTCTTCTTCCTTATTTCTACTATATTTTGTCTGATCTCAGGGACTTCCTACCTTCTATTTGGCCTCTTTATGTATTTCAGAGTATCATTTTATTTTCAAGAACAGAGCAACCAAGCAGGTCTAAACTATCAATCTTTGGAAGGTCCCTTAGAATTTAATTTGTACTAGTTATCCAGCAGTTTCTTCTTGACTGGACAGAGTGCTATTAAGTGTTGGATGTAGAAGGCTATTGTAGTCTGCTTGCTTGGTTGTAGTTTCTGAAACCCAAATCTAGCTTAATCATAAAGGGGGATTTATTGGTTTATATAGTTGGGAGTGTGGGTGAATGGAGTATGACTTCAGGCACAGCTGGATCCAGGGACTCAACCAATGCCAGCCATGCTCTGTCTCCCTTTCTGTAGCTCACCTTACTTCCCCCTATGCTATGGCTTTGTTCTCAGGCACATTTTCTGCATTGGCTCGAGAGATGACTAAGGACAACCTCAAGCTTAGTTCTCTACAACTAGGATTGAAAAGGAGGAGGAACTTTCTTTCTCCCTCTCAGTATCCATATTACACATTTTGTGGAGAAGGTCACAAAGCCAAATCCAAACAATGCACTCACCATTACCCGGGCAAGAAGAATTCTCACTTCCCTACCTGAAGCATCTGCTCACCTTGATTAACAGACTGACCCAGACTGTGCAGTTGGAGAGTCCTCTCAAGGGAGGGGACACTGGGCAAACACGTGTCCTCTGTCACCCACAGGGGGAGTGGCTACTCACGTACAGAGAACTGTTTCAGCAGAGAAATGGACAAAGGGAAAATGGACAAAAGCTTCATATTACAGGTCTGTCAGGTCAACAACTTCATGAGTCAGAATTGCACCCAAATGCATTGCCTTTCACAACACGTGGACGTTGGGCTGCCTGACAGTCACCTTGTACTTACCTCTGTTTTTTTCGCACCAGTCTCCTCCTTCCAGTCTTGCCTACCAGGCTCTGTCTCTCTGCTCACTGGCACCATGCCCAGCCTGTAGGAGGCATTGCATAATGTCTACTGGAGTAAACCGAAGCTGGTGGGTCAAGGTGTTGATTTGCATCCCTACTTAAATAAGTAGACTGTTTCAGAGTCAGATTGGCCAGGCGGCTCTGAGAGATTTTGTCTTTCTGCAGTCAGGTGAAACAGTATGAAAAATGCTTAAAAGTTTAACCTGCAAGTTGTCATGATATTGATAAACTTTATTCCTGCAATAATAGGCAAACCACCATATTTCACCTGGAAAAAAGGTGTGACTTACTGTCATTTAATGTCTTTGTTTTCATTAAGTTCTGAATTACAGAGAATTGCTTAAAAGTAAAATTTGCTTGGGAGTGCTCCTACTTTACACAGTAAGGATAAACCTACTGTTTCTAAAATGAAATATTTTCATTTTCTTTTAAAACTGTGGTAATTTATTACATAAAGTAGCATATTAACTTCTGAAAGTTAAATAGCTTTCACTATAAATGTGGCAAATTTCCTTGTAAATAAACTATCAAGTATGTTTCAGCCTTGATTCTGGTTTAGGAATTGAAAGTTCTGTTCTTTTCCTCTCCAGCGCCACAGGGGAGCAGATGGCTGATTGGGCTTGATCTGAGCTGGCATCTGCCTCATTAGTGTATATATGTATTTGTAAAATATATTGCACCCAGAATGACTCTGACTTTCCCTCTCACCTGTGAAGTGGATTTTCCTCTAGTGGCTGACTGTGATGTTTTCCTCCTTGCAGGCAGAAAGTCTCATAGGTTTCAGTGGGGGTCCAGTATGTTTCAGGTTGTCGAGAAAGTGCTGTTCTCTTGAGAAGTCTGGTGTGTGTTTTGCTGACATTACCCCCATGCCTCCGTCTTGCACCCCGTGCTCACTCCCTGCCCTTGCAATCTTTATGAAACAAAAGAATGAATCCCAGATTTGTCTCTTTGAGAGTTCTAGACATAAAGAAATATAGCTGAAGTATTCAGATGCAGTAGGTCTCTAAAGGAATATATAACTCTAGCTCCAATTCTTGAGTGGGAAATGAGAGCAGATATCTACGGGTGTGCTGGTACCAACTCAAGGAGGTTGTGCTTTCAGTCTGTCTCAGTTTACATTAAATGAATGGAATTCAGTTGTCTGTTAATATATTTCTTTTCAGCTATGATATGTAGACTTTTGGAAACACCTTAAAATAATGAGGTACCAGTAATAATTGTGAGAAATAACTGAAAAGAACAGACTGGCCACCCTGCAGAAATCAGCAAAGATTGACAGCAAAATATGGGAGCGAGAGACAGTCACCAGAGGTGACAAACTCAAGAGAAAGATTTCCAGTATAAACCATGGAGCTATCTTTAGAAATGCATGTTATAAAAGATGCTACTTACATTAATATTTATTTTAATAGTAATTATCATAATAGTTTGCTAATATTTATTGAGGTTTTACTACTAGAGTAGAATGTACTTTCCTAAACACTTTCATGTGTTTTGTTTATATCCTCAGAGCTACCTATGCCACAGGTAGGAAAATTCCTATTTGATAAATAGTGGTGTGAATGCACAGGTTGAGTAACTTGTCCAAAGTCTAACAGCCAAGATTTGAACCCAGGCGGTCCTCAGACGTGGCCAGTTCATGTACCCTTGCATCCATCTTGAATAAGAATTTGCATTATACATGCATGTTTACAACAATTTTGTCCCAAGGTATATCTTAAAGTATATGTAATTTGGGAGAAAATGATATGGGAACTTAAATTTTTCAGCTTGGTTCTTGAGCTTTTAAATGACAGTGTGAGAATTCCATTTCTAGCAGTGGCCAATTAGCTCATTTGGGACCATTCTTCATTTAGAACTAGACAGTCTGGGAGGAGTGAAGGATATGATTTTAAAAGCATTGAGATTTGTAAGACAACAAGAATTTGTGGGGCTAATATTCAAGATAGAAGGCAGTCCAAAAAGATGAGCCCAGCATTTGGCACCACTCTTCCCATTCAGGCATTTCCTGAGTCACAAGTGTCATCTGGGAGGCTGAAGAGCGGGCTAGAGCTTGTGGATAACTCGGGAAGCTTTGGAACCCATGTCATGCCAAGGAAGAGGAGCCCCAGTAAACAGCCCAAGCTTTCACTTGAGACCCCAAAGGGTTACACCAAAGGAATGAGAGTGAACCTGAAAGAGACTGGTTCTTAGAGTGATTGAAGCTCGGAAAGAAAGGGCTCTGTTCCTAACCTGTCCATCTTCCAGAAGCAAAAGTAAATCCTCTCTGGAGGAAGGTAACATAAACTGGAGTCTCAAATTTTCTCTGTAATTTGTCATTGACAGTGTTGTTCAATTAAAAATAACCAGGTAACCCAAAACACAGGATTTAACTGAAAATCAATAAGACAAAAAGCATAAAAATAGAAACCCTTAGGTGATCCAGATAGTGGAGTTAGTTCTTTAATATAACATTAATCAAAGAACTTTAATATAACAATGATTAAAATATTAAGAGAATTTAATAACAAGATGGGGAAATTTCATAAAGAACTAATTCTATGAAAAAGGATCAAATGGAGATTCTAGAATGAAAATCTGTAATAAGTTAAAAGACGCAATGGGTTGGTTTAGCAGATTTTACACCACTAAAGGAAGAATTAATTAAGCAAAATTTGGGCAGAAAAATTAGCCTGAAGTTCAGAAGGGAACAAAAAGGATGGAAAACACAAGACGTAGGGAGTAGAAGGTCTGGCATATGTAATTGGAGTCCCAGAAAAAGAGGAGACAGACAAAGGGACAGAAGGAATGTTTGAGGAGATAAGGATGGAAGTTTTTCCAAGATTGGCAAACAACATCAAGCCACAAATGTCAAGAAGAGTTATGAACCTAAGCATGATAAGTGCAAAGAAAATTTAAGCTCACTGTAGTCAAACTGATAAAAACCAAAGACAAAAAAATGTCTTAAAAGCAGCCAGCAAGGAAGACATGTTACCCTCAGAGGAGCAATAGTAAGGTTGACGGCCAAACGACAAAAGCTAGAAGGTCAGCGGATCAGTGCCTTCAGAGGACTAAGAAGAAATACTCACCAACTCAGCATTCTACTTCCAATGAAGATGAAACAAAAGTTATTTTTATACCCCCAAAAATCACAAAACACATAAGAGCTGAGGAAAGTAATTACCAGCACAATTGCACTAAAGGAATGCTAAAGGAAGTTCCTTAGGCAAAAGAAAAGTGATTCTAGATAAAGCATGAAGCTGCAAGGAGCAGTGAGGAGTAATGGCAAGGGTAAATCTAAATAAAAACTGTCAAAAATAAAAGTAATAGTAGCTTTTGGGGTCTCACATAGAGGTTTAAAATGCACAACAGCAATAGCAAATAAGTCAGGAAAAATAAAATGGAGTTAAAAGTGTTTTAAACTTGAGTTTATCGGGAAGTGGTCTAAGTACGAGTTGGTATTGAACTTCAGTATTCAGGAAGTCATATGGTAATCTCTGGGGCAATCACGAAAGGAATAGAGAAAGAATGTGTAAATAACAAGGTGCTGGCATGGAAACTCAAATAATAAAAACATTCAGTCCAGAACGGGGCAATAAAGGGGAGAAAAAGGAATAAGGAACAGGTGGCTCAATGGAAAGTTCCAGCCCACATATAGCTACAATGATCCTAAATATACAGAAAGTAGATCTCCACTTCCAAGGCAGAGATCGTCAGATTGGATAAAAAGGACAGGGGGGAAAAGCCTATTTACTACTTACAAGTGGCACATCTTAAATATGAAAGTATAGAAAGGGTGAAAATAAAAGGTTGAATCCCCTAAACCAAAGGAAAGCTGGTGTACTAAACTGAAATCAGAAAAAGTTGACTTAAGACAAGAGGCATTAGTAGCAATGGAAAACTTTACATGGATAAAAGATGCCAAGTAAAAGGAAAATAGAACCCTTCTAAGTGTTGTCTGTCTACCTGATAGCGTAACTTCAACATTCATAACAGACAGTATATTACCTAATATTCTGGAGACTTGACTGTAATGAATAGACTTTGCCGAAGACAGAACAGATAGCACTCAGGGCATTGGGAAAATATTGATGCTGACCCCATCTTTGTGCAGCTTTCAAATTCAGCCCATGTCATTCCTTTCCAAAGTCCTTTTCAAGGGAGATTGATGTTTTCTGTCATCTCAGTTGTGTAGTTGAGGAAATGGAACATAGGGCTCAGTGTGAGTGAGAAGAGAATGGACTTGGTCTGCCTTTCCAGGGCTTGAAGTTGGTGCTGTGTGGGCCACACCTGGGAGCTTCAGGTAAAGTCCAGAATTGGTAGTAAGGCAGTTTTCTTTTGTGCTAGTAAAATTTTACTGGAAGTACATTGGTTCCAGAAGTAGGCAGATAAAATGAAAGGATCCAAGAAGATTGAGGAGCCCACCTTCCCTCATTCTTTGGTATTTCACCCAGTACATCAAAAATGTGAGCATCAAGAAAATCGCACCAAGTTTCTGAATCTCTTCTTCATTTTGTGTCTCATATTCCAGTTATTCTTTGCCTAATGAAAGCACCTCCATTGACTAGAAGTGATGGAGACATGTATATGCCTGTGGAAGAGAAATAGAGAACTTGAAAAAAGTATTCTTGAAAGAGCTTAAAATAATATTCTTTATCAAGCTGATTCTTGTTAGAACTGCTGTTGTCCACCAAGATAAACAGCTTCAATCAGGGAGCAGTTTTTCCTAATCAGGTCTACAGCTTTGAACTTCAATGAAAACTGATTTTGTAAATTGTTAGTCAGTGAGATTACGTTTTCAGTCTGGTTTTCTTTTCATTGAAAGAAGCCTAGCTAATGAGAGCAGGTGTTGGAGAGAAAATGAGCCATAAAATTATCTTTCTCTATCTGTTGGACCTAGACTGCTGAATTGGCCATTTGTTAGGATGTATTTCAGGATTTCCCCCTGAAGTTCCACATAACAGAGAATTTTGACAGCAATATGAGTTCTTGTGTACCTTAAGAAAATGAAAGAAAATAAATCCTTTGTCTTAAGGAAATGATGGATATAGTTGCTTTTAAAGAAATGGTTATTTATTATTTTCCAGTAATTGTCATTCTGCTTTTACTGTGTGACCTCTGGTTTTTATTGCTGAAATATAGGAGAAATAAGAGCGTATTAGGGAAAGAATTCCATAAGCTTCCAATTCTGGTTCACACTTTTTTTCTCCTTTCTTGGCTAATGTAGAAGTAAAGAGGATCTATTATGTTACCTCTTTATACTTCTGCAAACATTCTTCTTTTCTAAGAATCAAGTGAATTTTCTATGTAAAATCTTGACAGGTCTCATCAAAAAAAATTTAGTGTGGAAAATGAAACGGAGCCTAATTTCATTTTACTTGAAATTCCATTATGGAATGAAAGTTTGTAATATAAGATACTGGCAACTGCTTGAAAATGCAGGTACCAGAACAGAAATATTCTTTGGCTTGCTTCCTAAACTTACAGTACTATTTAAAGATGAAGCTAATGTCTGGGAGCACACACATGAGATTGTTAGCATTTGGTCACCTCTGAGGGATGGAATTAAAGATTTGAGAGAGTGGGAGACTTTTAATTTTTACTTTTTAAACTCTTGAACTGATAGAATTTTTTACACTAATATGTCTTTTTTTTGTGTGTGTGTGTGACAGTTGAAGACAATTGGCCCAAAGCTAACATCTGTTGTCCATCTTCCTCTTTTTGCCAGAGGAAGATTATTGCTGGGCTAACATCTGTGCCAGTATTCCTCTACTTTGTATGTGGAATACTGCCACAGCATGGCTTGATGATTGGTGTGTAGATCTGTACCTGGGATCCTGAACCCATGAACCAGAGCTGCCAAAGCAGAGTGTGCAAACTTAACCAATCTGCCACTGGGCCAGCCCCAATATGTCATTTTTAAGAAGGGATTCTCTTTTTTAAAGATTTTATTTTTCCTTTTTCTCCCAAAGCCCTTTGGTACATAGCTGTATATTTTTAGTTGTAGGTCCTTCTAGTTGTGGCATGTGGGATGCCGCCTCAGCATGGCTTGATGAGTGGTGCCATGTCTGCGCCCAGGCTTCAAACCAGCAAAACCCTCGGCTGCCGAAGCAGAGTGTGCGAACTTAACCACTCAGCCACAGGGCCAGCCCCCTTAAGAAGGGATTCTTAATGATTTAGAATTTTCTTTCTTACATTATCATGTAAGAAGTATGGAAGAGAAGCTTCATTTCTTATTGCTTCATCCAGCAGACTTTTGATCTTTGCTTGACAGATTTGCTTCCCAGGAAATAGCTTTCAATAGTTAATTATCTTACACATATATCTTTAGAGATTAGGTAGCAATATACCTGGCCTTCAGACATGAGCACGCCCACCAACCCCTAGGCAGATGAGCATTTTATATTGAAAAGTTTCCAGGGGAGAATTTACAACTTTATTTGCTATGAAACTATTTTTGAATATATATATTTTCAGTGACTTGTGGTACAGCATGAGTCATTTTCTTCCCTTTCTCTCCTCAGTGGAGAAGAGCAGCTGGTTACCAGCCTCTGTGTACACAGCCTCTTAAATTGTTAGAGTGCTGTGCATTAGGTTCTTCACTTAAAGCTCAGTTTACAGGCAACCTTGGAGATGTTATAGGTTTAATTTTAGACCACCACAATAAAGCAAATATTGCAAGGAAGCAAGTCACACATTTTTTGGTTTCCCAATGCCTATGAAAGTTGTGTTTACATTATTCAACAGTCTATTAAGTGTGCAATAGCATTATGTGTTAAAAAATTGAACGTACCTTAATTAAAAAATGCTAACCATCGTTTGAGCCTTTAGCGAGTCATCCTTTTGCTGGTGGAGGGTCTTGCCTAGATATTGAAGGCCACTGACTGATCAGGGTGATAATTGGTGAAGGTCGGGGTGGTTCATGGTGCTTTCTTAAAAAGACAACAATGAAGTTTGCTGCGTCAATTGACTCTTGCTTTCAAGAACAATTTCTCTGTAGCATGTAATGCTATTTGATAGCATTTTACCCACCGTAGAACTTCTTTCAAAACTAGAGTCAATCCTCTCAAATTCTGCCACTGTTTTATCAACTAAGTTTATGTCAAATTCTAAATCCTTTGTTTTCATTTCAGCGATCTTCATAGCATCTTCACCAGGAGTAGATTCCATCTCAAGAAATCACTTTCTTTGCTTATCCAGAAGAAGCAACTCCTCATTTGTTAGTTTTATCATGTGATTGCAGCAATTCAGTCACATTTTCAGGCTCTGCTTCTAATTCTCATTCTCTTGTGTGGGGGAGGAAGACGAATCCTCTACCCTGTAGGTCCTTCTGGCTGGACCACAAATTAAATTGACATGAGACAGAATAACAGGAGAAAATCAAACAAACCTTTATAACATGTATACATGGGAGAAACCCAGGAAAACTAGGTGACTCACCAGAATGGCCAAGGTTGTCATCTTAAATACCATCTTCAGCTAAAGATAAAGGAGGATGTTGAGGGTAAGGAGAGTCAGTTATGGGAGATTACCAGAAAAGCATAGTAAACAAGAGTAAGGGTTATTATGCAGATTTAAGTCCTTGCCTTCCTCATTGCTAGGGGCTTCTAGAGGTAAGGTCACCTCCCTCTTCCCAGTACAGAGAGGGAGACACCTTTACAGATGGAGATTTCCTTCACAAATGTAAATGTCTCTTATAAAGGGTAACTTTTACTTTTCAGAGCTTCTCCCATGTCTGCTGTTTCTTAAAAGTAACCAGCCAAATATCCTTATGCCAAAGAGACACATCTTGACGGGGCAAATTCTACTTTGCTACGCTTGCTATTTCTACTACATCTGCAGTTACTTCCTCCACTGAAGTCTTCAACTCCTCCATCTATGTGGGGTGGAATCAACTTCTTAGAGACTCATGTTAATGTTGATATTTTGATCTCTTCCTATGAATTACAAATGTTCTTAATGGCATCTAGAATAGTGAATCCTTTCTAGGTTTTTAATTGACTTTTCTCAGATTCATCAGAGGAATCACTATCTATGGCAGCTTATAGCCTTACAAAATGTATTTCTAAATAATAGAACTTGAAAGTAAAAATTACTCCTTGACCCATAGACTGCAGAATGGATGTTGTATTAACAGACATGAAAACAACAATAATCTCATTGTGCATCTCCATCAAAGCTCTTGGGTAACCAGGTGCCTTGTCCATGAGCAGTAATACTTGGAAAGAAATCTTTTTTCTGAGCAGTAGGTCTCAAAAGTGGGCTTTAAAAATTCAGTAAAGCATGTTAGAAACAGATATGCTGTCATCCAGACTCTGTTGTTCCATGTATAGAGCACAGGCAGAGCAGACTTAGCATAATTCTTAAGGACCCCAGGATTTTCAGAATGGTAAATGAGCATTGGCTTCAACTTAAAGTCACCAGCTGCATTAGCCCCTAACAAGAGAGTCTGCCTGTCCTTTGAAGCTTTGAAGCCAGGTGTTGACTTCTTCTCTCCAGCTTTGAAAGTACCAGATGGCATCTTCTTTCAGTATAAGGCTGTTTTGTCTATACTGAAAATCTAGCCACCTTCATTAATTATCTCAGCTAGATCTTCTGGATAACTTGCTGCAGCTTCCACATCAGCACTGGCGGCTTCACCTTGCACTTTTATGTTATGGAGATGGCTTCTTTCCTTAAACCTCATGAACCAACCTCTGCTAGCTTCAGACTTTTCTTCTGCAGCTTCCAAACCTCTCTCAGCCTTCGTAGAATTGAAGAAAGTTAGGGCCTTGCTCTAGATTAGGCCTTGGCTTAAGGGAATGTTGTGGCTGGTTTGATCTTCTATCCAGACACTAAAACTTTCTTCACATCAGCAATAGGCCAGTTTGCTTTCATGTCATTCATGTGTTCGCTGGAATAATACTTTTAATTTCCTTCAAGAACTTTTCCTTTGTATTCACAACTGGTTGACTATTTGACACAAGAGGCTTAGCTTTTGGCCTGTCTTGGCTTTCAATGTGCCTTCCTCACTAAGCTTAATCATTTCTAACTTTTGATTTAAAGTGAGAGATGTGTAACTCTTCCTTTGACTTTGGAGGGGAGGAAGACATTTCCTTGACCCGCTCTGGGTCCTTCTGGCCAGGCAACGAATTAAATCTACATGAGACAGAATAACAGGAGAAAGTTAAACAATGCTTTATAACATGTATACATGGTAGAAGCTCAGGAAAACTGAGCAGTTCACCAAAATGGCTGAAGTTCTCACCCTAAATACTAACCCCAACTAAGGACAAAGGAGGATGTTGGGGGTGGGGGGAGTCAGTAATAGGAAATTACCAGAAAAGCACAATAAACAAGGGTAAGATTATTATGCAGATTTAAGTCCTTGCCTTCCACATTAATTAAAAGTTTCTAGAAAAAAGGACATCCCCCCTTCTTCCTGGTACAGAGAGGGAGACACCTTTACAGATGGAGATTTCCTTTACAAATGTTAATGTCTTTTAACAAAGGGTAAGTAAATTCTACTTTTCAGAGTTTCTCTCATGTCTGCAGTTTTTAAAAATAACTAGCCCAAAATAATCCTCATGCCAAAGAGACATACTTTGGGATGGCCAATTCCAGTCCCCCACAACTTGAACACTTAGGGCCCATTGCAGGGTTATTGATTGGCCTAAAATCAATATTGTTGTGCCTCAGGGAATAGGAAGGCCCAAGGAGAGGGAGATATGGGGGAATGGCCTGTCAGTGGAGCTCTCAGAACACACACGTTTATTGATTTATTGCCATTTTATATGGGTACAATTCGTGGTGCCTCGAATCCATTACAACAGTAACATCAAAAATCACTGATCACCGATTACCATAACAAATATAATAATAATGAAAAAGTTTGAAATATTGTGAGAATTACCAAAACATGACACAGGAACATGAAGTGAGCACATGCTGTTGGTAAAATAGCGTTGATAGACTTGCTCAATGCAGGGTTGCCAGAAACCTTCAATTTGTAAAAAATGCAATATCTGCAAAGCACAATTAAGTGAAGCACAATAAAATGAAGTATGTCTGTACTGCCTTTTCTCTCTTGAAATTTCTATCTCATCGCAATTAAAAAACAAGCTTATGGTGTGATATCACCAAGGTGGTGACGTAAGTCATTCCTGACTTTTGTCCTCCTTACAAGAAGAACAGCTGATAACTATTCAAGAATGAGACAGCGCTGAGAGAATCCTAGAACATGGGGGTGAGGCTGAAGCACCCTTGCACCTCAGAGACCAAGACAAACTGCATTAGAAAGGGTAAGAGAAGTGGCTGTGTGTTGACCGCATGGCCCCTCCCCCAGGCCAGTGCAGCACTATGAGGAGAGGTCTCCCCTGAGCCTCCAGAATCCAAGGGGAACAACCAGCCCATCTGCCAGCATTGTGGATTGCTTCATGAGAGCTTCTATTCTGATCTCGCCCCATGGAAATTGTGGGGGAATCTGTGGTGCTCAACCACTGGGAATCTGAAGGTGATGGAGAGTGGGGAGGGGCTTACAACAACCAGCACATGGATCTTGGCAGATGGAGTTCATATCTGCAGTTTCTAAGTAGTAATCCCAACCAGTGGCTTTACTCACAGAACCAAGTCATGGGTGCACTCTGAGCAGGGAGCTCGGCAGGGTGCAGATCTGCCTGAATTGGATCCTCTAATGAGGAGTTTTGTGGATCCTAGAGCCCAGTTTGCCCACACCCAGGCAAGGCACTGATTCACACCCCAAGCCACTGTGGAGAATGCCTTCTAGTCCCATCTGACCAGAAGGGCGGGTGACAACCTCTGGAAGCTGTGCGGCCCAGTGGCACACTCAAACTGTGAGCAGGCAGGCAGAGCTGATCACCCCCAGAGTAAAGGCAGTGTCAGGCATGGAGGCTTCTCTTACTGTACACAAGCAGAGGGATTAATTCAAAGCCAAGACTGAAGGTAGCTCCTGGCCCCTCCCAGTCACCTGTCACTGCCCCCTCCCCTTCCTGCCCAGGCAAGGGGGCTGGGACATAGCCCCGCTTACTGTGGTTCCCAGCCCCATCTAACCAGAAGGGCTGGTGAAAAAACCTGAAAGCTGTGTGACCCAGTGGCACGTGAGCCAAGAGAAGGGAAAGCAGAGCCAGTAGTTTACAGAGCAAGCCAGTAGCCCTGTTCAGCTAGGAAACTTGGGGTGCAGGTCAGCTTGAGTTAAGACAACAAACAAGGAGCTTTACTGGTTTTAGAGCTGCTTCTCCTGCTGCATCCAGGCAGACAATCTAATTGGTATCCCTAATTAGAATACAGCCTTCAGATGGTCTGACCACGGAACCTAAGCAGAGCACATGGAAAGCTGGGAAGCTGGTTCAACAGCCCTACATAAAGTGGCATTTGAACAGAGAGTGCAGCCTGTAGCTTCCCTGTCTGCAGAGAAAGATCAGTAGCCTCACCTGGCCAGGGAATTCACTGCACACTGAGGCCTCATTTGGCCCCCAGACAGTGAGCTGTACGGGCCCTGGGTCATGCCCTGCAGCCCTGCCAAGGCAGGGAAGCTAATTCATAGCTCTACTTCTAAATATGGTACCAGTCCCGATCATCTAGTAAGCCTTACCAGAGAATCGAGGCAACTGTGGAGCACATCCTACAGCCTCACCTGGGTAGGGATCCAAGCCAGCAGTTCCAGCTGTTCTCAGCCAGTGGCACACACCCCCCATCCCTGTCCTCAGAGCTCAAACAGTTGTCTCTCCTCAAAATAGACCATAATAGCAGGCCCCATCTGCCCAAGGACATTACCAACCAACATACCCAGAAATCCAAAGTGAGCTGATTGGTGAAGAACTGGCTCTGCCAAAGTGAACCTATAATGTCTGGAAGAGGAGCCCCATTCCTCAGATGTAAGATACTAACATAAGGAATCAAGGATCACAAAAAATCAGGTATATATGACACCACCAAAGGAAACTAATAAAGCTCCAATAACTGACCCTGAAGAAATGGAGATTTGTGAACTATCAAAGAATTCAGAATAATCCTCTTAAGGAAGTTTAGTGAACTACATGAAAACATAGACGACTAAATGAAATTAGGAAAACAATAAGTGAACAAAATAAGTTTGACAAAGAAATAGCAACCATCAAAAGAAACCAAATAGAAATCCTAGAGTTGAAAAATACAATAACTGAACTGAAGAGTTCAATAGAGAGTATCAAAAGTAGATTTGATCATGCAGAAGAAAGAATCAGCAACTTGGAAGATAAAACATTTGAAATTACCCAGTCAGAGAAGCAAAAAGAAAAAAGAATGAAAAACAATGAAGAAATCCTATGGGAATTATGGGACCTGATGAAAAGAAACAATATTCAATTATGGAAATTCCAGAAGGAGAAGAGAAAGAGGAAGAGACAGACAGTATATTTAAAGCAATAATGACTGAAAACTTCCTGAACCCAGGGAACCTAACGTCCAGATCCATGAGGCCCAAAGGACCCCAGATAAATTGAACCTGAATAGGGCTACGCAGAAGCACATTTTAAGTAAATTGTCAAAAGTCAATGACAAAGAATTTTGAGACCAGCAAGAGAAAAGAGAGGATATATCATACAAGGGGTCCCACATGGTGAATTTCTCAACAGAAACTTTTTAGGCCAGGAGGGAATGGGATGACACATTCAAAATATTTAAAGAAAATAACCAAGAATTCTATATGTGGCAAAGCTGTCCTTTAGAAAGAAAGAAAGGAAAAAGACTTTTCCAAGCAAACAAAAGCTGAGGAGTACATTACTACTAGACCTGCCTTACAAGAAATGCTAAAGGGTGTTCTTTGGAAATAAAAGAATGCTAATTAACATCTTAAAAACATTTAAAGTTTGCATAAATCTCACTGGTGATAGTAAGTATATAGTCATAGCTATATTCTGCAATATTGTGTAATAGTGGTGCATAAATCATGAACAACTCTAGCTTAAAGGTAAAAAAAAATAGTAAAAATAATTGTAACTACAATAATCTATTATTAGTTACACAATATAAAACCATGTAAATCTTAGCAGGAATAATCTAAAATGTGAGGGGGAGGAGAAATAAAAGTGTAAAGCTTACAAATTGTATTGAAGTTAAGTTGTTACCAGTTTAAAATAGGATGTTTTCTGTTTAAGATATTTTACATAAGCTTCATGGTAACCACAAGGGAAAATCTTGCAGTAATTACACAAAAGAACATGATAAAGAAGTCAAAGAATACTGATACCAAAAGACATTGATGTACACAAAAAAGACAGCAGGATAAGAAACAGGAATAATGGATCTACAAAGCAACCAGAAAATATTAAATGGTAATAGTAATTTCTTACCTATCAATAATTACTTTAAACGTAAACAGATTAAATTTTCCAATCAAAGACATAGAATGGATAAAAAAACAAAATCCAACAATATACTGCGTACAACAGACTCTCTTTAGGCTTAAAGACACACATAGACCAAGAGTGAAGGGATGGAAAAAAGAAATTTCAAGCAAACGGTAACCAAAAACAAGCAGTGGTAGCTATACTTATATCAGACAAAAAAGACTGTAAAAATGGTAAAAAGAGACAAAGATTGTCATTATATAATGATAAAGGGATCAGTATATCAAGAAGATATACAGTTGTGATTATTAATGCACCCAACAGTGGAGCACCTAAATATATAAAGTAAAAACTAACAGAGTTAAAAAGGAGAGAAAAACAATAATACAATAATAGTTGAGGACTTTAATATCCCACTCTCAACATTGGATAGATCATCCAGACAGAGAATTAATAAGGAATCAGCAGATTTGAATAACACTGTAGACCAATGGACCTAACAGACATGTATAGAACATTCTGTCCAACAACAGCAGAATACACATTCTTCTCAAGTGTGCATGGAAGATTTTCTAGGATAGACCTTATGTTAGGCCCAAAACAAGTCCTAGCAAACTCAGGAATATTGAAATCATACCAAGTGTCTTGTCTGATCACAATGGCATGAAATTAGAAACCAGTAACACAAGGAAAACTGAAAAATTCATGAAGAAATGGAACTTAGTCTCTTGAGCAACCAATGTATCAAAGAAGAAATGAAAGGGGAAATGAAGTTTCTTGACACAAACAAAAATGGAAACGCAACATTCTGGAACTCACGGAATGCAATAAAGGTAGTTATAAGAGGGAAATTCATAGCAATAAATGCCTGCATTGGGGCCAGCCCCATGGATGAGTGGTTAAGTTTGTGGGCTCTGCTTTGGCGGCCCAAGGCTTTGCTGGTTTGGATCCTGGACGTTGGCCTAGCAATGCTCATCAATACATGCTGAGGCAGTGTCCCACATAGCAGAACCAGAAGACCTACAACTAGAATACACAACTATGTATTGGGGGGCTTTTGGGAGAAGAATAAGAAAAAAGAAGATTGGCGCTTGCCAATCTTTAAAAGTAAATAAATAAACAAATAAATGCCTGTATTAAGAAGTAAGAAAGGTCCCAAATAAATAAGCTAACTCTCCACCTTAAGGAACTAGGAAAAGAACAAATTGAGCCTCAAAGTTAGCAGAAAGAAGGAAATTATATAATAAAGATTACAGTAGAAATAAATGAAATAGAGAAGAGAAAAACAATAGAAAAGATTAACCAAACTAAGAATTAGTTCTTTGAAAAGGTAAACAATACTGACAAACTCTTAGCCAGACTAACCAAGGAAAAAAGAGAAAGGACCCAAATCCACAAAATTATAAATGAAAAAAGAGACCTTACAAATGATACCACAGAAATTCAAAGGATCAGAAAAGACTACTATGAACAACCATATGCCAACAAACTGGACAATCTAGAAGAAATGGAAAAATTATTAGAAACATGCAACTTACCCAGACTGAATCAGAAAAAAATAGAAAATTTGAGTAGACCAATTTCTAGTAGGGAGTTGGAATTAGTAATCAAAAATCTCCCAATGAAGAAAAGTCCAGGATCAGACGGCAAATTTTACCAAACACTTAACGAATTAACACCGGTCCTTCTCAAACTTTTCCAAAAAATCAAAGAGCAGGGAATGCTCCCAAACTCATTTTAGGAGGCCAGCATTATCTTGATATCAAAAACAGAAAAGGGACACTACTAGAAAAGAAAACTACAGGCCAATATTCCTGATGAATATGGATGCAAAAATTCTCAAGAAAATACTATCAAACTCAATTCAGCAGCACATTAAAAGGATCATTCATAATCTTCAATTGGGATTCATCCCTGGGATGCAAGGATGGTTCAACATATGAAAATCAATCAGTGTGATTCATCACATTAATAGAATCAAAGGAAAAATCATATGATAATCTCTAGTAGATGTGGGAAAATGTTTTGGCAAATTTCAACATCCATTCATGATAAAAACTCTTAACAAATTAGGCATAGAAGGAACATATCTCAACATAATAAAGCCAAATATGACAAACCTACGGTTAACGTAATACTCAAAAATGAAAGGCTGAAACCTTTTCCTTTAACATCAGAAATAAGATAAGCATGCCTACTCTCACCACTCCTATTCAGCAAAGTATTGGAAGTCCTAGCTAGAGCAATCAGGCAAGAAAAAGAAAAAAAGTTATTAGAATTGGAAAGAAAGAAGTAAAATTTTCTCTATTGCAGATGATATGATTTTGTTTATAGAAAATCCTAAAGATTCAATCAAAAAACTGTTAGACCTAATCAATAATTTCAGTAAAGTTGCAGGATACAAAATTAACTTATAAAAATCAGTAGTGTTTCTATACACTAACAGTAAAATTTCTGAAAAAGAAATAAAGAAATTGCTCTCATTTATAGTAGCATCAAAAACAATAGAATACTTAGGAATAAATTTAATTGAGGAAGTGAAATATCTCTACACTGAAAACTACATGAGATTGACGAAAGAAATCAAAGAAGGCACTTATAAATAGAAAGGTATCCTGTGTACGTGGATTGGGAGAATTAATGTTGTTAATATGTCAATATTACCAAAGGCATCTATAGATTCAATGCAATCTCTGTCAAGATTTCAATAACACTTTTTACAAAAATAGAGAAAACATCCCTAAAATTTCTACAGAACCACAGAAGACTGAATAGTCAAAGAAATACTGGGAAAGAAGATCAAAGCAGGAGGCATCACCCTTCCTGATTTCAAGCTACGCTATAAAGTTATAAAGTTATCAAAACATGGTACTGGCATGAAAACAGAGAAATAGACCAATGGAACAGAATCAAGCGCCCAGAAATACACCCAAGCATATATGGTCAAATAGTATTTGACAAAGGAGCCGAGAATACTCAGTGGAGAAAAAACAGTCTCTTCAATAAATGGTGCTGGGATAATTGGATATTCACATGTAAAATAATGAAACTGGACCCATATCTTATACCACTCACAAAAATTGACTTGAAATGGATTAAAGACTCAAATGAAAGACCTGAAACCCTGAAACTCCTGGAAGAAAACATAGGAATAAAACACCATGATGGATGTCTTGGTAATGATTTTTGGATATGACACCTAAAATAAAGCAACAAAATAAAAAATAAATAAGTGTGACTACATCAAACTAAAAAGCTTCTGCACAGCAAAAGAAACAATCAATAAAGTGAAAAGACAATGTATGGAATGGGAGAAAATATTTGCAAAGCATATATCTGATAAAGGGTTAATATCCAAAATATATAAATAACTCATACAACTCAATAGCAAAAAAAAAATCCTAGTTAAAAAATGGGCAAAAGACCTGAATAGGAATTTCCCTAAAGAAGATATATGAAAGTCCAACAGGTACATGAAAAGGTGCTCAACATCACTAGTCATTGCGGAGATGCAAATTAAAACCACAATGAGATATCACCTCATACTTATTAGAATGGCCATCATCAAAAAGATAGCAAATACTGTTATGGATGTGAGAAAAGGGAACCCTTCTGTGCTGTTGGTGGAATTGTAAATTTGCACAGCCTCTATGGAAAACAGTATGGAAGTTCCTCAAAAAATGAAAAGTGGAACTACTGTATGATCCAGCAATTCTACTTCTGGGAATATAGCCAAAGGAAATTAAAACACTAACTGGAAAAGATATCTGCACCCCCATCTTCATAGCAGCATTATTCATAATAGCCAAGACATGGAAATAACCTGAGTGTCCATCAATGGAGGAGAGGATAAAGAAGCTGTGGTGTATATATACAGTGGAGTATTATTCAGCCATAAAAAAACGAAATCCTACCATTTGCAACACCATATGTTAAATAAGTCAGACTGAGACAGACAGTGTATGTTCTCTCACTTAAATGTGGAATCTAAACAAAAAACAAACTCATAGAAAAAGAGATCAGACATGTGGTTACCAGAGGTAGAGGGTGGGGGAAGGGAGAACTGGAAGAAGTGGTCAAAAGACACGAACTTCCACTTATAAGATAGATAAGTACTAGGGATGTAATGTTCAACATGATGACTATAGATAACACTGCTGTACACTATATAGGAAAGTTGGCAAGAGAGTAAATCCCAAGAGATCTCAACACAGGGGAAAAAAAAAAAGTTCAGCTGTCCTGAGCAATGTCCCAGACATTATGTGCCACGCTTGGCAAACACTGATTAATGAGACATGGTTTCAAGTAGCCTCACTGGCGTGGGACTCAGGCTCTGTGGCTTGGGAAACACCTCATCCACACTCCAGCTGGCATGCCTCTGTCTTGCAGGATTGCTCCCCACCCACAAGGCTCCCCTTGGCTCCTTTTCTTTTCTGCCTTCCATTCCTGGGAGGGGGTGGGACCCACTCAAGGAAGGAAGGTGGCCATGGTATGATCCTAGACACAAAGACTCAGAAACTGACTTGCCCTTGGATCCCATCTCCACCCATTTGTGGCTGAATAATCTTGGGCAATGTATTCCCCTCACTAATATTACTCTATCATTTGTAAAATGGAAATGATACTGAACTCACCTTATAGTTTCTTATGACTAAGTGAGCTTTTGTCAGTAAAGTGAGAATGGATCAGCTTCTTGGTAACCAAGCTCCTAAAAGACTTGTGTAAAGCTAAATTCCAGTTTACTATTTTGCAATGAACAAAATATAACCATCAATCAGAGAGAACACTAGTTTTCTCTGGCTAGCACCTTAACTACCTGGAGAAACATTTGGGTAAGTTAGTGAACACAGAATCAGAATAAGGAGAATTAATGGCACAATTCAAATGTTTAATATTGCCTGGGAATGTGGCTAAAAGCAGCATCCCCACAGTGAAAGGGTCACAAGAGAAGCAGCATAGACTGGAATCAGATGCACCTGGGTGTGGGTACCACTGGCCTTCGTGACCTAGAGTGAGTTACTCACCATTTCTATGCTTCCACAAAATGAGTATAATACTGCTCATTGGCTTGGTTTACTGATTAAATCATTCACTGCATATAAGCCCTATAGGTGCTAGACGTCCTCATCCCCTTTTTAAATATTGTTTCATGGTGACTGTGTGATTAATGAAGTTAATATAATCCAGTATTCTGGATTCCCTTCTACTTTCTCCAGAATGGAAAAGTTTTCTGATGCCTGCTCTGTTCTTATTTTTGCATTCTTATATTATTCTGCCCTTGAAAACAGTAGTTAGTTATCCTGATAGCAAAAGTTTACAAAGACATAGCCACATCTCATAGACATGCAATGCAACTATAGTGACAATTCTAAAAGTAGAAATTAAAAACTATTTTAAGTAATGCTTATAAGTATTGGACCAATTAAAAAGGTCTCAAAGTCTCATTTATATGTCTAAACTGCAGCCAGGTTGTGCATTTTCAGAGGACAAGGGGGTGACATCTATATTCTCTGTTCATACAGAGGCAGCACTCATCTCAGATACACCTGGTTATAAATAGCTCGCAGAGAGGAGCTTCAGGCTGCCTTCCCTGGCCTGTGCTCCTGAAACCACTTTTTGGAGAGCCTGTGGATGCAGAAGACTTTCACTGTTCCTTTCCTCGTCCTTCAGATGCCGTCTCTTCTGGGAAACCTTCTTGACTCTGGCAGAAAAAATTAGTGGCTGGCCCCGCTCTGCTGTGGGAGACTGTGGAAGGTGGAAGGTCTCAGTGTTGAGGAGCAATGTAGAGGCCCCAGCACAGAGGTTGACAGGGCGTAACACTTAATAGGACTCTGGGCCCAGTCTGAAGGATCTTGTGTGGGGCTTTATCTCATAAGCAACTGGGAAGCTCGATGTTTAAACCTTGCAGTAACATAACCAGATTAAATTGTTTTAAATCGTGTTGAAATAAGCAGCCCAGGTCTGATTGGCACTGTGATCTAATAACCGTGCTAACAGGTAGCCTTACCATACAGCTGGGACACCAGCTTCACCGATTCTGCATGAAGGAAAATGTTCGTGTGACGGTTGGAAATTATAGGAAAGAATTATTACAAAAAATGCATGATTAATGTGCTGAAGGAGGAACGAGACTCTACATGTGTTTACATTTCACTCGGGGGTTCTGTGGCTAGAAAAAGGGGCCTTTGCCTGGAAAGCTCTAGATTCTGCTCCATTTGGTATTGAATCAGGCATCCTTGCTGCCCTCCCTCCTCCAGGGCCTTCATCCTCATCCTGGGACCCTATCACATTACCTTTCTCATAGTAGGCCTACTGTCTGGCTTGTTTTTAGCTGTTTCTACAGTCAACTTTTCTGTATCAATGTAACACTAGAACAAAGCCCTTGAATACAGACCTGGGAGGTGTGGGCAGGAATAAAGCTGAGATTACATCATAGCATTCATTTTTTAGAGCTGCAGACAGAGATAGTGAAACAGATGATGGGACCCTCACAAAAGGGGAGCAAAGAGACGAGAGGCTTGCTTAATGTTTTCTTTTCTTTAGAAGAGAAAGAAAGGGCGAATCTTCCATTGGAATCTGTCCGATTTCTCAGGTTATAAGGCTCCTTCTGCCTGGCCCTAAGTAGTCTGCAGTTAAATTAAAGCCCATTAAGCTTAGGGTCACTTAGAGCTTATTAAGGATTTAAATCTTGATGTGGACTTTATTTTTCTTATCAAATAGGGTAAATAAAGGTGCTGTACAAGGGAAGGGCACATTTTGAAAGAGTGCAGGATTGCTTCACCAATGCTGGTTTGAAATGTGGCACTTAGAGACTGCAAAATTAAGTTCGTTCTGGTGGCAAAATGTATTTTTATTATTGTGATGGGAGTTACCCATATAATTTAATTTAATACAAGTGTTAATATACGTAAAATACTTAGCACAATGCCTGTAAACGTTTTGGAGAGAAATCTTGAAATAAGAATATTGTGATGGGGAATCCATGATCTTGGTAGGCTAGCTCCCTGTGTTCCATCCACTAGATAAAGAATGTGACGTTGTTTACTGAGCACCTATTAGGTCCAGATGGTGTGTCAAGATGCAGAGGATATCTGTGAACAAGTCCTCCGGGAGCTGACATTCCAGCAAACAACTGACCAGTCAATCTTCTATTGAGAGGAACAATTCATGATTTAATTTGCCAGTCACTCTAATCATATGACTGCTTTAAAAATACCACATCCTTTGATTACAGAAGGAATTCCTTGAAGCAGTTAGTGAATTCTGAAGTCCTGCCTCAAAGTGCAGGAAATGTGAAATCCAAGCATATAAATGCAATTTGAACAGTTTTGCTTAACTCATAACTGTAATGACACTAGTCAAGGCAAACACCTCTACTGATGGTCTCTGTTTTGTGTAAAGTTCTTCAAAATGAATTCCATGTAAAGCTGAAGCCAAGTGATTAAGACCTATGTTAGATCTACAATATGTATAGACATGTGTGATATATACATTAATGGACATGTTGTGCTAGACCCAGTTTATGCATCTTCCAGGAAGCTCCTGCCACAGTTTTCTGCTCTGCTTCACTGACATCCCTCAAGGTGGATTACCTGATGCCTGCTGCATTCTCTAGACACAGAGGATGGCTTTCTACCCTGATCCTTCGTGGTGGCAGCCATGTCGTCATGGCACTTTTGCTGAGCCAGCCAGACCAGCCATTAGGCCTGTCCCCCACTCTGATGTCACTTGTGATCAAGAACCAGCATTTTCACCTCACACATGGGGGATGTCCTGTGCCTCTGAGAGTCAGTGCTACCTGGGACCCACTGGTACTCCCTGCACGCCCTGCACCCCCTGGTCCTCACAGCTGATGCCACTCCTATGGTGGGACTCAGCCACCAGGGGAGCCAGGGACCAATCAGAAATATGGGGGGTTGGTGCCCATGAGGCAAACCTTGATCAGAAACCTTGACCTTCGGAGGAGACCAGAGCTAGGGAATAACTTCTTCCTCCAAGACAGGCTGTCTGCAGGTTCAGGAGATTTATAGCTCCTTGATCTGTCCTTGATCTGCTGTGAACCTGCGGACCGTGTCCAGGTCAGTAACCAGCTCCCTTCTCTTCATTCTCCCTCCCTCCCCTTCCCACTCGCTCCCCTTCACATGGAAGCCAGAAAGTCTTTGCCTAAGGCTCTGTTTTTTTGGTTTCTGGTTTGTTTGTTTGTTTTTTTTCTTTTTGAGGAAGATTATCCCCGAGCTAACATCTGCCGCCAATCCTCCTCTTTTTTTGCTGAGGAAGACTGGCCCCGAGCTAACATCTTCCTCTACTTTATATGTGGGATGCCTGCCACAGCATGGCTTGAGAAGCAGTGGGTAGGTCCGCACCCAGGATCCAGACCTGCAAACCCTGGGCTCCTGAAGCGGAGTGCACAAACTTAACTGCTGTGCCACTGGGCCAGCCCCTCTAAGGCTCCGTTTTTGAAGGAAGCCAGCTAAAGTGGAGTTTCAGGGCTTAGGGGTTTGGGGTTCACATTTGAGAAAATTTGTGGGGAATTTCTACCAGATTTTGTACTTTTTCATTTTTTAGTTTGAGAGAGATAAAGCAGATTCAGATAAACAGATGGATTTATGTGCTCAGTGAGGGCAGAACAGGGCCTGTGTCTCGTTCAGCCTCAGATAACAGGTGAAGTACCTGGTGCGTGTGACTGGGAAACCCAACACTAAAGTCATAATGAGACCTTATTAGCCTTTCCAGAAGGGAATCACCTGCTCAGCCTCCTGCCTCACCTTTTCCGCTGTCTTGTCCCTCTGGAATACTTGCATTTAGCAGAAACAAGCTTTACCCAATATGCAGGGAAATTATCTGAGATGTATATTATAAAGAACAATTGTAAAGGTATGTGATTTGCACTAAATTTGCCCAGGGATTGTGATACCCTTAAGTGTGGTAGAGGCCCACTCCTTACTCTATCTTGACATGCCAATCTTTATTTTACAGGCCATCTCCTGTCCGCAGGTTCCTGCCCCTGCTGCTTCAAAGGAATTATGCTCACCAGTGCTCTTACTTGCCTCCCATTTGAATCCTTATTCTTGTTCTTCTCCAGCTCATATGGCAAACGCATCCTTTAAAGCTTTCTCCTCTGAGAAGGAAGCCATATCTGATCTGACCTTCCTACTCCATCCCTCCGTAATTGCTCCTTCCTGTGTGCTTCCACGTTCATGCTGTATTCTTAGTTATGCCTTAAACATGTCTGCCTTCCCCTCTAAGATGAGACTGTGTCGCCTGAGCCCAGGCCCCTATCCTCTTCAACTGTGAATCCCAGCTCCTAGCCCAGTGTCTAGACCATGAATAAATATGTCCTCAGTGACTGAGTGCATTATTTCTCTGTCTCTCAGCCTTCCCTGCAAATTTTTTTTAAAACTGAAAGTTTGCAGTTCTGTAAATCCCCTAAAAATCTTTATGCTCTGTGCTTCTAAATTTCTGCTTATAAAGTAAATAGAATAATGATTAAAATGAAACACACTCTGTATTTATAGTAATATGAAAACTAAGTGAGGCTAACAATTATTCACTGAAGATTTTCATGTTTTTAATATTTGAATGCAGTCTGGCTTGTTACAGAAGGGTTTTGCAAGTGACAGCATAATACTTAAAAATATTTACTCTTGTACCTAATGAGCATTTTCTACAGATTATTTTGGATAAATTGAAAGGAACCTAAAAACTCTACAAATAGGGGCCGGCCCGGTGGCACAGTGGTTAAATGCGCACATTCTGCTTCAGTGGCCCGGGGTTCGCTGGTTGGGATCCCAGGTACAGACATGGCACCACTTGGCAAGCCATGCTGTGGCAGGCGCCCCACATATAAAGTGGAGGAAGATGGGCATGGATGTGAGCTCAGGGCCAGTCTTCCTCAGCAAAAAGAGGAGGATTGGCAGCAGATGTTAAGTTAGGGCTAATCTTCCTCAAAAAAAAAAAAGAAAAAAAGAACCCAGAACTTCTGATTCTGGGTTCTTTTCAAAACAAACAAACAAACTCTACAAATATACACAAAACAAGTCTAAAAACCGTCAATGTGAAGGCTTCTGTTAAACTAACTCATATGTTGAGGCGACGGAGAGCGAGAACCCTCATATATCCGGGAAGCTAAAATCCTGATATGGACAGCAGTACCTAACAGAAAAAAAAAACGGAATTTGTAGGCCATACATTCGATTGAATATTGGGTAGAAAATCTCTCTTTCAGATTCATATATTATCTAAGAGGTGCCTGAAATTCTATGTTTTTTGAAAACATTTAAAAAATGCAAATCATCTTAAGGGAAGTGGAATCATAGAAAGGTGTGAACATTTAGAGCTTGAGTTCTTAATTATTTTTGTGCCATAGATGCCCTCAGCAGCCTGGTGAACCCCATAGGCCCCTTCTCAGAATGATGATTTTAAATACATAAAATAAAATCCATAAGATTACAATGGAACATTAAATTAAATCAAAATGAAGGAATCCAAATCTTAAAAACAATTGTGATATAATAGCGATGTCTTTATACATCATTGCGTTAATAATGAGTACATCTATTAACTCTGGTAGTTTCAAAGTAGTTAATGTAGCATGGTAACATGATATGAAAATCTCGGTGATTTTCCGTTTGATGACAGAGTCACAAGTTCTGCTAACACCCTTGTGGTTTGTTGCCTACACTATATTTGAAGGAAATGCTGTATTCAGCTAGAAGGTATTGAAAATTAAGATGTAATTTTGTTCATCTAAGTTCATGGACCCCCTGGCTTTTAGCCATGGACTCCTCGCAGGGATTTCTCTGAAGAAATTCTTAAGTAGATGAATGGAGGGGCACAGAGGTCAAGGGTGAGAGAAGTAACATGGGGTGAGCAAGGTGCAAGATGAGCTTAACACTTTTGCTGGGGTTAGTTCTGTTAAAACTATTAAATGTTGTCCCGATAATATTGAAGGCTAAGTGCAGTTACTCCGTAAAGATAACTGAGTCTCTGAATAATTTCACCTTCATTTGAATCTAAGAAGAAATGATACCCCTCTTTCATTAATACAGAATTGCGATATCCCCTGTGGTAGGCCTTCGTGTGCAGCCTGCCTGGGTAAGTCACCCGGGGCTTGGGGAGGCGGGCCCTATCATCTCTCTAAGGAGACTGGTTATCAGAAGTCACTGTAGAAACTTTGACCAGAAAAAATGAAACATGCACATCCTATTCAGGGAGATTTCTATGGAAACTCTGTACAGCTTCCCATAATTGTATTTATCTTTGTGCGGTTAGGTTTGGAATGGGGAAAAGTTTGGCAACAGCATTAGTCATCAGGATTCCACTGCCCTTTTACTTAAGTGCTAGTCTTTTTTTTTTTTTTTTTAAGTATAAAGCGGTAATATAAACTATGGGTTTGATTTAATTGATCTGGGGTTTGGTGGATCTATTAAAATGTGGGTAGATGAATGATGAGGCTTAATGTTTTTTAGATGTTAACCTTCCTAGGGAAAGAAATGATCTTTTCTTTCTAAAGTGGCCACTAAGTGGCAATTATTAAATGGATAGCTTTTTTAGGAGTGCTGATTTCTCTGAGCACGTTCTAATGCAAATGTTTATTGGACGCTTTCTATGTACAGCGGACATTTTGCTTCTCCTACCACTGGTACCATTTTGTGGTTAGAGAGCTAGGATTTCTTTTAGTTCAAATTTCACAGATACCTAATAGAAGTTATTTCTAATTCTTGAGTTACTTATGCCACAGTTATTTGCCGCCTTCTCTACTAATTGTATGTGTCCATAGATACACGCTTAAGGGAGACTTCAGATATTAATATCCTAATATCCAGACCAGATCTGTTGGGGGTTGTATGATAATTTTGCAGTAAGCTAAGTCTGGAACAAAGGGCTGTGGGTTTCAGCTGATTATGCTTTCAGCCCTACCACACTGCTGTGGAAGAAACTAAGAGACTCAGGTGTCATTCACTGAATGTTTACTCCACCTGTACTGTATTCTTGGCACTATGGCTACATGTGTTAGAGATAGAAGGTGAAAAGAGAAGTTCTCTGCCCTTAAGGTAGACAGACAAGCAGTATGAGGTGTTATGCTGGTGGGGGCTATTGTGGGAACAGTGGGGCACCAGGTGGGAAAAGCAGATGAATCATAAGACTTCTAGAGAGTTGTTCAGAGGGTGCTTTGATGAGGAAGGAGTGGGAGTTTGCCAGGAGGATTAGGGTGGGGATGGAAGGAAATAAGATCTGTAAGGCCTTGGAGGTTTAGTGTGTTAGGCAATGACTATTTTTGTTAGTGCAACATAGCATTTAAAGGAGGACAAGCAGAAGCTGAGGCTGGGTTGGACAAGTGGAGTACTGTACAAAAGATGGTTCTGTTTTTGTGGTTCATTCGTCTTAGGCAGGAATATTCTTTCTGTCTGTTTGAAAACGAATATACATTATGGCCCTTAAGCTGAATTTTGAAGGAAAAGTAAGAGTTTTCCTTATGTATAACATGGAGAATGTTCCAGAAGGAGATTTGTAAAGTCTTGTAGGCATGTGTGAGCATGACATTGGGGAAGGTTGTAGTGGTTTGGTATTGCTATATTGTAACATGGGAAGAGTGAGTGGCTAGAGAAAAATACAAGCCAGGGAGGAAGGGCCTACTGATTACATTCCAACACCAACTCTCTGGCACCAACTGGGTGTCCTACAATTCACTTCATTTCTGGCACTGGCTACCTAGAGTTTACACAGACTCCACAAGTTAAGGGCAAAGTCCTTCTATTCTGACTCTAACTACCCACAGTTAGCATCAGATTCAGAAGTTAAAGGAGAGGGCCCCTTGAAAAGACTGCCCTTATTACCTCAGATGCTCACTGCAAGTGGGGTCCCTAGGCCACGTACACCTGTGTCTAACTTGGCTACAAATTTGAGGATTCCCATGATTGCTCTTCAGGTTCAATAATTCAATGGAATGACTGACAGAACTCAGAAAAGCACTATGCTTACAATCACAGTTTTGCTATTAAAGATGCAACTCAGGAGCAGCCAGATGGAAGATCTGGGGTGGTTTGTGGGAGCATGCAGAGCTTCCATGCCCTTTCCTCATGGGATCGGGGCACAAACTGGGGAGCTCTACTGAGCTTTGGTGTCCAGACTTTTTGTTGAAGGTTCATTACAGAGGCATGATTGGTTAAACATTGGCCATGGGATTGAACTCAATCTCCAGTCTGTCCCCCTCCCTGATGGTATGTGGGGGTTGGAGTGTAGGGGGCTAAAAATTCCAGCCCTCTAATCATGTAGTCTTTCTCGTGACCAGCCCCAGTCCTGAAGCAATGGAGGGGTCCCTCTCTGAGTCAGCTTATTAACATCACAAAGATACTCCTGTCACTCAGGAAATTCCAAGGATTTTTGCAGCTCTGTGCCAGGAACCAGAGGCAAAACCAGCTGTATTATCTTTTGTTAAACTACATGATGAAATTTAGGTGCCATTCTATAATGTTCTAGATGTTTATTTTGGTCTTACAGATGGTCTGTGCATTTGCCAACAAAAATATTAACGTTTTGGGGCCCAGCCCGCTGGTTCAGCGGTTAAGTTCATACGTTCCACTTCTTGGCGGCCCAGGGTTAACCAGTTCAGATCCCGGGTGCAGACATGGCACCGCTTGGCAAAGGCCATGCTGTGGTAGGCATCCCATGCATAAGGTGGAGGAAGATGGGCACGGATGTTAGCTCAGGGCCAGTCTTCCTCAGCAAAAAGACGAGGACTGGCAGTAGTTAGCTCAGGGCTAATCTTCCTCAAATAAATAAATAAATAATAACATTTTGTATGTTAGCAGTCAACAGCTTATTCCAGAACTTACCACAGTCTCAAAAAGAAATAAAGGCTTTCAACAAAACCTTTCCAGTTGTAGGTTATGATGGAAAAAGCAAATGGTATCTCTTGCCATTCTTCTTTAATAAAAGTAATATATGATCTAAACTCAGGTTAAGATTGTAATTTTATCTCCTTAAAGGATAAAGCAGTCACCACCACCCTCACCCCATGGCAGCCCTGAGGCATTCTTTAATTCGCAGGTAGGAAGGAAATTGCTTTACGTCAAGAGTTCCTGTGCCTGGGACTCTGTTCAATGCCAGATTTTAGTGATCCCCAGACTTTTGGAATCAGTCATAGGGGAGGAAGATAATTCCTCTACCCTCTAGGTCCTTCTGGCTGGTCTAATAATTAAATTGACATGAGACATAATAACAGGAGAAAATCAAACAAAGCTTTATAACACGTATACATGGGAAAAACCCAGGAAAACTGAGTGGCTCGCCAGAATGGCTAAAGCCACCACCTTCAATGCCATCTTCAGCTAAAGATAAAGGAGGATGTTTGAGGGGGGGGGGGAAGTCAGTTATGGGAGATTACCAGAAAAGCACAATAAACAAATGTAAGGTTGTTATGTCGATTTAAGTCATTGCCTTCCACATTGACAAGAGTTTATAGAGACAAGGTCATCCCCCCTTCTTCCTTGTACAGAGAGGGAGGTGTCTTTACAGATGGAGATTTCTCTTACAAATGTAAATGTATCTTACAAAGGGTAACTTCTACTTGGTTTTCAGAGCTTTTCCCTTGTCTGCATTTTTTAAAAAAATAACCCAAAATTATCTTCATGCCAAGGAGACTCATCTTGAGGTGGCAAAGTCTGTTCCCCTACACAGTAATGGGGCTTTTTAGGCACCTCTCTGGACAAGGTGAATTCCAGCAATCTAGAAGAGTGCAAGCAACCTTTCATTTGAATCTTTTGTCTAGAGATATCCAAAGTATGATGGGACTAGTTAATATCCCACATTTTATGCAGGTAAGTTAATTTTCTGTAGAAAACTCTCTGGAAACCTTTGTGAAGCTTGCTAGGGAGAGGCCTGGAACTAAAATGGCTGGTGAGCAGCAGGAGGACCTGTGGGGCCACGAGTATCAGCTCACTTGGTGTCTAACCACATGTGGTTGTTCTCCAAGCTCCTAACTGACAGGAGCATTAGGAATATCCTAAAATCTGAGGGCCCAGCATCACCCCGCAGGCTAGAGATTAGGTCATGTGTAGGTTAATCTTTGTCGTGTCATCATGAACGCTAATGGTTCTGAAATGAAAGTGGAACTGAAGTTAAAATTACAACACAGCATGGCTGTCCTTAGACCTTGGCAGATGAAGTTCTGTAAAGCTGAATTTTTAAGATGGCTGACTAACCCCCTTAGTACCAGGAATTATCTTAACTACTGTTAGACGAAAGTCATTCAGAACTCTATCCGGCATCCTCCTGCCTTGCTGAATATAAGCCACCCTTTTGGTAGTAAGTTAAGGTCATCAGTAAGGATATAAAGATTTTCCCAAAACCTGCTGCAGCATGGTGGCTTACCCATGCTGATAGCTGCCCTCAGCTGCAGTGCTTGAACGTGTCATTGGCTCTCTTTTATAGTGTCTTTTCTTTTGGCAACTCATTTTCCTCATTGTTGCCTGCATGTCTGCTTTTAGCAGTCTCTTCTTTTCTTGTGAATTTTTGAAGGGTCAGAAATTGGATAACATAATTTTTGTATATGCCGAGTATAGTATATGCCAAGTCATCTAAATAAGTGAATGGACTTGATGACATCTGTTCAGCTGTTCATGGTTTTTGTTTTGGTATTCTTACTCTCTAGGACTTAATTTTTTATGTTCCTGATAAATAACTTAATTCTAAATAGTACCCATCCTCTCATCTCTTCATTTCACTGTCCACAAACAAATACAAAGTTTGAGAGATCATTTTAAATATTAAACCAACTGAATGATTTTTATTGAAAATATTAAAACACCATTTAAGGTCTTTTTTCCAGAATGATTTTTAAGTATTTTTTGTCCTTAGTTCAGTTTTCTCCTCTGGGTGTGGAAGTAATTCTGCCTAATAAAATGCTCTCTAAGAGAACGGCTTCTCTGGCAGCTAACTCTCATGGGGATAAAATAGCTTTCAAACCCCTCACAGAAATGGTTAGTTTTAAAGTATCTGACCTGTTTGTCTGCCAGGTGGGAGTTCATCTCCCTGGAAGACCACTTAAGACAGCAATGCAGCTCTCAAAAGAAATTTTATAAAAGCAAAGCGCCAAGCTGTAAAGAACAAAGCATTTTAATGTGAACCACTCTTATTTCTGGAAGAGCTCAGTTGTTCTCCTGGAAGTCATACTACAATTTCTAAAACAACTGTGGAAATCCTGCTCCTCATGAAGTCAAATCACATCTCAATTTCAGTTGTTGAGTGCCGGTTAACTCTTCTAAAGTTTGCCCAGTGAATAACCTGAATCACAAGCATTCTTCCATCTTTAAAGATAAGGGTGATCATTGTTTGTATTTGTGTGGTGCTTTAAAATTTCTCAGTGATGGTCCAGTTCTTAAATTACCCTGATAATAATGCTGAAGTTGCACTAGTCACTCTTTTCTGCCATGCTTCTCTACTGCTTAGTACTTTGACTATCGCTCTGACATACACTTAGAGCTTTGTATTCTAATTATTTGACTATATGGTTGCTTACCCTGTTAGACTTGAAGCTTCTGAAGGGCCATGAACATGTCTTCCTCATGCCCAATATCGGTGTCTGTTACCTCTGGGAACTCACAAACGTTTGTTGAATGGCCAAGTACTGAACCCCTAATCCATTTTCCTTCCACCACTGGCCTGGCTAACTACTCATCCTGGGAGACAGCTCAGAGATCCCTTCCTCTAAAGAGCTGTTACTTACCCCCACTTCCCAAACTAGCTTCAGTGCCCCTTTTCTTTATGCCCTAAATGACTGTTGGATAGCTCTATTACACCATTCAAATGTAATTATTAACCTACCCCACTCGAATTAAGAATGGGGCTCAAGGGGCCGGCCCCATGGCAAAGTGGTTAAGTTCGTGTGCTCCACTTCAGCAGCCCAGGGTTTCGGTGGTTCAGATCCTGGGCGCAGACATGGCACTGCTCATCAGGCCACTTTGAGGCGGCGTCCCACATGCCACAGCTAGAAGGACCCACAACTAAAATATGCAACTATATACTGGGCAGATTCGGGGAGAAAAAGCAGGAAGAAAAAAAATGAATGGGGCTTGAGTCTAGTCAACCTTGAATCAGTGGTGCCTACTACAGTGCCTGGCACACAGTACTTACTCACTGCATGTTTATAGATTTAAAGAGTGAAAAAGATAAGAATGTAATTGAAGAGTGATAAGACCTTGAATGCTTTGCTCAGAAATTTGGAATGTATTGTGGAAGTACTTGTAAAATACTAAAAGTTTGCTCTTTTATCTTAGTGTGTCAATTATATAAATAATAAAGAGGAAAAACTAAAGAAAAAATATTTCTACCAGTAAGATACATGAAGTGATTTTAAAATAGCATCCATTGCCATTTCTTGATTCTGATATATTCAGGTAGTTAATTCAACAGCTAATTGAGTGCCCCTCATATGCCAGGTAATATGCAAGGTTAAGGATATTGAAGTACAAAATTTCCTATTTTGCTTTTTGTTAGGTAAAATTCAGTTGTCAACAAAATATGCAATCACTGTTCTTCTACATCATTTGAGCTAAGAATCATATTGAACACCGTCAGCTCTCCAGCCACTCAGTATCCATTCAGACATAAATCCTTTGATTGTAATTTGAAATGTCCCTTTGATCTTTCCCGACTTCTCCAATGTCACTTCTCTATATTTGTCTGCTATTGTTGGTATATCGTTCCTAATATTTCCTGTATATGTTAACATAAAAAATTATATTATTGTGCACTTATATTCATGTTTCTTTGTAATTGTATCTAGTGTGTTTATGTCTACGTGGTCTGTATCTCCATTTGGATTAAGAGCAATACTTTGTATAAGTTATTCACCAAAATATTGGTTAAATAAAAGAGAAGTTAGTCTTGAATAAGAATCCCTAAGATAATCAACATTTTTAACTCTCCTACATTTCTTCCCATTTCATTACCAGCAATCACGAACATATTATTTGTACAGTAACGAAGGTTGGGAGTGATTCTTGTGTGGCCTCTTAACAAAATATGCGAATGGGGAACTCTTTGTTGAGGAGGAAGATGGAGTGCACTTAGCACTGTTGAGTGTCTCTATGATACATCACAAATGTTTCTGATCCCCAGACTCTGTGAGCACTTAGCAGATAATGTTTGTCTTCTCTGGGGTTGTGTAAGCTAAGGAAATTGGACATCTGTTTTGAATAATTTGGCCTTAAATCACATTTTTAAGTAAAGCCACATGAGTGTTATTATATCGTTTTATTACATTAGGAAACAACAAGAATAAACAGTATACTCTGGGCTTCTGAAGAGATCCAGAGGTTGATCTAATTGTTTACCTTATATTAAATGTCTTATTTAAAATTCATATTTTTCAGTGAAGCTTGGTAGTTTTTAAAGATACAGAGTGCTTAGCAGAGTGAGTGGCACGTAGCAGGTACTTGATAAATATTCATAATAGCAATAATAACAATGTGAGGAGGAAGTCATGATTGTCCCTGCTTGGAACAGGGGAGGCCAAGAAACAGTTTCCTCTGGACACCAACCTGCTTTCACATTAGCCAATCTGCTCTTCTCTGAAGTCACAGGGCCACTTTATGTACATGACTGACTATTATCATTAATTAAAAAATTACTATTTTCATGTCTGGAGCAATTGTTTAGTATTTATATCCAATAAATAAAAACACTGGAAAATTAAAACTACATATACCTTTTGGTCAGAAACCTGACTTGTAAGACTGTATACAGCAATGAGAGTGTCGGTGTGTTCACGTGGATGTTCGCTGGGGTTTACTCAGTGTAGTACTATTAACACGTTGAGCTGAGTCCATGTGTCTGTACTGGCCCAGAGAGTTGTCCATGTTATGTTGTTGGTTAAGGGACAAAACGAATTGTAAAGGAATGTGTCAGGTGATTTTTCTTTGAAAAAAATAGAGAGAGGCTAAAAAAATACTCACTTCATGTATGTGAATTTATGTTTGTATGTGTATAAAGAAGAGTGTGAAGGAAATACGATATTGCCTCAATGGGATAAGTTGTGGGTGTTTGAGTAAGAGTGAGGAAGAAGTTGTTAATTTTTCCTCCTTTATTTTTTGACTTTTTTCATGGCTAATGTTACTTTTGTTGTTTAAAAAAGGTAAAGGAAAGACTTAAAGCCCAGGATAAGAAAGAACTTGGCCTATGTATAAAAAGATAAAGTCTGCAAGGATGTTTACAATTTAGTTACCTAGTTTTTTGCTATTGTGAAAGCTGATATATTGACTTCTCCCTGGAAATTCTCCAGGTATACCGTTATTTCTCTTATATGCAGATCAATTCATCATCAAGTGAGTATGTTTTGAAAGAAGCTTAAACAAATGAATAATTTAAATTGGTTAAAGTTTAAGCTATGTGAAATTTAATTAAAAGGGAAAATAAAATAGGCTGGAGATGGGAAAAACATGTCTTTAGAACTCCGTGAAAATCAGAGAGAGGTGTTTTAACACTTTAGGTTTTATTAGAAATGTAGGCAGTTATACTGTATTCTGAAAAAAAAAACAACTAAAATTAAATAGTAGAACTCCTGTAAAAGTAGTTCTCCACCCAGTTAAGCTTAGAGACACAGTGATAAAATAATATATCTGAATGTGTTTCTAGATCACCTGTCTAATAGACTAAATCAAGATGTACGGAATTGAACTGTTTGAATTAAAATATAGTTCCTACAGGTTGAAAATGCTAAGGAGAGAGAGAATTCAAAAGCTTCATTTAGAAATTCTTCAGAAATTATAATTGAAATATCTAACAGTGGGTAAATTGTTCAATATATTATGCTATATTCAAGAATACCATGGGTATAAATGGAACATTTTTGATAACAAACACCGTTCTTTCCAAAAACCTGAGCTTTACCATCTTTACTCTTTTTTCAGTTAATTTGTTTGTAAAATCCATTCTCTCTCTCTCCCTGTGTATATGTATGTTTGTATAAATGTATAAGTACGTGTGTGCGTGTAATTCACAAGGTTTATATTGATATAAACTCATTCTTAGATGATTTTTCAAAAATTAAGTTAGATTAAATTAGATTTCCAAATAGATTATCTTTTTTTGAATCATATGTAGAACTGAGTGCTCTCAGAAAGACACATTAATTTTCTGTAATGCATTTTCAGTGATACGACATGATCCAAAATTCAGCCCATTTAGATAGTTAGCTTTAAAAAATTTGTTTCATCATTTAAAACTTTATGAAAATGTTCAAAATATACAGGGGTAGAGAGGGTACTTCTGTGACCCCCATATACTTATCAACTAGATTCAACCAGATATCGTTAGCTTTTGCTACATAATACACCATCCCCAAACTTAATGTCTTAAAACAATGCCCATAGCTGACACTTCCATGAGTCAGCAGTAGGGCTGGGCTCAGCTGATGCTTCTGCTGATTGGGGCTGTATATGGCTAGTCTTGACTGGGCTTCTTCAGGCATCGGCAGTCAGCTGTTGGATCAGTTGGGGCCTGGCTGGGAAGGCTCATCTCTGCTTCATAGGAGCCCCCATCCCCAGCAGGTTAGCCCAGAGTTGCTCACCTGGTAGTGAACATGTTCATATGTTCCCTCTTCTCTGGTAGTCTTAGGTTCATTTATCTGAATTAGACTATATCTCTATCTCTATCTCTAGACTCAAGAGGATATAATATTCTTCCTAAAGTTCTCTAACTAATGTGCTGTCTCTTAAAATGAGAAATAGCATGGTATCTGTGCTTAAGAGCATAGACTCTGAGCTAGTTTGCCTGGGGGTCATATCTCATTTCTACTGCTTACTAGCTGAATAATCTCTGTGTGCCTCAGCTTTCTCATCATCTGTAAGAGTTAAAAAAGTTACTATATGTAAAGCCCTTAAAGAATAATGCCTGTTTCATATTAAATATCATATAAATATTACCTATTATTACTCCATTAATAGTCAATATATTTACCTATTTATTTTACTATTTGAAAGTTCTTAATAATTAGTTTTGTAAATACAATTAACAGCTTTCTCAGTGTTAATTATTGTAGCAGTTTACTCTTGTAATAATTCAACAGATTTGGTAAAATTTCAACCTTTTAATCACATTAGGAGATTTTTCACTCCAAGTTACATCCAAAATGATTACATATATTTAAAGATTCATGTCTAGATATTTAAAATAAATCTGAATGGCATACCTGGTTTGTGTCACTGACCATATTGTGTTGAATAGATGTGGATGTTTGTATCCTATATAATCACATGATCATTGATACACGTAAGTACAGGGGCACCAGAAATTACCTTTAAGTAGGCTTTCAGCCATTCCATCTTCCTAAACTAAGGCCAGATACATTTGGATAAAAACCAGAGCCAAGGTCAAACTTTGGTGCAGGCCTACTGTTACCGCCTACAAACATAGGGTCTTTACCCACCTCACAAAAGGGGCCAAATGAAAACTGGAACACCAGGCTTATGGCAAGTAAAGGGTTTTTATTTTGGGTGATATCAGCAGGGAGACGAGAGTGAGCCCTCAAATTTGTCTCATTTCATCTCGTCTCTCTGAAAGAGGTGAGGTGAGTGGTTTTAAAGGTTTGTGAGGAATGTGGCTGACTGTAGAGAGGTGGGGAGTGTCAGTGGCCTTGCTGGTCAGAGCTTTCCCACCAGCCTGCATTCTGCCTTGGGAGGCTGTTTGCAGGGAGGAGGAGAAGATAAGGAAATTTGCAAGTGGCTGACCTTGGCTGTTTGTCTTCATGGTAGATGATGGATTCTGGAGCTGGAGCCAGGGAGTAAGCAGGGAAAGAGTGCTTTGGTTTTTAACCCCATAAATGCTGGGTTTAAAGTAGGGGAACTGATATCAGGGCCGCCATTACTACCATGTACCAGGCACTCTTCTAAGAAGCATTCTATGTGAATCATCTCATTTAATTCACTGAACAACCTCTTTGAAGTTGGTGCAGTTTTATCCCCACTTCCCAGGTTATGAAACTCAGGCATAGTGAAGTTAGGTAACTTGCTCAGTGACATCCAGTAGGTGGTTGAGTTAAGATCCAAATATAGGCTGACTGGCTGCAGAGCCCCAGCTCTTCCCAGCAAGCTCAAGGAGCCACACCATGTCTTGTCACGCACCAGGATGAGTCCTTTGCCCACTTTAGTTCATGTGGCTCTCAGAACGACTTTCAAAGTAGGCACTCCTTTTGTTATTTTATAGATGAGCTGACTCAGGTTTAGAGTGATTTTCCTAAGGTCAGGGCTAGGTAAGTTTTGTAGGTGAGATTTCTTTCCCCTCTCTAGGAGGGCAAGGAGCATGAGTCTCTTTAAGGTCTTTACATTGGACTACTGTAATAAATGATCATGTTTCCTTCCTGAACACGTGCAGGAGCTTCACCAGAATCTCACAAACGTTTGGTTTTGAAATCTTTACATATTTAAGAAATTTACTCATGTTTAAAATTTTGCTTGACATTTGCTTTAATTTAATTTTTTTGATTTGGTGGTGAAGATGAGTATTTTTGCAGGTATGTCTTCGGTAGTTGTATTTCTGCTAATGCAAATTGCCTTTTCATATCATTTGCTAATTATTTATTGGTATCATGATGCCTTTTCTGATTAATTACCCCAAGACATTCCTTAAATTCAAGGCTGTTTTGATCCTTTATAAATTTGATATTATATCATCAGTTTAATGTGGAGACCAGTTTAATTTTCTCTGCTGATTAACTTTGTTGAGTTTTGGTAATTCCTCTTTCTGCCCTCTGATCAATCAGTGCATATCCCCGTGTGACTCTGACTTCTGACCCCAGCCAGGCTAATGAAACATCTTAAGCAAAATCCTTTGGTTTCCTCTTCAGGAATATGGGGAGCTCTCAACCGGGGATGTTAACAGAACTGTTGGAGTTTTTTGGAGAACTATTCTATATGACAAAGAATGAGGTAGCTCGCTCCTTAAGCAGCATTAGCAGGTTTCTAGTCAAACTGAAAAGGTGAAAGATGATGCACTTTTAAAATATTTGTTTGGTTTACATTTTCTATAGAAGCTAACTGTATAATTTCTTCTTTAAGAACGACGTAGTTTAGCTGGTATACTATCACAAGATACACATATGAAAAAATCATCTCTAAAGCAGCAATAATTTAGGGAAAAAAATAAGTGGAAGCTTATATTGTGATGGCTTGTGTCATTCTGAGATTTAAAATAAAATGAACTAGTTCGTAAAGATGTCAATCAATAAAAGCCTGACGTATGGGAAATTAAGCAGTCTCTTAAGAACGTTCTAAACAGTCTACCTGTCACTTCTGCATTGTACTGGTGGCTCATTTCCCGAGATACAGTCATTAGTGTTGTCAGACAGTTAAAAGGCTGTGTTTACTTTACTTGCTGTTTGTTCTTTCCTTATAAATTATGAAGTGCACACCTAGTGTTTTCCAGCTGAGTCACTGAAGCCGATTGTCTGCATGACACATTCTAAGATGCATCAATTCTCATTAGAGCTTCACTTCTCTTCGGAAGGGAGAGCACATGGTGGGACTTAGGGGAGCCCCCAGGGCATCTTCACTTTTCCTTGAGCCTCCTCATTCCTTCTTTGTCTCATGTGATTGCTGTCTCAAAATTGTTTTTTTAAGAGTTACTAGTTGATAGTTCTAAATCTGCAAATTTTACAGGCACTTCAGGTTGTAGTTATGTAAATATTGGTAAACTTAGTGGACCTGATTTGTTAATACTGTGTTTTTCTTTTCTTTCTGTGCGGAATACAAAATATTTAAAATATACAGCTAAACTGTGAGGTTCTTGCTGGAGGAATGGGTCCAAGTTTTATTGTTTGTATTTCTAAAAATGCCCAGTACATAATGGGCACTCAGAGGAGTCCTGTCATGGCTAAAAGTGACTAGTTAAGGAGAATGAATATATTTGGTCAGCTCAGTATTTTTACGAATAATCAATAATAAAAATAGCCATTCAGTTAGCTTGTGAATCTCTAAATTGACAATTTCATATCTTTGGGATATTTAATATAAATGTCTTGTAAGAAGTGTTTTGTGCACATTCTAGGTGTATGAGCTATGCTTATTATTAATTTTAGAGCATCTAGATGGATGCCGAATTCCCTCGAGGAGAACAGAGTGCCATGTACTAACCAGTGTGACTTGTACGAAGGCCCACGCCAGGGGAGCAGTTCAGCTCTCTCTCAGGGATGGTGCCAGCTGGACTCCTGAGGAGTAAAAAGCTTGCGCAGTTGGTTAGACCTTTGCTTGGGCTTCCCTGTGCATGTTGCTACTTCTTTGCCATCTTACTGTATTTTCACCACCATATTGCAAACGTGGCAAAAATTAGTGGAACTAACATGGCCTTGCCCAGTAATTGTTGAAAATCCACAAGAAAGGCAAGAAGAGAGAGGGCAAAATAGAAAGGGAGATATGACATTTGGGTGAAGAGACAATTTTTGTTTGTTAAATTTTTATTCTCTAGTGGTTGCAAATAAGTATTTCACATTTGTGAAAGGGTGAAATTTTTGAAAGTCGCATAGAAGAGGCAGTAGCTTAAGAAGGACGGGTGACATCTGATCTGTGGAACGTGACTGTGGCTGTGGAGACAGTGGTTTCATCAGGCTGAAATGGGTGCTAATAAGTATTTCTAAAGTGATGGAGGCAGCTCCCTGCAGAGGCTTTGTTCCCTTTGAGCTTTGCTCCGAGTTCATTTATTTCTCCACAGGCTTTCATCTTCCCTATTTCATGAGGTTTCTTGTCAGAAAAGGCATATTCTTCAGGACCACTGTTAGTACTGGCTGAGGGAGCCGGAGAAGGCATGCAGCCTGCCATGTTGATATTTGAGGGATGAGATCAAATTTAAAATTACAATTAAAGATAAAAAGCCTTCTTACTGTGGAGGCAGAGCGTGGTTTAGATCTTGTTGGTTTTGGTTACAGAGGAGGAGTTGCAGTGTGGCCTTGAAGCATCCGTGGGCTGTGCAGTCAAATGTGGGTTGTACCCAGCGTTCACTTGCTGATTTATGTTGCAGAATGAAATAGGGTAGAATAGGAAATGTGGCTATAATACACACACACACATAGTAAGAAACAGCAACACACATTTTTCAGGAAAGTTTTGTGTCTGAATGTGTGTGTGTGCCTAAGTGCACACGCCTTATCACACATGTATACTGGGTTACAGTATACACTATATTTGGTACTTTGAGTTATGGTTAAGCTGTTTGGAAAATACTGGTTTTAGAGCATTGTCTTTGGAGCGTGACGTAAAAAGTTCAAATTCTCCTAGCTCTGTCAGATGCTGTCAGTGGGCCGCTTTGGTGATCTGGTGAGTTAACGGTTCTCTGTGTTTCATGGAGTCTTCATTCTTGGGAGGAGTGAATGAGATGGAGTGTATGGAGTCTCTGGCCTAGGCACTGAGGGGCACATTTCCCTGTGCTCTCCTTAAGAACAGCCAGTGTAAGTGGTGATTCCCGTGCTGTGGCCCACCGACTTCTCTGTCTTGTCTTGCCTTGCCTTGAAGCTGGTTCTTTTGTGAGTTCAGTGTCTCAGTGCTGCATTTCCATTCACCACGATCGCGTTTGTCTCCTCCCTCTTTGTCCACTTGCTTCCTATGCTCTCTCTTCTGCCACCACCTTCTTTCATAGACAGGGGACTGGGGTTATAGCCATTATCTTTGGGTTAAGAAACCAGAAGTTTTTTTTCTTTCCTTTCTTTCATTTTGTCTGTCTGTCTTCCTCTTCTGCTGTTGAGGAAAAATGTATATTTATTTGGGTACCCAGGATGCTGTACCGTTATAACTTTAAGCCCCTGCCACTTAGTGTGGTCTACAGATCAGAGTGGGTCTACACCTTTTTCCTGGTCCATGACCAGTGTGGAAATTGAGAGCAAGTCTTTAGAAATTTTTATAGGAACTTGATAATTTTATGTTTATTTAATCTAATAACAAATTTGGGCTTGCATTTTGCATGTCTTTTTATTTCCTTTTTCTAGAAATTCATGTTTATTGTATTTTACATAAATGTGATCTGAGATATATCGGAAATTTTAAAAACTGGTCCTTCATCATAGATTGGTTGAGAAGCGCTGCTCTGGATAACTGAATTGTTACAACTAGTGTAGCTAAATAGGTCAGAAGAAGTACGAAATGATGCGGGGTCGGTGAGCCGAGGAGTCGAAAGAAAGATTTCTTAGACTCTCAAGATCTGGCAGTAGTGCTCTTTTATTTAGAGAATAGTGTGGAATAGCATGGGGACAGGACCCATGGGCAGGCAGAGCTCCTGCTGCTGCCGCTTCTGCTGCCCCCGCTGGCATGGGGACAGGACCCATGGGCAGGCAGAGCTCCTGCTGCTGCCCCCGCTGGCATGGGGACAGGACCCATGGGCAGGCAGAGCTGGTGCGTGGGGACAGGACCCATGGGCAGTCAGAGCTCCTGCTGCTGCCCCCGCTGGCATGGGGACAGGTCCCATGGGCAGGCAGAGCTGGTGTGTGGGGACAAGACCCACAGGCAGTCAGAGCTCCTGCTGCTGCCCCCGCTGGCATGGGGACAGGACCCATGGGCAGGCAGAGCTGGTGCGTGGGGACAGGACCCATGGGCAGTCAGAGCTCCTGCTGCTGCCCCCGCTGGCATGGGGACAGGTCCCATGGGCAGGCAGAGCTGGTGTGTGGGGACAAGACCCACAGGCAGTCAGAGCTCCTGCTGCTGCCCCCGCTGGCATGGGGACAGGACCCATGGGCAGGCAGAGCTTCTGCTGCTGCCCTGAGTTGAGGGTTAGGGCTAATTTTATAAGGCATGGGTACGTGACTTATTTTTACTGGAAAAAAAAGAAAAAGATGATGTAAAAAGTCATTAAATGATTTCAGTGCAGGTGGGGTCTGGTTATTGTGCGGTCATATAACTTTAGATACGAATCTGGCCACATAGATCGGCATGCAGGTGAGGATGCCCCGGGCTTCTCTCCCTGGGGCAGTCCTAATTCATACCATAAAAAAAGTCCACTGGGTCATATAGTTTGGCATGTAGGCCAGGTCACCTTGGGCTTCTCTAG